>NC_047590.1:23955556-25236946 GCF_011004845.1 Esox lucius
GACATTCATCGGTACATTTGTGAATTTCATTAGTTCAAGACTTGATAATTAGGCTGTAGACAGATCTGGTTTCATATGTAGGCAATTAGGCCACTGTATCTCATCTGTCTATAAGACTTTGATCGAGAAATCAGATTGTATGATAGTCTTTGATACATCTATGCCTACCTCATAGATATTTTTTTTGTGGTTATAGTACTCCTGCTTGGTCTCCCATACAAATTGCTTTCTTTATTTCTTTTTAATGTACCAAACAGCCTCCTAGATGGTTCCTGAATTTAGTATTCTTTGGTGATTATAGTGGTCTAGGTTCATCTGCCATACAGACTGCTTTCTTTTCAGTTGATTTTGGCCTATCACTGATAGACGTTTGACTTGGAATAAAACAAGTGCAGGAACTGACAAATAGCACATTAGACTATGTTAATAAAAATTTGTTGACAATGCTTGCCTAAAATTAGAAGTAACGGATTCCATTCCGACTCAAGTCATGCATTGCTGATAGTGGTATTCCGATTTCCCTGCCTCATATGGTAAGCATGAGTTTATTTTATAAAAAGATCTTTAATTCCTACACAGCTGTTAATGGATTAAAATCCCCTCACATTAAAACAGACAGTCTACACTTTAACATCAGAGTTATTGTCAAAATACCTATGGACTTAATTTTATCTCCTTGGGGGTTGCTGTGAAAAAGCTGGGTCTTAATCACAAATCAGATAGGATTCAATTGGGGAGAAACTCAAAAAAGAAAGGGAAACATAAAATTAATGTAAAGCATTTTATGTCCATACAAAACACGAGTCCAGAAATACCATCCATAGCAATTATAAACCATAGCAGTTATTTATAGTAAAATCATGTATAAAATAGACAAAAGGATTTGCAACAAAATAAAATTCATACTAAGAACATGATATATACTGTACACTACATTTCATATCTTAATAGCAAATAAGGTAGAAAAATATTTACATAGTTTTGGGCAAAGTAACATTTAAACAATATTGCAGTACAAAATGAGAGATTTCAATATTTACAATATCATGGCATAAACCATGTATAATTAACCTAAGCACCACTACATTTTCAGTACTCCTTAAAATTAAATTTGATCCAAAAACTGTCTTTTGGTATTTTGTTAATTTATAATGTAGCCCCCCCCCAAAAAAATAATTGCTGTCAGCCATCAAGTTTTGAATACGAAGAGCTTTCCATGCAGGGATAAATAATCAAAATAAAGATACATTTGACTTTTCTGTGTACCAAAAGAACAACGACAAGCGCACCTGTTTTTTTTAAACTTATGAACAAAGTATTAAAATAAGGTTTGAGTAAAATATCCCTTTAGGCAAAACAGTCTTGCATAGAACTTGAGCATGGTAGTTGTAGAGTAGATATGAACCAACATAAAGAAGTACAACTGGTGCTGGAGGAGACTAATTGTCATCACCCTTAAGTGTCCTTTTAACACGTGGCACTAGGAACATGCTTCCATCTGAGGTCTGCTGGAGGGAGTAGTCGCTGGGAGAGTAGGGCTTCCCATCCTCGTCTCTCAGTAAACTGAACACTTCCATGTACAAACCCCCGAGCTGCTGCTTCAACTCCTTCAGACTGCTGTCTCTTTGGGCCTTCTCCCTAAGCAGGCGTTCCTTCTCTTCTCGCAGGGTGTCAAGCTCCCCCTCCAGGCCCGAGATGCTCTCCATCTTTCGCTTGCGGCAGTTCTGGGCAGCCACCTTGTTCTTGCCCCGTCTGCGGATGTCTCGGACCAGGACCAACTGTGCCTCATTGAGCTGATGCTTGGACATGAGCTCATTGAAGTCATCTACTGGAAGGTTGATGATGAGCTCCACAGCAAAGGGGATTTCCAGGATCTTGGCCCGATGTTCGTCTCTGGACAGACGGGATTGGCGGCCTGGAGAGCGCCTCCTCGGCTTGTCTTTGGTGAAGGGATGCTGGTTCTGGCTGTTTCCCTCTATGGGCTCACTCTTTGAGTAGGGCAGGCTGTCTGTTGTTAGGAGAGATGGCGTACAGTAGTTGTCAGGGGATGACTTTTCTTCTCCATTTAGAGACAGTGAGAACATCTCTGTATAGTCAGACTGGTTGCTGCCTGGGTTGCTGTCCATCTCCTCCAGATCTGAGTCGCAGTATTCCATTGAACTGTCATCCTGATGGGATTTCCCTGGCGAGCTGAAATTGAGGCCTGTATCCAGTGAAACACCGGAATCAGAGTCAGTGAACTCTGTAGCTTTCTTGTCTTCTGTCAGTGAAATCTGTGAGTCATGTATTTCTGATGTTTCCAGATGTCTGTGTGGTAATACTTCCAGTGGGATGGTGTCATTGGTAGTACAGGGCAACATGGGGGAGCTTGGTTCTGCGTTTGACGGGTCAGTGTATAATAGCTCACAAAGGCTGTCTGTAGCATAGGTTGCATTGTGCTCCGGGGCTTTCAGAGTCATTTGGTTGAGGTTGTCAGGGGGAACCATCCCATTGTAGCTGTTGAGGAGCGGGACTGGTGATATGGTGTCCATGTCTGGGACTAAGCCTTGGAGCTCAGGCAAGTAGAAGCTGTAGTTGGTGTCCTCCACCTGCAAGGGCACGGTTGTGGTGGAATAGGAATCCTGGTCCAGGTTCTCAGATATTTGCATATTTAGGCACCGCTGTTGAAAAGTTAAAAGTGAAGAAATAGAAAACGAATTGTGAACTACAGCATGTATGTTCTTATAAGGCTAAAGTGAAAGGTGAGAAATCATTTCATATTTTCAGAAGCAAGATGAGACACGAGTGGCAAGGAAACCCTCATAAACAATTGGTGAAATGATTTTCTAAAATTAGATAGCACTGCCATACTATTTCAAGACAAATTTAAACTGAATATCAGTCAAGGCTGAAATGCTACTTTCAACTACATACAACTCCACAGCAAGTATGGAAAACATTCAGTAATGAAACAGGATCATAGATAATTCTGAGAAGAACACCTGTTCCTGAAACTTATGAAATGTATTCAACAAAGGCCTGCCTGTTGTGCGTCCTCACCCGCCCTGCTGCAGCAGACACTCATACATTCTTTAGGTGTCCAATTACCTGGTTGAACAGGGCCTTTTGTGGCCTAATTAATTTGTCAATTGTGTTACCTGGAGCTCAGGCAAAGAGAGCAGATCCATCCAGGCATGCTCCACGTCCACAGGGGCTGGTGCCAGAGACACAGGCACTGTTATGGAAGCTTTGTTGGGGGACAGCAGAGCAGACAGCATGGGATTCTGGGCCACGGGTGACGGCTGGGAGGTCGGCATGTCAGGCCTAATGTTGCCAATGGAAGAGGAGGGCAGGATTTCAACAGAGGGATGGCTGGGCTAGAAATCACAGACACATATTAGAGATTAGATAGTATTCAGTGATATGAGAAGAAAAAGTGAACTGGTGTCACTGGTTCCTAGACAGTTTATTCTCTTACCTCTATGGCTTCTATTAGAGGGAAATTATCAGCGAGAAGCTGCATGCACTCATCAAATGAAAGTGCATCCTCATTCACGCTGGGAAAAAGGGTGTTCTACAAACACAAAAACACACATGAATTACGGAATCAAGTAAGTTTGTTTAAAATAAGCAACTTATTTGAACACAGTATTAAACAGTGCTGCATGAGAAATTACCTGCACATACAGTACATACCTGGTCACTCCTTTGTGGGATGGCATCTGTGTCGGACACCTCTCCCTGCCTGGGTGGCAGGCTGTGCACAAATTCTCCTGTCTCCTCGTCTAGTTGCTGCTGTTCCAGCAAGGCCTTCTCCTGCTCCCTCTGCAGCTGCAGCCTCTTGTCCTCCTCCAGCTCCCTCTTCCTGCGCAGGTCGTCCTCCTTCTGCCGCAGGCTCAGGTCAAACACCTCCCTCCCCGCGCCCAGGTCAATGTCCTGTCTCCACAGGATGTCAATTAGTTCCATGTCCTGTCAGGAGAAAAATGGCCACAGTGAGATAGGGAAGTAGGACAGACTACAGTCAACCGCACTGCTATTTTCTTTAGCTGAGGGTGGGGTTCTTGAAAGAACCACTTGGTTTTCATCTACCATCTTTAGAGTGTGGATCCTATTTGATAGGATCCATCTAAATGATGGGTGTGTATGCCCATCAATCACAAACAAACAGTAGGCAAAAAATAGCAGTATGAATGAGTCTCTGTGCCATGTACTGTATTCTCTTTCATTTGGACAGCTGTCCCTTGTCTTAACACAATTCAGTCAGATGAGACGCATGAATAATACATTGCGGTTCTTCTCTTTCTTAAAGCAGGATGGGGTCCACACCCACCACAGTAACCTTCAACATCAGGATCTAGCGCAACTGCCAAATATCATAAAACATGACTGAGCAAGAACCACAAAAACACACAGTAAGTTTTAGTTTCAGATACTGACTGTATACAGCAACATTACATATCAAGCTCATAAAGCTTACATACACATACTGCACGGCTATAGCCATTATCTTTGTTACAGCCATTTTACACTGCTGCATTTCTAGGCCTACACAGTACTGTACTTACAAACCCAGCATTTAGCACAGTCCTTGATCAGCCTTTGTTCCTGTACACGAGAGCAGCACACAGTGGGGCTGCAATACGAAGCTCAACTTGAGAATAAGCTGTTGCCCGAGATGCTCTGGGACGGTTGTAATTATTCAGCTGGCTTGGATTTCTGTCCAATCACAAACAAGCTGGCACTTAGCCAAATCAAACCTGACCAATAAGAGAGCCCTCCCAGGTAATAAGAATGTATAAGCCTGAACCTCTAAGTTATATTGGTTACATAATAAGATTTGTATTATATTGTGAAATGCAAAATGTTTGACCTATATACAGTATCACACAAAAGTGAGTACACCCCTCACATTTTTGCAAATATTTGATTATATCTTTTCATGGGATGTGACAACACTGAAGAAATGACACTTTGTTATACAAGCTGTACACTCACTACTTTACACTGTAGCAGTGTAAATTTGCTGTCCCCTCAAAATAACACATCACACAGCCATTAATGTCTAAACCGCTGGCAACAAAGTGAGTACATCCCAAAGTGAAAATGTCTCAATCAGAAAGATTTCTGGCTCCCAGGTGTCTTTTATACAGGCACATTCTTAAAAGGAGTGCCCCTAATCTCAGTTTATTACCTGTATAAAAGACATGTCCACAGAAGCAATCAGATTCCAAACTCTCCACCATGACCAAGACCAAAGAGCTGTCCAAGGATGTCAGGGACAAGATTGTAGACTGGAATGGGCTACAAGACCATCGTCTAGCAGCTTGGTGAGAAGGTGACAACAGTTGCGATTATTTGCAAATGGAAGAAACACAAAATAACTTTCAATCCACCTCGGCCTGGGTCTCCATGCAAGATCTCACCTCGTGAAGTTGATCATGAGAATGGTGAGGAATCAGCTAAGGGGATTCTGCTAAGGGGACAAGACAACTTCATCCGCATCAAAGGGACGATGGATGGTAGAGAACCTCCTTCCCTCAGCCAGGGCATTGAAATGGGTCGTGGATGGGTATTCCAGCATGACAATGACCCAAAACACACAGCCAAGGCAACAAATGAGTGGCTCGAGAAGAAGCACATTAAGGTCCTGGAGTGACCTAGCCAGTCTCCAGACCTTAATCCCCTAGAAAATCTCTGGAGGGAGCTGAAGGTTTGAGTTGCCTCGAAACCTTAATGACTTGGAGAAGATCTGCAAAGAGGAGTGGGACAAAATCCCTCCGGAGTGTGCAAAACTGGTGGCTAACTACAAGAAAGGTCTGATCTCTGATTGCCAACAAGGGTTTTGCCACCAAGTACTAAGTCATGTTTCACAGAGTGGTCGAATAATTATTTCACTCATTAAAATGCAAATTAATTCATAAAAAATGTTGACATGCATTTTTATGGATTTTGTTGTTATTCTGTCTCTCACTGTTCAAATAAACCTACCATTAAAATTATAGACTGATCGTTTCCTTTGTCAGTGGGCAAACGTAAAAAAATCAGCAAAGGATCAAACAGTTTTCCCCTTCACTGTACATCTACTTGGAAGATAAAACAAGAGATAACGTCCTAACAAATTTCTGATCAGGATGACAGTGAGGTAGGCCGTGTATTGGACCCTAAGTGAACAATCAAGCTTAATAGGCTTCAGATTCTCTTTTATAAAACACATTCAGCTCATTAAATGGCAATGTAGCTTTAAGAACATGTTGAGTTAACTCAGTAACAATTTAAACATCCATTAGGAAATAGTTTATAAGGAATGTAGAGAAAAGATCAAAAGGACAGATGGACCTTGAAGGAAAGAAAAACTGCCTCAATAGATAACTTGACATGCAAACTATGCTGGCAGTACACATACCCTTCCATTAAAAGATAAGTTGGCCATTAACTTCATATTTATGGCTGGATGACTCTTGTGATGGGGTTATTGCCATTTTGACATGTTTGCAGTTATTTACTGCTTAATGACTACGCTGTCACTAATATTTTCAAACAATGTGTTTACAACTATTGATAACCTTAGCAGCAAATTAGACAACAGGCCATCTAGCTAGCGGTATAAAATGTTTGATATGGAAATTATCATGCCTGTTGCATTACTATAACTGAGCGAAGAAATGCTTTCTCCAGGGCTTTTGAAACACCAATTTATTTGGGACTAGCAATGTTTCCTTATTTTGCTGTAATGCTCCAGTCATTGTATGTTTCCCTTCCATCCTAACTTAGTTTTTTTACCTTTATTAATTTGGGTAAATCCTTTGGGACCAGGGTGTTTTTTTCAAGGGTGCCCTAATAACAGTCAAGATAACTGTATTCCAAAAACAATATGCCATCTACATCATTACATACAGAAATATAATTAAATTATCAAACAATCAATGCGCACAGGCAAATTATACAATTTAGTAAAATCCCAATCAACTATAATATTAGCATTCCTCCCCTCAGAATTTACAAATTAAGTCTAACAGAAACTAGAGCATCAAGTTGTAAGATATACCCAAGGCCATTCCATGCCTATGTACTGTAGCTTAGTAACGGTAGACAATTTTATCCAGCTCTAAGGAGACGTGGGAACTTGAGGACTAAACAATCTTGTGATTGTGTTAAACCTCCAAATAGCAAGAGGTGTAAGGTAGTATAGTGAATTTATGGAAAACTGCTTTGTATATGCATACAAAAGACATGACAGTCAGAACAAAAACATCCAAATAAAATAACATTTGGACTCATCAGACCAAAGGACAGATTTCCAGCGGTCTAATGTCCATTTCTCATGTTTATTGCCCTAAGTAAGTCTCTTCTTATTGGTGTCCTTCAGTACTGGTTTCTTTGCAGCAATTCGGCCATGAAGACCTGATTCAAACAGTCCCCTCTGAACAGATGATGTTGAGTTGTGTCACTGTGAAGCAATTTTTTTGGCCGGCAATCTGAAGTAGTTAATTGCAGATACCTTTAGAGTACCAGTCAAAAGTCAGTTTGTCTGTACGTGTGTACGTACGTACATACATATGCATAAATATCACTAAAACTGTGTCTCCAGTTCAATAAATACTAGTTGCAGTGACATTGGCCCTCTGAAACCTCCTTAGAGCCACCCACCTTGCACTGCTGGGAAAAGATTACAGCAGAGAGGGGACTTCTGCGTGTAAACTATCCGGTTTAGCGTGTGGATGGTGCAGATAAACATGACCAGCCCACCACATTCCCTTTTTCTCTCAATCAAGACAACATTCCTCTAACATGGTACTTTAGAAAACTCCTGGTTTACAAGCTAGACCAGGCCTCCAATTAACTTTATGATGGCTTGCTAAGTTCCTCCTCCAGCCACAGTTGGGGTATCCAACAATGGAAATTGCTAATCAACTTCATCCTGATTTCAGTATTACTGCCAGGGTTAGGGAGGTTGTAGAGACTTGAGGTACTCTGGGTGGATCTCATCCACCCCCCCCGGTGCCTAGCCACCGAGGAGTTTCTTGACAACCTCTGTGACTTCAGCCCGGGTGATGGACGAGTCCACCTCTGAGCCCTCATCCTCTGCTTCCTCAATGGAAGACGTGACGGCGGGATTGAGGAGATCCTCGAAGTACTCCTTCCACCACCCGACGACATCCCCAGTTGAGGTCAACAGCTGCCCACCACTACTGTAAACAGCGTTGGTAGGGCACTGTTTCCCTCTCCTGAGGCGCCGGACGGTTTGCCAGAATCTCTTCGAGGCCAGCTGATAGTCCTTCTCCATGGCCTCACCAAACTTCTCCCAGGCCCGAGTTTTTGCCTCCACAACCACCCAGGCTGCAGTCTTGGCCTGCCAGTACCCGTCAGCTGCCTCAGGAGTCCCACAAGCCAACCAGGCCTGATAGGACTCCTTCTTCAGCTTGACGGCATCCCTTACTTCCGGTGTCCACCACCGGGTTCGGGGATTGCCGCCTTGACAGGCACCGGAAACCTTTACGGCCACAGCTCAGAGTGGCCGCTTCGACTAAGCGTGCCGCACAAGCCCTGAAAAGTGAAGCCAAAACGTCTCGATCGCCCCCTGGTGAGTGGTCCCAGTATAGGTCATAAACTCCGCCCTCCCCATGTTATTCAATGGGACGCGAGACCAACTAAACAATTAAATTACCCTTGAAATATATTTTTTCCGAAGCTGGTTTCTGTCATTTACTGTAGTTCAAGAGTTTGTTTTTAAAATAAGTTTGTTTTTAGTTAGTTATTTAATGCTCTAAAAACGGTGGTGTGACGTCGTGATTCACAGCTGTGATTGACAGCTATCTGAGCCGAGGAGCCACTGAATCTTCGGAGGACTGAGGAGATTGGAACTTTACATTTAATCTCTAAATTTCTATAATTGATATAATTTCACACGGACATAATGGGTTGTTCTGCAGTACATTGTGCTAACCGATCTGGCATTTCCAATCGATCTTTGAATTTTTTTCGGTAAGTTAAATTTATAAGCTATTTAATTAGTAAATAAATGTAATGGGCTAGCTAACGTTAGCTAAAAGACAACAAGCCTCGTTAATAGCCATGTTAATAGCTAGCAGGTGATCGTTAGCTAGAAGTTACCAATTATTTTTGTATTAGGCCTATTCTAAATTAAGGTTAAACATGATGTAAGTTAGGCTATAACATATCGTCTAGGTTTAACAAGCAAAGGTTGTACTGTACTTGGACTTGCGATTGATTACGGTATGCGCATTCTGCGAGGGAGAGTGAGGGCGGGGCACTGGGGTGGGGCCGTTGATTTCGCGGCTTTACGGCTTTACTTCCTTCTCGCTACTGCGCATAACTACTGCGCAGAACTGGTCCCAAGATCGCTATCTGCGCAGACGCAAGTCCAAGATGTCAGCGCCATATCAGGACACTGGTGGCTTCATTTTTCACCAATGGAAAAGAGCGAAAGGGCGTCGTCCATTATTTATACAGTCTATGGCTTCGACAATGGCGGTGGAGAACATGGTCCACTCGGACTCAATATCTCCAGCCTCCATCGGGATCCAGTCAAAGCTCTGCCGGAGGTTGGAGTTAAAGATCTCTCTGACAGGAGACTCGGCCAGACGTTCCCAGCAGACCCTTACAGTACGCTTGGGTCTGCCGAGTCTGTCCAGCTTCCTCCCCCGCCATCGGATCCAACTCACCACCAGGTGGTGATCAGTTGACAGCTCCGCCCCTCTCTTCACACGAGTGTCTAAGAGATATGGCCGCAGGTCAGATGAAACAACAACAAAGTCGATCATCGACCTACGGCCTAGGGTGTCCTGGTGCCACGTGCACTGATGGACACCCTTATGCTTGAACATGGTGTTCGTTATGGACAAACTGACTAGCACAGAAGTCCAATAACTGAACACCGCTCGGGTTCAGATCAGCGGGGCCGTTCCTCCCAATCACGCCCCTCCAGGTGTCACTGTCATTGCCCACGTGGGCGTTGAAGTCCCCCAGTAGAACGATAGAGTCCCCAGTCGGAGCACTTTCCAGCACCCCTCCCAGAGACTCCAAGAAGGTTGGGTACTCTGCACTGCCGTTCGGCCCGTAGGCACAAACAACAGTGAGAGACCTATCCCCGACCCGTAGGCGCAGGGAAACAACCCTCTCGTTCACCGGGGTAAACTCCAACACGTGGCGGCAGAGCTGGGGAGCTATAAGCAAACCCACACCAGCCCACCGCCTCTCACCATGGGCAACTCCAGAGTGGTGAAGAGTCCATCCTCTCTCAAGGAGTGTGATTCCAGAGCCCAAGCCATGCATGGAGGTGATCCCGACTATCTCTTGTCGGAACCTCTCAACCTCACTCACAATCTCAGGCTCCTTCCCCGCCAGCGAGGTGACGTTCCACGTCCCTAGAATTAGTTTCCGGGGCCCCGGCTGCGCCATACTGGGTGATGTCACGGTCCAAAATGTTTTCCGTCATTAAAGGGTTTTGAACCGCTCTTAGTCTGACCCGTCGCCTAGGACCTGTTTGTCTTGGGAGACCCTACCGGGGGCATATAGCCCCAGACAACATAGCTCCTAGGGTCACTTGGGTACTCAAACCCCTCCACCACGTTAAGGCGCCGCAACAACTACAGAAAATAATTTGTGGTGGTGGTAGTTTTAGCTAAGCTAGCCAATGGACGATATGCCACACTGTATGCCATATTAGCTAGCTAAATTCATATTATGCATCTCTTCTAGGTGGCATGTTATCCAGTTGTACCAAACCGCCATCTGATGTTCAAGTAAAAAAAATCTGCTGTGTCTCTTCACAATCTCTGACGAGTTTGCATTTTTAAAAAGCAACAAGGGTGTCACATCCAGTATTCTTAGGGGTTATGCATATACTTCTGCTATGATGTGTAACTAATGTCTGCTGTTTGTTAACATATTGTCTAATAAAAAGTTAATGCTTTCTTAACACATTATACAGGTGCTGGTCATATAATTAGACCATCATCAAAAAGTTTATTTATGTCAGCAATTCCATTCAAAAAGTGAAACTCATTCATTACAGACAGACTGATATATTTCAAATGTTTATTTCTTTTGTGATGATTATAACTTACAACTAATGAAAATCCCAAATTCAGTATCTCCGAAAATTAGAATATTACTTAAGACCAATAAAATAAAAAGGATTTTTAGAAATATTGTCCAACTGAATAGTATGAACATGAAAAGTATGTACAGCACTCAATACTTAGTTGGGGCTCCTTTTGCCGGAATTACTGCAGCAATGCGGCGTGGCATGGAGTCAATCAGTCTGTGGCACTGCTCAGGTGTTATGAGAGCCCAGGTTGCTCTGATAGTGACCTTCAGCTCTTCTGCATTGTTGGGTCTGGCGTATCGCATCTTCCTCTTCACAATACCCCATAGATGTTCTATAGGGTTAAGGTAAGGTGAGTTTGCTGGCCAATTAAGAACAGGGTTACCATTGTTCTTAAACCAGGTACTGGTAGCTTTGGCACTGTGTGTAGGTGCCCAATCCTGTTGGACTTGAAAGTTGGTCAGCAGCAGGAAGCATGAAGCGCTCTAAAACTTCCTGGTAGACAGCTGCATTGACCTTGGACCTCAGAAAACACAGTGGACCAACACCAGTAGACATGGCACCCCAAACCATCATTGACTGTGGAAACTTTACACTGGACTTCAAGCAATGTGGATTCTGTGCATCTCCTCTCGTCCTCCAGACGCTGGGACCTTGATTTCCAAAGGAAATGCAAAATGTACTTTCATCAGAGAACATAACTCAGCAGCAGTCCAGTCCTTTTTGTCTTTAGTCCAGGCGAGACGCTTCTGACGCTGTGTCTTGTTCAAGAGTGGCTTGACACAAGGAATGCAACAGCTGAAACCCATGTCTTGCATATGTCTGTGCGTGGTGGTTCTTGAAGCACTGACACCAGCTGCAGTCCACTCTTTGTGAATCTCCCCCACATTTTTGAATGGGTTTTGTTTCACAATCCTCTCCAAGGTGCGGTTATCCCTATTGCTTGTACACTTCTACCGCATCTTTTCCTTCCCTTCGCCTCTCTATTAATGTGCTTGGACACAGAGCTCTGTGAACAGCCAGCCTCTTAAGCTACAACCTTTTGTGTCTTGCCCTCCTTGTGCAAGGTGTCAGTGGTCGTCTTTTAGACAGCTGTTAAGTGAGCAGTCTTCCCCATGATTGTGTAGCCTACAGAACTAGACTGAGAGACCATTTAAAGGCCTTTGCAGGTGTTTTGGGTTAATTAGCGGATTAGAGTGTGGCACCAGACGTCTTCAATATTGAACCTTTTTCACAATATTCTAATTTTCTGAGATAATGAATTTGGGGTTTTAATTAGTTGTCAGTTATAATCATCAAAATTAAAATAAATTAATAATTGAAATACATCAGTCTGGGTGGAATGAATGTATAAATTATACAAGTTTCACTTTTTGAATGGAATTACTGAAATAAATCAACTTTTTGATTATATTCAAATTTTATGACCAGCACCTGTACATCCTGTTTTAGTTAATCATGTTTCTAGAACTCCATTGAGTCTACTGTGCTTTTAGTGCTTCAGCAATTTTTTAACATTCCCAAGATCTATGTAGCAACACAATTGTATCTCTAAGGTCTACGGAGAGTTCCTTGAACTTTATATCGATTGGTTTTTAAACTTTTCATAAATTGGAAACTGCATTTATCCCGAGTGTGCCGAGATTCATCTTTTGTTTCTATGTTGTTATCTCATTTTACTCCTGCAGCTCAGCTATCGACAAGTGTGCAACAACCCCTTCTAGCTTGGTTTGTAATATGACATGTTGGAGCCTTTCTGAATCATGTCCAATCCATTAAATAGCCACAAAATGCCACTAGAGTCAATTTCTACAGACATTTATAGAATGATCAAAGGACAGAAAATCTATCGGATCTCAATTTGGAATGTTATGGCAAGGGGTCTGAATACTTATGTACATTAAATATTTATATATAAAGTTTTTTAATTTCAATGAATTTGCACATATTTTTACAAATTATTTTATTGCTTTGTCTGGGAATATAACATCAATTATAAATTCATTCTATAACACAATAAAATGTGGTGAAAGTGAAAGGGGTGTAAATACTTTCCAAAGCACTGTATATGCAAAACACATTAAAATATAAAATTCTGAAAATCCACCTGCATTTGGATATGCAAAGAGATATTATTGTTCTATGTAAAACACATCTTGCCTTTTAAAGAATCACCTTCTTCCATAAATGGTTCCAAAGATGTTAAAGATTTTAAGTTGAACCCTTTGCCTTACAAAATATCCATTGTCTACAAATAAAAAACTGTTACTCAGATCAAAGCATTTCCTGGTCAAACCTGTCCCTCCTCCAAACCTCTTTAGAATGTAGATAGGCGGTTTCATCATATTTCAATGCTGTTTGCCTGATAAGCCTGCTAACTATGCATGCAGGTGTGTTAACCTCTCCCTTACTTTGTTTTATTTGACAGAAGGGTTTGCGTGACCATTTTATGTGCCTGAAATGAAAGCTATCGTGTAGTAGCCTCACATAACAGGCATGCTGCCAATCACCTAGATCCAGAAGAGATCAGAGTGTGTAAAACTTACATTATCGTCTCAAACATGTAAGGCCACAGTTCATAAAGCCTAATTATACAACACAAGTCACAATGTTGAATAAACTTAATTAGGACATACTTTAGCTGTCCACCGTTTCTGTCCATATGTAGGATCTAAAAATACAGGAGTGCTAGGCTATGGTTATGCTGTTTATTTCTTGTTTGTTTTTTAAAACCAGATATGAGCAAAACAAAAGTCCAATACTTTATGCTCATTGGTAGGGGTATTTGTTGGTTAAGTTTGGTTAAATGTTTACATTTCATGCATCAAGTTCAAAAACACAAATCAAAAACAACCTGAGAGGAATATATAGCCTGGCAACCAAAAACCTGACTAACTAAAAGTTTGCTGTGGACATTTGCTGTCTCCATTTACTATCATCCAAAGGAAAAAACAGGACTGACAACCTGTAAAGAACCTTTCAAAATAACTGTATTCAACAGTCAGGTTGGTAGAAAGTAATTTATTTTTTAGTTGACAGACCGATTATTCATGGGGTAACCATGGTAGCCATGGCTGTATAATTACACAAAAAAGCTTCTGAAGCTAAATAGCATTGGCTCCTGGTTGTGAGACCAGATGGAAATGGTGTTGGAGCACTTCATCTCCTTGCCCAAATCTAGTAAAGGTGACACTGATCTGCATAGGGTCCCATTTTTTGCATAGGACATTAAATGACATCTGACTATTTGGTTAATAAATATCCAGCTCCACTTATTATACTGTAAGAGCAGTGGTATTAACCCGAGTGTCCTGGCTAAATGGTCAATCTGCT
Source organism: Esox lucius (assembly GCF_011004845.1). Taxonomy (NCBI): domain Eukaryota; kingdom Metazoa; phylum Chordata; class Actinopteri; order Esociformes; family Esocidae; genus Esox; species Esox lucius. Next base: position 23,969,937 of record NC_047590.1, read on the forward strand.
CCATATTCCATTACGGCCACCTAATAATCTACAGCTTCTAAATTGGCTCAGTTAAACCCTTATCCTCCCACATCTAACTAAAATAAGTTTTAAAAGTACTATAGGTCCTACAGTACCAATAGAAAGACAACACCTTGAACTATTTCATATTTTATAGCTTATGTGCCTCAAGTGTTTCAACCATTTAAATTTAAAAAGAAATTCCCACTTTATCTACATTGCCAATTCTATACTTTGAATAGTTTTTTAAATAATTTAGATTTTTTTTTAATTTATAATTTGATTTTACAATACTAATAAATTGCCTTAATTGGACAATATGATATAGATGAGTGGAAGAAAATCTTAATTTAAATGCATGAATCTCTAAGGTGCTGACAGAATAAAAATGTGAAATAGTTATTGGTGATTTCAACTTTCTATAGACTGTATGTAGTCCAGCGTTTCCGCTGCTTTAATTGCCTAAAAAATCTTTAATGCTTTTTTAGACAAATTAATTTCAGTAGCTTTGTATGTAGTTAATGTGGCAGAGGTGCAAAACTGTCTTTAGGATTATTGAGTTTGTTATGCTTTTGTTTGCATGAGCAATTTGAGAAATAGAGCGCACTGTTGGAGACAGACAATTAATCCAGCACACTCTAGACTTTTTATTTTCTGTAGTGTGAAAACATCGCTTCAGTATCCGCAGATATATTGACACAGAAACACAGATGTTAGTCAAAGCCAAGCATAGCTAACCGTACTATTGTATTTTCAGACTAGCTAGTCGGTCATACAGGTGCAAGACAAATGTATCCATTTTTTATTTCATTGATTTTCTGATTCTTTTAAAAAATATTTTAAGCAGCAGCAGCAAAACATAGAGCATGTAGATTGTCAGGTAACAACTACATTGATGAATTAAATAGTCTGAATTAAATAACGTTTTCTTCACTTCAGATACACTTCAGATACACTTCAGATACACTTCAGATACACTTCAGATACACTTCAGATACACTTCAGATACACTCACCTAAAGGATTATTAGGAACACCATACTAATACTGTGTTTGACCCCCTTTCGCCTTCAGAACTGCCTTAATTCTACATTGCTCTTCTATCAGCTTGAATCAGTCGGCCCATTCTCCTCTGACCTCTAGCACCAACAAGGCATTTTCGCCCACAGGACTGCCGCATACTGGATGTTTTTCCCTTTTCACACCATTCTTTGTAAACCCTAGAAATGGTTGTGCGTGAAAATCCCAGTAACTGAGCAGATTGTGAAATACTCGGACCAGCCCGTCGGGCACCAACAAGCTGAGTGAACAGCAACTTACTGAAATAACCACTCGTTACAACCAAGGTATGCAGCAAAGCATTTGTGAAGCCACAACACGCACAACCTTGAGGCGGATGGGCTACAACAGCAGAAGACCTCACCATGTACCACTCATCTCCACTACAAATAGGAAAAAGAGGCTACAATTTGCACAAGCTCACCAAAATTGGACAGTTGAAGACTGGAAGAATGTTGCCTGGTCTGTTGAGTCTCGATTTCTGTTGAGACATTCAGATGGTAGAGTCAGAATTTGGCATAAACAGAATGAGAACATGCATCCATCATGCCTTGTTACTACTGTGCAGGCTGGTGGTGGTGGTGTAATGGTGTGGGGGATGTTTTCTTGGCACACTTTAGGCCCCTTAGTGCCAATTGGGCATCGTTTAAATGCCATGGCTTACCTGAGCATTGTTTCTGACCATGTCCATCCCTTTATGACCACCATGTACCCATCCTCTGATGACTACTTCCAGCAGGATAATGCACCATGTCACAAAGCTTGAATCATTTCAAATTGGTTTCTTGAACATGACAATGAATTCATTGTACTGAAATGGCCCCCACAGTCACCAGATCTCAACCCAATAGAGCATCTTTGGGATGTGGTGGAACGGGAGCTTCGTGCCCTGGATGTGCATCCCACAAATCTCCATCAACTGCAAGATGCTATCCTATCAATATGGGCCAACATTTCTAAAGAATGCTTTCAGCACCTTGTTGAATCAATGCCACGTAGAATTAAGGCAGTTCTGAAGACGAAAGGGGGTCAAACACAGTATTAGTATGGTGTTCCTAATAATCCTTTAGGTGAGTGTATTTAAACGCTTAAGCGATTTATTGTATTTAAAACACGTATGATACTTGAATAGGCAGGAAATAGGCATTCTTAAAATTGAGATAGGATGAGGGACAGAATGGAACAGTGGAGAGTGCAGAGATTGAGAAAAGGGAATGCAAGAGAAGTGGGACAATCATGAGTTTACTAAAGGTGACTTGAAATTGACATATTGAAGCCATATATAAAGACAAATGGTGAATGGAATTACCTATAATTGGGCTTAGATTTCCTTGTATTAGTCTGTATTACTTGACTGCAGAATGTATAGGTTTGCATTGCTATCTGTAATTGGTATTGCCACATTCACCTTTATTAGCACTAAATTCAATTGAGTTAAACTGGATTCAGAAGACACGGTCATCTATGTGACTTTTCCTAATCTAGACAGCATGTTTGCCAAACTACTGTTGATCCATCACACAGGCTTGTTCAAATATATAATCTGTTGTAATACATGCCTAAGTGCCTGTAACACACTAAAACGTTAGACTTAAATTGAAGTTAGACAATTTAAAAACAAGTAGTTTGTTATTGAGTTTTGATATTCCTTCCAATCCTAGACTATATTTAGGCCTAAAATAGATTTGCTGAAACACCACCATAGTTAAATTTAAATAACGTAGAGAGCGCCTCAAAACAATCATTTACAACCCTCACATTCCTCTGAGACTATTAAGCGTAGGTGACACTGAGATAGGTACACCATCGATAGAGTTCACGTTACAGACTAGGGTGCCGGTTGTGTTTGAGGGGCTTTCGAAGAGCGACAAGCTGGATCGCATTGCCTTTCGAAATAACTGCGTGTAAAAAGACCTGACCCATTCCAATACATTAGATTTTCCAAATCAGAAAATATAACCTATCTAAATCTTCATGCAACTGGTTGAAAATGTGTTTAAGGCTAAATCTAGAGTAAAGAAGTAAAGCAAGTCCAATGACTCAGCAGATTTTCACGGATGCATGAGCAACGCTAAAGGAAAGTGGAGTGTCTGCGTATGAAACGCATACTAACGGTTCACATTCAACATAAGCACTAAAGACAACTGAGATATACAAGCTCTATTTAAATAAATCACATAGTACTGGCGTTGCCTATAGCTTATAATACCGTATTTTTGTCTACTTTTATACACAGGCCTACTTCAAAATTGTAAATTGTCTGGCTTGCATAAAAAACGGTTTGTATGGTAACCCTTACGGACAAAGCGTTTTTTAAACAATTTCCTTTCGCTAAATAACAAGAGAACAATTTTTTGTTGACCCTTCGCCCTTACCTGTTGACTTCGATGAGCATTTGACAACTCCACCTCCATTATTGACATCAACTGCTATTAATTTGCAATAAAACGCCCAGATCTGCAATTATCTGAAATATCTATTCAGTTAAAATGTTAACAAACAGTGTTCTGAATAGACAGCTGGTTCACTTGCATTTAAAGCAGTATGAGGTCTCGAAATAATGAAAGAATAAATAAACCCGTTGAGCAGTCCTGCCCACTCGCTGCCGCAGCCAGTCGCAGGGCGTTTTGGTTGTTCAGTCGAGAATCGGACCCCTGCGCACCTGTGACGCTAACCACAATAATGATTAGCCAAAAATAGAGGATTTACCGGTTCGCCTCCAAAATAATGGTTGCCCTTTTCAATTTATGCGGCACATAATCTGTTAATAATTGAATCATGCCGTATTTGGACTAGATAATGCTAGACAATGTTAAACTGTTATGACTTATATTCTCTTTTCTACACATCAGTTTAAGTCACACAGTGAATGCAATAGACCATAGGTCTTCAACCCTCTCCTGGGGATCCCCAGCCATTTCACAGTTTTGTTTTAGCCCTGAACTAGCTCACCTGATTCTACAGGTAAGGGCTTTGTTAATAAGTTAAAAACTTGATTCAGGTGTGCTAGCTCTGGGATACATCTAATAAATGGAATGGCTGAGGGTTCCCCAGGAGAGGGTTGAAGACCTATGCAACAGAGATCAGATCAGGCATTAGGCATATAGACCTATTTCGCTAACCTACATTATGGATTGTGAAGATTTTAGATAATTAGTTCTTAGCCCTTATAGCTGGACTTAAGTCTTAAAAAAAAATATTGCTAAAACATTAAACCCCCTTCTCTGAACCAAATTCTCAGTGTCCTAAAACAATTTGTTGAGTCATTGATTATTTTGGTAAAAACCTAAAAAAATTCTGGTAGTTAGACACCATTTGCAAATTGCATTCACTCTGTTTACAAAACTCTAAACACATTCTCATTCGGGAGGAGACCCCGGGGGAAGACCTAGGACATGCTGGAGGGACTATGTCTCCCGGCTGGCCTGGGAACGCCTCGGTGTCCCCCCGGAAGAGCTGGAGGAAGTGTCTGGGGAGAGCGACCCGGCCCCGGATAAGCGGAAGAAGATGGTATGGTATGGTACATTCTCATTCACTAAATCACATTTCGCACTGGGATGCACAACTACAACACAGTTGTCATAATTAACTCAAACCAATTGTACAGAATATAATTGTACACACTTGTACCAATTGTACGCAAAGAAAACCAAGGAAGTCATTGTGGATTACAGAAAGTCTAAAAGCTGCAGCCACGCCCAGTCATCATCGATGGTACTAAGTTGGAGCGTGTGTCCAGCTTCAAATTCCTGGTGTCCACATCTCCGAGGACCTCTCTGGGACCCTCAACACCTCATCCCTGGTCAAAAAGGAACAGCAGCGTCTATACTTTTTGAGGAGGCTGAAGAAGGCTTGCCTGTCTTCCAGGATCCTTCTGAACTTATCCCGCTGCACTATTGAGAGCATTCTGACAAACTGTGTCAGAGAGCCCAGCAAAAGGTGGTGAAAACCGCCCAGCATATCCCTGGTACCCAGCTTCCTGCTATCGCAGACCTCCAGCGCAAGTGGTGTATCATGGTGGATCATCAGGGACCCTTCACACCTATGCCATCAACTGTTTGCCCTCCTTCCATCAGGCAGGCCAGGCGGTACAGGTCTCTTCGCTCCTGGGCCAGCAGGCTCAGAAACAGTTTCTTCCCATCCACTTTCCATCCACTAACCCTGATGAACTCTGTGACCCAGAGAACTCAGTGACCCATCGCTTACCACACAGCCCCACCTCTCAGGTCCTTGTTGCACTACTCCGTTGTACTACTCTTGCAAGCCTGATAATGGAGGTTTTTCAGTTGTTGCAGGTACGTGCTACCTCAGGAACCTCACCGCTTCGATCCCTGCATTTCAGTGGCACATGAACCTCGAACATTCAGTTTGCCTCTTTGCACATTTAGAATTGCCATTGTGCTTGCATTTTTTTATATATATTTTTTTTTTACTGTTGTTACACACATGTCTACCTTGAGGACCTTAGTGCTGCTATCTCTGCATCCCGGTTGCTACTACTACCTTACTCTACTACTACCTTACTCCTTTATTTGCCTTGTTTGCACATCTAGAATGACATTTAGAAATTGCCATTTGTACCCGAACAACTAATATCCCAATTGTAACATATACTATACCTAATACTTGTACACTTTCTGCCCTCCTCTATTTGCCTTAATTGCACATTTATTATTGCCATTTGCACTGCATTTGCCTTCATTGCACATCTGCACATTCCACTTGTATTATACATATACTTGTAAATACTTGTATATTTTCTGCCCTATATTTGTACTTCTGGTTAGATGCTTACTGCATTTTGTTGTACTGTATTTGTACTGTTCAATGACAATAAAATTGAATCTAATCTAAATTGAATGTAATACACACTGAACAAAATTATAAACACAACACTTTTGTTTATGCCCCAATTTATCATGAGCTGAACTCAAAGATCTAAGACTTTCTCTATGTACAGAAAAAGGCCTATTTCTCTCAAATATTGTTCACAAATCTGTCTAAATCTGTGTTACTTCTCCTTTGCCGAGATAATCCATCCACCTCAATTTATTATTCAGTCTAAAGAGTAGAATACACCATGTGTGACTTTGAAATGTCTTTGTACATTAGTCCGTTACAAGTGAATGTTTCAAGAAATGTATATTAGCAATTGTGAAAAACTGTAAGATCTCAATTGATTATTCAGTCTAAAGAGAAGAATACACCAGGTGCGACTTTGAAATGTGTTTGCGCATTAGTCAGTTACGAACTCACTCAAGTAACCATGCGCACTAAAACTTTTTAGATAATTAGTCTGGGCACCTATACATTCTTGACATGTTTAACTAGCCGATACCAACGGGGCCCATAGGACACTCACTTATTTTACTTTTCATTATTTTACTTTTACAGAATATACAAGATAGGCTAATCAATAATTTTTTGTAGGATGTAATTAATTTCACCAGGTGAGATTATAGTGCTATGGTTATCTAATGAACCATCTATGATGTAGCCTTTTATTTTGAATGTGAATATATTTATTTGTTTTTTGAGTATTTTGAGTCAGAAACTTTTTAACTTTGAACTGTTCAATGTTCAGTAGTTTTCAAATAGTCTCTGGGCCTGGGATTAAATGGCTACAGACCATTTTAGTAATTAGGTATCTCTCCCTATATCTCTCTATATATATTACTGAAATAAATAGCCTAATTAAGCCTGCGACAATACAAGAGTATAATACACAATAATAAAGTTTATAATCCATAACAATGTCTTTGTCTATTCTCCAATTCGCAGCAAGGCATGTTATCATTTTAAAAACTATTTTCCCTGTTCTCTGTTGACATGGCTCTATTAAGGTCAGTGCATCTTCCATCTTCTATTCTGAACTGTAACGAAGGCCTCAAGTTGAATACCCTGTGTGTTGTTTATGTGTGACTGAACTGCATTGAATCAAAATGATTTTTGTCACTATACTATACACCACTAATAACACTATATGTTGACATTTGATCACACCAAATAATGTTTTGTCATGATTATTGTGAACAGGCAATTACTGTTAAAAAGATATAAAGAGACAAAATAAAAAACAAAAAACATTCTTTACTGTCTTAAACTTGAGCAAGCACTTTCTTCAAACACTTATGTCAAGCTAGCAGCAATAGGAATTACACAAAATATCTTCCCTTCAAAATAAAAGACCCCCATTTTTTGGAAACAAACTCTGTTAAACCAGATTTTTTTGGTTTTTTGCATAACTACAAAAACAGATCATTACTTATTAATTTGAAACAATTCAATCCGTTTTAAAATGGTGTGTGTGTACTGTATATATATCTGATTTGCATTTGGGACAGGCTTGCCTACACATTAAATTTTAAATGTACTTTTAGTAAGAACAGGTGGATTTTTACTATAACAATCTATACACAATACACATGATTTAGCAACATATTATTGTTAAATTCATAATAAATATATAAATATAGGCAGCAAAAAGAAAACAAACACAATCATAGATTACAGACACAGCAGACATGTTTGCACAAACGAAACCTCCCTCCAGCAGGGCTTGACATTCATTCAAGGGCTCAAGAGCTTTTGTGTGGTCAAATTCATTTCTGTGGGGCAAGTAAAGTTTTATTGATTTTACCTAGTTCGGAAGCTATCATCATCAGTAATTGATATGCTGGAAGTTTCTGCAAGAGCATTTTGTAAATAAGCAAAATGCAGGGCGAGGGTGTAAATCCTTTAGTTCAGGGGTTCTCAACCTTTTGCAAGCTGGGCCCCCCCAAAGCTGGTTCATTGCAATTGGGGCCCCCCTTTCCGGCGCCACCCCCACTACACCACCTTGCATAGATAGATAAATAGCCCCCTAGGCTATTATTTTTAGGCCCACACATTATTATTATTATTATTATAATCAGTAGCGATATGTAGGCCTATTATCATTACTAGGCTATTGTTATAATTGGCACTAGCACCAGACTTCTAATGTGAGCTTGCAGGCATTATTATTATTATTATGAGTAGTAGTAGGTCTATTATCATTACTAGGCTATTGTTATATAATTATGAGGTTACATGCTTTATTGTTGGTATTATTATTATTATCATCATCATCAGTAGGCCTATTATCATTACTAGGCTATTGTTATAATTGGGAATTGGCACCAGACCTCTGATATGAATGTATGCTCTATTATTGTTATTATTACTAGGCCTAATAGTAGGCATATCATCTGCATTTTTTACAGAAGCTTGCAGGCGATGTTAATGTGAGACCTGAGCCTGCTTTGCCTTGCAAAGATCCTCAATTCTTGACGCAATGTCTGATAAACATAGCCTCAACATGCCCGATTGTGGTATTTCGTTTTGAGTGCAGTCATTTTTGAGAATCCTGCCTCACACAAATGGGAAAGGGAGGAGAATCTTCAAGGCGACGTCACAGAGTTGAGGGTATTCCTGCATCAATGCTGCCTAGAATGACGAAAGAGGGCAAGAGGTAAAGAGTTCCTTCAGCCTACTGTCACTCTTCAGCTCAATAAGCTGTTCCTGCATATCAATTGACAGCTCGTTTGCTGTGCACACAAATTGATCTCGAACCCACGCAAAAGAGCGATAATCCTCTTTAAAGTACGTCGCAAATTGTTCTCTCTTTGCTGACAGGTGCTCAGACGCTGACTGAAATAGAGAGGAGAAATCGTGTAACGTGCCTGCATCAGTGATAAAGTCTGCAAGGCTGGGGAACATGTCGCAGTTCCCTTAACTGATACGGCCATGCCAAAGGTCAAGTTTTTGTGTGAAGGCGTCCACTCTGTCTGCAAGGAGCAAAATATGAGTTTTGCGGCCTTGCAAAGACAGGTTGAGGCCATTCAAGCGGTCAAATATATCGACCAAATACGACAGAGACGCAAGCCACATAGTGTCATCCAGATGTGATTTGATTTATGTCAAAAAAACACTTCACCTCCTCTCGCAGCTCATACAACCGTTGTAACACCCGCCCCCTGGAGAGCCAGCAAATTTCAGTGTGCAGAAGCAGCTGTTCGTGCCCTGGCCCTATCTCCTGGCAGAGGATCCCAAACAAGCGAGAGTTTAGCGGCCGTGATTTGATGAGATTTATCATTTTCACGGATTGGTTCAGCACGGAGTCAAAGAGAACTGGCATTTATTTAGCAGCTAATGCTTCGCGATGGACCATTTTGTGTACATTTCACAAGTGTCCATTTCACAAGTGGAGCTACTTGCTGAACGCGAGCAGCTAGGCCACGCTCATGGCCCGTCATTGCCCGTGCACCATCCGTGCATAAGCCAACGCATCGGTCCCAAGTCAAAACATTTTCACTGAGAAAAATATCAAGGACATTGAAGATGGCTTCTCCTGTAGTGTGCGACTGAAGAGGCCGGCAAAACAGGACATCCTCCTCAATCGCCTTGTCCCGCAGATACCTGACATAGGTGAGGAGCTGTGCCTGCCCAGCAATATCAGTGGATTCGTCCAGCTGCAGCGCATAGTAAGGACTCTTTTTTATGAACTCTATCAAATTGTTGCCTGTTGCTGATGGAGGCCATCAAGCTTTCTTTTAAAATATTCAGCCGGTTTATCCTTAATGCCAGCATGCTTTGTTTCAAGGTGCCTTTTTAGTTTGCAGGGCTTCATGCTGTCGTTTGCCAGCACCTCGGCACACACGACACGCTGAGGTCTCAGATCAGCTGTGACTGTAAACCCAAACTGCAGGTATGCTTCATCGTACCTTCGAAGCTTTTTTGCAGCTGGTGGTGCGTCGGTTGCCTTGTTGGTCCTCACTAGAAATCTCTCAATTTTTGTTTGGTTTTGAAATAATTTGGATGTGGATTGGTTGTGTTTTCAATAAAGTTTAGGCTATGGTGTAAATATGTGTGCTTGTGTGTGGCTATGTTGAGAGACTAGTATCGGCAGCTAATCAGTCGGGACTAAGGCACAATCTTTAATGCAACGAACAAAATAATGATTTTATGGGCAATGCAAATTTTATTTTAAGACTTAACGATTATAGTTCTTTGTCAGTGAGTGAGTGAGTGAGTAGGTGTTGCAACACAGTGAAAAAGGCAGAGGGGTAGTTAGCTAAGAGCTAAGAATTACTGGCTATGGCTGAGTTTGTGGGATTAGTCTTTAAAAAGACTGTTTGTACTAAGTCTTTAAAAAGACTGTTTGGGTTTTGAAGTAAATTGATATTGATGGATAACAACAAGACTACCAAGAGATGACACAAGCGAACTTGACAAGAGACTAGACTGGAGTGAATGCAGCTATGTGAGTCAAATGCAGTGATTTATTTTGGTGTGAGAGTGAGTGAAAAAACATTTACATTTACACCCCGCTCTGTAAACCAGGGCGGGAATGGCGGTGGCCATGCGCATGCGTGATTCATTCGCAGCCTGGACGCGGAGTGGTGTGAGTGTGCTCACTGCTGCGCAAGGCTACTGAGAGACTGACCGCCTGTGAGTGCTTTTGGACGGGGGAGGGGCTCACATCAGCACCCGCTGCTCGTTGAGCACAGTACCTGCAGAGTGATACGTGCTTTTGAGTCTCCAAACACCACAAAACATTTTTCACTTCTGACAACGTTTTAGGAATTGACAATTTGCTTAACATTATGTGTACGTAGTATTGTTTCAATGACGAATACCATCTTTGCATTAGCTAGCACAGCCAGTCAAAGTTGGTTAGCCAATTCAATTTGTTGGACTTCTCTGAATATTAACTAGCTACTCTGAATATTAACTAGCTACCCATACGAAAAATACATGTATTTTAAATATATTATCTGAATAATTTTTTTAAATTTATGTTGCAATTTGCCGCTTCAGGGGCCGGTGCGGAGAGGATCGGGCGGCAGTCGAAGGCGGGGGCCTCGACAACCCGATCCCTGGACACGGAAACTAGCTCTAGGGACGTGGAACGTCACCTCGCTGGCGGGGAAGGAGCCTGAGATTGTGCGTGAGGTTGAGAGGTTCCGACTAGAGGTAGTCGGGATCACCTCTACGCACGGCTTGGGCTCTGGAACCACACTCCTTGAGAGAGGATGGACTCTTCACCACTCTGGAGTTGCCCATGGTGAGAGGCGGCAGGCTGGTGTGGGTTTGCTTATAGCTCCCCAGCTCTGCCGCCACGTGTTGGAGTTTACCCCGGTGAACGAGAGGGTCGTTTCCCTGCACCTACGGGTCGGGGATAGGTCTCTCACTGTTGTTTGTGCCTACGGGCCGAACAGCAGTGCAGAATACCCGACCTTCTTGGAGTCTCTGGGAGGGGTGCTGGAAAGTGCTCCGACTGGGGACTCTATCATTCTACTGGGGGACCTCAACGCCCACGTGGGCTCGGCAGGCCCAAGCGTACTGTAAGGGTCTGCTGGGAACGTCTGGCCGAGTCTCCTGTCAGAGAGATCTTTAACTCCCACCTCCGGCATAGCTTCGACTGGATCCCGAGGGAGGCTGGAGATATTGAGTCTGAGTGGACCATGTTCTCCACCGCCATTGTCGAAGCGGCCGCTCGGAGCTGTGTCCTGTCGAGGCGGCAATCCCCAAACCCGGTGGTGGACACTGAAAGTAAGTGATGCCGTCCAGCTGAAGAAGGAGTCCTATCAGGCCTGGTTGGCTTGTGGGACTCCTGAGGCAGCTGACGGGTACCGACAGGCCAAGCGGACTGCAGCCCGGGTGGTTGTGGAGGGCCTGGGAGGAGTTCGGTGAGGCCATGGAGAAGGACTATCGGCTGGCCTCGAAGAGATTCTGGCAAACCATCCGGCACCTCAGGAGAGGGAAACAGTGCCCTACCAACGCTGTTTACAGTAGAGGTGGGCAGCTATTGACCTCAACTGGGGATGTCGTTGGGAGTGGAAGGAGTACCCTATTTGAAGCGGCAAATCCATCCATCCATCATCTTCCGCTTATCCGGGGCCGGGTCGCAGGGGCAGCAGTCTAAGCAGGGATGCCCAGACTTCCCTCTCCCCAGACACTCCCTCCAGCGTGTCCTAGGTCTTCCCCGGGGTCTCCTCCCGGTGGGACGGGACCGGAAAACCTTCCCAGGAAGGCGTTCCGGAGGCATCCGAAACAGATGCCCAAGCCACCTCAGCTGACCCCTCTCGATGTGGAGGAGCAGCGGCTCTACTCTGAGCTCCTCACGGGTGACCGAGCTTCTCACCCTATCTCTAAGGGTTTTCATCCCCACTGCTTCACACTCGGCTGCAAACCGTCCAAGTGCATGCTGAAGGTCCTGGCTTGAAGGGTGATGTGTGTGAGAAAATTCAAAGTTCGAAATCCCAAAAGGCAACTCATATCGCCACAACCAGAGAAAAGGAGGAAAGCACCAAAGCATCTCTGTAAGTCTTTTAAGGTTCCTCCACCTTTAAGTTCTAATTCGGTCAGTTTTTCTCAGCAGGGTTTTATGAATGATCTAATATGAACTATACAGGTGCTGGTCATAAAATTTGAATATCATCAAAAAGCTGATTTATTTCAGTAATTCCATTCAAAAAGTGAAACTTGTATATTATATTCATTCATTACACACAGACTGATATATTTCAAATGTTTATTTAATTGTAATTCAGGCAAAAGGAGCCCCAACTAAGTATTGAGTGCTGTACATGCTCATACTTTTCATGTTCATACTTTTCAGTTGGCCAACATTTCTAAAAATCCTTTTTATGTATTGTTCTTAAGTAATATTCTAATTTTCAGAGATACTGATTTTGGGATTTTCATTAGTTGTCAGTTATAATCATCACAATTAAATGAAATAAACATTTTAAATAAGTCAGTCTGTGCGTAATGAATGAATATAATATACAAGTTTCATTTTTTGAATGGAATTAATGAAATAAATCAACTTTTTGATATTCTATGACCAGCACCTGTTTATTCACACATATATGCAGGTCAACATTGTACATTCTGTCCCTATGTAACACTAGCAGTATTATATATATATATAATTACACCAAAATGCAAAGTATATAAATGTACTTAGCAATTAAAAGGGGTTCTTTGTTTACACTTGCCACAGCCAACAGACCGTTATGCCATAATTGACTTGAATGTCATCTTTCCTCAAATTGTTCCAGCATTTCCTATTTCCATTAGCCTGGACATAGATATTTGCATCAAATAATCCTTCCCCACAGAAGGTAAGGTTTACAGAAACTTTTAGGTACATTTTAGATGGTTGTTAGTGATTTTACATATCAATTGTCCCTGCCCTTTCCTGGATGACTTAAGGAATCAAAAAGATATTTCAGTCTAGGACATTAAATACATCAATAGGAGCATAATTGTTCTCTGAAAAACGTCATTCATTTGCAAGGTCACAAAAAAACCACAACGCATGTTCAGATGACAGCAGTTTATTCATCAATTCCTTTACCCATATATCGGTCCAGCAAAGGCCATTGGGAAGATGTAGTAGCACTTGTACTTTGGTACACTTACCTAATAAAATTCCCAATGCATTTTTGATACACTGGCCAAATAAATCTGCCTTCTGGCATACTAAGAACTTTCAATACAGTAAAATAACTTACATTTCAATATCACCTCTGAGATCACGGGATACATACACAGCATAGGAAAAAAAAATAGTGACCTTCAATAACCACTGGCTGTTCAACCAAGGTTGAAGTGACTGCTGTTCTATAGAATTGTGTTTATAATTAAGATGGTTCAGGCCTAGATTTGGTAAGATGTTCAATTTAATTCAGACTGTTAGGGAAAGGAACAAATGTTATTCAGTTTTTTACCAAAAACAGCACAACAGCCTTTGTGTACGTTACTTTTCATAGGGGAAATAAGGATACTGATGCTGTTTCACCCACATAGGGACAGGCGAGTGACATTGCCATGACATTTGTATTGTTTTTATTCAAGAAGGATTACTTTGCTTTACCACATCTATTTGTACACCATGAAATAGTCCTTAAAGATATCAAGCCATTAAAGCACAGATGAAAAATGCAAACAGACTAAAAACATTTAACTTTAAAATGTTTCTTCAAATGTTTTATGATGTTGCAGATTTCAAATATGCAATAAGGTCTTGGCGCTCTCCCTTTTTCTTGATGCCTGCAAAGATCATCTTTGTTCCTGGAATATATTTCTTGGGGTTTTCCAAGTACTCCATAAGGGTGTCTTCACTCCAAGTAATGCCTGCAACAAAGATATTAAAGCCATTAGCAAAAATAATAAACACTACACATCAAGAAAATATTTTACTTAAATTACAAATCATGTAAGACACTTTCACAGAAGAAAATCAAGCAACAAGTAGCCATCACCATTGGGAAAAAAGGATTGGATCTGACCTTCTTGCCATTATTTAAACAGCGGTCACAAGAAAAACTTTTAGTCTTAAGCAAGAAGGCTTAATTAATTGTTGTAATATTTAGGATTACAACAATGAATCAAAGAAAGCAGGTTATGATCTTTTGCAGTTACTGTGTTGTTCTATTCAGATTTAAGATAAGCTAATAAAAACTTGTTTTGTAGGTGGAAAACAGGAATATCTTTCAGTGATAGAGTCATTATTAGTAGTGGCTTCAAATGTTTGAAATCTATCACAAAATTTGTCAAAGAAAATAATTTCAAGGCGCACCAGAAGCATTTACAAACTGCTTTCATCACTACTTTTGTCCCTGCTGCTAATATGGTCAATTGCATAAGCGGGGTGCGACTGTCATAAGCACTCTATGGTCAAGTATGGACAGCAATCCATGATTTGGTTTTATTTCCCTGACATTGTTTCAGGCACAATTAACATCCATGCCCGAATATTGAAAGCATTTTTCTTCACATGTTGAAATCATCTCATTCAGAAAGCTCAAAGGCATGATAATTTTGAACATTGATATAGTGATCAGTACTACGGTTCTGGCACGAATCTCATTCAAGTCCTAGTAATATACTTATTATTCACTTATCTCCAAAATCATCTAAATTACTACACAGATCCTCAATTAATTTCAGATACCTTTGGGTGAGTTGATGTAAAAAAAAAAAAAAAAGAGAAAAAAACTTTAAATATTGATAAAATGTTAGCATTTTGAAACAGCGCCAAGGAAACTAAACAGAAGTTTGGATTACTATAAAACCTTGTGAATAAACAGTTTACATGGTAAGGAAACCAATTAAAAGTTATTTGGGAGAACTATCCCTTAAATTACCGAAAGTCGATTTAGGACCTGCAGTACTCTGGAGACATCAACCAACGTCCTTGATTTGAAATGTCATTGAATTGACCCAGAGAGAACCTCACTAGGTCAGATAAGGCCTACCTTTGCTTTTGTTGGCATCAGTGTAAGAAAAGCCTGGTGCCTGACCAGTCTTACGTCCAAACAGACCCCAAAGGTTTGGACCCACTTTGTGCTTTCCACCTTCTTCAACAGTGTGGCACTGGGCACATTTCTGAACGAAGGCCTTCTTTCCCTTTGCAATGTCCCCCATAGTAACCTAGTGGAGAACAGACAACATGTTAGATAAGCCATGCACTGGCTACAACTTAACTATTATCCAGCGTTATAACTTGACTTGTCCTGGATTATGCTGCATTGATAACAAAAAAGGAAATCTCAAGTTTGTCAGAAATTGGAAGCATATAGTTTTAATTCCACATGTTGGGGCTCTCAGCAGCACTACTGAACCCAAAACTCTGCTCATCTCCAGTAAATAAATGTATAGCATATATTCACCCCTCACATCTCCACTGTATATAAAGGTATGTGAACTCTACAAAGGTGTGCATGTCCCCAATATTTAGCCTAGCCGCAGTTCCATTAAACACCAAGTAAAATGCAGGGGGTTCTTAGCTAATAAAAGGCTATTCTGATTATAATGCTTTGAACTAACTATTCTGATTATAATGCTTTGAGTAACGATGATTTACTGATGTTCAACAAGTAACATCAATTAACCAAAAGTATAGATACTAAAGTATAAACCTCGTTAAAAAAAATGGACAAACAATAGATAGGTCTTTATAAACAACTTTTTGTGAAAAAGCTTATGCTCAGCACACGGTCGACCAATCGCATTCAGTTGGTCAGTATGTCACGTAGCGAGATTGCAAAACTAAAATCATCACGACATACGTGGTAGAAAGCCACGAAGATAAACTACAAACGTAAGGTCACAACTAAAAAAGGAAACGATTTTACAAATGAGTAACATAATGGAAATTGTTTGCGTTAATCGTGCTCATATAAAATTATATATAAATGTAACGCACAATTGACTCCCATGACTGACCCAAACGAAATCCATCGCGCGGCCTACTGACAATGTGCCGGTAACTGAAGGGCGTCAAAACGATTAGAGTTGAGTGTCCAATCTCAAAACTATCTGATCACATTACTTAACCTGAACTATCAGCAAAACACTGTAGGCGATGGAATTGTATACACAAATATAACATGCGTATGTAGCTATTAATAACAATCCGTCGATTTAGCTAGATAATCAGTTACCAAAGTTATTTTATAAGCAACGTTACAAGAACACACGTCTAGGAGAAACGTCCCCATTTAGTTTGCTAGTTAACCTTAGTAAGGTCAATAGCTAGTAATTTAATCAGACGTTCTAGATAGCACGTTACATAATTAACTTAATGATGAATTGAACGAACAAAATCTAAAACAGAACGAAGTAAGAAGTACACTGATTTACCGTTTCGGTTTACTCAATCCAAAGCAGTCGGTATTCTTCACCTAAAGGACACAGTAACGTTGTAGCCTACCGTACCGGCTTCCGTGTAGCAGTATGATTTTAGTCGAATACCACCTAAAACTATACGGGCGCTCGTAAGGTTTAAAAATAAACAAGTATAAAATAATAAAACAGAACGAGCCACGTGTATTACCTTTGATGAATGTGTGTAATAATATAGAATATTATTTCAATAACACCGCTTTATCAGCTACCGATGGCCTGTAGAATGGTCCTTCTGCGGGCGTCAAGGAAGGTCACATCATTTTAGAGGCACCGGCATTTGACGTCACATTCAGGCGGTACTTCCGTCAGCTTATGTATTGCTTCCTTCTAAAAATCCATTGTATGAAAGTCTTCGTTAGTGGATGGTTACAATTCATTACTACTACTATTCTATTATATATGATTGGAACACACTATAGTACGGAAGAGGATTAGTGCCAAGCAATAATAAAAAAATAAAACCATCGCGACATTAAAGTCATTATAATGCGAGATTAAAAAAAGTCGAAATACAATCTTGAGAATAAGCTCCTTAAATATCGAGTATTAAAGGCGAACTTAAATGTAGAGAATAACGCATTCGATCAGTGTGCATTGCATAGCCTAGAGGACATGGCAGAGTTGGATCAATTAGTCAAGCTATATTATAGACTTTCAGTAACAAATAAATACTATCAACTTTAGCTAATTATGACTAGCATACGCACTTTAAAGAGAATTTGCAAGCGACTAGGTCTTTTTAGAAGAAAAAAGAAATCCAATTTGCGCGATGTACTCGCTTTTGTCCAACATGAATTGACAACCAGTGGACAAATGCAAGGGTATCGCTGGCTTCACCTACGCGCGATTCATCGAGGTTTCGTGGTTTTCCAGGATACCATAAAACGGATTATTAAACTTTATTCTCGATATTTAATGAGTTTATTCTCAAAATTGTATTTCGACTTTTTTCTCAAAATTTAACGAGTTTAATCTCGCATTATAATGACTTTAATCTCGAGATGGTTTTATTTTTTTAATTATTGCTTGGCACTAATCCTCTTCCGTACTACCATAGCAACAATAAGACTTCTGGTTATGGATTTTGCCTTCAAAATAAAATAATATTACTCTATTTAGCCGCTTTGCTTAGTGTATATTGCAAAGATATTGATAATAAAATGAATATCTAGATATTTAAAAAATATAAAATAAGGAAACATGCTGTTTAAATAGTACTTCACAAAGGATGAATAATATTCTAATGTTGAGCACATTGAGAATTGGAGATGGAGTAAACTATTGTAAACATTTCATATTTTAAAATGAGTAGAGTAATCCTTGATGATGTCATTCTTGTTAATTTGCTAGTGTTCACTAGTTTTATATGGGCTCTTTGTGCTATGCACCAAACATTCTGACAGCCCTAGAGCTTGTGCACATTATTGAATGATCACATTATTGCAGACTAATCTTCTTGTAACAATGTAAATGGAAGCACTTTTTCATGGCATTCAACATGTTATGAAAATGTTCTGACAATAATGCTATGAACTTTTTTTTGATAATTGATATTTAATAGAACATCTCATATTGTTTTGAATTAATTAATTAATGTTATCTTCAAATAGGACTGCTTTAATGAACAAGCACACATAGGGACCATGACTACTTCAATCTACCTGAGCTTTGAAATTCCCACAACGATGATGTCCATAATGTCCACAACCTTTGTATGTAAAGCCAAAAATTGCAATGCCAGATACTTCTGTAGTGGGTGAAGAATGCCCTGCAGTTTATTCTCATACTGCTTTAAGGAATCCATTAGTTTAACATTTAGTGTTATACAGTTGTGTGCATGTACTTACTATTTAATGTCTAAAGAGATGGCCATCCAATGGTCATTTAAATTCACAGGTATTATTACATTCTCAAAACATCCCCAATAATGTGCTACTCTAAGTAGTGATGGCCATTCGAAGACATCATCCCAGTTTGCATGCCAAAGCTGGTCATGATATTTATAGTTTCATAAATGGGTATTCATCTGAAAATATGACTATACTGAAAAGAGTATGTGTGTTTGTTAAATATTGACGGTAAAGCTTCTAGGTAAGTGCATCGTCACTGTGACCATTTTTATAAGCAAAGTCCTTCAGGAATGGCTAACATAACAGTTAGAATTGGAAGCCTTTTGATTTCTCAGATACAGCTTCGGAAAAAACGAAGAAACCACTGCACCTTTTTCTTTCCTTTCCAAAAAGAAAAGAAAAAGTGAGTGAGGAACAGAAACATTTAATTTGCAGTGGTCTATTAATTTTAACCATTTTGTTCCTCACTCAAAACCTTCCTTATCAACTTTTTTGGAAAGGAAAGAAAAAGGTTTTTTCCAGAGCTGTATATTACATGCTCTGCTCTATTGTACTGAAACAAAGTATTCACTAATGCATTCTGAAGAAATCTCCCTTGGTTGTATTATGAGTTGTTTTGTGTTTAGACTGTAGAGCAGGTCATTTGCTAAGAAGTTAATTTGAAGTGACAAGGGGGGTTGCTTCTGAACTGCAGACAAGGGAGAAGTAAAGTTGTGTTTAATATCTGAACATTCTGCAATGAATTGTGAGTATTAATTTTTAACAGACGTTTTTACTATGCTGAGATGTAACAAAGACTGCAAGGTTGAGGGTTAGGGTTACCCTAACCCTAACCTAACCCTAACCCTAACCCTATTGTGAAGAGGAAGATGCGATATGCCAGACCCAACAATGCAGAAGAGCTGAAGGCCACTATCAGAGCAACCTGGGCTCTCATAACACCTGAGCAGTGCCACAGACTGATCGACTCCATGCCACGCCGCATTGCTGCAGTAATTCAGGCAAAAGGAGCCCCAACTAAGTATTGAGTGCTGTACATGCTCATACTTTTCATGTTCATACTTTTCAGTTGGCTAACATTTCTAAAAATATTTTTTTTGTATTGGTCTTAAGTAATATTGAAATTGTCGGAGATACTGAATTTGGGATTTTCATTAGTTGTCAATTATAATCATCACAATTCAAATAAATAAACATTTGAAATATATCAGTCTGTGTGTAATGAATGAATATAATATACAAGTTTCACTTTTTGAATGGAATTACTGAAATAAATCAACTTTTTGATGATATTCAAATTTTATGACCAGCACCTGTATATAACTCTGAGAAAGTGTCTTACATTTTCATGCTGATGACACATTACTATAGGTAACAGCTGTCTCTTACACTTGCATTTGCACACTTGTGCATTTGCAAACAAGTTGGGACGCTGTAAACGTAAATACAAACAGAACGTAATGATTTGCACTTCATTTTAACCCTACATAGAAAATAGTACAAAGACAACATATCAAATGTTGAAACTGAGTAACTGTTAGT
Organism: Esox lucius; assembly: GCF_011004845.1. Lineage (NCBI taxonomy): Eukaryota > Metazoa > Chordata > Actinopteri > Esociformes > Esocidae > Esox > Esox lucius. The sequence goes on from NC_047590.1 coordinate 23,990,110, forward strand.
AACATGACTGGGTGTTAAAAGATAATTCCAGAGAGGATAGGTCTGTCAGAAGCGATGATGGGGATGGGTTCACCATTCTGTGAAAGATTGTGCAGGCAAATAGTGCAACAGTTTAAGAATAAGATTTCTCAATGTGAAATTGCAAAGAGTTTGGAGATCTCAATGTCTACAGTACATAATATAATGAAAAGATTCAGAGAATCCAGAGAAATCTCTGTATGCAAGGGACAAGGCAGAAAACCAATATTGGATAGCTGCAATCTTTGGGGCCTCAGACAGCATTGGATTAAAAACAGACACAATTCTGTAGTGGAAATCACTGCATGGGATAAGGAGCATTTCCTAAAACCATTGGCCGTGAACACAGCACATTACTTTATCCACAAATTCAAGTTAAAACTCTACCATGCAAAGAAGAAACCATACAAGATCCAGAACTGCTGCTGCCTTCTCTGGGCATGAACTCATTTAAGACGGACTGAGGCGTAGAGGAAAACTGTCCTGCGGTCTGACAAATCAAAATATGACATTTCTTTTGGGATTCTTTGATGCCGCACCCTCAGGACTTAAGAGGAGAGGGACCATCCAGCTTCTTATTCAGCGTACAGTTCAAAAGCATCCGTGACTGTTTTGTTGACTGGGAAGGACTGTATATTTTAGCTGGTCTTTAAAAGGTTGTGGCCATCAAGGGGCATCGATCAGAATGCAGAAAAGATGTTCCTTTTAAATGATTTATTAGAATAAATATTTCAGCGGGTATTTGTGTGTGGTTCTAAAACAGAGATACAGACAAATCAGTAATTGAAGACTATATAAATGCTAAATAGTTATTACACGCCTAGCAGGTATATAATAAATGAACACCCAATCAAGAGATTAAATTATAGTTTTGTTATATAACTTAAATGCAGTAGTACACTCTCTGCCTGTTCAAAGATTAACTGCTGCAAATTCACTGCAACAATACCCAACATTCTAAATAGATAAACATAATTATAAGATACAGAATTCTTCCTTAACGTAAATAACGTTACACATTGTGCAAGAACAACCTAAATATTTCAAATGTAGATATATAAGGCTTGCAAAGCAACACCTCCATTAATATATATTGCGGTCTAAACAATTAAACATGAGGGCAGTGCGAGGCTCCGCCATTATACAATAACAAGCAGCAACGTGCCACGACCTCATTACATCTCATTATAAGGGGGTTCCAAGAAGGCGACGGTGTAGGCCAGCACTTCTCAAAGTCCGGACTCCGGTCCGGATCCGGACCCGGAGGGAATTCAATCCGGACCCGCCTCCATTTCGTATTTCAACCATAGACTGTAAAAAAATATGGACGTAGTGTCCGTGACGTCACCCGTAGGTTTGTGAAGAGCAGTTTTGAAGCCTAAAGTGGGCGGAGCCAATCGTCGCCATTTTGGCAGCGCGTCAACGCACGTCACTCCCGGATAAAAAGAAATGGGCAAAGAGGCGGGATGAGCTCAGCGAGGAGCCTGGATGCTGAAACCTGAAACCTAGCTCGACGTGAACGAGTTTGCTCAGGCTAAGCTAATGCTATATGCTACTGACCTCCCACTAAGTGACTAAAAACAGCTGACTTGAAGTAAAGCCAAAAGTTAAAGTTCATGTTTTTGCCCTTCGAAATACTATTAAGACATAGCTAAAAGTGAGACTGTGTATCGTGATGCTGTATTATTCTGCTAGTTAAGTGTATTAACTTACAGTATTGCTGTGAGCTTGTGTTTCATGCACAAAAATGTCATATCAGCCAGCGCGGCATTGCACATCAAGTTCATAGAGAGCTTTATTCAGTCCATTTTAACATTTTATTTTGGCTGCCTCTCAAATCGGTCAAACCATATTTATTACCTAAGAAGTTCAAGTAAATGCGCTAGAAATCCGTGCTCATTCAGTTGTATTGCATGGACGGAAAGCATTGACACCTCCAGGAATTTGCATCTGACGGAACATAAGCATATCTAACGTTCAGAGTGGCCCGTTCAGTGAGAGCAACGGTACCGCAGAACGAGTGTAGCCTCTATATCTATAGATGTTTTACACATTTTTCAATCTGGAATCTCCACACAAAAGCAACAAAATTGTCAGACATCCATGAATGCATGTTCACAGAGGAAAACAACAGAAAAACAGCCCTGGTTGTTCTCTTGATACTCAACAACGACGGAATACAAAGTCGTGGGCGAAGGTATAATGCGTGTATTAAATTGTATGAAATAATCCAGAAAAAAAAGCAAGAACACGCCCGATATGTCCAGTTCAGCAGCTAGAATTAGCTGAGGAAGAAATGTGACGGCTGGCTAACAGCTAACAGCAGACAAACAGCTAGTCAACGGAGTGGACCACGCCCTTAATTATGCAGAAATTTAAATATTAATTAACTAAACGGATGAGTAATAAAAAAATTATAATACATAAATGAATTTTAATTTGTTGTACATGTTTATTAAAAACAAATTTTGTGATTATCAATAGTTCCGGACCTTTGTCATTGATGAAAATTCTGATTTGGACCTTTGAATGTAGACTTTGAGAACCCCTGGTGTAGGCAGTCGCGTTTTTGAGAGCTCTCTTCAAGGCCTCAGATTTTCACGTTTTAACTAATTTTCTCTACCCAAAATTGGAACGATTAATATTCAGCAGAGGTGTAAAAAGTACAAATTAAAAGTACTCAACTGGGTTCGGCTGTGTTCACCACTTTTGGGAAGTATCTAATTAAGATCTAAATAACCAGGTAAAGGGAGTTCAAAACTAGTGATCAATTAAATAAAAGGGAAGAGTGTAAATTATCAATTAAGGACACTGATGAGTTATGAACTCTGTTTACATGGTCATTTAACCCTTCTTTAGGAACTTCCCAAAACTGGTGAACACAGCCGAGTACTTCTAATTTGTACTTTGTACAAATTTGTAATTTGTACACCCCTGATATTCAGCAGATTCTTAAACCAGCAATATTGCAAATGTCGACCTCTTCAAAGCCTACATTACCAGAAAAGTCAAAGGACGGTGAGCATGACTATTGTGCAATGGACGTAACTTTGCAATCAAAGTGGGAACGCGGACAAGACTCGACGCCGCCAACTCCAAGTAAGACTTTAAAAGAAAAGAAAGCTAAGCCAAACACTGAGAGTGGTCATCCCCAAGCTTCAAATAACGATATGTTGCACGCCTGTGCAACATCGCGTGGTGGTCGGGGACAGTGCCTCTGGGATGGCAGACCGGGGTGGTGGTCCCTCTTTTTAAGAAGGGGGACCGGAGGGTGTGTTCCAACTATAGGGGGATCACACTTCTCAGCCTCCCCGGGAAAGTCTATGCCAGGGTTCTGGAGAGGAGAATACGGCCGATAGTAGAACCTCGGATTCAGGAGGAACAGTGTGGTTTTCGTCCGGGCCGTGGAACACTGGACCAGCTCTACACCCTCTACGGGGTGTTGGAGGGTTCATGGGAGTTTGCCCAACCAATCCACATGTGTTTTGTGGATTTGGAGAAGGCATTCGACTGTGTCCCTCGCGGCATCTTGTGGAGGGTGCTTGGGGAATATGGGGTCCTGGGTCCTTTACTAAGGGCTGTCAGGTCCCTGTACAACCGAAGCAGGAGCTTGGTCCGCATTGCCGGCAGTAAGTCAGACTTGTTCCCAGTGCATGTTGGACTCCGGCAGGGCTGCCCTTTGTCACCGGTTCTGTTCGTAATTTTTATGGACAGAATTTCTAGGCACAGCCAGGGGCGGGAGGGTGTCAGGTTTGGGGACCACACAATTTCATCTCTGCTCTTTGCAGATGATGTTGTTGTGTTGGCCCCTTCTAACCAGGACCTTCAGCATGCACTGGGACGGTTTACAGCCGAGTGTGAAGCGGTGGGGATGAGAATCAGCACCTCCAAATCCGAGGCCATGGTCCTCAGTCGGAAAAGGGTGGCTTGCCCACTTCAGGTTGGTGGAGAGTGCCTGCCTCAAGTGGAGGAGTTTAAGTATCTAGGGGTCTTGTTCACGAGTGAGGGAAGGATGGAACGGGAGATTGACAGACGGATCGGTGCAGCTTCTGCAGTAATGCAGTCGATGTATCGGTCTGTCGTGGTGAAGAAAGAGCTGAGCCGCAAGGCGAAGCTCTCGATTTACCAGTCAATCTACGTTCCTACTCTCACCTATGGTCATGAGCTTTGGGTCATGACCGAAAGGACAAGATCCCGGATACAGGCGGCCAAAATGAGCTTTCTCCGCAGGGTGGCTGGGCGATCCCTTAGAGATCACCCGGGAGGAGCTCAGAGTAGAGCCGCTGCTCCTCCACACCGACAGGGGTCAGTTGAGGTGGGTTGGGCATCTGTTTCGGGAGGAGACCCCGGGGAAGACCTAGGAGACGCTGGAGGGACTATGTCTCCTGGCTGGACTGGGAACGCCTCGGTGTCCCCCCGGAAGAGCTAGAGGAAGTGTCTGGGGAGAGGGAAGTCTGGGCAAGAGCAAGGTGGATTGAATCAGGTGAAAAGAACTCCTCGTATTTTTTCAATCTAGAATTTAGTAAATGGTGAGGAAAGGAAAGATTCTAAAATCATAGAAAATGAAGTCTACATGTTTTATTCTAAATTATATTCTTCTCAGTTCTCGAAAGTAGACTGTAATAATCTCTTTCAAAATCTTAGTCCACTAATCCCCCTGATTGATTTATCTTTTAAAAACATCTGTGACTCTGAACTTAGAATTGATGAACTGGACGCAGTTCTTAACAAAATGTCTTCAAATAAATCCCGGGTTCAGAAGGCCTCACAGTTAATTTTTATAAATATTTTTGGGAAGATTTGAGAATCATATTATTTGAAGCGTTAAAAGAATGTATAGTTAGAAAAGAATTGATGACTAGCATGAAACAGGGTGTAATTACTCTGATTCCAAAGGCGGGGAAAGACAAACGGCAATTGGACAATTTAAGACCGATTACATTATTAAATACAGACTATTAAAAAAATTCAGGATCCATTGCATCTAGACTTAAAAAAGGGATAGCAGACATAATAAGTGAGACACAGTCATGCGTTATAAAAGGAAGAGTCATTCATAATAATATAAGACTTGTTATGGATTTATTAGACTATAGTGATTTAATTGATGATGATGGTTTTATACTCTTCCTTGATTTTTATAAGGCCTTTGACTCTGTTGAGCATGAATTTATTTTAAAAACACTTCATTATTTTGGTTTTGGTGACAAATTCATAGATACTATACATATGCTTTATTCTTTATTCTGATAGCTGTGTGTCTTTGGGACACGGGACTTGTAAAATATTTAATATTGGTAGAGGAATAAGGCAAGGTTGTGGAAGCTCTCCCTTGTTATTTATAATGGTTGCAGAAATTCTGTCTATTTTAATTAGGAACAGAGTGATTGAAGGTCTGTTTTTTTCTTAAAAATGAGTTCCAAATTCCCATAGCATTACAAGCTATCAATATTTTCGCAAAAGCCTCCGGACTTCAGTTAAATTTAAATAAATGTGATTTATTGCCATTAAAAGACCAATCCATGCAATCATTATATAACATAAAGGTAAAAAAAGAAGTCAAATACTTGGCTATTGTGGTGACTAAAGACAAAACAATCTCTGAAAAACGAAACATAGAAGACAATGTTGATAATTGTAAAACATATCTAAATAGATGGCTCTCCATTTTTGGCAGAATATTGTTAACTAAAATGGATAGTTTATCTAGATTAATATATCTAGCTTACTCCCTTCCAATAGCACCCCAAATAGTTAAAACTATCAACAAACTAAATTTCAATTTCATATGGCGGAATAAATGTCATTATATAGCCAAGCAGGATTTAATTAGAACTTACGAGGATGGAGGTGGTAATGCAATAGATTTTGATTGTATGAATTGTATGTTGAAAATTAGATGGTTGAAAAACTATATTCTAAATCAAAATTCATTGTGGTCTTATATTCCCAATCGGATTTTTGAAAAAGTAGGCCGCATTGGTTTTCTTCTAAAATGTGATTTTGATTTTAAGAAACTTCCTATTAAACTGTCAGATTTTCATCAACAGGTCCTCCTGTATTGGAAACTAATATTCAAGCATAATTTCACACCACACAATTCACCTATTTGGAATAATAGGTATATTTTAGTAAATAGAAAATCTCTTTTTATTCCAGAATGGTTCTCTAAAGGTGTCTTGGCAATTGCCCACTTCATGGATGTGGAGGGAAATGTTTTATAACATGTTGAATTCTGTGACAAATTCCAAATTAAATGTACCCAAAAGAAGTTTAAACAAATTGCGAAAGCTCTCCCAGTATCACTTGTAGCTATGATTAAGCAGGATATAATATACTCAAAAATCATTCCAACCTTAAGACAACTTTGTATTAATGGTATACATTTTCAGAATTACAAATGTAACAACAAGTTCAAAAGAAACTGTTTACTTAACTGCCAAACAAGCTCTCTCAAGAGATTATATTCTCAAAGACAACAAGAAATATTAGATGTAAATATTTAAAATTCCCTGTCCCACCAAAGAAATGCAGTTTAAAATTATAAGTAGGATTTATCCAACTAATGATTTCCTATAACAGAGGTTTAAAATGGATGTAGGAAACTGTAGCTTTTGTGATAATGAACCAGATTATTTGGATAATCTTTTCTGTTTGTGTGAAGTTGTACAAAGGTTTTGGCTGGACCTTATACAATTGCTTGTATCCAAAGGAATACAGATAATTAATCTAACAATTATTGATATAAAATTTGGTATTTTTTGCAATGATCATAATGACTTTGGCATTAATAGTGTAATTCTGTTAAGTAAACATTTCATACATAAATATCGTTTCTTTAAGATAAAGGAATGAGCTGAAACTTTTTTTTATAAATCTTTAATATTGATTAATAACAAGAATGCAGTGAAACTGGATTGAATAATTGCCCCTTTTTTATTTATTTTCTTTTGAATATGTTAAAGCTTTTTTTGTTAAATATGTATTTTTATTTTTTTGTCATTTAAATATCATGCCCCATGTTCTTCTGTTCTTTTATATATATATATCTTCTAAGATATGCACTGTAAGTTCGTAGTAAGATTTTTCACTGTACCTGATTTGTTTGTATTTGTTTTGCACATTTTTAATTTATTTTTTAATACATTATAAGGTAAATGAACAACAATATCTGTATTACTTACTGGTAGATGCACGCACACAATTGTAAGAACTTAGAAATAATTACAGTAACACTATATAATAATATCTATAAATCAACTGCACAGTCTTTCAATGTCAGCTCCCTCTTCCAAACTTTCTCGAAACTGAACTTAAAACTATCTTCCTCAGCAAACAACCGAGCGCAGTGGTGCTCCTGATTGGCCGATTCTCAAACAGCCAATTTACCTGCTTGAAAGGGTCGTCCTTCGTCACAGTGATGGTATGTGTTAGTGCACATGGCATGGGTGACTTGCGCATCTGTGAAGGCATCAATAATGCTGAACAATATATACAGGTTTTGGAGAAACATATGCTGCCATCAAGATGACATCTTTTTCAGGGAAGGCCTAGTTTATTTTAGCAAGACAATGCCAAACCACATTCTGCACATATTACAACAGCACGAATCCGTAGTAAAGATGTCCCGGTGCTAAACTGGCCTATCTGCAGTCCATACCTGTCACCCATTGACAACATTTTTCGCATTATGAAACAGAAAATACAACAAAGGAGACCCCAAACTGTTGAGCAGCTGAAATCCTCTATTAAGAACGAATGTGAATACATTTTACTTTCAAAACTACAGCAATTGGTCTATTCAGTTCCTAAACACTTAGAGAGTATTGTTAAAAGTAGAGGTGATGCAACACAGTGGTTAACATGCACCTGTTGCTTACATCAAATTGAAAATGGGTATATATTTTTCAAAAAACAAAATGTCTGTGGTTCAACATTAGATTTTCTATTTAATATATGGATGAAATGATTTGGACATCATTACAATGTGTTTATTTGCATTAGTAGTTAGTGTAGGGTATAATGTGTCAGAATGGTGATTTATGGCCCTGGGGGGCGGGACTTCCATATTAATGTGACAGGTGGGCGGGACATCCGGTTTGTAGGGTGGGACTTCCGGTATGACGTATGTTAGGGTGGGACTTCCTGTATGACGTATGTTAGGGTGGGACTTCAGGAGTGACGTATGCATGTCCGGTGACTTTGTGATTTATGATTACATTGATGTGTCAGTGTTTGATGTTTTACAACGCCTGATGAGCAAACCAGACTAGTGTTATAACAGGTAGGTTATGATTGATGATTAACAAATGGGGCTTAGGGTTCCGGAATGTTAAATTCCCAGGCAGTAAATAAGTGTTGTGTCAGCGGTAAGGTGTTTGGTGTACAACAAATGGTGTTCGACAAATATAAAACCCAGGTGTTTTATCTTCTGACAAGTGGTGTATGTGTATTTAAACCACGCAGACATCGGTGATGGTCATTCAGTCTTGCCTGAGCGAACTTACCTACACATTACAAAACATGGAGGATTGTGCTGCAATCAATGTTTTGGGTGAAACACCGGTGAAAGCTAACAGCTTAAACGCAGCTCAGCGATTTGGTAAGAAATTGCAAATGGACCGCAGAGATGCAATCAACATGCCAGCCCCAAAGAAACCGATGCTGAGTTTAACCCGAATCCATCAATTACACCAGGATATGTTGGCACAGGAGTGGAAATTGGACGATGGTCAGATCGGGGGATACATCTTCAACCCAGAGCTACCGGAGGTTGCATTTTATGAATTACCCGAAGGCCAAGTGTTTAAGGCTGGTGTGACTGATCAAATGGTTTTTAATGCCAGTTTATGGGGCACCTTTCGAAAAGTGTTTTATTTGGGGCCAAAACAAGGCCCACATAATACAGTAGATGTACTGTTTAAAGTTGTCGAGGGGCTGAAAGAATATGACTCTGTCAGATTGGAGTTATTTCCGGAAAATATCAGCGTGTTAGTTTGTGACTGCGGACTGATCGACTGACCTAAGACCCCAAAGCCCCGCCTTAAGCTAACACCGTCATCAGCACAGCATAAAAACCGACAGACCGCCGGTGACAATCAAGCAGTCGGAAGAATTTACGAAACTTGTCTCAAGATTACAACCAATCGGTGATTGAAGAACCCAAGGCTGAGGACTGGCTGTGTGACGCCTGGGATGACAACGCTGAAGCCTTCTACGGAACCCCTGACCCAGACAGCTCGATTCCACCGGCATTCCCATCAAGAAACTACCATTGGATTGACAGGATTGGTGATCAACTAGGTCCTCTTAACCTGTCATACCTTTCAAATGCTAACAAGAGTTATCACAAAATGGACAAACACCTTGCACCAAAAATTTTAAAGATCATCAAAGCAACAATGGGTATGATTCTGGAAAACGTTGTTGGGGCTATTCTACACAAAGCATGCATCGGATGCGAAGTGGACCACCCGAGCCAGACAAGACATTCATGTCTCGAACCGCCTGAGTATTTTTTTGAGGCCCATTATGATGACATTGTGGCGACAGTTTTAACACCGCGACTGAAACATGTGTTGGTCAAGGCTTTGAATGCATCTGGTTTTCACACACCGATGACTGATGTTCACGAGGCCGCTGAGAACTTTCTGCACGAGCTCAAGTTGGAGCCGAACATCACACAGAGACTGAGTGAGAACAGGGATGAGTACATGGACAAATTTAGTGAGGATGTTGTATGCGACGCAGCGGGGTCATGGTGTGATGAAAGCAAAGAGTCTGTTGTCTAAGGCCCGGGTAGCTTCAGTTCTCATGTTAACATGAATATAAACAAAGACTATGAGAAATCTGAATGTTTGTGTAACTTTTCTGAATATCTTGGTTGTGTAATTTCGAAAACTCAAATAAAACACTGTTAAACATGTATTAATTCTCATTATAGCTCGAACACTCTACGATGTCTGAACAGGTTATGAAAAGTATTTACTATGACCCGGCAAACCCTGGTGCTTATGTGGGTAGAGAGGGTTTGAAAAGAGCATACTTGGAAAAAACCGGGGAGATCCTCAAAAATGGTGAGGCCGATGACTGGCTGCTCGCCCAGGATACATACACGCTACACAGGCCTGTAGCAATACATTTTAAAAGAAACAGAGTTATTGTTCATGATGTAAATTCACAATTTCAGCTGGATTTGGTTGACATGAGTGCTTACAGTGTGGAAAACGATAACATGAAATTTATGTTAACATGCATAGATTCGCATGCTGAGAAATAAAAGCGCTATAGAGGTAAAGCAAGCATTTGAAGACATATTAAAAGAAGGAAGAACACCACAAAAAGTCCAAACGGACAAGGGGAAGGAATTTTTTAATTCACATTTTGAAATGTTGATGAAGAAGTACAACATAAAACATTTTGCTACAGGAAATGATGTCAAAGCGAGTATCGTTGAGAGGTTTAATAAAACAATTAAATCACAAATGTGGAGGTATCTGACAGCAGCCAACACTCACCGCTATGTGGAGGTTATTCAAGATTTAGTTTGTGGGTACAACCATAGCTACCATTGGTCTAATAAGATGAAGCCTGCTGAGTTTTGTGAAGAAAATGTTAGATTAGTTCTCAAGAACCTGTATGGCACAACATTAACGAGAAATGGTAATCAAAGCAACAAGTTCCAGGTTGGGGATACTGTGAGACTCTCAAAGCAGAGAGGTGCGTTTACAAAAGGCTATGAAAAAGGGTACACAGATGAATATTTTACAATAACAGAATGCATTCCTCGGGTACCTCCTGTATATAGAATAAAAGATTACAATGGTGATGTGATAGTTGGGACCTTTTATGAACAGGAATTGCTGAAAATAATCGTGGCTAAGGATAAAACTTTTAAAGTGGAAGCAGTTTTGAATGAGAAAGTACAGAAAGGGAGGAAAATGTGTCTTGTGAAATGGCTTGGTTGGCCTGAGAAATTCAACAGCTGGATACCATCGGAACAAGTGGTTGACCTAGAAACTGGATAAAACTCCAGGATTTACAGGATCATGTCATTTACATTGACTGCGATCAGCATGGGTGACGGTGGCTTCTACATAACGCTGCCCAGTAACTCATCGAGACATGTCTATCCAAGAAAAACAAGTTCGTGCTATACCACTAAATTTGCCAAAGGTATAGATTTCCGCATACATGGAAAACTTTTACACGGGGCGAAAACGCATTTGAACTACATGACTTGAAAAATGACAAAACTTGGAAATATGAACTCAACACCGGTTTTACAGCAGCATATTAAAACTAGTGATAGAGCTCAACAGTCATATAAAAACACATGGTATATTGGTGGGGTACGATGAATTTAAAAATAGAGTGTTTCTAAAAGGTGAGCCCCAGTTTAGTTTGAAATTTAGTGCAAAACTGGAACAGATATTGGGGTTAAAACCAGGCGAGCGGTGGTCCGCCACATGGTACGGAACATACCCCACAGATATTCTGGCGGGGTTTAACACTCATATACATCTACACAGATATAATTGATTATCAATGTGTTGGTGAGTCATGTCCCACTGCTGCGAACTGTGACGTACGACAAGCCACACTACGTACCTCTTAGTAAGAGACAATTTGATGAGATCTGTATTGAAGTAAAATCTGATCAAAACCAGCTGGTTTCATTTGTAGTGGGGAAGGTGATTGCAAAATTACACTTCAGACCCGTCAAACAATCTTTTAGAGCCGCGGAAGCTCTATGATGATCCTCGAAGGTATGTTGAATACTACACAACACAGGCCGGTAATGGTTTACCAGGGTATCATGGTAGCTCAGCAATGTATGGGGCCGGTCTAGGGGGCCTTTTCCGAGGGCTTTTCCGGATGGCAATACCTTTGTTGAAACGCGGGTTCTCCATAGCAAAACCACATCTGAAGAGTGCGGCTAGGAATATAGTTGGCGATGTTGTCAACAGTGTTATGTCACGACAAACAAAACAGCAGGACGGTTCTGGATTGATGGTTATATCTCGAGGTGTTAGAAAGAGACCACCTGGTAAGCGGAGCCTACCCAAGTGTAAAAAACGCAAGAATGAGACAAAAACAAGAGCCAAGGTTAAAAGAGGACATACACCCCGGAGGACACTCAAAGGGAACACGGAAAAGCTGATTAAGAATATATTTTAGAAAGATGGCACTCCTACACCGTATATCTGGCGAATGAATGAAGACAGAGTTGGATTTATTCACAGTTCCCTTCACACAGACATCTATTGAGAAAAATACATACATTGAAATAGGAAGTGATACATTAAAGACACAGTTTTCAGCTGGGTTGTTTTACAAGGATGCCGCAGGTCACATGGATGTTACGGACCCTGCAGGCGAGAATTATGGACTTACGAGAAGGGCAGCCTATTCGGCGGATAGCACAACATTTGAAATGATCGGCCCTGTTCATAGCGATATCTTCTTTCAAGAGAAACTTATGTTAAACGACGTTGACATAAAGGTTAGGATGGTGCGCGGTAAAGATGAGTTCTGCCTTATGGGGGTCGGGGACGTGCGTTATCGTTTGCATATACTATCAGCATCACTATTTGTCAAGAAAGTGTCTGTTTCGCCAGCCGTGAAACTTGGACACGCTCAAGCGCTTCTCTCAACCAATGCCAAGTACCCAATTGAAAGAGTGTGTATGAAGACATTTAGTTTACCGGCTGGGGGTCGTGTTTGCAACCAGGAAAACCTATTTTTAGGACCTCTGCCAAAATGTATTGTAATCGGATTGGTGGACAATGACAGTTTTACCGGAAGTTACACAAAAAATCCATTTAATTTCAAACATTATAATTTGGAGTTTATTGCTATGTATGTAGATGGTCAGCAATTTCCTAGCAAACCATTCCAACCAAATTACACAATAGGGTCAGCAGCGCGTGAATTTTACCAATTGGCCTTAGCTTCAGGGAAAACACCTAAAGGACCAAGCCTTGGCTATTGACAGGTCTGACTTCTTACACGGCTATGCCCTTTATGCATTCAACTGCGCGCCAGACGAGGAATGTGGTCAGCACAGTCAGGGAATGTACGACTTGAGATGAGGTTCAGACAACCACTACCCCACACAATTAATTTAGTTGTTTATTCAATCTTTGACTCCATTATCGAAGTGTCAAACCGGCGACAAGTCATGGTTGACTACTATTAGGAGAACTGTGTGGAAATGAATACAGCAGAGTTGACCAGTGTGGTGAACCAAATTTCATCTAGGACCCATTTCTATGGTGTGTTGGCAAGTGACCAACTACCTAGGGTGCCTGTCCGAGATGTTGCATCAATGATGATTGTTAATACACACCCAAGCAATCACCCTGGGGAGCACTGGCTGGCTATTTACATAACGGATGATGGCATTGGAAGGTTTTATGACAGTTTTGGAAACCCCCCGGATTTTACATATTTTCCCAAGTCAATCAAGGCCTTTCTGAAAACCTGTGAGAATGTGGAATACAGCTCAAAACAAGTACAGGACCTGGTTTCAACCACGTGTGGACAGCATTGTGTGTTCTTTCTCTTTCTAATGACAAAAGGTCTGAGTTATATAGATTTTATGTCTTTTTATGCTGATGATTTACGAGAAAATGATGCCCTAGTCTCAAAGTTTGTAGCTAAGATGTACCAGAGTAAGCGTGATAAGCAAATGTTTAATTGCATACAACATGCTCAATCTTGTGAAACGTTTAATTTGTGCCATGGTTGTTGAAGAAATAGAAAAGCCAATCACGTGTATGTCAACTTTATTATTCAAAAATAAAAACATTTGTAAAACCACATCAATGTTTGCACATTATTTTTCATACTACATTTATTCAAGATAAAACAAACATACAATGTATCACAAATAAAATAAAAACACATTAAAATGTAAGCCATTTTGTGGGGTCCGTGGTATGAGGTTCAAAGAAAGCTTTGGTTGGTTGAAAACCAGTTGCTGGTGGTTTGGCTAAATCATCCATTGTGTCACCAGACGTTTGTTTATACAAATTGATTTTACGTCTTACATGCGCATTTGGAATAGTTGTAAAAGGCATGTTGAGACATGCCATGGCCTCTAAAAACACACCCCACCCCAACGGTCTTCTATCGTCAGCAATTTTATTGGTTCCTGTCACACCAATAGGTGCGAGCCCTTGATTATCTCTCCTTTGAAAACGAATTCACCATTTGAATTCCATGAAGTCAAATCTTTAGACCTGTGTATTCTATTAAGAATATATTCAACATTCTTTCTATGCCTCGCAGGCACATTATCCAAAATTTCATCAACAAGGTCAACATTTCGGTCAACAGTTTGCTTATTCTCAGTCACGTTTACTACATCAGACCCAGGTAGACTTAAAGTCAGTGTGTTTGTATCAAGCTCCCCCTGGCGCACAACAGTCAAAAATCTTTGTAAAATGGCAGAGTATCTTTTAGCTTTCTCATGTAAATCCATATCAGGCTTCAACAGTATATTTCGAATCGATGAGTCCAAATCATTTTCAACAGATTGTCTCACATCGGTGCTAGTCGTTTTGGATTCTCGCAGTTTTTCTAACTGATGTTGTGGCACCAGAAACATTTTCTGAGCATGCTCCATGTCGTTTAACCCTGTCTCGATGCAATTAGACTGGTTAAGAATGGAACTGCAACGCTTAGTAACGGCAGTAGAAAACCTCCAGATGGTTTTTCTTTTCCGTGCAACTGAATGTATATAACTTTTGCTTTTTGTCTCTTTACTTTTCGGAGCTGCGACTCGGTTAAGGGTATATTACCGCGACTTAGATTAAGCGCTATTTCACAGAGTGATAGAATGAGGTCGGTGGATGCTGATTCTAAAATAACTTTTCGTTGACTTGCCGGTGCCTTAAATATCATTTTAAAAAGTGGTAAATTTCTACGAATGCGTTTAGACATGATCAAACTTTCTTAGGAACGTACACGACAGGCCAATCCCCTGAAAATAACCCTGTTCTCAGACGATAGTCTTCTGGTGTTGTAGCTTTAAAGTCAATAAGTAAATAACCAAAAGGCGGATGTGTTGCATCTTTAAAACTCTCCATGAAGAATCGAGAAAGACCGGGGTATATCTGTCTGCCTAAAATACTAATCTGCTGATTGTCGCGGGGGTTTTTAAACAAGATGAGGTAGTTTGTGTTCAAGTTAATAGTTCTACTAGATTTGCCTTTAACAAACATGTTTTGGACAAGGTAAATTGCACTCAGGTTACGGTGGTGTGAATATTTTGTGAAAACTCTCTCCATCTCCAAACTCTCTGATGCACTTTTCATTAAATCGTCAATAATTAAAAGGTTGTTTTTCTGAATCGGTAGCAGATTGTCATCACACAGCGATGTTGGTAGACCTTCTATAAAATGTATGTCCCTTACCTTCAACATTTCGTCATACAGCGGTTGCCAACATGAATAAACCCAGACGATATTTTGAATTTCTAAATGATGTTGGAGAATACAACCTCAGCATTATCCAACAACATCTTCACAACATATGTTTTACCAGAGTTACTGGGGCCACTAATGACACAGCTGAACGGGTGTTGTAGTCGCGGGTCAAAACTGCTATCCATCCTAGACTGTGGTTTAGTACCCATAAGGCCTAGTGCTGTAATCAGGGAGCAGTAAACGCTTGTTGTACACAACTCTGAAACGCTTAGACACAGGTTTTTCAACGTGAATGTTCTTTTATCTCTAGCAATTGTGTCTGCATTAGCAAGGACATGATCATCATCATCATCATCATCACCTCACCCCGTACAAAGTTGTCAACCAGTCGTGTCAGCGTCTCCAAATTAACAATGGTTGTGTTGTAGCTGTTGAGCGTAATGCCTTTTGCTTTGAGACAGGTCAGACCTTTAACGGTTTTGTAACCGTATGTCTTTGGCCCACCACTAACAAATTGAGCTATGCTGTCACCATCCGTTAACTCATCGGTCAAGTCACCCAAGAACGGGCCCAGTGGGGGCACCCAATCCCCATGGCGTGTGACAAAGATCACGGAATCAGTGCCTGTGTAGAGTACACGTCTATCCAACTTTTCCAAGAGTGAATACAACTCGAGTCTAGCATAAGCGGTTGTGAACGCGGCAATAAAAATTTTGCCGTTACGTGGTTTGATTGGAGTCTGTTTTGTGTAACGCCACTGTACCATCGCAACAGTGTCTGAGATGAACGAGAAATAACCAACATCTATTTCACTGGAAAAAAGGTAGTGGCTAAACTCCTCCGGATCTGTAATTAACATTGTGTTCATAAGGTTAGTCCGCTCACCCATCTTACCCCAAAGACTATTCATTGCCAATTTAGCTAAAGATCGCCTAGCACTGTTTACAACAATGTTTTCCTTGTCAAGCTGCACATCCTCCTTTTCATGATATTAACGGATATACCGGTCTTTAGCCTCATCGTCAACCACAGATGGTGGGAAGCCACTAGCTTCCTGCTTGTGCTTCAGGAATGTTCTCATGTAATCTGCAAAAAGATCATCTGATGTCCTGGTGAAATCCCAGACATCAAATATTTCCACAATGCGATAACCTTTCTCAACAGCCTTAACCAGCTCAATAGAAACCCAGGTACCGGTTAAAGATCTTTCTGAATCAGTATGTGAACAGTTACCTGGTTTTCAGACTCTGCACATAATCTACACAATGGAAAGAACAGCTTACCGCCAACCCTGTGTGGTAAAACGGGGTGATAAAGGCCTTTCGGTGGACACACTGTAGCCTTAACAATACCAAAGTAGTTGTCTAGTGGTTTGAAATCTCGAAAGATTATGTCTGGATGCCCAATCGGATAAGTCTTTGTCTTGTTGCAGAATGGGTAAAGACTACAGACATCGTTATACTGAATAGTCTCCCCTTCTCGAGCCGTAAACTTCAGATGAATCGCATTAGTATGACCGCCAAAAAGAGCATCCCGAGGGTCAAGGCACTCTGGAGCACCAAAGGTCTTCAAGAAAGCTTTGACATCTGCGGATGTGTTTTTAAGCCGGTTCCACTCACACTCCCATATGTATTGAACATACGTTGTGTTGTTCTTTCAAAGCCTCTAGCTTTGTCAACCATTGCTGGTGCATCAACCCATACTGAATTTTTGTCATTGGATTGATGCTTGTTGAACAATGACACTTTGGGTGACCGTGCCAGAAACAACATAGAAATTCATAGGCCGTGCTAAAACCATCGCATTCAGCATATCCATCAACGTAGTAGGCACCGATTTTCACTTCACCCCTGTTCAGGGCGTGCTGTATTGATATATTCTCATCGGAGGCCACATATTCAAGCCACTGGATTGAGCTGTTTGAGAATGTCTTCTGACAACGGTTGTAGTTGTCTGAGGGGACCAATGCAATGGTGTCCTTGGTGAGGAATCTGCTGCAAAAGACTTTCATGCAAGCCGAAGCAATCGTAATTGACCGGAATGGGTCAACACCACCACACTCCAGGAACTCGAGTCTGTAGTGCATACAACCCTCTCTCAAGATGACCACATCATTCACGCAGTAAGCCTTTATTTCATCCTGCATGACAAAGGGGTCTGCGGAAACAGTTGCATACCATTGCAGAAACTCATCTTTTTCTTTAGCCATCATGGTATTCACACCATAGTAATGCGGTTCCGGATGGGGGCCAACATAGTTCTCATTCTCCTTGATGTTAAACTTGTAAGGAGAGTAACCTTTTTTCAAATCCTTAAAACCCATAGCATGTGGCAAGGCTGACAGCTTCATAGGTAGAAAGCAATGACTATCAATGTATTTCTGATTGAATGTGCAGTCTGTAACAATCATGAGCTTGCTACCAATAAGTGTCGTGCCAATACCATGGTTAGCAAGGTACTGCATCAAGATGTAACCATCGAAACCTTTAGAGTTGTGTGCTATAAATGTGTAGTCATTATATTTCGGTTGCCTAAACTTTTGAAAAAAAGCAGTGACACAACCATCTCCGGCTGAACACCACGTCTTGTTATCAAAGCTTATTGCACACACAAAATTTGCAGTGTGTACACCATTCACCGGATTGGCAATAGTCTCAAAATCATAAAATATGTAGCGCTCACTGGGGTCCTCGGGCTTGGAGGGTTTTATAAAACACTGATGATTCATTTCAAAAGCCAGATCCACATTACAATTGGGACACATGTTAGCAATGCACCTGTGTGCTTTATAGTTGGTAATACTGACATTGTAATAGCGACCACAATCGACACAGTATTTCTTCTGGTCACACCTGGTAACCCAACGATCCACACTTTTGTGGTGCTTCAAACGTTTATGCTGGCTATAACAAAAATCTGAATAACATATCCGTTTACAGTCAAGGCACTGCTTTGTGTTACGGGGTTGGGTATGACAATCATCATGAAGACAGACACTACAGCTATGTTTACAACCATGATCACCACGTGTGTTGAAACCGGTATAGCACCAGTCACAAACATAAGACACACCCAGAAAACCCTTCATATTCATGATACCGTAGAAATGGTTATCGTGTAAGTACATAAAGACAGTTCTAGGGTGGGTTTCCTCGCTGTTTTGAAACTTGGTAAAGTGACCATCCCGTGTTCGGTGAAAGACAACAATTTTACACCCTGTCATTTTTTCAAACCGAACAATATCTGTGAATGCCACACAATCAGCTAATGCTAAACCAGCGCCCTTATATAACTCACGACCACTAACCAGGGCCTCAGGATATGTGTACTGCAGGTTCAACATACCCATCAAACAAACAGAAAAACACATAGAATCATTATTCACAGCCACATATAAATGTCTTCTTTTTTTATTGATAATCTGATCTATCAACAATGTTTGAGCTTTACGTCGCGGGGCACCACCCTCACGGTTTTTGACAATTTGTACCACCAGTTCTAGTGATTCATCAATCATAATCTCAGCATTACTCTGCATAACACTTTCAAGTAAATTACCAAACGTGCCTTCATTATATTCATCCGCTCTCATGGTCACATGTACGGGGTCTATCAGAGATTCACCAATCAACTCAATCTGCAGACGATCACCAGGCCCGTGTACAAAGTCTGAGGCTCTAACAATCAAAGTATCCAAGCCTGCCATAATACTTGCGTAGAATGTGCCAAAATCACCAACTTCACCAGTATTTTGTAAATGTATCAACTGTCGTAATTCAACATTGTCAAACGCATTACGCTGTATAACTCTAACATCGCCATCACTGCACTGAGTTTGCATCAGAGAGCTCGAAGGAGTGTCAACTAGATTGTGTGAAAAATGGGGGCTACTAAGCTCGGTTAACAAGCCTTTTATCTGAGGATTATTGTGCGCATCGCTGTGTAACAAAGTAACGGTTGGTTCATTTGTATTTTGGGGTGTGGTTGATTGATTATGTGTAGAGGTTGTTGGCTGTTCAGTGTCTGGTCTGTTGTTAGCATTATCTTTCGCCATTTCTCTGGTTTAACGTGTAAATAACAATCCACTTTTCAGATTTAAATATTCTAACTCAAACATACATTCACATACAGCGCAGTTTTGAAGAGTTGGCTGTATTACCTTCAGCTTTCAAGCCTGAAAGAAAACAAAAATCCCCTCACACTGTGCAGCCACAAGGAAGGGTGTCCGTAACTGACCCCATTGTGGTAATGTACTTTGTATCATCACCCCGGCTGTCCTCAATCTGTTGGAATATAGAATGTTGTACCAAGGGTTAGTATGCATAGTCATAATTGTTAATAACACTTTATAACAAGACTAAAAATGTCTGTAAATAATTAAACTTACACAAAGTATCTGCTCAGGTTGTGTAAGATCACAGTCTGACCGCCCAGTCCAACTGACGCAGATGCCGGTCACTTGAACTAAATACAAATAGGATTAACAAGCGTATACAAGTAATTAAAGCTGATCAACAATAATGTCAAAAGTCTACTTACCAAGATTTGGAGGTCCAAAAATGTGTTTACCAAACACGGACAGTGTTTAATTCCGCTCAACCAAAACCGGAGATTTAAACAGGCGATATAAAAGACAGCTAAAAATGAAGGGATTGCGCAGTCGTAAAATTGATTTACACATTCTTAAAAAGTTGCATCACAATTCAAATAAATTACTTCAAATAAAATAACTGTGTACTTACAACAGAAACGATATACTCCACGCTTGAAACAACAGCTGACTTTTATGGATGCTGCGGGGTTTAATTACGGTCTTCACATCGCAACCGGGGACGCTTCCAACAAGTCACGCCTCTTAACTTTGTCATTGGCTACATGTCATCGTTCTTCACGTTAGATTCAAATTGTGTTAGAACTATACATGCTGCAATGATACAAATTCAGGATAAAACTTAACTATTTAGTTCTGATTATTGTAGCCGTTTGGCAACCAAATATATTGATACACCCTGTCTGGTAGAACTGCTGTTCTCGTTTATTTTCGTGGCTCAGCCGTGACATCACGTCATATAATTGTATATATTAACGATAAACTCATCTGCTTACATATAAACGCTTGCTATTGTCACCATATTGCCATTAATCAGTTCAACATTTAACAAACACAGGACCATAATACAGCAATACAAAATCAGATTTCACGAGTTGGTCAGCATAAGCCCATACTAACACAAATACTACAGTATTTTTTTTAACCAACGTTGCCTATTATTAAACATTTCTACCAATGTGTGGAAAACAATCTTGCGTTGATCTCTGTTGTACAATTTCAAAAGACGCCTTTACGAATGTTTTAATTACCTGAAATAACCTATCCTTACCTGTCAACGATTCGCCGTTGTTCATGCAAATTTATACGCGACCTTGCTGGTAACTTTGTAACGTTTTGCCTTATAATGCAACTTAGAAGTTAATGCTGACTTAAACAACCATTTTTATTACAAAACTCACCATTGCTCATACATACACTTGTTTTTATTTATAACAATATTTTAAAACCGCGAAATGTGTGGTTGGCCCTGGGCCATGGATCTTCCTTCAAAATAATAGCATTGCTCATGCTATGTTAGTTTGCGACAGGTGTTGGACTACAAACCGTGAGACACGGGATGATTTCTAAACTGCATATAATACAGTTTTGTATTAGTGGTTACTTAGGGACCATTACTACTGGGCGGATATAACCTTGAAGCCCATCTCTTGGTAAAATGAATGTTGGGCTGAAACTATCCAAAATCATAAGTCCCTCCCCATCCTCTTCTTTACATCTTACAGTAAAAACATGTCTCTCACGTGTAACTCCGTGCTTGTGGAAAAACACCATGTTACAACCACATTGTAAAACATGGAAGTTTACATCTGTACCACATGGCATTGGAACCCTGGCACCTTTTTGTTTAACACCAAACAACTTACCGCTGACAGAACACTTATTTACTGCCTGGGAATTTAACATTCCGGAACCCTAAGCCCCATTTGTTAATCATCAAACATAACCCACCTGTTATAACACTAGTCTGGTTTGCTCATCAGGCAAAGTCACCGGATATGCATACGTCACTCCTGAAGTCCCACCCTAACATACGTCATACCGGAAGTCCCACCCTAACATACGTCATACCGGAAGTCCCACCCACCTGTCACATCAATATGGAAGTCCCGCCCCCAGGGCCATAAATCACCATTCTGACACATTAGACCCTACACTAACTACTTGCATTTTATGAAGCGTCCCAACTTTTTTTGGAAACAGGGTTGTACATACATCTATTTTATTAATATTTAGTGTACTAAAGTACATTGTAAACGGGTCCAAAATAAAACACTAAGTACACTGCTTTCTTGGCTTGGGTTTTGGCTTCTTTGCACCATCAGGCAATTTTATTTGTTATCACAGTTACGCATGTGCAGGGCATTTTTCCCTTAGAAAACAAAGTGACAAAGGAAACTTCAAAGGTGACTTCCAGAGAGTTGCACTTAACACCGACAAAATATGACAAAGGAGACCCCAAAATGTTGAGCAGCTGAAATCCTATATCAAGCAAGAATGGGAATACATTTCACTTTCAAAACTACAACCATAGGTCTCCTCAGATCCCAAACACTTACAGAGTATTGTTAAAAGTGATGCACACACTGGTAAACATGCCCCTGTTCCAACTTTTTCTGAAATGTGTTGTTGGCATTTATTTTTCCAAAAACAATAAAATATCTCAGTTTCAACATGTGATATGTTGTCTTTGTACCATTTTCAATGAAATAGAGGGATACATGATTGCATTCTGTTTTTATTTGCATTTTATGCAGCGTCCCAACTTTTTAAGAAAGGTTGTTGTAGAAACAAATCATGCCTGTCCTCTCGGTATAGAAATTACACTCTGCAAGACACTTACAACTGTGCTAGATTACAGTGATGCTCGTTATGCTTCTTGGTCTGGATTCAGATTATCATGCAGCCTTGTGTTTCACTACAGATGCAAACAAGGCTGTATTACTGCCATAGACCCTTTTAACGTGTTCTACACTGCTTGTGAGTATCATAGACGGAAATTGAAGAATTTCTGGAAATTTTTCTGTCTACATGTAACTAGAAATATTTTATTGTTTATAAAATATTTACTTCAAATGTATTATTACATAACAATAAACAGTACTAATCTTCATGGCCAAAGGTTATGTGGACATCTGCTTGTCGAACATCTTCCAAAACCAGGGGCTTTAATATGGAATAGTTCCCCCCTTTGCTGCTATAACAGCCTCCACTCTACTCGGAAAAGCTTTCCACTAGAAGCTGGAACACTGCTGCAGGGATTTGCTTCAATTCGGTGGGGGAGTTACTTTGGTCGGTTAAGCCTGATTCGCAGTCAGCGATCCAATTCATCCCAAAGGTTTTCAAATGAGGTTGAGATCAGGGCTCGGGGCAGACCAGTCCATGATGCCCTCGACAAACCCTTTCTAGACAGTCTTTGCTTTCTGCACAGGACATTGTCAAGCTGGAAAAATAATATGGCTTCCCCAAACTATTGCCACAAATTTGGAAGCACAGAATCATCATTACAAAATTGGCCTTTATGTGAGAGTGGCATAAAGAAAATAACTGACATCAAATCTAGGCTACAGTTTGCCAGAAGCCATGAGACCAAGTGGAAGAATCTTCTATGGTCTGTTGAGACCAAAATATAGCTTTTTAGCATCAACACTAAGTGCTATGTTTGGAGCAAGTCTAACACTTAGGACTGATGTCCACCAAATGCGTAAACATTTTGTGTACTTTGTCGGATGCGTTGTACGTATTTTTTCATACTTGATGTGCTTTTGCAAAGCAATATAGTTGTTAGCAGGGAGGAGACTATTTTTAAGAATCTGCTCAATATGAACTATAGTGCATATTGTTACCGGGACATCAATGATAAAAATGCTGCCTGGAGTAGGTCTGCTACTATGGTTGTGTTATCTGTGCAGTTGAATGTGATGCTAGATATGTAAAATAGGTGCTGGTGATTCAGCTAAGCTAAAGCAGAGTGGTTAGCATTGTACAGTAGTTTGATACAAAGCTAGCTGACTGTTGTTGTCAACCATCACCAAAATCGTTCCTGAGTTGGTGAGGTTGTGTAGCCACCTGAATTATTTTATTTAGCAGATCGTCAAATTTAACCTGCCCAATATAGTTTTTTACATTGTAAATAATCTAACATTTGATAAACCTGCCATTTTTTGACTAGTTGGCTATGGTCATGTTACAGTTGTGCTCACACGTTTGCATACCCTTGGAGAATTGGCAATATATGTACCATTTGTAAAGAAAACTTGAGTGAGGCAAAACACGTCTTATTTCTTACGGGATTCAAATTCAACTGTAGGTCAGAACAGAATGGCACGATCATAAAATAAAACAGGGCAACAAATTTTTTTTTTTTCTTTCTTAATACTGTGTATTGACCCCCTTAGCATCAATGACAGCGTGAGGTCTTTTCACCTTCACCTTTTTCTGCTGTAACCACTGGAGGGTCAACTTGGCCTTGTGCTTAGGGTCATTGTCATGCTGGAAAGAGCATCCCATGCGCAGCTTTCGTGCAGAGGAATGCAAATTGTCTGCCAGTATTTTCTGATAACGTGCTGTATTCATCTTACCATACATTTTCACAAGATTCCCTATGCCTTTAATTACAGTGTGCCAGAAGCTGTGAGAGCAGCCTGTATTTCTCCTGAGGTTACCTGTGGATTTTTCTTTGTATCCCGAACAATTCTTTTGGCAGTTTTGGCTGAAATCTTTCTTGGTCTACATGACCTTGGCTTGATATCAAGTATCGCATTGGAAACGTACCTTTTCGGATTTCTTCATTGACAATGAATGACTTCCGGCACAACGCGATGTTTGAAGCATTTGGTGGACATCAGGCATTAGAACCTCATCCCGTAAATCATGATTTGTGCAGCATCATGCTATGGAGATGTTTTTCTTTGTCAGGGCCTGGAAAGTTGTAAAGAGAAAAGTGCAAAATGGATGCAGCAAAGCACAGAGAAATCCTGGAAATAATCATTTTTCAGGCACACCTGTGGCTTAAAAACCATAAGTTCAATGTTTTGGAATGGCCCTGTCAAAGACTGGAACTCAGTCAATTGAGAATATGTAGAAAACATTGAAAATTTCTTGAAGAAATCTGCAAAAAAAAGTTGCTGTGTCCAGTTGTGCTAAGCTGGTAGACACGTAACCAAATAGACACAAGGCTGTAATGGCTGCCAAATGCGCCTTTACAAATTATATGCAGTTATCCATCCATCCATCTTCTACCGCTTATCCGGGGCCGGGTCGCGGGGGCAGCAGTCTAAGCAGGGATGCCCAGACTTCCCTCTCCCCAGACACTTCCTCTAGCTCTTCCGGGGGGACACCGAGGCGTTCCCAGGCCAGCCGGGAGACATAGTCCCTCCAGCGTGTCCTAGGTCTTCCCCGGGGTCTCCTCCCGGTGGGATGGGACCGGAACACCTTCCCAGGAAGGCGTTCCGGAGGCATCCGAAAAAGATGCCCAAGCCACCTCAGCTGACCCCTCTCGATGTGGAGGAGCAACGGCTCTACTCTGAGCTCCTCCCGGGTGACCGAGCTTCTCACCCTATCTCTAAGGGATCGCCCAGCCACCCTGCGGAGAAAACTCATTTCGGCCGCCTGTATCCGGGATCTTGTCCTTTCGGTCATGACCCAAAGCTCATGACCATAGGTGAGAGTAGGAACGTAGATTGACTGGTAAATCGAGAGCTTCGCCTTGCGGCTCAGCTCTTTCTTCACCACGACAGACCGATACATCGACTGCATTACTGCAGAAGCTGCACCGATCCGTCTGTCAATCTCCCGTTCCATCCTTCCCTCACTCGTGAACAAGACCCCTAGATACTTAAACTCCTCCACTTGAGGCAGGCACTCTCCACCAACCTGAAGTGGGCAAGCCACCCTTTTCCGACTGAGGACCATGGCCTCGGATTTGGAGGTACTGATTTTCATCCCCACCGCTTCACACTCGGCTGCAAACCGTCCCAGTGCATGCTGAAGGTCCTGGTTAGAAGGGGCCAACACGACAACATCATCTGCAAAGAGCAGAGACGAAATCGTGTGGTCCCCAAACCTGACACCCTCCGGCCCCTGGCTGCGCCTAGAAATTCTGTCCATAAAAATTACAAACAGAACCGGTGACAAAGGGCAGCCCTGCCGGAGTCCAACATGCACTGGGAACAAGTCTGACTTACTGCCGGCAATGCGGACCAAGCTCCTGCTTCGGTTGTATAGGGACCTGACAGCCCTTAGCAAAGGACCCAGGACCCCATATTCCCCAAGCACCCTCCACAAGATGCCGCGAGGGACACAGTCGAATGCCTTCTCCAAATCCACAAAACACATGTGGATTGGTTGGGCAAACTCCCATGAACCCTCCAACACCCCGTAGAGGGTATAGAGCTGGTCCAGTGTTCCACGGCCCGGACGAAAACCACACTGTTCCTCCTGAATCCGAGGTTCTACTATCGGCCGTATTCTCCTCTCCAGAACCCTGGCATAGACTTTCCCGGGGAGGCTGAGAAGTGTGATCCCCCTATAGTTGGAACACACCCTCCGGTCCCCCTTCTTAAAAAGAGGGACCACCACCCCGGTCTGCCATCCCAGAGGCACTGTCCCCGACCGCCACGCGATGTTGCACAGGCGTGTCAACCAAGACAGCCCCACAACATCCAGAGACTTGAGGTACTCAGGGCGGATCTCATCCACCCCCGGTGCCTTGCCACCGAGGAGTTTCTTGACCACCTCTGTGACTTCAGCCCGGGTGATGGACGAGTCCATCCATATATGCAGTTATGTTTTTGAAATTAATTCATACATTTAGTATTCTTGTCTTTTTTTTTTTTACACTTTGACATTACGTAAATTTGTGTGCCAAAAACTCGGAATTTAAATCTGTTTGGATTTCATGTGTAACACAATAGAATATGTAAAAGACCTAGGTGGTGAAGCATTAAGACTTCCTTTTCCTGGAACTACAGGGCTTAGCCCAAGCCATGGAAAACAGCCAGAGACCATTACTCTTAACAATACATTTGGCACTGATTATTTTTGTCAGACTGCCAGTGTGATTCATAACTCTTAGAGAACATGTTTCCATACCTCTAGAGTTCAATGGTGAAGAGCTATATGCCACTCCACCAGATGCTTGGCATTGCACATGGTGAGGCTCAGCCATGGAAACCCCTTCCATGAAGCTCACGATGAACAGCTCGTGCTGACGTTCCTTCCAGAGGCAGGTTGGAATTCTGTAGTGTTGTAACCAAGGACTTACGAGTTTTGTGCTTTGGCACTTGGTGGTCCTGTTCTGTGAGCTTGTGCAGCCTACCACTTCGCAGTTGAGCTGTTGTTGCTCTTAGTGCTGTTTTTGTGTCCACTTCTCAATAACAGCCCTAACAGGTAATCAAAACTCCTCTTCCAGGGCAGACATTTAACAAATTGACTTGTTGGAAAGGTTGCATCCAGTGACAGTACCACATTGAAAGTCACTCAAATCTTTAATACAGGCCACACTACTGACAACGTTTGTCTATGGAGATTGAATGCGCTATATTCACCTCTCAGCAATGAGGAAATTGCAGACTTTACTAATTTACTAATAAGAAGGGTTATCTATACACATTGTATGTAGTCTACCAGATATGTAACAAAACAGGTTTTATGTTATGGCACTTTGGACAAATCCATGAGCTGTCAAAACAAAAAATTAAATAATGAATTCCCAAAACTGCCATTCCGGTCCTTTACAGATGTTGACACATGCAGTAGGGGGATTTAGGCCTTAGGTGAGAACATTAGGAAGAGGGAGAATTCCATTATCCAGTATTTTACTGTTTTAGTTTAAATTAACTTTCAGATAAAAAAAGAAAATTAACTAGGATATTGTTGGTTACAGTGTGTAAATAAAGTCAGATTTTGTGTTTTCATTTTAGACTGCAAGGCAACAAAAGGGTAACGTTTTAAGTGTTCTTTAAGTTTCTCTATCCACTGTACATGTCTTTACTTTATATAATTTGTTCTGCCCTCCCATCTAGTTAACAAAACGTGGAAAACGTAGCTGATTGGCTCCTAACATTGACCCAACCCTGTTAACACGTAATCCTCCAGAACTTACATTGGCTCCCCGTGAAGAGCATGTCCTGGCCCAACCTGACTGTGTCCATTCCTACCTCTCAGAGTTCCTGCAGGCCCACTACCAGGTATATTCCCAATGCTCTTCCCAATCAGGTCTCTTGATGGTCCCCAAGACCAGGCATTGCACCACTTCATGCGCCTTTAATAGTACAATGTTAGCAGAAAATAATTGTAGGATTGGGTGGTGGAGTTATTACAATGTTTTTACAAAACACAGAGGGTTAGACAATACAGAAAACTCAAAAATGGTCATTCATAACAAAATTACAGTTTTCAGCAAGTTAGTGTACATTTACATTTAGTGTACAAACTTATGAGGCAAACACTCATGATACTATGAGTTACATTCTTGAAAAATGATGGGGTATATGTTAATTGAAACAAACCTGGTAACAATCAGCTAAGTGACTGGTAACAATCACGCAACTGAAATAAACTCAAATTACCTACAGCTGCAATAATATTATACTTTTTTTATTATTATTCACTAATAAAAAGCATTCTGTGGAAAATAATGACTGAACAAGTTATGCAACATCCAATGCCTCCATGTGACATGCCTCATTACACTCAGTGCCCATTACAGTGTCACTGCAATTTGGACACAAAAATTCCAGACAAACCATCATACTTTTGTTTATTGAGGAAATCAGAGTACAAACATACACATTTGAACAAGTGTAATTATATTGCAGTATTTGCTACGCAACTCTAATACCTCACATTATGAAAAGAAATTAATTGCATGTTTTATATTAGTTGCAATTGTCAGGAAAAAGTCCAGAAGTCAATGTCTGCAGTAGTTGTAGGTTGTGTTATCGTCATGTCCAGTCATGTCCATGGTCATGTCCATGGTCATGTCCAAGGTCCCCTTTGCAGAAACAGAAAAATTCAGGGTACAGTGAGTAGGCTTCTAAAGCCTTCCCTGGCATTGTCACTCACAGCTCAAAATGTAACCACAAGTCACCTTAAATCTGATTGACTGAGGGAATAACCTTGTGCGTAGTCTCTCACTATATCGCCTAAGGTAA
Organism: Esox lucius; assembly: GCF_011004845.1. Classification (NCBI taxonomy): domain Eukaryota; kingdom Metazoa; phylum Chordata; class Actinopteri; order Esociformes; family Esocidae; genus Esox; species Esox lucius. The sequence continues at coordinate 24,018,828 of NC_047590.1, forward strand.
AGTAACGCTGTAATTATGATTTCTACTGTTTTTTTGTCATACATGAGTCACTTAATTATTTTGCATTTACTTACATTTTTTAAACAATAACAATTACTCATTTTCAATTTTACTTAAATTTTAACAGGCAGTCTCAGTGAGGGTAAATGTATCTGCATCACACAAAAATACAAAACACACAATTCCTCAGCATTGAGTATCTGAAAGAACATTTAGAATTTTCAGAAAAAGCAATAGTATCCAATTACAGGATATTTGTAAGAATGTTCCTTAAATTAGCTTAAAAAAAACAAGTCTAGTACCAGAGAATTCCGTGTAACCAGATATGAAGTATTGTCCTTCCATGAGTTAGAAACAATATTTCGTACTGCTGAGGTTTTTACAAAATACTTTACAAATTAACAAAATCCAATCCTAATTTCTAATAGACTAAGCAGTGGTGAGTGCTAATATTAGGTGTGCTTGCCAAAAGCAATGCACATTTATAGATTTCTTATTATATTATTACTTAATTTATCACACTTTCCATCCCTAAAGTTTTCATACCCAATTGTTTTAAAGACCCTATCTCATTGCAAATTCTCCCAAAAGATTTGGATTGAAGTTCACAGTGAGCTTTCTGCCTTGGAATCCGCACCAAGCCATCCGGCTTGTGCCAATGTTTAACACCCAAGGGGCTTACCAGCCACATCTCAGCTTGAAGCCCAGTTAAGGCTTGAAGCTAGAATGTGGTGGTCAGCATTGCACTATGAAAGAGTGCATTACAGTGCAGTGTCTCCTGGGTGATATTAACTTACTAAAGAGGAATACAAATTTTATTCACAGCTTTGTCTTATCTACATGTATACAGTACCAGTCAAAAGTTACACTTACCTATTTAACTGAACTATTGACTGGTACTGTATGTTATTTGAAAGACATCTGTGAATCTTCATGGGTCAAGGAAAACAACAAATGCTGCCTACCAAAATGTGACACAGCCAAGAATGTGCATTGCATTCTACCATTTAACTCACTGTCGTCTTTCTCCTTTTATCTTCAAAAAATATGCTGTTTAAGTACTCTATTACTTATTGTGTTTGTGATACTTCAGCTATATTAAATCTATAAATCAAAATGTTAAAATTAGGATTTTTTCCCATGAAAACTCTTCCTTCAAAACAAACAAGATATTGAAAAGTAAGAAACTAAACACTGTATTCTACGCCCAATATTTTTTGTAACACAATAAATCCTATTATTTCCTTTAGTAAAAACACAGTGCCCCAAAGCTAGTGGGTATTTGTTTGCAAAGATACCCAGTGGTCCTAGTGTTGAAGGGAAAACCAATGCTTTCTGATCTAAAAATTTATGGTCGTGATTTCTATTAATTATTGTGGCCTTTGGGTTTTGCCGTTTGCTTGACCACACTACCAGCCTATAGTTATGGTTGTTGTTCAACAGAGCCATTGGACGTCTCAACAATGTTACTATCGGCCACAATGTTTCAGAATAGTCAACTATGTGACTAAATTCCTCTGGCTTTGTAAAGACTACAGCCTACAGACTGAAGTAATAATTTGCTGTGAAATTGTGTTACCAGTCTTGAAGGTGGGCTTTTCAAAACCTAGGATGGTACTAGTTTTTAACAGGGAAAGCAGAAAGTCTTGTATTTACAGTGGGGCAAAAAAGTATTTAGTCAGCCATCAATTGTGCAAGTTCTCCCACTTAAAAAGATGAGAGAGGCCTGTAATTTTCATCATAGGTACACTCCAACTATGAGAGACAAAATGAGAAAAAGAAATCCAGAAAATCACATTGTAGGATTTTTTATGATTTTATTGGTAAATTCCTCAGTAAAATAAGTATTTGGTCACCTACAAATAAGCAAGATTTCTGGCTCTCACAGACCTATAACAACTTCTTTAAGAGGCTCCTCGGTCCTCCACTCCTTACCTGTATTAATGGCACTTGTTTGAACTTGTTATAAGTATAAAAGACACATGTCCACAACCTCAAACAGTCACACTCCAAACCCCACTATGGCCAAGACCAAAGAGCTGTCAAAGGACTCCAGAAACAAAATTGTAGACCTGCACCAGGCTGGGAAGACTGAATCTGCAATAGGTAAGCAGCTTGGTGTGAAGAAATCAACTGTGGGAGCAATTATAAGAAAATGGAAGACATACAAGACCACTGATAATATCCATGCAATATTATCCATGCAAGATCTCACTCCGTGGGGTCAAAATGATCACAAGAACCAGACGGGGGGACCTAGTGAATGACCTGCAGAGAGCTGGGACCAAAGTAACAAAAAGGCTACCATCAGTAACACACTACGCCGCCAGGGACTCAAATCCTGCAGTGCCAGACATGTCCCCCTGCTTAAGCCAGTACATGTCCAGGCCCGTCTGAGGTTTGCTAGAGAGCATTAGGATGGTCCAGAAGAGGATTGGGAGAATGTCATATGGTCAGATTAAACCAAAATAGAACTTTTTGGTAAAACCTCAACTCGTCGTGTTTGGAGGAGAAAGAATGCTGAGTTGCATCCAAAGAACACCATACCTACTGTGAAGCATGGGGGTGGAAACATCATGCTTTGGGGCTGTTTTTCTGCAAAGGACCAGGACGACTGATCCATGTAAAGGAAAGAATGAATGGGGCCATGTGTCGTGAGATTTTAAGTGAAAACCTCCTTCCATCAGCAAGGGCATTGAAGATGAAACGTGGTTGGGTCATTCAGCATGACAATGATCCCAAACACACCGCCCGGGCAACGAAGAAGGGGCTTCGTAAGAAGCATTTCAAGGTCCTGGAGTGGCCTAGCCAGTCACCAGACCTCAACCCCATAGAAAATCTTTGGAGGGAGTTGAAAGTCCATGTTGCCCAGCGACAGCCACAAAACATCACTGCTCTAGAGGAGATCTGCATGGATGAAAGGGCCAAAATACCAAAAACAGTGTGTAAAAACCTTGTGAAGACTTACAGAAAATGTTTGACCTCTGTCATTGCCAACAAAGGGTATATAACAAAGTATTGAGATTAACTTTTGTTATTGACCAAATACTTATTTTCCACCATAATTTACCAATAAATTCATAATAAATCCTACAATGTGATTTTCTGGATTTTTTCTTCTAATTTTGTCTCTCATAGTTGAAGTGTATCTATGATGAAAATGACAGGCCTCTCTCATCTTTTTAAGTGGGAGAACTTGCACAATTGGTGGCTGACTAAATACTTTTTTGCTCCACTGTATGTCAGGTGAGAACTCACAATATTGAAGGCACATATGAAATGTTAACACCATATTACTGGACATAAGAAAAACGAGCAGCAGTTAAATTTCAATAGCATTAATCAGGAGCTGATCTAGAGCAAAACCAAGTGCTTGACTCTCATCAACACATGTTATTCACCATGGATCAACAGTCCCAGCTCTATGGGAACATTGTGGTGAGAAGGATAATGTTTAAAAAGATATATCATTTCTAGGCATGACAAAAATAAGATTGAGGATTAGTTTAACAATGTTCATTTAGCATAAACAAATGTCATCAAATTTCAAAGGGCCTTACCTCTTTTACCAAGGGTTACGCTAGTATGTCCGCGGACGCTTGTGGGACTCCTCCCTGGGTTCCCTGGGCGGGTCAGCCAGCATCACCTTCATCCTCACACCATTCACGACTTTACCATGCAAGGCAGCCATTGCTTCGTCCGCATTCTCTTTCTCTGCATACTTCATGTAGCCGACTTTCCTCCCAGGCACGAGATGCACTTCCACAAGGGAACCAAATCGGCTGCAGAAAGGAGTACACACACATACATATATATACACACACGCACACAGTGGGGAGAACCAGTATTTGATTACCTGCAAAATCGGCAGTGTTTCCTACTTACAAAGCATGTAGAGGTCTGTAATTTTTATCATAGGTACACTTCAACTGCGAGAGACAGAATCTAAAACAAAAATCTCATAAGTCTCATTGTATGATTTTTAAATAATACATTTTCATTTTATTGCATGACATAAGTATTTGATCACCTACCAACCAGTTTTTCTTTAAGAAGCCCTCTGGTTCTCCACTCATTACCTGTATTAACTGCACCTGTTTGAACTCGTTACCAGGATAAAAGATGCCTGTCCACACACTCAATCAAACAGACTCCAACCTCTCCACAATGGCCAAGACCAGAGAGCAATGTAAGGACATCAGGGAAAAAATTGTATAGGCTGGGATGGGCTACAGCTTGGTGAGAAGGCAACAACTGTTGGCGCAATTATTAGAAAATGGAAGATGTTCAAGATGATGGTCAATCTCTCTCAGTCTAGGGCTCCATGCAAGATCTCACCTCGTGGGGCATCTATGATCATGAGGAAGGTGAGGGATCAGCCCAGAACTACACTGCAGGACCTGGTCAATGATCTGAAGAGAGCTGGGACCACAGTCTCAAAGAAAACCATTAGTAACACACTACGCCGTTATGGATTAAAATCCTGCAGCGCACGCAGGGTCCCCCTGCTCAAGCCAGTGCATGTCCAGGCCCGTCTGAAGTTTGCTAATGACCATCTGGATGATCCAGAGGAGGAATGGGAGAAGGTCATGTGGTCTGATGAGACAGAAAGAGCTTTTTGGTCTAAACTTCAATCGCCGTGTTTGGAGGAAGAAGAAGGTACAACCCCAAGAACAACATCTCAACCGTGAAGCATGGAGGTGGAAACATCATTCTTTGGGGATGCTTTTCTGCAAAGGAGACAGGACGACTGCACCATATTGAGGGGAGGTTGGACGGGGCCATGTATCGTGAGATCTTGGCCAACAACCTCCTTCCCTCAGTAAGAGCATTGAAGATGGGTCGTGGCTGGGTCTTCCAGCATGACAATGACCCGAAACACACAACCAGGGCAACTAAGGAGTGGCTCTGTAAGAAGCACCTCAAGCTCCTGGAGTGGCTTAGCCAGTCTCCAGACCTGAACCAAATAGAAAATCTTTGGAGGGAGCTGAAAGTCCGTATTGCCTAGTGACAGTCCCGAAACCAGAAGGATCTGGAGAAGGTCTGTATGGAGGAGTGGGCCAAAATCCCTGCTGCAGTGTGTGCAAACCTGGTCAACAACTACAGGAAACATATGATCTCTGTAATTGCTAACAAAGGTTTCTATACCAAATATTAAGTTCTGCTTTTCTGATGTAACAAATACTTATGTCATGCAATAAAATGTAAATTAATTACTTAAAAATCATATAATGTGATTTTCTGGATTTTTGGTTTAGATTCCGACACTCAAAGTTGAAGAACCTTTAGGATTGCAGTTAATAAGGCCTTACTAAGTGACCCCTATGTTAACACTATCATATAATATAAACATACAGAACTATAGTTTAAGAAACAAATTATTCAACAATGAGGTGATAGATATTCAGAACCTCTGGATTATACAAACTGTGGATTAGAGTAAATATAACATACAATTAAAGCAAATACGCACTTTGCATTTTCGTATAATGTCTGTGTCAATGTTAATTACAACAATTTATTATATGCTGTTACAAGATAATGTGTAGCCATACTGCGGTGTGTTCAGAACATAATAAACTTGTTTGTCTATTGTAAAGATAAATTGCTGTGGAACACGCATCTTAATGCACTGATAATTACTTTCCACCTTCACAAAAATGACAAACTAGAGAGTCACTTTATATGCCTACATGAAAAATTACACACTTATTTTCATTACAGGAGGATGGCAAAAATAAAAAAAATATTCTTATTGGCTAACAGTTTTCAGTTAACTTCAGGAGGAAAGTTTGTTAGTGCAGATTAGAGAAGAGAGTAGCATATGAAAGCATTGTGAGAGCATTTTCCATTATGAACCTTTCAGGGTCAGTTATACAAATGGCCATAAATATACAACCTCATGCCTTACTATTTAGAAGCAGATCCGCATCATAAGTTGCTCTAAAAACAAGAGTGTCACCACCACCCACCCAAGCCTCCTTTTCTATGCACACTTAGGAGAAGTTAGTGTGTCCACTTTGGAAATTAATGACTCGTACTACTCCAACCCTTGTCATTTCTTTCAGTTGCTGCAGATCCCACTATTTTGGGGATCAGAAGGTCACCAAATCAAAAGATACTCATCACACAAAGCTGAACACAAAGGATTTTAGTTGAACACAAAGGTTCAAATAACACAAAATAAAAACTATTTAAATAAATACATTTTCCGTAATCTCCCTAATCCTTTGTTCCATTTCAATTGCCACCCTTGTTATGCATATGCTTTTCAGATTCCCACTATAGGAAACATTTATATTAAACCTGATCCATGAAGAAATTCCCATTAGTGTAATCCTTCATGTTTAACCAATGATTTAATCCCAGATGGTAGGGCATTCCGTAATGTCTTAGTCTGTCCTGTCACCAATTAACACATTTTCTTCATAATGCTTTGAAATATAATATAAATATGCAGCAATTTATCCGACCGCCAAATCTTATGCTAGTAATGTGATGGTCAAATCGAGTAAGGACTGATTGGGATTCTGAACTTCAGGACTCTTAAGGTCTTAACTATTTCAGGACAAGTTTTCCCATACCAGAAGACATCTTCCAGAACTTCCATGGGAAGAGGGGCAGGGCTGAAGACCACAAAGAGACGCTCCTTCACCCGGCTATCTGGGGGCGCTAACTTCTTTAGAGAAGGAAGTGATACATCTGTCTGGACCCGGGGCATCGGAGAGGCTGCACGGTAACCCTAATAGAAAAAAATAATACCAGAAGATTAACAAAATACCCATGGAACACACAAAACTTAATCTAGAAAGACAGTGCTCAAAGTGATTCATTCTGTCTGAAGAATTACAATCTGTCTAGATGTGAGTCCATACTTTTTTTTGGAAGGGTTTTGAGTTCCTCGGAGGAGCTAATCTTGATAGCATAACTGTAAGTGCAAGTACCTTCAAACACTGCATCCATTGTGTACAAAAAACACTCACTGGTTTCATCAGTGGCTGACTGGTGGTAGGACCATTCCAAACCATTGACATCATCTGAGCAGCAACCAGCTGCATGGCCATCTTTCCAACAGGACTGAAAAAAAGGACAGGACATTAGTCTTATAACGGTGAACACTTCTAATTTTCATCCTCTACTTTAAAATCTGACACTGCGTCAAGTTAGTATTACATCACTGCAGGATTTCACCCCCGTAAATTACTGTACTGACAGAACACAGTTCAGCTGCAAAGAGTACGTAAAGGCACACAGGTACTGTATATGCTCCTATAAAACTCCTACCATAACAAAGGTACCTGAAATAGGCTTAGAAAGAAAAACACATACATTTGGTGGGACCTATTATCTTGTGTTTAAGATGAAATAAATCTTACTCTGAAAGTTATGCTTTTAAGCAACTTTAATAAAACAAACATTATCATTGTTGCTATGAAGCTAGTTAAAACATTTGAAGCATCATCATATGGTAAGTCTATACCTGGTCCTGTCTTCTCCGTCATCTATGTGGGTCACAACAAGCCGGTTTCCAGGGGGATACTCAAAGCCATTTAACTTCTCTTTGGCGTAGACAGCTGAGCCCAGGTTGTTGTATCGAATCACAGCATGGCCTGGGTGTTAGTGAAACACAAAATCAGAGGTAACTCTAGGAGTGAAACTAAAAAAGATTTTAAAAGGTACTTTTTATTAGACCGTAATAATGTTTATTAATTAACTAAATAGTGTTATGATTTTGAAAGACCTTGAGTTGATTCATGTTTATTTTACCACTTAGTGTTACAATCCAGATCTTATGTTAGGGGATTTTCTTTTTTACCAGCAGCATTTGATTCTCCTGGACATTTGAGAAATGTACTGGACACATACAGCACTATAACCAATTCAAATTAATGATATGTAATTGCTATTTGTTCTACCACCACGTTTCCAAAAAAGGTGGGACCCTTAAAATGTAAAGCAAAACAGTATGCAATGATGTGCAATTTAATAGAAAATAGTACAAAAACAACATATCAAATGTTGAAACTGAGTCATTTTATAGTTTCTTGAAAAATACATGCCCACTTTGAATTTGATGCCAGCCACAAATTTCAAAAAAGTTGGGACAGAGGAAACAAGACTGGAAAAGTTGTGTAATGCTAAAAATCTAAACCTGGGGGAATATCACACAACTAATTAAGTTAATGGACAACAGGTCAGTAACCTGATTGGGGATAAAAAGATAATTCCAGAGAGGATGGTGTCAGAAGTGAGGATGGGGAGAGGTTCACCACTCTGTTAAAGACTGTGCAGACAAATAGTACAACAATTTAAGAATAATGTTTCTCAACTTAAAACTGCAAAGAGTTTGGGGATCTCATCATCTACGGTACATAAAATAATTTAAAGATTCAGATGCCGAAAACCAATATTGGATGGCTGTGATCTATGGCCGCTCAGGTGGCACTGGATTCAAAACAGAACATTTTGTAGTGGAAATCACAGCATGGGCTCATAACACTTCCGAAAACCATTGCCTGTGAACACAGTATGTCTCTGCACACATAAATGCAAGTTAAACTCTACCATGCAAAGAAAAAAACATGTATAAACAAGATCCAGAAATGCTGCCGCCTTCTCTGTGCCCAAGCTCATTTATAAGTGGAAAACTGTCCTGTGGTCTGATGAATCAAAATCTGAAATGTTTTAATTGAATCATGGACGCCGTGCCCTCTGGACTAAAGAGGAGAGGTAGAATCCGGCTTCTTATCACCGCACAGTTCAAAAGCCAGCTTCTGTGATAGTATGGGGGTGCATTAGTGCACATGGCAAGAGTGACTTGCACATCTGTGAACTTATATACAGGTTTTGGAGAAACATGCTGCAATCCAGACAATAAATTTTTCCAGGGAAGGCCTTGCTTATTTCAGCAAGACAATGCCAAACCACATTCTGCACGTATTACAACAGCACGACTTCATTGTAAGTGTCCGGGTGCTAAACTGGCCTGCCTGCAGTCCAGACCTGTCACCCATTGAAAACATTTGCCATATTATGAAACAGAAAATACAACAAAGGAGACCCCAAACGGTTGAGCAGCTGAAATCCTCTATCAAGCAAGAATGGGAATACATTTCACTTTCAAAACTACAGCAATTGGTCTATTCAGTTCCTAAACACAGAGTATTGTTAAAAGTAGAGGTGATGTAACACAGTGGTTAACATGCACCTGACCCAACTTTTTTGAAATCTGTTTGCTGGCATCAAATTCAAAATGGGTATATATTTTTTTCCAAAAACAATGTAATTTCTCTGGTTCAACATTTGATTTGTTATCTTTGTAGAATTTTCAATTTCATATATGGATGAAATGATTTGCACATCATTACAATTTTATGAAGCGTCACAACTTTTTTTTGAAACAGTGTTGTACATACATCTATTTTATTACTATTTATTGCACTAAAGTACATGTAAATAGGTCCAAAATAAAACACTAAGTACACTGCTTTCTTGGCATGGGTGTTGGCTTCTTTGCACCTACAGTGCTGTATCAGGGGATTTTATTTGTTATCACAGTTACGCATGTGCAGGGCATTTTTCCCTTAGAAAACAAAGTTACAAAGGAAACTTTAAAGGTGACTTCCAGAGAGTTGCACTTTACGCAGCATCCCAACTATTTTGGAAAAGGGCTGTGTAATCATTTTCCAATCTTTGCCAAGATTTTCACACAATAAAATAAACAAAAACAATGTTCTTACAGGAGTGCAAAACATGTCATTGTTTTCACTGCTGAATCATAAATGTTTCAATAGAGAAATACATCTATAGCCTGTACACAGGAATAAATACAGACTTTTTTCAATCAACCTAATAAATGAGAAAATAACAACACAGCTATTTGTGCAGGCCAGTGTAATTAATTGAGACTAGGACTGCAGAGGCTGTCATTTTGCCCAGTTAAAAATCAAACCAACCATTCGGATCTCTAGCCGCCAATGTTTTTTTATTAGCTCTGAGTGTTGTTATTGGACATTAATGCAGCTGTAATAAAACACAAGCAAAAGGAGATGAGGGCTTAGTTTTTGTCATTGCGCGCACTTTCAATTGTTTAGGAAGACAGTGGAGCATGTCCGCATTTGTGGGAGATCTTGGCTTGCTCAAGTGAGCTACTGCGGTTGGGAAACAAAAAGTGGCAAACTCTTCGGGGCAGCTTGTGATGCCTATTAATGTGGTTACATGTTCTTCCACAAGACAATTTTGAGGCCGACAGCAGGGTTGCTCATTTGAACATGAATCTGAATCTTTTTTTGTTTCACTCCAAGAGTTACCTCTGATTCTGTGTTTCACTAACACCCAGGCCATGCTGTGAGCACTGCTTTTTAAAAGGAATACCAGGACACCCCATAACCTCATTGGTAGAAAAGCCAAATTGATTGTTTTTCTGTAAATAATTGTATAAAACCTTTGTTGAGTCCATAGGGATCGCGCTGCATCTCACAGTAATCCATCCCTGGTATGAGATCAAAGAGACCATAGACTTGCTCCTGGGTAACGCTAGCTCTTGAGGAAACCATCAGGCATCGGGTAATGATGTCACTGGATCGGTAGTCAGTTAAGGCATAGCTGCCAGGGTCAGCTGTGATGGAGGAACCCCACAGACAAACGTCAGACCACGGCAAAGCTCACAGCACATACAAATGTCAAAGTCAGCATCCATTTACTTACAAACTCCAAAGGAATAGGGGTTCATTCCTAGGTCACTTGACATATGCTCCACTCTGCCACTGCTGTGATAGTCATTATCTGCAGCTGAGTTCTTGCTTCGGGGCTCAGCAAGAACTGCCCTGTAGGCTGGTTGTCATAGAAATGGGCAACATTACAAACGCAATACTACTGTGAACAGGGACACATTTTTATATTTTAGCTCATTGATTTCTCTTTTGAAAATAATTCGTTGGAGGTAGAGGTCTGCACCTACAGGTCATTTCCTTAAAACTAAAATTATAGGAGCACATGACCTTAGATGTTGGATGTCGTGATGTCTATCTGGCAGTACAAATGTCTGATAAATGACCGACAGGAGACCAGAGTCTCAGTTTGATTCCCTATATGAACAGAGGTAAAAATAAAAATCTTCCATGTCCAGTGAAGGACAGGAAAAAGCAGCAAAAATTAAGAGTTTGTAAACAGTGGGACCAAATGGTGCTTCTAATACAATCCAAGAACAAATAACAGCAGAAAGTCAGTTATTCAAACAGTAAGAGGGAATATAAACAAATGTTCATCCCAATGTGGTCTCGGCCAACCCAGTACACATCCACAAAAGCGACACTGGAATGCTTTCTGCCAAGGCCTCTCTCAACTTTAAAATTACATATGACGCAACCTTACCTCGATCACAGTTCTCGATGGCAATGGCTGCTTGTGATGGCTTATGATACCTCACATATCCTAAGCCTTTGCTCTCCCCCGTGGTTTTATTCTTTATAATCACACAGTATTCTATGTCACCATACTCCTACAAGAGAAATAAAGCTTTATAGTATTCATTATTTATTTTTTTACAATGAACTGTACATTATTCACATTACACAATATATATAGAATTCTGATGCATGATATTTAATTAGGTGAAAGAAAAAGGCAATGCACATCCTCCATGGCGGTGCATGCTTATGAAGACATTTTAATTTAACCTAGGAGATCCCTTTCAACTCCTCTGTCTGTTTGTCTTTAACAACCCAAACACTTTAGATGAAAAAGTTATTTCAAATAATATCTTCTGAAACAGACTAACTTGTAATGAAAAACAAGCGATTGTTTGGAGGATGCATTGCAATGGACCTTTTACCTTGAATGTGTCTTTCAGATCTTCTTCTGTGAATGTTTTGGGGATCATTACAAATATTCTGGTGAGCTCTTCATCCTCCACGTCTCTGTGTCTACCAGAAGACCTTGACTGGGCAATGAACACCTGAAACAACAGACATATAAGCAGCCTTTGAGAAATAAATCCCATATTTTATATTCACCGATTTGCCATGACATTATAACCACTGACAGGTGAAGTGAATAAGACTAAATCTCATTATCATGGCACCTGTCAGTGAGTTGGATATACAAGGCAGCAAGTGAACATTCTGTCCTCAATGTTGATGTGTTAGAACCAAAAAAACTGGGCAAGCATAAGTATCTAAACGACTTTAACAAGGGCCAAATTGTGATGACTAGAAGACTGGGTCAGAGCATCTCTAAAACTGCAGCCGTTGTGGGGTGTTCCCAGTCTGCAATGGTCAGTAGTTAACAAAAAGTTGTCACAGGAAGGACAGGTAGGTATGTATTTGAGTAAAATGAACAGTTATGTTTTGTTCTATAAACTACTGACAAGATCACTCCCAAATTCCAAATAAAAATATGGCCATTTAGAGTATTTATTTGCAGAAAATAAGAACTGGTCAAGATAACCAAAAAAATATGCATTGTTTTCAGACCTCAAATAATGCAACGAAAACAAATTCATATTCATTTTTCAAAAACAAAATACTAATGTTTTAATGTTTTTCGCTATCCAGCTGGTCCTATTGCAAGAAGACAGTGATCAATCAATCAATCAAATGTATTTATAAAGCCCTTTTTTTTACATCAGCAGTTGTCACAAAGTGCTTTTACAAAACACCTGGCCTTGAACCCCAAGGCGCAATACTGTTGAATTTCAGTAGTGTTGAATTTCAGTGGCTAGGAAAAACTCCCTAAAGTATAGGAAGAAACCTAGAGAGGACCCAGGCTCAGAGGGGTGACCAGTCCTCTTCTGGGTGTTCCAAGTGAACATATTAAGATTACAATTGTAATTATTAATAAATGCATGTGGGCTGAGTCTAGAGTCCATTTAAACTTAGTCCAGGTCGGAAGCATTACCAGATGGACAAGGAAAGGGACAACACAGGGGAGGTGTCAGAACAGTGGCAACTGAAATTGTCAGGCATCTTCTCGATCTGCAACACAACCAGGAGGACTCTGGACAGGGACAGCAACGGGTCCCCAAAGCCAGGTACTCCGCAGATGTGGGCCAGGACCTCCTGCCAATATCCAGCAACTTTGCACAGCCATTGAAGAGGAGTGGACCAAAATTCCACAGGCCACAATCAACAACCTGATTAACTCTATGTGAAGGAGATGTGTTGAGTTCAGCTCATGATAAATGGGGGCAAAAACAAGTGTTGCATTTATAATTTCGTTCATTGTACACTCACCTAAAGGATTATTAGGAACACCATACTAATACTGTGTTTGACCTCCTTTCGCCTTCAGAACTGCCTTAATTCAACATGGCATTGATTCAACAAGGTGCTGTAAGAATTCTTTAGAAATGTTGGCCCATATTGATAGGATAGCATCTTGCAGTTGATGGAGATTTGTGGGATGCACATCCAGGGCACGAAGCTCCCGTTCCACCACATCCCAAAGATGCTCTATTGGGTTGAGATCTGGTGACTGTGGGGGCCATTTCAGTACAGTGAACTCATTGTCATGTTCAAGAAACCAATTTGAAATGATTCAAGCTTTGTGACATTATGCATTATCCTGCTGGAAGTAGCCATCAGAGAATGGGTACATGGTGGTCATAAAGGAATGAACATGGTCAGAAACAATGCTCAGGTAGGCCGTGGCATTTAAACGATGCCCAAAAGGGGCCTAAAGTGTGCCAAGAAAACATCCCCCACACAATTACACCACCACCAGCAGCCTGCACGGTGGTAACAAGGCATGATGGATCCATGTTCTCATTCTGTTTACGCCAAATTCTGACTCTACCATCTGAATGTCTCAACAGAAATCGAGACTTATCAGAGCAGGCAACATTCTTCCAGTCTTCAACTGTTCAATTTTGGTGAGCTCGTGCAAATTGTAGCCTCTTTTTTCTATTTGTAGTGGAGATGAGTGGTACCCGGTGGGGTCTTCTGCTGTCGTAGCCCATCCGCCTCAAGGTTGTGCATGTTGTGGCTTCACAAATGCTTTGCTGCATACCTCGGTTGTAATGAGTGGTTATTTCAGTCAAAGTTGCTCTTCTATCAGCTTGAATCAGTCGGAACATTCTCCTCTGACCTCTAGCATCAACAAGGCATTTTCGCCCACAGGACTGCCGCATACTGGATGTTTTTCCCTTTTCACACCATTCTTTGTAAACCCTAGAAATGGTTGTGCGTGAAAATCCCAGTAACTGAGCAGATTGTGAAATACTCAGACCGGCCCGTCTGGCACCAACAACCATGCCACGCTCAAAATTGCTTAAATCACCTTTCTTTCCCATTCTGACATTCAGTTTGGAGTTCAGGAGATTGTCTTGACCAGGACCACACCCCTAAATGCATTGAAACAACTGCCATGTGATTGGTTGATTAGATAATTGCATTAATGAGAAATTGAACAGGTGTTCCTAATAATTTTTTTATTAAAACATGTGGATTTGGATAAGGCATTCGACTGTGTCCCGCGTGACATCCTGTGGAGGGTGCATCGGGAATATGGGGTCCTGGGCTGTCAGGTCCCTGTACGACCGAAGCAGGAGCTTGGTCCGCATTGCCGTCAGTAAGTCAGACTTGTTCCCTGTGCATGTTGGACTCCGGCAGGGCTGCCCTTTGTCGCCGGTTCTGTTCGTAATTTTTTGGACAGAATTTCTAGGCTCAGCCAGGGGCCGGAGGGTGTCAGGTTTGGGGACCACACAATTTCGTCTCTGCTCTTTGCGGATGATGTTGTCGTGTTGGCCCCTTCAAGCCAGGACCTTCAGCATGCCCTTGGATGGTTTGCAGCCGAGTGTGAAGCGGTGGGGATGAAAATCAGTACCTCCAAATCCGAGGCCATGGTCCTCAGTCGGAAAAGGGTGGCTTGCCCACTTCAAGTTGGTGGAGAGTTCTTGCCTCAAGTGGAGGAGTTTAAGTATCTAGGGGTCTTGTTCAAGAGTGAGGGAAGGATGGAACGGGAGATTGAAAGACAGATCGGTGCAGCTTCTGCAGTAATGCGGTCAATGTATCGGTCTGTCGTGGTGAAGAAAGAGCTGAGCCGCAAGGCGAAGCTCTCGATTTACCGGTCAATCTACGTTCCTACTCTCACCTATGGTCATGAGCTTTGGGTCATGACCGAAAGGACAAGATCCCGGATACAGGCGGCCGAAATGAGCTTTCTCCGCAGGGTGGCTGGGCGATCCCTTAGAGATAGGGTGAGAAGCTCAGTCACCCGGGAGGAGCTCAGAGTAGAGCCGCTGCTCCTCCACATCGAGAGGGGTCAGCTGAGGTGGCTCGGGCATCTGTTTTGGATGCCTCCGGAACGCCTTCCTGGGAAGGCGTTCCGGTCCCGTCCCACCGGGAGGAGACCTCGGGGAATCACGCTGGAGGGACTATGTCTCCCGGCTGGCCTGGGAACGCCTCAGTGTCCCCCCGGAAGAGCTGGAGGAAGTGTCTGGGGAGAGGGAAGTCTGGGCATCCCTGCTTAGACTGCTGCCCCCGCGACCCGGCCCCGGATAAGCGGAAGATGATGGATGGGTTCCTAATAATCCTTTAGGTGAGTGTGTGTGTGTGTGTGTGTGTGTGTGTGTGTGTGTGTGTATATATATATACACACACAGTAGATATAAAAAGTCTACATACCCCTGTTAAAATGCCAGATTGTTGTGATGTAAAAGAATGAGAAAGATAAATCATGTCAGGACTTTTTCCACCTTTAATGTGACCTATAACGTGAATAATTCAATTGAAAAACGAACTGAAATTTTGAGGGGCAATAATTAAAAACTCACAATAACCTGTGCACACCCTTAAACTAATACTTTGTTGAAGCACCTTTTGATTTTATTACAGCACTCAGTCTTTTTGGGTAGGAGTCTATTAGCATGGCACTTCTTGGCTCTTCTTTGCAAAAGTGCTCCAAATCTGTCAGTTTGCGAGGACATCTCCTGTGCACAGCCCTCTTCAGATTACCTCACAGATGTTCAATTGGATTCAGGTCTGGGCCATTCCAAAACCTTCTTCTGGTGAGGCCATGCTTTTGTGGATTTGGATGTGCACTTTGGGTCGGTGTCGTGCTGAAAGGTGAACTTCCTCTTCAGCTTTCTAACAGATGCCTGAAGGCTTTGTGCCAAGATTGCCTGGTATTTGGAATTGTTCATAATTCCCTCCACCCTGACTAAGGCCCTGGTTCCAGCTGAAGAAAAACAGCCCCAAAGCATGATGCTGCCACCACCATGCTTCACTGTGGGTATGGTGTTCTTTGGGTGATGTGCAGTGTTGTTCTTGCACCAAACATACCTTTTGGAATTATGGCCAAAAAGTTCAACCTTGGTTTCATCACACCATATCACATTTTTCCACATGCTTTTGGGGGATGTTTGTTTTTGCAAACTTCAGCCGGGCTTGGATGTTTTTGTAAGAAACGGCTTCCGTCTTGTCACTCTACCCCATAGCCCATTCATATGAAGAATATGGTAGATTATGGAAGAAACAGTAGACTTTTTACATTCACTGTGGGTGTGTACACACACACACGCTAGAATTGAGCGCTGAAGCTACATATTTGTAGGTTTTTCTTAATAGTTAATATTTTAGCATCTGAAAAATAACCTGCATTTATGCATGTATTTCTGTGTTATTATATGTTACAATTGTTATAAGGACCAAGTTTATTTATATCTTCAGATCTAGATGGTTTCAACACTTGTATTATTTATGGAAATTATGGTAGCAGCCCCATGTAGTTACATAACATGCTCACATTTTGGAAGGCATTATTAAAATGGTAATAAAAGGTGACTTTTAAACGTATAATCCCAAAACAACATGAACAGAGGAATAAGGAAATGGGTAATAACTAGAGCAATATTGGGAATACAGTGGGTATAGAAAATAATCATCCCACTTTAAAATAATTAAATTTTTTTGCTTTGCAGCCTGAAAAGAAAACGGACAAAAACTATTTTTGTTTTATTCAGCTGTATTTACAACTTATAACATCCAAATGAAAGATATAATACCAACTTGAAAAAAATATGTATTAAAAAAACAGAATCACTGAGTTGGAAAAAATAATCAACCCCTTCCTAAAAATGACTTGTAAACCCAACCAGGTGTAGTTAATCACCTTCTCAATAGCACACAAAGCCAATTGACTTTCAACTGTGATCAGCTGTGGTCATTTTGATTAGCTCAGCATGAAACAAGCTTTTCCTGAAGCATTTCAGTCCTTGGTAGTGCAACTGAAGAAAACAATCAACTATGGGTAGCAAGGCATTGTCAAAAGAGTTGTGGACAGGCACAAGTCAGAAGATGGATACAAAAAAATTAAAAGGCTTTATCCGTGCCTAGAAGCACAGTGAAGTCAATTATTAAGAAGTGAAAGGTATTTGGTACAACACAGACACTCCCTGGGTCAGGACGTCGCTCCAAACTGGATGAAAGAGCCAGGAGGAAACTGGTCAGAGAGGCTCCCAAGAGGCCTACAGCAACTCTGAAGCAGTTACAGGAATTCATGACAAAGAGTGGTTATTGTGTGCATATGACAACAATATCACAAATTCTCCACAAATGTGGCTTGTATGGGAGGGTTGCAAGAAAAAAGCCACTCCTCAAGAAACGCCACATAACACCATTCCTACAGTAAAGCATGGAGGTGGTAATATCATGTTATGGGGTTGTTTCTCTGCAGCAGGGACTGGAGCACCTGTCAGGATAGAAGGAAAAATGGATGGGGCAAAATACTGTCAAATTCTTGAGGAAAATCTGCTGTTCTTTGCCAGAAAGTTGTCAATGGGAAGAAGATTTACCTTCCAACATGACAATGACCCAAAGCACACAGCAAAACTGACCACACAGTGGTTGAAGTAGAAAAAGGTGAATGTCCTTGCATGGCCTAGTCAGAGCCTGGACTTAAACCCCATTAAAATCTGTGGAATGACTTGAACTTGAGCAGAACTTGAGCAGAAATTTGAACTTGAGCAGTTCTGCAAAGAAGAGTGGTCAAATGTTGCAACGTCTAGATGTGCAAAGTTAGTAGAGACATATCCCAACAGACTAAAGGCTGTAATTAAAGCAAAAGGTGGTTCAACAAAATACTGACACAAGGGGGTGATCCTTTTTCCAACTCAGTGATTATGTTTTTATTTATATTTTATCCATTTTTCAAATGTTGGTGTTATATATCTTTCACTTGGGTGTTATAAGTTGCAATGAGTAAATACAGCTGAATGAAACAAAAACTGTGTCTGTCTTCATTTCAGGCTGCAAAGCAACAAAATGTGATTATTTTAAAGGGGGGTGATTATTTTCTAAATCCACTGTAACTAACAAACTGATAATGTGAACAGTTGGATGGAACAAGAACTAAAAAAGCAAAAGGCTACTCAGAAAGATCTGTGTCCAAGGTAGGGTGCATACTGAATTCCAGAGCCATTAGTTCTTGGTATAGAAAGAGGAAGTTATTATTAGTTGTTGAAGTAGGCCTATGCCCTTTTATCCGTGTTAATAACTTATTAACAAGGATAACAGGGCATAAGCCTACTTCAACACATGGAGCATTAATAGCTGTATGTTATAGACTTTTGTGGTGCTATTAAAACAATACTCATAAAGATCATTAAGAGGCATAGTATTAATCGCAACTCACTGCTCCGTGGCACTACATTTCAGCAAACTACATAACCACTAGACCTAGTTACAAGATCAATTGTTACACATGAGGAATACCATTCCGCAAATGAATACGTATTTCGAATTTCGAGAGTGATTGCACAGCGGATATATCACCGTAAAGTGGTGTACAACATTTTCAAAAAGGTTTTCGACACACAATTTATCAAAAACATATAGTCCATCAGTGACAGTAAGGCCTATTATGCATGCAGTACATGTTATTACTGGCAACAAATGAGAATCAATCCGACAAAACAATGTCCGGGGTTAAATGTTTAAAAACTGTTTCGCGGACAACAAATGTTAAACGAATGGAAACAAAGTTAAGACATTACATGCAAAATACACTCTGCTTAACCCGAGCTAACCTTGAGGAAACTGCACACACCGTGTGAAAGAGTGGTCTGTGAACGAGATGAACCTGCACTGTAGAGAGCATGCAATAATAGTAATGCATGTACGAGAATGAGGAATGTTGTCAGACATATTTTGATTTGCAAATGCAAACCTTAATAGGCTTCGTTCCGTCTACCAGGCATTTTCCGTGCATGTCCTCCATGGCGGTGCATGCTTCTGAAGACTTGGCGAATTTAACGTAGGAGACCCCTTTCGACTCCTTTGTCTGTTTGTCTTTAACGACCCATACACCTTGGATCTCCCCAAAGACGGAAAAATGATTTCGAATAACATCTTCGGAAACGGATCGACTTGTTACAAGAAACAAGCGACTATTAGGAGGATGATCAAGATTTTCAGCTGGTTGTTTAGACGAGTAGTCCTCCATTTTGGCCTTCTTCTTCTGTAGTGTATTCTTCTAGTTCCTTCTTATTATTCTGTGGATTTTGACAACCAAATTCGAAGGTGCATTACTGCCACCAACTGGACTGGAGTATGGACAAGAGACAGGGAAAGTTTTGAGTATACTTCCCCATTATTATTTTCTTCTGGCCTAAGGAAACCAAATAAATAATTAAACACTACATACCTAATGATTTGTTCCAATAGAAATCCCACAGTTTCTTACCATAGCTCTAGAACTGAAATAAAATGTGTTCCACTCTCTCCATCTCCCGGGAGTAATCACACCTTCCAGACAGATCCATTTCCCAATTTAATTGAAATATTGAGCATTGTAAGTATGTTTTCCCCTCTTCTCTCTCGCCCTGAGGAGACTTTCATATCCATATCTAATACAAGAAGGGTCTATCTGCAACCCGCAGAGCTGCGGAAGAACCATTCTCTTTTTTTGAGCTAGAATCACTGGCAAGAATAGGTAGCTAACAAACTAAAGAAGCTAGTCACCTAGCCCAGTTACCCCAAGCAAAAGCTAACGTCAGACAAATATGCAAAGCTATCTTAATATATAACTAAAATATAACTAGATTGATAGTTAGAACAATAACGTGCCAACCAGCAATTATGATTCACAGAACTTGTTTGGAGAAACGAGAGATATTTCGTGCCTAACCATAAGTAACCATAAACATATTATTAAAAGACTAATCTAACAATCCATAGTCCAGTATTGGTTCCAAGGTTGCCTTGCTAGTTAGCCAGCTAGGATGTCATCTCAGCAGTGGCTAGCAATGACAACTACGTGATAAGTTACAGTAGTATTTCAGTTTTGGAAGCCACTGGCCAATGGTAAGCAACACTAGCCTACACAGACAAAAAAGTAAAAGTAAAAAAATGTATCGAGCATGTCACAAATAAAACATTGTTAAGTTTATAAATCATGAAATAGTTAAAGTACTGTGCTTCAGAAAATATTCAGATCCCTTCAATTTCTTCCCCTTTTGTTGTTTTATGGACTTATAATTTATAATTCATAAAAACAACAAAGCAAAACCATGTTTTTAGAAATTTGTGCCAATTTATAGAAGATGTTTGTCACAGTGGTGGTGAGGCAGGACATGTGGAGCAGAGCTGTAGTACATTCCTTTAATGTTTGTCTTTACAAATAAAAGAAAACAACAAAAGGTGAGGCGCCAACCAATAGCCTTGCATAACACACTTAACACAAACAATGAATCACAACTCATATGACCAAAGGGGTAACCCGAATAGGATCCCCAATAAGAGGCAACATGGGGCAGCTTCCTCTAATTGGGGACCAACAAATCTAAAGAGCAGAGATGCCTAGAGGCATCCAGAAAATCACATTGTATGATTTTTGAATAATTATTTTGCATTTTATTGCATGACATAAGTATTTGATCACCTACCAACCAGTAAGAATTCCGTCTCTCACAGACCTGTTAGTTTTTCTTTAAGAAGCCTTCCTGTTCTCCACTCATTACCTGTATTAACTGCACCTGTTTGAATTCGTTACCTGTATGAAAGACACCTGTCGACACACTCAAACAGACTCCAACCTCTCCACAATGGCCAAGACCAGAGAGCTGTGTAAGGACATCAGGGATAAAATTGTAGACCTGCACAAGGCTGGGATGGGCTACAGGACAATAGGCAATCAGCTTGGTGAGAAGGCAACAACTGTTGGCGCAATTATTAGAAAATGGAAGAAGTTCAAGATGACGATCAATCTCCCGCGGTCTGGGGCTCCATGCAAGATCTCACCTAGTGGGGCATCAATGATTATGAGGAAGGTGAAGGATCAGCCCAGAACTACATGGCAGGACCTGGTCAATGACCTGAAGAAAGCTGGGACTGCAGTCTCAAAGAACACCATTAGCAACACTATGCCGTCATGGATTAAAATCCTGCAGCGCACGCAAGGTCCCCCTGCTCAAGCCAGCGCATGTCCAGGCCCATCTGAAGTTTGCCAATGACCATCTGGATGATCCAGAGGAGGAATGGGAGAAGGTCATGTGGTCTGATGAGACAGAAATAGAGCTTTTAGCTTTTTTAGAGTCTAAACTCCACTTGCAATTTTTGTAGGAAGAAGAAGGATGAGTACAACCCCAAGAACACCATCCCAACCGTGAAGCATGGAGGTGGAAACATCATTATTTGGGGATGCTTTTCTGCAAAGGGGACAGGACGGCTGCACCGTATTGAGGGGAGGATGGATAGGGCCATGTATCGCGAGATCTTGGCCAACAACCTCCTTCCCTCAGTAAGAGCATTGAAGATGGGTCGTGGCTGGGTCTTCCAGCATGACAACGACCCGAAACACACAGCCAGGGCAACTAAGGAGGGGCTCCGTAAGAAGCATCTCAAGGTCCTGGAGTGGCCTAGCCAGTCTCCAGACCTGAACCCAATAGAAAATCTTTGGAGGGAGCTGAAAGTCCGTATTGCCCAGCGACAGCCCCGAAACCTGAAGGATCTGGAGAAGGTCTGTATGGAGGAGTGGTCCAAAATCCCTTCTGCCGTGTGTGCAAACCTGGTCAACAACTACAGGAAACGTATGATCTCTGTAATTGCAAACAAAGGTTTCTGTACCAAATATTAAGTTCTGCTTTTCTGATCTATCAAATACTTAAGTCATGCAATAAAATGCAAATTAATTATTTAAAAATCATACAATGTATGATACACGCTGGAGGGACTATGTCTCCCGGCTGGCCTGGGAACGCCTCGGTGTCCCCCCGGAAGAGCTAGAGGAAGTGTCTGGGGAGAGGGAAGTCTGGGCATCCCTGCTTAGACTGCTGCCCCCGCGACCCGGCCCCGGATAAGCGGAAGAAGATGGTATGGTACAATGTGATTTTCTGGATTTTTGTTTTAGATTCCGTCAGTCACAGTTGAAGAGTACCTATGTTATAAATTACAGACTTCTACATGCTTTGTAAGTGGGAAAACCTGCAATATCGGCACTGTATCAAATACTTGTTCTCCAATATAATTGACATTTGGTACTCATCAATCAAATGTATTTATAAAGCTCTTTTTACAACAGCAGTTGTCACAAAGTGCTTTACAGAGACACCTGGCCTTAAACCCCAAGGAGCAAACAACAGTAGTGTTGAATTTCTGTAATCTAATCTATTAGAGACCAGCTCCTATGACCTAGGGTCCTACTGAGGTGAAAACATTTAATAGTCACTTAAGAGTTAAACAAGGGACAGTCCCTTTAAGTAAACTGTATGTACCCAGATAAAGAACATTTCTCCCAGAGGTGGAGAAGTAAATCATTTCTATAATGAGTGGATAGCAGAGATTTTGTATTAATTTATTTGCAGGAAAACATGATGACTGGTAGTTATGATTTACCCTTCTGGTAAATTCCTGCCTACGTTGTTATACAACTACCAATGAAATCTTACTTACATGGTTATGAAAGCAACTTGAAGCAGGTGAATCAGGAATGGAAAAGAAAGCTAGAAATCCATACCTTTTTCAGTTTATTGATGAACTTTCTCATTGATGTCTCTAGAAGGACCACTCCTTTATGAAAACCAGAACGGATATTGTTTCCTATGGTAAAAAGCCTGGGGGAATTGCTGAATCACAAATAGAACCCTCACTTTACACTAACCTCGGCCATCCATGTGTTCACATGCATTTACGCCATTTGCACAAGTGTCCCAAAGCTGAGGGAGTGAACATGATGGGCTAATTACACTCTCCAGTTGACCTTTCACGTGAATGTGCAACAATGCAGCCTCTACAAGTGAAATGGAATGTTATTTTTGAGCTTGCTCAATTCCATACAAAAGAACGGACAGGTGTGCCAAATTCTATGATATGCAATTGTTTGATTTGAAGACTTGACAAAATGATAGGAGGAATTTGAAAATCATCTGAGGTGTAAAAGTATAAAGTAAAATGATACACTCACCTAAAGGATTATTAGGAACACCATACTAATACTGTTTGACCCCCTTTCGCCTTCAGAACTGCCTTAATTCTACGTGGCATTGATTCAACAAGGTGCTGAAAGCATTCTTTAGAAATGTTGGCCCATATTGATAGGATAGCATCTTGCAGTTGATGGAGATTTGTGGGATGCACATCCAGGCACGAAGCTCCTGTTCCACCACATCCCAAAGATGCTCTATTGGGTTGAGATCTGGTGACTGTGGGGGCCATTTCAGTACAGTGAACTCATTGTCTTGTCCAAGAAACCAATTTGAAATGATTCGAGCTTTGTGACATGGTGCATTCTCCTGCTGGAAGTAGCCATCAGAGGATGGGTACATGGTGGTCATAAAGGGATAGATATGGTAAGAAACAATGCTCAGGTAGGCCGTGGAATTTAAACGATGCCCAATTGGCACTAAGGGGCCTAAAGTGTGCCAAAAAAACATCCCCCACACCATTACACCACCACCAGCAGCCTGCACAGTGGTAACAAGGCATGATGGATCCATGTTCTCATTCTGTTTACGCCAAATTCTGACTCTACCATCTGAATGTCTCAACAGAAATCGAGACTCATCAGACCAGGCAACACTCTTCCAGTCTTCAACTGTCCAATTATGGTGAGCTCGTGCAAATTGTAGCCTCTTTTTCCTATTTGTAGTGGAAATGAGTGGTACCCGGTGGGGTCTTCTGCTGTTGTAGCCCATCCGCCTCAAGGTTGTGCGTGTTGTGGCTTCACAAATGCTTTGCTGCATACCTCGGTTGTAATGAGTGGTTATTTCAGTCAAAGTTGCTCTTCTATCAGTTTGAATCAGTCGGCCCATTCTCCTCTGACCTCTAGCATCAACAAGGCATTTTCGCCCACAGGACTGCCGCATACTGGATGTTTTTCCCTTTTCACACCATTCTTTGTAAACCCTAGAAATGGTTGTGCGTGAAAATCCCAGTAACTGAGCAGATTGTGAAATACTCAGACCGGCCCGTCTGGCACCAACAACCATGCCACGCTCAAAATTGCTTAAATTAACCTTTCTTTCCCATTCTGACATTCAGTTTGGAGTTCAGGAGATTGTCTTGACCAGGACCACACCCCTAAATGCATTGAAGCAACTGCCATGTGATTGGTTGATTAGATAATTGCATTAATGAGAAATTGAACAGGTGTTCCTAATAATCCTTTAGGTGAGTGTACTTGTTCACCTGGTCAGAGAAGTTTTTAGGCTGCGAAACATTTATTAACAGGAGGATGTTCCATAAATTTTCTGATTAGTTTAGAAAACATTAAAATAATAAATATTTAAATATTTAATGACTTTGTGACATCATGGTTATTTTTTTGGCAAAGACAGTGTATTCAAAACAATACCCATGTTTGAAAAAATTACCAGTTTTCAAATGGTGTTAATTTCCATTTTGAACTTCAAGAAGCCTTCTGTGACATCTCAACCAACAATGGACTTACATTACACATGGAATGAAATGTATTAATTACATAAATACACAGTATCAGTCAAGAGTTTAGACAGCTACTTATTCAAGGGAATTTCCTTATTTTTAAAACATTGTAGAATAATACTGAAAACGTCAAAACTATGAAATAACACATACCGAATCATGTAATAACTAAACAATTCAAAACATATTTCATACAGCACATTCTTCAAAGTAGCCACATTTTGTCTTAATTACTGCTTTGCACACACTTAGCATTCAGTCAACCAGCTTCATCAGGTTGTCCCCAGGAATGCATTTCCAACAGTCTTGAAGGACCTACAACATACCACT
Organism: Esox lucius; assembly: GCF_011004845.1. Taxonomy (NCBI): domain Eukaryota; kingdom Metazoa; phylum Chordata; class Actinopteri; order Esociformes; family Esocidae; genus Esox; species Esox lucius. The sequence continues at coordinate 24,044,033 of NC_047590.1, forward strand.
GTTTTGACCACTGTTTAACTGTTCTTTCACTCTGCAGTTCCGCTCATCCCAAACTATCTTAATTAGGTTGAAGTCGTGTGATTATGGATGCCAAGCCATCAAATGCAGCAACATCACTCTCCTTCTTGTTCAAATAGCCCTTACACAGCCTGAAGCTGTGGTTTTGGTCATTGTCCTTTTGAAAACCAAATGACAGTCCCACTAAGCGCAAAACAGATGGGATGGCGTATCGCTGCAGAATGCTGTGGTAGCCATGCTAGTTGAGTGCAGCTTAAATTCTAAATCACAGCCAGTGTCACCAGCAAAGCACACCCACACCATCACTCCTCCTCCATGCTTCACTGTGGGAACCACACATGCAGAGATGATGCGTCTCACAAAGACATGGCAATTGGAACCAAAAACCTTATATTTAGACTAATCAGACCAGACATGTCCACCAGCGAAAGCAAGTCTCTTCTTATTGGTGTCTTCAGAAGTGGTTTTCTAGAAGGAATTTGACCATAAAGGCCTGATTCTCATCTGAACAGAACTGATGTTGAGATGTCTGTTACTAGAACTCTGTGAAGCATTTATTTGGGTTGCAATATGAGGTGCAGTCATTTACCAACTTCTGAGGCTGGTGACTCTAAAGAACTTCTCTTCTGCAGCACAGATAGCTCTGGGTATTCCTTTCCTGTGGCAGTTCTCATGAGAATTTCATCCCAACGCTTGATGTTTTTTTGCGACTTAACATAATGCAACTTTCAAAGTTCTTGAAATTCTCTGGACTGACAAACCTTCATGTTTTAAAGTAATGGACTATCATTTGACTTTGCTTATTTGAGCAGTCTTGCATAAAATAGACTACAATACATACATAATTAAAGCAATTTCACAAATGAACTTTTTACAAGGTACACTTGTTAACCGAAATGCATTTAAGGCGACTACCTCATGAAGTTAGTTCAGAGAATGCAGTGTGCAAAGCAGTCATCAACACAGAGTGGCTGCTTTGAACAATCAAAAATATTAAATATATTTTGATTTGTTTAACATTTTTGGTTTACTACATGATTTCATTTGTTAGTTGATAGTTTTGATTTCTACATGGTTATTCTACAATGTGGAAAATAGTAAAAATTAAGAATTACCTTTGAAGTGGCCAAACTTTTGACTGGTACTGTATAAATGAGTAACAATCATTAGGATTGTTAGTCATCTGAATATGATGTGTTAAGGATGTACGTATTGCAGGCCTTCGTTAACATGAGGTGAAGACTGTCTAATTGCCTCTAGGGTTATTTTGGAGAACAACAGCTTCAGACAGATACCAAAAGAGGCTCTAACTAAGAGAAAGAAAGCCATCAACCAGTTGTACCAGTGATTGCCTGGCATAGGCACCTGTGGGATCAACTATTGGTCCAGGAATGTAATGACATATAGAATGACTAGAAACAGTTAATGTATTGGACTGTGACAAGTGATTGTTGTGTCTTGTTAGACGCCAGTGGATTCAGAGAAGTGAAATTTAACAAATATAAATGAATTTCAGTTATATAATTTCTCCTACTCTGCTGTTTGTGCTTTTTTTATTATTATTTTTTTTTTTTACAGTAGACCCTTACAGACTTCTACATACCAAAAGAGTTGCACAATCTCAGTAATGTTATGGATTAATAACAAGTAAGGAGGATGTTTATAGATGCTCCATATTCAGGAGCATACAGCTCAAAATGCTCAAATCCAGGAACACTGAGAGGGAAAAGAAACATTAGTGGTGACAAGATTTTAGCATCAAAATGTTTTATTTTGAATCTCTTAGTCATCTCTTATTCATAGTCCATGTGGCACTGTTCTACTAGAGGTCCTCTGTCAGTCATCCAGGTCCAGTGTGTTGAGTTCCTCATCCAGTTCGTCCAGGTCCTCACCAGTGAAAAGGTTCTCATCCACAGGCACAGGCTCTGCGTCCCCTTCGTTGAGCGTCTCAGCGTTCCCATTGTGTATATTCTCCACACCTCCGCAAGCCCCGTTCAGCTGATCTTCTGGAAGAGGATGCAAGGCACATGGTCAAACATCACATCTCAGTCAAAGGCGTGTGTATCAAATACTTGTTCTCCCCACTGTACATATTCCCAGTGATTTATCCAGTGTGTACATTCCCATGTTTTTCAACCTTTAATCTCTGCAGAGGCAGCAGCCTGACTCCCTACCTATGACCTGGATGTCAGTCGCTGGAACTGCTCACCACAGCAGAGAATCTGGATGAAGATCGAGTTAGAAGCCATGGGGCTATGGCCAGGATCCAGACTGGTACTAGGTAGCACATGCATCCACACAAAGGCTTGTATGTATTGTAGATATTCTATATAAGTTATGCATTCTTGATTAAGGCAGTTCTTAACAGAAAAATTTAAATCTTTTTACATTTTGTTAATAGCTAATTTCCCTATTGTTGATATCTTGTAGCTATGATATTCAAAATGGTTGTTGCACATTAATGTTCTCTTATATTTTTAATAGTTTTATTGCTGATATCTTGCACATAGACAGTTGATCAAAAGGGTTGTTCCACATTAATATGCTCTCGTTTATGTAAATATTCATTTTAACTGTTTGATTGTTGATATTTTGTACATTTTCAGTGCGAAATCATCATGACAATTGTTATTGTTATATGCTGATTTGTGTAAATAGTTTGAAAATTATAATTAAAGTGAATCCTATTGTTGCAGTCTTTGACATGTCAAATTACTTTAATTAAACACTACTTAAACAAAAATTCTGATTTGTATATCGTATAAAACCACTGAACATGATATAGGTGTGAGAAAGTTGGAAATGCAAAAACCTCTCATAACAGATGTATTCCTACCCCCATCATGGAAGGAAAGCTATCTCCTATAAATCTAGACTTCACACCGTGAAAACCACAATATGTCATAAAAGGAAGGATCTCTGCACATTCAGGCTCAATGCAATAAAAAGGAGTATTTCCAGCTTTCAGTCAACTGACCTTGACATCAGTGTATACAAGCTTGTAATGTTTTTTGTTAGAGTTTATATATAAACAGCCACTTATAAACATACTCTGATTATCCATTACATTATGACCACCTGCCAAATAGTGTACAGTAGGTCACACTTTTGCCGCAAAAACAGCCCTGACCCATCGAGGCATGGACTCCACTAGACCTCTGAATGTGCACTGTAGTATCTGGAACCAAAACGTTAGCAGCAGATGCTTTATGTCTTGTAAGTTGCGATGTGGAGCCTGCATGGATTAGACTTGTTTGTCCAGCACATTCCATATATGCTCGATCGGAATGAAATCTGGGGAATTCAGAGGCCCCAGTCAACACCTTGAACTTCTCGAACCATTCCTGAACTATTTTTGCTTTGTGGCAGGGCACATTATCCTGCTGAAAGAGGCTAATGCCATCAGGGAATACCGTTTCCATGAAAGGGTGCACATGGTCTGCAACAATGTTCAGGAAGGTGGTACATGTCAAAATAACATCCACATGAATGGCAGGACCCAAGGTTTCCGAGCAGAACCTTCCCCAAAGCATCACATGGCCTCCTCAGGCTTGCCTTCTTCCCATAATGTATCCTGGTGCCATGTGTTCTCCAGGTAAGTGACGCAAACACACTTGGCCATCCACGTGATGTAAAAGAAAACTTGATTCATCAGACCAGGCCACCTTCTATTGCTCCACGGTTCAGTTCTGACGCTCAAGTGCCCATTTGTAGGGGCTTGCACCAGTACAGGGGTCAGCATGGGCATCCTGACTGGTCTGTGGCTACGCAGCCCCATACGCAACAAACTGCGATGCATTGGGTGTTCAGACATTTCTATCAGTACCAGCATTAACATTTACAGCAATTTGAGCTCCAGTACCTCGACTGTTGGATCGGACCACACGGGTCAGCCTTGGTCTGAGCTGACCACACAGGCCAGCTCCCCACGTGCATCAATGGGGCTTGGGCACCCATGACCCTGTCTCCGGTTCACAGGGTTTTTCATGCATAGAGGAATTTTTGGTGTCCCCCCCCAAAGTGGTTTTAGCTAGAGCCAAAGGAATATCACCAGTGCCAAAATGAAAATAATTGAATGAAATTGCATTTCAAATCCTCTCTGAATGTGTTTAATAGCAATTTATCAAACAACTGTTGAACAAGCAGAACATGAGGTCCTCTAACCGAAGGCTAATGAGATCCTCTAACCGACATGATTTTCCCAAGTTATTTAGTTTTTTCCGGTTAAAACTTTCTCCTTAAAAACAGAGGAGAACTCAAAACTCGAGTGAACTTGTACCAAAGCAAAAAGCAGCGTCTGTCATTTGGACACATATTGGCTTCAGTAAAGATGACACCTAACAAAATGAAGTCAAATGTAAACAAAGAAACAAGAAAACAGGCAAGCCTAGTTCAGCCGGACCACAATAGAAAGTATTGCCCTCTTGAGATTCAAGGCTTACTGGTATCTACTAACTTAGGAATAATCATAAGAATTTAGCAATTGCTAGCGATACTGAAGATGAGAACTTTCCAATGCCAGAAACAATCGCAATACAACCGTATACATTTTCAGGTTTCGGTTTTAGCCAGCGAAGTTTTCAATATGGAATAATTCTTTGGATACTGAATGTTTTAGCCAATTATTCATCTACATGGAATAATTCAATGCGTACATCGCTTCGCTTGCGAGGAGATACGAATTCGGGACCTATAGTGTACAGGTCCGCTTCTCTAACCACTACGCTTTTTAACAAGGTGTACTCAGTCAGCTCTGCTTACGCGGTCCGGCAAAAACTACATTTAGCATCAAAAAGTGATTTTCCAACCTATCAAGACAAACACATGGTTGTTAACTAAACCCTTTTAAATTAATTTGCTAAAGATGTTTTAGAATGTCTCGTCAACCATAGTTTCTTTTTGTTTTTTATTGTCGAGTCCATACCCAATGTCTTTTGAACAGACAATCTGTTTATAGGCAAAAGTGCTATCTTTCTGTATTGATTCAAGCAGTAATCTAGGTTGCAATACTTTGCTGAACATTGCTGATAAGGCAGGCATTTATCTGATGAATGTATTTTGGCCAACTATGTTTCTAAGTCTCATAACTTGATTGTACATCCAAAATGCATTGTTTAGGCCTGTTGTACATCAGACTAAAGAGTATGCTTTTGAATGATCTATAGTATGACTAGCAAAATGCAAAAAGTGTCAAACCCTGCTAAAAAACCGCTAAACCCCTTGAATCTAAACCTACCGTCTGGTCCATTGTTTTTGTTGCAGAAACGTTGACTTGGAGGCTTTAGCTCAAAGCTAAAGTTTTCTATTCAACTGATGTCAACAAAGCTAATCAGAAAATGGTAGACAACAAATGTATATGATTTCACAACCTAACATCCTAAGTAGATTTTACAGGAGTCAATATACCTGTAAATCTAACTTAATCGTATGTCAATGGTAGAATTAAGTGTTACATGTCTAGATAATTATATGGCAATAAGTGAAACATCAAGTCTCCTCTCCCAGGTCCCTATCCTTTCTTTGCAAACAAAACACGACCACGCCATTTTCCAGACTGACAGAAATATAACCAAAGTCCACCCACAATATTCAGGATAAAGGGCCAGCTAGAGAAACTCTAACCTCCAGAAGCTATGCGAGGTGAAAGTTCACTCCCACCTCGATGACATCATCGCCAAAGCACACAAGCTGTGTGAAATGGCTGTAGGAAATTGTTCGCTAGTACTGGTTTGGATTTACCAAATTCCACTGGTTTGGTCAGTGTACAGCTTTAACAGATTACTAAATGTAGTTTGAAGTGTTTGAGTAGTTTTCCACTTGCAATGCAGTTTTGCTGCAGTGGGACCAACAGTTTCCATTCATAAATTTGGATGAGGCTATGAAAGCTAATAACAGCCAGGGAAAAAAATGACTACATCCACTCCGGACTAACTTTTTTAAATGAATTATAGGATGACTTTTAGACTAACTATTATCTTTAAGCAGTGTTAAACTGCTTTTTTTTTTAAGGTTTTTTACTGACTTTACCTCCACCACAAATAGCATCTATGAACTGTATGGCTTTTGCCACTGGCTGTTTTAACAGCTTATTAGCCAGTAATAGGCTTACTATTATCTACTAACTTACTAATTGGAATAGTCATAAGAATTGAGGAAATTGCTAATGAGACAGAATATGAACTTTACACTGCTCAATTCATATGAGCAGCAAGGTTTTTGTCTGTACTGAACAAACCTAAACGCACAATTTGTTTTGTGCCATTTCATTCCATGGCACAACAACGTTCCTTTTTCTTTCATTCGTGAATTACATTGATACAATCACTATCAACATAGGTGAAGATAACTGACTTTTTCGTCAAGTGAAAAAAACTAAACAATCACGGAAACACCACCTCTTTCAGAAAATGTTCAGCATATAAAACTCAAAGGCGACTGCCTTCCCAAAATCTCACACCGCCTTGTGTGTCTGCATGGTAAAGCATAAATTTGCGCTCATTCGCTAAATAGCCTAGCAGCGATATACTGCAGAAAATGTGATCATAGGAGGAAATTATTTTCATATTGGCAGTGTTGCCAGACAGGTAGGCTTCCCCCACAATTGGGCAATTTTTTATGGGCTTGGGTGGGTTGATTTACAGATAGGGTTGTATAAAGAGACAGCGTTTGTGGGGATTTCACATGGCAACCTTGCATACAGGACCTTACCGGTCCTGACGTCACGGAGATGAGTAACATCTCCGCAACGTCAGAGATGTTACAAGTGGAACTCAGTTTTCTTTTACACCCAAGCATGTAAAAATATTTAAATAAAGCTTGATAACGCCTAAACTACATCCAATCCGCAAAACATTTAACATTTCAGATGAAGATCTAAGAGAATCACAGATTTTTTTCATTAGAGTTAGACAAAGATGACTGGTGAAAAGACGATTAGATTAGGGTATGTAGGCTACTGTCCCCAACAACATTGTATATGTAATATAAAGAGAAAAAATATATATAGAAAAAAAACAGGCTAAAATCCTACATATGTTTTTTTTTTTTTTTTTTTTAAATGGTCAACTATCTAACATGTTAATACGTAAAGAATAGATTTATTGCTTGTTATTGGTTGCTTTTCTATTGGGGAGGACATTCTAGTGTGCATTAGCTGCTCAAGTGGACATGGACAACAGGGCAGATTTAACACTATAATAGATTTATTTTATATCACAAAGGGGTGTCAAGGTAGAGGTAAACACTTGTCCTGTGTTTTACGGCGAAAGGTGTTGTGATCTACTGTATATTAACACAAAAAGGATGCAGTTGGAATATAGCTGTAAATAATTATATTTCAGTCTTACAATAATGTAGCTTCTGAAAGTTGTGGCCAGCAAAGTTTGTGTCTATCCTGAACAAATCCTAATGATTTGCTTGGACTGTGGCGAGGCTCGAAAACCGGTCCCCTGCATGGGAATTGGAATCCCTAACCACTACGTTATTTAACAAGGGGTAGTCAGTCAGTCACTCATGCAGTAAGAGATATTCGCTCTTTTTGGCCAGCTCCGCTTATGCAGTCGGGCAAAAAAATCTAAGACATGCAGAAAAATGTCAAATCATATATTTTATCTAGATATTTAAAGTACTCTATCTATATCATAGAAATGCATGATATTAGGTGGAAAACCGCTTCATTGTAATCCTATCAAATACATTCCTCACATTTAAGATCCACTAACAGACCTATGAAAGTTTTGAGTAAACGATTGGCGCATTTCTATTCTATGAATATTATATAAAGGCAGTGGTCTTACCTTGCAGCAGTACAATTCACACGCTTTGAGTAAGTACATCTTTTGGGTTATAATATTTGTGTAAAATGACAGCCATATGGCGTTTTCCACTGCATTGTACTGGCTCTACTCGCCTCTAACCGCTTTGGGAGCTTTTCCAATGCATGGTACCATCTCGATTCGGCTCTACACAGCTCGCCTCGGTTGGTTATCCTCTGCCGATAGTACCTTGTACCTGCCGCCCATAGTGACATCACAGGAAAACTGCCATTTCAACACCAACACATTTAAAAACTATGATAAACCCTCCATCTCGATTAAGGTATAAATATTTGCTTTATTAATTGCCTGCTACAATACCACGCCGACTGACTCAAGAGTAGCCTACAGTAGGCTACACAAGGCAGCGTTTATACTGGTAGTAGCGAGGAAGCATGCGTGAGCAGTAAAAATTGTTAGAAAGCTTGGTAGGCTGCTTCTGTTTAGCTTGACATAACTACTTTGACCAGCGCAATGTATGCCAGTTAGCCTACAGAAAAACCCAGAGAAAAAAGAGGTTACAAAAACAGTGTGTTTAGTTAGTCTCACAGGGATAAAGAGTTGATTTCAACGCCAGTGCGCAGGTCCAAAACAAGAGGAGTTTTGGGAAAATATGATCGCTTAAATTACGAGTCTGGTCCTATGCACTGGCACTGAAATTAACCCATTTCAACACAAGGACTTCTGGCACAGATGCACAAAGAGGCACCGTCTCGTTCTAAAAACATTCTCAGACACTGGAAGGCTAACACGTTTGGAGTCACTCTTGTCCAATCAGAAGTCTTCCGCATTTCCACGTCACCTTTTGGTATCGCCTCAGCTCGATGAAGCAGGTACTAAACACAAAAGTATCTGGTACCAGGTACTATCCCAACTTTTGGCCAGTGAAAAAGCAAAAAAGTCAAGCCGAGTCGAGCTGGCACCATGCAGTGAAAAAGCGCCAATAGTCAAGTTGGACACATTTCTGTTTCACTCAAAGCAATGAACTGACCAGGGGCGCAATATGACTCAAAATACTAAGACAAAATTAACTCTAATATTAAGTGCTTGTGCACTGCAGAAAGAGGAACCCTGACCAAAACCCTTAAAATAAGAAACTAATATGCAAAGACAGCTAATTTAGCAGAAAAAAATAAGGACAGTAATTTAGCAGACACTTTCAACAAAATTTGACAAGCATAAAATTACCTACACCCGTCCTAGCCAGCTTGGAATTTGATCCAGCAACCTTATTGTTACTGGTCAAATGATGCCTCAATAAATAACCAGTAAAGAAAATTTGCATAAGTTAGTGAGATCTCATATTGCAAATTTGTTTGGCTGATTAGTAAGAAAAAAAAAACATGTGAAGCAGTAGTGCCTTGGAGGCATCTTTTTCATTTTGCCCATAGAGCAATAGGTGCAAGTAGTGATATAGTTTGAACTATACAGACTGATATACACTCACCTAAAGGATTATTAGGAACACCTGTTCAATTTCTCATTAAAGCAATTATCTAATCAACCAATCACATGGCAGTTGCTTCAATGCATTTAGGGGTGTGGTCCTGGTCAAGACAATCTCCTGAACTCCAAACTGAATGTCAGAATGGGAAAGAAAGGTGATTTAAGCAATTTTGAGCGTGGCATGGTTGTTGGTGCCAGACGGGCCGGTCTGAGTATTTCACGATGTGCTCAGTTACTGGGATTTCCACGCACAACCATTTCTAGGGTTTACAAAGAATGGTGTGAAAAGGGAAAAACATCCAGTATGTGGCAATCCTGTGGGCGAAAATGCCTTGTTGATGCTAGACGTCAGAGGAGAATGGGCCGACTGATTCAATCTGATAGAAGAGCAACTTTGGCTGAAATAACTACTCGTTACAACCGATGTATGCAGCAAAGCATTTGTGAAGCCACAACACACACAACCTTGAGGCGGATGGGCTACAACAGCAGAAGACTCCACCGGGTACCACTCATCTCCACTACAAATAGGAAAAAGAGGCTACAATTTGCACGAGCTCACCAAAATTGGACAGTTGAAGACTGGAAGAATGTTGCCTGGTCTGATGAGTCTCCATTTCTGTTGAGACATTCAGATGGTAGAGTCAGAATTTGGCGTAAACAGAATGAGAACATGGATCCATCATGCCTTGTTACCACTGTGCAGGCTGGTGGTGGCGGTGTAATGGTGTGGGGGATGTTTTCTTGGCACACTTTAGGCCCCTTAGTGCCAATTGGGCATCGTTTAAATGCCACGGCCTACCTGAGCATTGTTTCTGACCATGTCCATCCCTTAATGACCACCATGTACCTATCCTCTGATGGCTACTTCCAGCAGTATAATGCACCATGTCACAAAGCTCAAATCATTTCAAATTGGTTTCTTGAACATGACAATGAGTTCACTGTACTGAAATGGCCCCCACAGTCACCAGATCTCAACCCAATAGAGCATCTTTGGGTTGTGGTGGAACGGGAGCTTCGTGCCCTGGATGTGCATCCCACAAATCTCCATTAACTGCAAGATGCTATCCTAACAATATGGGCCAACATTTCTAAAGAATGCTTTCAGCACCTTGTTGAATCAATGCCACGTAGAATTAAGGCAGTTCTGAAGGCGAAAAGGGGTCAAACAGTATTAGTATGGTGTTCCTAATAATCCTTTAGGTGAGTGTATTTGAAGACAATTTCAATTAAATTGTTCTTTCAAAAGGCTAACAGCAAAGTTGAACAGCAGGAACTCTGGGATAGAAAGAAATATTTTAGAAAAAAACAAGTTGCAAGTAATACTATACAATCAAGATTAACATGGGCTTAATATTTTTGGCAGACAGGGGAAAAAATGCAACACTCACCATTGGTTTCCTTCAATTTGTTTGTGAATCGGTCAACGGCAGCAACAGTTATTCCAGCGTTGTCGACTTCCTTAGGAACAAACCTGGTGAGATCAATATCTTGGAACTCCTGAGCCTCTTCAACCTGTGGAGACGAGAGCAGTATCACTGTCATGCTTATGATAATTACATCAGGTCTATTGCCCACACAACAGGGTTTTTCCTGCATAGGGACCCCGCCCCCTCCAGTCAGCGGCATGGAAGCAACATAGAGGAGAACTCAAATGTTGGTAAGTGCACATAAGCTTAACAGACCAAATGCTATAATATACAATAATCTAATTGGGGATATCTGGGTGGTGACAGGCTGCTATATTCTCTCTGTATTTGTTGTGTTTGTGTGTCATAAATGATAACATCTGTTTTTACGGCTTTTTTATTCTCTTTTTCTTTTCTGTGCGGATGTTCTTGTTATACACTTGTTATGCATTTATTACATGTGTTTAAAAAGGTGTTATATAAATAATATTTTACTTCAGCACACTAAATAAACACTGAAAACAATAAAAAAAAAGTTCATATAGCACCTTTCTTAATGTCACAATGTGCTTGATATTACAATGTTACAATGTCAACGTCACATTATAAAATACATTATAAAACAAATGTTCAATTAATCGTCCTAAAGACTAACATGGCCTTGTCAGGTCATTTTATACAGTAAATAAAAAGAGCGAGAAATGCTCTGAAGCAGAATGCGACCTCTGCAACTGACTGCCTCTCCCAAACCCACACCCCTGTCCCTCAAACTCACTCCTCTCCCCCTTCCAAATTTGTAATTACATAAATTTTTTAACCAGTTTTGTTTATGGGGTTTCCTTTATTCCAGCATGATAGACATTTCGGTTCATCAAATGGTCAGAAATAACAAGAAAATAAGGTAACTCATTGCCTTTACTGTACGCGGACCGATCATGCTTACTGTCGTGCATAGTCACCCCCCCAAGACACATTCTGAGCCAGGAAAAACCCTGCTAAAGGTACTTCAGTAATGCCAAAAAAGTATCTGGCTTACCTCAACGTCATCATCGTCCTCAACATATTTCATGTCATCAGCTTCCTCATCATCGTCAGCAGCAAGATCAGGGCAGAACTCAAACACTTGGCGGCCACTAACCTACACAACGAAACACATTGCTCATGTTAGAATTTTTATATTTCCCACTCATATAGCATTTTTACACTGCAATATGTAAACACAAAGATTTCCCGCTTTGCAACAATCTCTGGTAGAGAAAATCAAAACTCACCCCAAAGGACCTGCCAGCTTTAAAATCAGCCTTCTTTTTTTCTGTGTCTTGCTCTGACTTGGCAACTTTCTCTTGCCGTTTCCTCTTCTTCCAGGCCAAGAAAGTCTCCAGAGTAATGCGGGTGACATTTGGTCCAAGAGCAGACCGCTGATAACGATACAATATAATTTTTTTCTGTTAGTCGCCAAATCATCCTAAACATCAAATGAACACTTCACCTGGGGGGACCTCGAAGTCAGTAAGATTTGTTTAAAAAAAAAATCATAAGTAGCAAGGTTTGTTTATTGCGCACAACAAGTGAGCAAGATCTGAAAAATGCATTTGTTCATGTTTAGTTTAATTTAGCTAAGCCACAATGTTGTAACGATCGTGCTACAAGATCATTTTATACACAGTTATGGTTGTCCTTAACTGATAATGCTTTCAGCAATGTTCCTATCAGACGATATGTAGATAAATGTTCAAGGTTTTATTTTATTTTTAACATGTTTTCAGATATGGCTAGTTAAAATGGCAGTTGATTTGAGTCTTGCTTATTGCCTATTGTGGCCATGGGAATTCATTATTGAGATCTGTCGCTAGCAATCTACTGTACAATGCCTACCCTTTTTAAACATAACTACTCTGCTTTTATTGCAACAAATGGTGGCATCCTTCATAAAATGACCAGATTTAGGGGAATAATGCATTAATTATTATTTATTTTGGGAAATGTGTGTTAATTTCCACATTATTGCCAAGTAACTGCGAAGTAACAGAATTAGCTTGTCACAAGGAAATTAACAATGAAAACACCCATTTGTACTGTACTGGCAATGGCATCAAGCAAAACACCACATGGTACTGATCAACGTTTGTCTTTCAAAAATAGTATTAATAAAGTTTAAGTTTAACATGGGCTAATAACAAATGACAGAAATATCTAATGCGAGTGTAAAAGTGGTAAAATCTACCTCATTCTCGATCAACTCTTCCATTGAGATTTCATCTTCCTTTTCATCCTTTTTCTTGTCTTTCTTCAGCACAAACCCAGCAGGAAGTGCATGGCGGTACATGCATGTGTCAGCTCCACTTGGACATACCCAAAACCAACCATATTTGTTGTTTTCAATTGCATCAAGAAAATGCTTGCAAACCTAAAAGATAATAAAAATAGAAATAAGACTATGGGCAATATATCGTAATATATTAGTGATAAATCTTACATATTTCAGGAATGTTCAAAAACATACAATTTGGGTTTTTGAGGTTTGAGCTTTCTTTTTTTCAGCTTCTCCATGCTTCTGGTTTACCACCTCCTCTAGCTTCTTCTCATCCCAATTATCCATAGTGTCTATAAAAAACAAGAGCGAAAATGTCAGATCTCTTCACGGCTGATAACCACCATAGAAAATCAGCAAAAAAATGTCACAGATAAAACAGCAAATATTGTGCGACTGAAGTATTCGAATTACTTTGGACCATCATCTCCCACAAATGCAGGTGAGAAGAGTCCTACATGACGACCCTCACCCCAGGTCACACACTGTTCATAAAATGATCCTCCAGCAGACGGGAAGTAGAATCATCCCAAAACCCCTGCCATCTCATTATTCTATGCTAAACAACCATTTGTATAGAATTGTAAACTTTGTGTTCATTCGGTGCATTTTGGGCCTAAATGTTATCTCTAGCAAAATGTATAAGCTAAATACATTTACACGCTCAGTAGTTTAAGTTATAGTGATTGCCATTCAGTTTAGAAGACTGACCTTTCTCAAGCTCATCATCTCTCTTGTCAACGTAGAGGCTGCGTTTCTCACACTTCCTCTCGAGTGTCAAGTCGTGGGAAAACTTGCACTTGTCTCCCTTGGTACATTGGCCTTGCTTGAAGAAGGCACACAGAACAGACTTTGGGTCCACCCCTGCAAACAGTTAAGAGAAAAAGGTAATAAGTAGTATTGGGCGGTTAATCATATCCTGGATATAAGAAAACCTTTTGGGTGTACGCAGGTAAAAACAAACATCCTGGGATGGGATAAGGTAGGGCTGGGTGGTATTGTCTAAAAATTATAACAGTTTATTAAACATTTAAGACTAACGCTTTATCACAGTAAATTAACTTTTTACTTTTATTGCAATACAAACAAGTTTCAGGAGCACATGACTTGAGGATGGCAACAACTCATTTTTAGGAGTTAACTATTGGGTTCTATTCTGTTCTACCCTGTTCCTTTAGTATGCAATACATTAGGGCAAATGTCTCAGATGTAAATAAAAGGCTACAAATTCTTAAGACAGAAGATCACAAAATAATGTTAGCATTCAGGTATTCCAACATGAATTCAAATTACGGTTACCATATATAACAATGCAATTTACAACACGATTCTTAAAAAAAAAACAAAAAAACATTCAGAATATATGTGTCAGGGAGCCTCCGTTTATTTACTTGGTTTGACAGACACTACGAGTTCAGCATTTAGCATCTGAATGAGTTAGGCCAAATTCGTTTTTTGTAGAATTATCTGACACAAAGCAGAATATATAGTTTATTCAATGACGGCAAGTTGTCCAAGTCCTGATGCAGCACCACATCCCCAAACACCACACCACATCCCCATTCAAAGACACTACAAGCCTCATGCTTTAACCTTTGGAATTAGATTCTTAATGTGTGTTGAGTGTTTTCATAAGACAAGAAAGGGACCAAGTAGCCCAAAAACGTACACGTGACTAATCTGTCCATGATGCATTGTTCCAGAACTTGAGGATCATCCAGGTGCTTTTTGGAAAACCCGAGATGGTCATTCATGTTCTTCTCAGTGAGCAGTGGGTTCCATGTTGCTACTCTGCCATGAATCCCAATTTTGACTAGAGGCTTTCTGAACCCAGTCACGAAACCTGCAGATCCCTGGATTTTGTTCTTTGCGACTTCCTGGATGATTTTACACCTTGCTAATTTTGACAGGGCATCCTTGCTGAGGACAATTCACTACTAAAACAAAAATAGATTCAATACTGTCCCAAAGGTCCTTAATTTTAACAATATGGCTGACTGTGGTTTGGTGGAAGACAAAACCAACTTACCGGCTTTGTAACTCTTTCCAAAGCAGCAACAACTGTTTTCCAGTGTTCGGGAATTTTAGATTGCGGCACAACGTGGCTTTGGAACCTGTGTGCTGACCATTTTAATCTGATGGCAAGGACCAAAGTTAGTCAGATTTATATTGGCAGGGTTGTGCCAAAAAACTGCTTTTCAAACAAATTTTTTGAACCAAATCTAAGCAAATTCCAACTGTTTTCTTTTCACCTACACTGAACCAAAAGATATTAATGCAACAATTACAATATTTTACCATGTTATAGCTCATAAGGAAGTCAGTCTATTAAAATTAAACTTTGAATTTCACATGACACATGGTAATACAGAGGTGCATACAAAATCTAAGATTTCAGTTCAGCTCAAGAAAAGTCCAACACTTTAACCAGTTGTTTATATTCATGTTCAGTGTATAAAGCAACACCACAGACCAGAAGATAATTTTTTCTCTATGATTATTGAAATCACAGAGGATGTTACCCATAAGTGATCATTCACATAATTAACAGGTGCATTTACTGGCCTTGTTATTTCTCCAGTTTCACCTGATAGGAGACATTTGGTTTTGAAGACCGAATCCTTAATTCTGCATATTTTAGTGACAGGCCAAAACAAGACATTGCAATAGAACCTTCTCCATGGGTTAGGTACGCAGTGTACCCCACAAATAACCACAGCAGTTCCCATAAAAACCATTGCAAATGTGAAAGAACAGAAAAAACCTTTAACAACATACTCAAGAAAATACCCTCCACCTCAGATTTCTTCATTTATTCCAACACACTTGGAGTGTGTGTACTGGACATGACCACCCATCACAATAAGTGGGGGGTTGCGGTTGGTGGGTGTCCCTTTGGTTGATGCCTGGCAATGCGGTTGGATTGATTTCCTGCCTGTTGGGCCCTGTCCGGGGCCTCCCCCGAGTAGGGCCACAGTGTCACCGGACCCCCCCGTCTCAGTTTCCAAGGTGTTACGCTGCTATATTATTGTGCTGGGGGACATGAGGGATGTACTACTAACTTTTCTCAGTTTCCTCCAATTTTAAATTTTAGAAGGAGATGAGGTCCTGGTCCACACCTGCGGATTACCTGGTTTGGGGGGACCGTTGCTGTTCCTGTCCTTGTCCACCTGGTCATACATCTGACCTAGTCTAAAATCAAATATACTCTGGATTTAGCCCAGAGAAATGTATTTATTATTCCAATTGGACTCTTAATATCTCACCCGGCACAGCCAGAAGAGGACTGGTCACCCCTCTGAGCCTGGGTCCTCTCTAGGTTTCTTCCTAAAATTCGACCTTCTTAGGGAGTTTTTCCTAGCCACTGAAATTCAACACTACTGTTGTTTGCTCCTTGGGGTTTAAGGCCGGGTGTCTCTGTAAAGCACTTTGTGACAACTGCTATTGTAAAAAGCACTTTATAAATACATTTTGATTGATTGATTGAAGTGTCCCAACTTTGTAAATATATTGGTACGCCTGTTGAAGCTTTGTCCTTACGACTGCTAAGTTCCCTATTTTGCAACAATATGCTAGAGTGAAATGTTTTGAACAGTACTGTTAATAATAAAACTTCACAGCCCCTTTATATAGCACTCAAACCACTGTAAAGCAATGTTACTACATACAGCCAGTTGCAAATTTAGGAGCTGGCTGTATCAAAATGGGAAGAAATGAAATCGTCATGAAATAACAGAACATTTAGCTACCACTAATAAGATATGTACTCATAATTAGAAAACAGCTTTACTTGGACTTCACAGTTACACTTTTGTTATTATGCAGTGGAGGTATGAGTATGGTACAAGGGCTCATGCATGTTACCCCATTGCGTCCCTAACACCCATGCTTTTGGAGTCAACTTGTCTGCATTAGGCCATGTTTCGGGGTGGTTTGCAGTCGGTAGATGTCCATTTACTGGTCTGGCGGTCGGCAAAGTGGACGGAGACATTTTTGGTGGAATAACCCAGATTTTTTTATCATAGCGTCCATGCGTCTTGGCATGCTCTCTCACATTGCTGTTGGGTGACTTTATCCCACTCCTGGCACTAAAATTCAAGTAGCTAGGCTTTGTTTGAAGGCTTCCATCCATCCATCTTCCTCTTGATCAAATTCCAGAGGTTTTCAATGGGATTCAGGTCTGGAGATTGGGCTGACAGGGTCTTGATCTGGTGGTACTCCATCCACACTTTGATTGACCCGGCTGTGTAGCATAGAGCATTGTCCTGCGGGAAAAACCCATTCCCAATGACGGGGAACTTTGTCTGAGCAGAAGGAGGCAGGTGTTCTTCCAGGATAACCTTGGAATTGGCTTGATTCATGCGTCATTCACAAATCTGGCCAATTCCAGCCTTGGTTTTCATCAGCAATCCTCCACTAAATTTCACAGTGGTTACGAGACACTGCGGCTTTTAGGCCTCTCCAGGTCTCCATCTAACCATTAGACCACCAGGTGTTGGGCAAAGCTGAAAATTTGACTCGTCAGGGAAGATACACCTTACTCTATTCCTCTACAGTGCAATCCTTTTGCAAAGTTCAGCCTGGCTCTTCTTTGCTTCTCATGGATGAAGGGCTTTTTTCCTAGCTTTGCACGACTTCAGCCCTGACCCTACAAGCCTGTTTCGAACCGTCCTCGCCATGCACTTCATTCCAGCTGCTGTTCATCCCAGCTGCTGTCCCCGTAAGGACCCTTACGTCTCCGCCTCAGACAAGCAACACCCAAGGTGGGAATGTAACAGTATACGTTAAGTAAACAGTATACGTCAAAACCTCAGGGATATGTCCAGTTAGGAAGCATAAGCAATGGTGAATCAACGTTAACTGTTTTGGTTAGGGGTGAGAACAAACAGTTGAATTGTCAACACTGACAAGGATGGCATTTATCGACCAGTTAATCTAATTTTCCAAAGTTACAAAAATAAAACTGAACCACTGACTGACTCAATTGGCGCCAGAAATTGATGGGTCATTTCTTATAAACTAAACAAAGCTGGTTAATGGCCAAGTACAGGAAATTATCACGGCAAGCAAAAGCATACCTGTGCGTCCCAGCATCATCTGTAGCCTTCTGGCTGAAAGGGTTCTCTCAGCTGCGGGCCTGAAAGACTACGTAAGCCTACTCGTCTACTCCTGGAGCGTGTGGACATGCAAGGATAAATTATCATAATATGGACATTGCCTAATAATTCTTAACATTTTTGTTAAGATCTTGCATCTATGGATGCGCTAGCCAGATTGTGTTTTTTTTTTATTTTATTTTATTTTTTATTCCTATTAAGCTTCCTTCCAAGGATATTTTTATTCACTGGAATGCATCGGTAGGTTTGTTTGATTTAAAGCAGACTGTAACGTAACTCTGCTAGTCTATATATTAATTGTAGTTTCGTTTGGAAAGTACAGGTGCTAGTCATAAAATTAGAATATCATCAAAAAGTTGATTTATTTCAGTAACTCCATTCAAGAAGGGAAACTCTTACACTCACCTAAAGGATTATTAGGAACACCATACTAATACTGTGTTTGACCCCCTTTCGCCTTCAGAACTGCCTTAATTCTACATGGCATTGATTCAACAAGGTGCTGAAAGCATTCTTTAGAAATGTTGGCCCATATTTATAGGATAGCATCTTGCAGTTGATGGAGATTTGTGGGATGCACATCCAGGGCACGAAGCTCCCGTTCCACCACATCCCAAAGATGCTCTATTGGGTTGAGATCTGGTGACTGTGGGGGCCATTTCAGTTACAGTGAACTCATTGTCATGTTCAAGAAACCATTTTGAAATGATTCGAGCTTTGTGACATGGTGCATTATCCTGCTGGAAGTAGCCATCAGAGGATGTGTACATGGTGGTCATAAAGGGATGGACATGGTCAGAAACAATGCTCAAGTAGGCCGTGGCATTTAAACGATGCCCAATTGGCACTAAGGGGCCTAAAGTGTACCAAGAAAACATCCCCCACACCATTACACCGCCACCACCAGCCTGCACAGTGGTAACAAGGCATGATGGATCCATGTTCTCATTCTGTTTACGCCAAATTCTGACTCTACCATCTGAATGTCTCAACAGAAATCGAGACTCATCAGAGCAGGCAACATTCTTCCAGTCTTCAACTGTCCAATTATGGTGAGCTTGTGCAAATTGTAGCCTCTTTTTCCTATTTGTAGTGGAGATGAGTGGTACCCAGTGGGGTCTTCTGCTGCTGTAGCCCATCCACCTCATGGTTGTGTGTGTTGTGGCTTCACAAATGCTTTGCTGCATACCTCGGTTGTAACGAGTGGTTATTTCAGTCAAAGTTGCTCTTCTATCAGCTTGAATCAGTAGGCCCATTCTCCTCTGACCTCTAGCATCAACAAGGCATTTTCGCCCACAGGACTGCTGCATACAGTATGTTTTTCCCTTTTCACACCATTCTTTGTAAACCCTAGAAATGGTTGTGCGTGAAATTCCCAGTAACTGAGCAGATTGTGAAATACTCAGACCGGCCCGTCTGGCACCAACAACCATGCCATGCTCAAATCACCTTTCTTTCCCATTCTGACATGGAGTTCGGGATATTGTCTTTACCAGGACCACAACCCTAAATGGCATATCGCATCTTCCTCTTCACAATACCCCATAGATTTTCTATAGGGTTAAGGTCAGGCGAGTTTGCTGGCCAATTAAGAACAGGGATACAATGGTCCTTAAACCAGGTACTGGTAGCTTTGGCACTGTGTGCAGGTGCCAAGTCCTGTTGGAAAATGAAATCTGCATCTCCATAAAGTTGGTCAGCAGCAGGAAGCATGAAGTGCTCTAAAACTTCCTGGTAGATGGCTGCGTTGACCTTGGACCTCAGAAAAGACAGTGGACCAACACCAGCAAATGACATAGAACCCCAAACCATCACTGACTGTGGAAACTTTACACTGGACTTCAAGCAACGTGGATTCTGTGCCTCTACTCTCTTCCTCCAGACTCTGGGACCTTGATTTCCGAAGAAAATGCTAATTTTACTTTCATCAGAGAACATAACTCAGCAGCAGTCCAGCCATTTTTGTCTTTAGCCCAGACGAGACACTTCTGACACTGTGTCTTGACACAAGGAATGCAACAGCTGAAATCCATGTCTCGCATACGTCTGTGCATGGTGGTTCTTGAATGGGTTTTGTTTCACAATCCTCTCCAGGGTGCGGTTATCCCTATTGCTTGTACACTTTTCTACCACATCTTTTCCTTCCCTTCGCCTCTCTATTAATGTGCTTGGACACAGAGCTCTGTGAACAGCCAGCCTCTTTAGCTATGACCTTTTGTGTCTTGCCCTCCTTGTGCAAGGTGTCAATGGTCGTCTTTTGGACAGCTGTCAGGTCAGCAGTCTTCCCCATGATTGTGTTGCCTACAGAACTACACTGAGAGACCATTTAAAGGCCTTTGCAGGTGTTTTGGGTTAATTAGCGGATTAGAGTGTGGCACCAGGTGTCTTCAATATTGAACCTTGTCACAATATTCTAATTGTCTGAGATACTGAATTTGGGGTTTTCATTAGTTGTCAGTTATAATCATCAAAATTAAAAGAAATAAACACTTGAAATATATCAGTATGTGTGGAATGAATGTATACATTATACAAGTTTCACTTTTTTAATGGAATTACTGAAATAAATCAACGTTTTGATGATATTCAAATTTTATGACCAGCACCTGTATAGGTTTAAGGGACTGTAAAAATCAGAGAAGGAACCAGACAAGCCTGGTTCAGCCGGCCCGCAATTAAAAGTGATAAATATTGTTGCCCTCACTGGATTCGAACCCGGGTCTCTCACAAGTGACTGCGTCTTTAACCACTACAGAAATGTTATATGTCTGCCCAGTGTCGGTATAGCATCTCAACATAATGTTGTCACGCACTAACATCACCAACCGATTAACTGACTATCGTCAAGTGAAAAGAAGAGAGAATCGTCTAGCATATATTACTCCAAAAATATAGGATGCATACTTCGAAACTCCAGAAGAAATAGTCACCATATAAACAGTTTTATTTTAGGTTTACTATAACGTAGCTACTGAAGGTTGTAGCCAGCAAGGTTTTTGTCTATCCTGACCAGAAAAGCATGCATGGATACATACTTAGAAAATCCACAAGAAATAGTTGCAATATAACCATGAACAGCTTTATTTTAGGCTTACTATAACGCAGCTACTAAAGGTTGTAGCTAGCAACGTTTTTATTCATCCGGAACATATCCTAATGCATAATTTGATTTGACTGTAACAAGATTCAAACACGGGACCTATTGGTTGCAGTTCCACATCTCTTACCACTACGCTATTTAACAAGGAGTTGTCAGTCAGTCAGAGACGTGAGAGTATGCAGTCCAACTAAAATAGCTGGCTAGATGGTCTAACATTTTGTATTCTGTTATGGCCAGAAAATATTGACACAAAGACATTAGCTAATGTATGGCAATTCATACATATCTCTGTGCCAATTAATGGGAGAGAATGTGTGGCAATTTAAATTAATGGAAAAGCTTGTAACAACCATTTGAAATTAATCACTTAATATAAAATACTAACGACTTGACAGGTCTATGCATTAGGTTATTTGCTGCTATTATGGCATTTCTAAAAGTATATCCAGCCTAATAGTTTATACAAACATTTTAGAGTTTGTTAACTACTTTTTTTTTAAAAAAATTTGAATTTACTGCGTAACATTAAAATGTACATTCTTTTTTTTGCATTTAGTACCTCTTTTTGGCACATGTGGGTGGGGTCGACTACTCGACAACAAAAGCTGAGGAAATAGCGATAGTGAAATTTTTTGTCAAGCACATCCCTAGGTTTGGTGCAAGTGGAGAGGCAAGAGCAGGACAATCCCGAAAAAGGGAACAGTTTTCCAAGTGGTGGCAGCAGAGAATTGCTCTCTCATTATACTTCCTGACTGATTCATCTCTAGTTGTGCGTTTTGCTAGAGTCCTTGTCACTATTGGTAGCATGAGGCAGTACCTGCAGCCCATTCAGATTAAACAGGTAGAACAGCTCCTCCAAGATGGCACATCCATACATGCGGTCGTAAGGTTTGCTGTGTCCCAGTACAGCCTCAATAGCATGGAGGAGATACCAGGAGAGATGGACAGGGATGTCCGTTATACGAGGTGAGCTGCTCTTTCGTTAACAGGAGGAGCACCGCCAGAGACATACAAAATTACCTCCAGCAGGCTATTGGTGTGCATGTTTCTGAACAAACTGTCAGAAACAGATTCCATGAGGGCCCAACGCCCTCTAGTGTGGCCTGTGCTCGCAATACTAGCATACAGTTTACTATATACTAAACAGTACGTATTTCACTATCACCTGTGAAGTACATGTATGTGATTTGAGATTTAGCCAATGCCACAGTCTAACGACAGCTAATGTGCAAATGTTGGAATAAACTTATTTTAACCCGCCCAACAACACTGAAAAAGGAAATGTTTTAGCTGAGTATTTAAGATTAAGAAATGTCAATCCTCACCTTTAGCAACCTTTTGAGCAGCCACCACTGGCTTGAACAGCTCATTCAGCTCTTCCAACTCTTTCTTCTTGTCACTTTTCTTGTTCTTGTCCCCTTCAGCACCAACCTAGGAAAAGTGTCTAGTTAGTAATTAGTAATAAATTAAGTTTCCCAGTCTCCTGGCCTAATAACTTGTAACTTGCTAAAATTAGTTTAGCTTAACATCAATAGCAACTTTCTCTTAGGTTGTGAGAATGGGGAATGAACTGCAATCTGAACATAAAGCAATTTTAAGTACATGTTCTAAGTGGTTTCAAAATAAATATGGCTGGTTTAAAAAGAAATCAAACTACCAAGGTCAAACGGATATAATTTCAAATGTTTTCTTTTATTTAGAAAGTATAAAATAAATATCTTGAAAAATATAGTACAGGTGTAGGCCCAATATCAACATAAGACGCATGGAAGTGTTAACATTGCCAAATAAATAACTAAATGTGAACTGAAAAAAGAAAATCACAATTTGTTGACAGCTTCTCTCTAGTAATGTTATTAGACTCAGAATCTCTCAGTGTAAAGTTTGCCATGCGTGCGAGGAAGCAGCAGAAACTATGATCAGTCCAGGCTGCATAGGTGAATGTTGGATCTTCAGAAACATCAATGAGAACACAAATTTTCAAACAAAATTTCTGAAGCCCATTGAAAATCTACATCATTGGGTATAGGATTCAGGAGGAACAGTGTGGTTTTCGTCCAGGCCGTGGAACACTGGACCAGCTCTATACTCTCTACAGGGTGATGGAGGGTTCATGGGAGTTTGCCCAACCAATCCACATGTGTTTTGTGGATTTGGAGAAGGTATTCGACTGTGTCCCTCGCGGCATCCTGTGGAGAGTGCTTCGGGAATATGGGGTCCTGGGTCCTTTGCTAAGGGCTGTCAGGTCCCTGTACGACCGAAGCAGGAGCTTGGTCCACATTGCCGGCAGTAAGTCAGACTTGTTCCCTGTGCATGTTGGACACCGGCAGGGCTGCCCTTTGTCACCGGTTCTGTTCGTAATTTTTATGGACAGAATTTCTAGGCGCAGCCAGGGGCCGGAGGGTGTCAGGTTTGGGGACCACACGATTTCGTCTCTGCTCTTTGCGGATGATGTTGTCGTGTTGGCCCCTTCAAGCCAGGACCTTCAGGATGCACTTGGACGGTTTGCAGCCGAGTGTGAAGCGGTGGGGATGAAAATCAGTACCTCCAAAACCCGAGGCCATGGTCCTCAGTCGGAAAAGGGTGGCTTGCCCACTTCAGGTTGGTGGAGAGTGCCTGCCTCAAGTGGAGGAGTTTAAGTATCTAGGGGTCCTGTTCACGAGTGAGGGAAGGATGGAACGGGAGATTGACAGACGGATCGGTGCAGCTTCTGCAGTAATGCGGTCGATGTATCGGTCTGTCGTGGTGAAGAAAGAGCTGAGCTGCAAGGCGAAGCTCTCGATTTACCGGTCAATCTACGTTCCTACTCTCACCTATGGTCATGAGCTTTCTCCGCAGGGTGGCTGGGCGATCCCTTAGAGATAGGGTGAGAAGCCCGGTCACCCGGGAGGAGCTCAGAGTAGAGCCGCAGCTCCTCCACATCGAGAGGGGTCAGCTGGAGGAAGTGTCTGGGGAGAGGGAAGTCTGGGCATTCCTGCTTAGACTGCTGCCCCCGGATAAGCGGAAGATGATGTCATGTCATCATTGGGTAAACCACGAGCAGTAACTTCATAGTGGCCAAATCAGGCAAGGCCAGCTGCTGTGAGTGAGGTTGAGAAGTGTTTTTTTTTTTATTTTTTATTGTGGTGGTCTTGTCTAGTGGTTCCCGACCTCTGTCAGTTACAGTACCACCAACAGAATATTCTTCTGCTCCGAGTACCTCTGAAATACTACCTTATGTTAATTTTACAAGTAAGCCTATGGAATTATGAGTTCTCAGATACCCCCTATGTGGAATGGCCTGGTACCCCTGGTTGGGAAACACTGGTCAAGTCAATACCACTGATTTGTTTGACTAAAGCATTAAACAACTATGTTTTATTCAAACATATCATGTGTGTGTATTTTGGGGAAAACTGTTTAAACTTTGACTAGTTAATTAGTCCAGAGATCAGCAGAATCTCTGTAAATATATAAATAAGTCGGAACAGCCCTATTCAGACTTTAAATTACAAGGTTGTATACAAGAACTTGGGCAAATAATAATTGTTATTTATCATGATCTCCTACTGGTACACATACGCCGCTTGTAAGACGGTATAGAAAGTGATTTAGCACAGAAATTACATACACTACCATTCAAAGGTTTGGGGGAGCTTAGAAATGTCCTTGTCTCCTAAAGAAAAGTTTTGCTTTTCTTTATACTGTGTAAACATTCTTAGTGTTGTAAATGACTATGGTAGCAACAGACATTTGGACATCAGTGGGAATGGAGGCCTACATGGCAGTCACTGCCCATTTCATTACAAAAGACTGGGAGCTGCAGGCCTAGGGGCTTGAAATGAAAGTGATGGGGGAGAGCCACAAAGACTTGGAGAGGTGGCAGACTCTTTAGAAATACCCAGTTTTAAAAGAGTGGCCATTCTTCACACTTTTAAAGTTCATTGATAAAGTTGAAGGCAAGCAGTATCGCCACAGAAAAAGACCGGGAGGGAATGGGAGTTTGCGATGCTGCTACATTCCGATGAAGAAGGAAAAGAGAGTGACAAAGAGGACAGTGCAAAAAAAGAAATGGACCACTATTTGAAAGACAAGACAAAAGTCGAGGATGGTCCACTTGTGTGGTGAAGAAATCTCTTCAGATTACCCAAACAAATTTAAACTACAATGCCAAAGGTCTGCAAGGCTGTAATTGCTGCAAATGGAGGATTCTTTGACAAAAGCAAAGTTTGAAGGACAAGCATTATTTCAAATTCATTTTGCTACATAGCCTACATTTAATACATACAATTAATTTGAATAGGGTATGTTTTATGTTTTCCAGGTGAGCGACACATGCACCCAGCCATCCATGTGATGTAAAAGGAAACGTGATTCATCAGACCAGGCCACCTTCTTCCATTGCTCCATGGTCCTGTTCTGATGCTTACGTGCCCATTGTAGGCGTTTTCGGCAGTAGACAGGGGTCAGCATCGGCACCCTGACTGGTCTGCGGCTACGCAGACCCATACGCAACAAACTGTGAAGCACTGTGTTCTGACACCTTTCTATCAGTACCAGCATTAACCTTTCCAGCAATTTGAGCTACTGTAGCTCGTCGTTTGGATCGGAACACACAGTCCAGCCTTCGCACTCCAAGTGCATCAATGAGCCCTGGCCACCGTGACCATGTCGCCGGTTCGCTGCTTTTCCTTCCTTGGACCACTTTTAATAGGTACTGACCACTGCAAAGCATGAACACCCCACAAGGGCTGCAGTTTGAGATGCTCTGACCTAGTCGTTTAGCAATCACAATTTGGCCCTTGTCAAAGTCGTTCAGATCCTTACGCTTGCCCATTTTTCCTGCTACTAACACATCAACTTTGATGACAGAATGTTCACTTGCTGCCTAATATATCCCACCCACTGACAGGTGCCATGGTAAGATTATAAGTGTTATTCAATTCACTGGTCAGTGGTCATAATGTTATGGCTGATTGGTGTATATTTGAATTTAGACTGCACCGAATGTACAATTACCGAATGTACAATTACCGACATTAATTGGAATTCAAGAAAGAGAAATTAAGTTTCTACTCAGTTAGAGCAGTGGGCTAAATTAGAGTCCAACAATCAATTTTCAGTAGTCCCACACAAATCTAGTGTAAATCAAAGGTATACACTGTACACACATTATTATAGGATTGATACAGATACAAGAAAAAACTTAAAAATTCAAATGTATTAGTCATTTTTAAAACTCTAAATGACACTTTATACATGAAATAACACAAAAAAAACACCCAGTGAATTTGAGCGAAACACTGAGGCGAGATGGTCAGTGGAACAATTTACCTAACTAGTTTCCCCCCAAAAAAGTAAACAGATATCTTATACTAAGGATGCAAAGGTACCAAGGCTAAAAGAAAATCTGCGATCGTTCAATACAGACTCATGGAGGTTGTGGTAAGATATGCCTAAGAATTATAAAATGAACACAACAGCGGTTCATTACCAACAAGTAAAACAAGGCTGATGAAACAGATCACTAAATTTAGTTTAAAAGTGTATATACTCTCAATTTTAAATCTTCTAGTTGATAAGAGCTTACAACTCATCTTTGCTGTTTAATGCCGCTTTCCCACAGCAGGTTTGTGCTGGTTCTTATTGTAAAAATTCACGGTTCCATCAGTTTTTCCATTCACCCAAGGCGCAGCTGAAACTACAGTCTGTCTCCATTTTTCAGCTCAGTTTGGTGCGGAGTAAGAACTTGAACGTAGCTAGAATCATTCAGGCTCCTGCAATCTTTTGTGACTATGGAATCTAGTGGAACCCCATGACAGACAGTGTGGCAATTCAATGCACACTGACATTTCACACTCATTCCATTATCAGAGAAAACTTCAGAGGGAATTTTGGGAGGGTTGTTATTGCACTTCAGGATGGGACATTATAAGGCACATAGTCTGAACTGAATCTACGAAACTGCATTAAAAAAAGATCAAAATACAAAAAAAGATAAAATACCGTTCTGCAATTGAGTCAAGTTGTTTTTATTCTCTTTCACACATATTTAATTGATTCATATTGAAATATACGACTTTATAACATAGGCCTCTGATGACACTTACCTTACTACCAGGAACTTGCTTGACTTGTTGAGAGACATTCTTGATAAATTTCTGCTGTTTTCCTCCCTTCTTGTTCTTTAAACCAAAAGTCTTGTCCTACACAGATAACACAAACATATCAGCAACTAAACAAGGACGTGGTAAACAAACGGGCTTTTTTGTTAGCTCATATCAGGCGGAAACCTCTGAAACACACGGATTATTGAGAACGAACTATCGCGTTAGGTACTGTAGTAGGTACCTAGGTAGTTACAGTAACCCTTAATCCGTTTTACCAATGGTTGATTTGGTTCAACTTCTACTGTTACTAATTTCGTCAACGTAAAAAAAACCCCATCTTGGCTTGGACAAATGATAACTTAGCAAGCTACAGTAGTTATCTACCAAATGGTAACGTTCATTCGATTTCTGTACTGACTTTAGCTTTATCTAGCTACATAAGTTAGATTCTGTACCGGCGAGTCAGTTCAATACTTGCTAGCCAGTTAGCTATGGGTACATCATGCTAACGCAAGATAGCTTGCTAACAACCATTAGCACATTCTTAAAACGGGGTTTGCATATAAAATAACGTTAGTTAGATCACTATGTTATTAACAACAGCAAATATTTACATACTTTAAACATTATTAATTGTGTGTTTTGATATGTTCTCGCGCTAACTACGTTAACCGCTTTCATTTAGGTTATCTAGTAAGCCGGATACCAGTACTATGGCTACGTACAGTAGCTTGCTAACAGGCTAGCTAATCTAGGTAATGTTTTACATGTAGCTCCGTAAACTAGCTTAGCATAACTCATCTAGCGGTCTCACCTCAATGATCTTTTCTTTCTTCTTTTCTTGCGTTTTTTTACTACCGGCGGCCGGTTGAGCTGGTTTCTTCGGAGGCATTGTTTATGTTGTAACCAACTATATTTGTATTATGGTATTACACGATAGCCACCGCTACATGCAGTACAGGTAAGCCACATGTATCAACTTGTTGCCAAGTTGGTTGACACTGAATAGACCGAAATTGGGAGGCGTCATAATACCCACAAAACCTAGCGGCAAAGTCTAAAAGTGTTATTTGAGGAGGCATCCAGCTGGAGCTTAGTCCGTTCTGGGAAAATCCAGAACAGTACTCTGCCACCTAGAGGACACAACTATGTGGCTCAAGAGGTCTCTGCCTCTCGGGTATTACCGTACATTTTCGAAATTCGAGTGAACGGTGTATACTTTGAGCAGAGGCGGAGCTTTAATGGGTGGGATGGGTGCATTGCAAGACGTGTACATTATCTTAATGGTTGAAAAATATATAGCAAGCAGAATGAAATAATATTCTGAATAATTTGCTACATACTGTTAGGCTGACAGTAAAGTGATAAACATAATGCATTTGTATGATCGAGCAATCTGTGACCATGGGAGTGTAGTCAGCGTTGCCAAATGGGTAAGTTTCCTGCATAATGGGGATACTTTTAATGATAGTGAGCGGTTTTTATGTGGAGTGTGCGGGTGATTGGGTCTACATTATCACTGAATTTGGCAACCGTAGGTATAACGTCGGATTTTGTTGGCTCATTTGCTAAGGATCTGAACAGTGGAAAATGAAGTAACAAAACATAAAAATGGAACGTAGATATGGCTGCCATTTAGATGAAGGAAATTACATATAATTATATGTGCCCCTGAGAAACTTAAAGTTGGTGAGCAGCAGAAGCAAGAGATAATGGTCTGACGTTACAATGACAGGAGCAGCATCGCAGTTTACAGCAATATTGTATTACATCCATCCATCTTCTTCCGCTTCATCCAGGGCCGGGTCGCGGGGGCAGCAGTCTAAGCAGAGATGCCCAGACTTCCCTCTCCCCAGACACTTCCTCCAGCTCTTCCAAGGCGTTCCCAGGCCAGCCGGGAGACATAGTCCCTCCAGCGTGTCCTAGGTCTTCCCCGGGGTCTCCCAAGCCAGCTCAGCTGACCCCTCTCGATGTGGAGGAGCAGCGGCTCTACTCTGAGCTCCTCCCGGGTGACCAAGCTTCTCACCCTATCTCTAAGGGATCGCCCAGCCACCCTGCGGAGAAAGCTCATTTTGGCCGCCTGTATCCGGGATCTTGTCCTTTCGGTCATGACCCGAAGCTCATGACCATAGGTGAGAGTAGGAACGTAGATTGACCAGTAAATCGAGAGCTTCGCCTTGCGGCTCAGCTCTTTCTTCACCACGACAGACCGATACATCGACCGCATTACTGCAGAAGCTGCACCGATCCGTCTGTCAATCTCCCGTTCCATCCTTCCCTCACTCGTGAACAAGACCCCTAGATACTTAAACTCCTCCACTTGAGGCAGGCACTCTCCACCAACCTGAAGTGGGCAAGCCACCCTTTTCCGACTGAGGACCATGGCCTCGGATTTGGAGGTACTGATTCTCATCCCCACCGCTTCACACTCGGCTGCAAACCGTCCCAGCGCATGCTGAAGGTCCTGGTTTGAAGGGGCCAACACGACAACATCATCCGCAAAGACTAAATCGTGTGGTCCCCAAATCTGACACCCTCCAGCCCCTGGCTGCGCCAAGAAATTCTGTCCATAAAAATTATGAACAGAACCGGCGACAAAGGGCAGCCCTGCCGGAGTCCAACATGCACTGGGAACAAGTCTGACTTACTGCCGGCAATGTGGACCAAGCTCCTGCTTCGGTCGTACAGGGACCCGACAGCCCTTAGCAAAGGACCCAGGACCCCATATTCCCGAAGCACTCTCCACAGGATGCCGCGAGGGACACAGTCGAATGCCTTCTCCAAATCCACAAAACACATGTGGATTGGTTGGGCAAACTCCCATGAACCCTCAAACACCCCGTAGAAGGTATAGAGCTGGTCCAGTGTTCCACGGGCCGGACGAAAACCACACTGTTCCTCCTGAATCTGAGGTTCTACTATCGGCCGTATTCTCCTCTCCAGAACCCTGGCATAGATTTTCCCGGGGAGGCTGAGAAGTGTGATCCCCCTATAGTTGGAACACACCCTCCGGTCTCCCTTCTTAAAAAGAGGGACCACCACCCCGGTCTGCCATCCCAAAGGCACTGTCCACGACCGCCACGCAATGTTGCACAGGCGTGTCAACCAAGACAGCCCCACAACATCCAGAGACTTGAGTTACTCAGGGCGGATCTCATCCATCCCCGGTGCCTAGCCACCGAGGAGTTTCTTGACCACCTCAGTGACTTCAGCCCGGGTGATGGACGAGTCCACCTCTGAGCCGTCATCCTCTGCTTCCTCAATGGAAGACGTGACGGCGGGATTGAGGAGATCCTCAAAGTACTCCTTCCACCACCCGAGGACATCCCCAGTTGAGGTCAACAGGTGCCCACCTCTACTGTAAACAGCGTTGGTAGGGCACTGTTTCCCTCTCCTGAGGCGCCGGACAGTTTGCCAGAATCTCTTCGAGGCCAGCCGATAGTCCTTCTCCATGGCCTCACCGAACTCCTCCCAGGCCCGAGTTTTTGCCTCCACAACCACCCGGGCTGCAGTCCGCTTGGCCTGTCGGTACCCGTCAGCCGCCTCAGGAGTCCCACAAGCCAACCAGGCCTTAATAGGACTCCTTCTTCAGCTTGACGGCATCCCTTACTTCCGGTGTCCACCACCGGGTTCAGGGATTGCCGCCTCGACAGGCACCGGAGACCTTACGGCCACAGCTCCGAGTGGCCGCTTCGACAATGGCGGTGGAGAACATGGTCCACATGGACTCAATATCTCCAGCCTCCCTCGGGATCCAGTCGAATCTCTGCCGGAGGTGGGAGTTAAAGATCTCTCTGACAGGAGACTCGGCCAGATGTTCCCAGCAGACCCTTACAGTACGCTTGGGCCTGCCGAGTCTGTCCAGCTTCCTCCCCCGCCATCGGATCCAACTCACCACCAGGTGGTGATCAGTTGACAGCTCCGCCCCTCTCTTCACCCGAGTGTCCAAGACATACGGCCGCAGGTCAGATGAAACGACAACAAAGTCGATCATCGACCTGCAGCCTAGGGTGTCCTGGTGCCATGTGCACTGATGGACACCCATATGCTTGAACATGGTGTTTGTTATGGACAAACGGTGACTAGCACAGAAGTCCAATAACTGAACACCGCTCGGGTTCAGATCAGGGAGGCCGTTCCTCCCAATCACGCCCCTCCAGGTGTCACTGTCTTTGCCCACGTGGGCGTTGAAGTCCCCCAGTAGAACGATAGAGTCCCCAGTCGGAGCACTTTCCAGCACCCCTCCCAGAGACTCCAAGAAGGTCGGGTATTCTGCACTGCCGTTCGGCCCGTAGGCACAAACAACAGTGAGAGACCTATACCGACCCGTAGGCGCAGGGAAACGACCCTCTCGTTCACCGGGGTAAACTCCAACACATGGCGGCAGAGCTGGGGAGAATAGTTTTGGGGAGAATAGTTTTAAATATTTATATTATCTGCCTACCGTTTAGTTGGGCAATCAGGTGGGGTGGAGGCAAATTGAGGTGAAATGGCCACAAGAAAAGGAAAGGTTAACTATAATATTTTATTGTATCTAAAAACAAAATTCAATCGTATAAAAAAAATGTATTCAAAGGAGGTAAATGTGTATGCTTAACTCAGGGCCGGCCTTAGCCTTTTGGGGGCCCTAAACAAAATTTTATTTGGGGGCCCCCTCTTCCCTATTTGGCTCACTGCTGACTACTGACTGTCGCTTATGCCTATGCCTATGTCGCTGATGCCTAGGGCCTATGTCGCTAATGCCTCCAGCTGGATGCCTCATAATAAATGGATTTTCGCGTCCAATCTTAACCTTTCTTAATTCAAACATGTTTTCTTTCACGTTCACTTATTCTTTCGATTACAATTTCTTCCCACCTTCGTTCAAGTCATCTTTTCTTAAAAGCATGTTTTGATCCTCTGTTGGTGTGGAGGCAGGGTTTTATTTGGGCATTGAATTATCAATATTAGCCTTTCCATGCACTGCTTTCACAATGCCATCTTTGGAGAGAAGTTTAAGAATTGTATAAGCTAGGCTAAATGTGTACTTTTAAACAGAATAATAAACTGTTAAAGAATGTGAAAAAAACATGTTTGAATGAAGAAATGTTCCATTGCGAATGTCCATTTATAATGATTTAAGCATACATGTTTACCACATTTTAATCTGTTTTTTTCATATGATTGAATTCGTTTTTTCAAACAATTAAATCTTTTTTGTTTACCTTGCTTTTATTTTTATTTTCAAAATATATTTCAGTTACATTTTTATTTTCTTATGGTCAATACATTTGAGCTCAATTTGGCTCCATAGGGGAAGAGGGCAGAGCTTTGCAAAGTACATAGCAGAGACCACAACAAGAGGGACAGAGGAGGCAAGTATATTTGTGTTACTGTGGTTAGATAAATTAACTTACATTCCATGTATTATTTAGCATCACATCTGATCAGTGATCTACATTATGTTAGCTAGTAGCTGGCTTTATAATGCATCAACCTGAGTAAAACAGCTTGCTAAAGTTAGCAACCAATTGTAATGGAAGCAGCAAGCATCTACAGTAAGGTTAACCAAGCTAGTTAGCCAGCATTACCCCAGCATTTTAAAACTATGGAGTTACAGATGCATCCTTCTGTTATTCCAGATAATAGCTGTCAGCCTCTCTGCCCCAGTGTCCTGCCCTTTTTCTTATGTTTTTCAGGGTATTTGTAAAATTTGAGTTAATAAACACCTTCAGGCTCAGCATCCACACTTGTCTTTGTCCTTTGGCATCTAACAATATACAGTAGATATAAAAAGTCTACACACCCCTGTTAAAATGCCAGGTTCTTGTGATGTAAAAGAATGAGACAAAGATGAATCATGTCAGAACTTTTTCCACCTTTAATGTGACCCCTAACGTGAACAATTCAATTGAAAAACAAACTGAAATCTTTGAGGGGGGAAAATTAAAACTTTAAAAATAAATAACCTGGTTGCACACCCTTAAACTAATATTTTATTGAAGCACATTTTGATTTTATTACAGCACTCTGTCTTTTTGGGTAGGAGTCTATTAGCATGGCACATCTTGACGTGGGAATATTTGCCCACTCTTCTTTGCATAAGCGCTCCAAATCTGTCAGATTGCGAGGACATCCCTCTTCAGATCACCCCACAGATGTTCAATTGGATTCAGGTCTGGACTCTGGCTGGGCCATTCCAAAACGTTAATCTTCTGGTGAAGCCATGCTTTTGTGGATTTGGATGTGTGTTTTGGGTCGTTGTTGTGCTGAATGGTGAACTTTATCTTCAGCTTTCTAACGGACGCCTGAAGGTTTTGTGCCAAAACTGCATGGTATTCCAGCTGAAGAAAAACAGACCCAAAGCATGATGCTGCCACCACCATGCTTCACTGTAGGTATGGTGTTCTTTGGGTGATTTGCAATATTGTTTTTGCACCAAATATACCTTTTGGAATTATGGCCAAAAAGTTCAACTTTGGTTTCATCAGACCATAACACATTTTCCTACCTGCTTCTTGGAGACTTGATGTTTGGTTTTGCAAACTTCAGCCGGGCTTGGATGTTTTTCTTTGTAAGAAAAGACTTCCGTCTTGCCACCCTACCCCATAGGCCAATAATATGAAGAATACGGGAGATTGTTGTCACATGTAGCACACAGCCAGTACTTGCCAGAAATTCCTGCAGTTCCTTTAATGTTTCTGTAGGCCTCAAGGGGGCCGAATACTTTCGCAAGGCACTGTACATGCCTATAGCATATGTATTTTTACAAATAGATATAAAGTACTCTGCAAGCTTGCTGATGCGCTGGGGGGATGTTCCCTGTTCATAACGACACTTCTTGTTTAGCCTATCCTTGTTGGCTACAAAGGCAATAGGCTTCATGATATAGGCCTACAGTAGTAGTAGTAATTTGTTCATTTATAATTTATAATTTAAATATTACATTGTTAGATTACAGGTCTAACTAAGACATTCTTCTTCATCTAAAATTAATTCTGAGCTGAGTCAAGCACACTGCCAAAGATGACTAATAGGAATATAGCCAGACCCTTTAAGACATTTGTAAACTTTATTAATGACAAATAATAAATAAATGGAATTAACTGGCCTATTATAGTATAACCCTGTTTCCAAAAAAGTTGGTAAAAATTCAGTTTTTCTTTACATTTTACACAGCGTCCCAACTTTTTTGGAAATGGGGTTGTAATTAATAAAATAAAACAAAGTTTGAAAATACAAGCTTGACATTTTACAAGAACCAAACAGTTGGCCTGGCTTAATAACCCTGTCCTACTAGAGAGAAATGATGTAACAATATAATGAAACAAGAACAGTGAACTCTTTCTCTTCCAGGTTCCTTTTTACATCTGTAAAAAAGGCTTTTCCCACATATTCCATGAAATCAACAATAGCTTATACCAATGTAGAGCCTCCTCCTTTCTCTCCAGCAACAGCCAGTCCACAAGGTTATCATGTACATATGATTTTAGTTTCAATTAATTGAAAGATTTAAGATAAACCTGCTGTTATCTTACTTAATTATTTGTTTATATTTT
The DNA here is from genome assembly GCF_011004845.1 of Esox lucius. Classification (NCBI taxonomy): domain Eukaryota; kingdom Metazoa; phylum Chordata; class Actinopteri; order Esociformes; family Esocidae; genus Esox; species Esox lucius. The sequence continues at coordinate 24,078,878 of NC_047590.1, forward strand.
ATTACATAATGGATGGATCCAATCGGTCCAGTCAGTAAATACAATATTACTGCACATACCCGAGACCTGTTGCAATTACGTCAGACTCGACCCAGATCTGAGAAAAAAGTAATAAGTTGGACCAAGACCCATGGGTCAGGCTCAGATTTTTGGGTCTGTTGGAACCATGAGGACCTCTAATTTGGGAATAATCCATAAGATTCAATGTAACAGGGGGAACCAAGAATTAGAGTAAACATTTCTCAAATACATTTACATACAAGTTATTGAACACCATATAGGATTACACAAAATGTATGCACACCTTATTTCTCGTTATCTAACAGAACAATTTTTTTGCAATTAGACAACATTAGAAGACATTAAAAGGTCTTGTAATTCAAATAGCTTTACATAACATTTCACAAAATATTAAACAAGGCAACATGGATTATTGCAAGATAATATTAAACAATTAAATTAATTGTGCATTTATCTAAACATGAATCAAAGAGGTAGGCAGGAGAACATAAGCATTGCCCAATATGCCCAAAAACACAGTTTACTGGTTGAGAAAGACAGAGAGATACAAAGAGGGGGAAGTAAGAAGAGACAGAGAGAGAAGAGGAGAGTTATAGGTACCACAGCAAGAACAGGAACCAAGAAAGAGAATGAACATTGACCTGGTTTTGCTTTCATTATTTTTGTATTTATTATTGCCATTTTTGGGTCTCCATTAGGTGGAAGCTTTCCCCAAAGTTGATTGATTGATTCCTCTCCTGTGTGCATGGCTAGGTCACCCTCATGACTGAAGCTTTTCCCACAGTCCCCACAGCTAAATTACTTCTCTCCTGTTTGTGAGTGTGTGCTTAGTATCCCTTTAAAACTGAAGCCTTTCTCCTTGTCAATACAGTTAAATGGTTTCTCTGCTGTGTGTGTCGACTAAAGCTTTTCCCACAGTCCCCACAACTAAAAAGGGCTTCTCTCCTGTGTGAACATGTTTATGCTTTGTTAGGGTATCCCTCCGACGGAAGCTTTTCCCACAGTCATCACAGCTAAATGGCTTCTCTTCAGTGTGAACACGTTTATGCTTTGTTAAGGTATCCCTTTGACTGAAGCTTTTTCCGCAGACACCACAGCTAAATGGCTTCTCTCCTGTGTGAACACGTTTATGTTTTGTTAGGGCCTCCCTCTGACGGAAGCTCTTCTGACAGTGACCACAGCTAAATGGTTTCTCTCCTGTGTGTGTCAGAATGTGAGTAGCGAGGTTACTCGTGACTGAAGCTTTTTTCACAGTCCCCACAGCTAAATGGTTTCTGTCCTGTATGTGTCATCATGTGAGTGGCTAGATTGAATTTTTTTCCACAGTCCCTACAGCTAAATGATTTCTCTCCTGTGTGTGTTAGCATGTGCTTGTTTAGTCTCCCTTTGAACGTGAAGCTTTTTCCACAGTCACCACAGCTAAATAGTCTGTCTCCTGAGTGAATACTTTTATGCTTTTTTAGGGTCTCCTTTTGACGGAAACTTTTCCCACAGTCCCCACAGCTAAATGGTTTCTCTCCAGTGTGTGTCATCATGTGAGTGGCTAGGTTGTCCTTGCGATTAAAGCATTTCCCACAATCCTCACAGCTAAATGGTTTCTCTCCTGTGTGTGTAAGCATGTGCTTGTTTAGAATCCACTTGAAACTAAAGCTTTTCCCACAGTCCTCACAGCTAAATGGTTTCTCTCTTGTGTGCGTTATGAATGTGCTTGTTTAGTATCCCCTTGAAACAAAAGCTTTTCCCTCAGTTTCCACAGATAAATGATTTCTCTCCTGTATGACTCATCCTATGTCTGGACTGATGTTTTTTTAGTTTAAAGACCTCACCAGAAATGGGGCAGATGCAGGACTTCCCACGGTGACAGAGTTGGACATGGGCTTTTAGTTTACAGGTAGAGGAGTAGAGTTTTTTGCAGAAGCGGCATGTACTGGGTCTTTTCATGGCGAAAATCACATGCATTTGCACATCCCTTTTCAAAGCAAATGTTTCACCACAGTCATGGCATTTATGTATTGTTCTAGATATGGTGCTGGGGTTGCTACAGTTTTCCCCAGCGGTGGACTAGGATCCAATGGTGGGAGGTGATCCGATGGTTGTCTGCTATCCAGTCTAAATTGGTTGTTGCTTTTGACCGAGCTGTGGCTGGATGAGTAGTGTTGATAATCTGGAGGCTCACAGGGCGTGTCAAAAGACTCAAGAAGGTCAAAAGGTTTGAAATCCATTGTTTCAGAACAACTTTCTCTTTTCTTTACAGTTGGGGGAAGATTTGAGGACCAAAATGTATGCTCCTGATCATATTCACTTTTCACACAGGAAGGAGTGAGTATAGAGTCTTTTGTATCCAGGGGTCCTTGAAACGGCTCTTCCTCCTGACAGGTCCAGAGTTCCTCCTGTTCTTCTTTAATCTGTATTGGCTCTGGGTCCTTCTGTCCTAGACTCCCGCTCGCCTCCTGCTCAAGGTGCTGCTGTTCAGGAGGAATCTCCACTTCAGACACAGCAAGAGAGAAGGAAGGAGATGAAGAGCGGAGGATATGTACGGAGCAGTCCATAAGTATTTGGACAGGTTTTGTTGTTTTAGCTCTGTGCTGCATTTTGGATTTGAAATTATCAGTGACAATGGGGTTAATTACAAACTGTCAGCATTAATTTCGGGATAGAATGTCATAAAAATAAGTTTTGAACAAGGGCCTCTCATGAGGCCTAAAGAATTGTCAATGCAAGACAAAGGCAACCACATAGATTTTCAGGGCCAAAAACTGTAATGTTCTTGACTGGCCAAATCAATCAACCAACATGAATCCAACTCAGACTAAAGGCCTGAAACCAATAGGAACTGAAGATGTCTGCAGTATATGCCGGACAGAGCATCACCTGCAAAGTTACCCATTGTCTAGTGATGTCTATAGTTTGCAGACTTCAGACAGTAATCAAATTAAAAGGATTCGCAACCCAGTGCTAAATATGGCTGTTGAATATTTAGAATTTGTCCAACTGCTTTTGGTCCCCTAAAATGAAGGGACTATGTATACACATGGAGATGATTTCTGCAAGGTTCATACAGTACCCTCAAATTAATGCTGACCATCTGCACTTAAACCTCTTAGTTATTGTTTCATTTCAATGTGTTGGAGTACAGAGCCAAAACAACAAAACTTGCTAATGTCTAAATACTTATGGACCACACTGTGTTTACCTTCTAAGTAAATTAATCACACAAATTATATGAACACAGTATAGTGCTCAAGGATATTAAATTCTGTTTAAAAATGTTTTATCTTATGGATTTTAAGATCCACACATCCCTGAGTGCAGTTAGCTAGGTGCTATTTGCTCCAATTCACTTGTGTTTTATGTTGACTGTGGATTATTATTGTCATATTGTTGTGGTCAAATTAATTAATAAAATCAGCATTTCATCATTATTGTGTTTCATAACTCTGTATGCAGTGTCCATTCTTGCGTCACTGGCCAGGTGTTTTGAGATACTGCCTGTGGCCATAACAAGGACTATATGGCTAAAAGATGTATGAATGGGTTGTGTCTATAGCTAGGTGATAAATTACTCAGCATGTCCAGAAGTATAATCGTAGAATGATCTAACAGGGATGGACTCTCTGTGACCAATTTGGTTTAAACTGGTCATGGACATCCTTTCCTGTGCATCTGCATGTATTTTAAACATGCAATACAAAATAGATGATACTACTTTTACTGAGTGTAACAGAAGTGAATAATGAAGAACACAGGGATGCAGTTTTAAATACCACTACAATGGAACTCACAGAAGCCAATGTGTACCAAATATTTACTAAAATGCTGCCGATATTCTGTGTCAACGGTAGGCAGAGTTGGGGAGTAACGGATTACAAGTATGTACAATGTACAAATTGATTACAACAAGAAACCAGGCAAGCCTAGTTCAGCCACCCCACAATAAAAAGGTTGCTCTCTAGAGATTTGAACACAGGTCACCCATGTGAAAGCCTGTGTCATTAACCACTACACTATAGAGCTGTACATTCACTGGGTGTCAGTACAGCCTCTATCCTAAACAAATCCTCTTTTGCCACTGGCCGTTTTAACAGTTAATTGACCATTCGTGAATGAAATTGATACAGTTAAACTGACTAACATTTCTTATTAAGTTTACCTCCACCACAAAAAGCGTCTATAAGTGGCGTTTGCCACTGGCAGTTTTAACAGCGTATTAGCCCTTAATAAGCTTTACCGGTATCTACTAACTTACTGGAATAGTCATAAAATTTTTGCAATTGCTAGCGAGTCTGCCAAAGCTATTACATTTCATGGCATTAGAATGTCTTTTTTTCTTTCATGGCAAAACAACATACTTTTTTCTTTCATTCGTGAATGGCATTGATACAATAACTATAAATAAAGGTGACGATAACTAACTTTTTCATCAAATGAAAGGAGAAGCCCCTGACTGCAGTGTGCAATTTGGGGCGAGGCTCAATGTGGGCGGAGTCAACATTTTGATTCCGCCCACTGTTTTCTTATCCATCTGAGGTTCGACAGTCACACGCTGAATACAAACACACACGTTTGCGCAAGGAACAGTTTAGACCAAAAAGCTCTATTTTTGTCTCATCAGACCACATGACCTTCTCCCATTCCTCCTCTGGATCACCCAGATGGTCATTGGCAAACTTCAGACGGGCCTGGACATGCGCTGGCTTGAGCAGGGGGACCATGCGTGCGCTGCAGGATTTTAATCCATGACGGTGTAGTGTGTTACTATGGTATGGTTAATGGTTTTCTTTGAGACTGTGGTCCCAGCTCTCTTCAGGTCATCGACCAGGTCCTGCCGTGTAGCTTTTCTGCAAAGGGGACAGGACGACTGCACCGTATTGAGGGGAGGATGGATGGGGCCATGTATCGCGAGATCATGGCCAACAACCTCCTTCCCTCAGTAAGAGCATTGAAGATGGGTCATGGCTGGGTCTTCCAGCACGACAACGACCCGAAACACACAGCCAGGGCAACTAAGGAGGGGCTCCGTAAGAAGCATCTCAAGGTCCTGGAGTGGGCCAAAATCCCTGCTGCAGTGTGTGCAAACCTGATCAAGAACTACAGGAAACATATAATCTCTGTAATTGCAAACAAAGGTTTCTATACCAAATATTAAGTTCTGCTTTTCTGATGTATGAAATACTTATGTCATGCAATAAAATGCAAATGTATTACTTAAAAATCATACAATGTGATTTTCTGGATTTTTGTTTTAGATTCCGACAATCACAGTTGAAGTACCTATGATAAAAATTACAGATTTTTACATGTTTTATATATATATTCTATAGGTCTATTATTTAAGATAACTTATTGTAAAAGTCAGACTGGTACCTTCAGGTTTAAAACAAAAATACCCAATTAAGAGTAGACTAATAAAAAGTATTAAAAGGTATCAGGCTTAATATACTGTAGTTACTGAAGGTTTTACCTAGCGAAGTTTTATACCGGCGTACTTAGCTCCCCCTAAGAGGAGATACGTCCTCGGGATCTATAGTTCGCAGTTCCGCTTCTCTAACCACTATGCTATTTAAAAAAGGGTACTCAGTCAATCAGTCAGTCACTCACTCAGTAAGAGACATTCGCTCTTCTTGGCCGGCTGCGCTTACGTGGTCCAGCAAAAACGTAACTGTAATCCTTTATGTTACCAACTAAAATATCATTTTTAATTACTTTTGGATTACTTCAATTGAAAAATAATAGGTGGGCGAAATAATTATGACACGTTGTATGCTTGATTTTGTAATGAATGTTTTAAAAATGTTATACAATTGAGCGCCTCATTTGTTGTGTGGACGCACATCAGTTAAATGACTGATAAAGCACTAGTTTAATTGGTAAAAACAGAGTGTATCTACGATAATATTAGCTAACCCATTTAAATGTGATTTCATTATCTACTCGACACATCTTTCTCAGAACAATGATTTTTCAAGTTTCAAGGTTTATTTGTAAAATAGGCTATAGGTTATAGGCTATTCCTATTCGTTTTCTAATGCCTCTTAATATGAAAGTAATTAGATTATGTTACTGAATTTGAGCATTAAAAAAAGTTACCTTACGGGTTACAAATGTGGACAGGTAACTTGTAACTGTAACAGATTACATTTAAAAAGTAACCTACCCAACCCTGCCAGTAGGAACAAAATCACTCCTCAAATTTCCCCAATGTCTCTGCCAGCAGCATGACATGTATAGTACATGTGGAACCAGCTACCACTTGAAGCTAGGACAGCAGAATCCCTGCCAATTTTTCCAAAATATCTCAAACCCCAAAGAGTATCTTAATTCTCCATGCAGAGCACATGAGCGGAGTGGAGCGGTGAGAATCTCAGCTCATCGCTCACGGAACTGTTCACCCCTCTGCTCCCCCGCTCAAAGCCACATCAGGCCACTCCGCTCTTTATCGCTCAGCGCTCAACGCATTTGCTTCGCACTCCACTCAAATCGCCCCCCGCTCGCACCAAAAAAGGAAAAAAAAATCTACATGTATATTTCACTTTTAACTCAGACCACAACCTTTTTAAAAAATGCTACATCCAGCTCTCTTTTTTCTCTCCTTTGTTATTGTTGGGCCTTTGCACACAGTGAAGAAACTTTTGAATTCCTCAACTGTTTTCTTTTGTTTCTGCTGCTCCTCCTCTCGCTCTATTAAATACAAATTCACGGACAACACAAATTAAATAAAATGAACCATTAGGCCTACTTGATTGACAACATTTGTTTGAATATTACACTATGTTTACAAGTGAAGTATTCAATTTGATAACCTTTTGCTGTCTTCCCAGCGTGTTCACGTAGCACACTTTCGTGTTTTCGAGAGATGTTTTTTCAAATTCCAAAATGAATCTTTACTTGCAAAAAGATGTCTCCACATTCGTTTTCTTGTACCACATTATCATTGTTAGTTTGTTTTATTTTAATACTACACCTGTATGACTTGTCATTTTCTTTTTTAAAGTACTTTTTGAACTCCATTATGTCTACTGTCTGTTGTACTGTGTGTTGATGACTTTGCAAGACACAGATGGATTCTGTGTCAGGCCCAACTGAGCATGCTTAGACTCACGATTGAGCGGAGCGGGAAATAGGGCGCTCGCTCCGTCGTTTTAAAAATGCTGCTCTGCGCTCTGTCCATAATCCGCCCGCTCCCGCTCCCCGCTCACTCCCGCTCAACTCCGCTCACATGCTCTGTCTCCATGCCCCTTTACTGCTGATAACTAGCAGGTCGGCAAGCAAGAATTTCTCTGAAATTCTTTGAAAGCAGTAATCAGAAAAATTCAGCCTTAACAGACTACTAATTGAGTTGAACTGTAGCTAGATTTTAGTACATCTTAATACAAACCTATTGGATATAAATTTATCTCTGGAGTAAACCACAGCATTCTCAGTAGCCGATCATTCTCTTCCTGGTGCTCCAGTACAGTTGTCTTAACTGCCTTGATAATATCAACTGCAGTAGACACAGCTAAAATGTCATTTAAAAACACACTAAAACACTGTAGCTTAAAGATATCCGGCTGACTGAAAGTGGGGTAGTTGGCTAGTATGGCATCATGACGATTGTCCGTCTGACCACATTCACTTTTCACAGTGGGAAGAGTGAATATGGAGTCCTTGGTATCAACCACCCCTTGAAACTGCTCTTCCTCCTGATGGGTCTTGAGTTCTTCCTGTTTTTCTTTCTTCTCTATGGGCTCTGGGTCCTTCTGTTCCAGACTCTGGTTCCACTCCTTCTCAAGTTTCTGTGGTTCAGTGGGAACCTCCCCTTCAGACTCAGCAAGACTGACCTGCAGGGACTGTAGAGGGATGGAGAAGAGCAAAAATATTGTCTCTTAAACAGAAATGGAACAAAAGCATTATTGATGACTAGAACAAAAACAGGTGGGGTGGCTGTGTTCAGAATTAACCAATAACATTCAAACTCATGTTAAATAGAAGTCATTACACACCTGCCATCATTTAAAGTGACTCTGATTCATCATAAATAAAGTTCAGCTGTTCTAGTAGGATTTTCCTGACATTTTCTTAGTTGCATCTCAGAGCGAAAGCCATGGTCCGCAGGGAGCTTCCAAAGCATCAGAGGAATCTCATTGTTGAAAGATATCAGTCAGAAGAAGGGTACAAACGAATTTCCAAAGATAAACCATGGAACAAAGTGAAGACAGTCATCATCAAGTGGAGAAAACATGGCACAACAGAGACATTACCAAGAACAGAACCTCCAAAATTGATGAAAAGACGAGAAGAAAACTGGTCAGGGAAACTTCCAAGAGGCCTACAGCAACATTACAGGAACTGCAGGAATTTCTGGCAAGTATGGCTTTGTGCTACATGTGACAACAATCTCCTGTATTCTTCATATAAATGGGCTATGGGGTGGGGAGCAAGACGGAAGCCTTTTCTTACAAAGAAAAACATCCAAGCTCAGCTGAGTCCCCCAAAAGCACGTGGGAAAATTTGTTAAGGTCTGATGAAACCAAGGTTGAACTTTTTGGCCATAATTCCAAAAGTTATGTTTGGTGCAAAATCAACACTTCACATCACCCAAAAAACACCATACCCACAATGAAGCATGGTGGAAGCAGCATCATGCTTTGGGGCCGTTTTCCTGCAGCTGGAATTGGGGCCTTAGTTTTTTACACAAATTTCACAGTGGGCGGGTTTAAGAGAAAAAATGCATCTCCTTTGGTCAACCAGACTGGGAAACATCAACAGCTCCAGTTCGTTTACACTGTAGGCTTGTTACATTAATAAGTAGACATGCTATTGTGTATTTAACTTAATTTGGGTTTCTGCAAGTAAAAACTATATATCCAATCGTGATTTCTGATACAAATTGCTAGTTGTTTATTTGTTACTCTGTGCATACTATTAAGTTGCTTTATCAAATTCCATTGATTAGTCATGTCATGGCAACCAATCTGCATAACTAACCATTACACCATGTTCAAATGTTACACTCAAACTCATTATTAATGTTACATTCACACACACAATGTTATTGCCATTATTACCGTATTGCGGTGTAGCCTACTGAGCACACTTGCCCCGTAGCCCGTTTATAGCCCGTTTGTTAAAGGAAATTTTATGAGGCAATGCAACAATGCATTGAAAGCTCATTGACTCTATGGGCTAGTACGACATTGTGACGTAGAACAATGGGCAATAATTTGAATGTTTGGAACGTGTTTTGAAGAATAGTTGGTGCCAGAGCGCTCAATAGAATTGATAGGAAGAGCCAGGGTGAAAAAAGCCCCAAAATTAGGCCTGTTTTCTGGCGATTTCTTTTAAACTACAGCAAGCAGCTTGTATATATGGTAATATTATGAAACGGGCCTTCATGACAAACACAACAATATAAGTTTCATCCGGAAAAATATTTTGTCTGTCCAGCCTATCTTTAGTTCCCTGGGGTAAGGTGGATGGGTCAGCCTGCCCTATAGGGTGAAACCTATGCATTGTTGACATAAGACAGCTATGCAGTATCTTACCACACCCCTTTTACTGTGTAAGTACTGATGATTGTTCTGTGTAACTTTTGAGATGCCTCTGTGACTCTTCTCTATTTGAAAATAAACTGCCAAGAAAATTGTCTTTGTACTTCCATTAAGAGTTCTAATCGATGGAATTACCATCACAAGGCTGGGAGATCACGGCCATCTAATGTTGGTTTCTTGCCTTGTCCCTTTCTTACAGAGATTTCTCCGGATTCTCTGAATCTTTTAATGATATTATGTACCATAGATTACGACATTAACCTAATTAGCCAATTAACCTAATTAATTGTAAGATGCTCCACTAGGATTTAATTTTTATTTATTATTATTATTTTATTTGCATTACACAAATATTCCAGTCTTTTGTTCCCCCATTGCAGCTTTTTTTTAAATGTGTTGATGGCATCAAATTCAAAGGGTGTATATAATTCTCAAGAAACAATAATATTTCTCAGTTTCAACATTTAATATGGGACCCACCCTGGAACCAGACCCGGGGTTGGGGCTCGTACGCGAGCGCCTGGTGGCCGGGCCTTTCCCCATGGGGCCCGGCCGGGCTCAGCCCGAAGGAGCGACATGGGGCCGCCTTCCCGTGGGCTCACCACCCACAGGAGGGACCATAAGGGGCCAGTGTGGAGAGGATCGGGCAGCAGTCGTAGGCGGGGGTCTAGACAACCCGATCCCTGGACACGGAAACTAGCTCTAGGGACGTGGAACGTCACCTCCCTGGCGGGGAAGGAGCCTGAGATTGTGCGTGAGGTTGAGAGGTTCCGACTAGAGGTAGTCGGGATCACCTCTACGCACGGCTTGGGCTCTGGAACCACACTCCTTGAGAGAGGATGGACTCTTCACCACTCTGGAGTTGCCCATGGTGAGAGGCGGCGGGCTGGTGTGGGTTTGCTTATAGCTCCCCAGCTCTGCCGCCATGTGTTGGAGTTTACCCCGGTGAACGAGAGGGTCGTTTCCCTGCGCCTACGGGTCGGTATAGGTCTCTCACTGTTGTTTGTGCCTACTGGCCGAACGGCAGTGCAGAGTACCCGACCTTCTTGGAGTCTCTGGGAGGGGTGCTGGAAAGTGCTCCGACTGGGGACTCTATCGTTCTACTGGGGGACTTCAACGCCCACGTGGGCAACGACAGTGACACCTGGAGGGCCGTGATTGGGAGGAACAGCCCCCCTGATCTGAACCCGAGTGGTTTTCAGTTATTGGACTTCTGTGCTAGTCACAGTTTGTCCATAACGAACACCATGTTCAAGCATAAGGGTGTCCATCAGTGCACGTGGCACCAGGACACCCTAGGCCGTGGGTCGATTATCGACCTTGTTGTCGTTTCATCTGACCTGCGGCCGTATGTCTTGGACACTCGGGTGAAGAAAGGGGCGGAGCTGTCAACTGATCACCACCTGGTGGTGAGTTGGATCCGATGGCGAGGGAGGAAGCTGGACAGACTTGGCAGACCCAAGCGTACTGTAAGGGTCAGCTGGGAACGTCTGGCCGAGTCTCCTGTCAGAGAGATCTTTAACTCCCACCTCCGGCAGAGCTTTTTTCAATTTTCGACTGGATCCCGAGGGAGGCTGGAGATATTGAGTCCGAGTGGACCATGTTCTCCACCGCCATTGTTGAAGCGGCCGCTCGGAGCTGTGGCCGTAAGGTCTCCGGTGCCTGTCGAGGCGGCAATCCATGAACCCGGTGGTGGACACCGGAAGTAAGGGATGCCGTCAAGCTGAAGAAGGAGTCCTATCAGGCCCGGTTGGCTTGTGGGACTCCTGAGGCAGCTGACGGGTACCGGCAGGCCAAGCGGACTGCAGCCCAGGTGGTTGTGGAAGCAAAGACTCGGGCCTGGGAGGAGTTCGGTGAGGCCATGGAGAAGGACTATCGGCTGGCCTCGAAGAGATTCTGGCAAACCGTCCGGCGCCTCAGGAGAGGGAAACAGTGCCCTACCAATGCTGTTTACAGTAGAGGTGGGCAGCTGTTGACCTCAACTGGGGATGTCGTCAGGCGGTGGAAAGAGTACTTTGAGGATCTCCTCAATCCCGCCGTCACGTCTTCCATTGAGAAAGCAGAGGATGAGGGCTCAGAGGTGGACTCGATCCATCACCCGGGTTGAAGTCACAGAGGTAGTCAAGAAACTCCTCGGTGGCAAGGCACCGGGGATGGATGAGATCCACCCTGAGTACCTCAAGTCTCTGGATGTTGTGGGGCTGTCTTGGTTGACACGCCTGTGCAACATCGCGTGGCGGTCGGGGACAGTGCCTCTGGGATGGCGGACCGGAGGGTTTGTTCCAACTATAGGGGGATCACACTTCTCAGCCTCCCCGGGAAAGTCTATGCCAGGGTTCTGGAGAGGAGAATACGGCCGATAGTAGAACCTCGGATTCAGGAGGAACAGTGTGGTTTTCGTCCGGGCCGTGGAACACTGGACCAGCTCTATACCCTCTACGGGGTGTTTGAGGGTTCATGGGAGTTTGCCCAACCAGTCCACATGTGTTTTGTGGATTTGGAGAAGGCATTCGACTGTGTCCCTCGCGGCATCCTTTGGAGAGTGCTTCGGGTAATATGGGGTCCTTTGTCCCTGTATGACCGAAGCAGGAGCTTGGTCCGCATTGCCGGCAGTAAGTCAGACTTGTTCCCAGTGCATGTTGGACTCCGGCAGGGCTGCCCTTTGTCGCCGGTTCTGTTCATAATTTTTATGGACAGAATTTCTAGGCGCAGCCAGGGGCCGGATGGTGTCAGGTTTGGGGACCACACGATTTCGTCTCTGCTCTTTGCTGATGACGTTGTCGTGTTGGCCCCTTCAAACCAGGAACTTCAGCATGCACTGGGACGGTTTGCAGCCGAGTGTGAAGCGGTGGGGATGAGAATCAGTACCTCCAATTCCGAGGCCATGGTCCTCAGTCGGAAAAGGGTGGCTTGCCCACTTCAGGTTGGTGGAGAGTGCCTGCCTCAAGTGGAGGAGTTTAAGTATCTAGGGGTCTTGTTCACGAGTGAGGAAAGGATGGAACGGGAGATTGACAGACGGATCAGTGCAGCTTCTGTAGTACTGCGGTCGATGTATCGGTCTGTCGTGGTGAAGAAAGAGCTGAGCTGCAAGGCGAAGCTCTCGATTTGCCAGTCAATCTACGTTCCTACTCTCACCTATGGTTATGAGCTTTGGGTCATGACCGAAAGGACAAGATCCCGGATACAGGTGGCTGAAATGAGCTTTCTCCGCAGGGTGGCTGGGCGATCCCTTAGAGATAGGGTGAGAAGCTCGGTCACCCGGGAGGAGCTCAGAGTAGAGCCGCTGCTCCTCCACATCGAAAGGGGTCAGCTGAGGTGGCTTAGGCATCTGTTTCGGATGCCTCCGGAACGCCTTCCAGGGAAGGTGTTTCGGTCCCGTCCCACCGGGAGGAGACCCCGGGGAAGACCTAGGACACGCTGGAGAGACTATGTCTCCCGGCTGGCCTGGGAACGCCTCGGTGTCCCCCCGGAAGAGCTGGAGGAAGTGTCTAGGGAGAGGGAGGTCTGGGCATCTCTGCTTAGACTGCTGCCCCCGCGCCCCAGCCCCGGAAGATGATAATGATGATGAACATTTAATATGTTGTTGTTGTACTATTTTCTGTTGAATGTAGGCTTTAAATGATTTGCACATCACTGCCTTCTTTTTTTCTTTACATTTTACACAGTGTCCAAGCTTTTTTGGAAACAGGGTTGTAATTACGTGACTTCTAAAGACTATTGGTTGCACCACCAACTCATTCACGTGTGTCATAGCAACAAGGGTGAATACAATCAATTTGTAAATTGTATTTTTCACTTTGATATTAAAGACTGAGTTGATCAATGGGAAAAACTAAATATATTTTAATGCCAGACCAAACAGCAACCTCTCGTGGGAAAAGTATTTGTTTGTTTTTCCTATATCCTGCTGGGGTGTTTTGTAATAACCTTATTTTTTTCCCAGACTGTCCATATAGGTTATAATTAAAAGAGAAATATGGAATTAAACCAAATTTTTGAGGTTTCAAGTGATGTAAAACAGCTTTGTGGCAATATCTTAGTACTATTAAGTCCAACTGTGAGTGACGGAATCTAAAACAAAAATCCAGAAAAAGCTCTATTTTTGTCTCTTCAGACCACATGACCTTCTCCCATTCCTCCTCTGGATCATGCAGATTGTCCTTGGCAAACTTCAGACGGGCCTGGACATGCGCTGGCTTGAGCAAGGGGACCTTGACGGCTTAGTGTGTTACTAATGGTTTTCTTTGAGACTGTGGTCCCAGCTCTCTTCAAGTCATTGACCAGGTCCTGCCGTGTAGTTCTGGGCTGATCCCTCACCTTCCTCATGATCATTGATGCCCCACGAGGTGAGATCTTGCTTGGATCCTGATGTCCTTACACAGCTCTCTGGTCTTGGCCATTGTGGCGAGGTTGGTGTCTGTTTGATTGAGTGTGTGGACAGATGTCTTTTATACAGGTAACAAGTTCAAACAGGTGCAGTTAAAACAGGGAAGAAAATGCGAGAACAGGAGGGCTTCTTAAAGATAGATTAGATTCCGTCTCTCACAGTTGAAGTGTACCTATGATAATAGTTACAGACCTCTACATGCTTTGTAAGTAGGAAAACCTGCAAAATCGGCAGTGTATCAAGTACTTGTCCTCCCACTGTACACATCGCTTAGGGACCATGACCACTAGGGGTCCCTGACCGCTAGCGCAGAGCAGGCCCCAAATCTAATCTTGCTTAGGGTCTCCAAAATGCTAGAGCCAGTATTGACCATAACCGTATTTTAATAATCTTAGTTGTGACATTTTAGTTGTGTTTTGTGCTACGGTAATCAAACGGAAGATGGACATGATTTCTAGCTAGCATGATTTCCTAATTTTGTTATCTAACGTTGGTCAAGTCATCAACCTAACTATTTCACATAAATTGAAAGGGATGGTTCCAACCACTGCAGAGCCATGAAATGTATTAGCCCTCTGTCTGAGTTTTTGCATTTTTATTATCATCTTTGCCGGACCGCATAAGCGGAGCCGGCCTAGAAGAGAGAAGTCTCTTACTGACTGACCTACCTTGTTAAATAGCGTAGTTGTTAGAGAAGCGGACTTGCAAGCTATAGGATCCGCAATCGAATCTCCTCACAGTCAAAACAACATATGCATTTGGATTTGTTCCGGATAGACAAAACCTTTGCTGGCTATAACATTCAGTAGCTACATTATAGTAAGCCTAAACTAAAACTGTGTACGGTTATATTGCAACTGCTTCTGGTGGATTTTCAAAGGTACACATCTGGGCATGCTTTTGGGGGTAATAATACAGGCTTTATTAAAACCCCTTGGGCAGTAAAAGAGTTGGGGTTTCCACGGTTCTCTCGTCTTTTCACTTGACGAGAAAGTCTGTTTTTGTTACCTATTGTATCAATATCATTCACAAAACTAATGTTTTTGTGCCATGAAATGAAATAGCTTTGGCAGGGAAAAGTTCATCTTCAGTCTAGCTAGCAATTGCTCAATTCTTATGACTATTCCTTAGTAGACACTAGTAAGCCTATTACTGGCTAATACGCTGTTAAAACTTCCAGTGTCAAAAGCCATAGTTCATAGATGTTATTTGTGGTGGAGGTAAACTTAATAAGAAACTTTAGTCAGTTTTACACATGCTGAATGGTGTCTAGCGACTAGTAAAACGTGTAGCGCCTTGGCGTAGTGGTTAAAGACAGTGACACTCACATGGGAGTTTGAATCCAGTGAGGGCTGTGCTATTTGATAGTTTTCACTGCGGGCCACAATAAAAAACGGTTTACGGTTATAGTGCAACCATTTCTTGTGGATTATTAAGACAATCTACTGAACTCCAAACTGAATGTCAGAATGGGAAAGAAAGGTGATTTAAGCAATTTTGAGCATGGCGTGGTTGTTGGTGCCAGACGGGCCGGTCTGAGTATTTCACAATCTGCTCAGTTACTGGGATTTTCACGCACAACCATTTCTAGGATTTACAAAGAATGGTGTGAAAAGGGAAAAACATCCAGTATGCGGCAGTCCTGTGGGCGAAAATGCCTTGTTGATGCTTATGGTCAGAGGAGAATGGGCCGACTGATTCAAGCTGATAGAAGAGCAACTTTGACTGAAATAACCACTCGTTACAACCGAGGTATGCAGCAAAGCATTTGTGAAGCCACAACACGCACAACCTTGAGGCGGATGGGCTACAACAGCAGAAGACCCCACCGGGTACCACTCATCTCCACTATAAATAGGAAAAAAGAGGCTACAATTTGCACGAGCTCACCAAAATTGGACAGTTGAAGATGTTCAGACATTCAGATGGTATAGTCAGAATTTGGCGTAAACAGAATGAGAACATGGATCCATCATGCCTTGTTACCACTGTGCAGGCTGGTGGTGGCGGTGTAATGGTGTGGGGGATGTTTTCTTGGCACACTTTAGGCCCCTTAGTGCCAATTGGGCATTGTTTAAATGCCACAGCGTACTTGAGCATTGTTTCTGACCATGTCCATCCCATTATGACCACCATGTAACTATCCTCTGATGGCTACTTCCAGCAGGATAATGCACCATGTCACAAAGCTCGAATCCTTTCAAATTGGTTTCTTGAACATGACAATGAGTTCACTGTACTGAAATGGCCCCCACAGTCACCAGATCTCAACCCATTAGAGCACCTTTGGGATGTAGTGGAACGGGGGCTTCGTGCCCTGGATGTGCATCCCACAAATCTCCATCAACTGCAAGATGCTATCCTATCAATATGGGCCAACATTTCTAAAGAATGCTTTCAGCACCTTGTTGAATCAATGCCACGTAGAATTAAGGCAGTTCTGAAGGCGAAAGGGGGTCAAACACAGTATTAGTATGGTGTTCCTAATAATCCTTTAGGTGAGTGTATATCAGTTGATTATTTCCATGTACGTCTTATTGGGTCCGAGCTATTGAGCATTTTTGATAGAAAAATACTACCTAAACTAGTTGTCTCAGAAATTGGAAATTTTTTCAAAATCAATGATGTTAATGGTAGAGCAGCTCTCCCTGATGATATATCAGTCGATTATTTCCATGTAATCCTTATTAGGTCCGAGCTATTGAACATATTTGATGGAAAATTGCTTTGTAAACTATTAATAATTTCCTACATTGGAAAATGGGAAAACTAAAGGATGTTGATGGTAGAACAGCTCTTCCTGAAGCTATATCAGTTGATTAGTTCCATATAAGTTTCATTGGGTCCGAGCTATTGGGCATTTTTGACGGAAATATTGAACATAATAGCTAGTTGGTTACAGTAGATATCAAACCATTTCTTCCAATAACGTTTTTATAAAAAGCTTACCAGTTTTCTGCAGAGTTGCTGTTTTCACCAGGACTTCAGGAAAGATCACACTTCGTAGCTCTTGAACCAAGACCTGACGTAAGACTAAAGGCAAGTGCCTGATTGGCTAGAGCACAGGCCAAGATGGTGTAAAGAAAGCTAGCGAAGAGAGAACCCTATTAGCCTCATTGGTTTACAAGTACAAACTGTTTTTGCAAATCTAAGGCGGAATTTATGCATCAAAATTCTGTAAATAAACAGGAACCAATCCACAAACCCAGTTTGCTATCCACAAATGCGATACGTTCCACAAACTCAAATGTCACTCACAAGTACCTCTTCACCTGATGAGTGTTTGAGAATTTTAAACATGTAGGTTTGAAGATTCTGAATTACATTTGTGGACCGCGTTTCCTATTTACAGATCATGTATAGTTTTGTAGAATTTGTGCAATTGTAGATTTTTATGTAGTATCAAACATTGCAAAACTTGAGTAAGCAAAATGTTACAAACAAATAGGAACCAATAAACAAATATAATGTGATCCACAAATAGTGAATATACTGTTCTCGCATTTTCTTCATGTATTCAAATCCTTGCTTTGAGGTACAAGTAGAAAGGAGTTTATTTATGGGTTGTGAAATATACAGTGTATTTGATACACTGCCGATTTTGCCGGTTTTACCAATTACAAAGCATGTAGAAATCTGTAATTTCTATCATAGGTACTCTTCAACTGTGAGTGAGGGAATATAAAACAAAAATCCAGAAAATAACATTGTATGATTAAATATTTATTAGCATTTTATTTCAAGACATAAGTTTTTGATTTTATTGCAAGACATAAGCAGAACTTAATATTTGGTACAGAAACCTTTGTTTGCAATTACAGAGATCATACGTTTCCTTTAGTTGTTGACCAGGTTTGCACACACTGCAGAAGGGATTTTTTGGCCCAATCCTCCATACAGACCTTCTCCAGATCCTTCAGGTTTCAGGGCTGTCGCTGGGCAATACAGACTTTCAGCTCCCTCCAAAGATTTTTGATTGGGTTCAGGTCTAGGCCACTCCAGGACCTTGAGATGCTTCTTACGGAGCCCCTCCTTAGTTGCCCTGGCTGTGTGTTTTGGGTCGTTGTCATGCTGGAAGACCCAGCCATGACCCATCTTCAATACTCTTACTGAGGGAAGGAGGTTGTTGGCCAAGATCTTGCGATACATGGCCCCATCCATCCTCCCCTCAATACGGTGCAGTCGTCCTCTCCCCTTTGCAGAAAAGTATCCCCAAAGAATGATGTTTCCACCTCCATGCATCATGGTTGGGATGGTGTTCTTGGGGTTGTACTCATCTTTCTTCTTCCTCCAAACACGGCGAGTGGAGTTTAGACCAAAAAGCTTTATTTTTGTATCATCAGACCACATGACCTTCGCCCATTCCTCCTCTGGATCATCCAGATGGTCATTGGCAAACTTCAGACAGGCCTGGACAAGTGCTGGCTTGAGCAGGGGGACCTTGCGTGTGCTGCAGGATTTTAATCCATGACGGCGTAGTGTGTTACTAATGGTTCTTTGAGACTGTGGTCCCAGCTCTCTTCAGGTCATTGACCAGGTCCTGCCATGTAGTTCTGGGCTGATCCCTCACCTTCCTTGTGATCATTGATGCCCCACAAGGTGAGATCTTGCATGGAGCCCCAGACCGAGGGAGATTGACCATTGATTTCCATTTTCTAATAATTGCGCCAACAGTTGTTGCCTTCTCACCAAGCTGCTTGCCTATTGTCCTGTAGCTCATCCCAGCCTTGTGCAGGTCTACAATTTTATCCCTGATGTCCTTACACAGCTCTCTGGTCTTGGCCATTGTGGAGAGGTTGGAGTCTGTTTGATTGAGTTTCTGGACAGGTGTCTTTTATACAGGTAAAAAGTTAAAACAGGTTCAGTTAATACAGGTAATGAGTGGAGAACAGGAGGGCTTTTTAAAGAAAAACTAACAGGTCTGTGAGAGACGGAATTCTTACTGGCCGGTAGGTGATCAAATAATTATGTCATGCAATAAAATGCAAATTAATTCTTTAAAAATTTTACAATGTGATTTTCTGGATTTTTGTTTTAGATTCCGTCTCTCACAGTTGAAGTGTACCTATGATAAAAATTACAGACTTCACATGCTTCGTAAGTAGGAAAACCTGCAAAATCGGCAGTGTATCAAATACTTGTTCTGCCCACTGTATTTGTGGATCGTGTTTTGTATTTGCAGATCGTGAGACAATTGTTTGTGGATGTTACATTCATTTGAAATTGTATTTCCCGTTTACACATTGTAATATACATTTGTAAATTGTGACCCGCACATTTGCAATAATTTAGAAGCAGTTCTATCTCCATAGTTTTGATGGAAAATTGCTTTAAAAACTATTAATTATTTCCTACATTGGAAAATTGGAAAACTAAAGGATTTAGATGGAAGAGCAGTTGTCCCTGAATCTATAATGGTTGGTTATTTTGATACGAGCTATTGACATTTACAAAAGCAACTGACGTTTTTCATTAACATAGCCAAATAATGGTACGCTTTTAAGACGGTGCCTTAACCCTCGCATCGTAGTAAACCAGTTTATCACGTTCTTTTCGACTCTGAAAGATAAAAATGAAACCAAAATTGAAAAACAAGGGATGTTGCTTGTTCGCCATCGCCTGCAGATTCAGAATATGTAATTGCTGTATTTCTGGCAGGTTTCGTTGTTGAGGGCTTGACGATCAAAGTCCGAATCTTGAATATAAAGCTAACTTCACCGCAGTCAGAAAACGATCTTGTCTTAGATACCACAATTAATGATTGGATCATGCAGCATGACAATGACTTCAAACATACTGCATTGTTACCAAGGCGTTTTTACTACCAATTTTGAAGTCATTAACAATTATAGAAAATAGTTTATAAAATAGAACTACAACAGCAGATCTACATACCCAGCGATTCTAGGTAGTTTTAACTCCGGTGAGATCCCTAGCATTTTCCGTAGCCGATCATTGTCTTCCTTGTGGTTCACTACAATCTTCTCAACTGCATCGAAAATCTCCAGTGCAATCGACGATAAGCACTCATCTAAAAATACACGAAACGACTGTATTATAGACATGTTTCGGTTTCCCCCCAGTTGGGTTAGCTAGAATATATTATTATAAAATATGTTATCATATTCATGAGTAATTTCAATAAAAAGTGTGTATTAAAACACGTTCCAAGGTATAAATTCAGACAATGTGAATGATAGTTCAACAAGAAACCAGGTTTAGCTGGACTGCAATAGAGAACGAATTAAAAACTTTAAAACTCGATGGAAACAAGTTTTAAAGCTTGTTTCCATCAAAAATAGTCAAAGCTCTGATCCAATAACATTTTCATCCGTGTAATCAAAAGATACACCGATCAGCCATAACATTATGACCACTGACAGGTGAAGTGAATATCACTGATAATCTTGTTATCATGGCACCTTATATAATATATATTATATATTAGGCAGCAAGTCAACATTCTGTCAAGGATTTGAGTGAGTTTGACGATGGCCAAATTGGGATGGCTAGACGATTAGGTCAGAGCATCTCCGAAACTGCAGCCCTTGTGGGGTGTTCCCGGTCTGCAGTGGTCAGTACCTATCAAAAGTGCTCCAAGGGAGGAAAAGCGGTGAACCGGCAACAGGGTCATGGCTCGCTGATGCTCGTGGGGAGTGAAGGCTGGCACATGTGGTCCAATCCAACCAACGAGCTACTGTAGCTCAAATTGCTGTAAAAGTTAATGCTGGTACTAATAGAAAGGTGTCAGAATGCACAGTGCATCGCAGTTTGTTGTGTATGGGGCTGCGTAGCCATTGACCAGTCAGGGTACCCATGCTGACCCTTGTCCACTGCCGAAAGTGCTTACAATGTCTGCAGAGTGGCAGCTGGAGTTGTCGGGTATCGTCTTGATCTGCAACACAACCAGGAGGACTTTGGACAGTGACAGCAATGAGTCTTTCAAGCCTGGTACTCTGGAGGTGTGAGACCTCATGTCCACCTAAAAAGGGCAAGAGACAGGGAAAATTTAGAAAGTGCATTCCTTAGATTTACAATGATTTACAGTGGTGAAGGAGAAATGAGTGGAGAAGGAGAACTGACCCTACTCCCCTGGCACAATAATATAGCAGCGTAAAACCTTGGGGCTGAGACAGGGGGGGTCCAGTGACACTGGGCCCTATCAGGGCCCAACAGGCAGGAAGTCAATCTACCCACATTGCTAAGCATCAACCAAAGGGACACCCACCAACCACAACCACCCTGAAATGAAGGCTAAGGTTAAGATCATGTGTAGGTATGTACGGCTGGATGATTTCAGCAAGGTAAGTAGGAGCAAGTCCATGTAATGCTTTATAGGTTAACAATAAAACCTTAAAATCAGCCCTAACCCTAACAGGCAGCCAGTGTAAAGAGGCTATTACTGGAATAATGTGTTCAAATTTTTTAGTTCTAGTTAGGGTTCTAGCAGCCGTGTTCAGCACTAATTGAAGTTTATTTATTGCTTTATCAGGATATCTGGAAAAAAGATCATTGCAGTAATCTAATCTAGAAGTAACAAGCATGGATTAGTTTTTCTGCATCCGTTTTTGATAAAAGGTTGTAAACATTTGAGATAAATGTTATATGTTCATCGAAGGAGAGGTCAGGGTCGAGGTTTCTTACAGTTTTTTGAGATATGATCATACAGCAAGAAGTTTAAAAGCAAGAAATTCTGTCTTCCACTTCCTAATATCAGAAATGCATGCTCCAAAGTAGCTAATTTTGAGGCTTCTCCATGTTTCATTGAAATATACAACAGTGTGTCATCAGCGTAACAGTGAAAATTGACATTGTGTTTCTGGATGACATCACCCAGAGGCAGCATATATAGTGAGAACAATAATGGGCCCAAAACCGATCCCTGAGGAACACCAAAACATACCTTTGATTTATCAGAGGACATGCCATCTACACATACGAACTGATATCTTTCAGATAAGTAGATTATTTTCAGAGGAGGCTTAATTTCCACTATTTTTAGTGAGTTTGGTACACATTCAGAATATAAGGAGGAATTAATTATGTTCAAAATTGCCTGACCTAGCACCGGAAATAGCTCTTTTAGTAGTTTTGTTGGAATTGGGTCTAGTTGATAGTTGGGTTTAGAACTCATTACTAATTTAGTGAACGTGTCGAGCAATACAGGATAAAATAAATTAAATGTCCCCACTGACATCAGGTCAGGGATGTTCAGGACATTCTCAGGACAGCTGAGATTTTGGGGAATATACCTATTTAAGGAGGAGTCAGTTATTTGTTTTCTAATGGTGATGATCTTTTCATCAAAGAAGTTCATGTATTCATAACTGCTGAAGTGAAGACCCACTTAACTTGCTGAACATTGCTTTTTTGTTAACTTTGCAACTGTATCAAAGAGACTTTTTTTTTTTTTTTGTTCACCTCAATCAGTTTGGAGAAAAAAGCTGATCGAGCAGATGAGAGTGCTTTTTCAGTATTGTAGTGTACTGTCTATCCAGGCTAGTCTAAATACTTCCAACTTGGTGGAGCGCCACTTTCACTCCAACTTTCTGGAGGCTTGCTTGAGTGTCTGTATACCAGGAAGCGAGTTTCTTGTTGCATATTTCTTTTATTTTCAGTGGTGTAGCCATATCTAAAGTATTTCATAGTGTGTTCAACATGACAGACTTCTCATTTACAGCTGTTACATGGTGTCAGAAGTGATTGAACCTGAGACGAGGGCACATTTTGTCCCTGGAGTTCAACTTTTGTGCTTGCGAGAAAGTTTTGCAACTGATTGAGGTAAATGCAGGGAGTAAGCTCAAAGTCATAGATTTCATGACAACATTCTGACATCACAGAGTCTCTGACCAGACCCTAAGAAACCTCGGGCCATCACGGAAATGTCAAACCCCACAGACCCGAAGGCAGTGCAACGACTCGTTTGTGAACTATTTCTCCAAGTTCATGCTACACCTCTTGGAAGTGTGTGAGCCGCTGCAGAGTTTGCTGGATAAGGACATGATGTGGCATTGCCTTCCCAAGCATGATGTCAAGGAAATCAAACGCCTGGTCACAGCAGCTCCAGTCCTGAAGTCCTATTATGTCACCAAACACGTCACCTTACAAAGTGATGCCAGCAAGAATGGGCTTGTGTAACCGGTGTAGTCGAGGTGCATGAATAAGGAGCCAACGCAGGGAAGTAGTTTCAAATCTCTATATTCTTCACTCAAAAGGACACGCGTAAAAAACTCAGAGCGCACAGGCGCAAAACAAGCGTGCAGACAGTTTACACAAACGTTAACACCGAACATAGAACAATACCACACAAAGACAGCCGGAAACACAGGAACTTATATATGCGATCTAATGAGGGAATGGACACCAGGTGTGTGCAATAACAAGACAGGACAGTGCCGTGGGAGGAGGAGCGGCGTGGCTAGAAGGCCGGCGACGACGTGCGCCGAACACTACGTCGGGAGTGTGGCGCGCGTCCTCCACACGCGTCCTCGTTACAGCTTGACTGCTGTGTACTGCAAGAGGGGCAGCAAAATCCGACGTTTGTTTACGTATGTCAATCAATTAATAAGTTATTGATTTTCAAAGCTGTAATTGCGCTATTATAGATTTCAGGAATTTCTACTAAATCCTCCATAGAATTTCTCTTGAAATCAAAGGTTGTAAAAGTATGCCAGGAATTTATAGAATAAATCTGACGTCGTTTGGTATATCTGTCAATCAATTAATAAGTTATTGATTTTCAAAGCTGTAAATGGCTATTGGTGAATGTCTGTTGAATGTCTGGAGGGGGTTGTAAGTAGGTGGTGAAGCCACCTCCCTGAAATTAGTTTCTACAGGTTGGAATGTCAACATCACAACAAACTTCTTTTTCGAGACAAACATTTTAAATACTAGCTAGTGATGTTATACTGTCACAATTTATTATGATTAAATACATGATCTGCTCTATAAGGTTTAAAATAGGTTATTGTAGCTAATGTTAGCTATGTAGAGGTTAGCTAGCTACTTAAAAAAAAACTTGTGCTCATAAGTTTGCATACCCTGGAAGAAATGTTGGCAATGATTTTGAATATATGACTGATCATTTATTTTATTTAAAGATAGTGATCATATGAAACTATTTATTATTACATAGTTGTTTGGCTCCATTTTAAATCATAATGATAACAAAATCACCCAAATGGCCCTGATCAAAAGTTTACATAACCTTAAATATTTGGCCATGTTACAAACACACAAGGTGACACACACAGGTAAAAATGGCACTTAAAGGTAAATTTCTCACACGTGTGGCTTTATAAAGTGCAATTAGTGTCAATGAGTTTGTCAATTAGTTTGTTAGCTCTCACATGGATGCACTGAGCAGGCTAGATACGGAGCCATGTGGAGCAGAAAAGAACTGTCAAAAGACCTGTGTGACAAGGTAATGGAACTTTATAAAGATAGAAAAGGTTATAAAAATGTATCCAAAGCCTTGCAAAAGACAGTCAGTACTGTTCAATCACTTATTATGAAGTGGAACATTTTGGGATCTCTTGATACCAAGCCAAGGTCAGGTAGACCAAGAAAGATTTAAGCCAACTCTGCCAGAAGAATTGTTTGGGATACAAAGAAAAACCCACAGGTAACCTCATGATTTCTCATGAGGCTGCTCTGGGAAAAGACAGTGGTCGTTTCAAGCAGCACAATACGACGATACTTGAACAAAAATGAGCTGCATGGTCAAATTGCCTGAAAGAAGCCTTTACTGCGCCAATGCCACAAAAAAGCCTGGTTAAAATATGCCCTACAACACCTTGACACCTCACAGCTTCTGGCACACTGTAATTTGGAGTGACATGACCAAAATAGAGCTTTATGGTCGCAACAAGGCCTATAGTGAACAGAATACCATCCCCACTGTGAAGCATGGTGGTGGCTCACTGATGTTTTGGGGGTGTGTGAGCTCTAAAGGCATGGGGAATCTTGTGAAAATTGATGGCAAGATGAATGCTATCATGTTATCAAAAAATACTGGCAGACAATTTGCATTCTTCTACACAAAGGTTGCGCATGAGACGCTCTTGGACTTTCTAGCATGAACAATGACCCTAAGCACATGGCCATGTTGACCCTCCAGTGGTTACAGCAAAAAAAGTGAAGGTTGTAGAGTGGCCATCACAGTCTCCTGACCTTAATATCGTCGAGCCACTCTGGGGAGATCTCAAACGTGGGGTTCATGCAAGACAACCAAAGACTTTGCATAACCTGGAGGCATTTTACCAAGATGAATGGGCAGCTATACAACCTGCAAGAATTCGGGGCCTCATTGACAACTATTACAAAAGACTGCATGCTTTCATTGATGCTAAAGGGGGCAATACACAGTATTAAAGATCTAAGGGTATGCAGACTTTTGAACAGGGGTCAGTTAATTTTTTTCTTTGTTGCTATGTCTTGTTTTATGATTATGCCATTTGTCTATGCACTACAGTTTAATGTGAATCCCATAAGACATAAAAGACGTGTTTTGCCTGCTCACTCATGTTTTCTTTACAAATGGTACATATATTACCCATTCTCCAAGGGTATGCAAACTTTTTAGCAAAACTGTATAGCACATGCAGTGGATGAGCTATTTTGACAATACGATCATATTAAATGAATGCACAATTAATTATTAGAATATTTAAAGAGGTAAAGAGGTAACGAGAAGGAAAGGAAGAAAGATGAGTGAACAAAATAGGGGAAAGATTGTAGTAGAAGAATATGTCTATTGCCTCTGTTTTTCAAATCTGCTCATGTTCTCTTCTTCCCTTATTTTACCCAGACCACTTTTACCCAGACCACTTGCACAATTCAGACTTTACAGAAACACCAGTCTGTGGTGTTTCTGTAATATAGTTGTTTACAGTCCATGAAGTAGCTGAGTAGATTTAAACAACATAATTTTTAGTGCTGACCATGTGGTCTTGTTAGCTTCTCACAGGGCTAGTAGCAGCTAGTTGAGGCCTAAATCTTCAACCCTTTTACCTTTTACATGTTTTATTCTATATACCAGAGAGCTAGTTTCTTGTTGCATATTTGTTAAATCTTTTAAAATGTTGCCATCATATCTAAGGCATTAAGCAAGGTTACGTTTATATCCTCAGTTTCTTAACAGATTTATTTAGTCTTGTGTGTTTGTATCCTTGGGTAGGTGGAGGGAGTTTTAACAGTTACAGGTTTTAAAAGCTCTTAGGGTACAAGTGTGTAAGGTATGATTGTGGCAAAATATAAGTCACAGATCATTGTTGGATAAAACCCAAATTATGGCTCCACATGCTTTTTTGAGAGGGTCATTGGATTTCTCCATGTGAATATGGAAGTTGCCAAAAATTTAAATGTTTTCTGCTATGACTATAAGGTCTGGTAAGAACTCTGGGATGTTTCTGAGGAATGCTGTGTACTGCCCAGGGGGCTTTAAATGGTAGCTATGAAAAGTGATTGAGTTGGTTACATAGTTTTTATAAAACCCCAAAATGCAGAAACCTAGTAATTTATTAGTGTAAATTGATATTTTTATTCATAAATATTTGCAACACTTTCGACTTTGAGGGATGGTTAGAGGATATGGTCTCTTGTGTAACCAGGAGAGGCCTAATTTAGGGCAATACATTCAGCCAGGTTTTACACAAGCCAATCACATCCAGTTTAAGATCAGTGACTAATTAATTAACTGTGATTACCTTTGAAAAGAAATACAACAGTTTGAGGTGCAGGGTATAAAATGGAGAAGGGCTTAATTCTAGTCAAATTGTTATGGTTAACACCATCTTGTTTGACTTTGCTCAACCTAGATCTCCAGTCTTATTGGAGAAAATTAAAAGCTGGCCACTCTGACTATGTTAGTGATGGACTCCACCAAACTAGCAGGCTTGCTAACAGCCTGGGCCCTGACCTGCACCCTATCTCATGGTGAGGCTAAAGGATTTAGGCTCCTCTCTATCTTCCTGGACAAAAATAGAACAACACTCTAGTTTGGATGGAGTCCACCAACCTTCAGCAGGTCAGGCTTGGTTCTTTTTCTTGATGAATCCCAGGAAGAGAACCATTATCTAAAAACTCTCCTGTGATGGGCAGAATTCAGTTATTAGCCAGCAATTGTGAGAGTCTGCTGTAGATCTCAGCACTAACCCTAACTCTGAGGTGGCCAGAGACAATCACTTGATGCTGACACATTTTCCCTGCTAGTTTACACACTGAAACTATGTTCTGCTTTGTGACCTCATACTGTTTCATCCTAACATTGTTAGTGCAAATTTGGATAACAGGATCTACAAACTCTCTATACTTGCCAGTTTTAAACAATTTTAATACTTGCCAGGTTTAAACCACAAATTGTCCTTAATGTCGGTGTCACATCTCAGCGCTCCCAGTCCCCTGAATATTGATCCGTTCATGAGATTTCCCCGTTCTCCCTTTCTCTGCTTAGTTTCCAGATGGTCCATTCCATCCCCGCCCTTCTGTTGTGCACACCTGTATCGTGTTTACTGTTATTAGGCCTCTGTATAAGTGCCCCTGATTTCCCTGTGTCCTTTGTGAGGTATTGTATGGTTTACTGTGCATGCTGAGCGTTTCGCTTGTTCCATCGATCCATCCATCCATCCATCCATCCATCGATCCATCCATCCATCCATCCATCCATCCATCTATTCCTGCCTCCTGTGATTTCATAACACAATTAAGGGCTGTCGCAAATACTACATAACTGCCTGATCTTAATTACTTGAGCCAAATCGCAATTATTTGTTCCACAATATTTTTATTCCAAAATCATATGATCGCAATCTGAATAAGGGATTTTAATGCTAGAAACGTATCAACAAATAGCCTACCACACAAATTATGTCAGTTTCCATAGGTAGTCTAGACGACGCTTGCAGGAGCACATTTGACATGCTCTGCAGAAAGTTATCAATTTACTGATACACATTTGCTTCTTAATTTTAGTGTTTAGCCCTGGTTTTGCAATGCATCGTAACATAGGCTAATTTTCGCAACATTATTATTGGACAAACTTGTTTCAGTCTCTTATTTCTCGCATCAACTCTGAGTTAAAAAAAAAAAACTTAAGCGTGTGTAAAATATTTTGGCTAATTAAATGTCAATATTTGTCATTTCCAACCATATTTCCTTATTAGATATGTTGTCCCATAAACGCTGAAACCCTGTTCTGCTTACATGACCAAGCAATAAGGCCCTGGTTCCAGCTGCCACCACGCTTCACTGTGGGTATGGTGTTCTTTGGGTGATGCACAGTGTTGTTTTTGCGCCAAACATACCTTTTAGAATTATGGCCAAAAAGTTCAACCTTGGTTTCATCAGACCTTAACACATTTTCCCACATTATTTTTGGGGACTTGATGTTTGTTTTGGCAAACTTCAGCCGGGCTTAGATATTTTTCTTTGTAAGAAAAGGCTTCTGTCTTGCCACCCTACCCCATAGCCCATTCATATGAAGAATACAGGAGATTGATGTCACATGTAGCACACAGCCAGTATTTGCCAGATATTTCTGCAGTTCATTTAATGTTGCTGTAGGCCTTGTAGAAGTTTCCCTGACCAGTTTTCTTCTTGTCTTTTCATCAATTTTGGAGGGACATACAGTTATTGGTAATGTCTCTGCTGTGCCAAATTTTCTCCACTTGATGATGAATGTCTTCACTGTGTTCCATGGTATATCTAATGCTTTGGAAATTATTTTGTACCCTTCACCTGACTGATATCTTTCAACAATGAGATCCCGCTGATACTTTGGAAGCTCTCTGCGGACCATGGCTTTTGCTCTGAGATGCAACTAAGAACATTTCAGGAAAATCCTACAAGAACAGCTGAACTTTATTTGTGATTAATCAGTCACTTTAAATGATGGCAGGTGTGTAATGATTTCTATTTAACATGAGTTTAATTCTGAACACAGCCACATCCCCAGTTATAAGAGGGTGTGCACACTTATGCAATCAGTTTATTGTAAGGTTTTTATTTTATTATTTTTCATTTTTCACCCTTGATGATTTCAGTTTGTTTTTCAATTGAATTGGTCACATTAAAATTGGAAAAAGTTCTGACATGATTTATCTTTGTCTAAATCTTTTACATCACAAAAACCTGGCATTTTATATCCACTGTATACTGGACTATGGTGATATTTTATATATGAATACCGCTGCTTAGTGTTTGAGATCTATTGACACCCTTTATCATGGAGCACTGTCATGGGGTGCGGGAGTAAAGAACCAGGCGCAGGCAGAAGGTAGTCGGTGTTGACCTTTTTAATAAACAAAATATCGAGCACAAACAAAAACAACGAAAGAAAAGGGCTGACTTAAGCAGCAAAACAAATCTCATCGGTTATATCTGAAACTCACATCTAACGGCAGCGCACGCGCACACACACACACACACACACAGACAGACAGACACACAGACAGACAGACAGACAGACAGACAGACAGACAGACAGACAGACAGACAGACAGACAGACAGACGATGACGACATGAACAACAACAATGATCCACAAATGTGGGAAGCAGAGGGGAAACATTTAAACACATACTAACGAGCAGATAGGGAACTGGTGTGAATGATGAAAGTCCGGGATGCGTTCATATGTGACAGGAACTGAAGATGCATGGCACGGTGGCTCTGACAGGCACTTACACACCATTGCACGTCATATGCTAAAGTTGGATGGCCTTCCTTAGCATCCCGTAGACTTAGCCACTGGTATACCTATGTTTACAAAGCCATATTGGGTTTATCCACTCACAGGATGTTATTTTGCTTACTGTGCCAACGGCCAGAACATTCTTTGGGAAAAGTGCCTTCATGTACTCTGCCCCATCAGCTTGGAACACCTTTCAAAATCGTTTTAAACAAAAATATATTGTCTCTCTTAGCATTTTTAAATAATTGATGATGGATTTGGAAGCTGATTCCCTTACTTGTCAATGTTTTTAATTATGTTGTTTCAACATCTGCAGAATTGTCTTATGGATGTATTGATTATACTTGTACTTATTGTATTCTGAAACATTTTATGTAACAACTTACTGCTGCCTATTCTTGGCCAGGACACTCTTGGAAAATAGATTTTTTATCTCAATAAGCCTATCCTGGTTAAATAAAGGTTTAATAGCAATTAAAAAATTAGCAAGAACACAGTCCGGCCAAGCCAATCAGCAGGTACGACCAAGACAACCATCAAAAGCTGCTACTCGTTGGTCATTCTCCCGTTAGAACAAAGTGAAATGTTGGCCACACAGCCAGACAGCCCGTATCCAGGCAACCACGAACCAGACACCAATTGTCACACCCTGATTCCTTCCGAACCCCTGCCTGTCCCTGACCACGTACCTGCCTGCCGCCCGTCCGTCCCTCAAGCTCATTGATCATGTACCGAACCTCTGCCTGTCCCCGACCATGTACCTGCCTGCCGCCCATCCCTCAAGCTCATCGATCGTGTACCGAATCTCTGCCTGTCCCAGACCACTTACTTGCCTGCCGCCCGTTTGTCCCTCAAGCTCATCGATCATGTACCGAACCTCTGCCTGTCTCCGACCATGTACCTGCCTGCCGCCCATCCCTCAAGCTCATCGATCGTGTACCGAACCCCTGCCTGTCCCAGACCACTTACTTGCCTGCTGCCCATCTGTCCCTCAAGCTCATCGATCGTGTACTGAACCTCTGCCTTTCCCTGACTTCCCTTTGCCTCTCCCCTCTAAACAATAGGCTCTGTGCACAAGCGTATGGACGAACTTCCGCTTTAGCCAGATGTCGGCATACAAATTTCAGTTTTTAGTAGATGTCTCCAAGACCTGCCTAAAATAAGCATTAGTGATGTCCATCGAATTGTTGATGCCTGGTCCCCTGCTCCAACAAGCAAGCAGAACAAGGGATTCAAACTCTACGTATCAAGTTATCTGCACAACTACGAGGGTAAGTACTTTACTGTGGTGTGCTATCGGCTAAGCTAGTTAGCGACGTGTTCCTTTTTAGTGTAGTATTAGGCAGGACAATAGAATGCATAAAAATTCACCCTAGCCTCAAAAACGGCAAAAGAACGCTGGCTGAGCTGGAACGCTAGCGCGTCCCCATAGCAAGTGAATTGAAACGAACCTTCGCTCAGGCTCTTCTAACCTGAATGAAGCTTAAAATTCCATAGCCTCAAAAAAGCACCAAAACAGGTCTCCTCTTTTATTTTACTACTGTAACCTAATTTCACAGCGAAACTGAAAAATAACAACTGGCATAGGAAGTAAACATCTAGTCCTATATGGTATTAATTGCGCTTAAACCTGCGTTACGTGGAGGTATATAAAAAATTGCCTTTTCTGACTATTTCTAGTCTAGCGTTTGAAGTCATTGAATGGCGCAAGCCATATTTTATTAAAAAGAGGATATTCTCCTGATTAAAATGATGCCCCACTTGTACCTTGAAACTTAAATGAGTCACGTACATTATATATATTTTTTTTTCTCTGTACAACAGCATCACTCATCTTGTTGTGAGTTTAGGTGTTTACTAATGCGGATGAGTATTAGTAAGTAAACCGGAAACTGCAATACCGACTTCTAGACAAAAGTGGAAGTTCCTCACTACGCTGGTGCACAGAGTCTATACATAAACACTTTTGGCATGTATCTTTGATTGTAGTTCAGTATTCTTTTGTATTCTCCATATGGTTACTCTGCACCCTAAAAAAACTGAGATTATCCTTTGTAATGAAAACTATAACATTTTAATAAATTTTTATTATTTATAATAATAAACACACACACACACACATACACATGTTAAAATACCAAATGTATTTTATAATAAAGATACACTAACAGTAGTGGTTAACTCAATACTGGTAGCAGCATAGACAGGCTGGAGAACATTCACTGACAAAATTTGTTTTTCTCCTCTGGGGCATGTGTATGGAAGAACTTAACAATGTTAACTATCCTGTGCTCCTAAAATACTTCTAGCAGTTGTGCCTGGATCTGCCTGGGAGTATAATAGAGTTAAACTGATAAAATGTATACAGATTAAATATGGCAGATGCTATTTGCACCCAGGTGTCCGCAGCCAATAATGTTATTTGCACCTAGGTGTCCGCAGCCAACAATGCTATTTGCACCCAGGTGTTCGTAGCCAACAATGCTATTTGCACACAGGTGTCTGTAGCCAACAATGCTATTTGCACCCAGGTGTCCTTAGCCAACAATGCTATTTGCACCCGGGGTGGAAATAGCCCATGTATCTATTACAGTTTTTCTCAGTTGCTTTGGTGCATTTCTCACATCACTATTTACATTTGCACAACAGTTAGTTCAACCTCCACAACATTTAGTCATTTGTGCACATCATAGTAGCAGTTTCTCATTCCTTCCAACAAATTGCAAATGCTTTTGGAGATGCATCAATTGCTTTCATACAACTCTCTGCTGTTTTATAACATTATCATTTGCTTATGTCATGTCAGTCAAAATTAACTATACTTGTGAATACTGAATAGTCATTCCATATAAAACCAAGTTTTCATTTCATTGCTTGAGTCATTACAAACAAAAATGTTGAACTAGTTGTCAAAATCTGTCAAGCAAATTTTACAAATTCTTTTAAATCTTTTTTTTCCTGAAAATGTCTCCAAAATTGAACAATTTCTCTCAGGTGAATCTCAGCTTTCACTGATAAGAAGGGGTGTGTGAAGCATTAGTTGCAACCAATGATAAGCCACTTCTCTACAATCACTGTCAGAGTTGAATCCCATAAACCCCCACTTTACAAGCATATATGAACCAAGCAGGACATAGTGTGTACCATTTCTACAATACTGTGACACAGAAATGGAAGGTCAGCCTTGTGGAAGAGGTGAGGGGGCGGGGAGGAAGGGGAAGGGGACAAAACAGGGGAAGAGGAAGAAGAGGCCAAGTACATAGGCGGATCCCTGATGAAATCAGGGCTACAATTGTGGATCATGTTGTCAATCACTGCCTCACAACGGCTGAGGCTGGTCGTAGGGTGCAGCCAAATGTTGGGAGAACCACTGTCAATTATTCAAACATTTCATCGGGAGAACAGGTGTGTATAAATGGACAGTAATTCAGCAATAAACAATCTGCACTGCACCACTGTCATTGTGTCATACATGAAGCTTGCAGTGGGACCATAACTTGTCACTGTAGATTTTACATTTAGACGTACAGCTTTACTACATCACACATTTAGTGTATTGTAGTGTACAGTATTGTTACAGTAAAGATTTGCCATATTTATTGTAATTTTACTGTGCACCACACAGGATTGCAAGACAACCTTGCAGAGGTGGAAGAGGGCATATTTTTACTCCGCAACAAAAGAAAGCCATTTGTGCAATGGTGATTGCAAACAATGCCATAAGGTTGAGAGAGATACAAAGTGCTGTTATAGAGGATGACAACGTCTTTGGGAATACTGAATCTGTTTCAGTCGCTACAATTGATCAGGTCGCTACAATTCCTCAGGAGGAATCAAATGGGCATGAAACAATTGTACAATGTGCCATTTGAACGGAACAGCGACAGAGTGAAGGAGATCCGTCACCAGTATGTACAGGTAAAACATGTATGTGTTCTATGCATATTCTAATGTTCAGTGCTGTAAACTGTTTACTTTGTGTAGTGTCATGCACTACACTTACATGACAGTTCTGTGTATGTGTATTCACAGTGCATACTGTACAATATGGCAGGTGAAAAGGGAATTTAATAAGCTATTGAAACGACCTAATGTGCATACCACCGCGTATGCGACCGTGTATACGTCTATACGCGTATACACGACGCGTCAGTATACGCGTTCAGTCGACTGTCATAGACTATGGGGGGTGGATTCTGCCACAGAGATGTAGATAAGCGACCTACCGTCAACTTGCTCCCATTTAACATCGCCGTGACAGAATCTCTTATGCTGTATGTGGCCGTGAGTAAATATCTTTGCCTTAACGTCGCCGTGAGTGAATTTCCTTGGCTTTAGTAGATTACAACTTTTGGTTGTTCATTGCATACTGCACTTGTTATCTACACAAATTGAAGGTTGGGCTACATCAACATTCAAATTCTGCAATTCCTCTAAGAAAAACATACCCTTTTCTACTGCTCCTATATAGAGCACTTTCGAACGTTCAATATATATTGGAAGAATATCAAGACAGTAAATCCAGGTATTGAAACTCCAACTTATGGCCCATCCACCACTGCCCAGACATCCCTTAGGACCATGATCAGCCATTATTGTGCAGGTGTAATTTACATGTCCTTTTTATGCATTGTATACAGGTGTATTTAATAAGAAAATGAATATTGGTTCTTCCTACCACCATTCTACTAGAATAACTACCAGTTGGAGGAATGTGTTCCTGAGATAACACTTTATGTCCCAAATATCTCTTGGAGCCTAGACACTTATCATAGTCAGTAAGGGGAGAGTTTGCATGGCCATGAAGGCCTGGGGTAATCAGTCAAGCCATGTTTGACAGTATATCACTGGATAATCCCCCCTCCCCGTATGTGGAAACAACCTCTACAGTTCCTGCTTGTTCTTGGTGCCTTTTGCCCTCAGGTTTGTCTCCAGCAAAAACATCCATGCAGGTCAGATGATTGACAGGTGCTTTTTTCTACGGTCACATCATTGGCAGCTATACATGCCTGTGCCACAGCACTTCCTCCACCACACTTCACAGAACAGGTGCCATAACACTTCCTCCACCATGCTTAACAGAATAGTTTATTTGTATTTTTTATGTAACCTTTATTTAACCAGGTAGGCCGATTGAGACAGATTCTCATTTGCAATGGTGACCTGGCCAAGACAAAGCGCAAACGTGCAGGACAACATACAGTTACACACAGTACACAGAGTACAAAAATACAAAATGAAGTAGAGTCTGTAAGAGGTGCCATAACACTTCCTCCACCACACTTCACAGAAGAGGTGCCATAACACTTCCTCCACCATGCTTCACAGAAGAGGTGGTATGCTTTGGCTCATAAGCAGATGCTCACCTTCTCATTACTCCTCCCTTCCCATCTTTCTTTTAAGTCGCTGAGGGTTTACTGATCTGGCCAAGAAGGGGTTTTTATTGAACTGGGAAATAATTATTCTGTCATCCACCTCAGATATCTTTTGTAGGCTATACGATTGTGCTCAACTCGAAAATCTGTTTAGGAGATTCAATTAATCCTTGTACATTTTCAATACGGCATTCCAAAATGCAACATTGCTTAAATATTAACAAAATGCGTTCTGAACCTTGCGCTCAAAATAGCTTGTAAATTATAATACATTCAAGGAATCATTGCACTCCAATCCAATTTTCAGATGAGAAATTACATTGAGAAACACAGAAATGCGTATACAAAACAGGTAATTTACAAACATGCAAAATGGTAAAAATCACAATATCAACTCTCAAGGGACAGAACAACTGTAGCAATATCAGCCACATCTGGAGCAGGCATGATGCAGAGGTTTATTAAGTTGACCAGTTCTACAAACATATACTGCCAAGGTCAGCCAGGCATGGACAGAGACACCCAGATCTAACTAAATTAGTAATTGGTTTGTAAGAGTGAAAAGAAATCTCTGGGGTTTGTGAGAATTGCTTATATCCACGGTATATCCATATCTTGTGTCAAGGCACTGCACAATGCATCACACTTAGGTTCTTATCTGTGGTACAATGATCATATACCAAACCCGCTTGTGCCTTATTCCTTACGTATACCGATTTACTGTGATGCCACTTAAAGCAAAGAAAGAGCAAAGAGAAGTTATATTATGGTTTAGGGTGGCATTCATGCATCAGGGCCGGGCCAACCTGCCATAATGGAGTCAATCATGGATTTAACATTTACATCATGCAGCAGACGCTTTTATTATTGTAACGTTACTGAAGCTATTGGTGTACTTTCAATAAGTGCTCCCTAAAGAAATTGCATTTCTGTTTATTTTTGGAAAGTAAGTGATTGCAAAGTATTAATATCTCAGTGTCAGTTGTTGAATTAAGTTGCCTTTATCTGTTCAAGTTCGAAGTGTTTGTATTTGTCATGAAATGCTTAGTTTCCTTACTCCGCAACAGAGCAGATAAGAATAAAAACGGTATGATCTAAAGAAATTCATGTTAATGTATGATCTGTTCATAACTGTACACATCTGAGCAAAAAACTAATTTCCTGGGTGTGTACATACCTATATAAAAATGCACCTTTAGCAGGATATATTCTGATTAACCATGTATTTTGATCCATAGTAATACCACATCATTTGTGGTGTATTATTTTTTTCTTTTATATTTTACATTTCTATTTTATGTTATGTAGGACGTTTGCCTGATACACCATGTGGCTAATATGCGGTGATCACTGTACATTTCATTGTATTCTGTAACATTTACTCTTTAGTATTTTCATGAATAGAGAGTGTATGTTTCGGCTCAGTGATATTTTGACTAAGGCATGTGTTATCATTTTATATTACTAGGTATTCAGACAGTTAACCAAGCAAAAATATGAATACCTGTTAATATGAGTAGAATTCCTTATGTTGTAATATCATGTTGTTATAAACTATTTGTGTGACAATTATTTACACTGACTACACTAGTATTTTACAAATATGTTGAAATCTTTATTTTCCTACACTCACGGCGGCGACGTTCAGACATTGCACATAGTTAATCACTCACGGTGACGTAGCACATTGTTGAACACTCACGGCGACGTTCAGACGTTGCACATGTGAATTCACTCACGGCGGCGGCGTAAGAAATTTTGACAACGTCTGTAACGCCGTCGCCTATGGGGGGTGGATTCCGCCACGGAGATGTAGATAAGCGACCTACCGTCAACTTGCTCCCATTTAACGTCGCCGTGAGCGAATCTCTTTGGCTTAACGTCGCCGTGAGTGAATCTCTTATGCTTTAGGTCGCCGTTAAAAGTTTCGTTTGTGCTGATGCAGCGTTGTATATATTAGACATTTAATTTTAGCTGTCACCAACCCCACAAACTACTCCAAACTCCCTCAAAATAGGCTCAATCATGTATGCTCTGTTTGTGCCGCTGAAAGGTTTGTTTGTGCTTCTACAGATTTTGGTACATACCTATTCCTACTGGTGAGTGAATTCACATGTGCAACGTCTGAACGTCGCAGTGAGTGTTCAACAATGTGCTACGTCGCCGTGAGTGATTAACTATGTGCAATGTCTGAACGTCGCCGCCGTGAGTGTAGGAAAATAAAGATTTCAACATATTTGTAAAATACTAGTGTAGTCAGTGTAAATAATTGTCACACAAATAGTTTATAACAACATGATATTACAACATAAGGAATTCTACTCATATTAACAGGTATTCATATTTTTGCTTGGTTAACTGTCTGAATAGCTAGTAATATAAAATGATAACACATGCCTTTGTCAAAATATCACTGAGCGAAACATACACTCTCTATTCATGAAAATACTAAAGAGTAAATATTACAGAATACAATGAAATGTACAGTGATCACCGCATATTTACAGCTAAATCCAAAATCTAAATGTACAGCTGTAATCAGTCTGTGTGTAGTTCACTTGTTTAGCCACATGGTGTATCAGGCAAACGTCCTACGGCGCCAGTAGTAAGACAATTATAAAACATATTAACAAACATTACATAAAATAGAAATGTAAAATATAAAAGAAAAAAATAATACACCACAAATGATGTGGTATTACTATGGATCAAAATACATGGTTAATCAGAATATATCCTGCTAAAGGTGCATTTTTATATAGGTATGTACACACCCAGAAAATTCGTTTTTTGCTCAGATGTGTACAGATATGAACAGATCATACATTAACATGAATTTCTTTAGGTCATACCTAAGCATTTCATGACAAATACAAACACTTCGAACTTGAACAGATAAAGGCAACTTAATTCAACAACTGACACTGAGATATTAATACTTTGCAATCACTTACTTTCCAAAAATAAACAGAAATGCAATTTCTTTAGGGAGCACTTATTGAAAGTACACCAATAGCTTCAGTAACGTTACAATAATAAAAGCGTCTGCTGCATGATGTAAATGTTAAATCCATGATTGACTCCATTATGGCAGGTTGGCCTGGCCCTGATGCATGAATGCCACCCCAAACCATAATATAACTTCTCTTTGCTCTTTCTCTGCTTTAAGTGGCATCACAGTAAATCGGTATACGTAAGGAATAAGGCACAAGCGGGTTTGGTACATGATCATTGTACCACAGATAAGAACCTAAGTGTGATGCATCGTGCAGTGCCTTGACACAAGATATGGATATACCGTGGATATAAGCAATTCTCACAAACCCCAGAGATTTCTTTTCACTCTTATAAACCAATTACTAATTTAGTTAGATCTGGGTGTCTCTGTCCATGCCTGGCTGACCTTGGCAGTATATGTTTGTAGAACTGGTCAGCTTAATAAACCTCTGCATCATGCCTGCTCCAGATGTGGCTGATATTGCTACAGTTGTTCTAGCCCTTGGGAGTTGATATAGTGATTTTTACCATTTTTCATGTTTGTAAATTACCTGTTTTGTATACGCATTTTCTCAATGTAATTTCTCATCTGAAAATTGGATTGGAGTGCAATGATTCCTTGAATGTATTATAATTTACAAGCTAATTTGAGCGCAAGGTTCAGAACGCATTTTGTTAATATTTAAGCAATGTTGCATTTTGGAATGCCGTATTGAAAATGTACAAGGATTAATTGAATCTCCTAAACAGATTTTCGAGTTGAGCACAATCTTATAGACTACAAAAGATATCTGAGGTGGATGACAGAATAATTATTTCCCAGTTCAATAAAAACCCCTTCTTGGCCAGATCAGTAAACCCTCAGCAACTTAAAAGAAAGATGGGAAGGGAGGAGTAATGAGAAGGTGAGCATCTGCTTATGAGCCAAAGCATACCACCTCTTCTGTGAAGCATGGTGGAGGCAGTGTTATGGCACCTCTTACAGACTCTACTTCATTTTGTATTTTTGTACTCTGTGTAACTGTATGTTGTCCTGCACGTTTGCGCTTTGTCTCGGCCAGGTCACCATTGCAAATGAGAATCTGTCTCAATCGGCCAACCTGGTTAAATAAAGGTTACATAAAAAATACAAATAAACTATTCTGTGAAGCATGGTAGAGGAAGTGTTATGGCACCTGTTCTGTGAAGCATGGTGGAGGAAGTGTTGTGGTTCTGTGAAGTGTGGTGGAGTAAGTGTTGTGGCATGTGCATGTATGGCTGCCAATGATGTGACTGTAGAAAAAAGCACCTGTCAATCATCTGACCTGCATGGACATTTTTGCTGGAGACAAACCTGAGGGCAAAAGGCACCAAAAACAAGCAGGAACTGTAGAGGTTGTTTCCACATATGGGGAGGGGGGATTATCCAGTGATATACTGTCAAACATGGCTTGACTGATGACCCCAGGCCTTCATGGCCATGCAAACTCTCCCCTTACAATGAAAAGTGTCTAGGCTCCAAGAGATATTTGGGACATAAAGTGTTAACTCAGGAACACACTCCTCCAACTGGTAGTTATTCTAGTAGAATGGTGGTAGGAATAACCAATATTCTATTTTTTATTAAATACACCTGTATACAATGCATAAAAAGGACATGTAAATTAATCCTGCACAATAATGGCTGATCATGGTCCACAGGGATGTCTGGGCAGTGGTGGATGGGCCATAAGTTGGAGTTTCAATACCTGGATTTACTGTCTTGATATTCTTCCAATATATATTGAACGTTCACAAGTTCGAATTTACAGTTCTCTATATAGGAGCAGTAGAAAAGGGTATGTTATTCTTAGAGGAATTAGGTAACAAGTGCAGTATGCAATGAACAAACAAAAGTTGTAATCTGCTAAAGCCAAGGAAATTCACTCACGGCGACGTTAAGCCAAAGAAATTCACTCACGGCGACGTACAGCTTAAAAGATTCACTCACGGCGACGTTAAATGGGAGCAAGTTGACGGTAGGTCGCTTATCTACATCTCCGTGGCAGAATCCACCCCCCATGGTCGCCGCCGTGAGTGATTTACATGTGCAACGTCTGAACGTCGCCGTGAGTGATTAACAATGTGCAACGTCTGAACGTCGCCGCCGTGAGTGTAGCAAAATAAAGATTTAACATTTCTATCATGGGGGTATAACAACATATTTGTAAAATAATTACAAATAATAAAATAATTGTTTACTCTCTTTCCACTATAGCTATGTCACTATCAGTAAGAAAGCAGTGGTAAGAAAGCTGTTGTAATAACAAACCTTTATCGGTACAAAAGGAGCACAAATGGTTGAGCCTATTTTGAGTTAATTTTACCTCTAAAATATCATTATATATCTAGCAGCACAAACAAAACATTTTACGGCACAAACCAGCACGAACGATTAAGCCTATTTTGCCATATATTTGCGCTGGATTGGGGACCATCTTTACACAGATAAAAACCTTTAATCGCTTCTACTCCAGTTGTGCTGCTGTCATTTTAAGTATTAGCCCCAAAAAATATTTTATAGTTAATTCTAAAAACATTTTATAGTTAATTTATAGTCACTCCGCCCCCCAAATCCTCCAAATTCACCCATAATGAATTTGTTTGTGCCGTTATAGTTTTTGTGCTGCTTTCATATTTTAAATATTAAATATGTTATAGATCAAATTCACTCAAAATAGGCTCAATCGTTTGTGCTTCGTTTGGGTCGGTAAAATCCTTCCTTTTCAACTTTTTTTGGAAAGGAAAGAAAAAGGTGCAGTGATCTCTTAATTTTTTCCGGAGCTGTATAGCAGAGCTATAGGTCTATGGGAAAGAGAAATGTAGACTATTTACCAAAAGCTATAGCAGCACAAACAAAATTTTAGCGACACAAACGGAGCGCAAACGATTGAGCCTATTTTGACGCAGTTTGGAGCAGGTTCAGGGGCTGCTAACCTAAAATGAAATGTCTAATAGGATATAAAACGCTGCATCATTACAAATGGAGAACAAACAATTGAGCCTATTTAGATGGAATTTTGAGCATGTTGGGGGGGCTGGTGACAACATACCCTATAATTAAATATCTAATATTTAAAACACCAATGCAGCCCAAATGAAAATTGTAACCGCAAAGAAGTGCTGCTATAATTTTTTAGATATGAAATAATTTATAGGTCAAATTCACTCAATAGGCTCCATCATATGTGCTCATTTTGTGCCGATAAAGGTTTGTTTTTGCGACTGCTTTCTTACGGATAGTTACAGGGCTATAGTGGAAAGAGAGTAAAGGCAGTGCGCTATCCAGTAGGAATAGGTACCAAAAACTGTAGAAGCGCAAACAAACCTTTCAGCGGCACAAACAGAGCATAAATGATTGAGCCTATTTTGAGGGAGTTTGGAGCAGGTTGTGGGGCTGGTGACAGCTAAAATTAAATGTCTAATATATGCAACGCTGCATCAGCACAAACGAAACTTTTAACGGCGACCTAAAGCATAAGAGATTCACTCACGGCGACGTTAAGACAAAGAGATTCGCTCACGGCGACGTTAAATGGGAGCAAGTTGACGGTAGGTCGCTTATCTACATCTCCGTGGCAGAATCCACCCCCCATAGTCGCCGCCGTGAGTGATTTACATGTGCAACGTCTGAACGTCGCGGTGAGTGATTAACAATGTGCAACGTCTGAACGTCGCCGCCGTGAGTGTAGGAAAATAAAGATTTCAACATATGTGTACAATACTAGTGTAGTCAGTGTAAATAATTGTCACACAAATAGTTTATAACAACATGATATTACAACATAAGGAATTCTACTCATATTAACAGGTATTCATATTTTTGCTTGGTTAACTGTCTGAATACCTAGTAATATAAAATGATAACACATGCCTTAGTCAAAATATCACTGAGCCGAAACATACACTCTCTATTCATGAAAATACTAAAGAGTAAATGTTACAGAATACAATGAAATGTACAGTGATCACCGCATATTAGCCACATGGTGTATCAGGCAAACGTCCTACATAACATAAAATAGAAATGTAAAATATAAAAGAAAAAAATAATACACCACAAATGATGTGGTATTACTATGGATCAAAATACATGGTTAATCAGAATATATCCTGCTAAAGGTGCATTTTTATATAGGTATGTACACACCCAGGAAATTAGTTTTTTGCTCAGATGTGTACAGATATGAACAGATCATACATTAACATGAATTTCTTTAGATCATACCGTTTTTATTCTTATCTGCTCTGTTGCGGAGTAAGGAAACTAAGCATTTCATGACAAATACAAACACTTCGAACTTGAACAGATAAAGGCAACTTAATTCAACAACTGACACTGAGATATTAATACTTTGCAATCACTTACTTTCCAAAAATAAACAGAAATGCAATTTCTTTAGGGAGCACTTATTGAAAGTACACCAATAGCTTCAGTAACGTTACAATAATAAAAGCGTCTGCTGCATGATGTAAATGTTAAATCCATGATTGACTCCATTATGGCAGGTTGGCCTGGCCCTGATGCATGAATGCCACCCCAAACCATAATATAACTTCTCTTTGCTCTTTCTCTGCTTTAAGTGGCATCACAGTAAATCGGTATACGTAAGGAATAAGGCACAAGCGGGTTTGGTACATGATCATTGTACCACAGCTAAGAACTTAAGCGTGATGCATCGTGCAGTGCCTTGACACAAGATTTGGATATACCGTGGATATAAGCAATTCTCACAAACCCCAGAGATTTCTTTTCACTCTTATAAACCAATTACCAATTTAGTTAGACCTGGGTGTCTCTGTCCATGTCTGGCTGACCTTGGCAGTATATGTTTGTAGAACTGGTCAGCTTAATAAACCTCTGCATCATGCCTGCTCCAGATGTGGCTGATATTGCTACAGTTGTTCTGTCCCTTGAGAGTTGATATTGTGATTTTTACCATTTTGCATGTTTGTAAATTACCTGTTTTGTATACGCATTTCTGTGTTTCTCAATGTAATTTCTCATCTGAAAATTGGATTGGAGTGCAATGATTCCTTGAATGTATTATAATTTACAAGCTAATTTGAGTGCAAGGTTCAGAACGCATTTTGTTAATATTTAAGCAATGTTGCATTTTGGAATGCCGTATTGAAAATGTACAAGGATTAATTGAATCTCCTAAACAGATTTTCGAGTTGAGCACAATCGTATAGCCTACAAAAGATATCTGAGGTGGATGACAGAATAATTATTTCCCAGTTCAATAAAAACCCCTTCTTGGCCAGATCAGTAAACCCTCAGCGACTTAAAAGAAAGATGGGAAGGGAGGAGTAATGAGAAGGTGAGCATC
Organism: Esox lucius; assembly: GCF_011004845.1. Classification (NCBI taxonomy): domain Eukaryota; kingdom Metazoa; phylum Chordata; class Actinopteri; order Esociformes; family Esocidae; genus Esox; species Esox lucius. The sequence goes on from NC_047590.1 coordinate 24,122,229, forward strand.
TGCTTATGAGCCAAAGCATACCACCTCTTCTGTGAAGCATGGTGGATGAAGTGTTGTGGCACCTGTTCTGTGAAGTGTGGTGGAGGAAGTGTTATGGCACCTGTTCTGTGAAGCATGGTGGAGGAAGTGTTATGGCACCTGTTCTGTGAAGTGTGGTGGAGGAAGTGTTGTGGCACCTGTTCTGTGAAGTGTGGTGGAGGAAGTGTTATGGCACCTGTTCTGTTAATCATGGTGGAGGAAGTGTTGTGGAACGTTCAAAAGTTCGAATTTACAGTTCTCTATATAGGAGCAGTAGAAAAGGGTATGTTATTCTTAGAGGAATTAGATAACAAGTGCAGTATGCAATGAACAAACAAAAGTTGTAAGATAACAAGTGCAATATGCAATGAACAACCAAAAGTTGTAATCTGCTAAAGCCAAGGAAATTCACTCACGGCGACGTTAAGCCAAAAATTCACTCACGGCGACGTACAGCATAAAAGATTCACTCACGGCGACGTTAAATGGGAGCAAGTTGGCGGTAGGTCGCTTATCTACATCTCCGTGGCAGAATCCACCCCCCATAATCTACATCTCCGTGGCAGAATCCACCCCCCATAAATAAAGTCCCTTTTCACCTGCCATAGTACAATATGTTGTCCAAAATGCATTATGTTACACAGGTAAAGTTGTTGTAGTTTTTCCTCACTCCCTCTTCTGTAATAAAGCATGTACTGGAGCTGGAGGCCAGGGAACCGCTGCACACATTCATATACCTTGATGAGGCGGGTTTCAATTTGGCAAAAGGTAGAAGACGTGGTAAGGAATCGGATTGGACAGAGAGCAACCATTGATGTCCCAGGCCAACGAGGAGGGAATATTACTATGTGTGCCCCCATCTCAGAAAACGGCATCCTCACCCATATCCCCTGTCTTGGTCCATACAACACACAACATCTGCTGACTTTTTTAGACACTCTTTACAGGGACATAATCCCTGAGAATGAGAGAGGTCTAACAGGATACCATCTGAACAAGCATGTTGTTGTTTTGGATAATGTGCGTTTTCACCACACAGATGTTGCCAGACTGTGGTTTGCAGCACATAATAGGATTCTGGTGGAATATCTCCCTCCCTACTCACCATTCCTGAATCCAACAGAGGAGTTGTTCTCTTCCTGGAGGTGGAAGGTATATGACCGGCATCCATTTACCTCACTAAATACAATAATGTGTAAATTTACTATATTTTTCAAATGGCTGTGCAAATAGTATATAGTGCTGTCTTAAGCATTTTCAGGTAGTGTCACCAAGATCTGACTTTTTTGCATTGGAAAACATTTACAGAGTAAACCGTCATAATGAAAACATGACAAAGCCATTTGACTATCTTGTTCATAAACAATGGTGTCAGGACTTTTCATCTTGATGACACTGACACTTTCATTGACATAAATACTTGCCTTTGAGGAATGACCTATCCATTTTGAGCAAGTGACACACTTTTGCAGGTTATCAACTAGGTTTTGCAGTTTGTACTAATTGTTTTGAGAACTGCATTAACTGATGTGAGAAATGCACCAAAGCGACTGAGAAAAACTGTAACACCCAGGTGTATATAATGGCAGACAGTTCTTACCCATGTGTCCATAGCCATGATTTGGTGAGATAATGACTTTATTCATCTGTAAGTATCAGGTTGATTACTACAGCTTGCTTATGCATGTCACTAATTCAAAAAATACCAAGAATACCTTGTATTAGTTCTACCTGTTGTGAGTCATTTTTTGCATGATGCACAGGAGCAATACATTCACACTTTGGCCTTGGCCGGCTAATGCACCTTTGAAACTTTGATAATATGTATGTAAATTCCCTTATTCCCCAATGTCCCCATCTAACATTAGCTAACTAACATCATGACAATGGACAAATCTGTTCAGCTGTAGCCAGTTAGAGCTAGCTAGCACTAACACTACTAGTTAGCAAAATTACTGTATGCCTTCATAATTGCTGGCTAACGTTAGCTAAATTACTTGGCTAACATCTAACATTTGCTAAATTAGCTGGGCATAGCTAACAATAGAAGTTTCACATTGCATCATTTTAGCTAAATTATAAAAACAGCATGTTGTTGAAAAGGTTATATTTTGTGTTTAATATAGCCTACCGTTTTTAGCAAGTATAAGTACAGTACAACGAAATGCAATAAAAGCCATGCCTCCTGCGAGGATCGAACTCACAACCTAGACGTTACAAGACTGCCAGCACCTACCTACTGCGCTAAAGAGTCAGCTGCCAGTGCCAAGTGACCAGTATCCTTTGGCGTCTGCTGCCGTTGATCCATGTAGCTAACCGTCACAAATTGCATTATTTATTTGGGTGGGTGTAAAATAGCCGATTAGCTGCCATGTGGCTATTCTCACCCGGGTGCAAATAGACACTCTGATTAAATATTTGTATTAGCTCTCATATCCCTGAGCTGGGTTCCAGAATTATTACAACTCTTAGTAAGTTCCTTGTTTTTCCAGAAATCCTGGTTGGAGTATTTCAGATTTCCTGCTTTTCCCCCACTCCTGATTCACTCCTCCTTGACCTTACATCTTTCATCACAAATGCTCAGTGCATTCTGGATTCATCTTATCATAGAAAAACTGATATCTTTTCAATATTTCAAGTCTATTGTGCATTTTATGGATGGTAAGTGTCACAATCACTTCCCCTTGATTAATGCCTACTGTCTTCAATTCAACGCCAAACCTGTAACAAAATACACTTCATATTGTGGATTCTTCAATGTAGCCTTCTTACTACTACAATAGATACATAATGATTCTGTCTTCTGTATACCCTACCTACCTTTTCACCCTCTGTATATCCATCCTAATGCATTAAGAAGGAAAAACATTCCACAAATTAACTTTTAAACAGGCACACCAGATCACTTAAAAGCATACCACATGACTACCTCATAAAGCTGGTTGAGAGAATGCCAAGTGTGCAAAACTGTCATCAAGGCAAAGGGTAGCTACTTTAAAGAATCTAATCTGTACATTAATCTAATCTGTACACTTTTTTACTACATGATTCCATATGTAATGATAATTTAAATTCTGACATTTCCTTTGTAACAACTTGGCAATTAAATAGTCTTGAAATTATAACTAATGAATCTATAAAATTACTGCAAATGTGAATTTTTATTGGGCTGTGTTTATGTGTGGCCCCTTTAACAGCCTGTCTACCAGATCACTAAGTAGAATATCTGTAGGGGAAGAGGGCTTCCAAGATGACAACCATCCTTTGCTCTTCATAAACCCTGACTAGTGTGTCACATCGTGTTCACTGGTTCAGTCACTATTAGGCCAAGGTGGTACCCCATTCTACCGGACACCCCTCTGTGAAATACTTTATATAATGTGGCTACACACTTGAAAAAGACAATTATAGTTTTAAATCTTCCCTGTTGTCCATGTCCACTTGTGCAGCTAATGCATACTATAATGTCCTCCCTAATATCAACCAAAATATGCAAGCAATATATATATTCTAAACATAACCTAGAAATATTAACATGTCATTTAAAAAGAATTATGACAGTCAATATTATTGTTGTCTATTTTTGTTATTCTATGCTCTTGTTAATATAGACTTGCATAAAAAACGAAATAGCTTTGTCAAGTAATTTTTCCGTCTTAATCTCCCTCAACCTCCTTCAGCTGCTGTTGCTGATCCAGCGTCTTCACGTTCATATATTTATATTGTTAGGAACTTAAATAAGTATTTTCACCTGTCATATTAGTTTGTCTCACAATCTCTCTTTAAAAACAAATCTGTAATTTTAGGCTAACCTGAAAAGTTAAAAAAAAATTGTGGATTAGATGGAGTTTGAGGTTAATAAGTTTTAATGGAATATTTTGACAGGCTTGGGTGTGAAAGAAAACTAGGATCCACTTGTTTTTCCGACATTACTCATCTCTGCGTAGTCTGGACCCGTGTGGTCCTGTATGTAAGGTTGCCAGATTTCATTGACCATAAACTGTATTCTTCTGCTGTCTTCAGAAAACCAATCGACTCGCCCAAGCCCATTAAAAATAGCCCAATTGAGTATGAAACACATTCCACCTGGCAACACTTAATATGGAAGTTTCGTCCTACTGTTATTTTAGCTGCAGTGTTTCGTTGGTATTTTATATATGAGTGCAAAATCATATTTTACTATGCCAACACACAGAGGCGGTGCGAGATTTTGGGAAGGCTGTTGCCTATGAGCTTTGAATGATGGAAAACCCTGCGTATAGATATATAAAAGGCCACCCACCAAAGTGGCTAGTAAGTGTCACTGCGTTACACGTGACAGCCAAATTCTACCCGCATTTGGCGGGTGGGCGGGTGCCAATGTCAAGCCCTGTTTACAGCCCCTGAGAGGTTTAGCCAAAACTATACCTATCTGTTGTAGCAGTACTGTAGCTCCCTCCAGTTAACAGACACGGACACAAGGCGTTCTTATTTACGGGCATTTATTAGTCATCCTCGATGCCATCAAACATGCCGTGAGAACTCATTGGCCGCGTTAACTCCAAGGAAGTGAGAAAACAGGTAAAAGGTAACTTCTCTTCTGTTAGTTTCTTGATTAACTTAAATGTAGTAATGATATTACCAAACTTAACAAGTCGTCATTAGCTTGGCCATGCGCTTCTACCAGAGAAAATGAAAGTGTATTCTACGATGCCGGTGTTACATCAATAAACATCTGAACAACGAATCTCAGAAGAATAGTTCCGCTATGTAATCCTACATAAACAAGTCAGCTTATACACCTATTTCCAAGTAAAATAAATGCAGATAAAATAAATATATTATGACATATTTAAACGTGGTTACTTATTAAATTAAAACTTATTTATAAATTATTCTTTTATGGAACTTAAATTATGCATCTATCTCTGCTGACAGCTACAAGTACCGAAACACACAATGGTCCTACTAAATTACTGGATTATACTTAGAAAAAGCAATATGATTTAATTGTACTATGGAATAGGAAAAGTTCTAACACATTCCCTCCTTTTGAGATTAAGTCTCAACAAAAATAAATTTGAAATAGTACAAACAGTAGAAAGTACATCATACATTCCAGCAAGAGCAACGGATTATTATCCAAAAAAAAAAAATCTCCTACCATTAATCATCATTAAACTAATATTGATTAGATGCAAAACAATCAACAATACTTTAATAATGCATAAACATTTCTTCCCATATCCTAAGGAATGGGAGGTGACAAATACTTTATTATTTATGTTATAGTCACAAAAACATTTTCCACAAGCAATGGTTATACAAACAGTAATGTTTACTTGGTGTCGTTTCAGTTTTCATCCATGTCCTTCACATTGATCCCCTGTATAACCGCATAATATTCATGTGCCTGTTGTCCAGGTCAGTGTCAGTGTAAGTGAGGTTAAGTGGGAGAACGTGTGGTTCATCAGCAACCACCAGCCATTCTCATGGTGGTGCCTCCCGTGGGCCGTTGCCCAATCAGGTGGCTATTATTTAAGTCCTGCCTTTGGACTGCTGCTGTTGGTTCCTCAAGGTTCTCCGTTGTTCCCCCCAGCCTCTATGGTCCAGATAATAGCGGAAAGTGCAATACCGGCGATGAAGGCAATGAACGTGACTTTCAGTAAGCCCTCCTCGCTACTCCATGGCCAACGTGGTGGTCATCGTCCTGGCATCCGCTGATACATCGTCATCAGGGTCGTATGGTGCTTTCCTGCAGTGGCTGGCGTCGACCCACGTAGCTCTCTCACCTTTTTGGCCGTCTGGGTGATCAGTAGCACCTGGTATGGTCCCAATCACCTAAGCTGATACCAGTACTTCCTACAGATGTCCCTCATGACAACCCAGTCACCTGGTGAGATCTTGTGTAGTGGTCCTTCTTTTGGCTCAAGCAGGGCTGCTTTCACCCTAGGAAAAATAGACTCCAACACATTGTTAAGTGCGATGCAATAACTCACCGTCTTGTTGTCGCAGCCTTGCAACATCAGTCTATTCTGTGGGAAAGGAGTGGTGATCATCCTCATTGGTCTGCCTGTAAGCACCTCATGAGGAGAAAGACCCGTAGTGCAATGCTTTCTGCCTTGTATGTACATTAAGGCAAGTAGCATCACTATTACCCATAACAACCCTGTCTCAGCCATCAATTTGGTCAATTTGGTTTTTAGAGTCTGATTAGCTCTCTCAACCAGTCCACCACTGGCTGGATGATAGCTACAATGTGTGCGCAGATCTATCTTTGGACTAGTGGAGATGCATTCAATTACAATATTTATAAAATGGGAGCCATTGTCTGATGTAAATTTTTATGGTAATCTGGGAATAATTTCCAGCATCAAATTCTTTGCGACAGCGATGGCTGTGGCATGTTTGCATGGAAATGCTCTGAATCAGATTCAGTTAGAATGTCACCTCTCCCTCATTTCCCACCTCAATACCATGGTTCGCCCTCTGATTCCAATTCATCAATATTTTGTAGAATGTCAACAGCTTGCTGAGACGTATATTGTGCCCTTCGGGACATTGTAATGTAATACGCTACCGACCAAACCGTGCAACCGCTGTTACTGTGTAGCCGCCCGTCTACACAGTGAACTCCAGCGTGAACTCGCTACATTTTCAAAAATTTCATAACAGCTCCGCCCATTCAGTTGATCGATATAATTGTCATTTTCTCTCCATGGTTTTGATAGGCCATTATAGCCTATTGAATAGAAAATTATTGTTGGCTTCTTAACCCTATCGCCTTACACAAAAAAAATCACAATAGAAAATCACCATATAACAGCTACTGGAGATGTGTTTCAAATAGCCATATAATAGCCTACATTTATATTGACACTGGCAATCAGTCTAAGAAAACAAGAACATATGGAACAAGTGTAATTGGCTTGATCAATTTCTCTTGACAAATTGCTTTATTGGAATGAAAGTTACAATTATTTTAAAGTGCAATACCTTTTACCAGTTTTACTTGAAACACACCAAAATTCTGAGTGTGGACAGAGCTATTTTTGTGGCATGGTAGGGGCTACAGCCAATTGACTATTAGTTTGCTGATATGGAACTTGAAGCATGTCATTTTCCCATTATATCTGAGATGTTGATATGGGTTTGATTGAAATTAAAGATATATTTCAAAGCATGTTTTCCACTTGAAAATAAATCAGTGTGAGGACATTTTGAGGTGAAACAAAAGTTTGTAGCTACAACTTATTCTAAAATATTTTTAGGGTACTCATAACAGTTATTTCACTTACACACTGTTTTTAGGCCTCTCTCTATATGCACTTATTACATGATATTGTAAACACGTTTTCCCACTTACAAAGCATGTAGAAGTCTGTACTTTTTATCATATGTACTCTTCAACTGTGAGTGACGGAATTTAAAACAAAAATCCAGAAAATCACATTTTTAAGTAATTCATTTGCATTTTATTGCATGACATAAGTATTTGATACATCAGAAAAGCAGAACTTAATATTTGGTACAGAAACCTTTGTTTGCAATTACAGAGATCATACGTTTCCTGTAGTTCTTGACCAGGTTTGCACACACTGCAGCAGGGATTTTGGCCTACTCCTCCCTACAGACCTTCTCCAGATCCTTCAGGTTTCGGGGCTGTCGCTGGGCAATACAGACTTTCAGCTCCCTCCAAAGATTTTTTATTGGGTTCAGGTCTGGAGACTGGCTAGGCCACTCCAGGACCTTGAGATGCTTCTTACGGAGCCACTCCTTAGTTGCCCTGGCTGTGTGTTTCGGGTCGTTGTCATACTGGAAGACCCAGCCACGACCCATCTTCAATGCTCTTACTGAGGGAAGGCCAAGATCTCACGATATACATGGCCCCATCCATCCTCCCCTCAATTCAGTGCAGTTGTCCTATCCCCTTTGCAGAAAAGCATCCCCAAAGAATTGTTTCCACCTCCATGCTTCATGGTTGGGATGGTGTTGTTGGGGTTGTACTCATCCTACTTCTTCCTCCAAACACGGCAAGTGGAGTTTAATTTTTGTCTTTAATTTTTGTCTCATCAGACCACATGACCTTCTCCCATTCCTCCTCTGGATCATCCAGATGGTCATTGGCAAACTTCAGACATGCCTGGACATGCAGTGGCTTGAACAGGGGGATTTAACAGTTTTTTCTGATGGCTGTAGATGTAGTGATTGTATGAGTTAGTGAACTGTTATAAGCTGTTGTAACCAATGAATCAAAATATTAAATGTTTGTAATATGAGCTGAAACTGAAGGAGCAAGTAGGAGAATAGGAAACCCTGTTTAAGCAGTTGCCGGCGAGAGAAAGATTTAGTATGTCTGTCTTTTAAGAAACAGGACACAGGTTAGAGACACACACACATAGTCTGACAGGCCAGACAGAAACCAGGAGGGGACAAGAAGATGTTTGCGTTTATCCTTATAAGGAATAGAACTGGAACTGGACCAATAGCACACTTGTTTTGTGAATTTAACGACTCTATCTTTTGGGCGTAGTAGAAGTATAAAATGATCTGTTGAATGTTGATCCTTAGACATTGTGCGGCGACACTTGTCTCCAAAAGCTTTTGTAATAAACGGAATATGCGGTATGATAATTGACCTGACTCCTGGTGTTTTATTCTCCTTTCCAACAAACCAACTCGGGGAAGTGTTAGACTTCAACATGGCTTAGGCACATTTCTTGTATCTATTGGTTATTTTTGCAAAACGCTACACACAAATAAGAAAACCTTTCACCAAATCAGCAAAACATTGTAGTTCTCTTGCAAAAGCAAATAAACCTTGCTTAACTCTTCAAACCTCTGTAACAATGGTATTTTTTGTATCAAACAGTTAACACAATCTCATTAATTAAACGCCATCACATTAATAAGCACACAATGCACTGATGGCATGAATAAAAAACACATCTGGCTTTTGCTTTCTCTGTGCACAAGGTAGGCTATGTCAGTTTGATGTCATACTTTAGTCATAGTTCTGTAAACATACAGGGATCCAAACTTCAAGTATTGGTGTTTATTTACACACGTCAAAACACAAAATAGCAATTTCACTGAGAAGAATAAAATACATCTACATCGTGTCGTCTCTTTGGGTCCGGCCACAAAATTTCGTCTACATCACATGCAATGTCCTCTAGTCATAGGCACTGGGGAAAATATCTTCTGGAATGCGGTATCCAGACATGACATGATGCCTGGTCAATATCCCCACATGCCTCCTCCATTGCCTGTAAAAGGGCTATGTGTTGATGGGGATGACGGTCATAGACCTTCCAGCCCCAGGCAGAGAAGAACTCCTCAATTGGATTCAAGAATGGAGAGTATGCGGGAAGGTTGAGTACAGTGAAGAGTGGGTGATCTGTAAACCAGTTGCGGACCAAAGCAGCCCTATGGAAACTAACATTGTCCCATATGATGACGTATCTGGTCTGCTCTGGTCTCTGAACATTAGTGAGCATGTCATGTAAGGTGTCCAGGAATGTAATATGTGCAGTGTTATAAGGGTCCAGGGTGGCATGATGGTGAACAACACCATTTTGACCTACAGCTGCACACATAGCTATGTTACCACCTCGTTGTCCTGGGACATTGATTATGGCACGGTGTCAAATAATGTTCCTGCCACGTCTCCTTGTTTTAGTGAGGTTAAAACCTGCCTCATCCACAAAAAGCAGCTCATGACCCATGGCATCTGCCTCTAGCTCCATCACTCTCTGGACAAGACAAAACAAATGCAGCACAACAGCCCAGCAGGCCCATGCACAGCACTTCCAGATTCAGTACCAATGATACTATAGCAGACCTGGGCAAACTACGGCTTACGGGACACATCCGGCCCTTTGTACGTCCCTGTCCGGCCCGCGTGAGGCCAATCATAAATTATAGGGATGCACCGAAAATTCGGCCACCGCATAATTGACACAATCTTGTCTTTCGGGGTTTTTGGTTTTCGGCCTTTGGAAATTGTATTTTGAAAAGCGTTACGTTTGTATTACCTACGTATGGACGCATATGAGAGTGAGAGTGAAGTTGAACAGCGGGCTCACCCTAAGAAAAGAAAAGTTGATAACGAATGTCGTGTTTTCAACAAGACATGGACTGCCATGTATTTCTTTACAGAAATTAAAGGTAAAGCCGTTTGCTTAATCTGTGGTACACAGGACGCTGTGTTAAATGATTATAATTTGAATCGCCACTACACGACCAAGCATGAGGATAAATACAGAAATCTGTGTGATGAAGAGCGCGTGTGGGAGTCTGATGCGTTGCTAGCAAAACTGCAAACCCAACAAGGACTTTTTATGAAACTTCACACCCCCAGAGATGCAGCCGTCAGGACAAGTTATGTAATTTCTCACAAAATCGCCAGAGAAGTAAGGCGTTTTCTGACGGAGAGTTTATTAAGGAGTGCTTATTGGACTCTGTTATGTTGTTGTGCCCGGAGAAAAAGGGCGCATTTGAGAATGTGTCACTCTCTCGACGCACTGTAATGAGGCGGGTTGAGGACATCGCTGGAAACTTGGAGCTTCAGCTGAAGAACAGAGCGGCCGACTTTGACTATTTTTCTCTGGCTTTGGATGAGAGCTACGATGTACGTGACACCGCCCAGCTACTCATCTTCTTACGTGGGATAACTGCCAACTTTCAAATCACGGAGGAGTTGGCAGCCATGCAGTCAATGAAAGGGACAACCACTGGTAATGACATGTTCACAGAGGTAAATGCATGTTTGGACATGTTAGGACTGAAATGGGATAAGCTGGCAGGTGTGACAACAAACGGCTGTCCAAATCTGACGGGGAAAAATGTTGGAATTTAAAGAGAATGCATGATAAAGTGACAGAAATGAACCCTTTGCAGAAATTGACATTTTTGCATTGTATTATACATCAGGAAGTGTTATGTAAGACAGTGTTAAAAATGAACCATGTTGTTGATGCTGTATCTAAAACAGTTAACCTCATCCGAGCGAGAGAATTAAATCACAGACAATTTGTTGCATTTTTGGAGGAAAATGAGATTGAACATGGTGACATAAGCTATCACTGCACTGTCAGGTGGCTCAGCCTTGGCAAAGTACTGAAAAGTGTCTGGGACCTGAGAGACCAGATTCAGGATTTCTGTGTTAAGAAAGGACATAACATCCCAGAGCTTTCAGATAAAGACTGGGTGGCAAACCTCGGATTCGCTGTGGATGTGACTGTACTAATGAACAAACTAAATGTCAAACTGCAGTGCAAGGGCCTTTTTGTGCACAAGATGTACAGTGCAGTGAAGGCTTTGGTGAGAAAGTTGCAGCTTATCTCAAGCCAAGTGAAGGACAACATTCTGACCCACTTGCAAACACTAAAGGAAGCCAAAAGATCAGCCGATCACATCCACAAGTACTCAACCATGTTAGAAGCACTGCATGCAGTGTTTTCGAGGCGATTTCAAGATTTCAAAACTCTTGAGAGTGAAATGCACATGGTTTCTTCTCCATTCAACTGCAGTGTGGATAATGCACCAAGTGATGTTCAGATGGAACTCATTGACCTGCAGTCTGACACACTTCTGGCAGAGCACTTCAGGTCAGTCTCACTGCTGGACTTTTACTCCTCTCTCAAAGAGGAGAACTTTCCACACCTGAGGAGTTCTTTGGTTATGCAAACCGATTGTTGCAGCAGCTGTCCAGGTGGCTGGTCTCAGACGATCTTGGAGGTAAAGATGCTAGATTTGGAGGTTCTGGGCTGGTGTGGTTACATGTGGTCTGCGGTTGTAAGACCGGTTGGATGTACTGCCAAATTCTCTAAAATGCCTTTGGAAATGGCTTATGGTAGAGAAATGACCATTAAATTCACGGGCAACAGCTCTGGTGGACATTCCTGCAGTCAGTATGCCAATTGCACGCTCCCTCAAAACTTGCAACATCTGTGGCATTGTGCACATTTTAGAGTGGCCTTTTATTGTGGCCCATCTAAAATGTGGCCTAAGGCACACCTGTGCAATAAACATGCCGTCTAATCAGCATCTTGATATGCCACACCTGTGAGGTTGATGGATTATCTCGGCAAAGGAGAAGTGCTCACTAACACAGATATAGACAGATTTGTGAACAACATTTGAGAGAAATAGGCCTTTTGTGTACATAGAGAAAGTGTTGCGGTTATAATTTTGTTCAGTGTAAGTACTGGAATACACAGTACCTAGGAGTACCTAGAAGTTGATCTGAAGACTCACTGCTCCTTCCACCCACACAGTGGAGGAGCAGTGGCGAGAAAAAGAAACTCTCAAAGTTGGGTGAAGAGAGAGGGTCGAACTGGATAAAAGCATTCCCCCTTGTGCTTACATACATGAGAAAGGCCCAGGGTGAAAACCGGCCTCTTCCCTCATGAGGTCATCACTGGAAGACCAAGAACACAGGCCTAGGCGCCCCCATTCACACAGACCTCACCACAGAACATTTGAATGATACAATGTTAACATACTGCACCAATCTGTCAAAGGTTCTGAACAACATCCACAGGAGTGTGTGTCACGAGTTGGGTTGTGGAAGGACACAGGTGCAGAGTCAAATAAACATAGGTAATCCATGTTTAATGAAAAGAAAAGACTCAAACAAAACAAGCAACCAGTGACGTGTGATATTCCATACAGGGACAAACCCAAAATGAACCACCCTGGCATGGCAAAACAAGGAACTTAAATAGGGTCCCCAATTGGAGGCAACGACCGACACCTGCCTCCAATTGGGGAGACCAAAAGGATTGGAGGTAGCTAGATGTGCCACCTCCTGTCCTGACTATGCCCCGAGCCCAGTGCTGAGATGGCTAGGGGCATAGCCAGGATGTGACAGCTGCTCTACCAACTCCCATTGAAGGCCCGCTGCATGACATTGAGCCTGGGGATTGGGTAGTCATCAAAGACTGCAAGAGAATGCACTGGAGCAAGCCACGCTGGTTGGGTCCATACCAAGTTCAACTGGTCACTCTGCTGTCTGCTGTCAAGGTTGCTGAAAGAGGAACCTGAATCCACGCCACACACTGCAAGAAGTCTACAGCATTAGAACATATGGCGAAAGACGGGTAAAATTTGAAGTTGACCATAAGAGCAGTGTGAGACAAATGCTAGTGACCTCTGTACTCCAAACATATCCTGTGATCATGGAGCCAGAGAGTAAAAGACCATGGAACTCCTTCAGGAGGACCGGAGGAATGAGATGCACCATCGGGGGCCTGCTGATTTTAAGTATTGTCGTTGTTATACTGATAGTGTGGACCTTCAAACCGCACTATGTTGATCATGGACAGATTGTAAATATGACACATAATGGTGCATGACACATAATGGTGCATCCAAATTTGAACAGACTGTTAATCTCTTCTGACATGATTAACTGCCCCCCGGATGGGGATTGCTATGTACTGACAAGCCCATTGTTGAATGATAAGTTGTATTGGACCCACCTAAATACGTGAGGGGATGCAATGTTTCTTTCCTTATACAACTTTCCCAACCATGTGTATAGGTGGAGATGTTATGATGATTATTGTAGTGTTAACATTTCCAAACCTCTAGTAGTAATCCAGGATTACTTGTGTTTCAGTACTGATGAAGACAACACCCCTTGCAGACCACCTGGCTATCCCAAGGGTAGAGCTGCTATGATATGTCCCTTAACAGTTGCATGTACTGCTGTTATTCCTACTCTTGCACCATGTCATCCTAAGCCAGGTAGAGTAAGGAGAGCAGTGTTAGAGAGCATGGCTGGATGGAGGTGGCAGCACAAATTACTACACCAGATAAGGACTGTTGTACCCCCTCAGCCATTCCTGACCAGCCGAGTAAGGTCTAATTAGATTAGGTCTATATGGTGATAGTAGAACTGAACAACCTCCGTCGTCCTGTGGGAGTGAATATATTGACATTATTTAGGTTAACCTTTTGTAAGGTGCAGACAGACTGTCGCACTAAGTAGGATGAAGCCAGATCTCTTACCTTCAGGTTTGTGCCCAGACTTGGTCACCGGTACCTGTTTATGAATTGCATAACGTCTTTGTATTAAAGACACTTCAGGAGCCACACAGAGTTTAGGACGTAGTGATTGTCCCGCCTCGACTCATACAGTCTGACTATAATAGTCTGTGGAGGGAAAGCATACATTTGCATTGGTGGGGTATGCTATATGGCGTACTTGTTCCCTTTGATTAGGCGAGCAGACCACAGGAAAATGTCAGCCTTATATCAGTCCCAACCTTGCCATAAGTAAACCCTTACTAAAACCCAACGTATATTCAGTGTATTGATCCCAGGATATGGCACATACACCTCAAAGGAAGAGTTAATGGCCCTGTCCACGGTGTTGGCGAAACACATGAACACGGACACAATTGCAGCAATGTGCTTGGAGCTAAGTGAAATCCGTTCAGTTCCTCTACAAAATAGAATGGCACTAGATATGATTTTGGCTTCTCAGGGCAGTGTATGGTGGTGGGATCTGAGTGCTGTACATTCATCTCTGATGTGTCACAATAGATAATCAATTTAGTCCAAGAAACTAATACATTTAGTCCAATAAACCATTCTCAGGGCTATCCTCTATGGTTTTTCCCTGGGGAATGACAATATACAAGTTATTGACTACTACCTTAGCCACTATTGCCCTTTTGATTGCTTGAGGTATATTTTTGTCTTGTTTAATAAAAATATGTGTTTCTAAGTTAACAATACAGGTAATGATCCAGAAGCATGTAAATGAGGATCCAGACATTTCAGATTTGTCCCTGTTCCCTAATTATTGGGGTGATGATATCATAAAATATGTTAGTAGTAGTCTAAAGCCTAATGAGTGGATGCTTAATGATCTGTGAGTAAAATAGCTTAAGAGTTAACATTACATGACATTTCATGATATAGTGACGATTGTCAGGGAATTTTTTTTAACTGATGTATTCTTACTGATTAAAGTATTGAGTCCTCATGTTTAGATAAGAAAAGGAATGTTGGTTGTGCTGTAACTGTGGGAAAGGAAGAATGAGGTGTTGAGATACATTTTAATCTTCTGTCAGGATGTGGGTAGATAGAGGTCAATGAGTTTTAGGACAGGATATATGAAGACACACAACAGGATAAGGAACATATGTAGTTTTTATAGTATGATCATGCAGACTCTTACCCCCATCCATTCCTCTAAGTATTTAATGTACTTCCAAATGCTTTAGAGATTCACTGTTGTCTTGTGACTTGTGTACTCTCCTTGCAAGAATAAACTGTTAATTGAGCAATAGGGTTTTCTTCTGTCTTACCTATAATTTTTGTAAATGTTTTGGACTTTTGAAACTGCCATCATACCCTTAAATTCAGTTTTTGCCAAAATAATTATATTTGTCCAGAACTAAAGCTAACTTTACCATTGGAAATAAGCCTTAAACACTGCCTAACCTTTTATAGAATGAACTGGGACAAACAAAAGCAAAGCTAATTAGGTTACAAGGCACACAGTTCAATTTGGAATGTGTGAAGTGACAACACAGGAGGGAGTGTGTGTGTTAGGTCTTACTGAACTCATGAGGACCAAATGTCCCAATGAGTATAGTAAAATCAGAAAAAAATTGACTCATTGGGTCCTTTTGTCGGTCCCCGTGAGGATTTAGGTTTAGGGTCAAACTTACAATTGATTTTATAGTTAGAAATAGGGTTTCTTTAAGGTCCATGCATGTTGGTTAAGTTTAGGGTTAAGGTTAGGCATTACATCTAGGTACATCTAAGTTTAAGCATAAATGTTACTTAAGGTTAGGGTTAGATTAGGGTTAGGTTACGGTTAGGGTTAGGTTTAGGGTTAAGATTAGGGCAAGGGAACATGCAATTTCTATTTTCTGGTCCCCATGAGGGTAGCAGTACAAACTTGTGTGTGTGTGTGGGGAATTAAGACTGAGTGTAGTTGTCAACCCAGATCCCATGAACTGTCCTTAAACCACATCCTCCTTCCACAAAGTTCAAAGTAGGCAGAGCGAACGTGTTACCGGTCTGTTTTACTTGTTAGGTGATGCAAATGGCAAATGTAAATCTATGAATGGACAAGTTATATTCTACCCTTCTCTTATGTAGGTAATTATCTGCACTGTCTTGTCCTTGTAGCCGAGAAGTCCATTGCCAGGCCTTTGACAGCTGGACCAATACCCACATTGAGCAGCAGAAGTGGAGACCCAAAATGTTGGCCGTGTCACTGCTACCATGGCCATAATGTCTGGATTTAAGATGAGGAGAGGGGAGGCACAATGTGGTGGTTTAATAAATGTTCAAAAAAACCACAAGTTCTGCTTATTTAGAGGAAATTCTTTTAAACTTCTGGTCACATTAAATGTATATTTGACACAAAATGAATTCCATATTAATAAATATTGTTGTGTGCCAATACAATGCTGCTTAATACAATGGTGATTCATTGTAAAATACTTTTTGTTTTTCTGATAGTGTGAAAAAAATCAAGAAACTCGTGACCGTCCATTTTATAATCATTCACCCATTAAGTACATTAATAAAACTATGAGTTACAGACAACTGTTTAAGTGTCAAATGGAAAAGAGGAAAAAAAGGTTAGATCTAGGAATATCCTCACTCTGTCTACCTAGCTTCTTTGCAATCTCCGTTCTTGATTTCGAGATTATTTTCAGGGAGGGGAAACTGTCGAGTGAGTTTCTCTCTCTAAAATATGAATTATGTAAGTCCATTGTAGCCAATTGTTGTAAAATAATCTTAGATTATTTTGGAGAAACCTTCCCTTGAAATGTACGCATAGAAGTGTAGCTAAAAGAGCCGATACCTCCAAATAATGAAATGCTATCATACATTTTGACTAGTTCAGTAATTTATTTTCATATTGTGTACGTGTATGACAGCACTATGAAAAGGTATTTGTATTTCTTTTAATTTTTCCATATATGTGTCCCTGACTTTAAATGTATGGCTGTTCGGCCATTCTGATGTAGATTTTCTTGTTTTTTTTAAAACAATTGTCTTGTTGCATCACCCAGGTGTACATCAGATTCAGTTCTTGGGTGGACTGTCTGACATTCTCTTTTAATATTCTCTGATACAGCCTACTTTTGCAGTGCAACTACATCGCTGTGGTTGCAGATTTGAGACCCGTTTCGTGCCACTGGTGGTTGTGGCCAAGAGTGTCGCATTAGGCTAGGTTAGTTTGGGGTAGTCAACCAGCATAGGGGATTTTCTTGTGAAACTGCAATTTAACAACATCTCAGGCATGTTGGATGCCTCCAAACTGGCTAAGTATAAGATAATGCAGGCAAGGAAATCATTTTAGTTTTGTAAAGTAGGTGGGTCTTCCAAGTTCATCTATCCTAATAACCTGGTTTGACAAGACTAAATCGGGTCATCAGAAAGGATCAGCTAGTAAAATTTCAAGTCTTTAAACCACTTGACTACACTAAAATTAGAGATGCCTTAAATGGCGATGTCCAGGCTAAGTTATATATAAGTAACTGTTACAGTTTGGGCAGAGTCATTAAGGCAATCTCCTTAAAAAAGTACATTTTGGTATAATTCAGTGGATGATCTCTCCTGATGACGGTTAGAGTTGTGATCACTTGATCAACCAGGTCATCAGGAGGGATCAGACAATAAACTGTCAGTCCCACCCAGTTGACTACAATTAAAGGATGGACACTTATTGGTAATATACATGCTAGGATGCATTTTCTCAGTTATGTAAGTGACTAGCAAGAAGGCATAGCTAAGGCTAAGCTAGATCTGAGGGGACTAGGTATAGTGAAAGAAATGTGTCTACTGCCATATTAATTATGAAGACTGATGTTCCTGAGGGTTGATAGAGGCAGAAAGAGAGATAAATAAACTAAATGAAACACAGCTCAAACAGCATGCCTCTATGACAGGGGTGGGCAATACATTTTTACAAGGGGCCACATGAGAAACCTGAATTGTGTCAGAGGGCCACACCAACGATATCGAAACTTAATTCTGCTCAACTTTCTTCCATTGTAAAATGCACTAAATTATATATTTTGAATAGCTGTAAATATTTATATTAGGCAATGTGAAATTGTGGTGTATAGGTCAAATAAGAAAACAAAAGTAATTATTGAATCAGTGCACATTTTTTTAAACTTGTTAATCTCCACAAACAATGAAAAACAACTTAACAAGTTTATGGAAATACAGCAATACAACAAACAATAACTTGTAATGTTTTGTCTGTTCTGGGCTTGAACAAGGGCATTGAAATCTGGCTGAATGTCTGAGGTAGCTATGCGAAGGACAGCTGAGAGGTGGTCAACAGTGATAGAGGATCTGTGTTTGGATTTTTTTTAACTTCATCACTGAGAATGTCTGTTCACATACATAGGTAGATCCAAAGAGGACTAGAGTCCTCTGAGCATGCCTCCTCAGGTGTGGAAAGTTCTCCTCTTTGAGAGAGGAGTAAAAGTCCAGCAGTGAGACTGACCTGAAGTGCTCTGCCAGAAGTGTGTCAGACTGCAGGTCAATGAGTTCCATCTGAACATCACTTGGTGCATTATCCACACTGCAGTTGAATGGAGAAGAAACCATGTGCATTTCACTCTCAAGAGTTTTGAAATCTTGAAATCGCCTCGAAAACACTGCATGCAGTGCTTCTAACATGGTTGAGTACTTGTGGATGTGATCGGCTGATCTTTTGGCTTCCTTTAGTGTTTGCAAGTGGGTCAGAATGTTGTCCTTCACTTGGCTTGAGATAAGCTGCAACTTTCTCACCAAAGCCTTCACTGCACTGTACATCTTGTGCACAAAAAGGCCCTTGCACTGCAGTTTGACATTTAGTTTGTTCATTAGTACAGTCACATCCACAGCGAATCCGAGGTTTGCCACCCAGTCTTTATCTGAAAGCTCTGGGATGTTATGTCCTTTCTTAACACAGAAATCCTGAATCTGGTCTCTCAGGTCCCAGATACTTTTCAGTACTTTGCCAAGGCTGAGCCACCTGACAGTGCAGTGATAGCTTATGTCACCATGTTCAATCTCATTTTCCTCCAAAAATGCAACAAATTGTCTGTGATTTAATTCTCTCGCTCGGATGATGTTAACTGTTTTAGATACAGCATCAACAACATGGTTCATTTTTAACACTGTCTTACATAACACTTCCTGATGTATAATACAATGCAAAAATGTCAATTTCTGCAAAGGGTTCATTTCTGTCACTTTATCATGCATTCTCTTTAAAAGTCCAACATTTTTCCCCGTCAGATTTGGACAGCCGTTTGTTGTCACACCTGCCAGCTTATCCCATTTCAGTCCTAACATGTCCAAACATGCATTTACCTCTGTGAACATGTCATTACCAGTGGTTGTCCCTTTCATTGACTGCATGGCTGCCAACTCCTCCGGGATTTGAAAGTCGGCAGTTATCCCACGTAAGAAGATGAGTAGCTGGGCGGTGTGAAGTTTCGTAAAAAGTCCTTGTTGGGTTTGCAGTTTTGCTAGCAACGCATCAGACTCCCACACGCGCTCTTCATCACACAGATTTCTGTATTTGTCCTCATGCTTGGTCGTGTAGTGGCGATGCAAATTATAATCATTTAACACAGCGACCTGTGTACCACAGATTAAGCAAACTTAGGCTTTACCTTTAATTTCTGTAAAGAAATACTTGGCAGTCCATGTCTTGTTGAAAACACGGCATTCGTTATCAACTTTTCTTTTCTTAGGGTGAGCCCGCTGTTCAACTTCACTCTCAGCTCACGCACGCATATACGTCCATACGTAAGTAATACAAACGTAACGCTTTTCAAAATAAAATTTCCAAAGGCCGAAAACCAAAAACCCCGAAAGAAAAGATTGTGTCAATTATTTGGTGGATCCCTATAATTTATGATTGGCCTCACGTGGGCCGGACAGGGACGTACAAAGGGCCGGATGTGGCCCGCGGGTCGTAGTTTTCCCAGGTCTGCTCTATGAGTAGGAAGAATACAAATCTTCCTGGATGATTTCAAGCATATGAAAAATGTCATATAATCCTTATCACCCCGTTCAGATTGTGTGCTTTTCGATCCCTCCTCATAGAACGATACTGGGACTAAATCATCTAAACATTAACCAAACAAAAACAGAGCTGTGGTGGTGTTTAAAATAACGATGGTGAGAGAGAGACAAGCAGCCCAGTTGCAAGGTACTTATACTAAACCTAAGAGCAGCACCTGAGGACAGCAATGTGAGATATGCAGGCCTAGATAAACTGTACAATATACAAAGCAGAGGATGTTAAGGATAATAAACGGAACTACATATAAAACAATTCTTGGGCTTGTACCCAAAATGAGCATTGTAATAAGAAGTCCACTCCATAGGGTGCCTAAATTGGGACGCATTGGGAATTGGTGCTTTGGGATGCATGTATTGTGTGTAAACTTTAAGGTTAGCTGGTGTGATCATTATGTTTTAAACTGGCCGTGAGTAGTTAGCTAGATTTCCTAACATTAGCTCAAACATTTCAATGACACACATACAACCCAATACTCATTGGGGGCTTTAAGTACATTCAAAACTTTATTTATGGAATACAGTGTAGAAAGCGTTTTTTTCTCTCCAGTCAATGCAAATGGCTCACACAACAAAGAAAATAGAAAAAAGCCACAGAAGAAACAAAAAGAAAATAAACCCTGCGTTAAACAAATGTTTAAATCTAAACTGCCACCTTCAGGCCACAGTGAGGAAATACATCCTCTAAAAACCACTAAGACGACAAATAGATCCATTGTGCAACAGAGGTGACATTCACCCTTCTAGAGGGTGAGTGTGTATGTGTGATGTGGGGGGTGGGGGGGAGGTTTCACACTGGACATCTGGAACAGCTAGTTATTCCCTCTCGACCTCTTCATTCCATCTTACAACCCCTATCACCCCCTCTGCATTGCACCTGTTTAGTTTCTAATCTCGGCAGTGAAAGAAACAAAAGAAAAAGAAGAACAAACTGGGAACAAACTGTATTGGATTGCTCTTATCACAAACATTAACGTACAGAGGAGAAGACCCTTGGTCTTTTCTGCGGAAAAATAGCACTGAAAGGAGAAAGCTATCTAGACTTGATAACCTCCACACAGACTCATCCACCCTCCTCCCATAACTCTATTCTTCCACTTCCATTTACACCCCCCCCCTTTACATATTCCAACCTACAAATACAAAAAACACAAAACAACAGGGAAGCAAAAAACTAAATCCAAAATAAGCAGTCAAAAAGCCTCTACATAGAAGTCTGCTAAACGCAAGAAGAGGCCAACACAAACATCAGATAATAATAAAATACACATACTGATCAAGCCAGCCCCCCGCATAGTTTTAAGAATGTAGTAGCATGGTTGAAATAGAAAATAAACTTTTTAAATCCCAAAATCCACAGATCTATCTCAGTGTACTTAACATGATATCCAAGCAGATATATATATATTTTTTATCCGACGTTGTTGTTTTTAAATCACGTGATCACAAGAAGATACTAAATGTACAATCCTGTTAGAATGATAATCTCTATGTGAGTATCTCTCCAGAGAAGCAGAAAGATATTTATTTTTTAAAATTTTCAACAACCCCCTAGAAATGTTCATAATCATGCATTAAATAGGAACAGATACATTTTTCAGCATTACTTCATTACATTACACGCGATAAAAAAGAAACGTTTATTTTTTTCCCCCCCATCTTTATATGTGATTTATTTTTGTGCTTCTTTCTTTTTTTTGAAAAACAAAATTATAGAATAACTCTAAAAGAAAAGAGCTTGTTTAGAGTGTATTATTACCATCAGCATCACTGTTCTTAGCCTTGTGTGACATAACACAGCACTGCTGTTATAAGAACGCCCCAAAGACAGGAAGGAGGAAGGGAGGCTGGGAAAGCCATCATTCACCCATAAGACCTCGTCTATACATCGGCATATAGAGAGTGCAGTAGTATATTGTTTGGGGACAGTGGGGCTGGCAGGGCAGCCAGAGAATGCCCGCTTTACAACACCAATCTGGAGTGTACATCTCCCTACTCTATTTTGTCTGTCAACTCATTTCCAAATAAAGAAAACAGACTCTGGGACCAGCACTAAAGGGGACAATCTTTGTCTATACCAGGAGTGATAGAAGTGCCTGGTTCCAGCCCATACTGCCTGAGGAGGAGGATCAAGGTGGGGGTTTTGGAGGGAGTCAAGGGGTGGGTTGAGAGAGCTTGCCATCCCTCAGTTCTGCATTTGCTCAAAGAACTTGTAGGTGGGGTTCTCGTAGCCATTCTGCTGCATCTTGGACAGGTGACGCTCCTCAGGGGTCACTGCTGCATCCACCTGAGGGTGAGGTGAGTGGGATGAGAGAAGGACAAAGAAAACAAGCAAGCAAGGATGTTAAATACACACAATGGTAAACATGGTATGTACTTATACACAGACATTAGCTTAGACAAAACTGCACGAATACAGTAATTTTGTTCATTTTACATGTGCAAGTAGACTGTACCATATGTATGCAGTTATGATAGCAAGCATCCACACCCTCTCACCTCAATGACACCGTGATGAATGGATGTGTACTGCTTCTTCCGCAGCATCACCAGGGTGATGACAATGACGGTTGCTATGACGACACCGCCCACCATAAGCCCGATGATGGCTCCCTTGTTTGAGCTGACATCCTCAGCAAAGAACACCTACACAGAGACAAAGATAGAAAGGTAGAGACAAACAGATACACAGAGAGACAGATGGAGAGAAAGATCAGATAAATGTTAGTCAGTGATACAAGGCATTAAGGGAAATTAAAGCAGGGAAGACACTGAATATGAGAGACCTGAAGTCTAAACAAAATTTAAGATAAGGTGATTCAAATGTGGGTTTTAAAATGGTAAGGGGGAGAGGGTTCAGGTTAAACAACGTTGAATTAGGAGTGTTCCTGACTTTTTAGCTGTGGACAATTAAAATGCTGGTGTGAATTTAACATTCCGGCGTCTCAGGCACCTGTTATCAACCATGAGCCACCATGAGCCGCCAGAACAGCTTCAATGTGCCTTGGCACTGATTCTACTTGTCTCTGGAACTCTACTGTAGGGATGGAACACCATTCTTCCAAACATATTTCCTCATTTGGTGATGGTTGTGGAGTGTGCTGCCTAACAAATTGGTTGAAAATCTCTCATTGGTGAGCAATCAATCAATCAAATGTATTTATAAAGCCCTTTTTACATCAGCAGATGTCACAAAGTGCTTTTACAAAACACCTGGCCTTAAACCCCAAAGAGCAAACAACAGTAGTGTTGACTTTTAGTGGCTAGGAAAAACTCCCTACTGGTTTGAGATCTGGTGACTGCGAAGGCCATAGCATATTATTCACATCATTGTAATCTTGGAAGAGACCACTCCCATTAGGATAAAAAAGTGTTTCACTAATGGAAAAGGGTGATAACTAAGAATAACTTTGTAATGATTTGCAATTAATCAAATAATCAAATTTATTTATGATGCCCTTTTTACATTACAGATTCACAGCCTGAAACCCCAAAGAGCAAGCAAAAAGAGTTAATGTACAGTGATTAGGAAACAGTCCCTAGTAGGGTACAAACTTGGTGAGACCTTCATCAATGTCTTTGCAGGATCAGAAGACAAGCAGGTAAATAAATGCAAGTAGGCTGGGAACAGAGTCCTTAAACAGAATCCAAGTCTGCTGCATTACCAGATGGATGATAAGGACAATCAGGTGAGGTGTGGGCAGAGCACATGAGCGGAGTGGAGCAGTGAGAATCTCAGCTCATCGCTCACGGAACTGTTCACCCCTCCGCTCCCCCGCTCAAAGCCACATCAAATTTGTTTGAATATTACACTATGTTTACAAGTTAAGTATTCAATTTGATAACCTTTTGCGGTCTTCCCAGCGTGTTCACGTAGCACACTTTCGTGTTTTCGAGAGATGTCTTTTCAGATTCCAAAATGAATCTTTACTTACAAAAATGATGTCTCCAAATTCGTTTTCTTGTACCACATTATCATTGTTAGTTCGTTTTATTTTAATACTACACCTGTATGACTTGTCATTTTCTTTTTTAAAGTACTTTTTGAACTCCATTATGTCTACTGTCTGTTGTACTGTGTGTTGATGACTTTGCAAGACACAAATGGATTCTGGGTCAGGCCCAACTGAGCATGCTTAGACTCGCGTTTGAGCGGAGTAGGAAATAGGGCGCTCGCTCCGTCCTTTTAAAAATGCCGCTCTGCGCTCTGTCCAAAATCCGCCTGCTCCCGCTCCCCACTCACTCCCGCTCAACTCCGCTCACATGCTCTGGGTGTGGGCAGTGGGCACAGGAATCACCAGGCAACAACATGCAGTGACACTTTCCTCCAAGGGGACAAGTTCCAAACCATAACCGGACACTGATGCATTGTTCCATTGCGAGGGGCCAAGAGAAATCACTACACTAGGTATGTAGTAACCAACTTAAGAAACCAATGATCACACTCCTTAAACAGGACAGTATAAGAGACAGCAACGGACTGATAAGATGGCAATGAATGGCAATTTCAAGATATATGTGGGGGGTGCATGTGTAGGCTACACTTCCTCTGGTCCTAGGCTACTGTGGGGCTGGGGCAGAGGAAGTGTGAAGTTAGATATGATGTGGTAGGGAAAGCAATGAGTGCAGCCACAGATGAGGGGTTATACCTAAGGCCAATATGCATATGCACCACTCCTGTTACCTATCTTGCAGGCCAGACCTTACAAAATTGAACATGGTAAGAGAGGGGCTTGGTCTGTTACAAGGCTATAGGTACAGGAGTTTCAGTTAATGTAGCTCAATGGTTAATACATTAAGGATGAACAACTTACACCGACTGACATTGTCTCAGATAGACACCAGTGTCATAGGAGCTATGGATAGGAGTCTAGCTGGGAAATTAATTAGGAGTTGGAAATGTTGCTTCCTTTTCAATAACTGTCAGTTGAGCAACAGTTCAGAGAGCAACACAACTGTCATCAAATTATAGCGAAAAAGCAAATGACTTATTAATTGTATAATCGTATAAAATAGTCAAATATTTGTAATGTTGTTATAGTAAGTAGACAACGGAGATGGAAAGGAAGATAGGAAGCAGAGCATTAGAGAAAAGGAGTAAAGTAAATAGACCAGGAAGGAAAATAGGTAGGAAAGGATGAGAGAAAAGATCCAGAAAAGGAACCAGGCAAGCCCAGTTCAGTTTTATTTTAGGCTTACTATAGCGTACCTAGTGAAGTTTGTAGCCAGCAAAGTGTTTGTCTATCCTGACCCAAAAATCATGCATGGATGCGTACTTTGAAAATGCACCAGACATAGTCACAATATAACCGTAAATACAGTTTATTTTAGTTTAACTATAACGTAGCAACTGAAGGTTGTAGCCAGTGAAGTTTTTGTTTATCCTGAACAAATTCTAATGCATAATTTGTTTTGACTGGGATGAGGCTTGAACGCAGAACCTATTGGTTGATAGTCCGCATCTCTATTTAACAAGGGGTAGTCAGTCAGTTAGTCAGTAAGCTCTTCTTGGCTGGCTTTGCTTATGCGGTCTGGAAAAAAGGAGAGTAAGTAGAAAAGGAAGGAAGATTAGTAGAAAAGACAAGAGAAAGTGGAGAGTGAAGATAGGCATAAGGGGAAGAGGACAAAGCGAACAGGGATACATGAGGAAGGTTTATGGGTTATTGCTGAGGGTTTGGTAAATATGGTCACATGGCCCACCATTGAACTGTTGCAAAGCATGGCCCTGTTGCCAACTCTTGAGTACACGCTTTGGCTGCCCTCACCCCTAAGCAACCAATCACTCCTCAAGGCGGCAGACAAGAGAACATGCATATGGCGTGTCTGGCCTCCATACAGTTGGTTGTGACCCTAAAACGGGTCGGTTTGTATGAGATGTTGAAGGCCTAGTTTCACAACTTTCAAGTAGACACCGGTGCCCAGATTTCACTGCTGCCAGATTATATGGTATTGGCCAAATATGTAACAGATCATGTTACCAAATTTACTGGGATAATGGGTAACAAATCTAAGCTAAGTAGTTATTACCAATTATTTTAATTATGGCAGCCACTCAGGTTCCTTTTATATTGCAAAGGGAGTGTAGGCCATTTTTGGTTTAGATAACAATTGTACATTTCCAGAATTTTTTTTGTTTGAAGGGGAACAGCATGAAGTCTCAGTTGTAAAAGACAATTGGTTTCCAGCTGATTTTATGGGTTAAATAAAAATGAAGTTATCAGTGAGAACTGCTGTCCTGAAACAACCAAAGTTCCAGGGTCACCCCTTATTCTATGTCAATATCCCATCAGACAGGATGCAGAGATTATGACAGCTATGCAGACATACCCTCTGGGCCCCTGGACATGGCTAATGGTTATTGGTCAGTCCAAGTTGAGGAGAGTAGTCAATTTTGGTTTAGTTTCAGAATAAGAGATAGAGATGAACCTTTAAACAAATGCCACAGGGTTTTCACAAATTGGCTACATTGTTAAAAAAATTTGAAGAGGTGAAAGCAATGTTAGAGAATGAGCATGTCAGTTGCCACAAAAACTCTGTAGTCAAGTCTGAGGCACACATAAGTAGGACAGGCAAGATAGCCCCATGGAATAGGAGGGACAAAAAGGCAGCAAAGAGGTAGTGTTTGCAGACCCAAACTCATGTCCCTGCCTCACTGTAGTTTAGTTGACACATGCAGGTATACTTTGATTGAAATTCAGAATGAGTTGTCAAGCAAGGAAATGTGAGAATGGCTAGATTATGGCAGCCAGGTCAACAATGATGGGTTTGGTATAACTTTAGCACTGGGCAGTTGGTGGCCCCAAGTGGGATCCACATGACAGAGATGTATCATGGGTTGAGCCATCCTAGGTGGGGGATACCACGAGTCATAGACTCTGATCAAGGTGTACACTTCGCCAGCAAAATACTCAAGGCATTATGATGTGCCTTAACAAGTTGTTTTCTGCCCGTGGCACCCTACTTTGAGTCATCAGGTAGAACACCAGAACAGAAGAAACTGTTGGGAGAACAGGGTAATTGGGTGTATAGGCTACCGGTGGTACTGATGGCAATGAGAGCTTCTACAATATAAGAACAGGCCTATTGGCACTATCACAGAGAGGCCAAAAAGGGTTCCCGAGGCTATAATACACATCACAAATAGCTATCATAGAGGCCCTATTGTTGTCATGTCAGACCCCAATATACATGCTATACATGTGTGTGTATATACAGGTGAAAGCTGCCCAAGACAAGGAAGAGCCCAGTGACAGGAGAGAACATGTTTTAAGCCCAGGTAGCCAAGTCTACATCAAGGTCCACCATGCAGCAGGGTTCGACCAACACTGGTCAAGACCCCAAACCATGCTCCAACGGCAGTAAAGAAAACTGCCTGCACCCAGTGGATTCACACCTCCCAGGTCAAAAGAGATCCAGCTGATCCCCAATGAGCATACTAAAAAGAGTCCTGATAGAGGAGATGGGCCAGGAGGGTAGGATATGTACCATAAAGAGTGCAGCGGCAGCTGTTCTCACATGTCATTGGTACATGTGAGGGGGGGGGGCATAAGAGTGAGTAGACAAAAACCCAGCAACATAATATCCCTACAGAAACAATAGATGGTGGTCCAGAAGTAAGGTTGGGGAAGACCAGAACTCCATGACCCTTTCTAACCAATGTATTCTTACTGATTAAAGGACTGAGTCCCCATGTTCAAATTAGAAAAGGAATGAGGGAGTGGAGGATCTGGTACTTGCCTAGGGGGCATCATTGACTGGTATTGGCTGATTATAAGGTTACTCATTAATCTGTGCATCTGTATAACTCATCATGGCATCTATTGTCTGTCCGGATTCTGTTAGATTTCTTCGAATTGAAGAGGTTACCCATGTAGGCAAGGACAGCCTGCCCTTTGTGTGAAGCCTAGGTTGTGATAGAACAAAGGGAATGTGTCCTGTTGAGTTGGGACAGTTGTGCAGGATTTTACCACACCCCTTTCCCCCCTCTAAATACTGTTGATTGTCCTGTATTAATTTAGAGATTATTCACTGTTACTTAGTAACCTGTGTACTCTCTCCTTGCAAGAATAAAACTATTTATTGTGCAACCAAGTTTTCCTCTGTTTTACCTACCATTTTCGTAAATAGTTTGGACTTTAGAAATTGCCATTACACCCTTTGGCTAGAGAGGTTACTCTTCCCCACACACTAAACCCATTTGTCGGTTACAATCACAAACGCGGTACTGCCAAACCTACCCAAAGAATTGTATCTTTTTAATTTACAAGAGTCAGGAGACAGGGACTACCTTCATGTTTCCCTAGGTATTGTTCCAGGTAACAAGTGGAAAAAACAATAGAACAAGGACGACATATCAACACAACAAGATGAGACTCAGAAGAGGATTCAACATGGGGCATTTCCACACTGTGGACAAGAAGGTTGCCCAGAACATGGAGGGTGATCAATCAACGACAATGGAGAAGGTTCTATATTGGGATATCAAAGTTCATACAGACATAGTGACTCAGCAGTATAATGCTGGGATGGCCATTCTAGCGAAGAGAGGAAGCTGCTCTGGAATCATATGAATATATGTTTCACTGGAAATTAAATGTGCCTAGATAATTAGAACAACAGAAACCTCTGTTTAGATTCTCTCTCTGTAGGACACACTCCAACCTCAGCAATGTGAAATATTTACATTGACCATTTGACATGGGGGTTCTTGTGGAAGAGTAATCTGTGCTAGGTAGATACGCCCTTCAATGTATATAACCGCTAGCAACCATCTTTACAGTGACATTTATTGAACATGTAACATCAATCGATGGTGCAGTGATTTTAGTAAACCTTCTCTTTCTCCCTTGATTTTCTACCGAGTACGTTTTTACTAAGTGACCACTATATGCAACAATATATTCCAACACAGCACACATGCACAACAATACGAAAACATGAAAAGTTAGGAGGGAGAAGCCACTCTCCTGGAATATACACCGATATCGGCCATAACATTTTGACCGCCTGCCTAATATTCCTGAACAATTTTTGCTTTGTGGCAGGGTGCATTATCCTGCTGACAGAAGCCAATTCCATCAGGGAATACTGTTGCCATGAAAGGGTGCACATGGTCTGCAAAAATGCTTAGGTAGGTGGCACGTGTCAAAGTAACATCCACATAAATGGCAGGACCCAAGGTTTCCCAGCAGAACATTGTCTAAAGCATCACACTGCCTGCACCTCCTTCCCATAGTGTATCCTGGTGCCATGTGTTCTCCAGGCAAGTGACCCACATGCACCAAGCCATCCAAGTGATGCAAAAGGAAACAAGATGACCCGGTCGCCAGTTCACAGCTTTTCCTTCCCTGGACCACTTTTGATAGGTATTGATCACTGCGGACCGGGAACACTCCTCAAGGGTTGCAGTGTTGGAAATGCTCGGACCCAGTTGTTTAGCCATCACAATTTAGCCTTTGTCGAAACCCATTTTTCCTGCTTCTAACACATCAACTTTGGGACAAAATGTTCCCTTGCTGCCTATATATATATCCCACCCACTGACAAGTGCAATGATAACGAGATTATCAGTGTTATTCACTTCACCTGTCAGTGTTATGGCTGATTGGTGTATACCTTTACTCCCTTTTCTACCACTAATGAGGGGGGGGATTCAAAAGTGTTTCTGTTATGAAAAAAGCACTGTTAGGAAACATGGCACGGAAACAGGTGGAAGAGGTAAATCTCATAGGTAAACTGTCTCTTCCTATGTGACACCCTGATGGCACCTTCTATTACATGATGCTTTAGTCATGAGAAATGTCTGTTGAGGAAGAGTGGAAGGGTATTTCGACAAAGAGGTGTGTCTGGCCCCACCAAGTTTCCAACACACCCATAGTGATGTTAATCAGGGGTCCTGCATAACATTTGCTTCTGCAAAGATCTGGCCTCTCCAACAGACCCTTGTTGATGTTAAACAGTGTCCTGGGTAACATTTGCTTCTCCAAAGATCTGGAACACCAGGTGTGGGCCATCAGCCCCACCCTCCTGAGCTCACCTGTAGAGGTGTGAAACTCTGAGCAAACTGGAGTGTAACTAAATGCATGATATTGTGAACATTTATCTGTAGTGTTTGGTTTTTCCCTGTTCCCCATAAAGGGCACAATAGGCTGATATGCTTTATTGTACTGGACGGGTTATGGGTCAAATGCTAATGACTATTTGGGGGAGTGTTTTAGATATGACTAAATCTAGAATAAATAGCCATGTCATGTTGTAGTCATATTTAGGAGTTTGTCAACGTTAAAGAAACCTCCTGACCTGTTGTGGTGTAGTCATATTCAGGATTTTATCTTTAACAGAAGCTCCTAGCATACCTTCGTGCTACAGTGTCTTAATTATTATGGTATAAAAGTGGTAGACTGTTAGGCTATTAGGGAGGACGTTGAATCATGTTGGTATGTAACTATATTTTGTGTAACTATATTACTTGATTGGAATAAGTTGTATTATTTTAGGAATATAGATTACTACGGCATTCCTCGTTTATCTCCATACTCAAGCTCGTAGGGCTACTGGTAATTACACACACATACAGACTTGGTGTCCCTGAGTCCCGGAATTCTCAAAGCAGTTTGGTTAGGCCCAGGAACATATGACATTCTAGTCCTCCCTGAGTCGTTGGGCATAATTAACTTTCTGTTGGACCCAGGAACATATGCCATTTTACTGTATGGTTCGTGTTAAAGAACATACATCTCATGGGCGCTTATGATAACTGATATAGGCACATACACATAAGTAAATCAAAGTGACCAGACTGATCGTCTCTGAGTTCCAGGTTGCAACACCATCCCTGTCTTCTGGACTTGACTGATGAGCATTGAGGATAATGTAGGTGTGAAACATATGACCTTTTAAATGTTTGGCTTGTGACGAAAGATTAGCTATCTTTTATAAGATCTCCCAGAATATCATGGTCATTTATTATTGCGTATGTTTTTACAAACAATATGGAGTCAGGATATATATTTATATTTTTATTTATCACTAAGGTTACGTTTTCTTGCACTAATTTCCCTAGCGTTCCCCAGTAACCTTGTAAGTGGTAAACCTTTCTAACCACCCTCCCTTTAACCCCCTCACTACAATGCTGGAATTGGACAATTTGGTAAAAAACGTGATAAAGTGAGGGGGGGGGGGGGTCTTCAGCAGGAGGAAAAAGCCCCTCGTAGGTGCATTCCCACAGTCCAAAGTGATAGGTTTTATCCTGTAATTCCAACTGCAGTAGCCCTTGAGGAAATAATGTCATGTTTAGAGAGCAAAGCGGTAGGAGAGGAGTTAGAAATGGGCTATAAATATTTGGACAATTCAAGGATTACAATACCACAGAAGGGTTCTTATGTGGGGACATGGAAAGATCAAGCTAAGGCTACCATGATTATGACTGCAGTAGTTGTAGGGGCAAGGTTTAGGGGCACTGCTGCTGCTGTGGCTGATGCAGTGAGAGAAGCTTGTACCTGGATGACAGAGCAGTTGAGGATGATTGTCAAATATGCAACTTAGGCTTTGTTAGTGGCATTAGGAGCTCCAGCAAGTGGAATGTTACTCTACCATGTAATGGTGTTGAGAAGCATCACTTCTCATGTTCTGCCTGAGGGTGAGGTAACATGAATTAGCATGAAGGCTAGGATTTTGAAGTTTGTTCTGGGTGAAAAAGAGGAGAACCACTCAGGGAAGGACTGATAAATCCCAACTTTCTGGGATAGAACTTCTCAGGAGAAGTTCAATAACACATACAATACACTTAGCTATTGAATTGTTCTGTAATTTAGTATATTGGCAGATAAGTGAAGGAATGTACAAGGAATGTAGTACGAATGCACTGTGTTAGAGGGGGGAACCAGATAAGTGAAGGAATGTGCCTTACCTAGTTGGCATGTGTTGGAACAAGCAAACACCTCAATCTTTCAGAGTTTATGCTCTCTCTGTACACAACTTGTTTATGAACCTTGAGATTATAACATGATCTGTATTTTCGAAGGTGTTAAATGTATTTGTGAGAAATATAAATACACATATGCATATGTACAATGGGGAGAACAAGTATTTGCCGATTATGCAGGTTTTCCTACTTACAAAGCATGCCGAGGTCTGTCATTTTTATCATAGGTACACTTCAACTGTGAAAGACGGAATCTAAAACAGAAATCCAGAAAATCACATTGTATTATTTTTAAATAATTAATTTGCATTTTATTGCATGACATAAGTATTTGATCACCTACCAACCAGTAAGAATTCCGGCTCTCACAGACCTGTTAGTTTTTCTTTAAGAAGCCCTCCGGTTCTCCACTCATTACCTGTATTAACTGCACCTGTTTGAACTTGTTACCTGTATAAAAGACACCTGTCCACACACTCAATCAAACCGACTCCAACCTCTCCACAATGGCCAAGACCAGAGAGCTGTGTAAGGACATCAGGGATAAAATTGTAGATGGGCTGGGATGGGCTACAGGACAATAGGCAAGCAGCTTGGTGAGAAGGCACCAACTGTTGGCCAATTATTAGAAAATGGAAGAAGTTCAAGATGTCGGTCAATCTCCCTAGGTCTGGGGCTCCATGCAAGATCTCCCCTCGTGGGGTATAAATGATCATGAGGAAGGTGAGGGATCAGCCCAGAACTACACGGCAGGACCTGGTCAATGACCTGAAGAGAACTGGGACCACTGTCTCAAAGAAAATCATTAGTAACACACTACGCTGTCATGGATTAAAATCCTGCAGCGCACGCAAGGTCCCCCTGCTCAAGCCAGTGCATGTCCAGGCCAATCTGAAGTTTGTCAATGACCATCTGGATGATCCAGAGGAGGAATGGGAGAAGGTCATGTGGTCTGACGAGACAAAAATAGAGTGTTTTGGTCTAAACTCCACTCATCGTGTTTGGAGGGAGAAGAAGGATGAGTACAACACCAAGAACACCATCCCAACCGTGAAGCATGGAGGTGGAAATATTATTTGGGGATGCTTTTCTGCAAAGGGGACAGGACGACTGCACCGTATTGAGGGGAGGATGGATGGGGCCATGTATATCGTGAAATCTTGGCCAACAACCTCCTTCCCTCAGTAAGAGCATTGAAGATGGGTCGTGGCTGGGTCTTCCAGCATGACAACGACCAAAAACACACAGCCAGGGCAACTAAGGAGGGGCTCCGTAAAAAGCATCTCAAGGTCCTGGCCAAGCCAGTCTCCAGACCTGGACCCAATAGAAAATCCTTGGAGGGAGCTGAAAGTCTGTATTGCCCAGTGACAGCCCCGAAACCTGAAGGATCTGGAGAAGGTCTGTATGGAGGAGTGGGCCAAAATCCCTACTGCAGTGTGTGCAAACCTGGTCAACAACTACAGGAAACGTATGATAATTGCAAACAAAGGTCTCTGTACCAAATATTAAGTTCTGCTTTTCTGATGTATCAAAAACATATGTCATGCAATAAAATGCAAATGAATTACTTAAAAATCATACAATGTGATTTTCTGGATTTTTGTTTTAGATTCCGTCACTCACAGTTGAAGAGTACCTATGATAAAAAGTACAGACTTCTACATGCATTGTAAGTGGGAAAATATGCAAAATTGGCAGTGTATCAAATACTTGTTCTCCCCACTATATATACAGTTCTGGAAAACATTAAGAGATCACTGCACCTTTTTCTTTTCCAAAAAATTTTAAAATGAAAGTTTAGAGTGAGGAACAGAAGAGTTCAATTGGCAGTGGTCTCTTAATATTTTCAGGAGCTGTATATACTTATGTATGCTTCGTATACTGTATCCACTGTGTGTCATTGAACCTAAACTGTATGAGTAAAACTGTATGAGTAAACTGTAATGAGTAAAAGAGACCTTGGTCTCAGTCTGTGTTCCTTGTTGAAATAAAGGATTAAATTAAAAACTCTCTTTCAAGGACAGTCTCATAGAGATAATTATTGTTGTCTTCTCATTAAGCACTAATTCAGAGAATAAAGATTTGGACATTCTAATAAACAATAACAGCTTGTGTTATTGGACACAAAGATGTACATGATTATGAAATTAGCTAATTGAATTGTGTACTGTAGCGCCCCTGGTAGAGGGATTGGGGCAGGTGTCTGTGTGGTAGGTACGCGTGGTCTATATTTTCTTTGAGCAAAGTTACAGCATTTTCTACCAGGGACTTTGAGTTATTCAGCAGTTTTAAGGGAAAAAAACTAATAATACTAACGTAATAATACTATTACAATAGGTTTCCTCCTACTGGAGGACCCCAAATAATACCAACAGTTACAATGAGGTTTCTCCTATCGGAGGACCCCAAATAATCATTAATATTCAGGGCAATTAGCCTACATCTTATTTGATGGGGTGCGGTAAGGGACCTGGATAATGGGTTGAGGGGTTGAGAATCTCTGACTGTAGCTTTTGCTTTCCTTTTCAAAATGTGTGTGTGGATATTTACTAGTTTCTGATGGTGCACTTCATATCCAGCGCTGCGCCTCTCCTCAGCCTCCATCCTGAGCTCTGGTATTTCTTGGGGCTTCAGACCAGACACTGTGATATGAGGAGAAATATTTAATTAGTCATCACACCCTGTGTTTCAGTCGCCAACATCCTTTGTTACAGTCGCCACATCCTTTGTTACAGTCGCCACATCCTTTGTTACAGTCGCCACATCCTTTGTTACAGCCGCCACATCCTTTGTTACAGTCGCCACACCCTTTGTTACAGTCGCCACACCCTTTGTTACAGTCGCCAAACCCTTTGTTACAGTCGTCACCCCATGTGTTACAGTCGTCACCCCATGTGTTACAGTCGTCACCCCATGTGTTACAGTCGTCACCCCATGTGTTACAGTCGTCACCCCATGTGTTACAGTCGTCACCCCATGTGTTACAGTTATCAGATCCAGTCACTACACATGGGGGGAACTTTTCAGTTACTGGTCTAATGCTCTAACAGCTTAGCTACCTGACAGCCCTTTTATAAAGACTCAAACATACCTGGTCGAGTGGGAAGTCCTCTATCAGGAAAGGGGTGAGCATGCACAGGCTCTGCTGGGTAAGGCGTGAAACCCACAGTCAATGAAAAATCCACTACAAGTTTCCTTGGTATCCCTAATTAATCAAACACCTACCCAGGTCGTCACCGTCAAACTGGTTGAAGCTCACAGGGTGGATGAAGCCTATTCCGTCCAGGCCCAGGCCTTCTTCCTGGGGCAGTATGTCCAGGGAAGGACCTGTGCTGTCCGGGAGACTGTCAGGCATCAGGGCATCGTTGCCGTAGCTCACACGTACATCGCTCTGCAAGTTGGACAGCTGCTGGGCCATCTCTGACTGCTCTTTCTGTAGCAGCTCTGTTGGAGGGAGGACAATGGAGGAGTGAAGAGGGTGAAACAGTGGAGAGAGGGTGAAAGACATGTAGAAAAAGGTGAGGGGGTGAGAGGAAAGGGAAAATATGGAAGAGAATAAGGCCGAAGAGAACACAGACATAACGGGATTAAAAAAAAAAGCAGCAAAACATCATGAGAGAGAACCAACTGGCACAGTAGGTAAACCAGCTTTTAATCCCAAGCGACAGCACTGTATAAAAGACAATGGTGTGTACGAAAAGCTTGCACTGGTAATGCAAAAAAAAACGTGTGCTTAAGATGGAGCTGCCCAGGGTCCGAATTATGCACTGGGCAAAAGGGGCCTGGGCCCAGGGGCCTCTGACCATTAGGGGCCTCGGGCTACAAGGCACCCCAAGGTCCCAAATGGTCCGTGCCCCTGGGACAATCTACTGTGAAAACAAAATCTAGATAGATAGCTCAATACTGCTTGAATATGAGGACCCTTTGGCCACATATTCTGCCTCCTGACTACCAGGGCTCCACCAACACCCATTCCAGGGCACCTAGACTCCACCTCAACTCTAACCAGGACTCCACAAACCATAATAAGGCTCCTCCTCCAGAACCCATACCGGGTCCCTCCACAACCTATACCTCTTTATAGCCTCTTACAACTGGTGTTAGATATTAGATCAACTTAATATTATATATTACATACAGTATATTTATATTAGATATTTCTATGAATGTGAGCCAATAATAGTAATCAATAATATACACTGAACAAAATTATAAACGCAACACTCTCAATTATTGTTCACAAATCTGTCTAAATCTGTGTTAGTGAGCACTTCTCCTTTGCCGAGATAATCCATCAACCTCACAGGTTTGGCATATCAAGATGCTGATAAGACAGCATGATTATTGCAAAGGTGTGGCTTAGGCTGGCCACACTAAAAGGCCACACTAAAATGTGCAGTTCCACCACACAGCACAATGCCACAGATGTCGCAAGTTTTGAGGGAGCGTGCAATTGGCATGCCGACTGCAAGAATGTCCACCAGAGCGGTTGCCAGAGAATTTAATGTTAATTTCTCTACCATAAGTCTCCAAAGGCGTTTCAGAGAATTTGGCAGTATATCCAACCAGCCTCACAACCGCAGACCCCATGTAACCTCACCAGCCCAGGACCTCCACATCCAGCATCTTCACCTCGAGGATCGTCTGAGACCAGCCAGCCGGACAGCTGCTGCAACAATCGGTCTGCACAAAAACCATGCCATTCATCTACAACCATCACCTCATGTTGCAGCATGATAATGCACGGCCCCATGTTGCAAGGATCTGTACACAATTCCTGGAAGCTGAAAACATCCCAGTTCTTGCATGGCCAGCATAATCACGGACATGACACCCATTGAGCATGTTTGGGACGCTCTGGATCGGCGTATACGACAGCGTGTTCCAAGTCCTGCCAATATCCAGCAACTTCGCACAGCCATTGAAGAGGAGGGACCAACATTTTACGGGCCACAATCAACAACCTGATCAACTCTATGTGATGGAGATGTGTGGCACTGCACGAGACAAATGGTGGTCACACCAGATACTAACTGGTTTTCAGGGCCCCCCGGACCCCTCCAATACTGTGAAACTGCACATTTTAGAGTGGCCAGCCTAAAGCACACCTGTGCAATAATCACCTGAGGGACAGCCACAATCAATTTCCTCTAGCGTCACATGCACACGCAGTGGCCAAAATGATATGACACCCGGGTTGAATTCCTAATACCATTGACTTGGAATAAAAAAGCGTTTAACTTGTTAAGCTGAAGAATCCTTGGCTCCATCAATTGAAACAATTGCAAAAAACGAGTGTCTCAGTTACCTCATTTATTGATTAAAATCTCCAGAAAGTTTCATATCTAACTTATTTGGCAGATTTTTGGTGAATTTTTAAAAATCAATTAGGTTTAAAGTTTCACCATGAGAGCTAGCTGCTCGTACCTTTAAGCGTTTATTCTTTGCATTGGGGTTTATCTGTAAAGCAAGTAGCATCTTTCTTGGATAATCCTTTTAGGATTTATAGCCTTATAAAAATTGTGCAACAACTATGTCAAATTCAATTGCGGATTGCAGCCACATCGTTTGAGTTATCAACTTTCTTTATAGACTTTCAAAGATAATGATCCACAGATACTTCACAGCAAACAGAATGCCAAGCCGTTAAATGCTCTTGGAGTTATCATTTAAGATGTCAAAGTAACCCAAAACATTGGTAAGGTTTATAGCGCCCCCATTAGGTCATTCTGTACTTGACTTCTGCTGTCCATTCGTGGCAGAGATGTTAATGGACATGATTCTTTTCGCAGTTGTCAGATATTCCCATGGGGAGTAATATTCTTATATAGTCATAGACCTGCCCATCTCAATTTCAGTTGCTGATTTCAGCAGTACTGTATGAGACATCAACTTTCCTTATATAACTTTTAAAGATAATTGTTCAAAGGTCTTTCACACCAAACGGCATGCAAATCTGTTCAGCGGTTTGTGAGGATCTGTTGTTTAGGGGCTTTTGACAGAAGGCAAAATAGAGGCCATATTGTTTGACATATCAGCTTTTCTTAAATAACTTTTAAAGACAATGGTCCAATGGTCCTTCACACCAATTTTCATCCAAATCCGTTCAGCGGTTTCAGAGGAAATGTAGCTTAAGTCTGTTTTTATTAACCATCAATCAATCAATCACATGTATTTATAAAGCCGTTTTTACATCAGCAGATTTTTACAAAACACCTAGCCTTAAACCCC
The DNA here is from genome assembly GCF_011004845.1 of Esox lucius. Taxonomy (NCBI): domain Eukaryota; kingdom Metazoa; phylum Chordata; class Actinopteri; order Esociformes; family Esocidae; genus Esox; species Esox lucius. Next base: position 24,160,453 of record NC_047590.1, read on the forward strand.
AAGGAGCAAACAACAGTAGTGTTGAATTTCAGTGGCTAGGAAAAACTCCCTAAGAATGCCAAAATTTTGGAAGAAACCTAGAGAGGACCCAGGCTCAGAGGGGTGATCAGTCCTATTCTGGCTGTGCCAGGTCAACATATTAAGATTACAAATATAATAATTAATAAATAGGTGTGGGCTGTGTCTAAAGTCTATTTAAACAGTCCAGGTCGGAAGCATGACCTGATGAACAAGGACAGGGACAACACAGGCGAGGGGGAGGACTCTGGACAGGGACCGCAACGGGTCCTCCAAGCCAGGTACTCCGCAGATGTGGGCCAGGACCTTATGCCCTCTGAATACTTCCAACTTGGTGGAGCCCCACTTTCGCTCCAATTTTCTGGAGGCTTGCTTGAGTAGTATTGTTTGTGTACCAGGGAGCAAGTTTCTTGTTGTGTATTTCTTTTGTTTTTAGTGGTGCAACAATTTCGCAGTGTCATTTGCGGATTTATTTACTCTGTCGTTGATTAGTGAGCTTGTAAGAATATCAAGGAATCTATTTGTAGTCTGAGAATTTATAGTACGGCTTTTGAAACTCATTGTTTGCGGAGCAAGTGGATTTCTTGTTTTAATGGTAAATGTAATAAGATAGTGATCCGATAATCCAGGATTTTGGGGGGAAATTATTAGATCTACAGTATCTATTTCTCTTGACAGGACTAAGTTTAAGGTGTGATTGTGGCAGTGTGTTGGACCTGAGACATGTTGGATAAAACCCACTGGGTCAATTATGGCTTCAAAGGCTTTTTGAAGAGGATCATTGGACTTTTCCATATGAATATTGAAATCGCCAAAAATGTGAATACTATCTGCCATGACTACAAGCTTAGGCAAGAATTCTGGAAACTCATTGAGGAACATTGTGTATGGTCCGGGGGGCCTGTAAATAGTAGCTATGTAAATGATTTATCAGCCTGGTTAACTTTCATGAGTAAAACTTCAAAAGAATGAAAATCAGTGATGTATTTGAGAGTACATTTATATTTACTGTCATAAATATTAGCAACACCCCCCCCTTTTTGGATGCACGGTGGATATGATCACTAGTGTAGCCAGGAGGAGAGGCCTCATTTAGGGCATTGAATTAATCCGGCTTTAGCCACATTTCACACAAGCCAATAACATCTAGTTTATGATCAGAGATTAATTCATTCACTGCAACTGCCTTTGGAGCAAGGGATCTAACATTTAGTAGTAGCTTTAATGCTGAAACCCGCTAAATCCTAAATTCAAATATGGATAAAATAAAACACATTCTCATTAACCAAATGTCAGAGTCAAGCAACCAAGTTCCAGATATGCCTCTTCTCATGCTGACCAAAAATGCCTTGGGATCTTTCAAATTTGCCCTTAGGTTTTATATTTTCTTATCGATGTTGCAAAAGACAGACTAGAGTGTTTTACCTACCTTACTTGCCGTCTGGTAAAGAAAAAAGACTGATCAACTTAACATAACATGATGTCTGGGCTGCCGCACATGTGGTATTGCACAAGTTGCAACTTGTCTGCTAAAGTTTGTTTATCAAACAAAGTCAGATACAGGTGACAACATGAGTGTCTCACAGACAGGAAGGTAATCAAGATTTGAATTTCCGGTCAGATAGGTGAATCGTCTTGTTCAACCATCTTTGATCGCAGACATTTGGTCCCAGAATTCAGTGGAATGAAAACAAAAATGGCTGTGCATGTAAACAGTAATTAGCCAAACAAACTAAACATAACCTTCATAAAGGTGTTTTTTCACTGATCGTATTTGTCCATAACTAAATATGCAATAATTATTTTTCAACATGTTTAGTGAAATAGTGAATAATCACGTAAATAAAAGCATTATTAACACACAAATCATTATCTGCTGGTTAGCATATGTTTTATTGATAAGACAAGTGGCGTGATCTTCAGGAAAATAACACTTCTTAGAAGGTTGCTCAATAAATATTCAGTATACTCTTTAACCCCCTGAGTACGGATTAGTTGCTACCGCCCACGCCTGGGGCGTATTTGCCTAACAATTACATAGTATTACATATTTTCAAAACGGTTTGTGATAGAGAGATTCTGTCTTCTTTGCTATTTCAATGAGATTCCGCTGAAAACGCAGATGCGCTTTGTGTTTATGTGGCACATTTCCTTGTTTTCGTCATCCTGTCCAAATGCAACCAAACTCTTGTGCACCTGACCAGTGGATGGGCTGTTGGGTGACAGCATCCAATGGAAGGCTAAGGTATCTGTTATGTATTTGATAAAATCAAAAGTTTGCTGGGTGGGACATAAGTTTTTTATTTTTTTTATTTGCTCAATCTGACTGTAGAAGAGGTTGAAGCAGTATATCAGCTTAGCTAGCATGCTAACTTAGCATTAGCGAACGTTTTAGCATTGTGTCCTTGCGTAATGCTAACTTGTCGAAAAGACAAAGAAAGGATGTGTTTTCAACCGTTTTATAAGTATTATTATTAGTATAAAATGGCAAAATGGCAAAACATAAAAACACCTTTACTAAATGTAGCCATATTCCGTTATGGTTATCAAATGCTGGATAGCTGAGTTATCGGACAACAAAGGATGAATGCTAATAACAGGCTAATGCTAACGCAAGAACAGTCTGGAAAATAACATCAAATAACCTATTTAACATGAAATAATGTAATACAAATGTGATCATTATAGATATTGTCTGCTTTGAGTATTTGGAATGGAAGAACTGTTCCACATGGCTGTGTGTGGTCTGAAATAATTATGGGCGTCATAAACAAATTTGACTGTATGCACATAAAGTGAATTATTTCATTGTTCTGTTCACATTTATTGTGAAACAATGCATATTTGTGTAAAAAAAGGGTTTGCAGAAAACATTTGTGTTGGAAAAACTGCTCCACATGGCTGTGTATGGTCTGAATTCAATCATAAATAGAAAAATATTTATGGGTGTCATAATCATATTGTCCTGTATGCACATAAGGTGAATTATTTAATTGTTCTGTTCACTATTATTGTGATACAATGCATATTTGTGTAAGAAAAATGGTTTGAAAAGTGTTTTTGGAATGGCAGAACAGTTCCACAAGGCTGTTTTTGGGCTGATTTCAATGATAAATAGTGACATAATTATGGCTGTCATAAACATATTGGTCTGCCTGCACAAAAGGTGACTAATTATCCCTGTTCTATTCACATTTATTGTCATACAATGCTTTTTTGTGCAAGAAAAAGGGTGTGAAAAGTGTTGGTGTAATGGCAGAAAAGTTCCACAAGGGTTTTTGGGCTGTTGTCAATGAAAAATGTTGTCAAAAACGTGTTGGACAAAAGGCAAATTATTTCATTTTTCTGTTCACATTCATTGTGAAGCCTTTTCTTACACAAATGTGCATTGTGTTTGCACAAAACATTTGTATTGGGATTATCACTCCGCATCAGAATTCAATGATATATAGAAGAAATCTGATTTCGCTTATGTAATTATTTACTATATTGTGCATTTTTCCCTAAAACATTACCTTATAAGAACATTAACATGCATGCTTGTATTAGCTGAGGTACTTTGGAATAATGTGATGCCAAATACACGATGATCGATTTACATTACATATTGTTTATAAGCCCAAATATAAAAGTAGTGAAACCCAAAAATGTTAAGCATAGTACTCTAGGGGTTAAAAGTACTACTGCACTGAATAGTTTCAAAATATAATTTTATAATTTTAAACTTCTAAATGAAATTAGAATACTGCTCTATATCTAATAAGCAACATGGTGTTTATGGGCTGCTGTGGTGGCAATGTTTGTTGTCATAATATAAAAGTCTGGAATTGTCAGTGCATACTGAAATAATCATGCTGAGGGACCTTCAGTGATATTTTAAAATGTACTTGTGAAAAGGATTAAATCTGTCATTTGATGCTACAGAAGTAGCATTTGAAGCATTTTTCACAAATTCAGAATAGCTGAAAAACGATTACTCCTGACTTAATGGGTCCCAATTGCAAATTGCTTGGGAGGAGATGGACTTATATACCGCTTTTCAAGATTTTATTTTAAACATGGTGAGCGTGGTGAGCTAATGTGGGGAACCCCAATAGTGCCACCATGTGGTTGATAAAAAAAATCTTGCAGTAATTCTTTCCGTATGGTCCTTGTCAACATAATTACCAAGTAGAATTATTATACCATTACCCTTGTAGATGTGTCCATATGGCGGAAAATCCATCATGGCGGACTTTATGGGTCCCAATGGTAAACATTTTCATCATGAGGAGCTACACCAATGTACACCAATTTTCAAGACTCTAGGTCACAAGGGGTGGTCGCAGTGAGCTTGCAAAAAGTGCAACTTTGGAGGCTTGTGACAGCGCCACCACGGGGCCGACATGCATGCCACTGCACCAGAAGTTGCGGCCCTTGGCCCTTTACCACCATTAACATTTGGGCCCCTTTAAGCCATTTAATCTCACGGGAATTTGCAAAAAAACACCCTTTTTTGACAGAATATTAATAATAATAATGAACCGGAACAAACTCAATAGGGTTTCACCAGTGAACTGCTGAAACCCTAATTAAAGCTGCAAGCAGCATTTAGCGGATTTCAGCATCAAGCTATTAGTAGCCAGAATGCAGTTTTTCCAATAGGACACAAATCCAACTCATGTCCATAGCTGTAAACAATATTACATTTATGTTTTTTTCCTTTTGACTAGCATTTCCATGTGGCCATGTTCATTGGTCAGTAGCATCCATGTTTTTTGACATAATGGCCTGGGTGATATAACATTTAAACACCTTGGTCCCTAGATGCCAAATATCCAAGTATGTGAAGATTGGACATTTGGTGGCAGAGGAATAAATGTTTTTGTGTTTTTCAAAAAATCTAAATTCTAAAACCAGTGAACTGCTGAAACCCTAATAATAATAATGAACCGGAACAAACACAATAGGGTTTCACAAGTGAACTGTTCAAACACATTTTATAGATATACATTACCAAAATAAATTTCATCTTAAGGTCACAAATATATTCTAACGTACTATAGCGAACGTGGTAAGACCACTACTTGCTCCCCTAACAAAATTATTGTGTGGTTAGTGCCCCTGACTGTGGAACATAAGATCACAGGTTTGAAACACAGCCTGCCCAAAGCAGTATATGTAGACATCTATTAAATACATTTTTTATAAATATATTAAGCGGACAATTTCAAAACATTTGACATATATTTACCAAATGTATTTAGGAATATATTTTCCAAATGTATTCAAAAATATAGTCAAAATACATTTATGTTCCGTATGGGTATTAACATTGTTGTATATAAAAATCAAGATATCCGTAGCTTTTCGTAACCTGTGATTATTATCAATCACACCTACAGCGTCAAAGCAGAAAGCTAGCAGAACATTTTGTGCAGCTACGCAATCACTCAGAACGCATTCGTTCTCCACAGATGTTTCTTATAAAATAGAGAGAATAATTTTTGCTGAGCATATTGTGTCAAGTAGCTACCTAAATAGGCTACTAATTATTGTTTTAGCTAGCAGCTTGCTAACATAACCATAACTATGGGTTTTAGACTTTCATCCCTCTATCAGTCCCATTTCTCATGAAGATTCAACCCAATAAACATTGTGAAAGCAGGTTACATAACATGGGCTTTATTACAAGCCCTTTACTTTAGATTGATTAGTTCCGAGTTACACTACAAAACAATAAAAAAAATCTTACCAGAGACAAATGACCTGGCGTTCAACTAGACAAAATGAAAATCGTGGTCTTACCATCTGGAACAGTTGATTTTATTGGCATTGGTCCTGACGAAAGTAGCTATGAAATTCCTCTCCTAAAAGCCAAAGCTCTTCAATCAGTCGGTGAAAGTCCCCAACCTGTTTTTGCGATCTCAGCCATTGGTGTCATTGTTGAATGAGCCTATCAATACTATCTCGACTATTTAGAATTGTAATAACCTCCAATTTTAAAGGGAGATTATATTATATAGACTGTCAAACGTGTTGTTTGCACAATACATTTTCTGAAATATGTACTATTAATGATGTAGTTATTATCAAAAACATATTTATGTAAAAAAGAAATTATAAGAAAAAGTTTGCTATAAGTGCTAAAAAAGTTAGACATTCAACGTTTGCTACTGCTTCCATGCATACAATTTGAGGAATACTCCAACGCATACACAAGACCAAAGGTCCAATCCCAATGTCCACCCTAAACCCTGAACCCTCAAAGACTTAACTGACATCACCTGGTAAGTGATTGAGTGCACGAGGCTGCTAGGGCTCAAAATGCAATAAATAGTATTGGGACAGCACATCGCAACTTCATCACGTTACCTTAACGATGCTGAAACATGTTGCACACTATTGTGGGTTTGGGACTTTTAATTATTATTATTTTTTATTACTTTTTTACTTTCTTCACAGCCACTCTGTAGGACAACAGCCTGCAAGACATATACATCAGGCAGTCTGTCTAAGGGCCTTGGCTGTGAAGAAAGTAAAAAAGTAATAAAAAATAATAATAATTAAAAGTCCCAAACCCACAATAGTGTGCAACATGTTTCAGCATCGTCAAGGTAACATAATAAAGTCGCAATGTGCTGTCACATTACAATTTATAGCATTTTGAGCCCTTGCAGCCTCTTGCACTCAATCATTTACCAGGAGATGTCAGTGAAGTCTGTGAGGGTTCAGGGATTAAGGTTTTGGGGGGGACATTGGGATTGGGCCCCTTTCTCCTTAAATATCGTGATTAATTCCATGTAGCCGGTTGCACCTAGCGGCTGGTGCGAGACAGTTTCCCATCATATAAAAAGGAGGGGGGAACTATGTTTGGCAGAGCACTTGTTTCCGTGCGGAGAGAACAGCGATGCATAGATCCTTGCTGGGTAGAGAACTGGCGAACGTTTGGTAAGCTGATGTTTGATTACTATTGATAATTATGTTGATTGTTTAATAAAGAGTTTGTAATGGACGAATGTTTGAAAGCGTTGCCAATGTTAGAGCAACAGGGCTGGAAAAGACAGTCGATCGAGGGAGCTGGGAACGAGCATAGTTCGCCAGGGTAGGAAGGTATGCCATTTTTTCAAAAACATTTCCTGTCTGAGTTGTTCAGTGCAACTCTTCTTGGCTGTGTTGTTCGGTGCATTTGACCAACCTTGAAACAATATATAGCACGAAGTAGGCCTATCACTGTTCTACAATATTTTAGTTGGTAACAAATTACAGTTACTGTTTTCTTTTGCAATCCGTACATTTAACGGATTACTTGTAATCAGTTACTCCCCAACTCTGCCTGTATGTGTCATGTGATCACAATCACTCACTTTCAAACTTAGAATTTAATGGCTAACCGAGTTATGAAAGCCATTCTATTTCTAGCTAATACACATAAAAGAACATATTACACATCCAGCCCGAAATGGGAGGTTTAAAGGGGTTATTTGGAAGCTATATATTGTATTAGACATTGACAGAGAATGTTTTCATGTTAATTTTTTAAGAATATCTTTACACAAAATTGTGTGCCTGAGATGTTCCTCATTGAAACGTTCTCTCCAGTCCATCTATCAGTTTGAATTGACTTCTAGTTTCCTCAAACTTGCTGTACTTTCCCACGAACCTAACCAGCTCATTTTCAATGTCGACTAGGTAAATCTATTCTCATCTTGTCCCATCCTCCCATTCTCTTAGAGAACAAGTTTTGTCATTATTTAAAATTCAGTCTTGTAAACATTAGTGGCAGGATTGTACATATAGCAAATTAAAAGAATGTCTGCAAAAATCCCAGAATGCATCATTAAGGGGCTGTTTCCAGCGCACAGATTAATCCTAGATCTGAATTTTTGTCCAGGACTAGGATATAATCTGTGACAGGGAAACTATGGTTAAGTATCTTACTCCAATATGCAGTATTACATAAATTAAGAGCTTCTTTTTGACCTTCATCCATTTTGACTAGGGCTGCTATTTCTGTATCCCAAACTCCCCCACTATATATAGCAAACTACCTGGGAACTAATTAAAAATGCACTTTTTAGGGAATAGGAAACCATTTGGGACAGATTCCCTCAAATACTTCAGGTTGTTCATTGTTCTCATGTATTTCAATGAGGGGGGAAAGCAAACCACTGAGTTGCTGGCAGTCAGTATGTGTGCTTGGGTACTTCAGTGTCTGTGTGTGTGTGTACAGAGGGCAGGGGAACAGATGAAGGGGAAATTAGACTAATAGCCTGTGACTGATTACAGACAGAGATGGCTCAGAGATGGAACGAGGAAAGGAGGAAAAGATGAAGAAAGGTTTGGGGGGGGGGGGCAGGATAGGTAGAGAGGAATGGAAAGAGAGGAAGAAAAGGTTGAGTGGGGGCCTGCTCAATCTTTCCTTGGCTAAATAAATAGGAGATAAGACTGAAAATATCACTCACCAATTTGGTCCTGGATGTTGTCAGCCACTCCAGGCACCTTGTACAGCAGACTCAGGGACTGGTTCATCCTCTCATCAATAACACGCAGGTGAGTCAGTACCTGAAAGAACATTTAAAGGTTTCAGCTAGATTCTATAATCAAAAAGACAGATTCCATAGCCACGTCAACAGTTTAAACAAAATCTGCTTTCATGTCTTACGGTATAGCATTATGATGTGACTTAGGTTACAGTTTGGGTTAAGTTTAAAACCAACCTCAGTCCACAGGTGAAATGGCATGTATCTGCCTACATAAGACATTTATGTTTTTCATTGCATAGTAAAATGTTCTGGAAAAGACAGAAGTCGTGAAAAAAATCTGGCCATTGCAAAAGTGTGTTATGTTTGTCTGGATTTAGAGAAATGCTTTAGACATTTTTGCCATTGCATAGGCAGCTAAATATTGAAGAAACATTTAAACTCTATGTTTATTAATGTTAATGGTTAACAGATGTTTCTGTAAGGTGTGAATGCAGGGACAAAAGGTTTGCTTGTTATTGCCCAGCTTGCTTACTTCTCAAGATCATAGGAGATGGCCCCAGAACAGATCAGAATGTGTCCTTAATTGATAAGGGTTCTATTCGTCAGGATTAGTTCTGTTATCCTTAGGTAAACCAACCCCCATGCCATTAGATTTGTAATACAAACCAGAGCGGGGTTTGGGAAAGCTCTATTGCATTTTCCTCCCTTCTGCCTACATCTTTGCTCTTTCAAGCATCTTGAATCTCCAGAGAACTTTTATCTTTGATACTTGTACTGTAATTGCAATACTTTCTTTAGATATTAAATCATTTTTTTACATTAATTCATAAACTATTTGGAATTAATCTAAAAATCTCAACTTCTAAAACGGTGAACCAAAATACACAGAATCATTTCCTTCAATTTACTCTAAAATCTCCTGGCAAATTGACAAAATATTTATTTCTTGACTAAAGGTTTGATTTCGCTCTTATTTTGTGTGAAAGATAAACCTAATCATCAATGATAACATTTCTTTACCAAAACAGCCAATTACTTTGGAAGGTGCTGCATAAGATATGCACTAAAAAACAAATTGTTTTTCACAGTCAAACTTTTCTGTATTATTTTAATAATCTATGGTATCTTCATCATAAAACAATTCCATATGTTAACTGTGTAGAAAAAGCTAAGGGAAAAAGAGAAAAATACAGCTCCAGACACATTCTAAAAATAGGCATATAATGACCTTATTGCTATAAAAGCAAGTGACAAACAATATTAAGCAGACAGTTAACCGTAATAAATTAAATATGTTTTTCTTATGAGAATATCAACAGAATGATTATCACATGGTAAAACCATTTATCTCTAGTAGATTATTACCTGTGGTCGGATCTGAGCAGCCTTCTTGGGGTCAACCATGCGAACATGCTCAAAGTGTTTGAGGGTGTGTTGTCTGTCCTTCTGCTCTGCACGGACGTACTTCTTCAAAAGACTGAATACATGACGAGGCTAGTGAGGGAGTTTGACAAATAGGGGTGACATAGGGATAAAGAGTCAGCAAGAGTGGCATAGAAAGATGGAAAAAGTTTTGAGGAGAACAGCCAATATCTGTTTGTCTGCTCTTACAGGGTATCTGAAGGGACGTTAGGATTGTTAAAGGGATAGTTTGTCCTATATTCATATTTGGGTGAAATAACACTTACCTTGAGTTGTCCCTTGAAGGACCTTGGAGTAATTTTTCACAACAAGCCATAATTCAACTCAGCCTGGAATTTGAATTATTAGTATTGACTAGGGCTGCGATGGTACACCTAACATACGGTACGGTACGTATTACGGTTTGAGGGTCACGATACGGTACGTTTTCGGTACAGAGCAAAACATTGTTTAACAGTTATTAAAGATCAGTTTTTAGTTTAATTGGCAAAAGATGCAACACGAACCAGGAACAATATGAAACATACAAGAATTCCAATAGATTTTTCACACAAATAAGATTTCCAAAATATTTTTCTTGAATGAAAGAAATATAATTGCTCAATGCTCAAGAAATCCACAAAGCAAACAAAAATAAAGTGCATAAGTAAACCTGGATCAAATTATGTTTTACAAAACCAAAATGTTTCACGGGTCCTTAGACTATTTCAGACAAAAACATTTAACAAAATGTACATAAACATCAGCTTGTAATATGCATTCATTTTATTTTAATACCAGTTTCATCTCCTCTTCCTCAATCATCTGTTCACCCAAATCCCTGAACGTTTTCAAACAAGTGAGATTATCCAAGTGAGGGAGCGCTTTGAACCTTCGATCTAGAGCTGTGCTTCTGTGGAGGTCATCTTAAAGGGTAGGATCAGAATAGCAGCCCTCTAAGTCATCTCTGAAAGCTGCTTTGACGTCACAGATTGTGGTCGAGTCTTCAACACATCATCATGGATTTCAGAACCATGGATTTCAGAGGCAGGATCATGGAGACTGATGTGTCTTTTCAGTGCTCATTAGGGCTGTCAGAGTTTTCAGTGGTTTAAGCACCTGAATTACTCCTCCTGCCACACTGACATTTTCAGACAAGGTGACGATGTCCTTCACATTTTTCTTGATGGTCTTGTCTGTCAGTTTGGAGTAAACTGCAGCTTGCTGCTTCAGGTAACCTTCAACAATATCATAACTCCAGCGAGTTTCAGTGAGTCGGGACATTGTGAATTAGGCTGTGTGTGGGGAGTTTAAGCATTGCCTGTTTGTCTTCAGAATATGATGGTCTGTGGTGTTGGGATGAAAAAAGGATACCACATTTCTGATTCTCCCAAGCAGACGGGACATCTGGCTCACTGCCATTGCTTTTTGTGATGCAAGATTGATAACATGTGCAACAAACCCGATTTGTGGCCCTAATCCAGCTTCTGTGACAGCTTTAACAATATTCCTGACATTATCTGTCACAGAAATAGTTGTGTTGGGCCTCTTAAGTTTCCACTCAAACACTCCTCAAGTATTCCTGCCAGAATTGCACTTGTGTGGCTATCATAAAAAGGCTGTGTCTCTCCATAGCCCTGGAAGTCCAACCATCTGCAGTAAGTGCCACATAAGATGAATGACAATTCATTTTTGACTTCTGCTTTCGTATCCTCATGCAGTGAGGGTACTACATGTTCACTGAAATATGTGCGAGAGGGACATTTGTAACGTGGCTCGAGCATATTTAGAAGGTACTGAAACCCACTATTTTCAACCACAGAGTATGGGCGTATGTCCCCTGCAATAAACACACCTATCGCTCTTGTAATTTCCTATGCCCCAAAGAGTCTACTGGTAATGTCTGCTTGAATGTGAGAGAAAGCTGTGTTTTGTCTTCGTGTTTATTTGTTGCTCCGGTGACATTGATAGTGGGATGATGTCTGGCGTAAATGCGTTACCATGTTACCACCGGCATATGTACCATTTGTCGAGCAGTAGCAACATACAATTAAGGTTATATCAACAATTATCTGTCCATCCTTTGTGTAGTCCACTGGGAAGCCAAAATGCTGCCAAACTGGGGATTTAAATGAGATGGAGGACTTGGCAAAACTCACCATTGTAGATCTAGCTGTGTTCTGCGTTAGGCTCACTAAGTTGGAAAAGTTACAGCAAATGCCTACATTAATTACCAATTACTCTTATTTAATCAGAATAACTATATACAGAATATATACATATCAATCTAATTTATTAAAGAGAGTCATTCAACATACAGTAGCTATTTATTTATTTTGTATTACATTTTTCATGTATTCATGTTCTTGTGCGAACCGTGAATAGCACACCGTACCGTACAGTCATGAATGTGTACCGTTGCAGCCTTAGTATTGACCAAATTCATGAATTGAAACTGTCCGTCCCAAGTAACAAAAGCTGCATTGCAAGTGGAAACCTACTGCAGATCACTCCCAACTACGGTAAATTGTGTACTTACAATGAGCTGTCTTCTTCTGATTTCTTATCTTGATGGTCCCAGAGATATAACCAAGTGTAATTTTGTTTGATAAATTCTGCTTTTATAATCCAAAATGATTCATGTTCTCCACAGCGTTGTACAACAAAATCCGACTCGGAGCAAAACTATTCATGATATTCAAACCTTCCTAGATTTTAACACCGAAATAATTGGTATTCCTGAAAAGAACAGAGTCTCTAGCATTTAACAAGACATAGTTTATCCTTCTGCATTGCCTGTATGCTTCGCACCAAGTAAGCAAAGACATGCACAGCTGTCACTGCTCACGAAACTATACTCAGCATTTAAAGTTTAAATGGCTACTCCTAAGTGGAAAAGCAACATAGGAGACCAATTTGGACTAGATTTTTGGAAGAAATCATGGACTGGGAGTCAAGCAACTTGGTGAGTACAATAAGATAGATTACCCAAGACATACAGTGTATTACCAATCAATTGTGTGTGATTTGGCTATGACATTTTGTGGCTGTTTCTTATGGCCTATCCATCCCCAAATTTCTCCCTGAATAACCAACAGTGATTCAGGAGGTCCCTCTGGTTCTTGACCCCCACTGTGACGCCATCATCTGACTGGCCATTTCAGAGATTTCCCAGAAGTCGATAAGTCTCCTCCTTCTTTCTCCTATTCCCTTCTACTCTTTTCCTTTCTACTCCTGCCAACTGTTTGCTTACTATATATGTGTGTAAGGAGGCATAGATACCATATATGATCTAACATCATATGTGGTGATATAACATGTGATACAAACACCACATATGATGGTAGATCACCACATAATATGCAAACACCACATATGATGTTAGATCAAATATGATGCAAGAACCACATATGTTAGATCACCACATGATGCAAACACCACACGTTAGATCATTGGACCCGCCTCCTTGTGGCGCCTCCTGTTAGTACCTTTATGAAGGAAAGCTAATTTTCCATCATGTATAACATTCCTGGGAGTGTGTAACCCTTATATTAATCAATTTTTCACTATTGTATGTTCTGTGTATGTATGAACTTTAAAATTCATAATGTGTCCAAAGTGTCCAATTTGGCACAAAGTGGCCAATCTGGAAAGGACACTTTGGGCTTGCTTTACAAATGACTAAGTAGATCATTGAATTTTATATCAAATGGCCATTAAACTTTACCCAGATCCTGCTGACATCTAGTAGATCAAGTGGAAAGTTCCTCCAGGTGACTAATCCATGTTTGGCCTTCCCCACTGCAACTCAAACATGATGAGGAATTTTGTTTTTGTACAAAAAACGCATGTTTTTGGTTTGTTTTATCTTCTGCCAAATCTATTGTGTTATACTTTCCTGCATTAACTTATAATTCCTACAGAGTGTCTCCTTTCAAATGGTACCAACATTTTTTTTCTACTATATTCAGGTCATGAGCTACAAGCATTTAGATCATTTTAGGCGGAAATTGACTTTTTTTGGCCTTATCCCTGACAGGAATCTGTCTATGTTGTATTAATCAAATAATGTTTTCATTGTCGCTATAGAAATCTCAGTTTCAACTGATCTGATACTTTGTTTACAGGTCAGTTGGGTTCACGTCATTTGGGTTCACAGTTGTATATACCATGATACTAATCCAAGTTTTGACATAACCATTAACAACCACTTAACATTTGCTAGCTACCAATGAAATCATCACAGCATAATAGAGGCTGTGTGTGGTGGCTACAGAAAATAGTTTAGATAGCGCCTGTTTGAAGTCACCAAATTCCAACAGCCTTTTCATCATTATGCAGTCAAAAGAATGGATGCTAGCACAATCAATAACTGAATTTAGTTTTATTGTTTTTTGAGCTTTTTTTTGTTTGCACTGAAGCTTTTGTTGCTCAAAACGACATGAGACTCCATGGGCCTTCAATAACAACTCAGGGTAGTAGTTAGTGTAGGGTATATTGTGTCAGAATGGTGATTTATGGCCCTGGGGGGTCGGGACTTCCATATTGATGTGACAGGTGGGCGGGACATCCGGTTTGTAGGGCGGGACTTCCGGTAAGACGTATGTTAGGGTGGGACTTCCTGTATGACGTATGTTAGGGTGGGACTTCAGGAGTGACGTATAAATGTCCGGTGACTTTGTTATTTATGATTACATTGATGTGTCAGTGTTTGATGTTTTACAACGCTTGATGAGCAAACCAGACTAGTGTTATAACAGGTGGGTTATGTTTGATGATAAACAAATGGGGCTTAGGGTTCCGGAATGTTAAATTCCCAGGCAGTAAATAAGTGTTGTGTCAGCGGTAAGGTGTTTGGTGTTAAACAAAAGGGGGCCAGGGTTCCAATGCCTTGTGGTACAGATGTAAACTTCCATGTTTTGCAATGTGGTTGTAACATGGTGTTTTTCCACAAACACGGAGTTACACGTGAGAGATGTGTTTTTCTGAAAGATATAAAGAAGGGGATGGGGCGGGACTTACGAGTTTGGATAGTTTTCAGCCCAACATTCATTTTAACAAGAGATGGGCTTCAAGGTTATATCTGCCCAGTAGTAATGGTCCCTAAATAACCACTAATACAGACTGTAGTATATGCAGGTTAGAAACCATCCCGTGTCTCATGGTTTGTAGTCCAACACAGCATTACAGCAAACTAACATCGCATGAGCAATGCTATTATTTTGAAGGAGCTTCCATGGCCCAGGGCCAACCACACATTTCGCAAAGGTGGATTGTGTCGCGGTTGGGGTTTTTAAAATATTGTTATGAATAAAAACAAGTGTATGTATGAGCAATGTTGAGTTTTGTAATAAAAATGGTTGTTTAAGTCAGCATTAACTTCTAAGTTCCATTATAAGGCAAAACGTTACAAAGTTACCAGCAAGGTCGCGTATAAATTTGCATGAACAACGGGGAATCGTTGACAGGTAAGGATAGGTAATTTCAGGTAATTAAAACAATCGTAAAGGCGTCTTTTGAAATTGTACAACAGAGATCAACGCAAGATTGTTTTCTACACATTGGTAGAAATGTTTAATAATAGGCAACGTTGGTTAAAAAAAAATACTATAGTATTTGTGTTAGTATGGGGTTATGCTGTCACTTCCGGGTGAAGATGTGCTGCATTCTCTTAATGACGTGAAATCTGATTTTGTATTGCTGTATTATGGTCCTGTGTTTGTTAAATGTTGAACTGATTAATGGCGATATGGTGACAATAGTAAGCGTTTATATGTAAGCAGATGAGTTTATCGTTAATATATACAATTCTATGACGTGATGTCACGGCTGAGCCGCGAAAATTAACGAGAACGGCTGTTCTACCAGACAGGATATAGCAATATATTTGGTTACCAAATGGCTACAAAAATCCGAACTAAATAGTTAAGTTTTATCCTGAATTTGTATCATTGTAGCATGTATAGTTCTAACACAATTTGAATCTAACGTGAAGAACGATGACATGTAACCAATGACAAAGTTAAGAAGCGTGACTTGCTGGAGGAGCCCCGGCTGAAATGTGAAGACAGTAATTAAACCCCGCAGCATCCACAAAAGACAGCTGGTGTTTCAAGCGTGGAGTATATTGTTTCTGTTGTAGGTACAAGTTATTTTATTTGAAGTAATTTATTTGAATTGTGATGCAACTTTTTAAGAATTTGTAAATAAATTTTACGATTGCGCAATCCATTCATTTTTAGCTGTCTTTCATATTGCCTGTTTAAATCTCCGGTTTAGGTTGAGCGGATTTGAACACCGACCGTGTTTGGTAAACAAATTTTTGGACCTCCAAATCTTGGTAAGTAGACTTTTGACATTATTGTTAATCAGCTTTAATTACCTGTATACGCTTGTTAATCCTATTTGTATTTAGTTCAAGTGACCGGCATCTGCGTCAGTTGGACTGGGTGGTCAGACTGTGATCTTACACAACCTGAGCAGATACTTTGTGTAAGTTTAATTATTTACAGACATTTTTAGTCTTGTTCTAAAGTGTTATTAACAATTATGACTATGCATACTGACCCTTGGTACAACATTCTATAATCCAACAGATTGAGGACAGCCGGGTGATGATACAAAGTACATTACCACAATGGGGTCAGTTACGAACACCCTTCCTTGTGGCTGCACAGCGTGAGGGGATTTTTGTTTTCTTTCAGGCTTGAAAGCTGAAGGTAATACAGCCAACTCTTCAAAACTGTGCTGTATGTAAATGTATGTCTGAGTTAGAATATTCAAATCTGAAAAGTGGATTGTTATTTACATGTTAAACCAGAGAAATGGCGAAAGATAATGCTAACGACAGTCCAGACACGGAACAGCCAACAACCTCTACAAATAATGAATCGACCACACCCCAAAATACAAATGAACCAACCGCTACTTTGTTACACAGCGATGCGCACAATAATCCTCAGATACAAGGCTTGTTAACCGAGCTTAGTAGCCCCCATTTTTCACACAATCTAGTTGACACTCCTTCGAGCTCTCTGATGCAAACTCAGTGCAGTGATGGCGATGTTAGAGTTATACAGCGTAATGCGTTTGACAATGTTGAATTACGACAGTTGATACATTTACAAAATACTGGTGAAGTTGGTGATTTTGGCACATTCTACGCAAGTATTATGGCAGGCTTGGATACTTTGATTGTTAGAGCCTCAGACTTTGTACAAGGGCCTGGTGATCGTCTGCAGATTGAGTTGATTGGTGAATCTCTGATAGATCCCGTACATGTGACCATGAGAGCGGATGAATATAATGAACGCACGTTTGGTAATTTACTTGAAAGTGTTATGCAGAGTAATGCCGAGATTATGATTGATGAATCACTAGAACTGGTGGTACAAATTGTCAAAAACCGTGAGGGTGGTGCCCCGCGACGTAAAGCTCAAACATTGTTGATACATCAGATTATCAATAAAAAAAGAAGACATTTATATGTGGCTGTGAATAATGATTCTACGTGTTTTTCTGTTTGTTTGATGGGTATGTTGAACCCGCAGTACACACATCCCGAGGCCCTGGTTAGTGGTCGTGAGCTACATAAGGGGGCTGGTTTAGCGTTAGATGAATGTGTGTCATTCACAGATATTGTTCGGTTTGAAGAAATGACAGGGTGTAAAATTGTTGTCTTTCACCGAACACGGGATGGTCACTTTACCAAGTTTCAAAACAGCGAGGAAACCCACCCTAGAACTGTCTTTATGTACTTACACGATAACCATTTCTACGGTATCATGAATATGAAGGGTTTTCTGGGTGTGTCTTATGTTTGTGACTGGTGCTATACCGGTTTCAACACACGTGGTGATCATGGTTGTATACATAGCTGTAGTGTCTGTCTTCATGATGATTGTCATACCCAACCCCGTAACACAAAGCAGTGCCTTGACTGTAAACGGATATGTTATTCAGATTTTTGTTATAGCCAGCATAAACGTTTGAAGCACCAAAAAAGTGTGGATCGTTGGGTTAGCAGGTGTGACCAGAAGAAATACTGTGTCGATTGTGGTCGCTATTACAATGTCAGTATTACCAACTATAAAGCACACAGGTGCATTGCTAACATGTGCCCCAATTGTAATGTGGATCTGGCTTTTGAAATGAATCATCAGTGTTTTATAAAACCCTCCAAGCCCGAGGACCCCAGTGAGCGCTACATATTTTATGATTTTGAGACTATTGCCAATCCGGTGAATGGTGTACACACTGCAAATTTTGTGTGTGCAATAAGCTTTGATAACAAGACGTGGTGTTCAGCCGGAGATGGTTGTGTCAGTGCTTTTTTTTAAAAGTTTAGGCAACCGAAATATAATGACTACACATTTATAGCACACAACTCTAAAGGTTTTGATGGTTACATCTTGATGCAGTACCTTGCTAACAATGGTATTGGCACGACACTTATTGCTAATGGTAGCAAGCTCATGATTTTTACAGACAGCACATTCAATCAGAGATACATCGATAGTCATTGCTTCCTACCTATGAAGCTGTCGGCCTTGCCACATGCTATGGGTTTTAAGGATTCGAAAAAAGGCTACTTTCCTTACAAGTTTAACATCAAGGAGAATGAGAACTATGTTGGCCCCCATCCGGAACCGCATTACTATGGTGTGAATACCATGATGGCTAAAGAAAAAGATGAGTTTTTGCAATGGTATGCAACTGTTTCCGCAGACCCCTTTGTCATGCAGGATGAAATAAAGGCTTACTGCGTGAATGATGTGGTCATCTTGAGAGAGGGTTGTATGCGCTACAGACTCGAGTTCCTGGAGTGTGGTGGTGTTGACCCATTCCGGTCAATTACAATTGCTTCGGCTTGCATGAAAGTCTTTTGCAACAGATTCCTCACCAAGGACACCATTGCATTGGTCCCCTCAGACAACTACAACCGTTGTCAGAAGACATTCTCAAACAGCTCAATCCAGTGGCTTGAATATGTGGCCTCCGATGAGAATATATCAATACAGCACGCCCTGAACAGGGGTGAAGTGAAAATCGGTGCCTACTACGTTGATGGATATGCTGAACGAGATGGTTTTAGCACGGTCTATGAATTTCTATGTTCTTTCTGGCACGGTCACCCAAAGTGTCATTGTTTAACAAGCATCAATCCAATGACAAAGATTCAGTATGGGTTGATGCACCAGCAATGGTTGACAAAGCTAGAGGCTTTGAAAGAACAACACAACGTACATGTTGAATACATATGGGAGTGTGAGTGGAACCGGCTTAAAAACACATCCACAGATGTCAAAGCTTTCTTGAAGACCTTTGGTGCTCCAGAGCGCCTTGACCCTCGGGATGCTCTTTTTGGCGGTCGTACTAATGCGATTCATCTGAAGTTTACGGCTCGAGAAGGGGAGACTATTCAGTATAACGATGTCTGTAGTCTTTACCCATTCTGCAACAAGACAAAGACTTATCCGATTGGGCATCCAGACATAATCTTTCGAGATTTCAAACCACTAGACAACTACTTTGGTATTGTTAAGGCTACAGTGTGTCCACCGAAAGGCCTTTATCACCCCGTTTTACCACACAGGGTTGGCGGTAAGCTGTTCTTTCCATTGTGTAGATTATGTGCACAGTCTGAAAACCAGGTAACTGATTGTTCACATACTGATTTAGAAAGATCTTTAACCGGTACCTGGGTTTCTATTGAGCTGGTTAAGGCTGTTGAGAAAGGTTATCGCATTGTGGAAATATTTGAAGTCTGGGATTTCACCAGGACATCAGATGATCTTTTTGCAGATTACATGAGAACATTCCTGAAGCACAAGCAGGAAGCTAGTGGCTTCCCACCATCTGTGGTTGACGATGAGGCTAAAGACCGGTATATCCGTGAATATCATGAAAAGGAGGGTGTGCAGCTTGACAAGGAAAACATTGTTGTAAACAGTGCTAGGCGATCTTTAGCTAAATTGGCAATGAATAGTCTTTGGGGTAAGATGGGTGAGCGGACTAACCTTATGAACACAATGTTAATTACAGATCCGGAGGAGTTTAGCCATTACCTTTTTTCCAGTGAAATAGATGTTGGTTATTTCTCGTTCATCTCAGACACTGTTGCGATGGTACAGTGGCGTTACACAAAACAGACACCAATCAAACCACGTAACGGCAAAATTTTTATTATCACAACCGCTTATGCTAGACTCAAGTTGTATTCACTCTTGGAGAAGTTGGATAGACGTGTACTCTACACAGACACTGATTCCGTGATCTTTGTCACACGCCATGGGGATTGGGTCCCCCCACTGAGCCCGTTCTTGGGTGACTTGACCGATGAGTTACCGGATGGTGACAGCATAGCTCAATTTGTTAGTGGTGGGCCAAAGACATACGGTTACAAAACCGTTAAAGGTCTGACCTGTCTCAAAACAAAAGGCATTACGCTCAACAGCTACAACACAACCATTGTTAATTTGGAGACGCTGACACGACTGGTTGACAACTTTGTACGGGGTGAGGGCATTGATGATGATCATGTCCTTGCTAATGCAGACACAATTGCTAGAGATAAAAGAACATTCACGTTGAAAAACCGAGTAGTGTCTAAGCGTTTCAGAGTTGTGTACAACAAGCGTGTACTGCTCCCTGATTACAGCACAAGGCCTTATGGGTACTAAACCACAGTCTAGGATGGATAGCGGTTTTGACCCGCGACTACAACACCCGTTCAGCTGTGTCATTAGTGGCCCCAGTAACTCTGGTAAAACATATTTTGTGAAGATGTTGTTGGATAATGCAGAGGTTGTATTCTCCAAAGAAATTCAAAATATCGTCTGGGTTTATTCATGTTGGCAACCGCTGTATGACGAACTGTTGAAAGTAAGGGAGATACATTTTATAGAAGGTCTACCAACATCGCTGTGTGATGACAATCTGCTACCGATTCAGAAAAACAACCTTTTAATTATTGACGATTTAATGAAAAGTGCATCAGAGAGTTTGGAGATGGAGCGAGTTTTCACACAATATTCACACCACCGTAACCTGAGTGCAATTTACCTCGTCCAAAACATGTTTGTTAAAGGCAAATCTAGTAGAACTATTAACTTGAACACAAACTACCTCATCTTGTTTAAAAACCCCCGCGACAATCAGCAGATTAGTATTTTAGGCAGACAGATATACCCGGGTCTTTCTCGATTCTTCATGGAGAGTTTTAAAGATGCAACACATCCGCCTTTTGGTTATTTACTTATTGACTATAAAGCTACAACACCAGAAGACTACAGTCTGAAAACAGGGTTATTTTCAGGGGATTGGCCTGTCGTGTACATTCCTAAGAAAGTTTGATCATGTCTAAACGCATTCGTAGAAATTTACCACTTTTGAAAATTATATTTAAGGCACCGGCAAGTCAACGAAAAGTTATTTTAGAATCAGCATCCACCGACCTCATTCTATCACTCTGTGAAATAGCGCTTAATCTAAGGCGCGGTAATATACCCTTAACCGAGTTGCAGCTCCGAAAAGTAAAGAGACAAAAAGCCAAAATTATATACATGTCTAGAAAGAACACTTCAGTTGCCACAACATCAGTTAGAAAAACTGCGAGAATCCAAAACGACTAGCACCGATGTAAGACAATCTGTTGAGAATGATTTGGACTCATCGATTCGCAATATACTGTTGAAGCCTGATATGGATTTACATGAGAAAGCTAAAAGATACTCTGCCATTTTACAAAGATTTTTGACTGTTGTGCGCCAGGGGGAGCTTGATACAAACACCCTGACTTTAAGTCTACCCGGGTCTGAGACCGGGTCTGCTGTAGTAAACGTGACTGAGAATAAGCAAACTGTTGACCGAAATGTTGACCTTGTTGATGAAATTTTGGATAATGTGCCTGTGAAGCGTAGAAAGAATGTTGAATATATTCTTAAAAGAATGCACAGGTCTAAAGATTTGACTTCATGGAATTCAAATGGTGAATTTGTTTTCAAAGGAGATAATCAAGGGCTTGCACCTATTGGATCTTGTTAAAAGTGTGACAGCTACCAATAAAATTGCTGACAATAGAAGACCGTTGGGGTGGGGTGTGTTTTTAGAGGCCATGGCATGTCTCAACATGCCTTTTACAACTATTCCAAATGCGCATGTAAGACGTAAAATCAATTTGTATAAACAAAAGTCTGGTGATACAATGGATGATTTAGCCACACCACCAGCAACTGGTTTTCACGAATCCATGCGTATTTGCTTAATACATAATACTATGCATGTTAACATAAATTTAATGTTATCGTTTTCCACACTGTAAGCACTCATGTCAACCAAATCCAGCTGAAATTGTGAATTTATATCATGAACAATAACTCTATTTCTTTTAAAATGTATAGCTACAGGCCTGTGTAGCGTGTATGTATCCTGGGCGAGCAGCCAGTCATCGGCCTCACCATTTTTAAGGATCTCCAAGTATTTTTCCAAGTATGCTCTTTTCAAATCCTCTCTACCCACATAAGCACCTGGGTTTGCCGGGTCATAGTAAATACTTTTCATAACCTGTTCAGACATCGTAGAGTGTTCGAGCAATAATGAGAATGAATACATGTTTAACAATGTTTTATTTGAGTTTTCGAAATTACACAACCAATATATTCAGAAAAGTTACAAAAATTCAGATTTCTCATAGTCTTTGTTTATATACATGTTAACAAGAGAACTGCAGCTACCCTGCCCTTAGACAACAGACTCTTTGCTTTCATCACACCATTACCCCGTGCGTCGCATACAACCTCCTCATTAAATTTGTCCATGTACTCATCCCTGTTCTCACTCAGTCTCTGTGTGATGTTCGGCTCCAACTTGAGCTCGTGCAGAAAATTCTCAGAGGCCTCGTGAACATCAATCACCGGTTTTCCAGAATCATACCCATTGTTGCTTTGATGATCTTTAAAATTTTTGGTGCAAGTTGTTTGTCCATTTTGTGATAACTCTTAGCATTTGAAAGGTATGACAGGTTAAGAGGACCTAGTTGATCACCAACCCTGTCAATCAAATGGTAGTTTCTTGTTGGGTATGCCGGTGGAATCGAGCTGTCTGGGTCAGGGGTTCCATAGAAGGCTTCAGCGTTGTCATCCCAGGCGTCACACAGCCAGTCCTCAGCCTTGGGTTCTTCAATCACCGCTTGGTTGTAATCTTGAGACATGTTTCGTAAATTCTTCCGACTTCTTGAATGTCAACGGCGGTCTGTCGGTTTTTATGCTGTGCTGATGAAGGTGTTGGCTTAAGGCGGGGCTTCGGGGTCTTAGGTCAGTCGATCAGTCCGCAGTCACAAACTAACCCGCTGATATTTTCCGGAAATAACTCCAATCTGACAGAGTCATACTCTTTCAGCCCCTCGACAACTTTAAACAGTACATCTACTGTATTATGTGGGCCTTGTTTTGGCCCCAAATAAAACACTTTTCGAAAGGTGACCCATAAACTGGCATTAAAAAACATTTGATCAGTCACACCAGCCTTAAACACTTGGCCTTCGGGTAATTCATAAAATGCAACCTCCGGTTGTTCTGGGTTGAAGATGTATCCCCCGATCCGACCATCGTCCAATTTCCACTCCTGTGCCACCATATCCGGGTGTAATTGATGGATTCGGGTTAAACTCTGCATCGGTTTCTTCGGGGCTGGCATGTTGATTGCATCTCTACGGTCCATTTGCAATTTCTTACCAAATCGCTGAGCTGCGTTTAAGATGTTAGCTTTCACCGGTGTTTCAACCAAAACATTCATAGCAGCACAATCCTCCTAATGTGTAGGTAAGTTCGCTCAGGCAAGACTGAATGACCAACCCCGATGTCGGCGTGGTTTAAATACACATACCACGCCAGTCAACCCATAAAACATGAAAGGTTAACAAACACCGTTTGTATGCCAGCTGTTGCAACACTTTTCAGAAGATAAAACACCCGGGTTTTATATTTGTCGAACACCATTTGCTGTACACCAAACACCTTACCGCTGACACAACACTTATTTACTGCCTGGGAATTTAACATTCTGGAACCCTAAGCCCCATTTGTTAATCATCAAACATAACCCACCTGTTATAACACTAGTCTGGTTTGCTCATCAAGCGTTGTAAAACATCAAACACTGACATGTCATACCGGAAGTCCCACCCTAACATACATCATACCGGAAGTCCCACCCTACAAACCGGATGTCCCGCCCATCTGTCACATCAATATGGAAGTCCCGCCCCCCCAGGGCCATAAATCACCATTCTGACACAATATACCCTACACTAACTACTCAGGGTAAGTGTTATTTCACCAAATTATGAATCTAAGATGAACTATGCCTTTAAGGGGGTGCATTTGCTCATAAGTTGGGGAAAGAGAAAGTGTGTGTTTTTCTCTTTCTGTGTGCACGGCAGGGATGTTTCTGCTATAGACACCTTTGGCCAGGCCACCTAAACGTTTCTTCTGCCTGCCCAAGAGGAAGATGCAGATAGTATATTGAAATCTACCCATTACTTTCGTAAGAAAATATGCGTGCATTGTTGAAGGAATATGGTACTAAGGAGCAAAGTTTTCTGTCCAACAACCAATTCTACTCATAACAAACTTGTTAAACTGGTATACATTCTGAACTTGAGCGTAGCTAGTTATAAAGCCTTTAATCGATAGGGGCTTTATAAGGTATTTATTTAATTCACATTACAATAAGTCATTTATTACTAGTATTCCGATTATCTGTAAATTATTTAATACAGTGTGACACGTAATTTTGCGGATGGGCTATTCATATAATTGGAGAACTCAAGAAATTGCTTTGAAAAATTATTAAGATAGGAAGGGGCCACTAAAAGTATTATGAGGGGGCCAATGTTGTCCACTTAGCCACACCCCTGACCACACCCACCACCTAAGCCCCTTTTTGATCCAGCAAAAACCCTGCATGGTGGTCAATGGCTTTTCTGAGCCAGGTGTGTGTGTTACTACTTCCTGTATGTGTTATTTGTCTGTGTGAGGAATTGAATGCATGTTTTTCACCTACCCTGGGTGGTTCAGCTTGCAGGGAGGTCAGGTAGCTCTCCAGGGCTAGACGACGGCGGTCATTAAGCAGGGCTTCCACCCGGGCCATGTGAGTCTCCACCAGCTGCTGCCGCTCGCTGGCTGCCTCCTGCTCCAACATCTCCACCTTCTCCTGGAAACGCTGTGACACACACGCTCTTGTTATTCTACTGGACACTCACTTTATACAAACGTGCACTTCATACAAACAAACTTAATATGCATGATAGAAACATTTATAAGAATAATATAAAGAAAAGTATATTTAATATCAACTTTTTTGGGTGGGGTTGCAATGTCTATATTAAAATGTCAACTACTGTTCAAAAGTTTGGGGTCACTTAGAAATGTCCTTGTTTTCAAAAGAAAACCACATTTTGATTCACAAAAGTGAATCAAATTGATCAGAAATACTGTGTAGACATTGTTGCTGTTGTAAACTACTATTGTAGCGGAAAATGGCAGCTTTTTTATGGAATATCTACATAGGCATACAGAAGCCCTGTGTTCCAATGGCACGTTGTGTTTGCTAATCCACGTTTATCATTTTAATAAGCTAATTGATAATATTAGCACAGCTGAAACTGTTGTGCTGTTTAAAGTGGCAATAAAAATAACTTCATTTGTATAGCACTTTTCTAGTACAATTACACAAAGTGCTTTACACACAAAAACAGAAGTAGAAATACATTAAAATAATAAATATACACTCACCTAAAGGATTATTAGGAATACCTGTTCAATTTCTCATTAATGCAATTATCTAATCAACCAATCACATGGCAGTTGCTTCAATGCATTTAGGGGTGTGGTCCTGGTCAAGACAATCTCCTGAACTCCAAACTGAATGTCAGAATGGGAAAGAAAGGTTAATTTAAGCAATTTTGAGCGTGGCATGGTTGTTGGTGCCAGACGGGCCGGTATTTCACAATCAGCTCAGTTACTGGGATTTCCACGCACAACCATTTCTAGGGTTTACAAAGAATGGTGTGAAAAGGGAAAAACATCCAGTATGCGGCAGTCCTGTGGGCAAAAGTGCCTTGTTGATGCTTATGGTCAGAGGAGAATGGGCCGACTGATTCAAGCTGATCGAAGAGCAACTTTGACTGAAATAACCACTCGTTACAACCGAGGTATGCAGCAAAGCATTTGTGAAGCCACAACACGCACAACCTTGAGGCGGATGGGCTACAACAGCAGAAGACCCCACTGGGTACCACTCAGTTGAAGACTGGAAGAATGTTGCCTGGTCTGATGAGTCAGAATTTGGCGTAAACAGAATGAGAACATGGATCCATCATGCCTTGTTACCACTGTGCAGGCTGGTGGTGGTGGTGGTGTAATGGTGTGGGGGATGTTTTCTTGGCACACTTTAGGCCCCTTAATGCCAATTGGGCATCGTTTAAATGCCACGGCCTACCTGCGAATTGTTTCTGACCATGTCCATCCCTTTATGACCACCATGTACCCATCCTCTGATGGCTACTTCCAGCAGGATAATGCACCATGTCACAAAGCTCAAATCATTTCAAATTGGTTTCTTGAACATGACAATGAGTTCCCTGTACTGAAATGGCCTCCACAGTCACCAGATCTCAACCCAATAGAGCATCTTTGGGATGTGGTGGAACTGGAGCTTCGTGCCCTGGATGTGCATCCCACAAATCTCCATCAACTGCAAGATGCTATCCTATCAATATGGGCCAACATTTCTAAATGTTGAATCAATGCCACGTAAAATTAAGGCAGTTCTGAAGACGAAAGGGGGTCAAACACAGTATTAGTATGGTGTTCCTAATAATCCTTTAGGTGAATGTATATACAAACCCGATTCCAAAAAAGTTGGGACACTGTACAAATTATGAGTAAAAAAGCAATGGAATAATTTAGAAATCTCATAAATTTATATTTAATTCCCAATAAAATATAGATAACAAATCGAATGTTGAAAGTGAGACATTTTGTAATGTCCTGCCAAATATTGGCTCATTTTGGATTTCATGAGAGTTACACATTCCAAAAAAGTTGGGACAGGTAGCAATAAGAGGCCGGAAAAGTTAAATGTACAGATAAGGAACAGCTGGAGGACCAATTGGCAACATGATTGGGTATAAAAAGAGCCTCTCAGAGTGGCAGTGTCATCTATGTTGTATCCTGAATAAAATATTGAAATTTGAAACTTCCACATCATTGCATTCTGTTTTTATTCACAATTGTACAGTGTCCCAGCTTTTTTGGAATCGGGTTTGTATATACACAAAAACATATGTATTATTCTTTTTAAAAACAGCTTTCTTTACACTAGTTGAGTATGTGGAGCATCAGCAACTCAGGGTTCCATTACAGGCTCAAAATGTCCAGAAACAAAGTAACTTTCCTCTGAAACGTGTGAGTCTATTGATGTTCTGAGAAATGAAGGCTATTCCATGTGAGAAATTGCCAGGAAACTGTAGATGTCATACAACACTGTGTACTACTCCCTTCAGAGAACAGCGCAAACTGTCTCTAACCAGAATCGAAAGAGTAGGAGACCCCCCAACTGAGCAAGAAGACAAATACATTAGTGTCTAGTTTGAGAAAAAGACACCTCACAGGTCCTCAACTGGCAGCTTCATCATATAGTACTCGCAAAACACCAGTCTCAACTTTAACAGAGAAGAGGCGATTTCAGGATGCTGGCCTTCTTTGAAGCATTGCAAAGAAAAATACATATTTTAGACTGGCCAATAAAAAGAAAAGATGAGCAAAACAAAACACACACTGATTGGAACAGCTGGAGGAGGGCATGATGCCATCTGTCAAGCATGGTGATGGCAATATTATGGTCTGGGTGTGCTTTGGTGGTGGTATAGAGGGACATTTGCACAGGGTAAAAAAGATCTTGAAGAAAGAAGGATACCACTCCATTTTTCAACACCATGCCATACCCTGTGGACGGCACATGATTGGAACCAATTTCCTCCTACAACAGGACAATGACCCAACGCATAGCTCCAAACTATGCAAGAACTGTTTAGGGAAGAAGCAGTCAGCTGGTATTCTGTCTATAATGGAGTGGTCAACACAGTCACCAGATCTCAACCATGTTGAGCTGTTGTTGGAGCAGCTTGACTCTATGGTACATAAGAAGTTCCCATCAAGCCAATTCAATTTGTAGGAGGTACTTCAGGAAGCATGGGATGAAATCTCTTCAGATTACCTCAACAAATTGACAACTAGAATGGCCAATGGTCTGCAAGGCTGTAATTGCGGTAAATGGAGGATTCTTTGACAAAAGGAAAGTTTGAAGGACACGATTATTTCAATTCAAACTAAGGTTATTTCTAACCTTATCAATGACTACAGTTGTGCTCATAAGTTTGCATACCGTGGCAGAAACTGGCATTGATTTTGAAAATGACTGATCATAGGGAAAACAATTATTTTCTTGTAGGATAGTGATCGTACTAAGCCATTTATCACATAGTTGTTTGGCTCCTTTTTAAATCATAATGATAACCCAAATGGCCCTGATCAAAAGTTGACATACCCTTGAATGTTTGGCTTTGTTACAGACACACAAGGTGAAACCCACAGGTGAAAAAGTCAATTAAAGGTGAATTCCCCACACCTGTGTTTTTTTAAATTGCAGTTAGTGTCTGTGAATAAATAGTCAATGACTTTATTAGCTCTCATGTGGATGCACTGAGCAGGCAAAATGCTGAGTCATGGGTAGCAGAAATGAACTGTCAAAAAACCTGCATAACAAGGTAATGGAACTTTATAAAGATGGAAAAGGATATCCAAAGCCAAACACCAGTCAGTACTGTTAAATCACTTTATAAGAAGTGGAAAATTCAGGGATCTCTTGATACCAAGCCAAGGCCAGGTAGACCAAGAAAGATTTCAGCCAAAACTGCCAGAAGAATATTTCGGGATACAAAGAAGAACCCACAGGTAACCTCGGAAGAAATAGAGGCTGCTATGGATGGTGTGGTTGTTTCAAGGAGCATAATACGACAATACTTGAACAGAAATTAGCTGCATGGTCGAGTTGCCAGAAAGAAGCCTTTACTGTGCCAATGCCACAAAAAAACCTGGTTACAATATGCCCAACAACACCTTGACATAACCTCACAGCTTCTGGCACACCGTAATTTGAAGTAACAAGACCAAAATAGAGCTTTATGGTCACAACCATAAGCGCTATATTTGGAGAGGGTTCAACAACGCCTATAGTGAAAAGAATACCATCCCCACTGTGAAGCATAGTGGTGGCTCACTGATGTTTTGGGGGTGTTTGAGCTCTATGAAAATGTATGGCAAGATGAATGCAGGATGCTATCAGAAAATACTGGCAGACAATTTGCATTCTTCTGCATTTGAACAGGGTTCTTTGTCTGCATACCCTTAGGGTTCTTTGTTGCCTTGTTTTGTTTTATGATTGTGCCATTCTGTTATAACCTACAGTCGAATAGGAATCCCATAAGATATAGAAGAAATGTGTTTTGCCTGCTCACTCCTGTTTTCTTTTAAAATGGTACATACAGCTCCGGAAAAGAACAAGAGACCACTGCACCTTTTTCTTTCCTTTCCAAAAAAGTTGAAAAGGAAAGTTTTAAGTGAGGAACAGAAGCGTTCAATGTGCAGTGGTCTCTTAATTTTAACCCTTCTTTTCCTCACTCAAAACCTTCCTTTTTGACTTCTTGGAAAGGAAAGAAAAAGTTGCAGTGGTCTGTGGAGCTGTATATTACACATTTTCCAAGGGTTTGCAAACTTTTGTGCACAACTGTATATTTTGTATTAATTTTGTTATATTTCCTATTCAAACTAATTTCATGGATGTTTTCATGGAAAACAAAGACATTTGAGTGACCCAAAACTTTTGAATGGTGGTTTATATAACATTTTATAAAACTGGTTAACGGTCTCTCATAAACCAGGTGCTTTGAATCCTAAATGCTGATTGGCTGAAAACCATGGTATGAGACCATATACCCTAAGTCTGACATACCATACATATTTACTGTTATAATTGCATTGGTAACTGTGTCTTTGTGTGGCAGGTCCTTGTATCTGTCTCTGACCTGGATGACAGCCTTCTTATCAGCACGTGGTAGATTCTTGGCCTCTCTCTCTGCCTCCTCCCACTCTCTCATCACCTACATACACAAATGAGGAAAAACACTGGTTACCTCCATCTCCAGCTAACCTCTCTCTTCCTCTCCCTCTGGCTGTGTTCATACTGACTCTTTCTCCTCCATTTGAGTGCTTCTTTATCACGCTCTCTCCCTTGTATATCCCTCCCACAACCCCTCTCCTCCCCATACCTCAGACATTCTATCCCGGTGTTTGGCTTCCAAGCTTTCCTTGGCTTTGTTGAAGTGGGCATGCTCGTTGTCATCCCCAGGTGCATCCAGGTAGCGGTTCATAGCATCGGGGGCGGCAGTGGCCACTGCGGGGGGGGGGGGATTCAGAGATTGGGAGATAAAGACATTTAGAAATGACTCCTAAAAATACTATTATTTTCCCTCCAATATCTTTTGCCTCCCCATGCCTTTTTGGACATGGCTTTCAGTATTTAAATCCAGGACAACTTTTATCCATTCCACTAACAAAACAAAAGCAGGTCCTTAACAGCAACATCCACACAAAAGAAAATAATACTAATTAAAATGAAACTACATTTAGCAATAACGGGTTGGTTAGTGCGAGAGATTGTGTGAACAAGACAAGTGGATAACACAAAGTAGGGGGAAAGGAGGCTTATGTTTATATAATTTCCAGGGGTTGGAAATTTTAGATTTGCGTCTTATTCTGAGGAGTCAGTCATTGATTTCATACTTGTGATTCAACCCTGAGTGTGTCTGTGTGTGTGTAATGTGAAGCTTCTATTTGTATTTATCTCGTTTAGTACATGACCGCATTACGTTAGACAGTACCTTAACTTGTCTGCTCAAAGCAGTCATGATGCAGTAGATATGGTCAAACCAAGCTAAGGAAGTCCAATCTTTAGTTCCAACCTGTGAAATGTGAAAACCTTGGCTTGGAAAATCCTATGACCACTTGCAGTAACAGCTTGGAGAGGCTAGGAATCACATTGCGAGGCGAGGTGGACTACAGAGATAATATAGTATGTTAGGGTTTGGGATAGTAGGCTATTTGTTAGTGACATGAGTTGACAAGATGCAATTTCACTTCCATGCTCTGCCTTTCACACTTCTGGCACATTGGACCAAGGAAAACACACACACTTGCACGTTGCATGCAAACATTTTAAAAGGCTAATTGATCATTAGAAAACCCTTTTGCGATTATGTTAGCACTGCTGAAAACAGTTGTGCTTATTAAAGAAGCAATAAAACTTTCCTTTTTAGGCTAGTTCATTATCTTCAGAATCAGCAAAGAATATTTTATTTTAAATATTTCAATTTAAAATAAAATATTACTCATACCATAGAGCATTCTCCTGAACACAATTCAAAGAAAGATAATAATATAAACCAACCTAAATAAGGAATAGATCATAAACAAAATAAGATTCAAAATAATGTTAATTATCTGTGTATCCTACACTACATACCAACATTTTGTGCACTCAAAACAATGCATTTAACCCAGTCCGTTGACATGCTTGAAGAGTTGCGAGAAGGACCCGGAAAAAAGAGTGATACCAGGCTACAGATAAATCCCTTCTAACCTGATAAACTTCACCCACCGATTGTCCTCTTGACTTCAAGCGACTCCAGGGGTCTGCTCAGAACCTAAAGCCCCTAGGGGGCTCCACTCCACTCATAGAACTGGAGTTACATAACTCTGGTAACTATTGTTCTATTTCATGGAGCGGAGCCCCCTAGGGGGAACTCTGCTCCTAGTGATTTAGGGCGGTGCTACACGGTACCAGAATGTACTCCCTGACAGACACAAACATACCCACAGGCAATTAGGTCAAATTCGTATCCCACCGAAAAAATGCACACGATTGGAATGCGCTCTGACTCCAAAAGGCAGAGGATGCCCCATCACTTCATAAACCAACTCAATGGCTTCCTTAAGCCAATTAGCCAACCACTGTTTTTAGACAGTGCTTCACCCAACGACGAAGCATCGTAACACACATACAACTAAGGTGTCATATAACTCTCTGCCGTGTGTGACATGTAGCATGCCAAAGCACGCACCAGGCACAATCGATGGAGATGCTCCTCTCGCTCCCCTTCAAAAGGAGGAGAGAATGCCCAGAACTCCACTTCTTTTGTGACCTGAACAAGCACTTCACAATATATGGCAAGAAAACTGGATTGGGATGTAACAAGTCCCTGCTCAAATCTCCAGGGGTGGTCCCCACATGTCAACAGAGCGCCCAGATCACTCACTGGCTTAGATGATGACAGTGCGAGTAGGAGAGCAGTCTTAAATAACATAACAACATTTAAAAAATCTCATCAATAGGCTAAAAAATGCTGCACACAGGGCATTGAGCACTAAAGGCCAAACCCATTGGGGAGCTCTGGCACAAATCACAGGTCCCAGCCGACGAGTTCCCAAAAAGAAATGGTTAACCAGCAAGTGCTGGGCATAAATGGGCACTCTGCCAAAGCCCTTATGACAAGCAAAATTGCTGACACAGACTCCTTAATGGTAAGAGCAAAGCGCCGCTCATCAAACGTGTATTGCAAAGGAACTGAATAAAAAGCATCCACCACAACAGGTCCATAGAATGTCTCTCACATCACTGTTGGTGGTTTTTGATTAATTCCAAATCGTCAATCAATTAATATAACAAATTAAGGAGTGTATTACAATTACAGTGAAAACATCAAAGCTTAAAGTAATCCGGAGATTTGAGGTGATTGCAAGAGCAGAGAATCATGCAGAGTTCAAGAAGAAAACGCAAGAGACCCTTTTCCACCATCGCTCTAATGATATCCTAAACTCAAGTAGTGGGGGTTGGTTAGCTGACCTAAGGAAAACAAAACCAGTCCTGTAGAATAGACCCCTTATCAATCAGTGACACCTTCCGATCTGTTTCCTGGGGCTCTTCCTATGAGTGTTTTCTCAATGATCAAGCAAGCTAAGCAATTAAAAGCAACCCTTCTGCCCCTGCATTCCCACCTTACAGAAACATCTGTTAACCATAAACATTCCAATGACAACCTACTAGGACAGAAAACATTTCTATACTAACTCAGAAAGAATCATTTAACTCGTAACTAAATTGTGGACTTCACTGTGAGAGAAGTATACACTTCAGAGGTAGAAACAGCTTGAGCACCCTGAATTGCAACAACAGCAGCTGATAAAATTTTCGGTGTTCCAGCCTGAACTAAGTCCGTAGAGGGTGGCTTTAAGACGGGCCGAGTTCAATTGAACTTCCTGTTTGCAACAGTATTCCAGTAAACAATCAGCAGGGGGGTCCAGACTGGGGGTCCAGACAGCAAGGGGGTCGTGCTGACCATCTGGCAGTCACAGGAGAATCCGGCACTTTTGGTTTCACAGGCTTTTACCTCAAATTTGGAGCTGCCAGTTGAGGACCTGTGAGGTGTATGTTTCTCAAACTAGACACTAATGTATTTGCCCTCTTGCTCAGTTGTGGACTGGAGCCTCCGACTCCTCTTTGTATTCTGTTTGTGCTGTTCTTTGAAGGGATTTAAGTTTTTTAATGGTAATTTCTACTTGTTTTTATGCTAGTAGTACAGTAATAATCGTACATATTGCTGCTTTCATACTTGGTGGAACTGCCTTTGCTTGAATTGCAGCTATGAGTCTATTTGAATACATCTCTATTAACTTTGCACACCTAGACTCTGCAATATTTGCCCCATCTTCCTTGCAGAATTGTTCAAGCTCAGTCAATTTACATGGTTACTGCTTATGGACTACACTCTTCAACTAATTCCACAAATTCTCAATGGGATTCAGATTGGGGCTCTGACTAGGCCACTCAAGGACATTCACCTCGTTGTAATCGTCCTGTTGAAACATGAGCCATCTTCCCATTTTCAACTTCCTGGCAGAGGCCTGCATGTTCTCCTCAAGAATATGTTGGTATTTTGCACTATCCATTTCCCATCTAAGTGCTCCAGTCCCTGCTGAACAGAAACACACCCACAACAGGGTGCTGCCACCGCCATGCTCTACTATATGTATGGTGTTCTTAGTGGGGAAAATTATTGGGTTTTAGCTAGACATTCTTTTGCACATTAACCAGTCATTGACATAAAGTCACTGACTTGCTGATTTAGTTGAAACTCTTAAAAACAATGAGTGTCAGTCCTAATTTTAGGACTGCTCCATTTTTGGTCTAAGAGTACTTCACAAAGCGTTTTAACACTAAACCCACTTTTGATTCAGATTTGGAGTCAAGAGGACTCCTAAGACACAAAGACCAAATCACAAACTATTCTAAAAAGGCTTCTGGTAATTTTCCTCATAACCAGCCCCGTAATGCTGGTGTGCAGTGTCCTGGGGCACTCAGACACCAGCCTAAGGCATAAGGCGATACAGCATTGGGTGCTGAGCCTCCTTATAATAAATGCAATAAGTATTTTCAAATTATAGATTACATTTTTATATAATCTGCAATGACATATATACACAGGTAAAAAATTTTATGAATAGATTTGTTAAATTTTGTATAGGCTAAATACACTGACTGATAGAGAATAAAACATTGTGGTCTAATGTAGTTGAAAATAATTGGCCTAATGTCCTATTACCTGGGGCAGTTGTTTGTCACTTGAATTCTGCAATTTCTGCCCTTGCCTGAGACTGCAAATAATACCAGCACTTTTTACACTAATCAATGGATCTGCAATTATTTGCAAGCATATACACTCACCATTGACGTGATACATGTGGAAACAATAACTGACAGGTGAGGGGAGCAGAGGAGAAACATTCAAACACATACTGATGACATAATTGGGACCTGGTGTGCGTGATGATGGGAGACAAGACAATGAATGTGTCTGGTGTGAGTTTGTGGAGTGACAGGAACCAGGAGTGCATGGCACGATAACGCTGGACATCACTATACCGTGACAGGAACACTTAAATCACATCGGATCTCAATGAACGAAATAGATTAAGGATCAAAATCTTTACACAGTGTAATTCACATTGACTCAGAACAAAATGTGTGTAAATGAACCTAGGGAACCTAACCACAACACTAGCATTAAGGCTAACCAAAACCGAAGAAATAGCCCTAAAACCACTGATAGGTCAAGGGCAAGAAGAAATTTTGCTAACACCACATTTGATAAACCAGATAATCCCCTGGTTGGGTACGATATAACCAAGCATATCAGAATGGCAAAGACTGAAAACCTAACCATATTGCCTAAAAATTTTGCCAATCATTCTCTCTACACATCACACTGGGTCTTTTGACATTCTATGAAGGAAAACTGTGTCTGATGCTACTCGAGAAAATAAGCAACTTACATGTATTAATGTCAGGCCCCATTCCAACCTTGGGGAAAGAAATTTAATCTTTTAAAAGACTCCTTTGGCTAAATACGTGGCTTGACTCAACCACAGGAATAAGTTTATTGACAATTTGAATATCTTCTGGAACTTTAAAGACGGCTTTAGACCTGATGGGGTTCATCCAAACATCATGGGATGTCGGCTGCTTGGTGCCAACATACGCCACGTTCTTGGAATGCCATTCCCTAAAGAGATCAGCATGAAGGACAGCTCACATAGGCAGAGTATCCACACCCCTCACCTTACCCTCTAAATTAAAACACCCAATGCTTCCAGAAGTTGTCCTTGTCCCAAGTGCGGGCACAATTACTCTCCATTCCCCCCTCCACCACACCCTCTCCACCTGCACTGGCCTCTCCCCCTCCACAATTAAAGGTGAATTTCCCACGCCTTTGGTTTTTTAATTGCAATTAGTGTATGTGTAAAAATAGTCAATGGGTTTGTTAGCTCTCATGTGGATGCACTGAGGAGGCTAGATACTGAGCAATGGGGAGCAGAAAAGAACTGCGTAACAAGGTAATAGAAATGTATAAAGATGGAAAATTATATAAAAATAGCCTTTACTGCGCCAATGCCACAAAAAAGGCAATATGCCCAACAACACCTTGACACGCCTCACAGCATCTGGCACACTGTAATTTTAAGTGAAGAGACCAAAATAGAGCTTTATGGTCACAACCATAGGCGCTATGTTTAGAGAGGGGTCAACAAGGCCTATAGTGAAGAGAATACCATCCCCACTGTGAAGCATGGTTGTGGCTCACTGATGTTTCAGGGGTGTGTGAGCCCTAAAGGCACAGGGAATCTTGAGAAAATGTTTCGCAAGATTAATACAGCACGTTATCAGAAAATACTGGCAGACAATTTGCATTCTTCTGCACAAAAGCTGCACATGGGACAAGCAGACTTTTGAACAGGGGTCAGTGAATCCCATAAAAAATAAATGTGTTTTGCCTCCTCACTCATGTTTTCTTTACAAATGGTACATATATTACCAATTCTCCAAAGGTACGCAAACTTTTGAGCACAACTATAGATCCGTTGAAACTTCTTTATTATAACAGCGTATTTTAACATCTACACAGATAATAATATGGACAACAACGCCAAACAACTTTTTGCACTACTAGACACTTTTGATCTCACTCAACATGTAAAAGATCACTCAATCTCTAAAGGTCTCGATATTTCCTCAATTCCTGGTTAAAGACGTGGCCCTGTCTGATCATTTCTGTGTCTTTTTTGAATCACTGATCACCCCAGATGTTCAAGTAAACTCTGTTTTTGTTAAGAAAAGGTACATTAATGAGAGTACCAATGCTCGGTTAATGGAAGCCACAGCTATCTTTCGAACAATAAGCGTAGAGTCAGTTGATGTTCTCCTGGATAATTTTAACACCAAAATATTGAATGTCATAGATCGTGTTGCACTGGTAAAGAAAACAGAAAGCACCATGGAGAACCACCATGATTGTAAGCACCCTGAAAAGAGAATGTAGGAAGGCATAAGTGGAGGAATACAAAACTTCAAATCCACTATGACGTCTATAAACAAAACCTTTGTAGCTTCAACTATGAGTTACGCAGGGCTAGACAGCAACATTTAATGGGAATTATCAACAGAAATATCAACAATACCTGCACTCTATTTGTCATGGTCGACATGCTTACAACCGCCCTAAAGCAAATCAGAACTCGTGTCCACTGTGAAATGTAATGAATTTTCATGTTTCTTTAGCATTAGATGGACAATCAGAACTACACAGTCAAACAATGACAATGTACCGTCACTATGACCACCGAGACACAGTGGGGAGAACAAGTATTTGATACACTGCCGATTTTGCAGGTTTTCATACTTACAAAGCATGTAGAAGTCTGTATTTTTCATCAGAGGTACTCTTCCACTGTGAGTGACGGAATAAAAAATCCAGAAAATCCCATTGTATGATTTTTAAGTAATTAATTTGCATTTTATTGCATGACATAAGTTTTTGATACATCACAAAAGCAGAACTTAATATTTGGTACAGAAACCTTAGTTTGCAATTACAGAGATCATACGTTTCCTGTAGTTGTTGAACAGGTTTGCACACACTGCAGCAGTGATTTTGGCCCACTCCTCCATACAGACCTTCTCCAGATCCTTCAGGTTTCGGAGCTGTCGCTGGGCAATACGGACTTTCAGCTCCCTATTGGGTTCAGGTCTGGAGACTGGCTATGGCCACTCCAGGACCTTGAGATGCTTCTTACGGAGCCCCTCCTTAGTTGCCCAGGCTGTGTGTTTCGGGTCCTTGTCATACTGGAAGACCCAGCTACGACCCATCTTCATCTTACTGAGGGAAGGAGATTGTTGGCCAAGATCTCGCGATACATGGCCCCTTCCATCCTCCCCTCAATACGGTGCAGTCGTCCTGTCCCCTTTGCAGTAAAGCATCCCCAAAGAATGATGTTTCCACTTCCATGCTTCATGGTTGGGATGGTGTTCTTGGGGTTGTACTCATCCTTCATCTTCCTTAAAACACAGCAAGTGGAGTTTAGACCAAAAAGCTTATTTTTGTCTCATCAGACCACATGACCTCCCATTCCTCCTCAGGATCATCCAGATGGTCATTGGCAAACTTCAGACGGGCCTGGACATGCGCTGGCTTGAGCAGGGGGACCTTGCGTGCGCTGCAGGATTTTAATCCATGACAGCGTAGTGTGTTACTAATGGTTTTCTTTGAGACTGTGGTCCCAGCTCTCTTCAGGTCATTGATCAGGTCCTGCCGTGTAGTTCTGGGCTGATCCCTCACCTTCCTCATGATCATTGATGCCTCACGAGGTAAGATCTTGCATGGAGCCCCAGACTTTTTTACATTGTAGTTCAGCCGGGCCGGAAAAAAAAGTTGATCGTTGTTACCCTCCCGAGATTCGAACCTGGATCACCCACGTGAAAGGCTGTGTCTATAACCACCACGTCAACTAGCCATAGATCTGCAGAGTGTCGGTATAGCCTCTTGACATTATATAATTCAGTCACACATTAACATCATGTCAAGTTTGAATGTTTCTTTAGACACCATTAACCATTGTGTTAAACTGAGTAACATTTCCTCCACCACAAAGTTTTCCTCCACCACAAATAGAATCTATGAAATGTATGGCTTTTGCTACTGGCCGTTTGAACAACTTATTAGCCATTCGTGAATGACATTGATACAATAACTACTGTATCAATATAGGTGACGGTAGCGATTTTAGCTTTTTTGTCAAGAGAAAAGATGAGAGAATCATGTAGTCAGTAAAGTTGTCTATCCTGAACAAATCCTAAGACATCATTCGAAAATCGAAAGGAATAGTCACAATATAACAGTAAACACTTTCATTTTAGGCTTATAAAGTAGTTACGGAAGGTTTTATCCAGCAACGTTTTTGTCTATCCTGAAAAAATCCTCTTTTGCCACTGGCCGTTTTACCAGCTAGACATTTGTGAATGACATTGACACAGTGTTTATCAATATAGGTGATGATAGTGATGGCCATTCAAAGCTTCATTACCGTTCTTCTAGCAGCAGGACATTATGCTAGCAGAGCTAACTCAGAATTGTATTTTCAAAATAAAAGCCATCATTGAAATATAAGGTAATATAGTTAATCTAGTCTGTACATTTTATGTTTAAAGTCCATTCCAACTTTTGCACAGACTAGATTGTTAACTATAGTGCCTTACACATTTCATTGACGGCTTTTTTTGTCCTAAAGAAAATCTGAGTGCTGCCATCATAATATCCTGCTGCTAAAATAACGCTAATGAAGCCTTGAATGGCCATCACTAACTGACTTTTTCATCAAGTGAAAAGATGAGAAAATCGTGGAATCCATCAGAAATAGTCGCAATACTGTATAACTGTAAACAGTTTTAGTTGAGGCTTACTATAACGTAGCTACTGAATGTTGTATCCAGCTAAGTTTTTGTCTACCCTAACCCAAGTTGTTGTCAATCCTGAACAAATCCTCTTTTGCCACTAGCCACTTTAACAGCTAGTTAGCCATTTGTGAATGACATTGATACAGAACCTATCAATATAGGTGACGATAACTGACTTTTTCGTCAAGTGAAAAGATGAGAGAATCGTGTAGCCAACAAGCGTTTGTCTATCCTTTTCATTTTCCTATAACATAGCTACTGAAGGTTGTAGCCAGCAAAGTTATTGTCTGTCCTGAACAAATCCTAAGGCATAATGTGCTTTGACTTTGACGGCTGTCAATCGTGGGACCTGTTGCTCCGTAGTCCGCATCTCTAACCACTACGCTATTTAACAAAGGGTAGTCAGTCAGTCAGGCACTCAGTCAGTCAGTCAGTAAGAGCTCTTCTAGGCCGGCTGCACTTACGCGGTCTGGCAAAAAACAAATCTGCATACAATAATAACATTCACCATTATTTACTAATTTATGCCTAGTAACTATTACTGACTAGTAACTATTCCAGTAGCTACTAGTATCTATTCATTAGATACTAGTAACATTTACAATTGGTACAAGTAACTTTTTTATTCTTACTAGTAACAATTGCTTTTTCATTCGTCATCGGTAATGACTAGTCAAAATGACTACTTGATAAAGTTGAATAAAAAAAAAATACTAGTAACAATAAGACTTTTGAATGTAATAATTGGGAAAGATAGTCACTAATCAATAAGTACTGGCATCTATTGAAATAAGTATTAGTGACTATTTTAATAGTTTCTAGTCCAATGCAAATAGTAGATATCTGAACAGCAGATCCCCATAGAATTCAATTGCAAAAACGTACTTCCTTACAAATGAATAGTTACTAGTAAAAGTGGAATAGATACTAGTAACTATTGGAATATTTACTAGTTACTAAAGAATAAGTACTAGTAACTTTAAAATAGTTATTAGTATGTGTTTTTGATTAAATGTTAAAATGGCTTGCCATAGCACACAACTGGTATAAACTTCCAGAACAACTTAGACGTGCCCCAGACATATATACGTTTTTTAATCCAGGCTAAAAACATTTCTTTTTTCACATGACTGAGCGTCTAAACCTCCCCACACTGTTGAACTTTTATAGATTTCTCATGGAATCTAATGAGGAATCTACCAGTTATGTTTTTATTTTCATGCCAAATCAAGTGGAATTTTAGGATTTTAACCAAAAACCAATAATAAAATGCTTGCATTAACTTGCAGGAAAATTGTCAGTTTGTTTCATTCTTTACCATTGTACACTCTACCTTGGAGTGTATTTTAATGCAATGCCAATGCAAATGCAAAATTATAGAGTCAGTCACGAAGGGAAAGAAGTACCCCCCTGTGGCTACCACCTGCAAAATCATTCCAGTTTTGGGCGTTTTCTTGCTGTTGCCTCTCCAGGGTATCTGTTGTCACGTTCATTTGGACATGGTGATTGTCCATGTCAGTGGTTCCCAACTAGGGGTACTAGGACCCCTGGGGCTACTTGCCCTTTCCACAGGGGGTACTTGAAAACACTCATGACACCATAGACTTACTAGTGAAATGAACATGAGGGGGTACTTCAGGGGTACTCCAAGCAGTGCAAATTCTTTTTGGGGGTACAGTAACTGAAAAAGGTTGGGAGCCACTGGTCTATGTGACAAGACAACCGCC
This sequence comes from Esox lucius, assembly GCF_011004845.1. NCBI lineage: Eukaryota > Metazoa > Chordata > Actinopteri > Esociformes > Esocidae > Esox > Esox lucius. The sequence continues at coordinate 24,201,527 of NC_047590.1, forward strand.
ACTGCCCACCCCGGACGGATTCAGCTATAAGTCTCTATGTGTCTGAATAGAAAATGGCGACTAGCGTGTTCCCCTGGCTCTCCCAGAGTATATATATATATATATTTTTTTTTTAAGTAATGCTTCTTAAGACCTTATTAAGACCTCAACAAATATAATTTAAGACCTAAAAAAGGCCCACTTTAGTATAGGCTTTTGTAACGGTGTATCAACACTAGGCGTCGTGTTGCATTGCCATTAGAAGAGCAGACGAAGAATGTTATTGTTTAAAAATGAGTAAGTAAAATATCTTTGTTTCAGTTTTTCACAAGTCATTAAGTTGCTCCTTCACGGTAATGTTTTTATTAGGGTCAAAATCCTAAACTTCTCCACTTTAATGATCATCCAAGTTTTACCACAACAAGGTGGTTGTGTCAGCTGACCTGTGTCATCTTCCAAAAAAACATCAGTCCTGAAAACAGGCCCCAAGAACTAGGCTAACGTATGTTGCAAATCTGTAATTCTTCCCTACATAATAGGTCAATATGAGTTACTATTATTTGTATGAATTTTTAATTAGTTAATACACCCAATCCACCCCCCAATATCGATATATTTCTTATTTCAAATCAATACATAGAATAAATGAGTGTCAGCTGTCAAGAATTGAACCACAGCGTTTCGTGAAACTCAGACGCTGCCACTGGACGTGACCATTGTTTCGTAACACCACCCCTAACTCTCCTCAAGATATGTGGCTTAGCTCTGCTGCTCTCTTCACAATTTTACGGTGACACACAGCCAGACATTAACATCTGTAGCTAGCTAACATAACGTAAAACGTATTTTAATGGTGGAATCACAAATTTTTAATACTTAGTTAATCAAACAAATACACGCTAGACGTGCACACCTTTGGGTGTCCAGGACCAGGATTTAGAAACACTGTGTTAGGGCAACTGAACTCCACAAAAACTGCAAATGACGCATTCTGGTAATGCATTTACCATAATGGCTTATATCACCTCATTCACAAGACTCTGCTGAACACAATAAAAGAAAAATGGCATGGCTGGCACAAGTGCAACGGGAAACAGGTAACCCAATGAAATGACCAAATTCAATCACTCCAAGACCTGTATTAACAAATGCTTTTTTGCTAAATATCTCCTTTTCCTACTTCTGACACTGCCTGTATCATACAGGTCAGTGACTGAGATGGCCCATGTGGCAAATGGCATATTGCCCTACTGTAACTCTAATATGGTGCTTGGTCTGTGTAAGGTTCAAGACTGATAAGTTTATATTGATGTGTTCTTGCTCTGCCAATAAAAAATGGTATGGTTTGTTGCACTAAAAAGCAGTCTAATACTATGTGAATTCAATCAAGTAAGTTCATCTTTTCTATAATATAAATTAATAGGAAAAACGTTGTGTGCAGTGTGACATCAGTTAAATATAATTCCATAATAGCAGTCATTTCTTCTGAGTGGCAGTCCTGGTGGAGCTGCACGGCTTCACACATGCATGACTTAGAGGAAACAATGCCAGCAATACGGATTTAGAATCTATATTTTCCATAACCCCTGACCTCAAATTTAATGCAAAGTCTGATAAAGCTCACTTTGCCAGATTTTTGTTTATTTTACTACTGAAGTAAAACCTGCACATACAAACAGACCCACAAATCAAATATTATAGATGAAATAACAGGTTCCAATATAAGTGTTTGTGAGGGAATGTATTTGTCCATGAGTTACAAAAAGCACAGCTAGTGATGGTGGTGAGACATCAATTGTCAGTGAGCATAATCGGTAAGTTAGCCAGATTCTAGCAGGTTATTGAAATTAGCTTTGATGTTACGGCCAGATGCTAGCCAGATGGCTAACCAGACTCTACCTTGCAGAAGTGGACACTTATATAGGGAAGCACTGAACCGATACTGGCATTAGACAGCTTGTAATAAAAACATGTCGTAAGTTGTTAATGAATGGAACCATGCCTGCTGCTGTATGCCTAGTGACCTCAAAAACAACAACAATTATGTCTGCAGTCTGGAATTACTTAGTAGTTGCAAATGCTGCAAAACAAGTGTTTCAAGGGGTGACAGTAAAGAAGCTTAGGCTTGCCAGCAAATTGAGTTGGCTACCGCTAGCTAAGTTACCTAACGGTGGCTTTTGCTAGCTAATGACAGCTAGCCTCTCCTTTTAGTTTCAATTTAAATTAATTAGCTAGATAGGCTATCTGCTAAAGAAACATGTTTTATTTTACTGCCACTTTGATCAAATGGCAAAAGATACACGTGCCAATTCAAGTGGAATTTTTGGATTTTAACCAAAAACCAATAATAAAATGCTTGTATTAACTTGCAGGAAAATTGTCAGTTTGTTTCTTTCTTTACCATTGTACACTGCTACAGAATTTCCAGAAATGCCCTGCTCTACCTTGGAGTGTCTTTTAACATATTTTATTAAGATCTGACATTGTTAAAATGGTGTAAGTTACATTATCTTAAATATGGTAAACGTTTTTAACAATTTCAGATCTTAATAAAATATGTTAAAAGACACTCCAAGGTAGAGCAGGGCATTTCTGGAAATTCTGTAGCAGACGTAATTCAGTCTCGTAAAAGATTAATGCCAATCATAGCATGTAAACAAGATAAAAGTGGCAGTATCAGATTGGTACACTGTATCTGCAGATATTAAAAGTTCAGTACTGACAATTGGTATCCACAATGAAAAAGTAGTATCAGGGCTTCCATTCTTTTATTTGCAGACAGACATGTTAGTGTGAAGTACTGTTACCGTGGATAGCAGCTAGCAACAGCCACTAATAACAGACCTGGACATGCAGACAGACAGGTTAATAGGGCATTCACTGCCTGTGTAACTGATGCTGCTGCATACAAACGGAGTACAAGGAGAGGCAGTTAGTGAGGCTTATTAGCTTTATTGCAGCTCGCTAGCCATACGGATAGTGGCAGACAATAGCTAATAGACGTGGAGGCACAGACAGACAGTTAGAAAACGGTGTTGCTGTCTGTGTGACTGACTTACTGGTGGTGCTGCAGACAGACAGGCAGTATTCCTCCGACTCAAAGTTATTGCGGTTGCCTCCGCAGCCACCATAGATGAACTGGGCACAGCGGCCCTCTTTGCGGTCAAAGTACCAGCGAGCCAGCATGGCGCGGCATGGGCCGGTCTCAGCACTCGCCCAACACACTTCTGATGAAGAGGACAATGAGTCCGTCAGCATATGTGCACACGCACATGTGAGTTCCAAATGGCACAGAGCCCATTCCCTACATAGTCCACTACATTATTGCATCTAAAACTTGCAGACTAAAACTTAAAGCTGCACTAGGTAGGATTGTTTCAGTAAAGAAATTATTACAGCATTTTGCAATTACTCACCGGTCATAAAGCGGTTCCGCACCAATGGCTGATAGAGAATGAAGTTTCAAATAATAATATGAAAAATAGAATTACCTGTTTAAAAAAAAAGCAATAACTCAGATGTGAAATGTATGTTCACAAGCCAAGGAGGAAGGCCTGCCTCGCCGAAGGCGATTGGCTGGAAGGTAGCCTCGCAGAAGGCAATTAGCTGGAACAGGATTGCTGGAAACAGAATTGGCTGGAAAGAAGCGGCGTGCTCCAAAAATTATAAATTGACATTTCACTGGCACAGAACTGTTTGTGTTGCTAAACAACTCTTAGAAGGTCTCATTAGCTTGCACAACATGTTTATAGGGGACAAAACCGTTTTACTTTACTGAAAAATGCTTACCTAGTGAAGCTTTAATGGGCCCTGCTCAAAACATTTCATATTTTTTGTAGCCCTGAACTAGCTCAACTGACTCTGTAATGGAGAGTGAATAACTTAAATTAGGTGGGCTAGCTAAATGGCATAATAAAATACATTTAAATATTTTTTTTACCTGTAGCTTTTTAAAGGCAAAGCTGTCTGAGAACACATTCATAGCAATTCCCAGGGAGCAATTAGGGTTGACTGCCTTGCTCAAGTAAATAATTACGTATTCCTTACCTAGCTGTCAAGAACAAGGCTGCCCAAAGTCATACAGACCAAAATTATTGTGATTTCCATCCTCACCATCTAAACAGAGAATCACTCAAATCTGGTTTTTAGAACAAGATACCAGGTAGTAAAAAGAAATGTTTCAGGCCCTCTTCAAATGGTGTTGGATGGCCCTGCTATATGCAATAGGGTGCCATTTAGGAAACATCTGTAAAGGCATGTGGTTTACACACCGACTGCTGTAATATCACACTTGAGGGGGTACATTAATTCCTAATGATTTACACAGAGAGAGACTCACAGACAGACGCACACCAAGAATCAGACACGCAGGTATGTGAGCCAACTGGAGTGTATGTAATTTGGCTGAAGCATGGAGTGGGTTCCATCTGTTCCACTCCAAAACCAAAATGGTACTGTTAGTTAAATTGTGTTTCTAAACTAAACATTTATTGCTAATTTTTTTGTCCAGTGACCTATTGGTGGGATTTCAGACCACTGATCTCTACTCACATACTCGAACAGACAGACAGAAAAACACCCACACAATCTTCCCTCTCACCTCTAACAACTTCTTCCACAGACTCGGTGGTAGTGGTGGTCATGGCGACACTGGTGGTGGGCTCACTGTCATCGTGCTTGTCAATGACGTCATTGTCCTCCTCGTCGTCCCCATCTCCGTCCTGGTCGTTCTCCAGCACCTCTTCTTCCAGCACCTCCTCATTCTCATCCTGCTCCTCTTCCTGCACCAAATCTTCATCTTCTTCCTCCATGGCAGGAGCAGTCTCTTCTGCCTCTTCTTCCTGCTGCTTCTGGGGCTCGGGTTCCTCTGGATCAATGACTCCCCTGGCCATACTGAGGAAGGGAGGGAGGTGAAAAGGAGAGAAAAAGAAAAAAGTGGAGTCAGTGTATTCGTTGCATCCTACCACATACAGGGTCTCTCAACTCAACTTGAGAGACCCAGTAAGTGGTATGCCTGCAAGCAGGTCCTGGAATGGTCCATGTGTGCGTGCACCTGTTCTCCGCATAGTCAATCTCGGCTCCTCCCCACCACACGTCCGAGTCGTCATCCTCCTGCTCACCGCTGTCGGCCTCCCTCTCCGACGGACAGCACACAAACTCTACCCCCCGGAAACGGTCAATGCCACAGGGCAGCAGCATGCCATAGTCGTGCAGGCTCAAGGTGCGGTCTCCACAGGACTAAGACAGAGGGAAGTGGTTGGTTAATTGCAGGACCTGTTATATCAGAAGTCTGTCCTAAGACCTAAGTCCTTTCTCTTCATGGGATGCTACTGATTAAGAGCTAAAAAATAAGCCCAAATTGATCCTAAATCATGTTTGTTTTATTGCATTGTTATTTTTTTTCTTTGTGTGATTTGTAAACCAGAACCCTGAATAAATGAGAAGCCCAAGTTCCTGTCCCAATAAACCCAATGTTGTCCCTGCCCATCATTGTGGAAGAACACAGTGGAATATAACATTGCAAAGCCTAGGAATGGTTCAAACTGGGCATAAGAGCACATTCCCCCATAAGCTACAGCCGAAACCGCAGCTGAGTTGCTTTGTGGCTTTGGTACCAAACTTTGGTGTATCTTCCTCATGTAATGTTTGTTCTACAGCTAGAAAAGTAGTCGATATAAAAAAGGGTTAGTAGGTTTGGTAACAATCTAACATGTTAGCTAGCTACACACAAGCGTGGCAGAGTTGCTCTAGAAAAGAGCTAGCAAAGCCCTTGTCGTGGAATACATAAACAACCACATCCTTCCTCACTGCAAAAAGATTGCCCATTCCAAAATATGCAACACCAAAAATGACTGTCTAATGTTACCTAAGATGACAACTGATCAGACTGACAGATGTCTGCTGCTTCATCTCTGCCCAACCAGCCAAACCAAAATTAGGAAAGTATACAATTTTGAAAGTCAGATTTTTATGATTGGTCGGCTAGTGCAAAATAAAACATTTTTAATTTCTTTATTTCAGTGGGGCAGGGCGAAAATGGCACCAAGTGAGGGCCGGACTACTCAACCAGGGCCTAGAAGACTGCCGCTGGCCCGTGTCAATGGAAACAGAAACATTCCTTGACATTAGGGTATAACACCAGTGTTTGGCACCAGTGGAAACGAGGCAAAAGCCTATCCGACACAGATCAAAGGAATGCACAAGTGGAGGAGGCTTTTTTAACAACACTTCAGTGTATGTTTTCAAATACATGTGTATCATCACAATCAATAATCCATTAACTGCATTCATTATTGTACGCTGTTGTGTACTATTATAAGTAATAAATGTCTTTAAAATCCTGCTGGCTTGATCAATTATTCTTTGTGACCACAAAACAAACAGCTGATGGACACAGTACACAGTGGAGGACAGCATATGAATCCTATAAGTGACTGTTGCGTCTGCTGCTAGCTGTTTGAATGAACAATACATTTGAATGAGTCAGTTATTCATAAGTCGTTTTAATTTCTTCATACCTAATCAATTATCTGCATTCATTATTGCAACCTGATTCCAATGATCAGTTATAAACATGTACACTGCCAAGCCAAAACATTATAACCACCGGCCAAATAAGCTGTCAGTCTTCCGCGTTCCGCAAAAAACAGCTTGACCTGCCAAGGCATGCACTCTATCCCTGAAAGTGTTGAGTGGTATCTGGCACCAAGACATTAGCAGCAGATCCTTCAAGTCCTGTAAGTTGCGAGGTGGAGCTGCCGTGCATCGGAATTGTTGGTCCAACACATTCCACAGATGCTCAATCAGATGGAGAGCTGGGGAATTTGGAGTCCAGGGCAACACCTTGAACTCTTCATCATGTTTCTCAAACCATTCCCGAACAAAGTGTGCAGTCCTGCTGATAGAGGCCACTGCCATCAATCAAATGTATTTCATAAAGCCAAATTGTAGTAATTAATAAATGCATGTGAGCTGTGTCCAGAGTCTATAAAATATAATCCAGGTCAGAAGCATGACCAGATGGATAAGAACAGGGAAAATCCGGGGGGGAGAAATAGTCAACGGAAAGGCAGCTGGAATCCTCAGGTATCGCCTTGATCTGCAACACAACCAGGAGGACTTTGGACAGGGACAACTACAAGTCTTTTGAGCCTGATACTCCTGATGTGTGGTCCAAGACCTCATGTCCTCCTAAGTCAGGAGACAAGGATCAGGAGACGGATCAGGAGACAAGGACATTAACAAGGATATACAATGGAGGAGAACTGACCCAACTCCTCTGGCACAATAATATAGCAGCGTAAAACCTTGGGGCTGAGACAGTGTCCAGTGTCGAGGATAAGCCCGGACATACCCGAACATGCAGGAAGTCAATCCACCCACTCTGCCAAGCATTAATCAAAGGTACATCAACCAACCGCAACCACCCTGAAAGAGGGCTGAGTATCACCCAGAGAGTTCATTCTGATTGCACAAGGGCTACAATGGAGAAACAACAGTATCTGGCCTGCAACAATCTCTAGGGGTGCACCTGGTCTGCAATGATATTTAGATAGGTGGCACGTGTGAAATTGATCACGATTGCCTGAACTCAGTGTTTCCCAGCAAAAAATTGCCCAGAGCATCACACTCCCTTGCATCCAGGATCCATCATTTCCCCAGGTAAATGACACAGAATTACACAGACATTCATGTGATGTAAAAGAAAACGGGACTCATCGGACCAGGTGACCTTTTTTCACTGCTCCAAGGTCCTGTTCCAACACTTGCATGCCCAATGTAGATGCTTTCGACGGTGGTCACAGGGGTCATCATGGGCACTCTGACCGGTCTGCGGCTATACAGCCCCATACGCAGCAGGGTGGGATGCATTGTGTGTTTTGACACATTCCTCCCGTAACCATAATTTTCTGACAGTACTTCTGCTGGTTTGCACCAGATGGGATAATCTTTGTTGCCCTCGCACATCAATGGGCCTTGGGCGCCCAACACCTTGTCACCAGTTTGTGGTTTGTCCCTCCTTAGACCACTGTCCATAGGTACTCACCACTGCTGACTGGGAACACCCCACAAGCCTTGCCGTTCCAGAGATGCTCTGACCCAGACGTCTGGCCATAACAATTTGGCCCATGTCAAAGTCGCACAGGTCTTCACTCCTGCCCATTTCTTCTGCATCCAACACATTGACAACAAGAACTCATTGTTTGCCTACCATCTAATCTACCCTGACCTTGACATGTGCCCTTGTTAGGAGATGATCAACATTATTTGCTTCACCTGTGAGTCGTCATAACATACCAGAAAGAGGAAAAAACCCTAGATAGACTTATCTTGGTTTGCATAATCAGTGTTCATGGCCACAATCCTGCAAGGTACGTCTCAAACATGCCGGTGTAAATCCAAACCTTATGGATTATGCAATGATTATGCAAACCAAGATAAGTCTATCTAGCATTTAATTTTTTCTCTCCCAAAGTGTAAACAAACTTTTAGCTGCAGGACCAATGAAACCATTGATGCTATAGAAATCTGCCACCAATCGTTCAATTAAACAATACAGTTGAACGAGTCACTAAGTTATTTCTGTGCATTGCACTTTGTGACTGACGCACTCAATCCTGTGAAATACATTTCCAAAGTGCCGGTGTTAACTCAAACTCTATGGGAATTATTATGTAAACTAAGATGAGTCTATCTAGCATTTTATTCTCTCTTTTGTATTGTTACAAAATATGTTATTTTCCAAATACATACGTTTTATATACTGTATTGTGAATTAGATTAAGATGTTTGAAGACTTAATTAATTCTCTCTTACCTCTTTGGCCACAGTATGCCAGTGCAGGTGGCTCTCACACATATCCATGCGCTCCTGGTGAAGGAACTTGCACTTATCTGGGACAAGCAAGGCATCGCTGACAAACTCCCCCACTATGACACACAGAAAAACAAAGTCAAATGCAAATTATCTACAGAACAACATGAAACAAACAAATAGCCAAAAAGAATAGAATAGCTTCTGAAGAAGTGACTAAATTCACAAGGACAAAACATACACAAAATGTGCATTCATTATGTTTTTTCTTTTTCCCTAAACCTCCTTAACACCAACCTGTCACTTGAATTTCCCATTCTGAGTAACCTCTGGTGTGGAGGAGCAACTTTCGATTATCTCCTGACTATCAGTAACATTTATACTAACTATATAACCCTAACTGTAGCCTTTATCCTACATTTAACCCTCACCCTAAAATTTCTTCTAAACCTAACCATAAACTTCACAAAACGTTGCTTATTAACAGATCTACATTATGGATATTGGGACTCTCAAAATTCTAACAATGTGATTTTACGTTTCATTCTCACAGAACTTAATTGATTAAGTTACAATAAAGAACATGCTGCAATAATACCATGTAGCATGCGAAACAATTCTGAAGTAAATGCAGTTTTTATGTTTTCTGCTGCAAAATGTCAAATCTTACACATATTGGACATTGCAGGCTATAAACATAATTTTCCAGACCTACAGTAGAAAGTGGGTTCTATGAAGAACCAAGGTAGCCAATGGGAGTTAAAAAATTGTACTGAGCTAAATTGTGAAGGGTACCCGGAGATGGTCTTCCATCTATTCTGTCATTCTGAATGTGCCCGTAAAATGTTTCAGGATGTCTGTCGTTTCATGCTGACTTTGAGCTTTTGATGGACAACATATACATTTTAAGCTTTACAAAGCTTTACAAAAATACAGTTCCAGAAAAATTTTTGAGACCACTGCACCTTTTTCTTTCCTTTCCAAAAAAGTAGAAAAGGAAGGTTTGAGGTGAGGAACAGAAGGGTTAAAATTAAGAGACCACTGCAAATTGAACGCTTCTGTTCCTCACTCAAAACTTTGCTTTTCAACTTTTTTTGAAAGGAAAGAAAAAGGTGCAGTGTTCTCCGGAGCTGTATATTGAGGCTTTGAAAGAAAAATACTTTATTATTCATTTTATTATACTGTTTTCTAAATATCATATTCAACAAAAGTTTTCACAAAAAAATGACATTGAGTTATGAAAACCAATTTCAGAGTATCACCCTTAAAATGTAGGGTTCCAGCAGCTTTGCTGCTATTGTTTTTGTGCCGTTTTTTATTATTATTCTCCATTTTGAACGCTTATGACTATTGTTGAGTTTTGGGAAAATTCACCCAAATGTATACACAGGTACAGTAGAAGTATGGTGGCTAATTCAAATAAATTACCTGATGGGAGGGATCCACTGCATGGGGAAAACATTTTCCTCTGGGACCCATAAATTTCATTTTGAATTTTGTGAAAAACCTTTATAAATCTTCTCATGAACCGTTGGTCTGATTGACTTGTTGGTTGGTATAAGTATACTTCATACCTTCCTCTTGTTATACTTAGAAGCAAACGTTGATTGGTTGAAAAATAGGGAAATGGCATTCCCATCAATTATGGTCATTTGGGTCATTTGTGGCCACTAATACACAAACAGCCATCCTGAAAAAAATATCCTATTGCCATGAAAAGCCACATAAATGCTTCCTGAAGATGTCATGCCGCGTGCCATCTCAATTGGCCTGTTGGTGGTGCTATAAAAATGTTTAAGGTGAAAATGTCCAACACTATTCAGAGCAGCCTATGTATTTTTTACTTCATGTGTTCTGTATAGTCAATAATCATGTTAACTGGCTGAGGGACAAATGTGTATGCTATTTCTATTACATAAATATGTTCTCTCTAAAGATGCCAACACCATCATCACAGTATAACACTAAGTCAATTAAACTTCAGGGTTTTATAATTTTGTCCAGGTTGGAAGCATAAGTGATTGTGAATAAATTTCACCTGTTTTGGTGCAAATGAAAGTGACAAATGGTTCACTGGAGAGGCAACAGCAAGACAAACCCCAAAAAGGGAATGGTTTTGCAAGTGGTGGCCACAGACAATTGCTCTCTCCTTTTCCTTCCTGACTGATACTTCTCTAGTTTTGCATTTTGCTAGTGGAGAATCTTATGCTGCCTGCAACATCATCCAGCATGACCGGTTTGGCGGTGGGTCAGTGATGGTCAGGCGAGGCATATCATTGAAGGATTGCACAGACCTCCACATTCTACCCAACAGTACCCTGACTGCTGTTAGGTACCAGGATGAAATCCTCAGACCCATTGTCAAATCTTATGCTGGTGCAGTGGGCCCTGGGTTCCTCCTGGTGCAGGTCATTGCCCAGCCTCATGTTCAAGCTTATGTTTTTTTGGCCGATTTGTACAAAACACATTCATGTTTTCTGTTATTCACATAGCTCCTATTATTTTCAAAGAGTTTTGTGTGTAGGCACTAAACATTTGTAACCCACCGGTTACACGCTAAGACTGGACACCAAGGACCAAAGGAACACACAAGGTAAATACAGAAAAATCATGTGTATTAATATTTAGGAAAAAGCTGGCAATAAGAATCATACATTCAATATTTGCACACATCAATTGCTGGGTGCACCCTTTAAATAAAATACTTAGATTTTATTTGGTTCAGTCTCTGTCGCACTGAAATACTGTACTATTCTGTTATTGAATGGTGGCTCGACACCTCCCATCCAGGAGAGTTTCAATGGGATCAATCCAGATTCCTTGTTCAATATGCAGGCAGCCTCAAAATAAGAGATAGAATGGTCTTCTCAAAAAAACAGCTGAGTGTTATTTTTGTACTCAGTAATGACAAACCGGAAGTAGGCTTCTAACTTATTAATGAACATTTACTAGCTAACAGGATACAACTCACGATACTCCTACAGAGCTCGGCTCCAAGGTAACTCACTTCCGTACGCATCACTACCGTACTGCCTAGTGAGAATTGGAGTCTTTGTTAATAACGCATAACAACACAACAAGAAAATACTTTTCTTTGTAAATACATTTTCAATCAGAATATCAGGTGGCTCTAACACTTGTCGTTGGTGTCGTGTTGGTTAGGAACCAGGCGCAGGCAGTAATCTCGTTTGTGGGTTTTAATATTCAACAAACAAACCAAACACAAACGGAAAACAATACTAATGACTTAATGAAATAAAAGTGCACAACATGCGTCTTAACAATAAACATTCAAACAGTACATTAAACACCACTCACCGATTAACTAACAAACAGCTACAATGACAGCAACAATGATCCACAATGTGGGGAGCAGAGGGGAAACATATATACACATACCAACGATACAAATTGGGACCTGGTGTGGAAGATTGGAAACATGTGACAGTCCGGGATGTGTTTGTGAGGTATGGGAACTGAGAAACTATGGCACGGTGGCGCTGCTGCTCACCGCACCATGACAGTACCCCCCCCCCAAAGGCCCGGCCACCGGACGGGCCAAGACGAACCCCAGCCCAAGGGAGGGGGGGGGGGGGGGGGCGGGGCAGCGCAGAACCCCCATCGGCACAACCAGGGTGGCGGAGCCGTCGGGACAGGCTGGGGAGGCAGAACCGGCAGAAGATCAGGAGCCGGCGGAGGGTCAGAGGCCGGGAGAGCCGACGGAGGGTCAGAGGCCGGGAGAGCCGACGGAGGGTCGGTAGCCGGCGGAGGGTCAGAGGCCGGGAGAGCCGACGGTGGGTCGGTAGCCGGAAGAGCCGACGGTGGGTCGGTAGCCGCAAGAGCTGACGGTGGGTCGGTAGCCGCAAGAGCCGACGGTGGGTCGGTAGCCGCAAGACCCGACGGTGGGTCGGTAGCCGCAAGAGCCGACGGTGGGTCGGTAGCCGGAAGAGCCGAAGGAGGGGCCGGGACAGGAGAGGGCGCCGGGGCGGCCGGGACAGGAGAGGGCGCCGGGGCGGCCGGGACAGGAGAGGGCGCCGGGGCGGCCGGGACAGGAGAGGGCGGTGGCGGCCAAACCCCGGCAAGCTCAGGCGGTGCGGGCCACTCCTCCTCGGCCTCCGGCGGCAGAGGCCACTCCTCCTCGGCCTGCGGCGGCAGAGGCCACTCCTCCTCGGCCTCCGGCGGCAGAGGCCACTCCTCCTCGGCCTCCGGCAGAGGCCACTCCTCCTCGGCCTCCGGCGGCAGAGGCCACTCCTCCTCGGCCTCCGGCGGCAGAGGCCACTCCTCCTCGGCCTCCAGCGGCAGAGGCCACTCCTCCTCGGCCTCCGGCGGCACGGGATGCCGCCCCTGGCACGTAGGAGGCGCTGGCTGCTGCTCCAATGCAGCAGGGGGCGCTGACTGCCGCTGCTGACAGGTAGGAGGCGCTGGCTGCTGCTCCAATGCAGCAGAGGGCGCTGACTGCCACTGCTGGCAGGTAGGAGGCGCTGGCTGCTGCTCCAAAGCAGCAGAGGGCGCTGACTGCTGCTGCTGGCAGGTAGGAGGCGCTGGCTGCTGCTCCAATGCAGCAGGGGGCTATCGGCGCCGTGGCGCAGGGACCGGGGTGGCGGAAGGCCGCGGAGCAGGAAGCGGTGCATGCCTAATGGCCAGCCTACAGCCTGGCCAGCCTGCGCGGGGTCATAGAGGGGGCGCCGTCGGGACTTCCCTCGGGCACCCACTCAGCCCCCCCCTAAAAATTTCCTGGGGGGACCTCGGACCGAGCGTTGGGCGCCTCGCCCTTTTCTTCCTCCGGCCTCTCCTGCGTCCTGTCCTTCCTGCCTCCTGCAAGTCCTGCAGGAGGCCCTTCACCAGCTCCCCCTGTTCTTTGGTGAGGGGCTTGACCACTCCGCACTGGTCCATGCCCCACAGCAGCACCCCAAACCCGTCTTGGGGCAACCTCCAGCCTAGATCCTCAATGGGATCCTCCTCCACTCTCTGGTAGACTGCTTCGTCGTCATCCGAGGAGAGGGAGTCAGACCCCCAATCGCCCCTCCAGGTATACACCCTCTCTGGAGGGACTGCCTGCTGGTTCCAGTTGCGGTGGATCATTCTGTAACGACTGTCGTTGGTGTCGTGTTGGTTAGGAACCAGGCGCAGGCAGTACTCTCGTTTGTGGGTTTTATTAAAACAACAAACAAACCAAACACGCACGGAAAACAATACTAATGACTTAATGAAATAAAAGTGCGCCTGGTGTGGAAGATTGGAAACATGTGACAGTCCGGGATGTGTTTGTGAGGTATGGGAACTGAGAAACTATGGCACGGTGGCGCTGCTGCTCACCGCACCATGACAGTGGCTTTACAGTCCTTCGTGGTCTGCTATTTCTTTCTGCTGCTGAACTGGGTAAAGCTGTCAGATCAGAGTTATGATTCAGGGAACTGTGGTCAACCTGTTCACGGTTGGTAACTTTCGACCATTCTGAAGTGCCTTCTTGAGTGGAGTTGGTCTCTTAGTTTGATGTTTGAAGTCCTTTTTGTGTCCAAGTTCCTGTGGAGTAGATCCTGGAGTTGTACTTGATCTCCAGGCCTCAGGTTGGGTAGTTTTTTAGCACTCTTGTCATTTTTTTTTTCTTCTTTAACTCCTCTTTAGCGTGTTTGACTTTATGTGCTCCCTTAGGTCTCAGCAGGTCTTTGTGCATTGGAAGATTGGTGCATATGCGTCGTCCCATCAACATCTGTGCTGGTGAAAGGCAGTTCTGCAGTGGCACACTCATGTATATCATGGGACTTTTCTGGATGAAAAGTTTCATGATATACAACATTTCAGATCTTTGACAATTTTGACTGAGCTATCCGCAAGACCGTTGGACCTTGGGTAATTCGGGCTTGAGGTTCTGTGTTGGAATCCCCATTCCTTGGCAAAGGAAGCAAACTCACTGCTTGAGGACCATTATCAGATGACTGTAGTGTTTCCACTTTAGTGTAGTTGGAGTAGTAATCGGTGACTACTATGTGACTTTTTCCATTGCAGTCAAACAGGTTAGCTCCAACTTTAAAGTAGGGTCTGTCAGGCACAGGATGAGGCATAAGTGGTGCTGATTGCTGTTTGGATCTGTAGGTGAGACATAGTTCACATGAAGCTATGGTCTGGCTGATATCTTGGTTTAACTCCTGGTCAATACATAAATTCTCATGCTCTGCGTTAGCATTTTTTTCTCATAAATGTCCTTCATATATTTTTTTAAGCATTTCCTTGCGCAGCGCTGTTGGGATTACAAACTTGTTTCCCTTGAATACGAGGCCATTCACAACAGAGTTCTGCTCTGCATGTCCAGTAGTTCTGAATTCTGCTCATACAGTCGTTTTTCTGCTCAGGCCATCCTTTTAGTATGTTCTCTTGAGCTCTTTCATTGTTTCATCAGATTCTGTCTCTTGTCTGATCTGCTCGGCTCTCTCAGCAGATACAGGAAGTGATGTCACAATAATTGACAGTTGAGGTATGAATTTTGCCAGGTACGTCACCATCCCTGGAAACTGTCTCATGTCTTCTTTGTTCTGGGGATGTACCATGTTCTCGATGGCTGATGTTTTTCTCAGGTCTGGTATACTACTGCCTCAGAAACGACATCTCCCACGAAAGTAAGTGTTTTCACAGCAAACTTGCATTTGTATTTGTTTAGTTTCAAATGTACTTTCTGTGTGTCAAGTCGTGTTCTCCTCGCATGGATGCCCATATGATGATGTCATCCATCATGTTGTCTACCCCTGGTATGTGCTTGAATAGCATATGGATTGTCTTGTGGTAGACCTTGTGGTAGATAGAATTCCATATGGTAGACGAAGAAAACGGTACCTGGCTTCAGGTGTACTTAAGGTGCATAGCTTTGAGCTTGCCTCGTCTAGCTTCATTTGCCAGAAGCCTGATGACACGTCCAGTTTACTGAACTACTTGGCGCCAGCAAACTGCGACATGATCTCTTCCCTTGTGGGCAACTTGAAGTGCTCTTGCCTAATTGCCTTCAGGGCACAAGAATGTTCAACACTGATGCAATAACTATCAATATAGGTGACGAGAGAATTGTGGAAACCCCTCCTCTATCACTGCGCAAGTTGTTGTGGTCTATATTACCCCAAAAAGCATGCATGGGTTCATACTTCAGAAATCCACCAGAAATAGTAGACCATCCGGGAACTTTTGGCATACTAATATTCAGCAGAAAATGGTTTGAGACATACTAATCTTCTTGCATACTATTATAGCATACTATATAGTATGCGATTTGGGTATGTCATGCAGCCAAAGTAGTACTTGAATATTTTCATCACTTTCCCTGGTATTCTTGAAACACAAATTTTCAATTGCAGGAGTATGACTGTTAAAATAAATGTAAAGTAGCCTAAAGGTTGACAAGCCTCTGTATTAATGTAATCCTGTTTTTCAGGCTTCCCTAATATTATAGGCGCAATAGACTGTATCCATGTGCATGCCAGTCCCCATCCCAACATGTGGAGGCAGACTATGTCAATCAGTCCACATCCTAAACATACAGAGATCTACTGGGAGCATCTGCCTCACACAAAGTAGTAACTGTGCTGTTCAGAGATAATGTTTCACTTTACCTTATCAGCACAGATTAATCAGGGAAAAAAAACGTTATTTCCTTTCAGAATTCATGTTAACAGGTACCTGCAAAAGGCTTATGCAAAACCAGATTTGAAACCTCACACAATGTCAGACCCAAAGTTAAAAATATTATTCTGGAATGTGAGCAATGTTGAGATAATTCGGAACTAGGATTTATATTTTGAAAGACTCCACAGCATCAACTCTTCTTAGTCATGCTGAACAATTTAAAATGAATGCTCTGCCAAGCAAAGAGTGCCACATCATTGGTTACCCTCTATGCTGTCAGATGATCTGCCAAGGGTAGTTGCCTGATATGTAATAGCTGATGCCACATTATTTTTTGGCTATTGACATATGATTATTTTAATTACATACTAAAATTAATCATACGAAATGCATCTGATGTAGTATACATAGGAAATGTGAGAATAGCCAGCTACTAGTCTAAACTCATCCTGGTAATATTTTCCTATTACAGTACTACTATCTGGGCTAGTAAACAAAGCAAACAGTACGAAAAACAGCGAGCTGCCAAAAAGTATTTGATGTAGTATACATAGGAATCATGAGAATAGCCAGCTACTAGTTTAAACTCGCCCTGGTAATGTTTTCCGATTATAGTACTACTAGCTGGGCTAGTAAACAAAGCAAACAGCATGTACAAACGGCAGCTTGCCTCTTTATCCACAGAAAGTTAGCTAGTTAACAAAATTGGCCAATCGTTTTTTGCCTGGTAATTAGTTATAGCCAATTTACTAACAACAGTATGAGGTTATTCTAGGCAGCGAACATTGTCCTTGCTGGCAAGCTGACGTTATTAGAAGCTGGTAGTTCTAGCAAAACTTGTCAATTGAACAATGTCTGCTGGATAGATGGACAGCCAGTAACTATAGCCATGTCTGCTCTGTTTGCATAGCAAGCCACATTAACACCAATAGGGCAATTACTAACAACAGTGTGAGGGTAGCTGGGTAGCTAGCGTTTTAGTTAACTTTACTTATTAAACAGAAGAATAGCCAAACCAGCATCAAAGTTTAATGCATTTTGCTCCATGAGTTGTGGATAGGCAGCTGCACCACTATTCACTCCGAACTGCGTCTGTCTGCCTCTGGTTTACCAGATTTGCTTTCTTTTGATCCAGACCGTATTTTCATAGGTACAGTTACATTCTGAATGTCCCTTTTTTTAAATAAAATTGGCTAAAATCTCTTGCTACTTGATCAACAAAATGAGTAGCCACTTCCTTATTTTGTCCAGCCTAAGCTCTTTGTTTGATAAGTAAAACGCATCACATCCTATCCACAGGATAACTTTACTCCCCACTGTGAGAGCCGACCACTTTTTTATTTAGGAGCAGTATACTCAGGGCTTGACATTGGTACCCGCCCACCCGCCAAGTGGAATTCGGCTGTGGTGGGTAACGCAGTTACTCTTACTAGCCACTTTGGCGGGTGGCATTCTATATCTATACACAGGTTTTTTACAGCTTTCAAAACTCAAACCAAAATCATGCACCGCCTCTGTGTGTTGGCATGGTAAAACATGATTTTGCACGAGGAGAATAGCCGTACTGTCAATGAAATCTGGCAACCCATACATATATAAACGTGAAGAAGACTTTGGTTCAGCGACAGCAGCAGAGCCTAGTACAGTTGGAGGTCGAGAGAGGGAGATAAACGATATGGTGTCAAGGCAAGGATGGAGGAAAGAATAACGTGACAAGGCTGTAATATATACAGCTCTGTTTGGTTTTTATGCAAATCTATATTAACAAGAATATAGCATGACAACAAAAATAGATAATAATATTGGCTGCTATATAGCTGATGAGTGATTTCAGATATATTTTTAACATTCTAATAGGTCTATGTTAAGAATAAATATATTGCATATATATTTTGGTTGATATTAGGAAGGACATTGCAGCGTGCATTAGCTGCTCACGTGGACATGGACTACAGGGCATATTTAAGTAAAGGCAGATTTAATAGTTGTCTTTTTCATGTGTGTAGCCACATATTATATTAAGTATTTTGGTAGAGTGCGAGTGTTGGGGTACCACCTTTGCCAAATTTTTAGCCAGGAAAACCCCTGTGTGTGTGTGTGTGTGTGTGTGTATATATACAGTGGGGCAAAAAAGTATTTAGTCAGCCACCAATTGTGCAAGTTCTCCCGCTTAAAAAGATGAGAGAGGCCTGTAATTTTCATCATAGGTACACTTCAACAATGAGAGACAAAATGAGAAAAACAAATCCAGAAAATCATATTGTAGGATTTTTAATGAATTAATTGGTAAATTCCTCGGTAAAATAAGTATTTGGTCCCCTACAAACAAGCAAGATTTCTGGCTCTCACAGACCTGTAACCTCTTCTTTAAGAGGCTCCTCTGTCCTCCACTCGTTACCTGTATTAATGGCACCTGTTTGAACTTGTTATCAGTATAAAAGACACATGTCCACAACCTCAAACAGTCACACACCAAACTCCACTATGGCCAAGACCAAAGAGCTGTCAAAGAACACCAGAAACAAAATTGTAGACCTGCACCAGGCTGGGAATAATGTCACCTATAATGTCACCTATAATGTGAACAATTCCATTGCAAAACAAACTGAAATCTTCGAGGGGGAAAAATGAAAAATAAAAACCTTACAATAACCTGGTTGCATAAGTGTGCACTCCCTCTTATAACTGGGGATGTGGCTGTGTTCAGAATTAACCAATCACATTCAAATTCATGTTAAATAGAAGTCATTACACACCTGCCACCATGTAAAGTGACTCTGGTTAATCACAGATTAAGTTCAGCTGTTCTTTTCCTGACATTTTCTTAGTTGCATCTCAGAGCAAAAGCCATGATCCGCAGAGACCTTCCAAAGCATCAGAGGGATCTCATTGTTGAAAGATATCAGTCAGGAGAAGGGTACAAAAGAATTTCCAAAGCATTAGATATACCATGGAACACAATGAAGACACTCATAATCAAGTGGAGAAAATATGGCACAACAGGGACATTACCAAGAACTGGACATCCCTCCAAAATTGATGAAATGACGAGAAGAAAACTGGTCAGGGAAACTTCCAATTGGCCTACAGCAACATTACAGGAACATTTGACAACAATCTACCGTATTCTTCATATGAATGAGCTATGGGGTAGGGTGGCAAAATACAAGCCTTTTCTTACAAAGAAAAACATCCAAGCCCAAAAGAACACCATACCCACAGTGAAGCAGGGAGATGGCAGCATCATGCTTTGGGGCTGTTTTTCTTTAACTGGAACCGGGGCCTTAGTCAGGGTGGAGGGAATTACGAACAGTTCCAAATACCAGGCAATTTTGGCACAAAACCTTCCGGCATCCGTTACAAAGCTGAGGATGAAGTTCACCTTTCAGCATGACAACGACCCAAAGCACACATCCAAATCCACAAAAGCATGGCTTCACCAGAAGAAGATTAATGTTTTGGAATGGCCCAGCCAGAGCCCAGACCTGAATCCAATTGAACATCTGTGGGGTGATTTGAAGAGGGCTGTGCACAGGAGATGTCCTTGCAATCTGACAGATTTGGAGTGCTTTTGCAAAGAGTGGGCAAATATTGCCACGTCAAGATGTGCCATGCTAATAGACTCCTACTCAAAAAGACTGAGTGCTGTAATAAAATGAAAAGGGGCTTCAACAATGTATTAGTTTAAGGGCGTGCACACTTAAGCAACCAAGTTATTATGAGTTTTAAATTTTTCCCCCTTAAAGATTTCAGTTTGTTTTTCAATTGAATTGTTCACGTTATAGGTCACATTAAAGGTGGAAAAAGTTCTGACATAATTTATCTTTGTCTCATTCTTTTACATCACAAGAACCTGGTATTTTAACAGGGGTGTGTAGACTTTTTATATCCACTGTACATGTTAAAGTGTATAAAACGGGGAATCCTGTAGCAATGACACCTTGTGGATCATTTGCACTGTACTGTAAAGTGCAATTGTTTTTCCCCCAACTTTCCTGTTTCACTGCTTGCTGCTGCATGGGCTGGAATTGCTGCTAGCAGCTATATATTTATTTTAAATACTTAATGCACCTTCTGCTTCTGTATTGTTGAGCCTAATATTTTCTTACATGTGTCTTATTCTTTCCTGTATCTATGTACCCCTGGCAACTGTTTATTATGGTTTATTTTGCATCTGTATTTTATACTTGTTACAATAAAAAAGTACTAACGGTCTCTCAAAAATGTCTTCCCCAGAGGATCTTTAAGATCGACACTCGCCTCTCAGCCCCTACCTCTGGAACACAATGCTTGTCCCATTTATCATGAACACAGCACATTCCCCAGGTCCCAATCGCCCGACTTCTTAATGCCTGATTATCCCCCCTGATTTTCATTAATGGTCCATTATTTAGTTCAGTTTGTGTCACGCTTTCTTTGTGAGGTATTGTTTGTATTGGTTACAATACTAAGCCCGTTTATTGCAATTCTCAGTTTTTGCCTGTTATCTCCCACTCTGAATTAGCCTATCTGATCTCCTGTGTACCGAACTCTGTCTGCCGTCTTGTATTCTGTCCTGGGCAGGGCGGGGCTGGGGGGGTTAAGCCCTGAATGTATTGTGATCCTGGAATGTATTGTTACAAACATTTCTATCAGCTCCTTGGAAACATTTTAAGAAAAAAAAACATTGTAAATGTTCCAGTTGCACCTTAATTATGGGTCCTTAATTCTAGAGGCCTATTATGGGTCTCTATTCATTTATCCTTACATTTAAGGCAAATACCATCCAGTGGTTCCAATTTAACATTCTAGAAAAAAAAAATTCCACTCTGTTGGGAGTAATATTGTGGATTCCTTGGTGGCTGCTTGTTCACGTGATGTGTGTTTCTGCAATGTAATCTGCTGGGTGATGTGTGTATGTGGGTAGTTGTGTACAGTTCTATGTAGTCAGCTTTCTCACTCTCTCCCACTCCTCACTTTGATAGAAATGAGTGCACTCACATATACACAGGTGGGTCAGCTATTTGTTTATCCATACTAGCAAGCCATTGCTAATGAGGAATCAGCCCTGACGATGTGTTAAACTGCAGTCCACAATACAGAAAATGGGTAGTAGCCCATTTCCTTAGCTAAACAGAGCTGTCTATTAGCATGGATGGAAAATATGATTGAAAATGCTTGACATTTGCTAAGTCAAAATGAACGTTTTATATTTGTCATGATATCTGCAAAAGATGTGCCTGTGGCATATGCTTCCCTGCATCAGCAAGGGCAACAAGGTTACTAGCTAAAATATACAATGTAGCCATTATCTTTGTTCAAATTCCTTAATTTTTTTTTACCTTGTCAGCTCTGGCATCCAATCTTAATACCTTTAAGGTACTGGTCAGTTGAATTAAATGCTAGGCTACCTGCAGCTCTATTAGCTACATGTGTACTTTAATCATGTAAATACAATGAGGACTGTGGGTTATGAGTCAACCTGCATATTACGCATCACATCACACACATACACACACCCACCTAGGCACCGGTAAGGCACCACAATATGCAGGTGGCTGCGGCACTGCTTGCGGCCCTTTTTACACCAGTTCTGGATGCTGACTGGCTGGTTGGCCTCCACCACGTTGGTTATCTGGAGCTCAGTGTACACCTGGAAGCAGAAATTTTAAAAAACATTGTCACATTTATGATTGATCCATTGATTCCTTCATCCCTCTTTCTCACATCAGGACACACTGCAGCCCAATGCATTCCTGAGGGCACATTTAAAAATGCCCCCCCCATCTCAGGACTTTCATGGTAAAGTTCATGGTCTCCGGACATTTTTGAGCCTGTAATCTAACCCACAATTGCTGATGCTTCAGATAATAAACTAGTATCAAGGCCAGTTGTATTGCTTCTTTAATCAGCACAAAAGTTTTCAGCTGCGCTAACATTATTGCTAAATAGTTTTATAATGATCAATTGACCTTTTAAAATGATAAATTTGAATTAGCAAACACAACGTGCCATTGGAACACAAGACTGATGGTTGCTGATAATGGGCCACTGTATGCTTATTTAGATATTCCATGAAAAATCTGCCGTTTCAACCTAAAAATGTCAGCAGAAGTTCTGAGGTACCTCATTTTTAACAAAAGAGTCCCTTTTTCAAAGAAATCACACAAATGTCCCCACTTAAAAATTATAAAAGGGTCGCATAATATAAATATTCTCCTAAATACACTGTGTGCACAGTTATTAGGCAAGTGAGTATTCTGATCATATTATTATTTCCAGGGTTAGGTAGGTTTCTTTTGAAATGTAATCCATTACAGTTACAAGTTACCTGCCCACATTTATAATCAGATTACTCAAACTCAGTAACATAATCAGATTATTTTGAATTACTTTTAGATTACTTTCATATTAAGAGGCATTAGAAAACAAATAAGAATAACCTTTTGAGGGATCAATCAATGCTAGAGTTTACATAGCTGGCCAAAAACGGAATTTGCGTTTTACCTTATGGGGTTACGTACAGTGCCTTTGGAAAGGATTTCTAAACCATTGCTTTCTACTTCAATATGATTGGGCTACATCTCTACATTAAATGCTAAAGGTCTGTCAGATATTCAGTAATTCCAATTAATCCAGTAACCCTCGACCTTCCAGAATCTGACTTTTTATCTGAACATAACCAAGAATCGAAGGATGTGTTAGTCTATTGTGTTCTATTCATGTTTTTAATTGCTTCAAAACATTCAAAGCCAAATCGAAAATACATTGTTTATAAAAATCAAGATATCCGTAGCTTTTTGCGTGTACACTGAATCTGCAGTAGTCTGATGTTCTGCTCTACAACCACCAACATTTTCAAAACATTGCAGAAACCACAGGCACGTGAATGCATGTTCGCAATCTTGAACACCCGCCCACAAATACATTCGAAACAGGCAAGCGTAACCTGCGAAGGATTTTGTCGGTGCAACTCTTCCTGGCTGTGTTGTTTGGTGCATTTGACAAATAAACCTTGAAACTTGAAAAAGATAGAACACCAGGTAGGCCTATCGCCTATCATTGTTTTGAGAAAGATGCGTCGATATAGGTAACAAAATCATATTTTATATGGGTCGGCTAATATTATCGTAGATAGGCCTATATTATCATAGAATATTTTTACGAGCACTTCATTGGTCACTAATCTGGTTATGCGCACCCAGCTTTGCGTGCATAATGATCACACACACAACAACTGAGGCACACAATTGTTGTTTTGGTTCAAATAACAATGTTTGTAAAACATTAAATAAAAAAATCAAACATGCAACGTGTCATAATGATTTCGCGCACATATTCCTTTTCGATTGAAGTAATCACAATTTTTTCCAAAGTATCTGTATTCCGAATACAATATTTTAGTCGGTAATGTAATGGATTACAGTTACTGTATTTTTGTAATCCGTTGGTAATCCGTTACTCCCCAACTCTATTTATATGCACATTTTACAACTCCAAACCATATAAATTTGAATGATCATTGGATTTAATAATTTTCAGGTGATATGTGTTTGTATAATGAGGGAGGGTGTGGCAACAGTGAATAACACCTTATGCACACCTTGATATAATGTGTGTAACATGCCTTTCAGATGGATGCAACAGTCTTGAAATAGCTAAACTATTGAGAGAATTCCGTCTCTTATAGACCTGTTAGTTTTTCTTTAAGAAGCCCTCCTGTTCTCCACTCATTACCTGTATTAACTGCACCTGTTTGAACTTGTTACCTGTATAAAAGACACCTGTCCACACACTCAATCAAACACACTCCAACCTCTCCACAATGGCCAAGACCAGAGAGGTGTGTAAGGACATCAGGGATAAAATTGTAGACCTGCACAAGGCTGGAATGGGCTACAGGACAATAGGCAAGCAGCTTGGTGAGAAAGCAACAACTGTTGGCGCAATTATTAGAAAATGGAAGAAGTTCAAGATGAAGGTCAATCTCCTTCAGTCTGGGGCTCCATGCAAGATCTCACCTCGTGGGGAATCAATGATCTTGAGGAAGGTGAGGGATCAGCCCAGAACTACACGGCAGGACCTGGTCAATGACCTGAAGAGAGCTGGGACCACAGTCTCAAAGAAAACCATTAGTAACACACTATGCCGTCCTGGATTAAAATCCTGCAGCGCATGCAAAGTCCACCTCCTCAAGCCAGCGCATGTCCAGGCCCATCTGAAGTTTGCCAATGACCATCTGAATGATCCAGAGGAGGGATGGGAGGAGGTCATGTGGTCTGATGAGACAAAAACAGAGCTTTTTGGTCAAAACTCCACTCGCCGTGTTTGGAGGAAGAAGAAGAATGAGTACAACCCTAAGAACACCATCCCAAACGTGAAGCATGGAGGTGGAAACATCATTCTTTGGGGATGCTTTTCTGCAAAGGGGACAGGACGACTGCATCGTGTTGAGGGGAGGATGGATGGCGCCATGTATTGCGAGATCTTGGCCAACAACCTCCTTCCCTCAGTAAGAGCATTGAAGATGGGTCGTGGCTGGGTCTTCCAGCATGACAACGACACAGCAAGGGCAACTAAGGAGTGGCTCCGTAAGAAGCATCTCAAACTCCTGGAGTGGCCTAGCCAGTCTCCAGACCTGAACACAATAGAAAATAGAAAATATATTCCATGAAAAATTTGACTGCATGTTGTAGGTTCACAGCAACAGCTTCCAAATGTGAATATGCCCAAGCACATCCCCTCCAATATCTGGCTGTCTTCCAATCACATACGTGTATTCTATAGCCTAACCTTACATGGCCTAATATTGTCCCCTCTTAAGTTTCTTGGCTCCACAGCTTATCAGGATGTGTGGAACCAATCAGAAATACGGCATCACATTTCCTACCTAGAGTCCATCGTACAGAGATCATTAATACTTTCATATATTGTGTCAAGCTTAACTTAGTTACTTTTCATGCTCAATATCTATCACCTCTCTGTAAGGTTAATTTTCATTTCCATCCCTACCATACATCACTTAATAGGCTCTGTGCACAAGCGTATGGACGAACTTCTGCTTTAGCCAGATGTCGGCATATCATTTTCCGGTCTCCCGCATCGCCCAAAATTTCAGTTTTTAGTAGATGTCTCCAAGACCTGCCTAAAATAAGCATTAGTGATGTCCAAAGCTAGTTAGCGACGTGTTCATTTTTAGTGTAGTATTAGGCATAAAAATTCACCTTAGCCTCAAAAACGGCAAAAGAACACTGGCTGGGCTGGAACGCTAGCGCGTCCCCATAGCAAGTGAATTGAAACGAACCTTCGCTCAGCCTCTTCTAACCTGAATGAAGCTTAAAATTCCATAGCCTCAAAAAAGCACCAAAACAGGTCTCCTCTTTTAATTCACTACTGTAACCTCATTTCATAACGAAACTGAAAAATAACAACTGGCATAGGAAGTAAACATCTGGTCCTATATGGTATTAATTGCGCTTAAACCTGCGTTATGTGGAAGTATATAAAAAAATCGCCTTTTCTGACTATTTCTAGTCTAGAGTTTGAAGTCATTGAATGGCGCAAGCCATATTTTATTAAAAAGTGGACATTCTCCTGATTAAAATGATGCCCCACTTGTACCTTGAAACTTAAATGAGTCAAGTACATTATATTTCTTTTTTTCCCGTATAACAGCATCACTCAACTTGTTGTGAGTTTAGGTGTTTACTAATGCGGATGAGTATTAGTAAGTAAACCGGAAACTGCAATACAGACTTCTAGACAAAAGCGGAAGTTTGTCACTACGCTGGTGCACAGAGTCTATTTGCATTTGAACCTTGAGACTTGCCTTTGAACCTTCCATTCAAGATTCCTGGGCATTTGGATCTAAAGTACTAATTTCTTGGTCAGCAACTCCAGTTACCCGATCATCAGTGATATCCAGCTCTACTTCTGACTGAATTTTTTTGACACCTTGTTTCCTTGGAAGATGTTGGATCCAAATTCATGGGTAGGAATCTGCAGGGTAGTAAATGTCCCTATGCAGAACTAAATTCTTTCAATTGCCTTTTTCAGGTTTTACTACATTATTATACCTTTATTTCAACAAGGAACACCACTGAGACCAAGGCCTCTTTTACAGCTGGGCCCTGCGTATAAATGTTTACACACAGTTTAGGTACAGTGATTAAGAAATTACACAAAACAGATTAAACAAAACGGTCACAGATTGACTGCAGCGGACTCTAACCACCTGCGACTCTAAACACCCAACCACCTATTTTATCTCAATGTGTCCTAACACTGTTAATGAACTTTTCAGTCCTTTCATGAGATATTTACCAAAGTATCGATGTCTTCACCATTGTTTATTTACCCTGTTGTGAATATTTGTGGTAAAACCTATTTTATCTCAATTAACGTGCCCTAACACTGTAAATAAACTTGCCAGTCCTTTCATGAGTTATTTACCCAAGCATTGATATATTTTCCCTCTTCGAATGTCGTTCCCAAACAAGATAAGCATAAAAGACAGCATACATAGGCAGAGTATCCAGCCCCCTCACCTGACCCTCTGACAAAAATCACCCAATACTTCCAGAAGTTGTCCTTGTCCTAAGTTGGGCCTCAACCTGTCTAATCTGTTATCTGTAACACGTCAACCCACTAGTCCAGGAACTGCTATTATCTCAATTAAGCTGGCTTACCTTAATATCAGTTATTCACAAAACATTTTATCTTACCACTAGGACTCCTAAACAACACTAAAAGTTCCTAGCAAAGAGTTTCCTCTTAAAACCTATTCACAAAGCTGCTAAGACCAACTAAGGAATGGTGAGAAATATTTAGCTCAGAAATGCTGATGCTAGGGGGACATTCATGTCATGTCTGTACATGCATTTTATATTAATCCTCGATTAATTAGTTCCCAAAAATGTTTACTGCACCACCCCAGTATCTCAATCCTCATGCTCCAGTGCTTGGATAAAAATTGTCAGTCCTTTTGCGAGGTAATACCATGTACTGATGTCTCAATTAGAGCAGCAGCACAAGATTGTTACAATTACACAGGGGTTATTCCTCTGATAGCACCAGAACTTGCATTACAGAAAAATCATTTAATGATTGGTAAAACAAAATAAAACAAATATAAAAATAAAGATATATAATAAAAATGAAATAAAAACATACAGTGGAGAGAACAAGTATTGGATACACTGCCGATATTGCAGGTTTTTTGTAGAAGTCTGTCATTTTTATCATAGGTACTCTTCAACTGTGAATGACGGAATCTAAAACAAAAATCCAGAAAATCTCATTGTATGATTTTTACGTAAATAATTTGCATTTTATTGCATGACATATGTATTTGATACATCAGAAAAGCAGAACTTAATATTTGGTACAGAAACCTTAGTTTGCAATTACAGAGATCATACGTTTCCTGTAGTTCTTGACCAGGTTTGCACACAATGCAGCAGGGATTTTGGCCCACTCCTCCATACAGACCTTCTCTAGATCCTTCAGGTTTTGGGGCTGTTGCTGGGCAATACAGACTTTCAGCTCCCTCCAAAGATTTTCTATTGCGCTCAGGTCTGGAGACTGGCTAGGCCACTCCAAGACTTTGAGATGCTACATACGGAGCCACTCCTTAGATGCCCTGGCTGTGTGTTTCGGGTTGTTGTTATGCTGGAAGGCCCAGCCACGACCCATCTTCATCTTGCGATACATGGCCCCATCCATCCTCCCCTCAGGTCATTGACCAGGTCCTGCCGTGTAGTTCTGGGCTGATCCCTCACCTTCCTCATGATCATTGATGCCCCACAAGGTGAGATCTTGCATGGAGCCCCAGACCGAGGGAGATTGACAGTCATCTTGAACTTCTTCCATTTTCTAATAATTGCGCCAAGCTGCTTGCCTTCTCACCAAGCTGCTTGCCTATTGTCCTGTAGCCCATCCCAGCCTTGTGCAGGTCTACAATTGTATCCCTGATGTCCTTACACAGCTCTCTGGTCTGTGAGTTGGTAGGTTTGTAGGTGATCAAATACTTATGTCATGCAATAAAATGCAAATTAATTATTCAAAAATCATACAATGTGATTTTCTGGATTTTGGTTTTAGATTCGGTTTCTCACAGTTGAAGTGTACATATGATTACAGACCTCTACATGCTTTGTAAAGTAGGAAAACCTGCAAAATTGGCAGTGTATCAAATACTTGTCCTCCCCACTGTAACTGGTAGACTCCGTAGTAAACTGTCTCTATGAAAGAACCGGAGTGATGTGCTCTTTTCTCTTGGTCCTAGTTAACATTCTAGCAGCAGTATTCTAAATGAGCTGCAGCTGTTTTATAGTATTTTTGCAGAGTCCAGTTAAAAGGCCATTACAATAGAGACAAAAGCATGGATGAGCTTCTCTTGGTCTTTTTGGGACACAAAGCTCTTGATTCTGGCTATATTTTTAAGATGATAGAATGCTGTTTTGATAACCACTTTGATAAGACTGTTGAACGTGAGTTCTGAGTCTGTAAGAACACCAAGACTACACACTTGGTCCCTGGTTTTTAGGGCCTGAGAATCCAGCTCTTTACTAATACTAGTTTTCTTTTTTTTGTTGCCAAACACAATAATCTCTGTTTTATCTTTGGTTTAATTGTAGACAATTATGGTTCATCCAGGCATTTATGTGCTCTATACAGTGACATAGTCAGTCTATTGAGCTGTTGTCATACGGTTTGAGAGCCATATATATTTGAGTATCATCTGCATAGCTATGGTAGCTAATGTTGTTGTTCTCTAGAGTTTGGCCCAGAGGTAGCATATAAAGATGGAACAGAAGCGGCCCAAGAACTGATCCCAGGGGAATTCCACATGTCATAGCCACCCTATCAGATTCATGATTGACAATGGTAAAAAGTAACTCCAGTCATCTAAATAAGACCTGAACCAATTAAAGTCATCAAATCACATGAATTGTCAGGTCATAGAGGTGATGTTGTGCTGAAAATATTCCAAACATTGGTATGGTAAAAAAAGATTATGTATTATATAAAAGCAAAATCAAAACTACTCAAAAACGGTAAAATAGCACAATACTCCTAAGGGTTAATTACAGAGGACTGTCCCGGAGACTCCTCCCAATTTTCCAGCCTGTCCAGAAGTGTTCTATGATCTACAGTGGCAAATGCAGTACTGAGATCTAATAGAACCAGAACTATTATTTTATCCGAAATCCGTATATCATTTAAAACTTTTATCAGACCCGTTTCAGTACTGTCATGAGGTCAGAAGCCTGACTGAAATTTGTCTATGAGATCACAGAATTGCTGAGTTGATTTTAAGAGGCTTAATGTCAGGTGTTTTTAGAGACTTTGGGAAAATTCCTGATTGCAGAGATCCATCAACCATCTGCTGTACAGCCATTGTTATAGAGTAAAACCTTTTTTTAAAAGTTATATGGCAGTGTGTTGAGACAACATGTGGAAGCTTTAAGATGTCAAATTGTTTCAGTAGTTAGTGTAGGGTATATTGTGTCAGAATGGTGATTTATGGCCCTAGGGGGCGGGACTTCCATATTGATGTGACAGGTGGGCGGGACATCCGGTTTGCAAGGGTGGGACTTCCTGTATGACGTATGTTAGGGTGGGACTTCCGGTATGACGTATGTTAGGGTGGGACTTCCGGTATGACGTATGTTAGGGTGGGACTTCAGGAGTGACGTATGCATGTCCGGTGACTTTGTGATTTATGATTACATTGATGTGTCAGTGTTTGATGTTTTACAACGCCTGATGAGCAAACCAGACTAGTGTTATAACAGGTGGGCTATGTTTGATGATTAACAAATGGGGTTTAGGGTTCCGGAATGTTAAATTCCCAGGCAGTAAATAAGTGTTGTGTCAGCGGTATGGTGTTTGGTGTTAAACAAAAGGGGGGCCAGGGTTCCAATGCCTTGTGGTACAGATGTAAACTTCCATGTTTTGCAATGTGGTTGTAACATGGTGTTTTTCCACAAACACAGAGTTACATGTGAGAGACGTGTTTTTCTGTAAGATATAAAGAAGGGGGTGGGACGGGACTTACGAGTTCGGATAGTTTTCAGCCCAACATTCATTTTAACAAGAGATGGGCTTCAAAGTTATATCTGCCCAGTAGTAATGGTCCCTAAATAACCACTAATACAAACTGTAGTATATGCAGGTTAGAAACCATCCCGTGTCACACTGTTTGTAGTCCAAAACAGAATTACAGCAAATTAACATCGCATGAGCAATGCTTTTATTTTGAAGGAGCATCCATGCCCCAGGGCCAACCACACATTTCGCAAAGGTAGATTGTGTCGTGGTTGGGGGTTTTTAAAATATTGTTATAAATAAAAACAAGTGTATGTATGAGCAATGTTGAGTTTTGCAATGAAAATTGTTAAGTCAGCATTAACTTCTAAGTTGCATTATATGGCAAAACGTTACAAAGTTACCAGCAAGGTCGCGTATAAATTTGCATGAACAACGGGGAATCGTTGACAGGTAAGGATAGGTTATTTCAGGTAATTAAAACATTCGTAAAGGCGTCTTTTGAAATTGTACAACAGAGATCAACGCAAGATTGTTTTCTACACATTGGTAGAAATGTTTAATAATAGGCAAACGTTGGTTAAAAAAAATACTATAGTATTTGTGTTCGTATGGGGTTATGCTGTCACTTCCGGGTGAAGATGTGGTGCATTCTCTTAATGAACAACTCGTGAAATCTGATTTTGTATTGCTGCATTATGGTCCTGTGTTTGTTAAATGTTGAACAGAATAATATCGATATGGTGACAATAGCAAGCGTTTATATGTAAGCAGATGAGTTTATCGTTAATATATACAATTATATGACGTGTGTCACGGCTGAGCCGCGAAAATTAACGAGAACGGCTGTTCTACCAGACGTGATATAGCAATATATTTGGTTGCCAAGTGGCTACAAAAATCTGAACTAAATAGTTAAGTTTTATCCTGAATTTGTATCATTGCAGCATGTATAGTTCTAACACAATTTGAATCTAACGTGAAGAACGATGACATGTAACCAATGACAAAGTTAAGAGGCGTGACTTGCTGGAGGAGCCCCGGCTGCGATGTGAAGACAGTAATTAAACCCCGCAGCATCCGCAAAAGACAGCTGGTGGTTCAAGCGGGGTGTATATCGTTTCTGTTGTAAGTACAAGTTATTTTATTTGAAGTAATTTATTTGAATTGTGATGCAACTTTTTAAGAATTTGTAAATCAATTTTACGATTGCGCAATCCATTCATTTTTAGCTGTCTTTCATGTTGCCTGTTTAAATCTCCGGTTTAGGTTGAGCGGATTTGAACACCGACCGTGTTTGGTAAACACATTTTTGGACCTCCAAATCTTGGTAAGTAGACTTTTGACATTATTGTTAATCAGCTTTAATTACCTGTATACGCTTGTTAATCCTATTTGTATTTAGTTCAAGTGACCGGCATCTGCGTCAGTTGGACTGGGTGGCCAGACTGTGATCTTACACAACCTGAGCAGATACTTTGTGTAAGTTTAATTATTTACAGACATTTTTAGTCTTGTTCTAAAGTGTTATTTACAATTATGACTATGCATACTGACCCTTGGTACAACATTCTATATTCCAACAGATTGAGGACAGCCGGGTGATGATACGAAGTACATTACCACAATGGGGTCAGTTACGGATACCCTTCCTTGTGGCTGCACAGCGTGAGGGGATTTTTGTTTTCTTTCAGGCTTGAAAGCTGAAGGTAATACAGCCAACTCTTCAAAACTGCGCTGTATGTAAATGTGTGTTTGAGTTAGAATATTTAAATCTGAAAAGTGGATTGTTATTTACATGTTAAACCAGAGAAATGGCGAAAGATAATGCTAACGACAGTCCAGACACGGAACAGCCAACAACCTCTACAAATAATCAATCGACCATACCCCAAAATACAAATGAACCAACCGCTACTTTGTTACACAGCGATGCGCACAATAATCCTCAGATACAAGGCTTGTTAACCGAGCTTAGTAGCCCCCATTTTTCACACGATCTAGTTGACACTTCTTCGAGCTCTCTGATGCAAACTCAGTGCAGTGATGGCGATGTTAGAGTTATACAGCGTAATGCGTTTGACAATGTTGAATTACGACAGTTGATAAATTTACGAAATACTGGTGAAGTTGGTGATTTTGGCACATTCTACACAAGTATTATGGCAGGCTTGGATACTTTGATTGTTAGAGCCTCAGACTTTGTACAAGGGCCCGGTGATCGTCTACAGATTGAGTTGATTGGTGAATCTCTGATAGATCCCGTACATGTGACCATGAGAGCGGATGAATATAATGAACGCACGTTTGGTAATTTACTTGAAAGTGTTATGCAGAGTAATACGGAGCTTATGATTGATGAATCACTAGAACTGGTGGTACAAATTGTCAAAAACCGTGAGGGTGGTGCCCCACGACGTAAAGCTCAAACATTGTTGATAGATCAGATTATCAATAAAAAAAGAAGACATTTATATGTGGCTGTGAATAATGATTCTACGTGTTTTTCTGTTTGTTTGATGGGTATGTTGAACCCCCAGTACACATATCCCGAGGCCCTGGTTAGTGGTCGTGAGCTACATAAGGGGGCTGGTTTAGCGTTAGATGAATGTGTGTCATTCACAGATATTGTTCGGTTTGAAGAAATTACAGGGTGTAAAATTGTTGTCTTTCACCGAACACGGGATGGTCACTTTACCAAGTTTCAAAACAGCAAGGAAACCCACCCTAGAACTGTCTTTATGTACTTACACGATAACCATTTCTACGGTATCATGAATCTGAAGGGTTTTCTGGGTGTGTCTTATGTTTGTGACTGGTGCTATACCGGTTTCAACACACGTGGTGATCATGGTTGTAAACATAGCTGTAGTGTCTGTCTTCATGAAGATTGTCATACCCAACCCCGTAACACAAAGCAGTGCCCTGACTGTAAAAGGATATGTTATTCAGATTTTTGTTATAGCCAGCATAAACGTTTGAAGCACCACAAAAGTGTGGATCGTTGGGTTAGCAGGTGTGACCAGAAGAAATACTGTGTCGATTGTGGTCGCTATTACAATGTCAGTATTAACCACTATAAAGCACACCGGTGCATTGCTAACATGTGCCCCAATTGTAATGTGGATCTGGCTTTTGAAATGAATCATCAGTGTTTTATAAAACCCTCCAAGCCCGAGGACCCCAGTGAACGCTACATATTTTATGATTTTGAGACTATTGCCAATCCGGTGAATGGTGTACACACTGCAAATTTTGTGTGTGCAATAAGCTTTGATAACAAGATGTGGTGTTCAGCCGGAGAAGGTTGTGTCACTGCTTTTTTTCAAAAGTTTAGGCAACCGAAATATAATGACTACACATTTATAGCACACAACTCTAAAGGTTTCGATGGTTACATCTTGATGCAGTACCTTGCTAACAATGGTATTGGCACGACACTTATTGCTAATGGTAGCAAGCTCATGATTTTTACAGACAGCACATTCAATCAGAGATACATTGATAGTCATTGCTTTCTACCTATGAAGCTGTCAGCCTTGCCACGTGCTATGGGTTTTAAGGATTCGAAAAAAGGCTACTTTCCTTACAAATTTAACATCAAGGAGAATGAGAACTATGTTGGTCCCCATCCGGAACCGCATTACTATGGCGTGAATACCATGATGGCTAAAGAAAAAGATGAGTTTTTGCAATGGTATGCAACTGTTTCCGCAGACCCCTTTGTCATGCAGGATGAAATAAAGGCTTACTGCGTGAATGATGTGGTCATCTTGAGAGAGGGTTGTATGCGCTACAGACTCGAGTTCCTGGAGTGTGGTGGTGTTGACCCATTCCGGTCAATTACGATTGCTTCGGCTTGCATGTCTTTTGCAACAGATTCCTCACCAAGGACACCATTGCATTGGTCCCCTCAGACAACTACAACCGTTGTCAGAAGACATTCTCAAACAGCTCAATCCAGTGGCTTGAATATGTGGCCTCCGATAAGAATATATCGATACAGCACGCCCTGAACAGGGGTGAAGTGAAAATCGGTGCCTACTACGTTGATGGATATACTGAACGTGATGGTTTTAGCACGGTCTATGAATTTCTAGGTTGTTTCTGGCACGGTCACCCAAAGTGTCATTGTTCAACCAGCATCAATCCAATGACAAAGATTCAGTATGGGTTGATGCACCAGCAATGGTTGACAAAGCTAGAGGCTTTGAAAGAACAACACAACGTACATGTTCAATACATATGGGAGTGTGAGTGGAACCGGCTTAAAAACACATCCGCAGATGTCAAAGCTTTCTTGAAGACCTTTGGTTCTCCAGAGCGCCTTGACCCTCGGGATGCTCTTTTTGGTGGTCGTACTAATGCGATTCATCTGAAGTTTACGGCTCGAGAAGGGGAGACTATTCAGTATAACGATGTCTGTAGTCTTTACCCATTCTGCAACAAGACAAAGACTTATCCGATTGGGCATCCAGACATAATCTTTCGAGATTTCAAACCCCTAGACACTTACTTTGGTATTGTTAAGGCTACAGTGTGTCCACCGAAAGGCCTTTATCACCCCGTTTTACCACACAGGGTTGGCGGTAAGCTGTTCTTTCCATTGTGTAGATTATGTGCAGAGTCTGAAAACCAGGTAACTGATTGTTCACACACTGATTCAGAAAGATCTTTAACCGGTACCTGGGTTTCTATTGAGCTGGTTAAAGCTGTTGAGAAAGGTTATCGCATTGTGGAAATATTTGAAGTCTGGGATTTCACCAGGACATCAGATGATCTTTTTGCAGATTACATGAGAACATTCCTGAAGCACAAGCAGGAAGCTAGTGGCTTCCCACCATCTGTGGTTGACGATGAGGCTAAAGACCGGTATATCCGTGAATATCATGAAAAGGAGGGTGTGCAGCTTGACAAGGAAAACATTGTTGTAAACAGTGCTAGGCGATCTTTAGCTAAATTGGCAATGAATAGTCTTTGGGGTAAGATGGGTGAGCGGACTAACCTTATGAACACAATGTTAATTACAGATCCGGAGGAGTTTAGCCACTACCTTTTTTCCAGTGAAATAGATGTTGGTTATTTCTCGTTCATCTCAGACACTGTTGCAATGGTACAGTGGCGTTACACAAAACAGACACCAATCAAACCACGTAACGGCAACATATTTATTGCCGCGTTCACAACAGCTTATGCTAGACTCGAGTTGTATTCACTCTTGGAAAAGTTGGATAGACGTGTACTCTACACAGACACTGATTCCGTGATCTTTGTCACACGCCATGGGGATTGGGTCCCCCCACTGGGCCCGTTCTTGGGTGACTTGACCGATGAGTTACCGGATGGTGACAGCATAGCTCAATTTGTTAGTGGTGGGCCAAAGACATATGGTTACAAAACCGTTAAAGGTCTGACCTGTCTCAAACCAAAAGGCATTACGCTCAACAGCTACAACACAACCATTGTTAATTTGGAGACGCTGACACGACTGGTTGACAACTTTGTACGGGGTGAGGGCGGTGATGATGATCATGTCCTTGCTAATGCAGACACAATTGCTAGAGATAAAAGAACATTCACGTTGAAAAACCGAGTAGTGTCTAAGCGTTTCAGAGTTGTGTACAACAAGCGTGTACTGCTCCCTGATTACAGCACAAGGCCTTATGGGTACTAAACCACAGTCTAGGATGGATAGCGGTTTTGACCCGCGACTACAACACCCGTTCAGCTGTGTCATTAGTGGCCCCAGTAACTCTGGTAAAACATATTTTGTGAAGATGTTGTTGGATAATGCAGAGGTTGTATTCTCCAAAGAAATTCAAAATATCGTCTGGGTTTATTCATGTTGGCAACCGCTGTATGACGAACTGTTGAAAGTAAGGGAGATACATTTTATAGAAGGTCTACCAACATCGCTGTGTGATGACAATCTGCTACCGATTCAGAAAAACAACCTTTTAATCATTGACGATTTAATGAAAAGTGCATCAGAGAGTTTGGAGATGGAGAGAGTTTTCACACAATATTCACACCACCGTAACCTGAGTGCAATTTACCTCGTCCAAAACATGTTTGTTAAAGGCAAATCTAGTAGAACTATTAACTTGAACACAAACTACCTCATCTTGTTTAAAAACCCCCGTGACAATCAGCAGATTAGTATTTTAGGCAGACAGATATACCCCGGTCTTTCTCGATTCTTCATGGAGAGTTTTAAAGATGCAACACATCCGCCTTTTGGTTATTTACTTATTGACTTTAAAGCTACAACACCAGAAGACTACCGTCTGAGAACAGGGTTATTTTCAGGGGATTGGCCTGTCGTGTACGTTCCCAAGAAAGTTTGATCATGTCTAAACGCATTCGTAGAAATTTACCACTTTTGAAAATGATATTTAAGGCCCCGGCAAGTCAACGAAAAGTTATTTTAGAATCAGCATCCACCGACCTCATTCTATCACTCTGTGAAATAGCGCTTAATCTAAGGCGCGGTAATATACCCTTAACCGATTCGCAGCTCCGAAAAGTAAAGAGACAAAAAGCCAAAATTATATACATGTCTAGAAAGAACACTTCAGTTGCACGGAAAAGAAAAACCATCAACCAATCTGGAGGTTTTCTACTGCCGTTACTAAGCATTGCAGTTCCATTCTTAACCAGTCTAATTGCATCGAGACAGGGTTAAACAACATGGAGCATGCTCAGAAAATGTTTCTGGTGCCACAACATCAGTTGGAAAAACTGCGGGAATCCAAAACGACTACCACCGATGTAAGACAATCTGTTGAGAATGATTTGGACTCATCGATTCGCAATATACTGTTGAAGCCTGATATGGATTTACATGAGAAAGCTAAAAGATACTCTGCCATTTTACAAAGATTTTTGACTGTTGTGCGCCAGGGTGAGCTTGATACAAACACCCTGACTTTAAGTCTACCCGGGTCTGAGACCGGGTCTGCTGTAGTAAACGTGACTGAGAATAAGCAAACTGTTGACCGAAATGTTGACCTTGTTGATGAAATTTTGGATAATGTGCCTGTGAAGCGTAGAAATAATGTTGAATATATTCTTAATAGAATGCACAGGTCTACAGATTTGACTTCATGGAATTCAAATGGTGAATTTGTTTTCAAAGGAGAGATAATCAAGGGCTCGCACATATTGGATCTTGTTAAAAGCGTGACAGCTACCAATAAAATTGCTGACGATAGAAGACCGTTGGGGTGGGGTGTGTTTTTAGAGGCCATGGCATGTCTCAACATGCCTTTTACAACTATTCCAAATGCGCATGTAAGACGTAAAATCAATTTGTATAAACAAAAGTCTGGTGACACAATGGATGATTTAGCCACACCACCAGCAACTGGTTTTCAAACAACCAAAGCTTTCTTTGAACCTCATACCACGGACCCCGCAAAATGGCTTCCATTTTAATGTGTTTTCAATTTATTTGTGATACATTGTATGTTTGTTTTATCTTGAATAAATGTTGTATGAAAAATATGTAAACATTGATGTGGTTTTACAAATGTTTTTATTTTTTAATAATAAAGTTGACATACACGTGATTGGCTTTTCTATTTCTTCAACAACCATGGCACAAATTAAACGTTTCACAAGATTGAGCATGTTGTATGCAATTAAACATTTGCTTATCACGCTTACTCTGGTACATCTTAGCTACAAACTTTGAGACTAGGGCATCATTTTCTCGTAAATCATCAGCATAAAAAGACATAAAATCTTTATAACTCAGACCTTTTGTCATTAGAAAGAGAAAGAACAAACAATGCTGTCCACACGTGGTTGAAACCAGGTCCTGTACTTGTTTTGAACTGTATTCCACATTCTCACAGGTTTTCAGAAAGGCCTTGATTGACTTGGGGAAATATGTAAAATCCGGGGGATTTCCAAAACTGTCATAAAACCTTCCAATGCCATCATCCGTTATGTAAATAGCCAGCCAGTGCTCCCCAGGTTGATTGCTTGGGTGTGTATTAACAATCATCATTGATGCAACATCTCGGACAGGCACCCTAGGTAGTTGGTCACTTGCCAGCACACCATAGAAATGGGTCCTAGATGAAAATTGGTTCACCACACTGGTCAACTCTGCGGTATTCATTTCCACACAGTTCTCCTAATAGTAGTCAACCATGACTTGTCGCCGGTTTGACACTTCGATAATGGAGTCAAAGATTGAATAAACAACTAAATTAATTGTGTGGGGTAGTGGTTGTCTGAACCTCATCTCAAGTCGTACATTCCCTGACTTGATCAAGGATATGTGCTGACCACATTCCTCGTCTGGCGCGCAGTTGAATGCATAAAGGGCATAGCCGTGTAAGAAGTCCGACCTGTCAATAGCCAAGGCTTGGTCCTTTAGGTGTTTTCCTGAAGCTAAGGCCAATTGGTAAAATTCACGCACTGCTGACCCTGTTGTGTAATTTGGTTGGAATGGTTTGCTAGGAAATTGCTGACCATCCACATACATAGCCATAAACTCCAAATTATAATGTTTGAAATTAAATGGATTCTTTGTGTAACTTCCGGTAAAACTGTCATTGTCCACCAATCCGATTACAATACATTTTGGCAGAGGTCCTAAAAATAGGTTTTCCTGGTTACAAACACGACCCCCAGCCGGTAAACTAAATGTCTTCATACACACTCTTTCAATTGGGTACTTGGCATTGGTTGAGAGTAGCGCTTGAGCGTGTCCAAGTTTCACGGCTGGCGAAACAGACACTTTCTTGACAAATAGTGACGCGGATAGTATATGCAAACGATAACGCACATCCCCGACCCCCATAAGGCAGAACTCATCTTTACCGCGCACCATCCTAACCTTTATGTCAACGCCGTTTAACATAAGTTTCTCTTGAAAGAAGATATCGCTATGAACAGGGCCGATCATTTCAAATGTTGTGCTATCCACCGAATAGGCTGCCCTTTTCGTAAGTCCATCGTTCTCGCCTGCAGGGTCCGTAACATCCATGTGACCTGCGGCATCCTTGTAAAACAACCCAGCTGAAAACTGTGTCTTTAATGTATCACATCCATAATTCAGAATGCTCTCTATAACGGCTCTGTAGGGGTATGTGTTGCTACTCTGGCTAATTAAACGATCACCCAAGGAAACATCCACTTGTGAAAATAGGGTGGCTATCGGATAGTTGATAACCCCAACACGGGCTCCGGCATCAATATTGGTTCCGTCCGGTTTAGTGACTTTTACACGTAGGTACAGCAAAGTATTGTTTAGATCAACGTAGTCTTCGCCATTCCCGGCAATAAAGAACTCCAGAGGGGCTGCGTCAGATATTGCTGATAGGGTCGGTATTTCAACGTATGTATTTTTCTCGATAGATGTCTGTGTGAATGGAACTGTGAATAAATCCAACTCTGTCTTCATACATTCGCCAGACATACGGTGTAGGAGTGCCATCTCTCTAAAATATATTCTTAATCAGATTTGTCGTGTTCCCTTTGAGTGTCCTCCGGGGTGTATGTCCTCTTTTAACCTTGGCTCTTGTTTTTGTCTCATTCTTGCGTTTTTTACTCTTGGGTAGGCTCCGCCTACCAGGTGGTCTCTTTCTAACACCTCGAGACATAACCATTAATCCAGAACCATCCTGCTGTTTTGTTTGTCGTGACATAACACTGTTGACAACATCGCCGACTATATTCCTAGCCGCACTCTTCAGATGTGGTTTTGCTATGGAGAACCCGCGCTTCAACAAAGGTATTGCCATCCGGAAAAGCCCTCGGAAAAGGCCCCCTAGACCGGCCCCATACATTGCTGAGCTACCATGATACCCTGGTAAACCGTTACCGGCCTGTGTTGTGTAGTATTCAACATACCTTTGAGGATCATCATAGAGCTTCTGCGGCTGCATCTTAAACTCTAAAAGATTGTTTGACGGGTCTGAAGTGTAATTTTGCAATCACCTTCCCCACTACAAATGAAACCAGCTGGTTTTGATCAGATTTTACTTCAATACAGATCTCATCAAATTGTCTCTTACTAAGAGGTACGTAGTGTGGCTTGTCGTACGTCACTGTGACAACTTCATTCTTTCTTCCTGTAATATGTACAGTTCGCAGCAGTGGGACATGACTGTCACCAACACATTGATAATCAATTATATCTGTGTAGATGTATAGGGTGTTAAACCCCGCCAGAATATCTGTGGGGTATGTTCCGTACCATGTGGCAGACCACCGCTCGCCTGGTTTTAACCCCAATATCTGTTCCAGTTTTGCACTAAATTTCAAACTAAACTGGGGCTCACCTTTTAGAAACACTCTATTTTTAAATTCATCGTACCCCACCGATAAACCATGTGTTTTTATATGACTGTTGAGCTCTATCACTAGTTTTAATATGCTGCTGTAATAACCGGTGTCGAGTGCATATTTCCAAGTTTTGTCGTTTTTCAAGTCAAGTAGTTCAAATGCGTTTTCGCCCCGTGTAAAAGTATTCCACGTATGCGGGTATTGGAACTCTATCAAAGATACTTCCCAATCGCCTTTCAAATCTATACCTTTGGCAAATTTAGTGGTATAGCACGAACTTGTGTTGCTTGGATAGACATGTCTCGATGAGTTACTGGGCAGCGTTATGTAGAAGCCACCGTCACCCATGCTGATCGCAGTCAATGTAAATGACGTGATCCTGTAAATCCTGGAGTTTTATCCAGTTTCTAGGTCAACCACTTGTTCCGATGGTATCCAGCTGTTGAATTTCTCAGGCCAACCTAGCCACTTCACAAGACACATTTTCCTCCCTTTCTGTACTTTCTCATTCAAAACTGCTTCCACTTTAAAAGTTTTATCCTTGGCCACGATTATTTTCAGCAATTCCTGTTCATAAAAGGTCCCAACTATCACATCACCATCGTAATCTTTTATTCTATATACAGGAGGTACCCGAGGAATGCATTCTGTTATTGTAAAATATTCATCTGTGTACCCTTTTTCATAGCCTTTTGTAAACGCACCTCTCAGCTTTGAGAGTCTCACTGTATCCCCAACCTGGAACTTGTAGCTTTGATTACCATTTCTCGTTAATGTTGTGCCATACAGGTTCTTGAGAACTAATCTAACATTTTCTTCACAAACGTCAGCAGGCTTCATCTTAATAGACCGATGGTAGCTATGGTTGTACCCACGAACTAAATCTTGAATAACCTCAACATAGCGGTGGGTGTTGGCTGCTGTCAGATACCTCCACATTCGTGATTTAATTGTTTTATTAAACCTCTCAACGATACTCGCTTTGACATCATTTCCTGTAGCAAAATGTTTTATGTTGTACTTCTTCATCAACATTTCAAAATGTGAATTAAAAAACTCCTTCCCCTTGTCCGTTTGGACTTTTTGTGGTGTTCTTCCTTCTTTTAATATGTCTTCAAATGCTCGCTTTACCTCTATAGCGCTTTTATTTCTCAGCATGCGAATCCATGCGTATTTGCTTAATACATCTATGCATGTTAACATAAATTTCATGTTATTGTTTTCCACGCTGTAAGCACTCATGTCAACCAAATCCAGCTGAAATTGTGAATTTATATCATGAACAATAACTCTATTTCTTT
This sequence comes from Esox lucius, assembly GCF_011004845.1. NCBI lineage: Eukaryota > Metazoa > Chordata > Actinopteri > Esociformes > Esocidae > Esox > Esox lucius. Next base: position 24,243,562 of record NC_047590.1, read on the forward strand.
TAAAATGTATAGCTACAGGCCTGTGTAGCGTGTATGCATCCTGGGCGAGCAGCCAGTCATCGGCCTCACCATTTTTGAGGATCTCCCCGGTTTTTTCCAAGTATGCTCTTTTCAAACCCTCTCTACCCACATAAGCACCAGGGTTTGCCGGGTCATAGTAAATACTTTTCATAACCTGTTCAGACATCGTAGAGTGTTCGAGCAATAATGAGAATTAATGCATGTTTAACAATGTTTTATTTGAGTTTTTGAAATTACACAACCAATATATTCAGAAAAGTTACACAAACATTCAGATTTCTCATAGTCTTTGTTTATATACATGTTAACATGAGAACTGAAGCTACCCTGGCCTTAGACAACAGACTCTTTGCTTTCATCATACCATGACCCCGCTGCGTCGCATACAACATCCTCATTAAATTTGTCCATGTACTCATCCCTGTTCTCACTCAGTCTCTGTGTGATGTTCGGCTCCAACTTGAGCTCGTGCAGAAAGTTCTCAGCGGCCTCGTGAACATCAGTCATCGGTGTGTGAAAACCAGATGCGTTCAAAGCCTTGACCAACACATGTTTCAGTCGCGGTGTTAAAACTGTCGCCACAATGTCATCATAATGGGCCTCAAAAAAATATTCAGGCGGTTCGAGACATGAATGTCTTGTCTGGCTCGGGTGGTCCACTTCGCATCCGATGCATGCTTTGTGTAGAATAGCCCCAACAACGTTTTCCAGAATCATACCCATTGTTGCTTTGATGATCTTTACAATTTTTGGTGCAAGTTGTTTGTCCATTTTGTGATAACTCTTGTTAGCATTTGAAAGGTATGACAGGTTAAGAGGACCTAGTTGATCACCAACCCTGTCAATCCAATGGTAGTTTCTTGTTGGGTATGCCGGTGGAATCGAGCTGTCTGGGTCAGGGGTTCCGTAGAAGGCTTCAGCGTTGTCATCCCAGGCGTCACACAGCCAGTCCTCAGCCTTGGGTTCTTCAATCACCGCTTGGTTGTAATCTTGAGACATGTTTCGTAAAATCTTCCGACTGCTTGAATGTCAACGGCGGTCTGTCGGTTTTTATGCTGTGCTGATGAAGGTGTTGGCTTAAGGCGGGGCTTCGGGGGTCCTAGGTCGGTCGATCAGTCCGCAGTCACAAACTAACCCGCTGATATTTTACGGAAATAACTCCAATCTGACAGAGTCATACTCTTTCAGCCCCTCGACAACTTTAAACAGTACATCTACTGTATTATGTGGGCCTTGTTTTGGCCCCAAATAAAACACTTTTCGAAAGGTTGCCCATAAACTGGCATTAAAAACCATTTGATCAGTCACACCAGCCTTAAACACTTGGCCTTCGGGTAATTCATAAAATGCAACCTCTGGTTGCTCTGGGTTGAAGATGTATCCCCCGATCCGACCATCGTCCAATTTCCACTCCTGTGCCACCATATCCGGGTGTAATTGATGGATTCGGGTTAAACTCTGCATCGGTTTCTTCGGGGCTGGCATGTTGATTGCATCTCTGCGGTCCATTAGCAATTTCTTACCAAATCGCTGAGCTGCGTTTAAGCTGTTAGCTTTCACCGGTGTTTCACCCAAAACATTGATAGCAGCACAATCCTCCATGTTTTGTAATGTGTAGGTAAGTTCGCTCAGGCAAGACTGAATGACCAACCCCGATGTCAGCGTGGTTTAAATACACATACCACGCCAGTCAACCCATATAACATGAAAGGTTAGCAAACACCATTTGTATGCCAGCTGTTGCAACACTTGTCAGAAGATAAAACACCAGGGTTTTATATTTGACGAACACCATTTGCTGTACACCAAACAACTTACCGCTGACACAACACTTATTTACTGCCTGGGAATTTAACATTCCGGAACCCTAAGCCCCATTTGTTAATCATCAAACATAGCCCACCTGTTATAACACTAGTCTGGTTTGCTAATCAGACATTGTAAAACATCAAACACTGACACATCAATGTAATCATAAATCACAAAGTCACCGGACATGCATACGTCACTCCTGAAGCCCCACCCTAACATACGTCATACCGGAAGTCCCGCCCTAACATACGTCATACAGGAAGTCCCACCCTAACATACGTCATACCGGAAGTCCCACCCTAACATACGTCATAACGGAAGTCCCACCCTACAAACCGGATGTCCCGCCCACCTGTCACATCAATATGGAAGTCCCGCCCCCTAGGGCCATAAATCACCATTCTGACACAATATACCCTACACTAACTACTTGTTTCTTCTGGGGATTTTTGATCAATTGTATTAAATTGCGACATAATAACCAAGTTAAGTCTTGGTGGTTGTAGTGAAGATACAGGGTCATTGTTTGACTGTGTAGTTCTGATGGTCTACACTAAAGATACACACAAATTCATTATAATTCACAGTGGATACAGGTTCTGATGTTATCTGCTTTAGGGGGTTTGTAAGCTTGTTGATCATGGCAAATATAGTTTGGATATTGTTTATATACTTTTTGATCATTCCCGAATAATGTTCCTGTCTAGCCCTGTGTAACTCATAGTTGAAGCTACAAAGGCTTTATTTATAGATGTCATAGTGGATTTTTTCTCCACTTACATTCTGCTTCCCTACATTCTCTTTTCAGGGCGTCTACCATCATGGAGGCTCTTTATGGTGCTTTCTGTTTGCTCAGAGTTTTCATTGCCTTTTCTGGTGCAACACAATCCATGACGTTCAATATTTTGGCGTTTAAAATAACCTGTAGTACATCAACTGACTCTGCACTTTGAGTTGGAGGGATAGCTATGGCCTGCATAAACTGAGCATTGGTACTCACATTAATGTACCTTTTCTTAACAGAAACAGTTTCATTTAACCAATGGGGTGATCAGTGATTAAAAAAAGATACAAATGTTCAGACAGAGGAAATATCGAGACCTTCAGAGATAGCAAGATCTAGTATGTGGCCTTAAATCTCATGTTATAATTAACAAGATATAATCCACAGCTATAACAGATTAGTTCAGCAAAACCATCTGCAAATGGAGGACTGTAAATGGTTAAAAACAATATTTTGGGAGCACACTTCAGTGTAAAACAGAGGTATTCAAAATAAGTTACATTTCCAAGCAGCGAGCTTCATTTAAAAATAAATCTAAGTGGATGACAGGCTTTTCAGCGTTGATTCAGTCCAGAGAGATAACCAGCTGGTCAATGAAGCACAAGAAATCTGTGCTAAGGGAAAGGTTTACACAAATTTATGTCCAACAACAGAAAAGTCCTGGATGTAATTCCAGAGAGTGAATATGCCAGTGCAGTGAAGGAGGTAGATCTGACCTACATTGAGCTTCCAATGGAGAGTGTACTGGGAGTAAAGTGGAACGTAGAGACTGATGCATTCTCTTTCAAGGTTGTCTTTAATAAAAAGGCAGCCATACGGTGAGGAATCCTCTCAATAGTCACAATATTTGCACGACCCATTAGGATTTCTCTCTCCCTAAATCTGGACTAGGAAAAGAGTGCTTCATGTGCAAGTGGGGTGTTCGATGGGATGAACCTCCTCCCCCCGGAACTAAATCCAAAATGGGAAACATGACTTGGAGAATCTTTCATACCTGAGGACATTGGTGCAATCCAAAAAATAGAGCTGCATAATTTTTCAGATGCCAGCAACAACATTATGGGCAATGTTCATATATTAGGATTGTTCCTGATGGAAAAAGTGCATTGAGCATTGGTCATGGGTAAGGCCAGACTAACACCCACAAATGTTATAACCATACCACGTCTTGAGCTCACAGCTACAGTTTCTGCCACAGTAAGTAACACCCTTAGACTAGAGCTCAAACAGAAAATAGATAAGGAATATTTCTAGGCAGATTTACAGGTAGTGCTCGGATATATCAAGAATGAAGTCCAGTGCTTTCATGTTTTTGTCACAAATCGCATCCAGAGACAATGGTTCTACATTGAAACAGGTCAGAACCCAGCAGACTATGCTGCTAGGGGTCTCAAGGTGGCGGACCCAATTGAAGAAGAGATTGTCACAAACCAAAGTTTCTTGTAGGTGTCCCAGGGGAAAAGTCCTGGGATAATAGATTGTCAAAATATTGTCAGGATTCTCAGATTGGAATAAAGTCCTTAACATTATAGCTTGGATTAAAAGACTGTTGAATAGAGACTGATTAGGGCATATTAGTGTGGAGGATAGAAGAATAGCAGAACAAAGATCAAAGCAGCACAAAAGGAAGCCATTGGAGAAGAGCTGAAACAGTTTGGTAAAGAATCTACTAAACTACAAAAACTCAGAAGATATACCAACTTGATCCTATCCTTGAAAATTGACTCCTCAGGGTTGGAGGGTGGTTGAGAAAGTCTTTGGAGTTGAGATATCCAGTGATCCTTCCTTCAGAAGGCATTATCACACAACTAATACTTGACCACTGTCACAAGAAAAGTCAGCACCAAAGCTGAGGGCAAACATTGAATTAACTTAGGATCAGCGGATATTGGTGATGTGGTCAAAACTCAGTATCCACTTCTTTAGGTTTGTTGGTGAGTTCTCCCAGAATCTCCGTTAAACATAATATACTATAAACTATGAATAAACTACTCAGGAAACCTATCTAATCTACTTGAGATAATTTATTACAAGCTTGTAGGTAATACAACAGTTGTTATACCTAGGGTTTTCAGCAACGTATGACATCAGTGTACAACCTCAGTGTAGAAATGTTTTTATTCCATAGTACAATGAAATCATATTGCTTATTATAAGTATAATCAAGTAATTTAGTAAGGCCATTGTGTGTTTCGGCTCTGCTCACTTGTACAGCATGTACCTACAACAAATAGATATAGTTTTGGCTAAACTTCTCAAGGGCTGTAAACATCTTGTTATCTTTCTAAGCCAAAGTTCGCAGAGAAGCTGGTGAGACAGGTAGACTAACCATGCAGGGGGACACATGGGCTGTACTGAATGTATATAGGCCTGAGCTCAACCTTCAACTGAGAGCTCTTGAAATGACTCTGCTGAGAGTGTTGTTAACTGCTCCAGGTTTACAAATATTGAATAAAGTTTTACTTGTGAAAATAATCTACTGTCGACGAGGATGGGATGGCTAACTCCATTCACTGAGCGTTTCCGGGGACTCCAAGGTTAACTGCGCGCAGGGACCACAACAGCGTGGTTCAGGGAGCTCCCACTCCGTCTAGGCCGGAGCAGAAGGGACCCGCCTCGGACCTGGCAGGGAGCATCAGTGGATGGATATGCCATCCCGAACATAAACTTAGTTGAGACTGATTTTCTTCTTACTTTAACTCAATTGAGTGAAAAGGTTTTCAGATAAAACCTGTTCGGGCCCATGGGGCTCCTCATGGAACAGGCTGCACAGTAAACAGTTTTGGGAAACTAATTCATCGAGGATTAGTATAAAATGCATGCATAGACAGGAGAATTGCTATGACATGGCATAGATGAATACATGAAAGATAACAAAAACAAAACAAAAAATATTTTTAAAAACTAAAATAAACAAAAAATAATAATAAATAAAAAGAAAGAGAAGTGTAGTCAAATTGCATAGTTTGGTGACACGTGCGAAAATAGAGATCTCTCCCTTATTGTGTGTGTTATCATCTGTTTTTGAGACAGGGGATCAGATACATCATGGGGACTGGCACCAGTAAGGACAATGCCTGCCTGCCAGATCCACTGGTCGGACCACTAAAGATAATGGTGGATAAGTGGGGCACGGATGTCAAAGTCACAGAGAAGCTGGTGAGACATGTAGACTAACCATGCATAGGAGGGGGACACATGGGCTGTACTGAATGTGTATAGGCTTGAGCTCAACCTTCATATGAGAGCTCTTGAACTGATTCTGCTGAGAGAGTAGTTAACTGCTCCAGGTTTATAAATCTTGAATAAAGCTTTACTTGTGAAAATAATCTACAATCTCTGTGACTTTTCCATTAGTGATTTCACCGACAGTGACATTTAAAGAATCTTCCACATTGGATAATAGGCCAGCAACATAGTGGCCCAGCATATCAAATATTCTATAACTTGCAGGAAGGTTCATGGACCAATCACAAAACAAGGTATGGCGGACCTGCCGTTTGACCAAGTAGAACTTGGTCAAACTCCCATTCACATATACTGTAACTGATTGTTTTGGTCCCTTCTACACAAAACAAGGCCTGAAAGAACTTAAGAGATATGGTCTGTTGTTCACATGTTTAAGCTCCTGAGCCATCCACATAGAAATAACGGTGGATCGTACGACTGATGCATTTCTAAATGCTTTTAGATGCTTCATAGCAATTAGAGGAGTGGTAAGACAGATCTGACCGAGGGATGAGTTTCATTGGAGCAAAGAATTAATTGGAGAAAGGTCTAATGGAACTAGACAAAGAAAGGATTTCTACCTATCTTGCAAGAAACCAATGTGACTTCCTGATGAATGTTCCGGAAGGAAGCCACATGGGTGGCATTTGGGAGCGTCAAATATGGACAGTCAGGAGTGTAATGAGCTCTGTCCTGGCACAAGTTGCAAGAAGACCAGATGACACCTCATAGCAATTTTGCCAGGGATGATTTGTATGCCTAGAAAAGGTATCGGAAAGTGCAATACCTGACAGAACAATTCTGGAGCAGGTGGTGCAAATAATATCTGACCACACACCCAGAATACACTCACCCAGAAGAAATGTGCAAGTTGTGGATGTAGTGATAGTCAAGGAGGACAATATTCCCAGAAATGAGTGGAAACTAGCCAGGATTGTGGAGACAACTGAAGATGATGGTCTTGTATGAACGGTTAAAATCCATAAAAGACAAAGTAACTTAGGATGGAAAGGTGAACGCTTGACGCAACCATCTTTTATTAAGTGTCCAGTTCAGAAACTAGTGGTATTAGTGGAGAATAGTTCTTAATACTAGAACTGCCAAATGCCTAGGCCAATTGGTGTTTGAGTTTGTAATTAAAACAAAACTGCCATTTTGAAAGCCCTCCTCCTTCCATTACTTTCCCTAAATAGACATATATTACATTGTTCTGTTGTCAGAATTCTAAACTCACAAATTCAACTTAATCTGAAAAAGCACACGGCACTTAGTGTTGGTACCCAGGCAGCCGCTAATGGTACTCAGGCACTAATCCCCAATCACTGAATGGATGACATCAATGGATGAATGTGTGATATTCCCAGATGAATGATCTGGCTGAATTTGAATGAACGTACAAATTAAATACATGATTTTCAAGACCACTCAACAAATTAATGTGGCAATTATTGAAACATAATACAAATTATATAGGTTACTTGACAATTCAACATCAACTCGTTAGCCCCACTATAACCCTGAGGAGAGTCCTGCAAAGATGCCCTGTTTTTGTAGCCTATTCATTTGGAGAAATGGACCTCGTCTTTTTCTAAAAACTCCTCTTGGTTTTTCGATATATTACTCATGTCACCTACTGTCAATTCATGTCAACTTCAATAAAAACAGATTATTGTATTCTTCAAATTCATTAAGCATTTTAAACAAACAAATTCTTAAATTCATAATATTTTGGACAAGTCTATATAGTTTTATAACGACCCAATAGATGAACTGATGCTCTGGTTGGATGGCGATGCTGAGGTGGAGAATGTTTATGCTAATAGGGACGGTTCATATTCTAATGACGCCACACGGCGTTCAGCTCTGGCAGATACTTGGGGTCTGAAAGGCCTGGCAGTTCTAGTGTTCAATTATCATTGAACAGGTGTCAAATGGATGTCTTAAATAGTCAGACTACGGTGTTGTTTAGAAGTAAATTTACATTTGAAATGGCTTAAAAAACACCCCTTAATGATGAATATTTTCTTGAGTTCTGTGACGTCGCCCGGTATGGCGCAGCCGGGGCCCCACCCTGGAGCCAGGCCCGGGGTTGGGGCTCGTACGCGAGCCGGGCTTAGCCCGAACGAGCGACGTGGGGCCGCCTTCCCGTGGGCTCACCACCCACAGGAGGGACCATAAGGGGTCGGTGCAGAGAGGATCGGGCAGCGGTCGAAGGCGGGGGCCTAGACAACCCGATCCCTGGACACGGAAACTAGCTCTAGGGACGTGGAACGTCACCTCGCTGGCGGGGAAGGAGCCTGAGATCGTGTGTGAGGTTGAAAGGTTCCGACTAGAGGTAGTGGGGATCACATCTACACACGGCTTGGGCTCTGGAACCACACTCCTTGAGAGAGGATGGACTCTTCACCACTCTGGAGTTGCCCATGGTGAGAGGCGGCGGGCTGGTGTGGGTTTGCTTATAGCTCCCCAGCTCTGCCGCCATGTGTTGGAGTTTACCCCGGTGAACGAGAGGGCCGTTTCCCTGCGCCTACGGGTCGGGGATAGGTCTCTCACTGTTGTTTGTGCCTACGGGCCGAACGGCAGTGCAGAGTACCCGACCTTCTTGGAGTCTCTGGGAGGGGTGCTGGAAAGAGCTCCGACTGGGGACTCTATCGTTCTACTGGGGGACTTCAACGCCCACGTAGGCAACGACAGTGACACCTGGAGGGGTGTGATTGGGAGGAACGGCCCCCCTGATCTGAACACGAGCGGTGATCAGTTATTGGACTTCTGTGCTAGTCACAGTTTGTCCATAACAAACACCATGTTCAAGCATAAGGGTGTCCATCAGTGCACGTGGCACCAGAACACCCTAGGCCGCAGGTCGATGATCGACTTTGTTGTTGTTTCATCTGACCTGCGGCCACATGTCTTGGACACTCGGGTGAAGAGAGGGGCGGAGCTGTCAACTGATCACCACCTGGTGGTGAGTTGGATCCGATGGCGGGGGAGGAAGCTGGACAGACTCGGCAGGCCCAAGCGTACTGTAAGGGTCTGCTGGGAACGTCTGGCCGAGTCTCCTGTCAGAGAGATCTTTAACTCCCAACTCCGGCAGAGCTTCGACTGGATCCCGAGGGAGGCTGGAGATATTGAGTCCGAGTGGACCATGTTCTCCACCGCCATTGTCGAAGTGGCCGCTCGGAGCTGTGGCCGTAAGGTCTCTGGTTCCTGTCGAGGCGGCAATCCCCGAACCCGGTGGTGGACACCGGAAGTAAGGGATGCCGTCAAGCTGAAGAAGGAGTCCTATCAGGCCTGGTTGGCTTGTGGGACTCCTGAGGCGGCTGACTGGTACCGACAGGCCAAGCGGACTGCAGCCCGGGTGGTTGTGGAGGCAAAAACTCGGGCCTGGAAGGAGTTCGGTGAGGCCAAGGAGAAGGACTATCGGCTGGCCTCGAAGAGATTCTGACAAACCGTCCGGCGCCTCAGGAGAGGGAAACAGTGCCCTACCAACGCTGTTTACAGTAGAGGTGGGCAGCTGTTGACCTCAACTGGGGATGTCGTCGGGCGGTGGATGGAGTACTTCAAGGATCTCCTCAATCCCGCTGTCACGTCTTCCATTGAGGAAGCAGAGGATGAGGGTTCAGAGGTGGATTCACCCGGGCTGAAGTCACAGAGGTAGTCAAGAAACTCCTCGGTGGCAAGGCACCAGGGGTGGATGAGATCCGCCCTGAGTACCTCAAGTCTCTGGATGTTGTGGGGCTGTCTTGGTTGACACGCCTGTGCAACATCGCGTGGCGGTCGGGGACAGTGCCTCTGGGATGGCAGACCGGGGTGGTGGTCCCTCTTTATTATTTCACTCAACAGCATTTGTGCCCAGGCATGTGGCCTTTGACTCCTAAAAAAATGTGTGATACCAAAAGCCAAATGACATGACGAAATTATAAGCCTGATTCTACATTTGTGCAATTAATTGACTGTTTAATAAGTTCATGGGAATTAAAGTTTCAACGGAACATTGACATTAGCTTTAGGAGATTGAATCTGCATGAATACTATTGGAACTTTGCTTAGAGAAGGTTATTAGACAAGAGAATTATTGTGCACTGATAATACTTTTCAAACATCAGTTGGAGCGTAGTTCATTTGTAACAGATGAAAACCTTAGGGAGCAATTTTAATAGTTCTTCCCTAATTATATGTAAGTCACTGCTCCTCTCCCCTCAATATGCATCCCAATATGTCTGCCTATTTCTAACAGAATATTTAGCTATTTCTGTTATCATTGTTCTATGGTCTTTTTTATCACAGCATGTTTGTCAGCTAGTCCTCTTTTGTATTCTACCTTGCCTCCCTTGTAATCTCTCTTGTCCTGCCGCTTCCTTCCAAGAAAAGGTATTTTTCTGGATCACGCTTAGAACATATTGGTTCCATTTTTTGTGGCTAGGCGGACCCACAAAGATTTTGACCAAATCTACCCCATCGAAGAAGGAATATTTAATTACGGGTTGAGACTTATAGGACATGTACACGCCTGTTATTAACAAAGCAAGAGATCACTGTACACAGTACGTAATTGAAAGGGAAGCGCTTCAGTCAGCTCAAGAAAGTATTGGCATCCTTCATAAAATTGAACCAAAGTGAATGCAAAAAACAAACACAAACAATGAGTAATATTTTGGGAACAAATATAAGGGGGAGATGTATAGTTTCATTTCAGCACAATTTCTCGTAGACAAAACATTTCTATCTTACTCTTACTTTGTTTAGATACCTCCTCTCCAGCGCTTGACTTCGGGTAAAATAGGTGCAGGAACTGACATATTGCATATTAAACTTTGTTCATCACAATGCATGTGTTAAAAAGGATTGTTCCATTAACGTAGGCTATCCCAGACTACTCTTTTGCCTAAAAAAAGAACCAGAAGGTTGTTTGCCTAAAATTATTATTTTTAGAACACCGTTCCAGCCCAAGTCCTCTCCCCTCAATATACCTCCCTTTTTTAGAGAAGATGATTCTGAATAATGTTGCAATAAAGTGTATTGCTTTTGTGTAGTTAGTACACTGTCTTTACAAAATAAATATAAAAGGAAATTCAAGCTATCAACAGATCATATCCAACACACATTATATTACCTCTTGACAGTACTGCAGGATGCCTTCCTTGGTCCCGATGCAGCTTTTGGTGCCAGATGGGTCCGACTCCCACTTGCCACTTTGGACGTCCACATGCATGTTGAGCTTCCCGCAGAACATGGCTACCTGTGGCTCAGCCAGCAGGCCCAACCCACCATCTGTGGACACCTGGACAGAAGAAAAGGGAGGTAGGGAAGAAACAGATTTGTGAATGTATTTGCTCAGATTCTGCGCGGCTGGTCTGCATAGAGCATGCTTGACTCAATGGCTAGCTAAAACTACAAGGATAGTGTGTACTGTGTTTCTCAATGTCACTGTGTTTCATAATGTCCTGGTGCTAAGACAATAGCACCAGGAGCTCAAAAACCTTAAGAACACTGTTCAATCAATAGACATCTGTCGGTTGACATCCATTTTGGATATCGAAAGGCATGGGTGGACTGGTTATCTTGCAAATGTGGCACATGCCAAAGGGGCTGGACCATCTTTTATTTGGTGTTGGCTTGTCAAAATAAAATAATTTTTATATCATTTTATTGTTTTTATGCAGCCCATGGAGCCAACGGTTCACATTTACGGTGCTGGTAGCCCACTTTTTCTGTTATAATAATATTAGGCGTTTCGTATAAACAATGGGCAAGCCCTTCAAACAAAATGTACCAGTCTGATTATCTGATTGGCTGAACTGAGGTTGTTAAAATTAACGTTCAAAATCAAATGGGTGTCAAATAGACCGGGGCCCAATCGGACAGTTTGGCTACTTCCCTTTCACTTCAGATCATGGATCATAAAAAATGGAAAGCAGGATATTTTGGCACAAGAGTGGAAGATGGAAGACAGGCGATTTGGTGGATATATTTTCAACCCATTAATACTGGAGGTAAAATGTAATGCATTGTCTGAAGGTGATGAGTATAAGCAGGGTGTGACTGAACAAAGCTTCCACGTCAACATTTTTTATTCTTAGCCACAATTATTTTCATTAATTCCTGTTCAACGATCACATCACCATCATTTTTATTGTATGTACAGGAGTTACTCATGGAATGCATAATTTTACTGTAAAATATTCATTTGTGTACCCGTTTTCATAGCCCCTTGTAAATATCACTCTCAACTTTGAGTCTAACAGTATCTCTACTTGAAAACTATAATGTTGGTTTTGAATTCGTAGCACTGTTGTGCCATATACACTCACCTAAAGGATTATTAGGAACACCTGTTCAATTTCTCATTAATGCAATTATCTAATCAACCAATCACATGGCAGTTGCTTCAGGGGTGTGGTCCTGGTCAAGACAATCCCCTGAACTCCAAACTGACTGTCAGAATGGGAAAGAAAGGTGATTTAAGGAATTCTGAGCGTGGCATGGTTGTTGGTGCCAGACGGGCCGGTCTGAGTATTTCACAATCTGCTCAGTTACTGGGATTTTCACGCACAACCATTTCTAGGATTTACAAAGAATGGTGTGAAAAGGGAAAAACATCCAGTATGCGGCAGTCCTGTGGGCGAAAATGCCTTGTTGATGCCAGAGGTCAGAGGAGAATGGGCCGACTGATTCAAGCTGATAGAAGAGCAACTTTGACTGAAATAACCACTCGTTACAACCGAGGTATGCAGCAAAGCATTTGTGAAGCCACAACACGCACAACCTTGAGGCGGATGGGCTACAACAGCAGAAGACCACACCGGGTACCACTCATCTCCACTACAAATAAGAAAAAGAGGCTGCAATTTGCACGAGCTCACCAAAATTGGACAGTTGAAGACTGGAAGAATGTTGCCTGGTCTTATGAGTCTCGATTTCTGTTGAGACATTCAGATGGTAGAGTCAGAATTTGGCGTAAACAGAATGAGAACATGGATCCATCATGCCTTGTTACCACCGTGCAGGCTGGTGGTGGTGGTGTAATGGTGTGGGGGATGTTTTCTTGGCACACTTTAGGCCCCTTAGTGCCAATTGGGCATCGTTTAAATGCCACGGCCTACCTGAGCAGTGTTTCTGACCATGTCCATCCCATTATGACCACCATGTACCCATCCTCTGATGGCTACTTCCAGCAGGATAATGCACCATGTCACAAATCTTGAATCATTTCAAATTGGTTTCTTGAACATGACAATCAGTTCACTGTACTGAAATGGCCCCCACAGTCACCAGATCTCAACCCAATAGAGCATCTTTGGGATGTGGTGGAACAGGAGCTTCGTGCCCTGGATGTGCATCCCACAAATCTCCATCAACTGCAAGATGCTATCCTATCAATATGGGCTAGCATTTCTAAAGAATGCTTTCAGCACCTTGTTGAATCAATGCCACGTAGAATTAAGGCAGTTCTGAAAGCGAAAGGGGGTGTTCCTAATAATCCTTTAGGTGAGTGTATGTTCTTGAGAACTGGTCTAATGTTTTCTTCAAAACTGTCAACAGGCTTCTTTTTAATCAACTTAATTAAAGTAAATCTTGAATAACATCAAAATCACTGTTCTGTGTTGAGAGCCGTGAGATACCGCCATATTCGTGATTTCATATTTTTATTCCTTCATGATACTCACTTTGCCATTATTTCCAGTAGCAAAATGTTATACTTGAGTTCAAACTGAGGTATAAAAAATTACCTTAGTACCATAGGCCATGCACACGTTTGGAATTCACAGGAAGAACAGATAAAAAAAAAGCTTCAGTATTCACACAGATGTCAAAAGATACTAAATGTGTTCACAGCCAAGGGTTTTTAATACCATTTTAATACAAACTAACTGTAATTAGTGATGGCCATTCAAGGGTTTCCTTAGCATTATTTTAGCAGCAGGATATTATGGTGGCAGCACTCTGATTTTCTTTATAACAATAAAAGCCATCACTGAAATGTATGAGGCAATATAGTTGCATAATAATGGTTTATAATTGTTAAACAAACAAAAACAATAAACAGGTTACAGTCTCACTTGGAAAGTGTTACACTTAAGGACCTAGGTCATCAGGACTGGATTCCAGAAATGTAAGGAATGAATCCAATATAACAATAAATAAATAAAGCCTCAAATGCACCTTAGTTCAAAATATCCATAACACGGTGTATGTATGCCTTTCAATTGCTATGCATAAAGAAAGCTCATTAATCCAAAGGTTCACAGATGGACAATAAACACTTTTCCAATGTCTAGCAACAAGATGTTTCTCTTGTAATAAGCAGAGGTTAACCAAATTGCTTTCATGTGTCCTGAGGGATAATTCTTCATGAATAAGACCAAGGATACAGGTCTCTGGGCTCACAGGGATTTATTTATGGATGATCGATTTTGGGACATAGCACAATGCCACAGATGTCGCAAGTTTAGAGGGAGCGTGCAATTGCCATGCTGACTGCAGGAATGTCCACCAGTGCTGTTGCCCGTGAATTTAATGTTCATTTCTCTACCATATGCTGTCTCCAAAGGCATTTCAGAGAATTTGGCAGTACATAAAACTGGCCTCACGACCGCAGACCACTTGTAACCACACCACCCCAGGACCTCCACATCCAGCATCTTCCCCTCCAAGATTGTCTGAGACCAGCCACCCGGACAGCTGCTGCAACAATCGTTTTGCATAACCAAAGAATTTCTGCACAAACTGTCAGAAACTGTCTCAGGGAAGCTCATCTGCATGCTCGTCGTCCTCATCAGGGGGTCTTGACCTGACTGCAGTTCGCCGTCGTAACCGACTTGAGTTGGCAAATGCTCGCATTCAATGGCGTCTGGCACTTTGGAGAGGTGTTCTTATCACGGATGAATCCCGGTTTTCATTGTACAGGGCAGATGGCAGACAGCGTGTATGGCGTTCTGTGGGTGAGCGGTTTGCTGATGTCAACGTTGTGGATCGAGTGGCCCATGGTGGCGGTGGGGTTATGGACAACATAACCCCACCAATTGATGGCATTTTGAATGCACAGAGATACCATGACGAGATCCTGAGGCCCATTGATGTGCCATTCATCCACTACCATCCCCTCATGTTGCAGAATGATAATGCACAGCCCCATGGTGCAAGGATCTGTACACAATTCCTGGAAGCTGAAAACATCCCAGTTCTTGCATGGCCAGCATACTCACCGGACATGTCACCCATTGAGCATTTTTGGGATGCCCTGGATCGGCGTATACGACAGTGTGTTCCAGGTCCTGCCAATATCCAGCAACTTCACACAGCCATAGAAGAGGAATGGACCAACATTCCATAGGCCACAATCAACAACCTGATTTCATTAGATGTACTACGTTCAGTAAAATAACGTTAGTCGGAATGGAGAAAAGAAAAGTGAAAACGGTGTTTCAAACCGGCGATCTTCCACATAGGTGCGCTACCCACTGCTCCAGTGAGGAACATGTAAACAGTCAGGGCGAGTGGTGTTTTCACAATATAAATATGTTTGAAGTTAATTTCTTTGTAATCATAACCCAAACCATAACCCTAACGTTAACCTCAGTGCTGTGATACCTAACCTTAACCCAAACCCTAACCTGAAACCCCAGAGCTGTACGACCTAACCAAACCTTAACCTAACCTTTTTTGTTTCCTAACCTTAACCCCAGTGCTGTGATGCCTTACGATAACCTAACTTTAACGATAAAATGCTTTTATAACATATTCTAGCGACCTTGGTGTTGCTGTTACTCATCCTAAATCCACATTTCAAGTGTGGGGCAGTGGGTAGGGTGACTGCCTTCTCATCCGAATGTTGCTGGTTCAAAACACAGGTTAAACGTTTTATGAAAACGTTGTCTTTCATAGCGTTCGTAAATATCATACATTTGTCTGGCGTTCGTATTTTTGGCGTTTGTAACATTTGATACGTTGTAATACGTTTGTGAGATATGTTACGTTTTAATAATTTAGTAATGTGTCATACGTTTTGGTGGCGTATTGTAATGTAACCTAACGTAACGTCACATACCATACGAAATCGGGTGCCATGGATTATGTAAAATAGTCTACATAGTGTCCTGAGACCAGGTTGGATCAACTCTATGCGAAGGAGATGTGTTGATAAGCCCCGAATGTATTGTGATCCTAGTGATGCCTCTGGGCAAAGGTGGTAACCCACTCTACCGGACAACCCTCTGTGAAATACTTTATATAATGTGGCTACACACTTGAAAAAGACAACTATTATAGTGTTACATCTGCCATGTTGCCCATGTCCACTTGTGCAGCTAATGCACGCTACAATGTCCTTCCTATAATCAACCAAGCAATATATATATTCTTAACACGACCTAGAACTATTAACATGTTATTTAAAAAGAAATATGAAATCACCCATCAGCTTTATAATTAATCGCAAGAACATAGCATAACAATAATAGACAACAATAATATTGTTGATTAAGTCTCTAATATTGCGGATTAAGTCTCTAAATAGTTTAAAATTTTTGAGTTTAGAAATCTGATAACGGAACAATGTAATATATGCCTATTTATGAAAAGTCACAGATGGAGGAGTGTAGTTTTCCAAATGCCGGTTTTATTTTAATTACAAACGTCCATTGACATAGGCATTTGGTGATACTAGTGTTACAGATCTATTAAGTAAAAGTATTTCTCTCCTGTTTATCTCCCAACAGAACTGTGATTTAAAAAAAAACGTTTTGTTTTATGGACACAGAAAAAGAAAACTGCAGCACTGAGAACATTTCCTGCAGTGTGCACCTTCAGCGATGTCACCACCTGACACTCCTGGTTATCACAGGGAAATAGAATACACAAGCCTGTGTAGCGACTGGGTGTTAACAAGCCTACACTCCAGCTTAATCTTCACAGTAAATTGAGTGGTTGAACAGCGCAGAACCAAACTTTAGATAATTTTCTCCCCTTCAGTCAAGAACTGTATGTAAGAAACAAGGCTTATGTGCATCTTTTAAAGTTGCTAAATTGGACTATGCAGTGTGTGAGTCAGCCAGGCGATGTGCATTACATTCTTGGCTTCATACAACATGTCTGTTTACGTCTATTTTTGTTAATCAACTTTCAATTCACTGGTAAAAATTTTATGTAACTGCACTGGCATCAATTACTATTTGTATTGGGGTGTACCTGTGACTGCAAATGTAATCAGAGTAAGAATGAAGGCAGAGATAAAAGAAGACATTAAATAGGGAATAAGGAATCGAAGCGAGAAAAAGTGAGAGATGATTACATTGTGTTTCTCTGTAATATTGCTTATAAAATGCTTATATCCTATCTTATTGATAAATAATTACAAAGAGTTATAACATTCATAGGCACACCTAAACATGTTCATACATGCTCAACTGGGCAGCCGCAGAAACAATGAATGTTCGGTAGTGGACAGATGGGGAGAACAAGTATTTGATACACTGCTGATTTTGCAGGTTTTCCCACTTACAAAGCATGTAGAAGTCTGTAATTCTTATCATAGGTACTCTTCAACTGTGAGTAACAGAATCTAAAACAAAAAATGTTAAGTAATTTTTTAGCATTTTATTGCATGACAGTATTTGATACATCAGAAAAGCAGAACTTAATATTTGGTACAGAAACCTTTGTTTGCAATTACAGAGATCATACGTTTCCTGTAGTTCTTGACCAGGTTTGCACACAATGCAGCAGAGATTTTGGCCCACTCCTCCATACACTCCTCCAATCCTTCAGGTTCTGGGGCTGTCGCTGGGCAATACAGACTTTCTGCTCCCTCCAAAGATTTTCTATTGGGTTCAGGTCTGGAGACTGGCTAGGCCACTCCAGGACCTTGAGATGCTCCTTACGGAGCCACTTCTTAGTTGCCCTGCAGTTCCTTTAATGTTGCTGTAGGCCTTTTGGAAGCCTCCCTGACCAGTTTTCTTGTCGTCTTTTCATCAATTTTGGAGGGACATCCAGTTCTTGGTAATGTCTCTGTTGTGCCATATTTTCTCCACTTGATGATGACTGTCTTCACTGCGTTCCATGGAATATCTAATGCTTTGGAAATTCTTTTGTACCCTTCTTTTGACTGATATCTTTCAACAATGAGATCCCTCTGATGCTTTGGAAGCTCTCTGCGGACCATGGCTTTTGCTCTGAGATGCAATTAAGAAAATGTCAGGAAAATCCTACTAGAACAGCTGAACTTTATTTGTGATTAATCAGAGTCAGTAAATGATGCAGGTGTATAATGACTTAAATTTAACATGAGTTTGAATGTGATTGGTTAATTCTGACCATAGCCACTTCCCCAGTTATAAGAGGGTGTGCACACTTATGCAACCAGGTTTTTATTTTTCATTTTTCACCCTTGAAGATTTCCATTTGTTTTTTCAATTGAATTGTTCACTTTATAGGTCACATTAAAAGTGGAACAAGTTCTGACATGATTTATCGTTGTCCCATTCTTTTATATCACAAAAACCTAGCATTTTCACAGAAGTGTGTAAACTTTTTATATCCACTGTAAATAAATATAATCAGAGATTTTAATAAAACCACAAGCCCAAATCCAAGGCAGATTTAGCTATTTAAATAATTAAATATTTTAGCTACTTAGCCACTAGAGAAAAACATATTTAAAATGATTCTGTCATTGATTTTGATTTGACTCTTTAGATGCCAATTTCTTACCTTCTTCGTTATTTTTCACACAATGACTACCAAAAGTTGAGCCCACTTCAGTGTTAAATGGCTAATTATTATAGAAGATTGGCAATGGAAGAGCATTTTGCACTCGCATCTCATCCTTGTAATAATTTATTCTCTGGTGGAGAGCATATTATTTTCCCAACCTGATCCATATTGCTCTGATATTTTGTCTTCACATTGACAATTCCAGTCCCTCAAATGTAGCTTATCCCGCCGCGTAAGATGCAGTTCCAGCATCCTTTTAACTGAGCATTAAGAGGCATAATTGGATAGCCATACTCTTACAAAAAGTCAGACTAACCAGCGCATTAACACTAAAGTTCAGGTTAAAACATTGTTAAAATAAATGAAAAAGCATAACACTGTTCTGTTCTGAGTGACTGATGATGTAAAACTATTCATGTAAGAAAGGCTTTAAAAACTTCACTATTTATTTGACCTGGTTCCATGTTAACTACTGATCATGTACCTATTAAGTGTTAAACGTGAAACATAAGTCATTGGTGGCACAATCCCTATATTGCTTTCACACTGATCTGTTTCTTTGATGTACAATGCTACTACAGGGATATTTCTTTTCTCCCTTGCTCTATTTTCTAAATTTATTTTCTTCAACCATTCTTGTTGACATAAATCACTTTTGCCATGTAAATTATGGCCTTCTTCTCTTTTTACCCCCCTTTCCATTTCTCTCTGCAGAGGGCAGTGGGTTGGCCTGGGGAGCCGTCAAATCCCACAGCAATCTTGCACTGTAAATAAAACAGTCCGGAAATTGTGAGAGACAGAGACCAAGAGAGAGCAGATAAATGTGCAAATTAAATCTAAATTAATTTTAAAGTGCATTTCTAAACTTCTCCGCACATTTACCATTAACAAATAATTAAAAAGGATATTTTGTGCTTATTATTCAGGCAATGTAGGGTGTGCTGAGCCCGTACAGCTGAGGCCAAAGACTGGGAAGGCAAAAATGGGCGAGTCTTTACACCCGTGCCTGGAACACAAACCAGACAGTTGAAACGTAAAGGCTTATCAAGAAAACATGACAGTTAATTTTGTTAAACTTTGTTTATAGGTGGTTAACTATGCGTGAGAGAAATCCTTTTTTAATACTTTGGATCTACAATAAATACATGACAGGAAGAGTGTACCAGGGTTTAATGCAGAAAGATTGAGAGATGATGAGAATAAACTGAGGGTATTGATTGTGCAAGAGGGGACAAGGCTTTCCCCTAAGCTGCTTGCTCGCTCAATCACATCGCTCCCTTTCTTTCTATACACAGCCATCGGCACACCAGCATTATAGTCTATCATTGGCTGGCCCATCTGCCAGCAGTAATCTGGGTCGGGGATTACACTGAGCTGGCTGGCTGAGTCATTGCAGTCCAATCAATGCTGATAGTTCCCAGACAACCATATTGCTGCAGTCATAACAAGCAATTGAATCCCTACTGTATCATATAACTAGATATTGTACAGTACCCCAGAATTATTGGGCCCCTTGGGACAAAAGGCTCTGATTAAATGCTGTAGGTCAGCTATATATTCTTAATCAAGAAATTATTTTCTCAATAATGTGTGGCAAGGCTATTGGATTTCAGGCAGGGCAAAGCCTAATTCATACCTCCAGGTGAAGGCATGTGGATGGCCACCATTTGTGAATGAATTACACAACTTCTGTTTGTTTTTGAGGGGTTAAGGTAGAGAGGGAACATTTCTGACAACTGATATTTTTTTCAAACAGTGT
The DNA here is from genome assembly GCF_011004845.1 of Esox lucius. Taxonomy (NCBI): domain Eukaryota; kingdom Metazoa; phylum Chordata; class Actinopteri; order Esociformes; family Esocidae; genus Esox; species Esox lucius. Next base: position 24,263,877 of record NC_047590.1, read on the forward strand.
TTTGAAAATGGCAAATAGAGAACATGTTTGATTACCACATTGCTAGTACAGCGCTCTTTGTTAAGTGGTCACACAGACAATATCCTCCTCCTTGTTCTCCATATCATTCCGTTTAATGTGCTTAATAACGCCATGGCAAAAGTTCAATACTGTTCTTAGCTTTCTGAAGTTCCATTTGAATGTTCATCCTCTGGCCAGTCAAATCTCTTTGTAACAAGAGGCTGCACTCTGCAGCTTGCATGTACCTTTCCTTCCTTGTTTTAAATGTTGTCACTTTCAGATTAATGACGGATATTCAGTAGAATTGGTACTTACAGCCCGAACCCAATACGAGGGCCAGACTGGACCTCAAATTCTGAGAATTGAGTTGGGCTGGGCTGGGCTTGCGTCAGTGATCTTTTTCATAAATACAACAATAAAATATATCCGCAAGCGGAAATGGTGTGTCTTCCTTTCAGGACAAACATGGCACTCATTAATTCTTAATTAATTGTCACTTATTCCCAATGAACTCCCATTCATTCCCCATTGACTTCTATTTGTTGATCATAGACTCTCATTGAATCCCCACTGATTCCCATTCATTCCCCAGTGACCTCCATTCATTCCACATTGACCCCATTCATTCCCCATTGACTTCCAAGCATTCCCCATTGACTCCTATTCATTCTTCCCCATTGACTTCTATGTGTTCCCCATAGACTCTCATTGAATCACCATTGACTCCCATTCATTCCCCATTGACCTCCATGCGTTCCTAACTGACTTCCATGCATTCCTCATAGACAGCATTCATTCCCATAGACTCCCATTGAATCCCATTTATTCCACATTGACCTCCATTCATTCCACATTGACCTCCATTCATTCCACATTGACCTCCATGCATTCCCCATTGACCTCCATGCATTCCCCATTGACCTCCATGCATTCCCCATTGACCCCTATTCATTCCCCATAGACTCTCATTGAATCACCATTGACTCCTATTCATTCCACATTGACCTCCATGCATTCTGCATTGACCTCCATGCATTCCCCATTGACCTCCATGCATTCCCCATTGACCTCCATTCGATCCCCATAGACTCCCATTGAATCACCATTGACTACCATTCATTCCCCTTTGACTACCATGCGTTTACCATAAGTTCCCACTGAATTACCACTGCCCCCCATTTATTCTCCATAGAGCTGTATATACCGAGCAGCGTATAGATTGGTGCAGAGCTCTAGTAGAAGATCTTGGATTTTGTGTTTTAGACAAATCCAAGATGGCGGACTTTGTGTTCTTGAGGTAAGTTTGTTTGTTAGTTGAAAAGGGACCTGTTGACCGAATTTCAGACCTCTAGGTTATATGGGGTGGAAATGACTGTGGAGCTTTTGGAGAGACTTAGATTGCTTATTATAGCACCACCTAGGGTTCAACTTGACCCATAGTCTAATACAGACCTGGGCAAACTACGGCCCGCGGGCCACATCCGGCCTTTTGTACATCCCTGTCCAGCCCGCGTGAGGCCAATCATAAATGATAGGGATGCACCGAAAATTCGGCCACCGAATAATTGACACAATCTTTTCTTTCGGGGTTTTTGGTTTTTGGCCTTTGGAAATTTTATTTTGAAAAGCGTTACGTTTGTATTACTTACGTATGGACGTATATGCGTGCGTGAGCTGAGAGTGAAGGTGAACAGCGGGCTCACGCTAACAAAAGAAAAGTTGATAATGAATGCCGTGTTTTCAACAAGACATGGACTGTATTTCTTTACAGAAATTAAAGGTAAAGCCGTTTGCTTAATCTGTGGTACACAGGTCGCTGTGTTAAATGATTATAAATTTGAATCGCCACTACACGACCAAGCATGAGGATACAGAAATCTGTCTGATGAAGAGCGCACGTGGGAGTCTGATGCATTCATAGCAAAACTGCAAACCCAACAAGGACTTTTTACGAAACTTCACACCCCCAGAGATGCAGCCGTCAGGACAAGTTATGTAATTTCTCACAAAATCGCCAGAAAAAGTAAGGCGTTTTCTGACGGAAAGTTAAAAAAAGTCTCCTTTTTTTCAGTCTCCTCCAGTTTAAAATTTTAGGAGGACATGAGGTCCAGGTCCACACCTGCGGATTACCTGGTTTGTGGGGCCTGTTGCTGTCCCTGTCCTTGTCCACCTGGTCATACTTCTGACCTAGTCTAAAATCAAATAGACTCTGGATTTAGCCCAGAGAAATGTATTTATTATTTCAATTGGACTCTTAATATCTCACCCAGCACAGCCAGAAGAGGACTGGTCACCCCTCTGAACCAGGGTCCTCTCTAGGATTCTTCCTAAAATTCGACCTTCTTAGGGGGTTTTTCCTAGCCACTGAAATTCAACACTACTGTTGTTTGCTCCTTGGGGTTTAAGGCCGGGTGTCTCTGTAAAACACTTTGTGACAACTGCTATTGTAAAAAGGGCTTTATAAATAAATTTGATTGATTGATTGATTAAGGAGTGCTTATTGGACTCTGTTGCGTTGTTTTGCCCGGAGAAAAAGGGCGCATTTGAGAACTTGTCACTCTCCCGACGCACTGTAATGAGGCGGGTTGAGGACATCGCTGGAATCTTGGAGCTTCAGCTGAAGAACAGAGCGGCTGACCTTGACTATTTTTCTCTGGCTTTGGATGAGAGCTGCGATGTACGTGATACCGCCCAGCTACTCATCTTCTTACGTGGGATAACTGCCGACTTTCAAATCACGGAGGAGTTGGCAGCCATGCAGTCAATGAAAGGGACAACCACTGGTAATGACTTGTTCACAGAGGTAAATGAATGTTTGGACATATTAGGACTGAAATGGGACAAGCTGGCAGGTGTGACAACAGACGATTGTCCAAATCTGACGTGGAAAAATTTTGGACTTTTAAAGAGAATGCAGGATAAAGTGACAGAAATGAACCCTTTGCAGAAATTGACATTTTTGCATTGTATTATACATCAGGAAGTGTTATGTAAGACAGTGTTAAAAATTAACCATGTTGTTGATGCTGTAACTAAAACAGTTAACCTCATCCGAGCGAGAGAATTAAATCACAGACAATTTGTTGCATTTTTGGAGGAAAACGAGATTGAACATGGTGACATAAGCTATCACTGCACTGTCAGGTGGCTCAGCCTTGGCAAAGTACTGAAAAGTGTCTGGGACCTGAGAGACCAGATTCAGGATTTCTGTGTTAAGAAATAACATCCTAGATCTTTCAGATAAAGACTGGGTGGCAGACCTCGGATTCGCTGTGGATGCGACTGCACTAATGAACAAACTAAATGTCAAACTGCAGTGCAAGGGCCTTTTTGTGCACGAGATGTACAGTGCAGTGAAAGCTTTCGTGAGAAAGTTGCAGCTTATCTCAAGCCAAGTGAAGGACAACATTCTGACCCACTTGCCAACACTAAAGGAAGCCAAAAGATCAGCTGATCATATCCACAAGTACTCAACCATGTTAGAAGCACTGCATGCAGAGTTTGAGGCGATTTCAAGATTTCAATACTCTTGAGAGTGAAACGCACATGGTTTCTTCTCCCTTCAACTGCAGTGTGGATAATGCACCAAGTGATGTTCAGATGGAACTCATTGACCTGCAGTCTGACACACTTCTGGCAGAGCACTTCAGGTCAGTCTCACTGCTGGACTTTTACTCCTCCCTCAAAGAGGAGAACTTTCCACACCTGAGGAGGCATGCTCAGAAGATTCTAGTCCTCTTTGGATCTACCTATGTATGTGAACAGACATTCTCAGTGATGAAGTTCAACAAATCCAAACACAGATCCTCTATCACTGATGACCACCTCTCAGCTGTCCTTCACATAGCCACCTCAGACATTCCAGATTTCAATGCCCTTGTTCAAGCCCAGAACAGACTGGATTATTCTCACTGAAGAGGTAAAATGAGGTGGAAAACATTTATTATTTATTACAAGTTATTATTTGTTGTATTGCTGTATTTCTATAAACTTAAGTTGTTTTTCATTGTTTGTGGAGATTAACAAGTTTTAAAAAAATTGCACTGATTCAATAATAACTTTTGTTTTCTTATTTGACCTATACACCACAAATTCACATTGCCTAATATAAATATTTACAGAATAGTTTTATTCTTCTGATTATCAGTACCAGCTATTCAAAATATATAATTTAGTGCATTTTACAATGGAAGAAAGTTGATCAGAATTAAGTTCAAGTTATCGTTGGTGTGGGCCTCTGACACCTTTCAGGTTTCTCATGTGGCCCCTTGCAAAAATTAATTGCCCACCCCTGGTCTAATAGATGAATTTTTCAGATGGTATACACCTATGGGCAAAGTGGCATGTCTGTAGTGCATGCCATCTAATGGGAATATGCGTCCAAAAAAAGGAATAATTATAATAATCCTAACAAAAATAATAGGGCTCCTGAGCCCCTTCGGGGCAAGGACTCCTAATAATAACACAAACTGATGTTCTCTGTTAACTGCAAAGAGGGCATGCAGTTAGATCAGACAGAATTCCTAGCAATATCAGTCATAGAAATGTTACAAAGTTTACATGTTTGGTACTCATAAAGACTTGTCATGTTGTATCCGAATACTCGTAATGCATGATATGTTTAATTATAATGACCTATAACGTACAGAAGCATAGTGCTTCTCAATTACTGGGAAGTCATTCCTCAAGGATCATACAGCATTATAATTATAAACACTGTGATTCATCTAAAAGAGGGGGTCAATGAGAAGCAAATCACTATTAGTGTATCATAATCTTCTTCATGATGTTTTAGCATACTTATAAGCCATCTATGAATGGCTTTCAAAATGGCATAATTATTTTAATTACAAACTCAAACGCCAATTGGCGTAGGCATTTAGCGGTTCTAGTTTTAAGTCCATCTTCAAAAAGGGAACATATTTGCAATTGGGACCCATTTACTTTTCTGTGACATTTTTTTAAAGAAATTTTTTGAATGTGAAAAACCCTTAAAACGCTTCTCTTACGGCACACAAATTGGTATGTCTGTTTCAATTTGAGTGTATGACCCCATTGTAACAACCAAACAATCCCCATAAGACAATGGTTACAATTATAATTATATAGGTACAGTGGGGAGAACAAGTATTTGATACACTGCCAATTTTGCAGGTTTTCCCACTTACAAAGCATGTGGAAGTCTGTAATTTTTATCATAGGTACACTTCAACGGTGAGTGACAAAATCTAAAATCCAGAAAATCACATTGTATGATTTTTAAGTAATTATTTTCCATTTTATTGCATGACAAGTATTTGATACATCAGAAAAGCAGAACCTAATATTTGGTACAGAAAACTTGGTTTGCAATTACAGAGATCATACGTTTCCTGTAGTTCTTGACCAGGTTTGCACACACTGCAGCAGGGATTTTTTTGGTTGATAGTGATCAAATACTTGTCATGCAAAATAATTATATAAAAATCATACAATGTGATTTTCTGGAGTTTTGTTTTAGATTCCGTCTCTCACAGTTGAAGTGTACCTATGATAAAAGTTACAGACTTCTACATGCTTTGTAAGTAGGAAAACCTGCAAAATCGGCAGTGTATCAAATACTTGTCCTCCCCACTGTAGCTAGCTATCGAGCTAAACTATAGCTAGATCTAAAAGTAATCTCACTGACATCTAGTGGCTGACTTGTAGTATTAGTCCCAACAGACAGTAGCTGTTGAGTGCTAGTTTTGCACAATGATTAGCCAATGGTGTATCAGATACTGCCCAGAAAGTTTAATCACACCAGTCTAATAATAACATGACACAAGGAAAAGGTCTCATGAGGAAAAGTAAAAGTGAGGTGTTGAAAAATACAAAGGGTGAGTAAATGATAAAAGGAAGAGTAAAATACATTATTTTTTAATTTACTTTGTTGGCTTGTAGGCAAATTAAACGATTAAACACTTTTCTATATTTAACTATATTTAATTGCTATATTTAAGCCTGGTTGGCTTGTGGGACTCCTGAGGCAGCTGACGGGTACCGACAGGCCAAGCGGACTGCAGCCCGGGTGGTTGTGGAGGCAAAAACTCGGGCCTGGGAGGAGTTCGGTGAGGCCATGGAGAAGGACTATCGGCTGGCCTCGAAGAGATTCTGGCAAACCGTCCGGCGCCTCAGGAGAGGGAAACAGTGCCCTACCAACGCTGTTTACAGTAGAGGTGGGCAGCTGTTGACCTCAACTGGGGATGTCGTTGGGCGGTGGATGGAGTACTTCGAGGATCTCCTCAATCCCGCCGTCACGTCTTCCATTGAGGAAGCAGAGGATGAGGGCTCAGAGGTGGACTCGTCCATCACCCGGGCTGAAGTCACTGAGGTGGTCAAGAAACTCCTCAGTGGCAACGCACCGGGGGTGGATGAGATCCGCCCTGAGTACCTCAAGTCTCTGGATGTTGTGGGGCTGTCTTGGTTGACACGCCTGTGCAACATCGCGTGGTGGTCAGGGACAGTGCCTTTGGGATGGCAGACCGGGGTGGTGGTCCCTCTTTTTAAGAAGGGGGACTGGAGGGTGTGTTCCAACTATAGGGGGATCACACTTCTCAGCCTCCCCGGGAAAGTCTATGCCAGGGTTCTGGAGAGGAGAATACGGCCGATAGTAGAACCTCGGATTCAGGAGGAACGGTGTGGTTTTCGTCCAGGCCGTGGAACACTGGACCAGCTCTATACCCTCTCATGGGAGTTTGCCCAACCCGTCCACATGTGTTTTGTGGATTTGGAGAAGGCATTCGACTGTGTCCCTCGCGGCGTCCTGTGGAGGGTGCTTCGGGAAAATGGGGTCCTGGGTCCTTTGCTAAGGGCTGTCAGGTCCCTATACGACCGAAGCAGGAGCTTGGTCCGCATTGCCAGCAGTAAGTCAGACTTGTTCCCAGGGCATGTTGGACTCCGGCAGGGCTGCCCTTTGTCGCCGGTTCTGTTCATAATTTTTATGGACAGAATTTCTAGGCGCAGCCAGGGGCCGGAGGGTGTCAGGTTTGGGGACCACACGATTTCATCTTTGCTCTTTGCGGATGATGCCCTTCAAACCAGGACCTTCAGCATGCGCTGGGACGGTTTGCAGCCGAGTGTGAAGCGGTGGGGATGAGAATCAGTACCTCCAAATGCGAGGCCATGGTCCTCAGTCGGAAAAGGGTGGCTTGCCCACTTCAGGTTGGTGGAGAGTGCTTGCCTCAAGTGGAGGAGTTTAAGTATCTAGGGGTCTTGTTCACGAGTGAGGGAAGGATGGAACGGGAGATTGACAGACGGATCGGTGCAGCTTCTGCAGTAATGCGGTCGATGTATCGGTCTGTCGTGGTGAAGAAAGATTTACCGGTCAATCAACGTTCCTACTCTCACCTATGGTCATGAGCTTTGGGTCATGACCAAAAGGACAAGATCCCGGATACAGGCGGCCGAAATGAGCTTTCTCCGCAGGGTGGCTGGGCGATCCCTTAGAGATGGTGAGAAGAGAGGGTGAGAAGCTCGGTTACCCGGGAGGAGCTCGGAGTAGAGCCGCTGCTCCTCCACATCGAGAGGGGTCAGCTGAGGTGGCTTGGGCATCTGCTTCGGATGCCTCCGGAACGCCTTCCTGGGAAGGTGTTCCAGTCCCGTCCCACCGGGAGGAGACCCCGGGGAAGACCTAGGACACGCTGGAGGGACTATGTCTCCCGGCTGGCCTGGGAACGCCTCGGTGTCCCCCCGGAAGAGCTGGAGGAAGTGTCTGGGGAGAGGGAAGTCTGGGAATCTCTGCTTAGACTGCTGCCCCCACGACTCGGCCCCGGATGAAGCGGAAGAAGATGATGATGATATTTAATTGCAATTATCAGTTTGAGGCAAGTGCGTGTACAAAAACCTCCAAATGCTTAAGAGAGAGGATTTTAGTTTTGTAATAGTCCTCAGATAAAAAAGCTACCTTTGACAATATAATTAATTTGTTTGTCAATTGTTTTTGCTGAACCAAATATAACACCTACATTTATTGCAAGGTGGTGCACATTTGTGGTGCACATTTTTATAGTTCCTCAATTAATTTGGGGGTGCCATATAGTACATCTTCCATTTTACTCTGATTAAGTTTTTAGCCATCCAGCACTTAATATTTTTAAGACAGCCAAAAAGGGAAGCTCAAGGAATTACTATCACGTGTTTGTAGAGGTAAGTACAGCTGTGTATCATCAGCATAACAGTGACATGGTATATTATGTTTGGTGCCCAAAGTGACATATAAAAAAAGAGAATAAAATTGGCCTCATGATCGAACCTTGAGGAACTCCGCATGTGATCGCTGCCGAAGAGGAGGAAATATCTCCAATATTAAAAGAAAATGTTCTGTCTTTCAAGTAAGTGTTTAATCACTGTAGAGCAACACCCTGGATACCAACCCATTGCTGGAGGCGATCCAGGAGGATGACATTATCAACAGTTTCAAAAGCAACATTAAGGTAAAGCAGGGGTCAAATAGCACAATTTCCAGAATCACTAAACAGTACTGTTTCTGTGCTATGGTGTAATCTGAAACCAGACTGAAAGTTGTCCAACACATTGTTTCCACTTATAGAGGAAACGACCTTCTTCAGTATTTTGAACATAAATGACAATTTAGAAATGGGCCTAAAATTGTAGGGCCTAGATTGGGTTTTATAATAAGAGGCTGAACCACAGCATGTTTAAAACTGAATAGAACAGTGCCATTTAAAAGAGAGCTATTTCTTACAGACAAAAGGCTGGGAGCAACAGTACCTAACACCTCTTTCAAAAGACGTGAGGGAACTATGTCTGTAGGGTAATCAGGTGTGGGAGTGCTAGGGCAAAAACAAAAACGTGCACCCCTTGGGGTCCCCAAGACCAGGATTGAGAAACAGTGCTATAGCTGTCACTGAGCTAGCTAGCAAGCTCAACGACATTTTAGGTGCTTATAAGGATAGGGTCACTATTTCAGTTCAAATGCACACATTCTGCTGGGTAACCTATTAACAAATGGTACAGTTATGTTACCTTGTGTTAGCTACTTAGTAAGCATTAGCCAACATACTACTTTTATTTAGAAACAACTACATGTTTTTAGCATTAGCTAATGTTACTATCAAGTTAAGCACCACTCCGCCTTAGCTAACATTAGTTAGTTAACGTTGTATTAGCTACAGCATAGCTCTTGCTAAAATGTGTAATTAATAATGGTAATTAGCATTAGCTAACACTAAGTAGCTAATACAAGCTAACATTATTGTTTGCAAAAACTCTGGTAGCAAAACGTTGTCTCTAAACAGTACAGTAGGACCAAATAGCAGGGTAACATTAGCTGACACTAGCTAACTACTATGTTTGTAGATAGGTTTGTTAGTTATCATGTTTAATAGAAAAAAATAATAAAAGGGAAACAATTTCCATGTACACATATTGCACTGTGGTAGTTATCTAGCTAGGTAGGGAATGTTGAACTAACTAGCTACATTATTTATAAAGTTTACATCAATTTATATGAAGCCTAGCTTCAGGCTACTATAGTCTGACGTTACAGTACTTACCCATATTGCCAAAACATTTAGAAGAACAAGTTGTGCTGCAGGTGCAGTAATGCATGGGGAGAGGCAGTAGACAAGACATTAAAATAAAGGGACTAGGATGTGCACTTTCATGACAAGAAAAGTTGTGCAAGTGTGTTTTTTCCAGATCTGATATTTGTGCAGAAGATATTCAGTACCAGTCAAAAGTTTGAATTAACCTACTTATTCAAGGGTATTTCTTGATTTATACTAATTTCCATAATGTAGGAAAATAGTGAAGACATACAGTATTTAAACTCGACAAGAACACCCAGATATTGGAACACCATGCACAGACAACTTAACGTCAAGAGTAGAGGGGTGGTCTCCGGGCTAGGCTAATGCTAACCTCCCCATCGGCCTTCACTACCTAGCCTTTTCCTCACTAAAAGGCTTCCTCACTAAAAGGCTACAAAATACAACTAAGAAACTAAGATTATGGATCACCGACATGATTTTCTCAAAAATGTGGCTACACAACACCATACCCGACAATGTAATCGAGCTGGAGGGATGCGCTTTCTTTAGATCTGACAAAACAATGGTGGATTCCGGTAAGACCAGAGGAGGTGGCCTGTGCATTTATGTAAACAATGCCTGGTGTACAGACACTAACATTACTGGGAGTCACTGCTCAACCCACCTAGAGTACCTGATGATTAAGTGCAGGCCTTTTTACTTCCCTCTGGAGTTTGCATCTATTGTTGTTACTGCAACCTACATACCACCAGATGCTAATGCTAAACTCGCAATGGAAGAGCTGTAGGCTGCTATTAGCAAGCAGCAAACTGCCCAAACAGATGGTGCGTTTATTGTAGCACGCGATTTCAACCACTGAAATCTAAAAAAAGAAATCCCAAATTCCTTCAAAATGGCCCCACCAGAGGAGACAATAGAGGAGGACCAGGTGCACACTCACATGTTCATTGGTCAATAGTATCCATGTTTTCTGACATACTGGCCTGGCAGATATTGCTTTTGAAGACCTTGGTAACTAGATGTTAAACATCAAAGTATGTGAAGACGGGATATTTGTTGCCAGATAAATAATTTTTGTGTTCTTCAAAAAATCCCAAATGTCGGAAAATCCATCATTGCGGTCTTAATGGATCCCAATGGCAAAAAATGTCATCATGAGCAGATACACCTATGTACCAACTTTCAAAACTCTAGGTCGCAAAGAGTGGGCGTGGTGATTTGGGCACCTTTAAGACATGTTATCTCACAGGAATTTGCATAAAAACACCTTTGTTGGCCAGAATAATAATAATGAACCGGAACAAACACAACAGGGTTTCACCAGTGAACCGCTGAAACCCTAATTAACCAACTGTAACACTAACAATAAGAGTGTAACTGAAGAAACCCTAATTAAATCTTTAAGCAGCATTGAGTATGTTTCAGCTATAAGCTTCTATTGATCTTATTGCACCACGAAGACAACCATAAGCACCATTTATTCATAGATTCTACAAACATGAAACATGATATGTGGTCTTGTCCAAACATGCCCTCTTGTGGCCAAATTGAGCAACAGTACATACATTAGTTAGATTTAAATTGAAATAATACTGAGCTTCACAGGAAAAGATATAATGCCATGTAGCCATTATAACCCCACTGTGATTTCATCATATGATTTTATCATATGATCATCTATGTCTGATTTATATGTGTAAAACCACACCCACTTGAATACTGATTGGTTAATAGTGGCCATGTTTTTATTTGTACTGTTCTGGTATGCATTGATGAATGACCTTGGTCCATAGATGCCAAATTTCAACAGGAGTAGCGCTTGAAGCGCTTTCCACATGTTCAAAATGGCTGAAAATCCATTAAGGTGGAGCTAATGGGTACCATTGGGAAATGTTTATTATGAGATTGACTTACCTACCATTTTCATCTCTATGTTGATCAGAGTGTGGAATTATATGATTGTATGTTTCATTGGAAGTTAATTGTGCCTAGATATTCTCTCTCTGTAGGTTACACACTGCCAACCTCAGGAATGTGGAATGTTTACATTGACCATTTGACATGGGGGTTCTTGTGGAGATGTGATTTTTGATACGTAGACACACATTTCAATATACAATATTCCAAAAAAGTTGAAAAGGAAAGTTTTGAGTGAGGAACAGAAGCGTTCAATTTACAGTGGTCTCTTAATTTTAACCCTTCTGTTCCTCACTCAAAAGCCGAATCATGTATTTGCGCGATTCGGCTTTCACTCATTATGTCATTTTTCCATTGAAATAAAGAAGTGAAATCAGCCGGCAACATCATCCAGCATGACCGGTTTGGTGCCCATTGCTATGCCTGGTGTCACACTTCAAATATGTCACACTTCAAATTATCACCCATACTAGAATGCATAATGCACACATTCTGACTGAATCCTCCCGGGCCACTTTCAGAAATCCAGTCAGTCCCGGGGTAAGGTTAATTGGGGCTCTGTTGCTGTGTTACTAGAGTAACCCAGCCGGGCCAAAAAGGATTGGGAATTGGGTTTTGGTCCGTTGGAAGATCCCCCTGAGAGCAGGGAATGTTGCCTGAGATAAGCTGTTTCATGCCTGGAGAGTGTAAAATAGGGTCAGTGTTTCCTTTGTTGCTACACGGTGACAAGAGTGTGTACAAAAAATCAGGCCCATTCCTTACTACATTATTAAAGGTGCCCTATACAGCATTGTCCATTTAAAATATCAGATAATAACCCTTACATACCATCAGATAACATTAAAAAAGTCTCTGGCAGAGTGTCAAGACTGACACCATCCCCAATGCCATGGTTGCAAGTAAAACGTAGAAAGCTGGGACGTTCATAGGCATGTCTTCCTTGAAGGTGTGTAAGATGAAGGCCAATGCAAGCTTTCTATGGGTTCATGTAGCCTACACTGGACTTTCCAGAAACGAAAATATATGGAAGCAACGCAACCATAAGACAAACAAGACTACAATTTTCATTTGATGGCGAGAGTTGAAGTTTGTGTGAACAGTAATGCTGAGTTGGCTACCTTTCTACTTGACAAGTAGGTTACTTTACCACATTTAGCTAGCTGGCTAGATAGTGAAGGCAATCTATGTTTAAGTTTTTAGATTGATAACGATGGAGAAACAATTATACTATATACGAGCTAAGTTGTGTCTGAGCAGACACTCCTTGATTCCATTTCTTGCTGGAAAATAGTGTTACAACCTGGTGTTCACTGCAAAATGTTAAGAAAAAACGAACATGCATTGTTGGTTGTATGACTACACCTTATGCATGAGCGAATATTGCTTGGAAGAAGAAAATATATTGCCTTTTAGCTAGATTTATATTTGGCGCAAACAGGTTGAAGTGTGCATATTATTGTTCCAGTTAGCGCTAGCTAGCACGATTATGGTTTCATGTTTGCTAGGTAGCTATCAACGAGTCTGAAATATGGCAATGCATCTTACACAATATATCCCAGACTATGTTTTGATTGGTTCAGCTGTTTACTTAGTTTATTCTGTGTTACGTAGTAATGGAAAGGGCCAATCAACTTTAATCCCATTTGAAATGAAAGTCTGTGTTCTTTGTTCAAGCAAAACGGTTGGAGGTGACACAGCTTTATACCGGTCCGTATGCTCTTATGCACTATAAAATGGAATCCATGTCCTTAATCTGGGCTGAGCAAATCTTTCAATTCTATTTAATGGTTTATGTGACTTGTCTTTGTGTGTGTGTGTGTACACAGACTGATTTATACTTCAATGTCAAACGCGTCTGCGTAGGATTCACGGACAGCGCAGAGAGCCGCACAGACCCGCCTCTTAGGCTACGGGTTTTACAGAGAGTACGGAATTCCGGCCAAATTTGGCTTCCTGTATCAACAAAAACGAAACAACAATGGTGTCTGGAGGCATGGCTGAAATCGATGAACTTTTGATAGTATAGGAGACATTCTGAGCGAAGAGCCAGCAACTTGCCAGAAAAGGTGGAAGCTGATGAGGGACAAATATGTAAGCCTAAAGAAGAAATTGAAGAGTAAAAGTGGAGGTGCAGGAGGGGGATAAAAAGCACCTCTGTTTTATATAATGCTTTTTCGGCTGTCTGGGCACATAAAACAGTGAAACCAGCTCCAATTTTGGCGAGGGCATAAGGTAAATTATGTTTTATTAATTGGCAAATTCATTGTTGATTACTTCTACTACAAAGTTGTCTAACTGGCCAGTAAATATAAAAGATTCGTATTAGCAACACAGGAAACAAAAACGAGACTTAGTTGACGTTTTTCTCAATACAGTTGAGTTATCCCCATGGACTGGGAGTATACGAACATTCTAGTCACGTTGTCTGAGAAACTACACTGCAAGTACTGAAAGTGTATACTGCAGTGATTCTGTTGCGTTCTTTTTACCAGTTGTTTGTTTGCGTTAATTAGCCAACTACTCAGTTTAATGTAGTTATTTAGATGTAGCTATCAATATTGCTGCCACAGTTGTATCTTTAGAAACAAACGTTTTGTGTAAAGCAAGTTTGGCTAACTAACAATAATAGTGCTATTTTGCCATGCTTTAGGTAAAGCTGGTTTGGCTGACTAACACTAGTACTATTTTGCCATGCTTTAGTTATGTAAAGGAAGTTTGGCTAGGTAACACTAGTAGTACTATTTTGCTATGCTAGCTAAATGCTAAGTAAATGTGTCGACGTGATTTTTCTTCAGATGAGTAAATAGTTTTAGCCGAAAGTGAAAGGTGGAGCAGGGGCAAGTGTCAGGCAACTTTAAAGTTTAATGAAATTAATATTTACATTAACCTGAATAACCTTATTATGAGAAAATGATTAATCTTTTAAAAGTTATACTTTTTGTGTAGGGACAAGAGTCTTGGTAGTGAGAGACAGAATGGTATAGAGAGCCAACAGGGGACATGGAAGAGGAGAGAGTAGAACAGAGGATAGGAGACAGCAGAGAGAATAGATGGAGATAATTATTAAATAAAAATATTACTTGTGATAGTGGCCTAAGTTTAGTTACTTGAAAGCAGGCATATGCCTATTTATTTTCAGTAGTCATGTACTGCAAGCTTATGTTATGCACCCTTTCCCTCTTCAGGTTGAGTTGCCCTGTTGAATAATAACGTGTTGTCATTGCAGATGTCATTACAGTCATCTGAAACTGACCTGGACTCAAATGTAACTTCAACCTGCTGCATCAGTTGACCCCGAGGCTGAGAACAGACAACCATTAGAACCTGCCATGTCTAATTACCACAGACCTGTCCACCAAAAACAAGTCCAAATACATCCTGTCTCCACTCCTCTTCATCCTCCTAGAGAACACCAAAGAAAATTAGGAAGAACGATGACACAGCGCAGAAAAGAAGGAAGAGAGACATGCCATGTTCACTTCAGAGTTTGATGATGATATTGCAAGATTTTGTCACACCATATAGGTGAACTGATCCGTGAACTGCCACAACATAAAAGGTCTAGCCAAGTTCAAAATCCATCAGTTTTTATCACTGTTTGAATACACACCCTGATGTGGCTAAAGTAATCTTTCTCAAAGTGACTAAATAACTTTTGTTTGTGATTTGTCAAAACTATTTGCATACTTCATGGATGTTGACTTGAGTTTTTGATTAAATATAGTTTAATTGTATTTATTATTTGATTTAAAATGCAGAGAGTGCATGTTTGAACAAAATACTTGAGTGCACTTTCTCTGCATTTTAAATTTCTATGTAGTCTGCTCTTTTCACTGTTTGCAAAACTTTGTTACACTTATAATTGTACATACAAATATTTAACAAAATAGATGTTTTCTTGTCCATAATTCACAGAGGGCTAGCCCTCAGCACTTTATCCTGCCACGGCACATGAAAAACCTCATCAGGTCATTGCGGACTCCAACAGCAGCCCGAGAGGCTATGCCTGCATCAGCCAAGGTGCCTCCCTCTGTGACCTGTCTTCTCCACTCCCTGGCTGTGCCTCGCAATTGTTCAAAAGAGTCTTTGAAACTAGGTGGTATATACTTTGTTGCAGGTGTGTTGGCAGCATCTGTACAGGCCAGATAGAGTTGCAGTGCAGCACAGGCCTTCACAACAGGTGTACTTTTGTCTGGTAGGAAATCCGACGGTCTGCCTAGAATTCTCCACATTGCGACCGTCATACCAAATGAGTTCTCAATCACACGTCTGGCCCGTGAATGTTGATAGTTGTAGATTCTCTTGCTTTTGTTCAGATTGGCACCTAGTGTGTAACCCTAACCCTATTATTAATCTAATATCTGCTTATGATTTAACACTCCAAATATTTTCAGAATATCAATTAACAATTGCTTACTTTGAAAGGGCTTCATCACATTTACATGCAATGGAAAAGCAGCATCTCCAACGATGACATGGTGATGGTGACTCCTATCCCAGGAATGTTTGCAGGTGGAGGGATAGCAACTGTCCCCTGAAGCACGATTGCGTGAAGTGGGTGGCTTGATGTGTAATAAAGGGTTTCAAGCGATGCAGAAGATTGTTGGAACGATTAGCTGACATGCTAAAATATTTTAAACACGCTCTTCGTCCATATTACACATCTGCTGAACAAGCACACAATATTCTAGCTAGATAGCTAGATAACTATACAGTTACTTCTTGTGATGTTTTCCTGCTCTATAAGCGAACAAACCAAGTGTCAAGCGTCTTCTCTCTTTCCTTATTCATTTAATTTTCCTAGTTTTCTCTAACGCGCCATTCTAGAAACCGTCTTCCCCGATCTAGCTAGTTAGCTACCTATTATTTTGTTTACCAACTATACAGTTACTTTTGTGATGCCTTCCTGCTCTACAAGCGAACAAACCAATAATTTGCGAGACATCGCCGCCTAGTGCAAAGAAATGTAATGGCTATCTACGCAACAAGGACACAACTATAAATGCTGAGCACATCTGCGTACTGACGCACATGACGTTAACAACGGAGACACGCAGAAGTATAAGTCTCTAAGTATATATACAATGATTAGAGGGCAGACAGATCCTCAGGCCCTGCCTCCCAACATTCCAATTACAACCTGCACTCGAAATTGCTGACTATTTGCCACGGCCCACTGCCATGACGTCTATTCCTAGCTGGGTAAGAAGTGCTCATTTTTCCTTATGTCAACCGTAATCACCAAGCAAGTCCTGGGAACATCTCATCATAGATTTTTAGTTGTTGAGCATGACAGAGAGATGAGGAATTAGAGTTTTTGACCATGTTTCGACCGCAGGAACTAGGAACCTTTTGAGGAACTCACTGGGTTTCCACCACAGGGACCAGGGTCTAAATTAAGTCCAGGGGAACTTTTTTTTTTACCCCCAAAAGTCCCTGCTCAGGGGGGGTAGTCCTTTCCCAAAGTTCCGGAACTTTGGGGCGTGAGGCTTGCAGTGCTAAACATTTCTGATCGGAGCAGAGGCAAACAGTGAGGAAATGCAGCCCACAGGTTAATTGCATTGAGCGATCGTACAAAGGTTTTCGTTACAGTTTTATAATAAATATCAAATTACATTTTATAGATTCATTATTTTGTGGTAACTATAAAAGTTGCTACCTTGGTCGTGAAATAAAATCCTAGCTATATATTTACATATATTCTGGGACGCATAATCTGTTGCATGGTAATGTCAATCATCCAACTAATGTTAGCATATTGTTTCAAGTGTGTTTTTGTTTTTAATAGTAAAAATCCTAATCCTTAGGCTGAGCATACATTTAAATCATAGGTCTTCAACCCTCTCCTGGGGAGCCCCCAGCCATCTCAGAGTTTAGATTTTGCCCTGAAATAGCTCACCGGAACTGCATTGTGGGATTGTTGACGTGCTGTACTCTGCCTGCTGTTACCTACCTGGCTACCTGCCAAACTTTTTTGAATTTACTCGATATAAACTAATTAGTCAAAATTATATTTTAGAGTTTTACCAACGCAATATTTATCTGTTGACCTCTTACCCAACTTTTCTACACCGGGACTCTTTTTGGACATAATTAACAGAACTACTCACCCCTGAACACCGGAGGCTAAGTATCATTACAATGTTTTTTCACTGTAATTGTTGTAGCAACAACACGGAGGAGAATGTTCGTCTTAAGTTAAAGATAGCAGAGTTAGAGGCTCGGCTTCTGACGCAAATGCCAGGCAAGGATTATGCTAGTGTAGAAATAGAAAAATCTGCGTCAGTGCCACCAGGTAGAAACGATAGTTTTGTTAGCCCCCCGGCACAGCTCCTGCAGCCGGGCAATAACTTTCTCTTGGTCACTGGGAAGAAATGCCGTTGACCAGTTAAACCTGAATCGTTGCTAAAACCAACTGAGACTTTGAACAGGTTTTCCCCACTGGAGTCGGAGTCAAAGCCCGAGCCGACTTCGGAGGGGAATGGTCGGCAGGCATGTTCTACCGGTGGACTTGAAAAACTGAAAACTTTAGTCATTGGCGATTCAATCACACGCAGTATTAGACTAAAGAATCAGCCGGCGATCGTACATTGTTTACCGGGGGGCAGAGCCACCGACGTAGCCGCAAATCTGGGGTTGGTGCTAGCGAAGTCTAAAACTGGCAAGTATAGAGAGTACAGATATATTGTTATCCACGTTGGCACCAACGATGTTAGGATGAAACAGTCAGAGGTTACGAAGCAGAACATAGCATCAGCGTGTAAATTAGCTAGAAAGATGTCGGCATCGAGTAATTGTCTCTGGCCCCCTCCCAGCTAGGGGTGGTGACGAGCTCTACAGCGGACTTGCGCAACTCAATCGCTGGCTGAAAACGGAGTTCTGCCCGTCGCAGGAGGTAGAGTTTGTAGATAACTGGCCTTCTTTTTGGGACTCTCCCAGAAATAGGGCCAGGCCTGATCTGCTGAGGAGCGACGGACTCCATCCTAGCTGGAGTGGTGCTCTTCTTTTGTCTAGGAACATTGACAGGAGTCTCACTCCTATAGCTTTAACATGAGATAGGGTGCAGGTCAGGCTGCAGGCTGTTAGCCAGCCTGCTAGCATAGTGGAGTCTGTCAATAGCATAGCCAGAGTAGTTAGTACAGCTTTACCTATTGTCACTGTGACTTGTTCCAGGCTGAGAAAAGTTAAACAAGGTAGTGCTAACAAAAACAACCTTATTAAGATAAAGCCTTCCTCCACCTCGGTCAAAAATAAAAATAATTGTATCACTTCGCATCTCAAAATGGGACTCCTAAATATTAGATCTCTTGCTCCAAAGGCAGTTGCGGTAAATGAATTAATCTCTGATCATAAACTAGATGCTATTGGTTTATGTGAAACGTGGCTAAAGCCTAATGAATTCACTGCCTTAAATGAGGCCTCTCCTCCTGGCTATACTAGTGATCATATCCCTCGTGCGTCCCGAAAAGGAGGGGGTGTCGCTAATATTTATGACAGTAAATATAAACTTACTCTCAAACATATCACAGAGTTTCATTCTTTCGAAGTTTTACTCATGAAAGTTAACCAGGCCGATAAATCATTTTACATAGCTACTATTTATAGGACCTCCGGGCCATACACATTGTTCCTCAATGAGTTTCCAGAATTCTTGTCTAACCTTGTAGTCATGGCAGATAGTATTCTAATTTTTGGCGATTTCAATATCCATATGGAAAACCCCAATGATCCTCTTCAAAAAGCCATTCAAGCCATAATCGACTCAATGGGTTTCATCCAACATGTCTCAGGTCCAACACATTGCCACAATCATACCTTAGATTTAGTCCTGTCACGAGAAATAGATATTGTAGATCTAATAATTTACCCCCAAAATCCTGGATTATCGGATCACTGTCTTATTACATTTACCGTTAAAACAAGAAATCCACTTGCCCCCCAAACAATGAGTTTCAAAAGCCGTACTATAAATTCTCGGATTACAAATAAATTCCTTGATATTCTTACTAGTTCGCTCATAAATGACAGAGTAAATAAATCTGTAAACGATCAAATCGAGGATCTAAACTCAATACTGCGAAATACATTAGACATAGTTGCACCACTAAAAACTAAAGAAATACGCAACAAGAAACTTGCTCCTTGGTACACCGACAATACTAGAGCACTTAAGCAAGCCTCCAGAAAATTGGAGCGAAAGTGGCGCTCCACCAAGTTGTAAGTATTTAGACTAGCCTGGATAGACAGTACAGTACAATACCGAAAATCACTCACGTCTGCTCGATCAGCTTATTTCTCCAACCTGATTGAGGCGAACAAAAACAATCCAAAATTTCTCTTTGATACAGTTGCAAAGTTAACAAAAAAGCAAAGCTCCTGTGGAATGATCTGCCAATTAAGGTTAGAAATGCAAACTCAGTGCAAACTTTCAAGTGTCTACTAAAAACTAATCTCTACAGCACGGTTTATAATTAGGTGTAGCCTGGCCCGGGGGCGTGAAGGTGACCAGTAGGCTTGATACTGTCCACCCTTGCTGTCTTGCCAGGTGGGCTCTCGTCGCCACTGGGATGCCCTCCCTCCAATGCCCTTCGGGGGAAGAGTCACTAGCTTGTTGTTGACTCTCTGCGCACTTGTGCAGTTGGGCTGTACGCTGCTAGCAATACTCGGCCCTCATTCAGGGGGGTTGCGGTTGGTGGGTGTCCCTTTGGTTGATGCCTGGCAATGTGGGTGGATTGATTTCCTGCCTGTTGGGCCCTGTCCGGGGCCTCCCCCGAGTAGGGCCACAGTGTCACCGGACCCCCCCGTCTCAGTTTCCAAGGTGTTACGCTGCTATATTATTGTGCTGGGGGACATGAGGGATGTACTACTAACTTTTCTCAGTTTCCTCCAATTTTAAATTTTAGAAGGAGATGAGGTCCTGGTCCACACCTGCGGATTACCTGGTTTGGGGGGACCGTTGCTGTTCCTGTCCTTGTCCACCTGGTCATACTTCTGACCTAGTCTAAAATCGAATATACTCTGGATTTAGCCAAGAGATATGTATTTATTATTCCAATTGGACTCTTAATATCTCACCCGGCACAGCCAGAAGAGGACTGGTCACCCCTTTGAGCCTGGGTCCTCTCTAGGTTTCTTCCTAAAATTCGACCTTCTTAGAGAGTTTTTCCTAGCCACTGAAATTCAACACTGCTGTTGTTTGCTCCTTGGGGTTTAAGGCCGGGTGTCTCTGTAAAGCACTTTGTGACAACTGCTGTTGTAAAAAGCGCTTTATAAATACATTTTGATTGATTGATTGAAGCATTTCTAGATTTTGGTAATAAAATTATTCACACTGAGAAACAGTGCTGGGAGAAGCTGAAAAAAATAAAACATGTTGTTAGTTATACCTGTGTTTTGCACATTTGTATTTTGCACCTACATTTTTGTAGAACCAAATGTGTTTATAGCGGCTGTTTGTGTAAATCTGACAACAGAACAACTCCCACACACTGTCGCTTACTGCTGAAATATTTATTAAATCACAACAGATAAAGAACAAAAAAAATGTATGCACAATGGCGTGAATCAGTCTCAGTCATGTCAGGGTCAATCTCCACAAAAGCTCGTAAAATCAATTTACTTGCTCTAAGTCTAACATTTTGGGCATTCTGAATCCGCTTTGCTACTACTGCTCGTCTCTTTTCCACTGCTGACTCAATTACCACATTTGCAAACCAATAAATCATGATCAACAGCAGCACAACTTTAATCTCCATGGTTACTGTACTGTAGCAGTGTCACATGAATAAAGATGCTTGTCTGTCGCTGTGTATGGCGTACGGTGCATACATCAGAGTGCATAGAGTGGGGAGAACAAGTATTTGATACACTGCCGATTTTGCAGTTTTTCCCTACTTACAAAGCATGTAGAAAATCTGTAATTTTTATCATAGGTACACTTCAACTGTGAGAGAAGGAATCTAATCACATTGTATGATTTTTAAATAATTCATTTCCATTTTATTGCATGACATAAGTATTTCATCACCTACCAACCAGTAAGAATTCCGGCTCTCACAGACCTGTTAGTTTTTCTTTAAGAAACCCTCCTGTTTTCCACTCATTACCTGTATTAACTGCACCGGTTTCAACTCGTTACCTGTATAAAAGACACCTGTCCACACACTCAAACAGACTCCAACCTCTCCACAATGGCCAAGACCAGAGAGCTGTGTAAGGACATCAGGGATAAAATTGTAGACTTACACAAGGCTGGGATCAGCTGTAGGACTATAGGCAAGCAGCTTGGTGAGAAGGCAACAACTGTTGGCACAATTATTAGAAAATGGAAGAAGTTCAAGATTACGGTCGGGCTCCATGCAAGATCTCAATTTGTGGGGCATCAATTATCATGAGGAAGGTGAGGGATCAGCCCAGAACTACACTGCAGGACCTAGTCAATGACCCAAAGAGAGCTGGGACCACAGTCTCAAAGAAAACCATTAGTAACACACTACGCCCTCATGGATTAAAATCCTGTAACGCACGCAAGGTCCCCCTGCTCAAGCCAGCGCATGTCCAGGCCCGTCTGAAGTTTGCCAATGACCATCTGGATGATCCAGAGGAGAAATGGGAGAAGGTCATGTGGTCTAATGAAACAAAAAGAGCTTTTTGGTCTAAACTCCATTCGCCGTGTTTAGAGGAAGAAAAAGGATGAATACAACCCCAAGAACACCATCCCAACCGTGAAGCATGGAGGTGGAAACATTGGGGATGCTTTTGTGCAAAGGGGACAGGACGTCTGCACCGTATTGAGGGGAGGATGGATGGGGCCATGTATCGCGAGATCTTGGCCAAGCATCTCAAGGGCCTGGAGTGGCCTAGCTAGTCTCCAGACATGAACCCAATAGAAAATCTTTGGAGAGAGCTGAAAGTCCGTATTGCCCAGCGACAGCCCTGAAACCTGAAGGATCTGGAGAAGGTCTGTATGGAGGAGTGGGCCAAAACCCCTGCTACAGTGTGTGCAAACCTGGTGAGGAACTACAGGTAACTTATGATCTCTAATTGTAAACAAAGGTTTTTGTACCAAATGTTAAGTTCTGCTTTTCTGATGTATCAAATACTTATGTCATGCAATAAAATGCTAATGCTAGTAAAAGTTAGCTCTTCATAAAAACTTTTCTTTTTCAGTAAACCACTAGTTCATCCATAAAGCCGGACCATTTACCTCAGTGACTAAAGATTCTGCACACATTTTTATAAACATGAAGAATCACAGACCTGCACCCAATTTCAAATTTTTAATTGCAAGGCTATAGCCAGTCTTGCGTTTTATTTTCAACCAGATAATTTTTATTCAGAATTATCATTAGAACCCTCAAATACCAAAACAGTTATTAGTGACAGCCCTAATAAACAGTATGTTGCTACAACAAGATTTCTTTTTTTAATAAATCAAACGATTGAACTATTATGGCTCAGCCTCTAAGCTAAAATATCAGATGTGGAAAGCGTTAGCTGCCACTTCAAGGTCAAGAAGGTTACCATAATAATGGAGTCACTGCACTTTGGGTATGTCTGAGAACATATGTCACTTGCTAGCTTGAATCAGTCTTATCTTTGGTAGCAGTTGCAGTTTAAACTCTTAACAGTAAAATACCACAAAGCTCATGAACAATGACAGTAACCAAAAAACATGGGATTAAGTCTCATTGAAGGAGATAAATATTGTCCTGCATAGGGCTTCTAAAAATGTATATTTTTCATCTCCTGCCAACTCATAGTTTATAGAATATATTTTTAGGCAAGATTGCCTCAGAGCAGTGTTTCTTAAATGTTTTTGTACCAGATTTTTACCTAGTATCATGGTTCATCAAGTAATTTCATTTTCTATTTTAGGAGTAATTTGGGAAAATGGGGATTTAATTAGACTGTTGCCCTTTAGACAACTCGCAAAATTATTCAATCAAATCAATTATATTTTATCAAGTGCTTTTCATACAATAGGTTGTCCCAAAGTGCTTATACATTTGCCCATCCTAATACCCCAAAGAACAAGTAATAAAAATATGATGAACAGTGGCTAGAAAAACTCCCTGGTAGGGTCAGTATCTAGTATTTATACACACATAAATAATGCAGACATTTTCTTCATGTAGGTATACAACCATCGAAAAAAAAATGTGTTCATTAAAATAAGACAAGTTGTGCACTGGGGCCTCCAACTCCTTTCTATTCAGGCTTTCTATACTAGAACCCTTACATCCCTGACACACTCTCCGGACTTCTAACATCACTCAACGGCCACTTGATTACACCCCAGGGCTCTACACTGGCATTTTTTAAGCTGAAAAATGTAGATACACAGAAATAGATTTAGGTCTTTATGTTTTGTCTGTAGTGCTGACAATTACCCACAACAATTGACAATAACAGAGAGCTGAAAACATACTATACATACACTGATTAGCCATAACATTTTGACCACTGACAGGTGAAGTGAATAACACTGAATCTCTTTATCATGGCACCTGTCAGTGGATGGGAGCAAGAGAACGTTGAAAAATGAATATGAAATTAGTTTTCTTAGCATTATTTGAGGTCTGAAAACAATGCATATTTTTTTGGTTATTTTGACCAGTTGTTATTTTCTACAAATAAATACTCTAAATGACAATATTTTTATTTGGAATTTGGAAATAATGTTAGAATAAATCTAAACTGGTCCTTTTACTCAAACACATACCTATGAATAGTAAAACCAGAGAAACTGATCATTTTGCAGTGGTCTCTTAATTTTTTTTCAGGCAATATAGTTAACAATCTAGTCGGTACATTTAATGTTAATGTCCGTTCCAAAGATGTTGTCTGTTCTTTTTTTTACAGAGTAGACTTAACTATATTGCCTTGTAAATTTCAATGATGGCTTTTATTAAAAAATATCTGAGTGCTGCCAGCATAATATCCTGCTGCTAAAATAACGCTAATGAAGCTTTGTTTGGCCATCACGTAATATTACAAATAGACATAAAAAATTTAATCAAAGACCATCTCAATGATTCAGTCACATCAAATTAAAAAAATTATGTTTGTTAAATTATAAATCTTTAGTGAAATTGTCCTTGAATAGCACATCTTTTATGAATAGCGCAATTTTATGATGAGATAATATTCACTATAGCCTGCTCCCAACATACACACACAACCCTCTCACACACACACACACATACACAACCCTCAACTGGACAAAATCTTGCATCTTGCCTACTTTAGTTATGTATTAATAACTACTATTTTTATTTTCAGTCCTCGGTTCTTATTTGCTTTTACTTCCCTTATTCATTTTGTATTAATTGTTGCACCAATGGCCAGAACAAATTCCTTGTTTGTTGTGAAAATTGGCAATAAATCTCTTTTTTATTCTGAAAGTAGATCACATAGCTTAGTGGTTGGTTATTCAACTATCATTGTTTTCTAAAGCAACATATGTTAAGTCCCTCCATCCACTTCAAGTTTTCCTCAAGTCTTCTTTATTGCCCTACTCTCTGTAAACATCAGAGACTTTGGTGTACAATCATTCATGGAAGTCAGTTGTTTCTGAGATGCTACAACCACCACATCTGGCACCAAAAAGCATACCATGGACATAATCACAGATCATATGTCTCCGCCCTTCCATTCTAATGTTAGCTCGAACAACAACTAAACCAAATATGTTTCTGCATGCTTTATATTGAGTTGTAATCACACAACTGCAGCAGGCATTAAGGAGAAGGTGTACCTAATAAAATGGCCATTGAGTGTTTTAGCAGTCAAACGTTACAATTTAACTATAATTTCAAATATATCATAAGTGTATGCAATTACAATGCAAAAAAAAATCTACATATAAGATCCATTAATTAAAATGGTGAAAGAATAGTGTCAAAATGAAAGAGGTGGCCCTAATAATAACTATTGCGTAAAGGTTTGAAAACACCCCAATGAAGGGAAAACACAGCAGCCACAATATGAGCCATGACAACATGAAAAACACAATAAAGGCAAAGGAATTTCTGTCTGGCAAAGGAAGACCAAAAAATAAAGGGGCTTGAAATGGAGGATGGTTGGCTGAGGTATGAGAACCATCCCAAATTGGACAACATTACAACACAACAACCTATTATAAAAGGTAGGGATTGTAGAGACAAATGGTCCCCTTCAAGGGCTACTGGAAACTGGGACTTTAAGCAGACGTATAGACAGAGTTGTAACATCAGCAGTCAAGGATGCCAACAGGCAACAATTAGCGTAATGTGCACTAATGGTCACAAAGCTGTGTTGCTTTGGGCTTGAACGACTGCAGCGCATTGACAGACTGCCTGGGTTTGTCTTCGACTAATTTTCCAAGGATGGGAAGCACACAAAGGCTGGAATTAAGCTCCCACGCCCCAAGACTGTTGAAGCCTGATTAACAAGAGAGCCTTACTCCCCATGTCCTCAGACTTGAGTTTATGGCTCATACATATCTATAAAAATTATTACATCTTTGTAGCCTCAACTTAAGATATATTTCTACCTTTCCATTTTCTTTGTACCTACAATATGGGAAATGCAAACTGTGGTTTACTGGTAAATTTGCACATTAAATACATATTTGACATTTATTATCTAGCAGACTACGGTTGTAGAAATTGCGGTCTCTGCCTACATATCACGTACAGCATTTTTCTTCACCTATGGCTAACTAACATTTGATTCAAGACGATTGTCATGTCGTATGCCTCGGAAATGTATGCTACAATGCAACAGGGGCGTTTGAAGAGTAATGTCTATTGTGTGTGTAGCCGACCTAAGCCACTAAAAGCGAATCTACCTGTTACAAGTATTAATCACCCATATTCTTAACGGCTTCTGTCTGAATTAATTTCTTATGAAGAAATTATCATCATACACGAACACACCAAATGTTGTAACTGAACTAAATGCAGCAATTGCATGTTAGCGGTTGTTAAGAACGTGTTATGAGAACATTGTCGCGAAAACGCCACATTCACACCTAAATGGCATTGCGCCTGAAAGATGGATGACCAATGATTATGTGCCACACATTGTAAAACCTGGTCTGACTAACACATTCGTAGCTGTAACAGATGCAGATTTTCTTGAAAGATTTGAATGTTGTACTAAAGGAAGAATGTACAAATGTTAACCAAAAGGTTTGGTTTCCCTGTGCTTCGAGCTTCTGTGTTCATGGAATGCTGCAGTGCACTGCCGCCATCTTACTTCTGTCTCACTAGTTTACAGGAAACATGTTGACGAAAGAAACCTATTCTGTTATCCAGGGACGCTATGTGAAATGAGGTATGGCAATTATGATAGTCTTACTTTTAATTATTAAAGTGAAGCATGTCTTTAGGCAATATAAAACTAAATTTATAGAAACCATCATGTAGATTTTTTTTTCTAACACGCCCAACACTAAATAGCCTACCCTCGAAGCATACACAATTTATTAATTTGTTGCAAATTGATCACAATGTCCATCATCTGTGTATGCAGCATTGCATAATGCCATTTTGAATAGGATTTGCGGTGAAAATGTCGAGGGAAAATAATACGTTTCTTTGCATATGGCAATCCCTCTTGGTCGTCTCTTCTTTTCAGTACAAATTCAATGTAGTCTAATGATGTCTCACTGTGAAAAATTAAACATCCTACGCATACGTTGTTAAACTTAAATGAAGGCATTGACAGAAAGGTTTAACTGAATGTAACAGCACTTAGTAAAAACACAATAATGGCTACAAGAAAGAGTTGTAGCCTGCCACACAACTATTGTATTTCGCTTCAAACAAAATTTGATTAAAGCTGTCTAACACATCGGCTATACAAAAGTTAACGGTGTTCACCGCCCCGCAGTTTCATGTCGTTATATTCACACGTAATTATAATCAATGATTTGGAATAGGAATCACCCCGTTGCTCCCTCTGCCAATAGCAGCGGAAGAGAATAATGACATAAAGCACATAATTTTTCCTTAATTCCCCCGGTTTCTTACCTCTACCGCTTGCCCAGCGGCCGCAAAAATCAGAAGCAACAAAGAAATACGGTCCCCCATGCCGTAATCTTGTCACAACGCGTCCTGTGTAGTATGTCTAGGTTTATTGTATATATCCGTCGGTATGTATACAGCGCCTATCTCCGTAGTTTCGCTACTGTTCGTCTGTTTGTTTGATAGAGAACGATAGCGAGGCTTCCCAGCTGCTCCAGCGAGCTAGATCACCTGACCGAACTCGACTGGACGAGAGAATAGGATTAAAGGTGGTGGGAGGTAGGGATAGGGGTGGCAGTTTGTGTGTGTGATCCGGTTTTTACTATACATATGGGTTAAACCTGTCAGTGGTTTCCACAAGGGGGGAAAAGGCAATGTCCAGTGTAGCGCTTAAGTTTCTGGTAGAACTTACATTTAGGTAGCAAACAGAAGAAAAGCTTTGTCTCATTTTGTGTCAGCAGGTTTAATCTGTTGCTCTTGATCACTAGTCTACTCACAAATTCAAATCATATAAAATAATGAAAAGTGGACTGAACTATTTAGTGTTATGCTGGCATGTAAATAGTTCAAAAAATCACCATACTACAACACAAGGAAATACCTGGACATTACGAGGTCTCAACTAAAGTCAACACAAAGGTCACTGATTAAAACAGCAACATGCTTTATGTTTTTACTCATTTTGATGAATAGGTTATTGAAGAAGAGATCACTGATGAGAAAGAAAGCCTGTATTTAAGGTTGCCACAGACTGCGAGACAGGATGAAATGTAGTCACGGCCAACTACAACGTTCCAAGCATCTGACTGACTGAACACTTGGTTTGCCAGCCACTCCTGATTTAACCGAGTCCTCAGCTTCCATCCTGGAGTTGCTGCATACATTTTTGGATGCATTAATTATAAATAAACAGATGGGAAATACCTCATCCTTAGTGCAGTAGTTGTACCACTTTTTTACTCCAATGTATGGAAGGCCTCAAAACATTGTTAAAACTAGAGTATAATGTTTAAACAATGAATGTTTAGTTAGTATACAAAGCTGCTCAATGTCCAACAAGATTTTTGAAACCCAGATATATTATGTGATGTGGTATTTCATGTTTTAGTTTAGACATACATTTAAATGCTACTTATTGTGATATAAGTGATATTGACTTGTTTCCAATAAAGATCCAAATACTTGCGAAGTATGTCGCATATTGGAAATGGTATTTTAACCCAGGTCTGAAAGACACACAGGGTTCAAAAGCATTTGAATCGCTGTGTTGGTGTGACATGTTCTGGATTGTATGGACTACACTGTGTGGCTAATCTGCCCATTGACAAACCCTATAGTCCAAATTTGGTTTTTTTTGTGTGTGTCTGTAGGTCGGTGTCAGTTCACTAACAATTTTTAGCTACCTCAAACTCATTTATATGGAACACATTAACAAAGGGACCTTGAACCTAAGGCAGACGTTAACCAAACAATTATCTAGCCTTCACTTGGCTGCCTAGATTACATTTTGCATCCAGTTGTGTATACTGCTTTGTTTTTAAATGAATTACCAATGATATGAAATTACATAGAAATTATTTGCATGAACATTATCATTAGGATTTATATGGATTATTAATCATTAGGATTTATAAGTTTGCGTAAGTTACATGAACAGAAAATATCATTTTACAATACCTAATCATTTCATTACTGTTTAACAAATAATCTATAGCCTAGCTATTTGTACTCATTGTGCTTGTCAGTAGCTAAAAGTTAACATCTCAACAAGTTAATGTGATACATTATTATGGTACTCTAGAACATAGGTTTTCAACCCCCTCCTGGGGACCCCCCAGCCATCTCATGGTTTAGTTTTAGCCCTGAACTAGCTCACCTGATTCAACAGGTAAGTGTTTGTTAATTAGTTAAAAAGTTGATTCAGGTATACCTCTAATAGATGGAATGGCTGAGGGGTCCCCAGGAGAGGGTTGAAGACCTATGCTCTAGAATGTGCCCTCTAAGGCAAAGTGCTCAACCAAAGGTTATTTTCAATTACACAGCTATGCTTGAAGACCAATCATTGGTACAGACCAAATAAATATTGTTAGTAAAGCATGTGTTAAAAACACCACTGGTCAAAAAGTCCTTTCTATCTCTAATAATCTTAGGGCTGAATCCTAAATGGCATGTGATTCCCAATATATTATGTTAGTTTTGACCAAGGGCATATTCAAATGGTACTAAATGGTACGAAATTGTTCTCACAATAATGACCAGCAGTACTGTTCTTTGTTGTAAATCCAGTTGCTTACAATGTTTATTTCACCTTTTTAACAAGTCAGTTGAGAACCAGTTCTTATTTTCGATGAGCCTAAGAGCCTAAGATATGAATCATAGTAGGGTGAAGCTAGGCCTAGATGCTGATCTTGGGTGAGTTTGGCATTTCTACCACTAATAGTGTAGGTACAGGTTGTGAGATGGGAAGCAGGTACAAAATCTGTACCAAGGGGAACCTTTGTCCCAGAACTGAATAATATTGCAAATATGGAATAGTATTACCCTGGATGACAAAATCATGGGTGTTGGAAATTAAACTTCAATCTAAGCAGTTTTGGACTAGTGGTAAAATTGCCTTATATGGCCTTTTATTGAATAGAAATGTTGATTCGCTTAGCAATTTGTCAGTGAAAGGCTGGCTGTCTACTTTGTGTTGGATACTCGTACAGTCTTCAGAAGCCTACTTTACTTTTGTCAGGTCTGTATTTCAGATACACACTTATTGACTAACATACATTAGATTACTGACACATACAGAATTACTAATACACTAAGGCCAAAAATAGCCCTTTTTGTTGTGAGACCCGGCACACAACAAAATAATTTTCCTTGGCTTGCTATACATGAGGACTTGTGATTCTCTCTCTTACTCGCACACACGCATGGAAGGCTATACAACCATCTCAAAAAGGTTTGTGTCCACTGAGAGGCAAATCATTTACAAATAAATGTTTAGCATTTAATGACAGCAACTCAACCTACAGCAGAAGTGCACACTCAACCAAAATATCCCCAAGAGCCACAAGAAAAATATTTAAAATCAGGTAAATGTCAACACAAACATAACATCTAGAGATTTTCTGAACATGCTTCAACTACAGCAAGAACTCTAAATTGAAATAGCATTCATGGGAGGGTTGCTAGTAGTGATGTGCAGTTCACAAACGATTAGTTCTTTTGAACTAGTCTTTGTAACTTTTTATTGAGTCCTTTTTTATAGTGACTCGTTCAATTTTATCGTTCATTCACACGTTTGACATCGGAGTTCTATAATATGATCACGGTCCTCCAGCTCAGTACTCCGATCAACGTCTATATACATTCGCAGAGAAAAATATGTATTAGTTGTGTATTTAACCACTACGTAACCAAGCTATACATCTGTTTGAATAGTTTGAATATTTCTTTAGACACCATTAGCCATTGTGTTGAACTGAGTAAAACCAATTCTTACATTTTCCTCTACCACAAATAGCATATATGAACTGTACAGCTTTTGCCACTGGCCGTTTTAACAGCTTATTAGCCAGTAATAGTAGATACTAGTAAGCCTAATACCTTAGTAGTAATAAGAATTGAGCAATTGCTAGCGAGACTGAAGATTAACATTTCCCTGCCAAAGCTATTTCATTTCGTGGCACAAAAACATTCATTTTTCTTTCATTTGTGAATGACAGGGATACAATAAATATAGGTGACAATGACTTTCTCGTCAAGTGAAAAGACGAGAGAATTGTGGAAACCCCAACTTTTTATTGCCCAAGGGGTTTTGATAAAGCCTATATTCTTACCCCCAAAAGCATGCACAGATGCGTCCCTTTGAAAATCCACCAGAAACAGTCACAATATAACTGTAAACAGTTTTAGTTTAGGCTTTCTATAACATAGCTACTGAATGATGTAGCCAGCAAAATTTTTTTCTACCCTGACCCAAAAAGCACGCACGTATGCATACTTAAAGAATCCCCAAGAAATAGTTGCAATACTGTATAACCGTGAACAGTTTGTTTAGGCTTACTATAACGTAGCTACTGAATGTAGTAGCCAGCTAAGTTTGTCTACCCTGACCCAAAAAGCATGCACGGTTGCATACTTCGAAAACCTACAGAAACAGTCGCAATACCGTAAACAGTTTTATTTTGGGCTTTCTATAATGTAGATATTGAAGGTTATAGCCAGCGAAATATTTGTCTAACCGGGATAAATCTTAATGCATGCATTGTTTAGACTATGAGGAGATTTGATCACGGAACCTATAGCTTCCAGTTCAGCTTCTCTAACCACTATGCTATTTAACAGGGTAAGTCAATCAATCACTCACTCGCTCAGTCAGTAAGAGACATTCGTTCTTCTAGGCCGGCTCCGGTTATTAGCTCCGGTTATTAAGTCCAGCAAAAAAACTGATGAAAACAAGCACAGAGTCGCTGCCTTTGCCTTAGTAAAAAAGACCTGTGAATGACTAACTTGTTCAGTTTTATCATTCATTTGAACGACCGGCAGCGGAGGTCTACTAACCATGGAACACGCTGTTAGTTTAACGTTTACAAATAAAAATAGTTCAAGACAGTGGCATTATAAAGATATGTTTGTAACAGATAATTGGACACATGGTAGGCCTAAAAAAGTATGTATTAGTTGATTTTTTTATTGTAATGATAAACACAGATGAAATTGTACACCAAGCATTTGCCTACGTAAAAATGACTTGTAAACAACTGACTCGTTCAGTTTTATCTTTCTATTGTACGTTCGTTTCGATCATTTGAACGACTAGCAGCAGTGTTCTACCCAACCATGGAATACGCTGTTAGTTTTATGTTCGCAAAAGAAAAATAGATCGAGACAGTAGCATTATAAAGACATTTACCAATGATAAATACAGAGGAAATCCTACACAGAGCCTTTGCCTAAGTAAAAATTACTTGTGAACGACTGACTTGTTCAGTTTAATCTTTCTATTAAAAAAAAATCTTTCATTTAGACGGCTGCCAGGGGGGTTGGGTTAGGGGGTTGGGTTGGCTGTAGGCATTACTGACTCAAATTAACAAAATGACTCGAAAGATTCAAACTTTTTACTGAACGCCTCGACAAGATCCGAGTCAATAGAAAGAGTCGAACTTCCCATCAATAGTTGCTAGGAAGAAGAACCAAACTGCCAATCTTAACTTTGCTAGAGATAACATTCACTTCCATAAACGCTTTGGTATGCCCATTGTCCATACAGATGAGTACAAAATTGGTTTTCCGTCAAAATCGCTGTTTGGCAAAAACCCAACACCATCTACCACCAAAAGAAACTTATTCCAACCAGTGTTAATTTTGTCACCTATGATAATCTTACTTAGAATTTCATCAATAAAATAAAAGTCACTAAATTAGCCCTCAAGTATTTGGACAACGCTTTCTGATTCTGCACATTATGGGAGGTAAGAGGTAGCCTAAATATGCATATTATTTCATGTTATTAAAGGTCTGTCATTTTAGTCAGTAATTGCAGCAGTTTTTTTCTTATGCAATAATGAATATTTAGGCTCCATTACTTCTGTCATATGCATGATCAGATAGCTTTTCTTAATTACAATAGACTTGTTGTCCAGAGTTATAATAGACATAGTTCACAAAATTAAAAACAACAAAAAATGACTAAAAGCTGTCAAAATTAACACTGAACCCAACAGCATGGTGGTGGTAATGTCAAGGTTTGAGGCTTATTTTCCTCCTCTGGAAAACCTTGTCGACTACACATCATTGACAGAACCATGAATTCTGAGGTATACCAAGAGATCCTCGAAACAGAACGTCAGCTAAAGCTGGGCCAAAAGGTATTCTTCCAATAAGACTACGACACAAGAAATTCAAGCAAATATACCAGATAATGGCTCAAAAAGTCCTGACCTTAAAGTTGATTGACAAATAAATTAATTATCCGCCAACACTCATTGAAAAACATATGTCAGCAACAGACAAAAATTGGCAAGTTTTTACAAAAAATAATGTATGAAAACAAACAGAAAACTAGATTTAAAAATGAACATGAATTCTTGTTAAAAATCTGTTTGATTAAGGTAATCTTTTTGGGGGCGTATTTATTATATATGTTTGGGCCCCCCTGACAAAATTGGCCCATGATTGAATGTACTAAACCCTGCTGTAAAATAGTCCATTACAACTGAAGTGGTTTTCACTGATCTGATCAGGTACACTCACCTAAAGGATTATTAGGAACACCATACTAATACTGTGTTTGACCCCCTTTCGCCTTCAGAACTGCTTTAATTCTACGTGGCATTGATTCAACAAGGTGCTGAAAGCATTCTTTAGAAATGTTGGCCCATATTGATAGGAAAGCATCTTGCAGTTGATGGAGATTTGTGGGATGCACATCCAGGGCACGAAGCTCCCGTTCCACCACAAAGATGCTCTGTTGGGTTGAGATCTGGTGACTGTGGGGGCCATTTCAGTACAGGGAACTCATTGTCATGTCCAAGAAACCTATTTGAAATGATTCAAGCTTTGTGACATGGTGCATTATCCTGCTGGAAGTAGCCATCAGAGGATGGGTACATGGTGGTCATAAAGGGATGGACATAGTCAGAAACAATGCTCAAGTAGGCCGTGGCATTTAAACAATGCCCAATTGGCACTAAGGGGCCTAAAGTGTGCCAAGAAAACATCCCCCACACCATACCACCACCACCAGCCTGCACAGTGGTAACAAGGCATGGTGGATCTATGTCCTCATTCTGTTTACGCCAAATTCTGACTCTACCATCTGAATGTCTTAACAGAAATTGAGACTCATCAGACCAGGCAACATTCTTCCAGTCTTCAACTGTCCAATTTTGGTGAGCTCGTGCAAATTGTAGCCTCTTTTTCCTATTTGTAGTGGAGATGAGTGGTACCCGGTGGGGTCTTCTGCTGTTGTAGCCCATCCGCCTCAAGGTTGTGCGTGTTGTGGCTTCACAAATGCTTTGCTGCATACCTCGGTTGTAACGAGTGGTTATTTCAGTCAAAGTTGCTCTTCTATCAGCTTGAATCAGTCGGCCCATTCTCCTCTGACCATAAGCATCAACAAGGTGTTTTCGCCCACAGGACTGCCGCATATTGGATGTTTTTCCCTTTTCACACCATTCTTTGTAAACCCTAGAAATGGTTGTGCGTGAAAATCCCAGTAACTGAGCAGATATACTCAGACCGGCCCGTCTGGCACCAACAACCATGCCACGCTCAAAATCACCTTTCTTTCCCATTCTGACATTCAGTTTGGAGTTTAGGAGATTGTCTTGACCAGGACCACACACCTGAATGCATTGAAGCAACTGCCATGTGATTGGTTGATTAGATAATTGCATTAATGAGAAATTGAACAGCTGTTCCTAATAATCCTTTAGGGGAATGTATATCGACACATGCTCTCACTTAAAATGGTTAAAAGGGAATCAATCTGTAATTTTAGGCAATTCACAGAAGTTCTTCCCCAACAACATTAAGCAAGAAAACATTCCAAATCACACCCACATGACAAGGTAAAAATGGTCCAGTCCATAGAGTCATGATAGGTGATCCAAAAGTTCAAACAGCAATATGTGCAGTGTACTTGGCAAGTCCACCACATAACCCATTCTGTGCACTTTTATTTAGGGTCAAGGGATTCTGCTCTTTGTTTATTCAAGTCATGTCAGAGGGCCGGCTTATTTTCGATTGCAGCCAGGATACGGAGGGGGTGGCGAGTAGTTGTCTGTCCTGGGTGGGGTGGGGCTATAGGGAGGGGGGCACACGGCCGGGGGGTACATCTCGTAATCATATGAGTACGGAGGTGGAGGTCCTAGAAAAAAAAGAATGCAAACAGAGAAAGAAGTGTGGACATTTTAGTGGCTGGAGAGGAAAAAATGCACATACATTTAAATACAGACCCATGACTTTACAAGTTGTCCCTGTAAACGAAAAATTGTCCATCGGCTTATCTAGTTAAATAAAGGTGAAAAAAGCGCCATTCGACCAAGATACAACCCGCCCTTTAGTTGGTAACTGGATTAGAGCATCTGCTAAGTTACTAAGTGTCAATGTTTATTTGGCATTTAGTTTGTTTTGGGTCATTGGAGGAATAACAATGCCCTCTAGTGGTGGAGTCATTGCACAGTAGGAGAAAAGGAGAATAAGATGATGTGGATTATAATTTATACGCTCACATGGAAAGGATTGGGTGACCGGATCCTCGATCAGGACTAACATTTGAATTGTTTAGCAGATACTCTTATGCAGAGAGACTAACAAGAGCAGTTATGACGCTTTTCCACTCTATTTAACCGGCTTGACTCTACTCGCCCCTTCTCGCTTTGGGAGATTTTCCACAGCATAGTACCAGCTTGACTACACGCCTCACCTCGGTTCGTTTTCCAGTGCACATAGTACCCTGTACCCGCCCATAGTGACATCCCAGGAAAACTCCAATGCAACACACACGAGAAACAATAATGGAGATATTGTACACCTGATTCCGGCGAAAGCCAGCATTTGCCAAGGAAACGTAAACCCTGCAGTGAACAGAAAAATCTATTGAATGAACTACATTTTCTTTTAAACTGACAAGTGTTGAACGTAAAGTAGCAAATCAAAAGTAACCTAAATCTGGATAACATGGTCACAGACCCTGTTTGAAAAACAGTGAAAATGTAGAATAGAATTATTGCCCTGCAGTATAAAAGATGACTCAACACCAACACATTTAAAACAACCTACATAAATCCTCCATCTTGATTAAAAGGTATAAATAATTGCCTTATGAATTGCCGGCTATAATACCACGCCGACTGACTCAAGAATCGTGCATAGGTCCATAGGGGAAATACGATCGCTTAAATTACGAGTCTGGTCCTATCCCCTGTCAATGAAATTAACCCATTTCAGTGTAAGGACCCCTGGGACAAAACAGCAAAGACGTGCCGTTCTGCTTGGCTGCACGCTTGTCCAATCAGAAGTCTTCCTTGTTTTCACGTCACCTTTTGGTATCGCCTCAGCTCGCTTGGAACCTCGACGGAGCAGGTACCAAAAAAGTATCTGGTACCAGGTACTATCCTAACTTTTGCCCAGTGGAAAAGCAAAAAAGGCGAGGCGTGTAGAGCAGAGTCGGGCTGGTACCATGCAGTGGAAAAGCTCCCAAAGTGAATAGAGTTGAGGCGAGTAGAGTCAAGCCGGTACCATGCTGTGGAAAAGCACCATTATTTGGAGTAAAGTGCCTAACTCGTGCTGACAACTACTTTTGGTGTCAGCTAAGGGATTTGTATCAGCAATCTTTCATTCAGTGACGTATGAATAACGCACACGTTTCTACGTGATATCTGGTCTTACCTGGGTAGCCCTGGCTCACAGTGTTGATATAAGAGGTGTTGAACACCCCGACACGTGCCCCTCTCCCATTCTTCACACACATACACACACAAAGGAAGAAGGCTGCCACCGCTCCCATCAGAAACACCACGCCAAACACGATGCCCGAGATCGCTGTGCCCCTGGAAATCAGACAGTGTCAGTAACCGAATGGCTTATCCTTTAGAAATGTTGTACTTTAGTTAAAGCTTGTACAGTATATATTGGCATATTCTGTCCTTGAGATAGGCAGACCTAATTTCTTCAAGTTAGTTGCTTTACTTGAGAATGTTTTCAGTCAACTAGTAACAATCAAGTAAATAGTGCATTTTTTTTAATTCAAGAGAAAATTACATTGTTGATAGCATGCATGTAGTTCCTATAGTATTCTTCACATTTGTACACTTCTCAAATAAATTAAGGGAACACTGAAATCACACATTGGGTCTTGACTGTACATTGTGTAATT
The DNA here is from genome assembly GCF_011004845.1 of Esox lucius. Classification (NCBI taxonomy): domain Eukaryota; kingdom Metazoa; phylum Chordata; class Actinopteri; order Esociformes; family Esocidae; genus Esox; species Esox lucius. Next base: position 24,301,214 of record NC_047590.1, read on the forward strand.
CGTTGCGAACAAAATGACATAACAGTCAATGGAAACCAAAATCACCAACCGATTGAGGTTTAGATTCAAACTCACACCGAAAATCAGAGTAAACAATTGAAATCACAAGATGTTCCAACTTCCAACTGTAAATTTCTTCACGGCAACTCATAACGTGACTCAGTAGTGTGTATGGCCCCTATGTGCCGGTATGCTCTGCCGACAACGCCTGGGCATGATCCTGATGAGATGGTGGATAGTGTCCTCGGGGATCTCCTCCCAGACCTGGATCAGGGCATCAGTGAGCTCCTGGACAGTCTGTGGCATTACTTGGCAGTGTCGGATGCACTGATACATAACGTCTCGGAGGTTCTCAGTTGGATCCAGGTCTGGGAAACGTGAGGGCCTGTCAATAACATCAATGCCTTCATCATCCAGGAACTGCCTACACACTCTGGTCACATGAGGCCGGGCATTGTCCTGCACCAGGAGGAACCCAGGGCCCACTGCACCAGCTTAAGGTCTGAGGATTTCATCCCGATACCTAACAGCAGCCATGGTACTGCTGGCTAGCACGTGGAGGTCTGTGCGACCCTTCAAAGATATGCCTCCTCAGACCATCACTGACCCACCGCCAAACCAGTCATGTTGGATGATGTTGCAGGCAGCATAATAGTCACCACAGCATCTCCAGACTCTTTCACGTCTGTCACGTGTGACTAGTGTGAACCTGCTCATCTTTGAAGGGAATGGGGCACCAGTGGCAGACCTACCAATTGTGGTGTTCTCTGGTGAATGTCAATCGAGCTGCACAGTGCTGGGCTGTGTGCAAAGGTCCCACTAGAGGATGTTGGGCCCTCATGCCACCCTCATGGAATCTGTTCCTGACAATTTGATCAGAAACATGTACACCAGTAGCCTGCAGGAGGTCATTTTGTAGAGCTCTGGCAGTGCTCCTCCTGTTCCTCCTCGCACGAAGGAGCAGCTACCATTCCTGCTGCTGAGTTGATGACCTTCTACAGCCCTGTCCAGCTCTCCCTGTGTAACGGTATCTCCTCCATGCTCTTGACACCATACTGGGAGACACAGCAAACCTTGCGACGGCATGTATGAATGTGTCATCTTGGAGGAGCTGGACTGCTTGTGCAACCTGAATGGGCTGCAGGTACTGCCTCATGCTACCAGAAGTGACAAGGCCACTAGCAAAACACAAAACTAGAGAAGAATCAGTCAGTCAATTGTCTGTGGCCACCACCTGCAACACAATTCCCTTTTTGGGGATGTCTTGCTGTTACCTCTCCAGTGCACCTGTTATCACTTTCATTTGTACCAAAACAAGTGACACTGATTCACAATCGCTTTTGCTTCCTAACTGGACAGATTGATATCCCTGAACTTTAACTGACTTGGTGTTATACTGTGATGATTACGTGTTCCCTTACATTTTCTGAGCAGTGTACAACAACAAATAGATTATTTTAGTAATATGCACACAACATTACAGAGATATAAAACAATCTAAATTCCAAAACAAATGTTTTGTTGGGTCTCAGGGGGGTTGGCTATAATTGGCTAATTTTCTTTTTGTCAGAAAAGCTATGGCTAGATTTTAAACTAACACACTTCCAAATGAGTAAAAAATTAACCAGCTCAAATTAACCACTGGTCCTGCCCTCAATCACCCCCTGTTCAAAAAATGTTTCCACAGAAATACTTCCTTCCTTGCTTTGGGGTTATTTCATGCATTTTACACAAAGAGCTGTTAAGGAGCAAAATGAGGCAGCTCTTTCTGGTGAACAGAGCCAGACAAGCCAGCTCACCAAAATGTCTCCAAATGCCCATCACTATCAGCTAGTACAACTAAATCATTCCAACTAAATCAATTTTTCTTTAAGAAACCCTCCTGTTCTCCACTCATTACCTGTATTAACTGCACCTGTTTCAACTCGTTACCTGTATAAAAGACACCTGTCCACACACTCAATCAAACAGACTCCAACCTCCCCACAATGGCCAGGACCAGAGAGCAGGGATAAAATTGTATACCTGCACAAGGCTGGGATCGGCTATAGGACAATAGGCAAGCAGCTTGGTGAGAAGGCAACAACTGTTGGCACAATTTTTAGAAAATGGAAGAAGTTCAAGATGACGGTCAGTCTCCCTCGGTCTGGGGCTCCATGTAAGATCTCACCTCGTGGGGCATCAATGATCATGAGGAAGGTGAGGGATCAGCCCAGAACTACACAGCAGGACCTGGTCAATGACCTGAAGAGAGCTGGGACCACAGTCTCAAAGAAATTAGTAACACACTACATCCACCGTCATGGATTAAAATCCTGCAGCGCACGCAAGGTCCCCCTGCTCAAGCCAGCGCATGTCCAGGCCCGTCTGAAGTTTGCCAATGACCATCAGGAGGAATGGGAGACGGTCATGTGGTCTGATGAGACAAAAATAGAGCTTATTGGTCTAAACTCCACTCGCTGTGTTTGGAGGAAGAAGAAGGATGAGTACAACCCCAAGAACACCATCCCAAATGTGAAGCATGGAGGTGGAAACATGATACTTTGGGGATGCTTTTCTGCAAAGGGGACAGGACGACTGCACCTTATTGAGAGGAGGATGGATGGGGCCATGTATCGTGAGATCTTGGCCAACATCCTCCTTCCCTCAGTAAGAGAATTGAAGATGGGTTGTGGCTGGGTCTTCCAGCATGACAACGACCCGAAACACACAGCCAGGGCAACTAAGGAGTGGCTCCGTAAGAGGCATCTCAAGGTCCTGGAGTGGTCTAGCCAGTCTCCAGACCTGAACCCAATAGAAAATCTTTGGAAATGATCAGCTGAGGGCAACGCAAATTGGGGTTTAAATAGTTTGACTAGAGTACCTTGCCATGTGTGACAGAAACACAACCAAAATTCATATTTTTCTAAAAGTCCACGTCATGAGATATTCCTGAAGGCACATAGTCATTTTATCAAACAATCCATTATTCAGCTCGGTCCCAGTCTGTTGTCCGACTTTGTTGTCGTTTCATCTGACCTGCGGCCACATGTCTTGGAGCTGTCAACTGATCACCACCTGGTGGTGAGTTGGATCCGATGGCGGGGGAGGAAGCTGGACAGACTCGGCAGGCCCAAGCGTACTGTAAGGGTCTGCTGGGAACGTCTGGCCGAGTCTCCTGTCAGAGAGATCTTTAACTCCCACCTCCGGCAGAGCTTTGACTGGATCCCGAGGGAGGCTGGAGATATTGAGTCCGAGTGGACCATGTTCTCCACCGCCATTGTCGAAGCGGCCGCTCGGAGCTGTGGCCGTAAGGTCTCTGGTGCCTGTCGAGGCGGCAATCCTCGAACCCGGTGGTGGACACCGGAAGTAAGGGATGCTGTCAAGCTGAAGAAGGAGTCCTATCAGGCCTGGTTGGCTTGTGGGACTCCTGAGGCAGCTTACTGGTACCGACAGGCCAAGCGGACTGCAGCCCGGGTGGTTGTGGAGGCAAAAACTCGGGCCTGGGAGGAGTTCGGTGAGGCCATGGAGAAGGACTATCGGCTGGCCTCGAAGAGATTCTGGCAAACCGTCCGGCGCCTCAGGAGAGGGAAACAGTGCCCTACCAACGCTGTTTACAGTAGAGGTGGGCAGCTGTTGACCTCAACTGGGGATGTCGTCGGGCGGTGGAAGGAGTACTTCGAGGATCTCCTCAATCCCGCCGTCACGTCTTCTATTGAGGAAGCAGAGGATGAGGGCTCAGAGGTGGACTCGTCCATCACCCGGGCTGAAGTCACCAAGGTGGTTAAGAAACTCCTCGGTGGCAAGGCACCGGGGGTGGATGAGATCCGCCCTGAGTACCTCAAGTCTCTGGATGTTGTGGGGCTGTCTTGGCTGACACGCCTGTGCAACATCGCGTGGCAGTCGGGGACAGTGCCTCTGGGATGGCAGACCGGCATGGTGGTCCCTCTTTTTAAGAAGGGAGACCGGAGGGTGTGTTCCAACTATAGGGGGATCACACTTCTCAGCCTCCCCGGGAAAGTCTATGCCAGGGTTCTGGAGAGGAGAATACTGCCGATAGTAGAACCTCGGATTCAGGAGGAACAGTGTGGTTTTCGTCCAGGCCGTGGAACACTGGACCAGCTCTATACCCTCTACAGGGTAATGGAGGGTTCATGGGAGTTTGCCCAACCAGTCCACATGTGTTTTGTGGATTTGGAGAAGGCATTCGACTGTGTCCCTCGCGGCATCCTGTGGAGAGTGCTTCGGGAATATGGGGTCCTGGGTCCTTTGCTAAGGGCTGTCAGGTCCCTGTATGACCGAAGCAGGAGCTTGGTCCGCATTGCCGGCAGTAAGTCAGACTTGTTCCCTGTGCATGTTGGACTCCGGCAGGGCTGCCCTTTGTCACCGGTTCTGTTCGTAATTTTTATGGTCAGAATTTCTAGGCGCAGCCAGGGGCCGGAGGGTGTCAGGTTTGGGGACCACACAATTTCGTCTCTGCTCTTTGCGGATGATGTTGTCGTGTTGGCCCCTTCAAGCCAGGACCTTCAGCATGCACTTGGACGGTTTGCAGCCGAATGTGAAGCGGTGGGGATGAAAATCAGTACCTCCAAATCCGAGGCCATGGTCCTCAGTCAGAAAAGGGTGGCTTGCCCACTTCAGGTTGGTGGAGAGTGCCTGCCTCAAGTGGAGGAGTTTAAGTATCTAGGGGTCCTGTTCACAAGTGAGGGAAGGATGGAATGGGAGATTGACAGACGGATCGGTGCAGCTTCTGGAGTAATGCGGTCGATGTATCGGTCTGTCGTGGTGAAGAAAGAGCTGAGCCGCAAGGCGAAGCTCTCGATTTACCAGTCAATCTACGTTCCTACTCTCACCTATGGTCATGAGCTTTGGGTCATGACCGAAAGGACAAGATCCCGGATACAGGCGGCCGAAATGAGCTTTCTCCGCAGGGTGGCTGGGCGATCCCTTAGGGTGAGAAGCCCGGTCACCCGGGAGGAGCTCAGAGTAGAGCCGCTGCTCTTCCACATCGAGAGGGGTCAGCTGAGGTGGCTTGGGCATCTGTTTCGGATGCCTCCGGAACGCCTTCCTGGGAAGGTGTTCCGGTCCTGTCCCACCGGGAGGAGACCCCGGGGAAGACCTAGGACACGCTGGAGGGACTATGTCTCCCGGCTGGCCTGGGAACGCCTCGGTACCCCCCCGGAAGAGCTGGTGGAAGTGTCTGGGGAGAGGGAAGTCTGGGCATCCCTGCTTAGACTGCTGCCCCCGCGACCCGGCCCCGGATAAGCGGAAGAAGATGGATGGATGGAATTTCTCTGCCTACATGCTGTTCTGAAAAGAAGAGATGTTTTTGCATGCCTTCCTACAGGCTATAGTTCGTTAGGCAAAAATCTTTTGGTACATCTGAGGGTTGAGACTGCCGTGCCACCTCCGTTCAGATTTTATAATATTATTTTCCCCTCACAAAACCACTAACTCATCCTGCTACACGTCTTTTATATTTTAGCAGAAGATTGCAACAGGAGCCACATACTTCTTTAGAAAACCTATCATTCAGCGTTATTGGTCCAATTCCATCATCTAAAGCGAGTGTGTAGTCCAATCGCAATAAGAACGATTTACCTAGGAAAGGGATATGTTTGTATCTCAAAGACTGATTTGGTTCACCACAAACTCGACATCCATCCACAGATTTGGATGGGGTATATTTGGCGATTTTACTGCCATCTTCACTTAGCTAGTTACTGTTGCACTGAAGGCATTATTCTCGTGAGCACCTGTATAAGCCCCTCCCAAGAGATTAATTTGATTGTGTTAACATGTTTTGAGAGGTTAGCCCAGGCAATGAATTTAATTGAGTTAACATGTTTTTTTCCCAACCCTTTGCAACAAAAATCCTGTATGTTTTTCCCAGGCCTAGCAGCAAGCCAGGCATGGTTTAAGAGGCTAATTGCGCCCTAGCAGAAAGGATTCTCAAATGTGACACACTGAATATGTTCAATGCTTACATGGGACTAAGATAACGGCCCTCATTTATGAAACCTCAGAAAAGATCTCAGATTCGAACGTGTGCAGAGACTTACAATCATCTACAAGTGTGATTTACACTTAAATTAGATAAAGCCGTGGACGAGAGGACGCGGTGCACCAGTCCTTATTTACATATGACACACCCAGAATTTATACGGTTGTGACGATCATCAACCTATGAATTGACAGCTTTCAGCATAAATTATAGCCTGAAAAGGCTAATTAACCACTCGTCATTCTCCATGAGAAAATCAGCACAGTTACGGAATACTCATGTCTCAGCCCAGAGCCGAAGTACTTTAGAAGAGCAAGCTCTGACATCATTAGGGTAATTGCTCGATCCAGAACCACTGGTTTATTCATACACTCACAAGATAGTTTAAGACCTGTTAACTAATCAAGATGCCAGCCACCAAAATTATAGTGACCATTTATGATCTCCAGCTATGTTGATACTATAGGAATGAGTAATTTGGAAAAAGCAAGGCAGAGCAAGTTTGTCCAGCGTTTTACATACACAAAGCCAATTCAAACCAACAGAAATAAGATAGAAAATGCAGAATAAAGACAAATAAATAATGCATGAATACGATAGTTGTACAATATTTAATATTGTGGTATGTTTGTATGTGTTATATTCCTCATCATCATATTTTATAATAATATATAATATAATAATTGTGGTTGTAATTACTGAGGCTGTTACAATTGTTGTTTTTCATGATAATTATGGTCTTTTTGTGAATCAAGCATTCTTATTTTTTGACATTGTGTAGACCAATCTCCAACCAGACGTGAGTCTGATCATAAGGATACAGCAGATAATATTGATGAACACCAGCTCTGTCTGTGAAATTATCGTACAATAATTTTAAGATCAAATTTGATTGTACGCACGTTTCATGAATGAGGGTCTCTTCGCAGTATTATTTAAAGCATTGGTTCAATGGTGGCATGTAGAATGTGTTTTAACAGACTACATAGGTGGGATGGTGAGAAAGAGAACATGGAAAGTGGGCTAGGGGCAATTTCTTGTTAGCTAAGTGGTAAAGTTCAAAGCTTAAATCTCATGTAGTGATCGCGGAGTAGTCATACTGGATGTGGATGTGTTCATGTGCTAGAGAAGTTGAGAAGGTCAGTGTGTGTGTGAAAAGGTTTCCCCACATTTCCCCAAAATGTGGTTAAACTACAACATTTTTATCCCATTTCCTGTTGCAAATAATTGTATTATTTGGTCTAATGTTAGGAAAATATTACAAATGTCCTAAAAATAGGATTTGTAACATAAATCCTTTTTGTGTCCTCATTTACACAGCCAATTTGTGTGTGTGATTATAATGTGTGCACTTAGGACATTCCCCACAAAAGTGTAGTAGGACACTTGGTCATATAGCCAGTTGCATGTGTTTGTCCATGTATGATGTGTAGACTTACGACAAGACATCCCCCACATAAGCGTAGTAAGAGCAGCAGAAAGGCGGGTTGCCTTCACAGCAGTAATCCACACAGCCATCACACTGAGCCTCACTTTGGCCTGTGAAACAGACAATACATGTTATTTGGTAGAGCGGAAAACAACTTGAAATGTGTTTGGTCAGGGTGGAATAATTACTCCTGTTGCTGTGGGCTGCATGCTTTCGGGATATGTCCATTTTAAATCACCCAATCATACAAACACCATGCAAAATAAAATGAGTGTCCTCAAAGAAAGCATAAATACTAAATAAAAAAAGGCCTTCATTAAAAAATCTAACGTTTACTTTAACAATTACTTCAAGTTTAAAAGTGAATGGGGAGCAGGTATAGTAGATACTCTTATCTACATAGGCTATTGCACTGAAACAGCAATCACTCTCTAACCAATTTTAAATATGGGGAAATGTCACTAAGTTTAATGCTTTTCAAAGAAGTCCAGCACTACAGTAAAACCTTACTGCAATTAAACTCACAAAACAATAATTAAGACTTCCACTCATCAGAGTGTATGTTTAAAGATGTTCATTCAATTCAAAAAGCACTTACATTTCATATCAAACTTATAAAACAAGAAAAGGAACAAGGCAAGTGTGACAACTGCGACCTCTGCTGGTTCACCTCCCCCTGCAGTGGGCGGGCCCCAGCGGTCGACGTCACCGGCTTTCTGACACCACCGTCTCATCATACATTTCACCTGTGTCCCGTTTAGTGCACCTGTTCCTCATCATCGCTGTTTCCCCCCGGTATATATGTTCCCTCTGCTCCCCCTGTCTTTGTGTGTGATTGTCTCCGACTGTGTCAAAGAGCTGTGCGACGCTTCGTACCATATATATTGTATATTTCTCCTGGATACCATTAAATATCCTTCTACCACGCCTTCTCCTGCTCCTCCTTGTTCCCAAACCCCGAAGCCGTGACAGAATCACACACCAAGACTACAACAAGGATATGGAGCCTGAAGGAGCCACAGGCGAGGTCGGTGTTGCGGAGGCAGTTCAAGTACACTCGACAATGCTGGCCAGCCTAGGCGCTGCAATGGACAGCGTACTGAAAGCGGTGCAGCGCTTAGAGCTGAGCCAGCGGAACCCCGCAGCACCGGCCGTCTCTACGCCTCCCCAAGCCACGCCGCCCAGCACGGGAGCGATGGCCATTCCGCTACCCAGGGCCTACGACGGGGCGGCGGACCGCTGCCAGGGTTTCCTGCTGCAACTGGACATCGCGCTCCAGGCATTGTATCCTGCGCCGACCGAAGCCCAGAAGATCTCTTCACTCGTCTCCTGCCTGTCCGGGAGAGCCCTGGAGTGGGCCACCGCCGTTTGGAACTTCGAGCAGCCCACCCAGGGCAGCTACGCTGAGTTCACCCGCCGCTTCCGAGTCGTGTTTGACCATCCGCACGAAGGGAGAGAGGCGGGTGAACGACTGTTCCACCTACGGCAGGAGACGAGATCGGCGCAGGAGTTCGCTCTGGAGTTCCGGACCCTGGCAGCGGGATCGGGGTGGAACGAGCGGGCTCTGATCGACCACTACCGGTGTAGCCTACGCGAGGACGTCCGGAGGGAGCTGGCTTGTCGAGACGTGTCCCTCTCCTTTGACCAACTGGCGGACATCTCCATCCGTCTCGACAACCTGCTAGCTGCCCGAGGACGTCCCGGTAGAGGCCCGCCCGTTCCACCCTGCCAACCCGTCACCGCCGTCCCCGTGGAATTGGGGGCGGCTGCACTGCCGGGCAGACGTCGGGGAGGGCAGGTGCGGAGTGCCTCCAGGGGGCAACGAGGCCGTAATACTGCACCACGCCGCACCTCCCTCCCTGAGTCAAGAGGCGACAGGCAGGGCACTTCCGCATCACCCCAGGTAGCACATGCACATTCGCCACTAACCTCTTCCCTCTCTATGTGCACTGTCCCTGTTAGGTTCCCCGGATTTCCGCTGCTTGCCCGGTGTAAGGCGCTGGTAGACTCAGGCGCAGCCGGGAATTTCATGGATAGGTCTTTTGCCCTACGGTCGCACATACCCCTCCAGGACCTCGACACCCCCCTGCCCGTGAGAGCTTTAGACAGCCGGCCACTAGGGTCCGGTCTGGTCACGAGTTGCACTGTTCCCCTCCTCCTGATTACCGACAGCCGACACAGCGAAACCATTACATTCCACATCATCGACTCTCCCACGTTCCCAGTCGTTTTAGGTTTCCCCTGGTTGTCCCTACACGACCCCTTCATCTCCTGGTCTAGTCGACGTCTGTCGGGGTGGTCGCGGAAGTGCCAGGGTAGGTGTTTGGGTGTTTCCGTTGGCTCGACCTCGGTGGAAAGTCCAGACAGTGCGCCTGCCGTGCCCATTCCCCCCGAATACAGGGACTTGGCTACGGTTTTCTCCAAAGCCAAGGCTGCTGTGTTGCCACCACACCGGCTGGGGGATTGTGCGATAGACCTCGTTGACGGAGCCGCACTCCCGAAGGGTCACGTGTATCCACTGTCCCGCACCGAAACGGAGACTATGAACGCCTACGTTGCGGAAGCGTTGGAACAGGGCTACATCAGGCCCTCCAAGTCACAGGTCTCCTCGAGTTTCTTTTTTGTGAAAAAAAAGGACGGTGGTTTGCGCCCGTGCATCGATTACCGGGCGCTGAACAAGATCACCATTCCGTTCCGCTACCCTCTCCCTTTGATCTCTGCGGAGGTGGAGAGGATGCACGGGGCCCGCTTTTTCACTAAATTAGACCTCAGGAGTGCCTATAACCTGGTGCGTATCCGGGAAGGAGACGAATGGAAAACCGCTTTTAGTACCACGTCTGGCCATTACGAGTATTTAGTGATGCCGTACGGGTTGATGAATGCTCCTTCAGTCTTCCAGTCCTTCGTCAACGACGTATTCCGAGACTTGTTGTGCGAAGGAGTGGTAGTGTATATTGATGACATCTTGATATTCACTGCCACCCGCGCCAAACATGTCTCGTTAGTGCGCAGAGTGCTGGCTCGACTGCTGGAGCATGACCTGTACGTGAAAGCCGAGAAGTGTCTGTTTTTCCAGTCGTCTGTGTCCTTCCTGGGTTATCGCTTTTCCAGCACAGGTGTGGCTATGGAGGAGCCTCACATTGACGCCGTGCGTAATTGGCCGACCCCAACCACGGTTAAGGACGTGCAACGTTTCTTAGGCTTCTCCAATTACTATAGGAGGTTTATCCGGGGCTTTAGCCAGGTAGCGGCTCCGATCACCTCCCTTCTGAAGGGGGGGGCGACCCGGTTGCGGTGGACCGTGGACGCGGAGCGGGCGTTTGTGGAACTGAAACACCGTTTCACCACCGCTCCGGTCCTGGCCCATCCCGACCCGTCGCTCCAGTTCATCGTGGAGGTGGACGCGTCCGATTGTGGGCTCGGTGCCATCCTCTCCCAACGGACGGGGTGTCGTAACACGCTCCGTCCCTGTGCCTTCTTCTCCCAGAAGCTCAGTGCGGCGGAGCGGAACTACGACATTGGTGATCGTGAGCTGCTGGCCGTGGTTCGAGCTCTGTCGGCGTGGAGGCACTGGTTAGAGGGGGCTAAACACCCTTTCCTCGTCTGGACTGACCACCGGAACCTGGAGTACATGCGGGCAGCGAGGAGGCTGACCCCTCGCCAGGCAAGGTGGGCTATGTTCTTCACCCGGTTTGTGTTTACTCTCACCTACAGGCCGGGGAGTAAGAACGTCGGGGCTGACGCGCTGTCCCGCCAGCATGACACGGAGGAGAGGCCAGTGGATGATGCTCCCGTGCTCCCGGAGTCATGCATTGTGGCACCGGTGGTATGGGAACTGGACGCGGACATCGCCGGAGCGCAGCGCGACGAGCCCTCTCCGCCCACATGCCCTGAGGGCCGTACGTATGTGCCGGCGTCTGTCCGCGACCGCCTCATCTACTGGGCGCATACATCTCCCTCCTCCGGTCATCCTGGCATCGGGCCAACAGTGCGCGCCCTGGCCGGTAAGTACTGGTGGCCCACTTTAGCTAAGGACGTCAGGGTATACGTCTCTTCCTGCTCGGTGTGTGCCCAGAGTAAGGCACCCCGGCACCTACCTGTGGGCAAGTTGCACCCCTTGCCCATTCCACAACGGCCATGGTCCCACATTTCTGTTGATTTCTTGACAGATCTCCCCCCTTCCCAGGGCCATACCACCATCCTGGTCGTTGTGGATCGGTTTTCGAAGTCCTGCCGCCTCTTGCCTCTGCCCGGCCTTCCTACTGCCCTACAGACCGCGGAGGCCCTGTTCACACACGTCTTCCGGCACTATGGGGTGCCCGAGGACATCGTGTCTGACCGGGGTCCCCAATTCACGTCTAGGGTGTGGAAGGCATTTATGCAGCACCTGGGGATCTCGGTCAGCCTGACCTCGGGCTACCATCCCCAGTCCAACGGGCAGGTGGAACGGGTCAATCAAGAAGTGGGTAGGTTCCTCCGGTCCTACTGCCAGGACCGGCCGGGGGAGTGGGCAGAGTTTCTGCCGTGGGCAGAATACGCACTGAATTCTCTGCACCACTCCTCCACGGGCGTGACGCCTTTCCAGTGCGTCCTGGGCTACCAGCCGGTCCTGGCGCCGTGGACGCCGAGCCAGACCGGTACCCCTGCGGTGGACGACTGGTTCCGGCGGGCAGCGGGCACATGGGAGGCAGTACAATCCCGCCTCCGGCTCGCTGTCCGCCGTCAAAAGACCAATGCAGACCGCCACCGCGGGGAGGCCCCGGTGTATCGGCCGGGCGACCGGGTCTGGCTCTCGTCCAGGGACCTGCCCCTCCGCCTGCCCTGCCGGAAGCTGGCCCCGCGGTTTGTGGGGCCTTTTAAAGTCCTGAGGAGAGTCAACGAGGTAACATATCGGTTACGCCTTCCCCCCGACTACCGTATTAACCCCTCGTTTCATGTGTCTCTCCTCAGGCCGGTGGTGGATGGTCCCCTCCAGGGGTGTGAGGTGCGGGAGGTGCCCCCTCCCCCTCTGGACATCGAGGGGGCCCCGGCGTACTCTGTCCGCTCCATCATTGACTCGAGGCGCCGGGCGGGGGGCCTCCAGTACCTCGTGGAGTGGGAGGGGTACGGCCCGGAGGAGCGGAGCTGGGTTCCGGTGAAGGACGTCCTGGCTCCCGTCCTTGTCCGCGACTTCCATCGGCGTCGGCCGGACCGCCCTGCTCCGCGCCCCCCGGGTCGGCCCCGAGGCCGGCGTCGTCGCGCGGCTGGGGCCGCGCGTCAGGGGGGGGGTACTGTGACAACTGCGACCTCTGCTGGTTCACCTCCCCCTGCAGTGGGCGGGCCCCAGCGGTCGACGTCACCGGCTTTCTGACACCACCGTCTCATCATACATTTCACCTGTGTCCCGTTTAGTGCACCTGTTCCTCATCATCGCTGTTTCCCCCCGGTATATATGTTCCCTCTGCTCCCCCTGTCTTTGTGTGTGATTGTCTCCGACTGTGTCAAAGAGCTGTGCGACGCTTCGTACCATATATATTGTATATTTCTCCTGGATACCATTAAATATCCTTCTACCACGCCTTCTCCTGCTCCTCCTTGTTCCCAAACCCCGAAGCCGTGACAGCAAGCCTAGTTCAGCCGGCACTCGTTCAGAGGGGATTCCTTTTGTTGCCCTCGCTGGATTTATACCGGGTTCTCCTATATGACAGGTTGTCTTTAAACACTACACCACTAAGCTATAGTGTGTTGGTATAGTGTGTGGACATTAGATCATTTGATCACACATAGGGATGCAACGACTGATTTTGATGGTACGATTATAGTCTGCAACCTATTTTCTGCAGGTTTTGCAAATAGGATTTCCGTCATCTTGAACAAGCCCATTCTTTAATTTTCGTACCGTCTGCAGGTTGGGCCAACAATATTTGTTTAATTTTCCTCACTGCAACCATTGTTCATAAAAGAATAATGTACCATAATGTCCCTATTTTCAGAGTGAGAACAGAAACACTAGGTGTAACTGAACCTTTATGGTTACAAAACCGTGATGTTTTAAATCGTGGTAAATAGTGAAATAGGTTAATCGCTGCATCCCTACTAACACATTAACATCACGCCAACTTTGAATATTTTGCTAGACACCATTAAGCCATTTTGTTAAACTGACTAACATTTCTTATTAAGTATACGTCTACCACAGCCTTTTGACACTGGCCGTTTAAACAGCTTATTAGCCAGTAATAGGCTTACGAGTATCTACTAACTTACTACTTGGAATAATCATTAGAATTGAGCAATCGCTAGCGAGACTGAAGAAGAAACTTTACACTGTCAAAGCAATTTCATTTCATGGAACAACAACGTTTGTTTCTTTCATTTGTGTATGACATCGTTATTGTATCAATCAATATAGGTGACAGGAACTGACTTTGTGTGTGTGTGTGTATATGTTTGTGAGAGCAGAATAAAGCTGAACCATTGAATGTTACAGCAATGCACTCCCGGACAGCTGCTGGTATAAGAAATAGAATCATTGAAAGAATACATTTGACTACTTGACAACTTCACAGGGGTGATGCGGGGACAGCGGTCTCCAAATTAAACCACATTTCAAATAAATATAGAAACATTTAATCTTAAAATGAGCCATTACTTGCAATCAAGCACATTAGGACACATAATTGTGTTGTTCCATTTGATAATTATTGAGTATTTGAATGCATATTTGAATGCAGCCCATAGTCTCCATGTCCTGAATTAAGATTTAGTAAGGTAGAGTGTGCCCTGCAAATCTTTAAACCAAGTCACAGGGAAGGGCGTGGCTATATGGGCAGCTGCCACCTTTGAAATAAGCCTTGCCACCCCAATTGCCACCCAAAATTTTGACCCGAAGAATTATTACATTACTAAGAAAGTTCTAGCTCACGTTGTAATTGATGAAAATTTTAAATAAAATGTAAAAGTGACATTGTAGTTTCCACAGAGTGATTTCACCATGGCAACCAATATTTTTTTCAACCAATCATCACACATCACATGATTTGCCACTAGCTGAGGCCCAACTAAGAACAATCAAGATTGGGCTACATGCAGGTAAGCTTGCTAGTTATCGATAGATAGCTTTAGCTGACTTATTTAGTGCTTAACTGAATCAAACCTCTCTGTTTTGGATAGTGAGCAACTGGCGCTGGAAAGTTTTGACCTCCCAATAGTTCAATAAAAATGCACCTTATCGCTTTTTGAGAACCCTGATCAATAACATTAGGTTTTACATTATGGCTGCATTAGTGCTGAAATATATTTTTAACTACTTGCTCTGCGCACAAATAATACACTATTTGTTTATTTAGGTAGTACTCATTAGCGCAGAAGTTAGTGATTTTAAAGGATAGGCTACTTCGCAGTTTACTTTTGTCTACCGGAGGTAAGGCAAGCTTTCTGGCTAGCTTATTACACATCACCAACAATATGTTGATCTTGGAAGAATCACACGTTTTCAAAATCAGAGAATTGTATAATCAGGGGTTGACATTAAAACATTTTACAACATGTTCTTAAGGCAAGTGTGTTAAGTTCTGTATGGTTCGTTTTTGTTTTGTGCTTCTGGTTTTGTACATAGCCTGTTTTGTTTGGTTTTTGTTTCTGAATGTGCCTTGTTCCGATTGTTTTCACACGTTTAGTTCTCGTTAGCTCCCTATACAGTTTGCCCTCTTCTGTTAGCCCTTTGTCAGTCATTCTGTTGTATGCCTAGTTTATGTCCATCCCCACCACCAGTCCGTGTATTTGCCAGCCTGCCGTTTTCTTGTGTTTTTCTTGCCATCCGTTCCATTACGTCTTTCATTGCACTTTGTGAAAACTCCAGTCCTGACAGTGAGACTGTGTTGAATGTACTTTCATTGCATAATAAAAATGTGGTAGGCCTATGACAAAGGTGAACATTGGTGACTAGACTAGCTAGTACGAATCCCAATTGCATGCCTACCTAATTAGTTAGCTGCCTTATGCAGCAACAACCAATGCTAGTTAATTAACGCTGCTGGCTACATACTTTTCGTAGATACTGAATTTGGGATTTTCATTAGTTGTCCCTTATAATCATCACAAAAGAAATAAACATTTGAAATATATCAGACTGTGTGTAATGAATGAATGTAATATACAAGTTTCACTTTTTGAATGGAATTACTGAAATAAATAAACTTTTTGATGATATTCTAATTTTATAACCAGCACCTGTATTTCACATGAAAACACCTGCAAAGTAATTATGATATACAATTTTCATTGAGTCATCATAATCATTAAGATGTATTTGTTGTTTGCTGTGTTGTGCGTGTCACAGATCGACAAATGAAGAGAAAGGGAGACATTTCAAATTTCTTTAAGAAATTGAGGGAGGACGATGGTGAGCAAGGAAGAGAGCAGGAAAGGCCAGAACAAACAGTGGGAGAGGAAGCAAAATTATTAGAGAAGGATGAAGTGGAGGAAGAAAAGGATGAAGTGCAAGATAGGGAGGCTGAGGGCAGTGTCAAGGCTGCACCTTACAAGGAGTCCAGTAGGACCGCATGGTAGGTTAATTTAGCAACAGCTGAAAACTTTAAATATTTGTGATTCATGTAAGTTCAATAAGGGCAATTACATGTTTTTGTAAACTTTATGTTGCTAAGAAATTACAAAGTACTTCAGGAAATAAATAGTCACTGATTACTTCATTAGGTAATACCTTCTAAGTATCATTTTGGACCACCTTTGCCCTATGACTGCCTTAATTATTTGTGGTATATCACTGGATATCTTTTTATTGTGCGGGTAAATCCCAGTAGATCAGCACTTTCTGAAATACTCAAACCAGCCCGTCTGGCACCAACAACCATGCCATGTTCAAAGTCATTTAAATCACCTTTCTTCCACAATATGATGCTTGAATTGAACTTCAGCAGGCTGCTTTGTCCATGTCTACATTACTAAATACACTGATTTGCTGCCACGTGATTGGCTGATTAGATACCTGCGTTAACAAGCAGTTGAAAAGTTGCACCTAATGAAGTGGGTAGGTGGTGTATAATTTGGTCCCAGAGTAATTGTAAGTATTTAGTTCTTGGCATGTGTTATACATTTTGTTCAGCTTTTTTGTAGATATATCCAGATCCATTTGCAGTCATTCCCAAAAAGGAAGTGCAAAAAGTTTTCGCAGTGAGTGGTACAAAAGACATACAGGGCTAGAGTACTCACAGTCTAAGGAAGCTACATACTGCTTTCCTTGCAGACATTTCTCACATGTAAATGCTGCTAATAGTGTGTTTAATTCATTAAATGGTTATTCAAACTGGAGGAAGACTACTTATAAAGAAGCCCATATCAATGCAATGGCTACATGGGTTGAGAATAAAATAATGGAGGAAAACAACATCACTATTAGGTCTGACGAAGGATAACCATAAAGAAAGGTAAAGGAAAACCAGAACTATGTTAAAACCGGTCACAATGAAACAAACAGAGGGAATTTCATTGAAATTTTACATTTAGTTGGTAAACAGGATCCAAATGTGAAAAATCAATAAACACAACAGGCAAGAAATGCACAATACACAATACAAAACCATTCAAAATGAAATCCTTCAATGCTTAGCAGGAATAAGTACAAGATGAAGTATCAAAGAGGTGAAAGAGAGTGAACCATTTGCTGTTATAGTTATATGTGCTGAGTTACTATTATAATGGAATGGCATGAAAGGTTTTTGAAATTCCAAGAAGCAGAACAGTTAGATGCTGCAGGATTAAAAAACAAAAACAATAATCAGATGCTTAGAGAGATGTGGATTGGAGTACAGGAGAAATCTTGTAGGTCAAGGGTATGATGGTGCTTGAAGTGCAAAGGGAGATGTTTTTGAAGGTGCACCAAGATAACTCCAAAGGTAAAGTGACACCAGGTGGGCCTGCCAGTATGTAGCATGTCAAAACCTAATGGATTGTTTGTCAGCAGTGAAAAGAGGGACATTTCTGAGGATGGTCACCCTGGTAGAGCTGTAGAAGCTAGGGGGCTACTTGCTCAAATTGATTTGAATTTCATAGGGATTCTGTCAGTCTTTAAGAAAGTTCTTGGTAGCACAACATTTCTGTCAGACATGCTTCAGTCACCCAAACTAGATCTTTCAAAAGCAGTTGATCTCATTGAAAAACAGAAGACTACCGAAGTGAGGCTTACTTCAACAACCTCTGGGGAAAGATTATAAATATGTGAAAATTGCAGCATTTCAACAGCCTCCAGAAGCGAAAAAGACAACTAGCCAGAACACTGCAAGGTTGGGTGGTAACATCTACAGTTGGACAGCTCAATGAGGTAGACAGTAAAGATGCCTTTAAATTACATGTGTACTACCCAGTCATTGACTCCATGACTGGAGAGGTAGATAGTTTTTGTGAAACGCCTAACTATGGAATCATGAAAGGTATCCAGGCACTTAACCCCTCAAGCACCAATTTTTTGGATGAGAACAGCATTGTCACCATAGCACAGGCTTACTACTCAGATGTTGTGGACCTGAAACATGATTTAAATCACAGCAGAAGGATTCTTAGCAGGAAAAAGGCAGATGGACTGGACACTCCTACTACTTTGAGTTTCCTAGGTTTTTGGAACCTATTAAAGAGGTCTTCTTTGAACTTTTCCATCTGTAAAAGATACAGTGGATATAAAAAGTCTACACAACCCTGTTAAAATGCCAGATTTTTGTGATGTAAAAGAATGAGAAAGATAAACCATGTCAGAACTTTTTCCACTTTTAATGTGACCTATAATGTGAACAATTCAATTTAAAAACAAACTGAAATCATAGAGGGTGAAAAATAAAAAATAAAAACCTTAAAATAACCTGGTTGCATAAGTGTGCCCACCCTCTTATAACTGGGGATGTGCCTGTGTTCAGAATTAACCAATCACATTCAAACTCATGTTGAATAGCAGTCATTACACACCTGCCACCATTTAAAGTGACTCTGATTAATCACAAATAAAGTTCAGCTGTTCTCGTAGGATTTCCTTGACATTTTCTTAGTTGCATCTCAGAGCAAAAGCCAAGGTCCGCAGGGAGCTTCCAAAGTATCAGAGGAATCTCATTGTTGAAAGATATCAGTCAGAAGAAGGGTACAAACAAATTTCCAAAGATATACCATGGAACACAGTGAAGACAGTTAGTGTCTTAATCAAGTGGAGAAAATATGGCACAACAGAGATATTACCAAGAACGGAACCTCCAAAATTGATGAAAAGACAAGAAGAAAACTGGTCAGGGAAACTTCCAAGAGGCATACAGCAACATTAAAGGAACTTCAGGAATTTCTGGCAAGTATTTGCTTTGTGCTACATGTGACAACAATCTCCTGTATTCTTCATATGAATGGGCTATGGGGTAGGGAGCAAGACGGAAGCCTTTTCTTACAAAGAAAAACATCCAAGCTCAGCTGAAGTTTGCAAAACCAAACATCAAGTCCCCCAAAAGCACATGGGAAAATGTGTTATGGTCTGATGAAACCAAGGTTGAACATTTTGGCCATAATTCCAAAAGGTATGTTTGGTGCAAAATCAACACTGCACATCACCCAAAGAACACCATACCCACAGTGGTGGCAGCATCATGCTTTGGGGCTGGAATTATGAACAGTTCCAAATACCAGGCAATTTTGGCACAAAACCTTCAGGCGTCAGTTAGAAAGCTAAAGATGAAGTTCACCTTTCAGCATGAGACGCTTTTATGGAAAGCATAGCAACCGTCATATTCAGCTCTTCTGAATTGTTTCATTGAGAGTGAGTCTATGATTGAATTTGGCAGTAGTCTAGCGTTTAATTTTTTTGTTGGCCTTATTCCATTGTGCATCTTGTAGAGTGAGATAATCAATAAATGCAAGAGGTTTGCAGAAGTGGTACGAGACCTTGTAAATATGTAGTTGTTTGTCTATGTAAATTCTCTGGGGTTTTTCCCTTCATATTGCATCAATCTGCAGGGTACCTCATGTATGAATGTGATATCAGCACTCACATTCCATTTACCCATGTAATGTGTTCTGGGGAGGATATTTTACAGCCTTTATTTGTTTTCTTTATTTGTTTTCGTGTTCAAGTTGCTGGCTGGTTATTAATACATTTTGAATCCTAATTTGCAAGGTAATAAATAGGTAAATGTGTCTGAGACACTTTTCTTCCAAACATTATCTTTTAGGTATGCAAGTAAGTTGAACACATTTCTACCAATACAATGACATCAAAATGATATATTGTAAAATAAATACATGTATATGTACAAATTAATGTGTCTATTGTATTGTGATTATTTGAATATTGTTTGCATTTACGAAGTATTGTAGGTAAATTCTATATTATATTTTAAATCACCTATGACATTTCATATAGAAATAATCATAACTGATGCTGAGATATTATTATTTCAGAATATTTTGCATTCTAGGTATTGTAACCAAAATCTAACAAGTATCACAAACTATATATCTAATATGAAGCCAGTACAAGAATGTCTTTATTTGGTTATTCATGTTATTACAAAGTTACAAGATATTCTGCAAATAAAACTTTTGCCAATTCATAAATTAGGTAGTGCCACCCCATATTGTGCTCTTGCTCTTGTATAATATCCTGGACACGCTACGGGTCTGTTTTTATGGAGGACCAAAGGGGTCAAGATGAAATAATTATATAAATAATAAAATGTATTATTTTAAGTGGCATATTATTATGAAATATTTTATATAATGCCCCTTTAAAAAATAATGGTATGAGATTTCATTACAATACATATAACAACATTGGACAATATGGTGGGAGCCATCTGGATGCGTCTCTTTTGCTCTTGCTTGTGTTAGCACTACACGTTACTGCAGCGAATATCAAACAAACTAAAGCACTGGATGTAATCTTTTTATTGTTTTTCTTCTTGTTCTACGCTGCAGTGTCAAAGTCACATACCCACAAGGGCTACTGTATGCTATACACAGTACGTACAGTGGAGCAAAAAAGTATTTAGTAAGCCACCAATTGTGCAAGTTCTCCCACTTAAAAAGACAAGAGAGGCCTGTAATTTATCATAGGTACACTTCAACTATGAGAGACAAAATGAAAAGAAAAAAATCCAGAAAATCACATTGTAGGATTTTTATTGAATTTATTGGTAAATTATGGTGGAAAACAAGTATTTGGTCAATGACAAAAGTTAATCTCAATACTTTGTTATATACCCTTTGTTGGCAATAACAGAGGTCAAACGTTTTCTGTAAGTCTTTACAAGGTTTTCACACACTATTGCTGGTATTTTGGCCCATTCCTCCATGCAGATCTCCTCTAGAGCAGTGATGTTTTGGGCAACACAGACTTCCAACTCCCTCCAAAGATTTTCTATGGGGTTGAGATCTGGTGACTGGCTAGGCCACTCCAGGACCTTGAAATGCTTCTTACGAAGCCACTCCTTCGTTGCCCAGGCGGTGTGTTTGGGAACATTGTCATGCTGAAAGACCCAGCCACGTTTCATCTTCAATGCCCTTGCTGATGGAAGGAGGTTTTCACTCAAAATCTCACAATACATGGCCCCATTCATTCTTTCCTTTACACGGATCAGTCGTCCTGGTCCCTTTGCAGAAAAACAGCCCCAAAGCATGATGTTTCCACCCCCATGCTTCACAGTAGGTATGGTGTTCTTTGGATGCAACTCCGCATTCTTTCTCCTCCAAAAACAACCAGTTGAGTTTTTACCAAAAAGTTCTATTTTGGTTTCATCTGACCATATGACATTCTCCCAATCCTCTTCTGGACCATCCAAATGCTCTCTAGCAAACCCCAGACAGGCCTGGACATGTACTGGCTTAAGCAGGGGGACACATCTGGCACTGCAGGATTTGAGTCCCTGGCGGCGTAGTGTGTTACTGATGGTAGCCTTTTTGTTACTTTGGTCCCAGCTCTCGGCAGGTCATACACTAGGTCCTCCCGTGTGGTTCTGCGATTTTTGCTCACCGTTCTTGTGATCATTTTGACCCCACGGGGTGAGATCTTGCGTGGAGCCCCGGATTGAGGGATATTATCAGTGGTCTTGTACGTCTTCCATTTTCTTATAATTGCTCCCACAGTTGATTTCTTCACACCAAGCTGCTCATTGCAGATTCAGTCTTCCCAGCCTGGTACAGGTCTACAATTTTGTTTCTGGTGTTCTTTGACAGCTCTTTGGTCTTGGCCATAGTGGAGTTTGGTGTGTGATTGTTTGTGGACAGGTGTCTTTCATACTGATAACAAGTTCAAACAGGTGCCATTAATACAGGTAACGAGTGGAGGACAGAGGACCCTCTTAAAGTTATTACAGGTCTGTGAGAGCCAGAAATCTTGCTTGTTTGTAAGTGACCAAATACTTATTTTACAGAGAAATTTACCAATAAATTCATAAAGAATCCTACAATGTGATTTTCGGGATTTTCTTTCTCATCATATTTTTAACTTGCACAATTGGTGGCTGACTAAATACTTTATTGCCCCACTGTACACTCACCTAAAGGATTATTAGGAACACCTGTTCAATTTCTCATTAATGCAATAATCTAATCAACCAATCACATGGCAGTTGCTTCAATGCATTTAGGGGTGTGGTCCTGGTCAAGACAATCTCCTGAACTCCAAACTGAATGTCAGAATGGGAAAGAAAGGTGATTTAAGCAATTTTGAGCATGGCATGGTTGTTGGTGCCAGACAGGCCAGTCTGAGTATTTCACAATCTGCTCAGTTACTGGGATTGTCACGCACAACAATTTCTAGGGTTTACAAAGAATGGTGTGAAAAGGGAAAAACATCCAGTATGCGGCAGTCCTGTGGGCGAAAATGCCTTGTTGATGCTAGAGGTCAGAGGAGAATGGGCCAAGTCAAGTCAAGCTGATAGAAGAGAAACTTTGACTGAAATAACCAGAGGTAGGGGACTCGAGTCACATGACTTGACTCGAGTCTAACTCAAGTCACTTGAGACTTGACTTGACTTGAAGTGGAAGACTCGACAATGACTTGAACTTATAATAAACAAACAGCAATAAAATTATTTTTTATATATATTGTGACATCAGCACCACTAATCAGCGTATGTGCCTTTAACGCTGCCCAATTCAAACCGCGCCAAACATGGCAGACAGTAAGGTGTCGAGCTCCACAAATAGTATCGTTTGACTACAAGGACATTGAACTGGACCGTGTGAATAAAAAAAGATTTGCCAGATGCAAAATATGCAACACAAGAGTATCTGACACGACAACAACAACGTCAAATTTCATTCGTCATTTTAAGAATCACAAGGAAAGGTAAGAAAGTAATCTCTTTATACTCAGTTTCACTAAGATCTATAATGATTAAGTAACTAATGTAATGAATTAATCTTTTCTGTTTGTCATAATTTGGCCTTGGTTGCATATTATGTTGTTGTTTTTTTCTGAAATGTGACCATTATCATTACTGAATACGTCTGGTAAATAGAAGTAAGGGAATTTGACTATAACAGTGGCATAGCCTGAATTTTAATGTTGATGGGCATCTTAAAATGAGCGGGCATTTATATTATCACACATAGGCTATAATGTCTGTATTAAATGTGCGCATTTTCAAGTGTTTGTGGACTGCGTGTGGAAACTAAAAAGCATTGCGCTTACACCATAACAGTTAACTTTACTGCATGAAAGGCGAACATGGAGGCGCCGATGTGATTACTGGCACCTAAACATTTCGAAGAGTTATTATTATTTTTTTTTACTCATACTCATAAGAATAATTACAGCATAATTACATTTTAGGCAGTTTTTCAGTCACAATAATTAGTTTATAACGTTGTTATTATTAGCCCTTATTACACGGATTGGCTGAATTCCAGTGCAGAATGCGTGTTATTTACTGATAACAGACCGTTGCCATGAAAAACAGCGCGTTGCTATGGACGCAGCATGATTCTAACCAGAGACGGAATGGATTATTTTCTTTAGCGGAAGTAATACAATCATTTTTAAATCAATAAATTCCTTTTAAAATAAATTTTATTATTTTATTATATTTTGTGTCAAATTATTGATTTATTTGGTAGGTAGCCATGTAATAAGCGGGATAAGGTATAGCGAGGCGGTTATTATAGCGCCCTTCAGGCTGATTCAAGATCCCTCCGTTTCATCCCCCCAAAAAATTGTACCGCGGATGAGAAAAATATTTGATTTTGAAATCGAGCTTCGCACCGAGCGCACATCAGAAACAGAGGACAGTGTGTGTGTGTGTGTGTGTGTTCATCTCTTTAGTACTGTGACTTGATTTGAAGCTTATAAGGACTCGACTTGACTTGCTTAGGGTAAAGCCTTGACTTGACTTGCTTGATTTATCTGAACTGTGACTTGAGACTTGACTCGAGACTTGATGGTTAAGACTTGAGACTTGCTTGGACCATCTCTGGAAATAACCACTTGTTACAACCGAGGTATGCAGCAAAGCATTTGTGAAGCCACAACACGCACAACCTTTAGGCGGATGGGCTACAACAGCAGAAGACCCCACCGGGTACCACTCATCTCCACTACAAATAGGAAAAAGAGGCTACAAAATCGCGATTTTCTCTGGGTTTTGGTCAGTATATTATGAAAAAGGACATGATTTTATGAAACACGTTTCGATGAAAATAAAAATAATAGGAAATACAATGTATTATTATGAAATATCATAATTTAAAAGAGGCCTTATTTTCTGTTTAATGTGACACTTTAAATAATATCTATTTAATTAATTATTTCATTTTGACCCCATTGGTCCTCCATCTTTTTTTCAAATGTTTGTGCTTACTGGTGTGTGTGTGTATTTCAAAGACTTTCAGCATCTTCCTCAGTTTGTTAAAAAGCTGATACAGTTGCACTCAAAAGTTTGCATACCCTTGGAGAATTGGTAATATATATACCATTTGTGAGCAGGCAAGTGAGGCAAAACACGTCTTGTATTTCTTATGGGATTCACATTCAACTGTAGGTCATAACAGAATGGCACAATATTAAAAGGAAACATGGCAACAAAGAAAAAACCCTGATCCCTGTTCAAAAGTCTGCATACCCTTAATTTTTAATACGGTGTATTGCCTCTTTAGCATCAATGACAGCGTGCAGTCTTTTGTAACAGTTCCCCCGAATTCTTGCAGGTGGTATAGCTGCCTATTTGTCTTGTCAAAATACCTCCAGGTCATGTAGTCATTGGTCGTCTTGCATGAACCTCACATTTGAGATCTCCCCAGAGTGGCTCGATGATATGTGATTGCCACTCCAGAACCTTAACCTATTTCTGCTGTAACCACAGAGGGTCATCTTGGCCTTGTGCTTAGGGTCATTGTCGTGCTGGAAAGTCCAAGAGTGTCCCATGCGCAGCTTTTTCATGCAGAAGAATGCAAATTGTCTGCCAGTATTTTCTGATAATATGCTGCATTAATCTTGTCATCAATTTTCACAAGTTTCCCTGTGCCTTTAGACCTCATACACCCCAAAACATCAGTGAGTCACCACGCTTCACAGTGGGTGACTCTGCTTACTATAGGCCTTGTTGACACCTCTCCAAACATAGCGTTTATGGTTGTGACACTCCAAAACTACAGTGTTCCTGAAGCTGTGAGGCATGTCAAGGGGTTGTCGGGCATATTGTAACCAGGCTTTTTTGTGGCATTGGCACAGTAAAGGCTTCTTTCTGGCAACTCCACCATGCAGCTCATTTCTTTTCAAGTATCGTCATATTGGGCTCCTAAAACCACCACACCGTCTTTTTCCAGAGCAGCCTGTATTTCTCCTGAGGATCCCTGTGGGTTTTTCTTAGTATCCTGAACAATTCTTCTGGCAGTTTTGGCTGAAACCTCAAGAGATCCCAAATTTTCAACTTCTTAATAAGTGACTGAATAGTACTGACTGGCATTTGCAAGGCTTTGGATATCTTTTCATATCCTTTTCCATCTTTATAAAGTTCTATTACCTTGTTACACAGGTCTTTTGACAGTTATTTTCTGCTCCCCCCGGCTCAGTATCTAGCCTGCTCAGTGCATCCACATAAGGGCTAAGAAACTAATTGACTATTTATACACTGACACTAATTGCAATTTTAAAAGCCACAGGTGTGGGAGATTCACCTTTAACTGCCATTTTCACCTGTGTGTGTCACCTTGTGTGTCTATAACAAGGCCAAACATTCAAGGGTATGTAAACTTTTGATCAGGGTGATTTTAATTGTGATGTTATAATTATGATTTAAAAAGGAGCCAAACAACTATGTGATAATAAATGGCTTCATATGATCACTATCCTTAAATATTCAAAATCAATGCCAAAATGTCAATTTCTGCCATGGTATGCAAACTTATGAGCACAACTGTATGATTTTCCAAGGCCACAAAAAGTTGTTTGAACTTAAAAGATTAGCCTACAAATGCAGTTATTTTATTACATTACAGCCTCATTCTAAAATGGATGAAATATATTTTTTCCACGTAAATCTACACACAGTACCATTTTAACAACCAAGCAAAAACAGTTTTTAGAACATTTTGTAAATAACACCTCCCCCCGTGATACACAGTGCCTGATTTTCTCCCGACGTGACGCTTGGCATTGAGGCTAGTTCGATCGTGTTTCGTGTGGTCTGAGAGTCTTTTAGGGACCTTTTGGGGATGTCCAAGTGGGATGATGTGCCTTTCTTTGCTGAGGAGCAGCTTCCGTCTGGCCACTCTACCCTAAAGGCCTGATCAGTGTTGTGCTGTATAGATGTTTGTCCTTCTGGAATGTTCTATCTCCACACAGAAAGCTAAGCTCTGTCAGATCGGGTTCTTGGTCACCTCCCTCAACAAGGCGCTTCTGATCAAGGCCCTTCTCCACTGATTGCTCAGTTTGGTTGGGCAGCCAACACGTTCGTGTTTTAGTGGTTCCAAACTTCTTCCACTTAGGCACAAGAGGGCACTGTGTCGCTGGGGACTTTCAATGCTGCAGAAATGTTTGTCTTGGTTTTTGCACTGATACACACTAAACTGTGGGATCTTATAAAGGCAGGTGTTTGACTTTGACTTTACATGTCCAATCAATTGACTTTACCACAGGTGGACTGCAATCAAGTTCTAGAGACATCAAGGATGACCAGTGCAAACAGGATGCACTGGAGCTCAATTTCAAGCGTTATAGCAAAGGTCTGAATATTTATGTAAATGTGATTTCAGTTTTTTTAAATGGTTTGTCATTATAGGGTTTTGTATGTAGTTGTGGAAAATCAAGAAAATCTATTTTAGAATGAGTAACAATTAGTATTTTAGAATTAACAAAATAAGGAAAAAGTGAAGGGGTCTGAACACTTTACAAATGCACTGTAGTCAGTGTTTCCCTCTTGTAATAGCGGCAGCCCGCCACTGGTATATTGTGATGCACTGCCACATTTAAACAGAATATATTTATCAAATAATGTTTTTTACCAAGATGAGGACAGTGCACCATCGCCCGGAGTTTACTACCGCATTAGCAACAGAGCTGGGCAACAACGTCAAGCAACAACTAGTGAGGTCAAAAAAACATAACTGGCTGTGGTCTGTGCACACACACATTTCTTTTGGTCAGTAAGTGGCTGTCACATTAATATAAATAAGGTAGCCATCTTCAACCAAAAGCCATTGACAACCAAAGGTAAGAAGCAAGCTAGCTAGCCAACCAACTGTCACAACTCTACAGGTACAATCGGCCACAACAGATTAGCGTCATGCTGGAAACAGATTCAGCAGTAACAATAAGACTTCCTTTTCATATTCTGCCTATAAATAAGTCTGCAGTGTATCTATAGTGTGTATTGTGTACATTTTCAAAGAAAAACTATGTGGGTAAAAATAAAAACCAAACAAAATTACAATTTAAATAATACTTTACATAAGTAAAATAATAGTATTAAGGTGGACCACACTGAGAAATGGTTAGAGCTTAAGTAAGTCACTGTAGAGAAAGAAAATCCTATTTTTATGTTAATTTACTCATTATCTTCGAGCAGGATTGTTTAATAATTCCAACCACATAATATTTCCCACACAAGGGATACTTTTTGCGTAAAAACTATTGGGTCCCACAGTGAATGTAATGTACGAAATACAGTGAAAGTTAAAAATATAATGTGAAATCGTGGAGCACTGTGTTCTACATCCAGCAAGACTGTATTTTCTACCCCCTCTTTAACAGCCAATGCGCCACACTATACTGTCCATGGAATTCATATTGCCTCATTAGTTAGCAGCCAGTGGCTTTTATAAAGAGTCTCGTAAAGCGTTTTGTACTATAGGGAACAGGGTGCCATTTGGAACCGCAACATATTTCCGCTTGCAGTGTAAAAACCAGTGTAGCTACTATGGGTAGGCTACATATCCTCAAGAATGAGAAGCTATATGGGTGGTCTCATGAGGTCTCAGCTCCTTACCCCCGAGTCCTGTAGCTTGACAAGCTAGGCACAAAGGCACCTATAGTCCAGCAATCACTACTGAGCAAGTTTTATGTAGTAGTAGTAGCTCGAATTTTCGTTAACCAGACGTTTCACCATTGACTAGACGTACGATTAGTATATTAATGATCGGTGGCTTCTGACCATGTTTTGTTTAACTTAAACTGTCGAAGGGGTGGATAAGTTCATATTTACAAGTAATGAAACATTAAGTGATTGTCAGAAACACATTCTTGCTGATAAATTGAAATTATTAATACAAATGAACTGGATAGAAAGTATAACTTCTGCACTCCGTTGAAGAGGATATAATCACCCTGGACAACCATGTTGTCTAAGGCAAATCAACGAAATCTTACCAGCGAACAGACAAAGTAGAAGTGAGTCCCGTATGAATGTCCACCTCAACGCCTCCGTTCTTCTACCAGGACTTTCCATACTGACCCTTTTCTCTTTTTCTAAATGTTGTGCGCAGCTACTTCCAGGCGATAAAATGAGAGTTTTACATAGATATGCGCCGACAGAGAGAGCTCATCGTAATATCACCAACAGCCTACTCCAATTGAGTTCTAAAGTTGAGGCTAACAATTGTGAGACAATCATATATAGCCCGTATATGACTCTTTTAAATTAGCAGCTATTTCAGTCTAAGGGAAGTCTCCGTCGTTCTTCCACGTGTTCGTATTTCTAAAAGTATTCCTTTCACGCTTTCCTCGTTGTTTTCCTGATATATTTCGGAGGCTTCCAGCGCCTCCCCTCCCCCGCAGACGCTGGTTTGCGCAAATCTTCCCGTCGACTGCGGTGGGACTGGGAAAAGAGATGCTACTTTCTCGATAACGTCGGCATCGCTCCGGAAAAACGATTCCACCGCTCCCAATATCACGGCGATTTTTAAGATGAAAGAGAGGCTATAGGCTCATGTCGTCTATAAAATGTGACTTCCCTTTCAAAATGACGACTTTACGGTCATGTTGAGAGGAAATGTAATTATTGTGTTGACAATCTAATTACCTACCCTAGTCAAAAACCAGGCATGTCCTAAAAAACCTCTATTACAAAATCACGATATTGAAATAAGGAAGGGACAGTGCCAGTGGTTAACATTTGCTCTTCATCCATTTGACTAAAATGAGTGTAATTGGTGAGTTCAGATATGATGAATGATCGTGAAAATGATGTTTGATGTAAAGTACTTAGTATATACATAATAATGTAGCCTGCATGAGCAGAAATAACCTCTCCCAAGCACTATATTTTAGTCCGTTTGTACCTATGTTTTTTTTTATCTATTTTGCACACCTATTTAATTATTTGTATAATATAGTTAATCATAATCATCAGAAAATACAAATTATTTTAGGGTTGCTGGATTTTATTAAGATTTTCCTGCCAGGTGAAAAATGTTAAAATACGATTGAATAATGTTTTCATTAGTTGCATTTAAGTAACAACAGTTTGACAGGACCAAACTGGCAAATAAGTAGGTAAATTCTATTAATTTGAGCATTGCTTCTTGAAAATCATTCCTTTGGAATTAACTATTGAGATATGGCCAGCATTTTACTGAATTAACAAATGCTGTTACTTTGATGTTATTCAAGCTATTGACTCTTCACAAATGCTCTTCACTGAACAAGCAGATTTAGTGGAAAGTTGAGAAATAATGCATTATGTGCTATTTCTACTTGCGTGTAAAATGACTGTTAAACTTCACCGAACTATAACCCAATTTTTGGCATCCGCGGACATTATCAGATGCTATGGTCATGGATGTAATCTTAATATGAATAACACTTCGATGTGACACCAACAATCTTACATGGCAACAGTCAAACAGTTAACAGCTGTAAATCCTATTGCAGTGCAAAACATGGCACAAGTAGTCTTCACCAGATCAGAGATGTAACTCCAAACATTGCGAGTCAGTAGTTAATAAGCAATGATAAAAGAAAAAGTAATTTACTGACATATTTGTTTTAAGACTGGCACAACTAATTGTACAATCAGCCTCTGCTGATTGGCGGATCCTGTTGCCAAGGTACAACCCCGTTTCCAAAAATGTTGTAAGGCTGCGTAAAATGCCAATAAAAACTGAATGCAATTATATGTAAATAATGTATCACTATATTTAATTGAAAATAGTACAAAAACAAATTTATAAAATGTTGAAACTGAGACATGATTAAAAAATGTTTGGTCAGGACCGGGGTATATTTGGTTTATGTTTGATATTCGGAGTTTGAGCGTCAATACCTCTTCCCCCAAAAAGACAGTGAAATATATAGAATTGGAAGAGGATAGAGAGCAAGGTACACCCTTAGATTTTTTTGAAAATCAAACGTTTCCTTTAACAGAGCCCAACATTTTGCAATTCGTGATTCAGTAGTTTAGAGACCATCATAGAAGTGAGAATATGACAAAAAGTATATTTTATTTTGTGTCAATCTAATTATACCTGCCCCTTGAAAATCATAGGTACAGACACTTTTTGTGTTATTAAACAAATCTATAATTTTCTACATGTATTTTTGTTATTAAAGCTGATATATTTCATTTACATATAGGAGATTCCTATAGAAATTGCATACATCTAAAACCCTTCGTATTTTGGTCACTGACGTTTAGATTTGCCCTTTTGAATTTCAGTGATTGTATCAGAATTGATCCTTCTATACAATACGTTTTTTAATAGCTCACTATCCATATGAGCTAGAGATCTACAAACAAGTGTGGTGTGTTCATTTACCTCTCCTCTGAAGGGTACACCTCTTATTTTATTCCAAATTCATTATCTTGATTTTATTAAAAAAAAAATCTATGAATACAACTCTATTACCTAATTTACATGAACCTTTTTTAATGGCTTCCAGTCCGGGTGACATGTACCTCTAAAACCACTTGCATTCTGGACTCTGGCCTTCCTTGTCTAAAGTACATGCCATAGATTTACCATTTTCAATTTTGTTGATTTTATCAAAATGTACACTTCAATACAGTCCTTCCAATCCAAATTACATGTACCTCTAAAGCTACTTGCATTTTGTTCACCGACCTTCCCTGTCAAGAGGGAAGATTTGAAGATATTTCATTTTTAATTCCAGTGACTTTACAGGAATTTATCTTTCTAAACAACTATTTTTAATAGCTCACTATCCATATGAGTTAGAGATCTACAAACAAGTGTGATGTGTTCTGGTAACTCTCTTCTGAAAGGTACACCTATTATTTTTTCCAAATTCATTATCTGTATTGTATTGTTTAAATATTTGTAGTATTATAACTCTATTACTTAATTAACATGAACTGTTTTAATAGCTTCCAATCCAGATGACATGTACCTCTAAAACCCCTTGCATTTTGTTCACTGACCTTCCGTGTCAAGAACGCCCCTCATATGGATAATTACCTGTTAAAAAGGTATTGCATAGATGGATGTACATTTGTTTTTAGAGGTATGTCATCTGGATAGGAATTTATTGTCAAACGCATCTCGATGTTAATAGTTGTAATAAGGTAATTTCTTTTACAAAGATGAAGATAAATAATAGGGAGAAATTAGGTGTATTTTCTAAGGACCGGTAAAGGAACATAGCAAACCTTTCTGTACATTTCAGGCCATATGGGTTTTGAGCTATCAGAGAACTGCAGTTTAGAATGAGAAATTAAAGTAGAAGGAAAAACAGCCATTATAAGCGGGGAATTGTGACAAGGAAGGTCAGTGACCAAAGTATTAATAGATTTCGAGCTTATATGTTTCTTCAATAATATCATAATCTGTAAAATTATTTAGTATAAACAAAAAACTTTTAAAAATTGTAACTGTGGAGAAAAATGTTTAAGTTTGCACGAAGATAGAAAGAAAATGTCTAAACAATGATTTCTGCCGAATGCACTTTTAAAACGGTCCCTTAGCCTAATCCTCGTAATATTCCTCCATTGAAACTAATGTAAAATCGCTTTTTGAAAACGGAACAAAACCGACAAACCTTGCTCTCTACCTTCAGCTGATTCTATATATATCGCTGTCGTCTTTGTAGGACGTTTTTGAATATCAAACATAAAACCAAATTTACCCTGGTCACAGACCACCAGATGGGGATGATCAACATTTCAAATACTTTTAAACATTTCTTTTTTTTTCTTCATGTTATAAAAGTTATTTGTTTTTCCAATCAGCATTTTGTTAGGGAGGCAGTGTCAAATTTTAGACCGTGTAGTATTTTATGAATAGACCAAAACAGAGGAATTTGATTATACCACAACATTTTATTTAGTTTGTTCAAGACTGTGTTGAGTTGATGTTTTTATGACAAAATGTATCAGTTATAATTAGTTCATTACCTAGATGTGCTATGGGTGAAATGCCCCTTTAAAATATTTAAGTAGATGAATACACACAAATCTAAGGTCACATTTCATTTGGATAACCCCATATACAATATACATATTATTTATAGATGATCATACTATTAAAGATGAAAGTGTTAAACACAGGATTGTTTGGGAATTTAGAATTATACCTTTGAAATTGATATTCACAATTTCAAAGATAAACTTTGCCAAGAAACTCACCTGTTGAAAGCAACAGGGCTTTATCAAGAAATAATTAAACATACATCTCTATGCCACAGCATACAGTCATGGATAGTTCATTTCCAAATGAATTGAGTTACTTAAACAAATGCCCACTTTTGAGGTTAATGGTAGTTTCTTTGAAGAAATCTTAAAGGATGCGCCAATACTATTTTAACTTACATGTTGCTGTTGTATGAGATCATATTTACTTTAATTGAGAACCTTGCTGGGTATAATAACATTTTACAGAAATGCCACCCAGAAATGAAATTCCTAATTGCTCAAAGATGTCAGGGATTTGTGGTGAGGAATAACTTAAAGGGTAGAGGTTGTTCACTGCATTTGGTATTCACCGGTAGGCAGAGATATAGAAACAACACTGAGGTATCAGGTCTACAATAATAATATAACAGTTTTCTATAAAATCCCAGTTCTCCAGCAAAGAAGCATTTTCCATTGGCAACAACACCACTACCACTACTATATTTAGCTCCAACACCACCCACCTGTATCTGGGATGAGCATCACTTTCAGTATGCACTACCCTTCAAAAGTTTGGGGTCACTTAGACATGTCCTTGTTTTCAAAAGAAAACCACTTGTATGTCAATTAAAATAACATAATATTAATCATAAATACAGTGTAGACATTGTTAATTTTGTAAATGACTATTGTAACTGGAAATGGCAGATTTTTAATGGAATGTCTACATAGGCCCATTATGAGCAATCATCAGTCCTGTGTTCCAATGGCTTGTTCTGTTTGCTAATTGAAATATATCATTTTAAAAGGCTAATTGTGTCAGGGATGCGCGAGTAAGGAACCAGGCGCAGGCAGAAGGTAGTCGGTGTTGACCTTTTTTAATTAAACAAACACTGAGCACAAACAAAAACAACAAAAGAAAAGGGCTGACTTAACAGCAAAACGAATCTCATCGGTTATATCTGAAACTCACATCTAACGGCAGCACACACGACGACATCAACAACAATGACCCACAAATGTGGGGAGCAGAGGGGAAACATTTAAACACATACTAACGAGCAGATAGGGACCTGGGGCCCGTTCTTCGTACGTCGCTTATTACATCCGAGATCAAATGACACATCCAAGATGATATCATCGTGCTAATCATGATCCGGTTAATTGGGTTCTTCGAACACACCTGTTGTGTATGATTAGTATCGCTGGATTGAGTTATCTGAGATAATTGCGTGTTCATGTGTTGGCTTAAAAGGGTATATGTATCGACAGTAGAAACATTGATCAGCAATGCTGTTATTGGCTGT
The DNA here is from genome assembly GCF_011004845.1 of Esox lucius. Classification (NCBI taxonomy): domain Eukaryota; kingdom Metazoa; phylum Chordata; class Actinopteri; order Esociformes; family Esocidae; genus Esox; species Esox lucius. The sequence continues at coordinate 24,334,958 of NC_047590.1, forward strand.
TCAGCATGGCCAAAGAACGTGCCCAATTTTTCCCCAAGCAGAACAAGAGCTTTTAATGGAAGGTTATGCCGAATTTGAGTCGTTAATATGACAGGGAACACCTCAAAGTCTGCAAAAGCCAGGAGAGAGGGCTGGCAAAAAGTAGCAGACAAATTAAATGCGTAAGTGCTGTCCATAGTAGATGTTTCTATCATTTTCTACAGTATGTATTTTTGCATTTTAATAATTTAATATTTACTCTCTTTAATGTCAGAGCCACCACTGGACCCACTAGAACATGGGAACAAGTAAAAGTGAAATACAAGAATATTCTACAAGATGGTAGCCTTTAATTCATACTGTCTTCATTTTAAAAAGCCACTTTTTTTCCCTTCTTTTTAAAAGCCACTGTTAAATAATGTGTTTGTCTGTTTATAACAGCCACCAAGAAAAAGGCTGAAAAAAAAAAACAGGTGGTGGTCCTGCACCACCACAATATACCCCAGCAGAGGAGCTGGCCCTTAGATTGAATGAAAACCAAACCATTGTGGAGGGCATCCCTGGGGGCAGCTCTTCCTCAGACCCAAAGACAGGGACCAGTAGCAGCAACACCTTCATTACTGGTAGGCTAAATGAGCTTTCAATTCTTTTAGTACACTGTAAAATTATTTGTTGCTGCATTAAATGAAGTATAATCCAAATGGCTGGTACAGTCATTTCAACTCTTTGTGAAAGTGAAAACTTCTAAACTTTTAGTTAATACAAAATATGTTGCCATGAGTTATTGATCACATGATATTTTTTTACAGTGTAGTTAATTGTAATGACAACCCCCCCCCCCCTCTTTTGTGCAGTTTTACATAATACACCAACACCAACCTGTTCCCATGCAAGTGGTGGCTGAAGCATATGCAGTAAGTTGTGTACTTTTTCTAACTTGCATAAAGGGAAGAAAGTGCAACACTCTGTAATACCCATTTATTTCCATTGCACAGGACAGTGAAGAAACCCTCTCAGAAGACTGTCCTTTGGAGGAAGAACCTGTAAGTGCATAAATGACTTTACACTAATTTGTATATAGCCTACTTGTGTACCTATTCTTTCTGTCTGCAATTTGAGTTGCAGGAGTCCACAACTAGAGAAAGGCCTACAGAAAGGCTTGCAGAAGAGTCTGCACAAAGAACTAATACAGAGGTGGACAGTGTTGTACTTTTACTTTTTGCTTTTGTTGCATGTTTTGACTTTTTTTTTTTCTTTTACAAAATGACAGGGTGACATCCGTTCCCTCTATAAACGGCATCTTCAACAAAAAATTTAGTATTTTGAGCTGAACAAATTAAGAGGAGAAATTGAACTTGACAACTTGAAAAAGAGAAAAATTGCTCTAGAGATAGAGTTGCTTCAAAAGGACCTTCAGAGTAAGTGCTAATACACCATTTGACACATAGTAGTATTGCTGACCTTACATAACTATGTCTTATTGCAGGCAAAAGATGACTTGCTGGCTTTTCTTTATAAAGAATTGTTTAAATAAAACTCCGGGAACTAAGCATATTTGTCGTCTTTTATTACACATTCAGAAATGGTGTTCCACAATTCTGTCCCGTGCAGCTCTGCCACTAGGTTGGTCCAAGTGCACTGGCTGGAGGTCATCATCAGGCTGCACCCCCACCACAGGGATCCTCTCCTTTCTGATAGTGGCGATGTTATGCAATATGGCACATGCAACAATTATGTCACAGGCCCTGTCAGGTGCAACCCTCAGACTTTTCAGACACTGAAATCTTTCCTTTAGTTGCCCAAAGGTCATTTCAATGCGTGCCCTTGTCCTGGCTAGAGCTGCATTGTAATGGGTTTGTGGTCCAGGGTTTGGGTCAGGGAAGGGCGTCATAAAATACTGCCTGCAGGCATAGCCCCTGTCTCCAAGCAGGATCCCATCAAAATCCCCTGTATAATGGAAAAATGAAGTTTTGTTAGGCTCAGCATAAGTGTGTGTAATACTGTGAGCTTGACATTTATGTTCCCTTACCACGTTCAAATAATGTGCATAAATGTGACTCTCTGAAAATTCTTGAGTCATGCACTGATCCTGGCCATTTTGCTTCCAAATTTGTAATATGGAACATAGTCACACACCATCTGAGAGATTTTAGTCAGTCAACTGCATACTTTTTGATTTCATTCCTTTTTTTTTATGTAATATATTACTAATCTGGAATATTATAAATTGTAATAGTATCTTACCTGCACATTTACACTGTGTACCCCCTTTCGGTTCACAAAATCTCCTTCATTTGGGCCAGGTGGGGCCTTGATGGGGATGTGTGTGCAGTCTATGGCACCAATCACGTTAGGGAAGCCTGAATGACACATACTGTTAGTCATACTTTTTGGCATGGTCATGATTGCATGTCATTAACAATTATAAATGTACCTGCAATAGCAAAACAATTCTGCTTTACAACCTGGGGTCTTGAGTGGCTTGGGAATACCACAAAAACCCCTAAAAACTGCTTGAGTGCCAGGTAAACTTTGCGAATGGCACGACAGACAGCACTTTTCACTAAGTTCTCTGCGTCTCCAATAGTATAAAGGAAAGTGCCACTCGCAAAGAATCTCAGGGCAATGCACACAGTCTGTGCAGTTGTCAAAGCCCGACTCCTCCGTGTTGAACACAATGTGTGGTTCCAACAAATTAATGATGTAAATGACACCCTCACGAGAAAAACGGTATCTCTCAACAATTACACTTTCGCGCTGGGCTAAAGGATCCTGTCTATCCCGCAATACCCGATTAATTTGAAAAGCTCTGCAAATTATTCTCGCACCTTCCGCAACAGGTTGCTCGCGTAAAAACGGACAAGACATGGCTGCGACAGACTTCCCTATGTCCTCCGCTTATAAAGCCTCAATCTAATCCTGTTTACATGAAAATATCCTGCTCCCTAGCAGGTTTAAGCTTACGGACCTGTTGCTATGACAGCAAGTCTAGGATGAGCTTCGAAGAACCAAACAATCCAAGATCATGCCAAATCGTCAACAATCAAATCCAGGTAAATGAGTTAGCGAAGTACGAAGAACGGGCCCCTGGTGTGATGAAAGACGTGACAAGAAACAAGTCCGGGATGCATTCATATGTGACAGGAACTGAAGATGCACGGCACCGTGGCTCTGCTGCTCACCGTACTGTGACAGTACCGCCCCCCCCCCCAAAGGCCCGGCCACCGGATGGGCCAACGCAATCCCTGGCCCAAGGGATGGGGGGCGAGGCAGCGCAGGACCCCCACCGGCACAAACCGGCCGAGGGGGCGGAACGGCCGGGACGAACCAGGGCTACACGTACAATCTCACAATCTACAAGTACAAAAAAGGATTCCAATCACGTCTCCACTTCCCATAATATGCAAATACCTGTCCATTCCATTATGATGGAAAATAAGCAATGAAACGATGTTTAGCTCAAACAAACCAATGATATTTATCCTAGAAGACATGCAGCGATGAGAGATTTAAAAAGACTGTTAAAAAACTGCAAATTTAGAATATATTAATAGAATATACATTATTATACATACATCTCTTTCTAATTATAATTTTGTTTATATTGTATGCTAATTGTTAACCCTTTCCTACTGAAAATGACAAACAAGACAAATAGAATATCATTTTCAATGCCAAAATAACATTGTTGATCTCCATGATCTGCTCAATACATGATGCTCACAACATAACCGGGAGCTGTTATAATGAATTATAAAGTTATTATAAAGAATCAACATATCAAATAGGCCCATCCTTAGCTAATAAGGCACATAAAATGTGCACGGATGTGCATGCACCCACAGGTGCATACTGGTAAGTACTGGTAAGAAATTAAATCTATTTTCTCTCCGATCCTCAGATAAGTGACTTGAAAGACCTCTTGCCAGTCACCGAAGTGTTCCTGACTACATGTTTTATTTAACTGGTGGAGCTCCAAATCCGAGGCCATGGTCCTCAGTCGGAAAAGGGTGGCTTGCCCACTTCAGGTTGGTGGAGAGTTCTTGCCTCAAGTGGAGGAGTTTAAGTATTTAGGGGTCTTGTTCACGAGTGAGGGAAGGATGGAACGGGAGATTGACAGATGAATCGGTGCAGCTTCTGCAGTAATGCGGTCAATGTATCGGTCTGTTGTGGTAAAGAAAGAGCTGAGCCGCAAGGCGAAGCTCTCGATTTACCGGTCAATCTACGTTCCTACTCTCACCTATGGTCATGAGCTTTGGGTCATGACCGAAAGGACAAGATCCCGGATACAGGCGGCCGAAATGAGCTTTCTCCGCAGGGTGGCTGGGCAATCCCTTAGAGAGGAGCTCAGAGTAGAGCCGCTGCTCCTCCACATCGAGAGGGGTCAGCTGAGGTGGCTTGGGCATCTGTTCCGGATGCCTTCTGAACGCCTTCCCGGGAAGGTGTTCCGGGCCCGTCCCACCAGGAGGAGACCCCGGAGAAGACCTAGGACATGCTGGAGGGACTATGTCTCCCGGCTCGCCTGAGAACGCCTCTGTGTCCCCCCGGAAGAGCTGGAGGAAGTGTCCAGGGAGAGGGAAGTCTGGGCATCTCTGCTTAGACTGCTGCCCCCGCGACCCGGCCCCGGATAAGCGGAAGAAGATGGATGGATGGTGGAGCGCATATCTCAATATTTAATTTGAGATTGCATTCAACTTTGTCATTGAACAAGTACAAGTATAGTACAAGGAAATGCAATTAGCATCTTACAAGAAGTGCGAATAGAAGAGGGCAGAAAATGTACTTGTATTAAACATAATGTATGTTACAGATGTGACATACAGATGTGCAATGTATAGATGTGCAATGAAGGCAAATGCAGTACACATTTTTTAACGGTAGTGTTTATACAGTTGTCTTCAAAATGTAGCATACCCTTGGAGAATTGATAATATATGTACCATTTGTAAAGAAAACACAAGTGAGCATGGAAAACCAGTCTTTTATTTCTTATGGGATTCACCTCCAACTGTAGGTCATAACAGAATGGCAGTCATAAAACAAAACATGGCAACAAAGAAAAAAATGAACTGACCCCTGTTCAAAAGTCTGCATACCCTTAGTTCTTAATTATTGGCCCCTTTAGCATCAATGACAGCATGCAGTCTTTTGTAATAGTTGTCTATGAGGCCCCAAATTCTAGCAGGTGATATAGCTGCCCATTCGTCTTAGCAAAATGCCTCCAGGTCATGCAAAGTCTTTGGTCGTTTTGCATGAACTGCACGTTTGAGATCTCCCCAGAGTGGCTTGATGATATTAAGGTCAGGAGACAGTGATGGCCACTTCAGAACCTTCACCTTTTTCTGCTGTTACCACTGGACGGTCAACTTGACCTTGTGTTTAGGGTCATTGTCGTGCTGGAAAGTCAAAGAGTGTCCCAATGCGCAGCTTTCATGCAGAGGAATGCAAATGGTCTGCTAGTATTTTCTGATAACAGGCTGCATTAATCTTGCCATCAATTTTCACAAGATTCCCGTGCCTTTAGAGCTCACACATCCCCAAAACCTCAGTGAGCCACCACCGTGCTTCACAGTGGGGATGTATTCTGTTCAATATATAGGCCTTGTTGACCCCTCTCCAAACATAGTGCTTATGGTTGTGACCATAAAGCTATATTTTGTTCTTGTTACTTCAAATTACGGTGTGCCAGAAGCTGTGAGGTGTGTTAAGGTGTTGTTGGGCATATTGTAACCAGGCTTTTTTGTGGCATTGGCGCAGTAAAGGCTTCTTTCTGGCAACTCATCCATGCAGCAAATATTTGTTCAAGTATCGTCGTATTGTGCTCCTTGAAACAACCGTCTATTTCCAGAGCAGCCTGTATTTCTCCTGAGGTTACCTGTGGGTTTTTCTTTGTATCCTGAACAATTCTTCTGGCAGTTTTGGCAGAAATCTTTCTTGGTCTACCTTACCTTGGCTTGGTGTCAAGAGATCCCTGAATTTTCCACTTCTTAATAAGTGATTGAACAGTACTGACTGGCAGTTGCAAGATATATTTTTCTATCCTTTTCCATCCTTATAAAGTTCCATTAACTTGTTACACAGGTCTTTTGACTGTTCTTTTCTGCTCTTCATGGCTCAGTATCTAGCCTGCTCAGTGCATCCAGATGAAAGCTAACAAACTCATTGACTATTTATACACAGACACTATTTGCTATTTAAAAAGCCACTGGTGTGGGAAATAAACCTTTAATCGCCATTTTAACCTGTGTGTGTCACTTCGTGTTTCTGTAACAATGCCAAACATTCAAGGGTATGTAAACATTTGATCAGGACCATTTGGGTGATTTCTGTTATCATTATGATTCAAAAAGGAGCCAACTGTCATAATAAATGGCTTCATATGATCACTATCCTTAAAGAAAATACAGTTTTTTTACATACATATTTTATATAACCAATAAATATTTTCTAAATCAACGCCAAAATGTCACAATTTCTGCCAGGGCATGCACACTTATGAGCACAACTGTATGTCTACTCTGGTGTAATGGATTTTCAATGCTCCTAATATGTATTGTGAATCTGTCTTTATATGGGTTAAAATGGCTCGTGGTAGTTGTATTGATCAGGAAGTTAATCATCACGGTTTGTCTCCCCAGTGTGATCAAAAAAATTTATCACTCCAGAATCAATTTCCTCTTCCTTCTTTTCTCATTGAAATGTTCAGTGAGATTAAGTGTACATATAAAACAAATGTAAAGATATTTTTCAAACTCTTTGGATAGTCTAAACTATAGACCCTATCCCTTAACCAAGTCATTGGTCTATAACCATATCACATTTGAAGTTGAGAAGGGGATGATTAGTTTCATACCACCAGAACAGACTGACATTAAGAAGGGCATTATAATAATGTTAACAGATTGTTTTGCATCAACTTTATAGAGAAAAATACTAACAAAAAAAGAACATCTCAATGACTATTACATATTAAAAGCTGTTTTCATTAACTTTTTTGCTTATAAAAGTATAATGTCTAAAGTGTAACGCTAACGGCACGGGTCCTTTAAGACCGGTTTTAGCTTCTATTTACTGAGCTTATAGTGAACAAAAACCCTATACTTAGGAATGCAGGTTCATTAAAATTATTTTTATATTCACCAAGCCTGTCGTTTATAAAATCTGCTAACATTAAGTCACAAATGTAGCGTGCGTAATGTACCACCGACAATGATCTGTAACAATTTCCAGTTGGTCTTATTAAAATGTTCTTACAGCCAACAATATGGTGTCTAGCTTTTTTGTTATAATAACAAATAAAACCCTATTGACCTGTGCCATTTGGAATAATTTACCATTATTTTGTTACCCATAACAGTGATTTCAGAGTCCTCCCTGTCTTACTTGTTTCCCAGCCATAATTACAGGGTAATTATTTCCTTAAATTCAAGAAGGCCTATAATCACAAAGCTTTACTGAGCTAGGATCTATTCAGAATGGACTTAAATGCAACTGACCCTACATCAAGGACTGGATTCATAAATAGGGACCAGGTGTGTTGTTTCTACATTCATAAAGCCTCAGGATAAGACTGCTGATTTCACATGAGGTCCCTATTGTCTCTATAATCTAATTCATTATAGATAAAAAGGAAAAACTGATCCTACAGCAGACTATGTAAACAAGTGATATGTAAGAGTGCTTATTTAGGATCAGTTCTATCTTTCCGATAATAATGAATACAATTATATTGGTGAACATGGGCCCAGTTAGTGTTTTTAAGAGTCACTGAAAAAGTATCATCCAGTGGGGGGAAAAAAGTACATTCCACACTGCATAGTTGGAAATAATGAGAACAAAAATGTTGTGAGTTTGTTTGCATGTGTGTCCATGTAGAATGGTATCGACTGAGATGAACACACCATACCTGAGATGACATTGTACAGGCTTAGTGATAGTTTATTCATGAACCTAAAACTATATATATATATATATATATATATATATATATATATATATATATATATATATATATATATATATATATATATATATAGTATAAATAACTAATACACATCCTTCTATTATTTTAATATTAATAACAAATGGCAATAACAATAAAATGCCATGATTATATTTAACAGGCTGTACAAAATAAATAATGTTTGGATATTTTGAACAAAACATCTTCCAAAAAAAGCTTACCTTCACAGAAGGCAGCAGAGACTTACTTATAAAGTAGTAGTCGGAGAAAACGCTCTCCCTCTCCAGAAAGAGTCACACACACCTCTTTGGTTTTCAGACAGTTTCCCTCATTGGGGCATACATGATGAGGTGCAATCTGGCTTTTTTAATTGGCTTTGTTCATTATGGGATGTATTATTACAAGTATTGGAATATTCAACTGGAATGTAAATTAAGCAAATTAATACAAACTGTGTTGAGTTTGTCTGCTTGGATAAAACATTGGATAAACAAGAATCTACATCGATTAGACAGATTTTGTTCTGCACCCTTTTAAACAGTCCACTAATTAAAAAAGGACATATGATGTGTAGCAGTGACCCTATTCATTTGATTGTAATACATATTCAACGAAATCCATACCTCTAGATTCCCAATTATACACAATCATACCGCTGGTATATACATTTCCCCCAAGATGCCTGTCCAGTCCAGCTCAGACAGACAGCTGACACATGCACGCACATACACTCACTCATTGGAACCTAAAACAAGCTTTTTGGAAAAATAAGTATCCATTTACACAGTTCCTCCATTTCAGCTCCACTAAAATGGGTGGACGGGACAGTGTGCCAGTGTTGTGCCCCCATGCCAGTCCAGCTGCTTCAAGTCTATGTGGTGTTCAAGGGGTGGCAGTGCCACAGGGCAGACATCAACACCACAATGTTTAGTCAGTCATTATGTCAGCCATTTTGGACACACATGAAAGTACTAGGAAGGGGAACATTCTCACTCACTCTCTTTTCTGTTGTTTATTTCATTTTCTTTCTCTCTATGAGCTGTTGTTCAGGTACAGATTGGAATGTGTCCCCGATGATCTTAGCAGTTCTTCTGGTTGCACAAGTCCAGCAGAGGTCGAGGCCTGTCTTTCAGGTCGCAGCTCTCGTGGGCAAGGGTGTGCCCATCATGTCCCACACAGCGGAGTGGGCGCTTGCGGAACCCGCGGCCACAGCTCTTGGAGCATGCTGACCACTCACCCAGGAACCATGAGGGGCAGGACTGCAGGACACAGGGGCGCAATGCGGACGGGCGAAGCTCATCTGGACACTCTCTCGATGATCGCCCCTGAGAGTCCAGGCACAGCACCTCTCTCTGTTGTGTACCACCCCCACAGCTCTGTGAACATTTCCCCCATTCTCTCAGGGTCCATTCAGCAACCCCCAGATCCCGGATGGCGTTGATGACCTGGTGTACCACTCTTCCACCACTGGATGGTGTCAAAGTGTGCCTTGGGGCGAAGTAGCTATACTTGACACGAGGGCGGGGCGAGTCACCCACAGACAACACCTGGATGGTCAAAGCCTCCGGGAGAGGCAAGAAGCTGCGTAGACGCTCTACGGAGGCGGAGCTACCACTGTAGCGTAGCAACCCTCCCTTCAGGGTGATGTCAGTTTCGAGAGTTGTCAGCTTGTAGTCACCATTCAGAAGGTATGTCCCGTCTTTGCGTAACACCGCCAGGTAGCTGTTGTCCTGGCGACCACCGCTAGGGGCTCGCTGTTTCACATCCAGGTGAGTGGCGCCTGCGGGGATACTCACAACATCCTGGTAACCGGGCCTTAGGTAACAGAAACAAAGCAAAGCTCGGAAGTAAGACTAATACGTTCTAGGATGACATGAAGTAGTTTGAGACAAAATGTAGTCTACAGACAACAATGTACTTACTAGGGATGCAACTAACAACTATTTTGATATTCGATTAATCTGTACATTACTACTTAGAAAAATTTTTGAAAAAATACTAATTCCTACATTTTATTTAAAATAAATTGAAGTTTTTCTTATCCTTTTAGAATGCCTTAAATAAAACAACTGTAGGTAATCGTTTCAAATCAAATAAAAACATGCAAAAACGTATGGGTTTCCTAATATCAAGAATGTAAGAAAAGCTTTCTGGGGTATCTTAAAGCTGGCTGAGAGACTGTTGACTGATACTGTCAATGTTAATGGAAACTGTAATACATTGAAATGCCTCAAGCAGAAACTAGCTCTCTCCAGTTATTATCGACGTTATTGATTTGTATCGATTAGTTGTTGCAGCCCTAGTACTTACTACTACAATCAAAAGAGTATCTGTGAAGTTGAGACTTTTCTAGACAGAGAGGTCATTGTTCTCACCTGGCACGCTCCAGAGCACCCGACACTTTTTTGCATGTCGAGCCGTCGCCTCCACACATGCCACACTTATCAAAGCGACGGCTAGAGCCGATGACACGGTCACAACCTGCCTTCACACACTGGCCTTGCACACACACTGAGGTTGAGTCTGGGCTACAGGGAGTACCGTCAGCAACCTGGGGTGCAACAGAAACCAATGTTAGCATGGTTCCTACATCAGTGTTTTCCAATCCTGATCCTGGGGATTGCAGGGGGTGCACGTTTTTGTTTTTGCTCTAGCACTCACACAAACCTGATTCAAATGCAGCCTACACACAGTGGTAGCATAGTTAATCTGGATAGTGTCAGTATTAGCCTTAATTTTTGTAGAGGTGTCTATGGTATGACTGGACTTACCTTGGGTTTTAAAATAAAGAAGTAGCCTGTGCCCTTGGCCCTGCATGTTAGCTTGCAACGGTCTTTGGGAGAGACACCTGCATATTTTGGCACCCACTCAACACCATCTCCCGAACCAAATGACATCTGTGAGGAAATATCATTGTGTGCCAGACACTGCTCTTCACGGAATGAGAGACCTGTAGGGAGAGTAATCAATAGTTTGAGAAATTAGTAAGACTCACTGTTGGTTAAGCTTTACAGTAGGCTGTGGTATTTCAAATATTGTCAATTATTGAAACTAGAACGTATGTGTACATTGTGAAAGTGGCCTTAGTTGCAGACAGTGTGCCTGAATACGGAATTAAATGTATGAATACAAAATGTGTATGATAAGTATTTACTAAATAACATGAAATAGGTATGTAATAAGTGTTTCATAGAGAGACTCTTACCGTTGCTGTCAGGGCATATCTTTGTGTTACAAGAACGATACTGGATTCTTTTGCCCTCGCAGTACTTGCCACCATTTTTGGGCAGGGGGTTATCGCAATCCCTAAATGAGTACTGGACACCTCCTCCGCAGGTCCGGGAGCAGTCCCCCCAAGGGCCCCATGCACCCCAGGCACCATTGACTAGAGTCTGAAACAAGAGGACACTGTATATATAATCACATATGCAAGTTATTATGCTAGCCAGAGTTAGAAATTCTCAAAATTGGGCTTATATATCAATTCAAACACTCATTCGATAGCTGATTGGGAAGAACCGACTAATGGAATTTCCTTCTCACTTTCGTAAAAATAATTTTCTCCCAATTGACCTATGACACCCACCTGATGACGAGCAGCCTCTGTCTTGCTGAGACACTGTCCTGCCATGCAGTAGCTGTCCCCACTGCACGGTGTCCCATCTGCCCATGGGAAGTTCTTGGTCTGACAGACCAGTAGACCGTTGGTGGTGGTCACTGTGCACCAGAGTGCTGCACACGTGGTACTAAGGTCAGGGCAGTGCTGGGATTCCTCACCGAACGTCAGGCGACATTGACGATTGGCATCGTACACGCTTCCAGGCAATGCTGCAGGCAGCAGATGGGGTTTATGGGGTTTGTCCAGCAGGCATTGTCCATGTCCATTGTCCAGGAAGGAAGTGACCATGAGGGCAGAGCAAGGTGACCAAGGCTGCAGTTGATCCAGGTTTGACAGTGTTGAAGCCATCATGTGGGACCCCCAATGGTCACCATTGACATTGGCGCACTGTCTGGAATCATCGTGGGGCATATTAAACACGTGGCCTAAAGCATGGAAGATAGAGTGGAATGGGGATAGGGAGGAGCAGGGCATTAGTTTGGGACTGAAAGCGATTACTGACAATGTCTGACTAAAAGAACATTTGAATGGTGTAGCTTGTGTATTTGTGTTCATGTATATGTGCCTGCTTTGCTTCAGCGTGGCACCTCACCTAGCTCATGAGCCACAGTGAATGCTGCCTGTAGGCCGTCATCCTCTATGATGGAACAGCTCCGCTCTGGGTCACACACTGTTCCCACATCTGCCATGCCTAATGTGTCACAGGAGTGGGCACCACATAGGTCCTATGGGGAAGAAGGAACAAAAGATCTGTCAAAAATACAATGTTTAACGACATGCATTTACTGTATATTTGGAGCCCTGGTGAAGGAATTGGGTGTTGCCTGTTGCCACAGTAAACACTGGTGTAAAAACTACGCAAAAACAACTTACCGTGCGGGTGAAGAGCATAGCTGTGTCATAGTGCTCAGGATGGCGGTCACTTGGCGGGTTGTGTTGCCGCTGCCACTGGCAGAAGTTGCGGAGGGTCAGGGCAGCATTTGGCGACACCTGCGGGCCACTCTCCTCCTCGAAGACTACCAGGAGCTTTACCACAGCAAGGCTGATGGAGTTGTGGATGGTGGGGTGGCGGTAGAGGCGTGATGCCACTGCCATGATGGTCAGCATGTAGGGCTTTAGGCCTGCACCGTGGAACTCAGCCATGGACTGGTCAGCCACAATCATGACCTCCACGAAGCGAGGCGTGGACACAAACCGTTTGGATCGCTGGTGGTGGGCTGGTAAGACAGAGAGAAGATCAGACAAAATATTTTATAGACTTTGAGCAAGCTTGATTATGCCATCCTGGTTTCTCATATTTAAATAATTAACTATTTGGAAAGAGTGACAATTTGCTTGTGCTGAATATTTGAGTAGTCATAGGATTTATTTTATCCCGCCGCTAAGGATTGTAAGCTACATTTTTCTGGTAAAGAAATTCGGCTGTCCGTACTGAGCAGCTAGTGTTCTCCGGATGTGCCTGGGGTAGCTCGAGCTGCTCACTGCAGTGACTCAGCAGTTTGCTAGCGTCACACCACTGGCGGCCCCTCCTAAAAACTACATCATCAAATTAACAGTCTATGTGGAAACTTACAAGTGAGGCGGAGAAAAAAGCGTAATGGAAAAATGTGTGACAGTGCACAACGAACAGTCGGCTACCGGTACCAGGAGGCGGTGATATTAGTTTCCACATCTCACCACAACCACCCCCCGACCCCGTCTCTGGCCGGTACCTCCCTCGGACATTCCCCAGCTATTCCTCTGAGTTAAACCTCCCCCTTCTCTCAATGTCTGCGTATGCTGTCAGAGCTGAGCCCCTTCACGCTTTAAACCGTCACTATACGCCCGTCAACGAATCGACCTTTCTTCCCTAAGGATTTTAGCGTATAAGTGCTGTCCTATGCATATCTCCAAATGCAAGACAGACGTTGAGGTAGATAGGCTAGACAAATGCTGCTGCCTAAACCACTTCGTTCCAAGAATATGAGCCCCAGGACACGGCTGGTACAGGAATTGGGCCATAAGTCTGTTTATTTTGGCATGCAGAGTATAGACATGCAGCTCAACTAAGAATATGTGGAATAGCTCGGTTTAATGATTTCAAAAACACACGTTTTAAGTAATAAAAACGTTTTAGTTATATTCCTTAATTGCCTTAAGTCAAATATTTTAAAGGTGCGAATACATACCTCTCTGGTCTGAGTTAGTTGTTCCATGGTTCTTTTTGTTTTCCTGGTTCTCTGGCACCCTGTCCTCATCCTCGCTGACCCCGCACTTTGAACTGCTATCTTCTGCAAACATTTCTCTACCTCTTCGGCGAATGAGGTGGATGTCCTGATCCGTAGGTTGCACGTCACTCGAATTATGAGGTTGGATGAAGTACTCTTCACCTTGGAGGTAGAATCCACCCGTTAGCCCATGGCACAGGTTAAGCGCAGCTGCAGAGTTTTCCTCCTCGTATACCGTGCCGGAGAAGAAGCATCGGGCCTCGGCAGCGCTGTTGTCAGATTCCCGTGGTGTCTGCGACATGGGGCTCCCAACTATATGGAACACAAACCCAGGTGCCAAGAAAGTCTGGTCTGGCTCTAGCTTCAACACCACCCGTTTGCCAAATACGTCCAGCCGGTAGACACGCATCTCTGCCTCTTTCTCTCGTTCCTCTATTGAAAGAGGCCGACCTTGCTCCGTTTCCCCCGCATGCCGAACCGTGTCGAGTCTAACTGGTACAACTGTGCTTTCTTCCCATGCACCGTGCACTGCGCATACGCACAGAGTGGTAATCAAACCGAGCGAGACGCGCAATAACGACACCATATTCCTTGACAAGTTCTTCAAAATGGAAGATAAAAGGATACCGAAATGTATGAAGCAAGTAAAAAACGTAAAAGTAACCACTAATAACTTAGACAACCTCAGATCTGAAAGTAAAACACCTCTATAAACTAGCCGAAACGTATGCAGAAAACTACATTTGAAACATATCCAGTGATTTTTTTCATGAAGCTCAAGTCTACAGCTTAGATTTAGTTGCCTATCTTGTTTATTCAATCCTAAATGATCTTGGATTCGACCAAAAAAAGCACAGCCGTAAAAAAGAAATCAAACTCTCCGTAGCGTGGTTGAATCTTTATGCCCTTTTATTGAACACTCAACAGCTGTTTGAGTTTCTGTGACTCCAGGGCAGGTCTTTTGCTGCGGTCCCATCAAGTTTCTGCTCTGCTGTTGCCTTAAAGACAGACAGACAGGCTCCATTTATATCCCCCTACTCTGGACCACCCCTTTCCTGACGAGCATTTGATCATGAAGAGGCGAAATCTCGTGCGCAACAAAACGCAGCACGACCTGGACATTTGCCATAATAATCAATCAATCTGGAGTGGGATGCATTTGGCTCAGAAAACGTTTTCTTCATCTCTGCTTGTAGGCGGGACTATAATTTTCACTAATCTATCATTCCCCTCTGAAATCTTACTTCTCATAACTCAAAGTAAATTAAAAAAAAACATTTCTATCCCCGACACTTCTCTGCTTCGCTCAGATATACCCACGCGCTAAATGTAAAGTATACCACGTAAGGGTGGATGTTTTTAAAGTGGTGGTGTTCGACCGACTGTGAAACTGAAGACGTGGGGACAGAGGTCAGACAAGGCTAGCATCCTAACAGGCCTCGAAACAATGAGCTGTTCGCATCGCCTCGATACCAAGCGTGTTGTGCGATATGGCGGCCAGGCGAGTGTCTGTAGCTCTTCGGGTAGAGTGAGGGCAGAGGGGCCGCTGAGTTCTTAAGGTGGAATAGTTCTTTACGCGTCTCCACCACTCATACTCCGAGGATAGGGCCTAACCTCTCGCGAGGAAAAGCCCTTCACAAAGACCATCTCATTAAAAAAAACACAATTAGGACATAACTCCAATACTCATACAACTTTCCCAAATTATTTCTCCACAGATGACTCTACTCCCGGTGATCGACTGGTATTAAGTCTATATTTCGCTTGAATAATGATGAATGAGATAAATACAATAATAAAGAAACGTCTGTATGGCGAGCCTAGGAACGCGAGAGAAGGCATACCAGTGCAAGGGCTACATACACAAGAACACAACAAGACTTACCAGGTACAGTGAAACACACTAATAGAGAATGATCGAACTGTTGAAATTGTTACCTGCCGTTCGCGCGCATAGTCTCAGACTGGTGAAATGTTTTCGTTTTTAAAATTGAATGGCCAGTATTTTACAACCACACCTCTATCGGGTTAGGAAAAAATACCCATAACCTAGTGCTGTTAGTAGAACAAAATAATAAAAAGGTAACGTACATTTACTACATGCTTCTTACAATTATCTGAGTCGACTGAATTAAATTCACTTAATATTTTGAGTGGTAATGAGATTGACCACCTTAAACGCCACAGGTCAGAGAAAGAGAGATGTAGTAACATATTTCTCCAGAAGATGTCAGACATGCACCATGGAAAAAGTGATAAAGAACCGTGGCTTCTGACTGAAATAGTTTGAGTCATAATCCCCATAAAAATTTGCGGCCGAACTCAAAAGCTTTTCTTCCATTGTTTTTTTTTTTAATCAACTTCGAACATGGTCTGTGTTTCGAGTTGATTTAAACCACCTCTGCGTTTTGATAACTGTACATTTCTATAAAACAAGGTGACTTTTATCAATAATGGCAAAATATTAGTAAGTATACATATTTGGTAGAGTTAATTGAAGCAAATGTGTTCCTCAAGGCTCGGTTCTGCGCCCATTATTGTTCTCAATATATATGCTGCCTCTGGGCAATGTAATCCGAAATCACAATGTACATTTTCACTGTTATGCTGATGACACACAGTTATATGAAGCATGGAGAAGCCACAAAATTAGCTACTTTGGAAGCATGTGTTTCAGATATTAGGAAGTGGATGACAAAGAACTTCTTGCTCTTAAACTAAAGAAAAACAGAAATGCTAGTTTTAGGACCGAAGAAACAAAGAGCGTTGTTAGCAGATCTCACTGTGAACCTCGACGGCTGCATGGTCGTATATTAGTGCTGCACACGGCTGCTAGAATCCTAACTAGAAAAAAAAAATGTGAACACATTACTCCTGTACTAGCGTCCTTACACTGGCTGCCTGTTAGGGTTAGGGCTGATTTTAAGGTTTTACTGTTAACCTATAAATCTATACATGGACTTGCTCCTACTTACCTTGCTGAAATGATCCAGCCATACATACCTACACGTAACCTTAGATCGCAAGATGCAGGCCTTTTAATTGTACCTAGAATTTCTAAACAAACAGCCCGAGGCAGGGCCTTTTCTCATAGAGCTCCACTACTGTGGAATGATTTGCCAAATAAGGTTAGAAATGCCAACTCACTGCAAACGTTCAAGTGTCTACTAAAAAGTAATCTGTACAGCATGGTTTATGATTAGGTGGAGCCTGGCCCAGGGGCGTGAAGGTGACCAGAGGGCTTGATACTGTCCACCCTTGCTGTCTTGCCAGATGGGCTCTCGTCGCCACTGGGATGCCCTCCCTCCAATGCTTTTCGGGGGAAGAGTCACTGGCTTGTTGTTGTCTCTCTGTTGCGCAATTGTGCAATTGGGCTGTACTCTGCTGGCAATACTCGGCCCTCATTCAGGGTGGTTGCGGTTGGTGGGTGTCCCTTTGGTTGATGGCTGGCAATGTGGGTGGATTGATTTCCTGCCTGTTTGGCCCTGTCCGGGGCATCCCCCGGGAAGGGCCACAGTGTTGCCGGACCCCCCCGTTTCAGTCCCAAGGTCTTACGCTGCCATACTATTGTGCTGGGAGATTGGGTCAGTTCTCCTTCCCCACTAAGTTCTCCTTCTCCACTATAAATCGTTGTTGATATGAGGAATGCATTTTCAGAATTTTCCTAGTCTCCTCCCGTTTTAAACTTTAGGAGGACATGAGATCCTGGTCCACACCTGTGGAGTACCTGGTTTGGGGGCCCGTTGCTGTCCCTGTCCTTGTCCATCTGGTCATACTTCTGACCTAGTCTAAATTTAAATAGACTCTGGATTTAAACCACATGCATTTATACAATTATTCTAATTGGACTCTTAATATCTCACCCGGCACAGCCAGAAGAGGACTGGTCACCCCCCTTCGGCCTTCTTAGGGAGTTTTTCCTAGCCACTGAAATTCAACACTACTTTTGTTTGCTCCTTGGGGTTTAAGGGCGGGTGTTTCTGTAAAAGCACTTTGTGACAACTGCTGTTGTAAAAAGGGCTTTATAAATACATTTGATTGATTGATTCATTGATGACGTGATTTACTTTTTGGAGTTGTATGAGGATTATGACACGTTGACTATTTCAGTCTATAGCTTTGTTCCATACCATGTAATTAGAATGTAAGTTGGCTTTGCTTTTTTTCAACAGCATTTTCCTGTCACAGACAAATTAATTAAACCTTAGAAAAAAGGAAATATTAAGTTATATTTATTCGACTACCAGTATGGAGGAATACTCAATAATATTCAAAAGGATAAATAAAATCAGAAATCACTGGCAGCAGCCTTATGAATAAAGATTGTCTTTGATGTCACATCAGTGGATAATTACCTCTTTTGTTTTCATACATCCACTTAACAAAAATTCCCTCCATACTATTCAAACATGGGTAAGTGTGTTCTATACTTTTGACTGGTATTGCAAATGTAATCAGTGTTGATGTATAATTTCTGAGTTATGGGAGCCCAGGGTTCGGCAGATGGCAGCAAAGCCTCACATTTGACCTGTGACAACAGATGACAATACCAAAATACTTTAACTTCAATCCATATTCTCTATTCAGTCTGTTAGCCATATAGGGGCTAACAACAACACTACAAACACTCTTACTACTCCCTATGAAGGAGCTGTAGAGTTCACTACAACATAATCCCAGATTGCTTCTTGTAAACACTTTTTATTTTAATAATAGCATATGCAGCTACACCCTGAATATTGTACACATAGGGGAGTGACATTTATTTAGGTACATATTATGCAATCTACGTTATTGTAGCAAAATATCTGGCAATGCGATTTGAGTCTATGGAGTGACGGAGTCTACTACAAAACCCATGTTAGTTGATATTATGGTGTAAAGGTTAGGTACATTACTTTTCAATAGGTTATAAAATGGACCATTTTAGTTTAAGCCTAATGTAGTCAGGTCACTCAATAAATGTCTACACTTAGTCCACAGCTCATATTCACATTTTCATCATCCAACACACGTTCTTAACTGGAACAACCTTACCTCTTGGGTAGCTACAGTAATGCTTGAATGTATGTGAACCCCTTGCACAATTATAGATTTTTATAGGTTCACCATGAACTCTTTTTTATTTGACATAACAGGTTTATAGTTAACAATACCATATGTTGATTTAGAGGAAATCATACATGTAATAAAAATAAAAAATTAAAATGTTTAGTGCAGGTGCAAAAAAAAGTGAACACCAAGTTGCATTGGTTAAATCGATCAGGTAAATTGAATCAGGTGAGTAAATAATTAGGTATTAAATAAACCATTCAAAGGAGGAATCTTTAGGAAAGAGTTTGGGCAGCACTCTGATAAATAGAGACAAGAAACCTGGTCAATTTGGTGTTACCCATACAAGTGAATGCAAAACACCTCAAGAGGAATGCAAAACACATGTCCTCTGAGCTCTCCTTTGCTTTTGACATCAGGAAGAGGGCAGCGAGAGCCCCAGTCTGGGGAATGCTATACAACTATCTCAAAAAGATTTAAGCTCCATCAGTCCTCTGAGGAAAATCATTTAAGTTGGAGACCATTTAACACAACAGCAACTTGCCCTACTAGTGGACATCCTTCCAAAATATCCTGAAGAACCACTAGTAAAATAATGAATCAGGTAAATGCCAACCCAAACACAACGTCTGGGTACTTGCAGAAGCCCCTTGCTGCATCCCAGGTTACTGTGTATGCTTCAACAATAACAAAAACTCTAAATCGAAATCGAAATGGCAATTACGGGAGAGTTGCTAGGAAGTAAAAAGAACCAAATGGCCCATCTTAACTTTGCCAGAGACCACCTGGACCTGAAGGTTTCTGGAAGTCCATTTTCTGGTCTCCCAGAAGGGATTTACATATATGAACTTCCAGAAGGGCTTTACATATTTTTGCATAAATTAAATCTTAGTTTCTGATAAAAATAAATAAATATATATTATATATTTGTGCATGGCCTCAATTTGGAATGTTTTTCCAAAGAAATAGGATGTGGATTTATTTGCTAATCAATATGAAATACCGAGACTCAACCTTTATGCTTTTACTGAAGCATGCTATCTTAATTACGGTCTATGATTGAGTGTTGTCTGGACCAGGGGCATGAAGGTGAATGGAAAGACAATAGATTGGCAAACCATTGTTGCCATCTCCACCTGCCAGGCCCCCTCTATCCACTGGGATACCCCCTTTCCAATGCTATTTCTCAGGCTAAGTGATGTGCTTAAGCATTTTGCCCCATAACAGTTCTCAAGAGTGGGCATCACGCCTTGTCAGAGTTTTTGCCATACTCAACGTGAGTGGGTTCAGTCTCTGATGAAAATTTTATGTCCAGCCAGATGTGTAAAAAGTATGAAGTAAAAGTACTCAGCTGTGTTCACAAGTTTTGGTTAGTTTATAAAGTAGTGCTAAATTATCAGGTAAACAGCGTTCACCACACCATTGATGCCCCATGAGGTGAGATCTTGCATGGAGCCCCAGACCGAGGGCGATTGACCGTCATCTTGAACTTCTTCCATTTTCTAATAATTGCGCCAAAAGTTGTTGCCTTCTTACCAAGTTGCTTGCCTATTGTCCTGTAGCCCATCCCAACCTTGTGCAGGTCTACAATTTTATCCCTGATGTCCTTACGCAGCTCTCTAGTCTTGGCCATTGTGGAGAGGTTGGAGTCTGTTTGATTGAGTTTGTGAACAGGTGTCTTTTATACAGGTAACGAGTTGAAACAGGTGCAGTTAATACAGGTAATGAGTGGAGAAAAGGAGGGCTTCTTAAAGAAAAACTAACAGGTCTGTGAGAGCTGGAATTCTTACTGGTTGGTAGGTGATCAAATACGTATGTCATGCAATAAAATGCAAATGATCTCGTCTCATCTTCATCAGCTTATCCGGTATCGGGGGGAAATTAAATATGCAAATTCATTATTTAAAAATCATACAATGTGATTTGCTGGATTTTTGTTGGATTATTCTGTCTCTCACAGTTGAAGTGTACCTATGATAAAAATTACAGACTTCTACATGCTTTGTAAGTATGAAAACCTGCAAAATTGCTAATGTATCAAATACTTGTTCTCCCCACTGTAAAAGAGCTGTGAATGTGTACTCTCAGTTCCATCCTTTGCTTTTCCTTTTGAATCTGCATTTGGTGTCAGTAGGATCAATCCAACATGAAGATGAGGGCACTGTCTAGGATTTGGATGTTAAACAAAAAGAGGGACTCAATTAGAACCATAGCACAAAAGTTGGGGATAGCTAAATCAATAGTTTGGAATGTCCTGAAGCAATCAGCAACAACCAGGTTGGCCAAGGAAAACAACAGCAGACATAAAAAAAACAGAAAAAAAGATCTGCTCGTTCTACAAAGCATACCACCTCATCTGTGAAGCATGATGGAGGTAGTGTCATGGCATGGGAATGCATGGTTGCCTCTGGAACAGGCTCACTCATCTTTATCGATGATGTAGCGAATTATGGCAGCAGAATGAATTCAGATTCAGAAAATCTTGGGTATCGTTGTACAAGAAAATGCCACTACACTCATTAGACAATGCTTCACAATGCAATAGGACAATGAAACAAAACACACTTCCAACACAACCAAGGAGTTCATCAGGGGAAAAAGTGGACAGTTTTTGATTGGCCATGTCAATCTCCTTATTAAGATCTGATTGTACTTCACTTGCTGAAGAGGAGACTGAAACTCAGTAAAACAAGTTACAACCCAATATGGTTACAGTAAAGGTTTGGCAAAGCATCTCAAAGAATGATAGCAATAGTTTGGTGATGGCAGTGGGTCACAGTCTCACTGCTGTTATGTGATGCAAGTAATTTGCTATTGAGATGGAGAGTTAATGAGAGTGAGTGAGGGAGAATTTTGAGTTGTTTAGAATTTCAGATTTTTCTTTTACACTGAACAAAATTATAAACGCAACACTTTTGTTTTCCCCCCAATTATCATGAGCTGAACTCAAAGATCTAAGACTTTCTCTATGTACACAAAAGGCATATTTCTCTCAAATATTGTTCACAAATCTGTCTAAATCTGTGTTAGTGAGTTAGTGAGCTCCTTTGCAGAGATAATCCATCCACCAGGTGTGGCATATCAAGATGCTGATTAGACAGCATGATTATTGCACAGGTGTGCCTTAGGCTGGCCACAATAAAAGGCCAATCTAGTGTATTTACACTACCATTCAAATTCAGTTTGGGGTCACTAAGAAATGTCTTTGTTTTCCATGAAAACAAAAAATAAATTAGTTTGAATAGGAAATATAACAAATTATAGTAATAGTCAATTAAAAAAATATAGATTTTTAATTTAAATAATAATTGTGTCCTACAAACTTTGTTTCTTTCAAAGAATCCTCCATTTGCCGCAATTACAGCCTTGCAGACCTTTGGCATTCAAGTTGTCAATTTGTTGAAGTAATCTGAAGAGATTTCACCCCATGCTTCCTGAAGCACTTCCCACAAGACTGGGTTGATGGGCACTTCTTAAATACCATATGATCAAGCTGCTCCCACATCACCTCAATAGGGTTGAGACTATGTTGGCCACTCCATTAGTTCTTGCATAGTTTGGAGCTGGGCTTTGGGTCATTGTCTTGTTGTAGGAAGAAATTGGCTCCAATCAAGTGCCGTAAACAAGGTATGGCATGGCGTTGCAAAATGGAGTGAATAGCATTCCTTCTTCAGGATCTCGTACAAATCTCCCACTTCACCACCACCAAAGCACCCCCAGACCATCATGCTGTCTCTACAAAGCTTGAAAAATTGCCTCAAGCACTCCTCCAGCATCTTAATCTTAATTTCTCAGAACACAAATGGACTGACCAGTTTCAGAAGACAGTACTTTGTTTCTGGCCAATTTGACCCTGTAATCCACAATTGTTCACGCTCCACATACTCAACTTCTCTAAAGGCCAATTTTATTGATTCTTTAATCAGCTTTCAGCTGTGCTAACATAATTGCATCTTATGATCAATTAGCCTTTTAAATGTCATGTCCTGCCATCTTTGCGCTGGGGCCATAGCCAGGACCGGACAGAAGGTGGGTCCGGCGACACTGTGGCCCAATCCAGGGGAAGCCCTGTACAAGACCAAACAGGCAGGAAATCAATCCACCAACATTGCCATGCATCAACCAATGGACAAGGACACCCACCAACCGCAACCACCCTTAATGAGGGCTGAGTTTTGCCAGCAGAGTACAGCCCAATTGAACAAGTGCGCAACAGAGAGACAGCAACAAGCCAGTGACTCTTCCCCCGAAAGGCATTGGAGGGAGGGCATCCCAGTGGCGATGAGAGCCCACCTGCCAAGACAGCAAGGGTGAACAGTATCAAGCCTTTGTTCACACCCCTTGGCCAGGCTACACCTAATCATAGACCGTGCTGTAGAGATGAGTCTTTAGTAGACACTTGAAAGTTTCTAACCTTAATTGGCAAATCAGTCCACATTAGTGAAGCTCTATGAGAAAAGGCACAATTAAAAGGCCTGCATCTTGCGATCATAGGTTACGTGTAGGTATGTATGACTGGTCCATGTATTGATTTATAGTTTAACAGTAAAACCTTAAAATCAGCCCTAAACCTAACAGGCAGCCAGTGTAAAGAGGCTAGTACAGTAGTAATGTGTTCACATTTTTTTGTTTAAGTTAGGATTCTAGCAGCCGTGTGCAGCACTAATTTAAATTTATTTATTTATTTGTCTGGGTAACCGGAAAGTAGAGCATTGCAGTAATCTAGTCTAGAAGTAACAAAAGCATGGATTAGTTTTTCTGCATCAGTTTTTGATAAAAGGTTTCTGATTCTTGCAGTGTTTCAAAGATGAAAATAAGCAACTCTTGAGACATATTTTATTTGTTCATCAAAGGAGAGGTCAGGGACAAGGGTAACGCTGAGGTTTCTTACAGTTTTTTGGGGGTTCACAGTGAGGTCTGCTAACAAAGCTCTTAGTTTTTTGTGTCCTAAAATGAGCATTTCTGTTTTTCTTGAGTTTAAAAGCAAGATGTTCTCTGTCATCCACTTCCTAGTATCTGAAATGCATGCTTCCAAATTTGTTAATTTTGGGGCTTCTCCATGCTTCATCGAAATATATAACTGTGTGTCACCAGCATAACAGTGAAAGTTGACATTGTGATTCTGGAATACATCACCCAGAGGCAGCATTTATAGTGAGAACAATAATGGGCCCAGAACCGAGCCTTGAGGAACACCAAAGCATACCTTTGACTTGTCAGATGATATGCCATCCACACTAACAAACTGATATCTTTCAGATAAATAAGATTTAAACCAGGCGAGAACATGTCCACGTAGCCCAATATGGGTTTCCAGTCTCATCTAAGAGAAGGGAGTGATCAATAGTGTCAAAGATGCGGAACCTTTGTCTGAGGCCATTAGAAGGTCATTTGTTACAGTCTCAGTACTATGATGGGATCTGAAACCGGACTGGAGCATTTCATAAATGTTATTTGTCTTCAGGAAGGCATTCAGTTGTTGGGAAACATATTTTTTTTAGAGAGGAACGGGAGGTTCGATATTGGCCTATAATTGTTTATTATGACAGGATCCAGATTTTAATTTTAAGAGGCTAAATTTCCGCTATTTTTGTGAGTTTGTTACACATCCGGAGGAAAGGGAGCAATTTATTATGTTCAACATTGGCAGACCTAGCACAGGAAATAGCTCCTTAAGTAATTTTGTTGGAATCGGGTCTAGCTGACAATTTGTGGGTTTAGAACTCATTACAAATTTTGTGAATGTGTTCAGCGATTCGGTACCAAAAAATTCAAGTGTCCCCATTGACACCTGGTCAGGACAACTGAGATTTTGGGGACTATAACTATTTAAGGAGGAGTCAGTTATTTCTTTTCTAATGGTGATGATCTTTTCATCAAAGTAGTTCATGTATTCATTACAGCTTAAGTGAAGACCCACTTCACTTGTTGAGCATTGCTTTTTTGTTAACTTTGCAACTGTATCGAAGAGAAATGTTGGATTGTTTTTGTTTGCCTCAATCAGGTTGGAGAAATAAGCTGATAGAGCAAATGTATGTGATTTTCGGTATTGTAGTGTACTGTCTATCCAGGCTAGTCTGAATACTTCCAACTTGGTGGAGTGCCAAGTTTCTTGTTGCGTATTTCTTTTGTTTTTAGTGGTGCAACCGTTTCTAAAGTATTTTGCAGTGTTGAGTTTAGATCCTCAATTTGATCGTTTGCGGATTTATTTACTCTGTCGTTGATGAGTGAATCAAGATATCTATTTGTAGTCCGAGAATTTATAGTACTGATTTTGAAACTCATTGTTTGCGGAGCAAGCATTCTTGTTTGAATGTAATAAGACAGTGACAGTGATCCGATAATCCAGGATTTTGGGGGGAAATTATTAGATCTACAATATCTATTTCTCGTGACAGGACTAAATCTAAGGTGTGATTGTGGCAGTGACCTGAAACATGTTGGATATAACCCACTGAGTCAATTATGGCTTCAAAGGCTTTTTGAAGAGGATCATTGGACTTTTCCATATTAATATTGAAATCGCCAAAAATGTGAATACTATCTGCCATGACTAAGGTTAGACAAAAATTCTGGAAACTCATTAAGGAACATTGTGTATGGCCCGGGGGGCCTGTAAATAGTAGCTATGTAAAACGGTTTATCAGCCTGGTTAACTTTCGTGAGTAAAACTTCAAAAGAATGAAAATCAGTGATGTGTTTGAGAGTAAATTTATATTTACTTTCATAAATATTAGCAATACCCCCTCCTTTTCGTCATGCATGGGGGTGTTAGAAATCGTCCGTTTCGTCTAGTGGTTGTAATTATTATCGCATACCCGTTTGTCAAGGGAGAGAGAAATTATATTATTCATTGCAGCATTAGAAAGTCTTGTTCATGAGGTTACAGACCTTGTCTTCCTTACACAACCTCAATCTCATCTCACTCAATCTCTTCTCACTGTAATGTTGGTTACAAGCTGATTTATACTTTGAAGGGTGTGTCTACCTAGCAAAGATCAGGTTTCCAAGACAGTAACCCCCATGGCCAAATGGTCAATGTGAACATTCCTGGGGTTAGTAGAGCGCAACCTACAGAGATATAATCTAAACAGAGAGGTTTCTGTTGTTCTCATTATCTAGGCACGTTCCCCTACAATTAAACGTACATTCACATTGTAATTGTTAATGCTCAGATTCCACAGGGGATATTATCACTAGTATAGTCAGGAGGCCTCATTTAGGGCAGTGAATTCATCAGGCTTTAGCCACGTTTCACACAAGCCAATTACATCTAGTTTATGATCAGAGATTATTCACTGCAACTGCCTTGGGAGTAAGGGATGTAAACATTTAGGAGTCCCATTTTGAGATCCGAGGTGATACAGTCCTTTTTATTTGTGACCGAGGTGGAGGAAAGCTTTTTCTTAACAAGGTTGCTATTGTTAGCACTACCTTGTTTAACGTTTCTCAGCCTGGAACGAGTCACAGTGGCAATAGGTAAAACTGTACTCTGGCTATGCTATTAACAGCCTGCGGCCTGATCTGCACCCTATCTCATGGTGAGGCGATAGGAGTGAGACACCTGTCAATGTTCCTAAATAAAAGAAGAGCACCACTCCAGCTAGGATGGAGTCCATCGCTCCTCAGCAGATTAGGCCTGGCCCTATTTCTGGGAAAGAGCTAGTTATTTACAAACTCTTACCTCCTGCGACGGGCAGAACTCCGTTTTCAGCCAGTGATTGAGTTGCGTGAGTCTGCTGTAGAGCTCGTCACTATCCCTAGCTGAGAGGGGGCCAGAGACAATTACTCGATGCCGACACATCTTTCTAGTTAGTTTACACGCTGATGCCATGTTCTGCTTCCTAACCTCTGACTGTTTCATCCTAACGTTGATGGTGCCAACATGAATAACAATATTTCTGTACTCTCTATACTTGCCAGTTTTAGACTTCACCAACCCCAGATTTGCAGCTACATCTGTGGCTCTGCCTCCCGGTAAACAGTTTACGATCGCCGGCTGATTCTTTAGTCTAATACTAATCGAATCGCAGATTAAAAGTTTTCAGTTTTTCCGGGCCACCGGTAGAACATGCCTGCCGATCATTCCCCTCCAAAGACAGCTCAGGCCTTTACTCTGACTTCAGTGGAGAAAACCTGTTGAAAATCTGTTCAGGAGCTGTGCCGGGGGGCTAACAACACAATTGTTTCTTCCTGGTGGCACAGATGCAGTTTTTCTCATTTCTACACTAACATAATCCTTGCCTGATATTTGCATCTGAAACTGAGCCTCTAACTCTGCTATCTTTACGTGAAGACGATAGTTCTCTGTGTTGTAGCTACAACAATTACAATGATAAGGTATAGTAATGATATTTAGGGTCAGGTGTTCAGGGGTGAGTAATTCCGTTAATAATGTCCAAAAAGAGTCCCGGTGTAGAAAAGTTGGGTAAAAGGTCAATAGATAAAAAATATTGCGTTTGTAAAACTCTTGAAGTAGAATCTGACCAATTCGTTTATATTGACTATATTCGAAAATGTTTGGCAGGTAGGTAACAGCAGGCAGTGTACAGCACGTCAACAATCCCACAATGCACAGTGACTTGAATTGTTGTGTACATTTTGGTTATAATTTTGTATTATATCTTGATTATGTTCCATTTCCTTTGGCAATGTACACATGTTTTGTATGCCAATACAGCCTTTAATTCCATAGTGAAGGAATAGGACCATTTGATACATTAGTTCAAGTGCCCTAACAAAACAGGTTTCAAACTTTATGGGTAAGTTCCTGAACACATCTAAGAAAGAAAAGTCACAGACCTTTTAAATATATATTTTATATACATATATTCATGTAGATGACTAGAAAACATTTTTTTCTTAAAAAGGAATTATTCTCCCCAGTCACATTCCTAGTTAAATAGTAATTATGATACAAAATCACCATAGTAATAAATACATTCAATACATTCATCACTTTTTTTTTCTTCCACACACCAGTTGTACAAACAATAAATTACATGTTCAGTGCTGTGATTCCATCATTCAGCAAAAGGATCTGTTCCCAAGGAAAGTGTCAAATAGTTTTGCATATACACCGATCAGCCATAACGTGACCACCTGCCTAATATTGTGTAGGTCCCGATTTTGCCTCCAAAACAGCCCTGACCTGTCAAGGCATGGACTCCACCTCTGAAGGTGTGCTGTGGTATCTGGCACCAAGATGTTAGTAGCAGATCCTTTAAGTCCTATAAATTGCGAGGTGGGGCCTCGATGGATCTGACCGGTTTGTCCAGCACATCCCACAGATGCTCGATTGGATTGAGAGCTGGGGAATTTGGAGGCGAAGTCAACACCTTGAACTCGTTGTGTTCCTGAACCATTTTTGCTTTGTGGCAGGGGGCTTTATCCTGCTGAAAGAGGCCAATGCCATTAGGGAATACTGTTGCCATGAAAGGGTGCACAAGGTCTGCAACAATGCTTAGTTATAGTGGTATGTGTCAAAGTAACATCCACATGAATGGCAGGACCCAAGCATCACACTGCCTCTGCTGGCTTGTTTTCTTCCCATAGTGCATCCTGGTGCCATGTGTTCTTAAGGGGAGCAATGCGCACACACACCCGGCCATCCACGTGATGTAAAAGAAAATGTGAATCATCAGACCAGGCCACCTTCTGCCATTGCTCTGTAGTCCAGTTCTGATGCTCACGTGCCCATTGTAGGTGCTTTCGGCAGTAGACAAGGGTAAGAAGCAGCACCCTGACTGGTGTGCCGCTATGCAGCCCCATACGCAACATACTGCGATGCACTGTGTGTTCTGACACCTTTCTATCAGTACCAGCACAACATTTTCAGCAATTTGAGCTACAGTAGCTCGTTGGATTGGAACACACGGGCCAGCCTTCGCTCCCCACGTGCATCAATGATCCTTGGCCGCCCATGACCCTGTCACTGGTTCACCGCTTTTCCTTCCTTGGACCACCTTTTGATAGGTACTGACCATTGCAGACCGGGCTGCAGTTTTGGAGATGCTCTGACCCAGTCTTCTGGCCCTCACTATTTGGCCTTTGTCAAAGTCACTCAGATCTTTATGCTTGCCCATTTTTCCTGTGTTTAACACATCAACTTTGAGGACAGAATGTTCACTTGCTGCCTTATATATCCCACCCACTGACAGGTGCCATGATAACGAGATTATCAGTGTTATTCACTTTACCTGTCAGTGGTAATAATGTTACGGCTGATCGGTGTACAGCACCAGACAATAGTTAGGACACACCTACCCATTTAAGGCTATTTCTTTAGTTTTACTATTTTCTACATTGTAGAATAATAGAGAAGAGATCAAATCTATGAAATAATGCATATAAAATTAATATTTTCAAATTGGCCACCCTTTGCCTTGATGATAGCTTTGCAAACTCTTGGCATTCTCTCAACCTGCTTCATGTGGTATTCACCTGGAATGCATTTCAATTAAAAGTATTTTGTAGTTAATTTGTAGAATTTCTTTCCTTAATGCATCAGGGTGGGTATATAGAGGGTGACAAGGTAGGGTGGGTATACAGAAGGCTATCATAATGTCTGTACAGTAGTACTAGATAATATTGCAGGAACATTTCAAATGATCAAAGAGGAACGATGGTTCATCATTACTTTAGGACATTAAGTTTTGTCAATCCGGAAAATTTCAAGAACTTTAAAAACATTTTCTTCAAGTACATTTGCAAAAACCATCAAGCACTACAATGAAACTGTCTCCCATGAGGACCGCCACTGGAAAGGAAAACCAAGAGTTACCTCTACTACAGAGGACAAGTTCATTAGAGTTACCAGCCTTAGTCAATAGTCAATTAACTTCACCTCAGATTGCAGCCCAAATAAATGCTTCACAGAGTTCAAGTAATAGAAACATCTTAATATCAACTGTTCAGGACAGACAATGGGAATCAGGCCTTTGTGGTTGAATTGTGGCAAAGAAACCACTACTGAAGGACACCAAAAAGAAGAGACTTGCTTGGGCCAAGACGCATGAGAAATTGACATTATACCAAAATTCTACACCAATATGCCATCCCATCTGGTTTGTGCTTAGTGGGACTATCATGTGTATTTCAACAGAACAGTGACCCAATAAAGACCTCCAGGCTGCATGTGGGCTATTTGACCAAGAATGAGAGTGACAGAGTGCCCCATCAGATGACCTGGCATCCAATCACTCAATCACATCCCAATTGAGATTTGTTTGGGATAAGTTGGAGTGCGGAGTGATGGAAAAGCAGCCAACAAGTGCTTCGCATATGCGGGAACTCCTTTAAGACTGTTGGAAAAGCATTCCATGTGACTAGCTCATGAAGCTGGTTGAGAAAATGCCAAGAGTGTACAAAGCTGCCATCAAGGTAAAGGGTGGCTTGAATCTAAATGTATTTTGAATTGTTTAACAAATTATTTGGTTACTATATGATTCCATGTGTTATTTCACTGTTTTGATGTTTTCACTTTTATTCTACAATGTGCAAAATAGTAAAGACATACCCTTGAATGAGTAGGTGTGTCGTTGATCCCAGAGGTTAAGGCTACGAAAGTCCAAACATTTGAATGGTACTGTATATTTTTAAGATGTGTTTTTGTGTGGTTTCCATTTCTATACATACTATGCGTGTATGACGCATGTATTCTGAACATGGATGATACTGGAATTTCATTGTGAAAGTATATCATTAAAACAATTTTGAAAATGTGTTAACGTGAGCCAAATATTGTCGAAACATGGGGTGTTTTGTATTCTTTATATGCATGTGTGTGAAATAATGAGTTGTGACATTATGGCAAAGGCCATATGTCCCCAGTATGTTGTAAATCAATCTTCACCATTGAAAGGGTGTTGTTCAGAATTACAAGCTTATGAGGGATGACAGGCTAAGGAGAAAGATGGAGTTGAAGGTGTGAGAGAGTGAGGAATGAATAGGCTGAAATAAGAATATATTAATTTGCTGAATGAGAAATGGAGGTGTGCATGTGTTTTACTGAGAGTGTGTGAGAAAAAGTATAGTCTAAAACTAGAATTTGTAAATGTTTAAAATGAGAGATTGAGAGGATGGGAGATGACATGTTTGTGTGTGTGTGAGAGAGAGAGCGTTAGGAATGTATTTGGTCAGGTCTAACTTCAACACATTGTTCCACATGTTTTTATTTCAGGCTATCCATTTCTCACTCTAACATCTTCAAGTCCACCCTACTCCTTAGTTAGTTATCCATCATAAGCTTGTAGTCTGAAACCCTTTATGTATCCCTCTTGCTGTATTCGTGAGTAGGCAGGGCACACATTGTCATATTAGCAAGAACTTGCTTTTTTCATAAACAAACAAACGGACATACAAACAAAGACACAGGGAGCCAACGAAACACAGTGACAAAATTGTAGCGAACCTCTTGCAACCGCATAGTGATACAAATGGAACTGAGGGTTAGAGTCAGTTAAAAAAGTTTAGGCCACAAGTTTATCAAAACACTAAATGTTTACGCTCATATCTACCCAGCTCATACACACACAGCCATGCATGCACACACACAAGAGTCAAGAATGCACATTAGGTCATACCATGTCATTACGACCTTTAACCAAAACTAATGTCAGAGATAAAGGGTCACCATGGTCTCTTGGAGCGGTGTTAGTCTACATGAGTTACTAAGAATAGGCAGATTTCAAAAAAAGGATTTCTATCTTCACTTAAAGTGGTTTTCTTTTATCTGGGATTATTCTTTTTTCTACTGGATAAAGTACGGTTCGTTTTCTTTTAGTCATGGACACCAAACTACTTATTTATAAAACAGGAAGTGGGATAGTATTTGAAGACTCAAATAGAGGAGGCATTTTACCATGTGAGGGGTTGGGTGGCTGCACCATTTGTTTGGAAGTGTCTGAGGGTGCCCGTCATTTTGTCAGTGGCTGTGCCAAGTAGGGACTGGCATAGTAAGGTATGAAGGAGAGCTTGACTGACCGAAGTGTCTGTCCATGTATACTCCCTACCCCATTCACCCTCCCAGTCCATTTGAGGAGAGTCTGTAGGTCCCTCAGCACTTTTTCACTAGGCATTGTTTGAAGGCGGAGGGGCGGGAGCCCAGCGGGCATCCCTTGGCCAGCTTGGCCTGTGGGTCCTTGCATTGCACAGTGCGGCTCTGCCAGCCCGTGTCACAAGTTCTAGAGCATATCATCCATGGACCCGTTACCCACTGAGGCCCTGGGGTTGCCGTTGACATCACCTGGGCTGTGGAGAGGGCAGGGGCCAATGTGAAGCTACTGCTGAATCTGCTAGTGGTGTTTGTTGGAATAGTAGTGGACGGGGATGGGGTCGTGGAGGTGCGTGGTGTAGGAGGTGGTGGTGAAACCCGACGTGGCATGAAGAAGCTGTAGCGGACATCCAGTGTCTTTTTGGCATCCGTAGCCAGAATCTGAACCATGAGGTCCTCCCGGAGGGCCCCGGGGCCCATGCTGTGAAGCCACTCATCCCGTTGGCTCCAACCACTGTAATTGAGCACCGAGCCATTGAGGGGGATGATGGTCTCCGAGGTAGAGATCATGAACTTGCCGTTGAGGAGGTAGTCTCCACCAGGTCGACGCAGTGCCAGGTAGGCTGTGTACCGAGGCTGATCCTTGGGCTTGTACTGGCGGACCTTGATGTGGGTGGAACCCTCTGGAATCTTCACCACATCCGTGTAACCCTTACTTCATGTGTGAGGGAGAGAGGAAGACAGAGAGTTACAGATAATTAATTTATGGGTACTCTATTACTCTATTACTACTAAATTTGGGACTAAACAATTATGGTAACCTATATCAGTTCTGGAAGAAATATGACATTTTGATGGTTTTTGGCTTGGGGTATGGTTACTGGTTAGGTTTAGAATTAGGATTAGGTGTAGTTTTAGGATGAGGGCTTTCTGGGTTATGGTTTAGCTTAAGGATTTGTTTTTGGTTTATGAAACAGGATATTAAGTGTCCCCAAACAGCCACAAGTAAAACAGGCATGTTTGATTTTGCCTACCTTTTTTTAGTGAAGTTGCCGTTTACCCTGATGCAGCTGGTGCCATCCCCGCCACAGATGCCACACTTGTCAAACTGCAGCTTGGAGCCAATGATGTTGTCGCAGCCCGTGCGAACACACTTGCCTTTCACACACACCGAACTGCTGTATGGCCGACACTCTGTCCCATCCACCACCTAGAGCGATTAAAACAGGTATTGTACAATTAATAGCAATTATCATATCATCCTCATCAGTATTGTCTTTGTATTTTCTATATTGCCATTTCTTGCCTCCGTCTCAGAACCCATTGGATGGGACACCCAGAGATCCCTGTGCTCCATTCTACTACAATGGATTTTCAAAGGGAGGTGAGGACAAAGGATAATTACATTTAGAAAAGGCCATTGTCCTCCTAATCATGGAAATATCTTTAGCATGGGTATATCCTCTCCCTCATCATCCCTACAACCCTCAACATCATTCTCACCATCCAGCAGGGTAGTCTAGTTATCAAGAATGATAGGCTACCAAAGGAAAAGTCTAATCACAAGCCAACAAGGTGAACCTGTCGTTCGGTCCCTGAGAAAAACAGGTACAGGACCGTAATTGCTCCCATGTGGTTGCTGTATATTAGAATATGTAAAAAATGCTAATCTTTATCTTTCAAGCAGAATAGACACTAACAAACATGGCAGTGGACTACTGGTAATGGGTAGGCATATGACCAGTAACCGAATGGTCGCTAGATCAAACCAGCAAAATTTAAATAGATGTGTTGTTTGGTCACTCAGCAAGGCAGTTAATCATAATTGCTCCAAGGTCATTGCTGTAAATGAGAATGTGTTTTTGGTGAATATGCCGTTAAAGAAAGGGATGACTAATGAAAAAAATAAATTCTATCATGGTTCGTCAAGGTTCCTCACTGACACATTTTAACTCAACAGTGACCTTTACATATTAACTCACCCTCTGTGAGAAGACCACATAGTAGCCCGTGCCCTTTGCCCGGCAGGTCAACTTGCAGACATCTTTTGGCAGCACTCCCGCAAACTTAGGGACCCACTCCACAAATGTCTTTACACCCTTAGGGTCGGTTTGGGGGCCGTTCCGTACCTCACACTGCTCCTGACGGAAAGTCTTACCTAGAGTGAGGACAATTCCAGAACATGTTAGAGGGGGAACAACAAGTTAGAGTTGGACTGTAAGTTGTACTATTTACCATTCATTGACCTCTTAACCACGTGTAGTGAATATTCAACATTCACTGATCTATTGTAAGACTGTGTATTTCTCAGATATATATTTTTTGCTTATCTACATTGCTGCGTTACTGCACACATTAACCAGCCATTTGTGGTACTCCACTCACTGGACAACAGGCACGGCATGACACTGCAAGATCGATAGATGGTCCTTTTCCCCGTGCAGTAGCGGCCGTTGTTTCGGGGGGGCGGGTTGTTGCATAGACGCTGGGCGAACTGCACCCCTCCACCGCAAGATCTGGAACATGCTCCCCATGAACCCCAAGAACTCCAGCTACCGTGGTTAGAAGCCTGGGGTGGGGTGGGGGAGGAGAGAGGGAAGATGAAAGACAGAAAAAGGAGATTGTGGTATAACATTAGAGGGAGTGAGATCAGAGGAGAGGGAGAGAGAGTAGGTAGAGAAAGAGGGAGAGACACGAAGGAACATTTAGAATTGCTGAGTGAGTAAGATAGAAATCTGTGAGTTTGGCAGCTAACCCACATGTAAAGGGAAACTCCCTTTCTGCTTTTCTCAGAGTGATGGTTAAGGTTAGGGTCGGGGAAGGAGAGTTGGATCTCAACTTTCTTGCCTCTATGTTTTTAATCATTATTATTCATTTTTGTATATTGCAGTTTTGTAGAATAGACTATGTTCCTTTTCTGGTTTAAAGATATATGTATTTATTTATTATTTATTCATGTATACATGTAAATTCATATAATTTTGCACATGTAAATTATAAGGTATTTGATTATATTTATTTGTTCATCTGATTTGTTTAATTTGTAACTTCAAATTGTTTGCTAATATTTTTTTATATATATATACTGTTAGCATTGTACTTTGTATTATTTCTGCTCTGGACAATGACGGGGAGGCCACAAGGCAGTTTCTAAATTCAGTGTCAAGTTTCCATATTTTAAGTATTTGATGTAATCTCTGTATTTTACTGTTTATAAACTATGAGTAGGAATTACTCCAGATTATTTGAAAACTATTATCTGGAATTATTTTAAAAACATTGTACTTAATTGAGCTTGTCTGGCTCAATGGACCAATGGGACAGTCAGAAAATGGAGAAACCAAACCCATCGGGCACTCCCAAGCCAAAATTGTCTGCTAAATGTTCTGTAATTAAGATTCAGCTTCTCTCAACTAAACTGAGGGTCATTCTTACAGACTGTTCTTCAGATGCAGGAGGGGGAAGAAGTCAGAGGCCTACCAGAAAAATAAAGAGGAGTTGAGGAGGATGGAGAAGGGTTTAAGTGGAGGGAGAAGGCCTTGGAGAAAAGTGAGGAACAGATGATGGCGGATAGGAGAGAGGTGCTGGAGTCGAGAAAGGTGGTGGTGGATGAGGTTAACCAGGTGGTGGAGGAGAGGAAAAATGTGGATATTGCAAGTATGGAGATAAAGAAGAAGGAGAAGCAGGTGGAGAGGAGGGAGAAGGCTGCATAGAGAGAGGAGAATAGAGAACGAGAGTCTGAGTATGGAGATAGAGGATGTGGGAACAGAACAAAGTGAGTATGGAAAAAGAGAGAGAAAACTTAAGGAATAAGAGGCTAAATAAGGCTTGTCACAGGTGGTGAGAGGAAGATTCTCTGGCAAAACATGCTAAACTCCTGGACATAAAGAAATGAGAGATCTGAACAGACCTGAACGAAGGTCCTTGCAGCCAAGGAGAGCGAGGCCTTGTTGCAAATGAAAAATATATTGCACTATAACTATTCAGAAATACAACATTGAATAGCCCTCTCAATCTCAACTCTGGACATCGAAGCCAGTTCCATAACATTTTTTCATTGCATCCCTCTAATCAGGGACTTAGGGCCTGGAACACCATGGGGTGGAATTAATGACCATAGGCCTGAAGTGCTTCAGTTTGATTAAATCAGGGATAGTATTCTCTGTGGAGGCAAAAAAAGAGACCCTTATGATGTACACTGAACAAAATTATTAACGCAACACTTTTGTTTTTGCCCCCATTCATCATGAGCTGAACTAAAAGATCTAAGACTTTCTCTATGTACACAAAAGGCCTATTTCTCTCAAATATTGTTCACAAATCTGTCTAAATCTGTGTTAGTGAGCACTTCCCCTTTGTGGAGATAATCCATCCACCTCACAGGTGTGGTATATCAAGATGCTGATTAGACAGCATGATTATTGCACAGGTGTGCCTTAGGCTAGCCACAATAAACAGGCACTCTAAAATGTGCAGTTCCATCACACACAATGCCACAGATGTCGCAAGTTTTGAGGGAGCGTGCAGTTGGCATGCTGACTGCTGGAATGTCCACCAGAGCTGTTGCCCCTGAATTTAATGTTAATTTCTCTAACATAAGCCGTCTCCAAAAGCGTTTCCGAGAATTTGGCAGTACATCCAACCGGCCTCACAACCGCAGACCACGTGTAACCACACCAGCCCAGGACCTCCACATCCAGCATCTTTACCTCCAAGATCGTCTGAGTCCAGCCACCCAGACAGCTGCTGCAACAATTGGTTTGCATAACCAAAGAATGTCTGCACAAACTGTCAGAAACCATCTCAGGGAAGCTCATCTGCATGCTTGTCGTCCTCATAGGGGTCTCGACATGACTGCAGTTCACCTTCATAACCAACTTGAGTGGGCAGATTCTCACATTTGATGGCGTCTGGCACTTTGGAGAGGTGTTCTTATCACGGATGAATCTCGGTTTTCTCTGTACAGAGCAGATGGGAGACAGCATGTATGGCTTTGTGTGGGTAAGCGGTTTGCTGATGTCAATGTTGTGGATCGAGTGGCCCATGGTGCCGGTGAGGTTACGATATGGGCAGGCGTGTGTCATGGACAACGAGCACAGGTGCATTTTATTGATGGCATTTTGAATGCACAGAGAGATACTATGATGAGATCCTGAGGCCCATTGTTTTTCCATTCATCCACGACCATCACTTCATGTTGCAGCATGATAATGCACAGCCCCATGTTGCATGGATCTGTACACAATTCCTGGAAGCTGAAAACATCCCAGTTCTTGCATGGCCAGCATACTCACCGGACATATCACCTATTGAGCATGTTTGGGATGCTCTGGATCGGCGTATACGACAGCGTGTTCCAAGTCCTGCCAATATCCAGCAACTTCGCACAGCCATTGAAGAGGAGTGGACCAACAACCACAGGCCACAATCAACACCTGATCAACTCAGGTTGTGTGTTGCACAGGGTGGAGATGTGTTGCACAGTGTGAGGCAAATGGTGGTCACAGCAGATACTGACTGATTTTCGGACCCCCCCCGGACCCCCCCAATACAGTGAAACTGCACATTTTAGAGTGACCTTTTATTGTGGCCAGCCTAAGGCACACCTGTGCAATAATCATGCTGTCTAATCAGCATCTTGATATGCCACACCTGTGAGGTGGATGGATTATCTCGGCAAAGGAGAAGTGCACATTAACACAGATTTAGACAGATTTGTGAACAATATTTGAGAGAAATAAGCATTTTGTGTACATTAAGTCTTAGATCTTTGAGTTCAGCTTATGATAAACTGGGGCAAAAATAAAACTGTTTCGTTTATAATTTTGTTCAGTGTATGTATTATTCAAAAAAGCATTTATGTGAAGATCACTCTCTCTGTTTCATCAATGTGAAAGCATCGGCCAGCTATCTCACAGGTCTTGATCAATATTGTAGTAAGTCAATTTTGTAGTTAGTCAATACTGTAGTTAGGAAATGGAAATATTACTAGAGGACAGTACAGGGCAATGAGCTGAGATGTGATCTGCTAACTCAATCACAAAGAAGAGCTGGTAATAGCCAAAGAAACACAGACAAAACCCTAACATGCAAAGAAAATATTAAAGCTATCAGCTATGGAAGGCCACTTGTGTTTCAAAATGTAAAGTATTTAATGTGTCAAATAAGGTTATTGACCAATCAGCATTTGAATACAAACGTTGTCATATAATTCTTTAACGTGTAGATTATTTTTGTTGATGTAGTGATTACACCATTACTTGTAATTGTATGTATTATGCAGATCGGCTGATCAAAAATAAACTAGCTGGTGTATGTAAACGATGTTCTCCCCTAACAAACCCAAAACCAATCTGTTTCAGTTACATTACTTGCAAGGTTTTATCTTGTCATAATTTCTATACTCAAAAGACCGTTTTCATTGTTGGTCATTTTTGCACCCGCCCCATTCATGTAACACAGAAGTATGTGGCAAGCTACTATAACAATGTTAGTTAACTTAGTGACAACAACAGGGCTAGTATGCTAGCTTTTTTAGTTTGTATCTATGAAGTAATTCTAAAGTTTAACTGTTTTAATGTAGTCACATTAATCCAAATTATTGCTAAGAAAATTAGGACAACAGTTGCTGGTTATTATGATAGTTCCATAATCTGTTTCTTATTTGATGGGTCAAAAAGCGTTTTTATCGTCGTAATTAAAAGACGCAATTCCAAGTTGCATCAATGAATACATAATGTTGACACAAACATTATGAAAATCACGTCACTACCAGTTGACCAATCACTGATAAAAGGGCATAGACTTCGGTTACAATAATTTTAATTGCTTCAAGGAAAAACATTGTGCACACGAACACTCTAAAAAAGACCAAAACTACATAATGAAGTATGCCCAGACCTTAACAAGTAAAACTATAAAAACTCTTTAACACCCCAAAAGACAATCAAAACTACTACAACAATAAATGCATTTGTTATATGAATGACTAAACAGAAAAGGAACCAGGCAAGCCTAGCTCAGCCGGCCAACATTTAAAAGTTATGAATGTTGTTGCCCTCCCTGGATTCAAACCTGGGTTTGATTGCTAGCGAGACTGAAGATGAACTTTATACTGCCAAAGCTATTTCATTTCATGGCACAACATCATACATTTTTCTTTCATTCGTGAATGACATTCATACAATAACTATCAATATAGGTGATGATAACTGACATTTTCATTTTATTATTCTTGACTAACACAGCCCCTTAAGAAAAGATCCTGAGAGAAGAGAGAGACAGAGTGCAATAGATGAGGGAGACATGCACACCCAAATACAAAAGAAACATTCTTTCCTCTTCCCAGGGGTCAGCATCCGCCAAGAATACACCCAGTCATTACTCTGGTAATCTTGTTTTCAAACAGATTGCCTTGAGTTAGATGACAACCTTGCTGAAATAAGTAGAATCGTCACCACCCTTCATTATGTTTTGCCTGGTATCTGTTCTGACTGCTGCCTTCGCTGTGTTATGGCTGGTGCCTCTACTGTACTGCTGGTGTCTTTGCTGTTTTGGCTGATGCCTTTAATGTGTTTTGGTTGGTGGTCACCTTTCGCAAAACTATTTATTTACCTTTAGTTATACAGAGAAATAAAGTGAGACCAAGGTCACTTTAACAGCTGAGCCCTGTATTACAATAATAAAAACATACATACAAAAAAAAATCACAATTGACCATAAAAATAAATAAATAAGAAATGCAACATGTCACTGAATGGAATTCCATGAGTCTGGAGCAAAATATTCAAAAGCAGTTTTAACCAGTAGGTCCATGCTCCAGCACTATCCAGTTTTGAGAGCATGTTTGGTAACTGCTGTTCTTCCCTTTCTCTGTTAGATAGTCAGGATGTTTTAGCACAACTGCCTTCTATAAAAACATCAATCAATATTTGGCCCTTCAAGATGTCAGTGACTCCCAGCCAACTAAACAATATAACAGACAGTGATTGAGTGTGAAAATTTGCACAGTGATAAAATGCAAGGCCAAATGATAGACAGCATCCAGAGTTGGGTACAGATGCTGAGGCATGCATACATTGTAGTGATTATCATGTTTTATTGTAAACTATGGACAGTGCTTGATTTGAAATTAAATAAGTGCAGGAGCTGTATTTTTCCAAGTTGGTTCATTAGAACAGGAAATGTCATGGCCCTTAAATGTCTCAAATGACCACAATGGTGGGCAGGATCTATTTTAGCCCATGCAAGTCTAAATAGAAAGTTGCAGATTTCTGACCCAATAGTTCTACCAGCTCCTGCTCTTGATCAAGGAACTAAGGACAATAACAGCGGTATAAAGTATAACAGAAATCACCCAAATGGCCCTCATCAAAAGTTTACATTCCCTTGAATGTTTGGCCTTGTTACAGACACACAAGGTGACACACTCAGTTGCAAATGGCAATTTAAGATGAATGTCCCACACCTGTGGCTTTTTAAATTGCAATTAGTGTCTGTGTATAAATAGTCAATGAGTTTGTTAGCTCTCATCTGGATGCACTGAGCAGGCTAGATACCGAGCCATGGAGAGCAGAAAAGAACAGTCAAAAGACCTGTGTAACAAGTTAATGGAACTTTATAAGGATGGGAAAAGATAGAAAAATATATCTAAAGCCTTGCAACTGCCAGTCAGTACTGTTCAATCACTTATTAAGAAGTGGAAAATTCAGGGATCTCTTGATACCAAGCCAAGGTGAGGTAGACCAAGAAAGATTTCTGCCAAAACTGCCAGAAGAATTGTTCAGGATACAAAGAAAAACCGACAGGTAACCTCAGGAGAAATACAAGCTGCTCTGGAAAAAGATGGTGTGGTTGTTTCAAAGAGCACAATACGACGATACTTGAACAAAAATTTGCTGCATGGATGAGTTGCCAGAAAGAAGCCTTTACTGCGCCAATGCTACAAAAAAGCCTGGTTACAATATGCCCAACAACACCTTAACACACCTCACAGCTTCTGGCACACCGTAATTTGAAGTAACAAGAACAAAATATAGCTTTATGGTCACAACCATAAGCACTATGTTTGGAGAGGGGTCAACAAGGCCTATATATTGAACAGAATACATCCCCACTGTGAAGCACGGTGGTGGCTCACTGAAGTTTTGGTGATGTGTGAGCTCTAAAGGAACAGGAATCTTGTGAAAATTGATGGCAAGATGAATGCAGCCTGTTATCAGAAAATATTAGCAGACAATTT
This sequence comes from Esox lucius, assembly GCF_011004845.1. Taxonomy (NCBI): domain Eukaryota; kingdom Metazoa; phylum Chordata; class Actinopteri; order Esociformes; family Esocidae; genus Esox; species Esox lucius. The sequence continues at coordinate 24,376,013 of NC_047590.1, forward strand.
GCATTCTTCTGCATGAAAGCTGTGCATTGTGACGCTCTTGGACTTTCCAGCATGACAATGACCCTAAGCACAAGCTGACAATCCAGTCATTACAATAGAAAAAGGTGAAGGTTCTGGAGTGGCCATCACAATCCCCTGACCTTAATATCATTGTGCCACTTTGGGGAGATCTCAAACATGCGGTTCATGCAAGACAATCAAAGACTTTGCATGACTTGGAGGCATTTTGCCAAGACAAATGGGCAGCTATACCACCTGCAAGAATTCGGGGCCTCATAGACTACTATTACAAAAGACTGCACGCTGTCATTAATGCTAAAGGGGGCAATACACAGTATTAAGAAATGAGGGTATGCAGGACTTTGAATAGGGGTCAGTAAAAATTGTCTTTGTTGTCATGTTTTGCTTTTTGATTGTGCCATTCTGTTATGACCTACAGTTGAATGTGAATCCCATAAGAAATAAAAGATGTGTTTTGCTTGCTCATTCATGTTTTCTTTGCAAATGGTACATACAGCTCTGGAAAAAATGAAGAGACCACTGCAAAATTATCAGTTAATCTGGTTTTACTACTCATAGGTATGTGTTTGAGTAAAATTAACAGTTTTATTCTATAAACTACTGAAAACATTACTTCCAAATTCCAAATAAAGATATTGTCATTTAGAATATTTATTTGTAGAAAATAACAACTTGTCAAAATAGCCAAAAGAAGATGCATTGTTTTCAGGCCTCAAATAATGCAAAGTAAACAAATGTATATCTATTTTTCAACAACAAAATACAAATGTTTTAACTTCGGAAGAGTTCTGAAATCAATATTTGGTAGAATAAAATAGCGTAGCCAGTTCAGCTAGGAAACCTGAGTGGTAATTTGTCAGCAACGCATCAGCTGATGCAGGATCGCTCTTATCACATGTCAGATTGCAACCTGTCTATATAATCATCAGGTTACTAACTCAGTGGGTTAATGAGCTTGTACTAGCATGTGGGTGCACGCCCACCCACCACCCCTGCCTTCACCTGTTCGATTCTGTGTTGCTTTTCCATCTGGACATGCTCTGACCTATACTAAGTTTAATAGACTCTGGATTCAGCCTAGATTTAATTATTATAACTTGTACTCTTAACATTCACCTGGCACAGCCAGAAGTGGACTTGTCACCCCTCTAAGCCTGGTTCCTCTCTAGGTTTCTTCCTAAACTTTGGCCTTCTTAGGGAGTTTTTCCTAGCCACTGTAATTCAACATTGTTGTTGTTTGCTCCTTGGGGCTTCAGGCTGGGTGTTTTGTAAAAGGACTTATGACAACTGCTGATGTAAAAAAGGGCTTTACGAATAAATTAGACTGATTGATTGTTCCTTGTGTGGGGGGATCGATACTGCGTACCTTGCTCATTGCCATGGGAAGTGCATAAATATTAACAAGGTATGTTACTGTGGTAGTATCGTACACACGATCATGTGATGGTAATGAGTTACCCTAAAGGAACTAAAAACTCATACGTTGTGTTTTCTATCTGAACCCTGACATCACATGATCCGTCCTTCACAAAGACAAATCTGCCATATTCCAGCCTTGCTGAAGCATCCCCAGATCATCACCGATCCTCCACCAAATTTCACAGTTTGTGTGAGACACTGTGGCTTGTAGGCCTTTCCAGGCCTCCGTCTAATCATTAGACGACCAGGTGTTGGGCAAAGCTGAAAATTTCTCGTCAGAGAAGATGACCTTACTCTATTCCTCTACGGTCCAATCCTTATGGTCTTTTGCAAACTTCAGCCTGGCTCTTCTTTGTTTCTCATTGATGAAGGGCTTTTTTCTAGCTTTGCACAACTTCAGCCCCTAGGAGCCTGTTTCAAAACGTCCTCGCCATGCACTTTTCTTTTTGTAGGTCACTTGATGTCATCCTAAGGTTGTTGTGTGACATTTGAATTAGTTGACGGTCATCTCAGTCAGGGGACAGTCGTTTTTGTACTCTGCCAGTCTGTAGCTTTGTTGTCCCCAATGTCTGTTGCTTGACCTTGTTCTTATAAACCGCTGTCTTTGAAATTTTCAGGATGGAAGCAACCTGACGCTCACTGTATCCCTCTGCCAGTAAAGCCAGAATTGAACCCTTCTTTTACTCATTCAAAGCTTTTCTTTTCCATCAGCTACAATAGCCTGCTGTTCTGTCACTAAGGTAGTTTTGAAACCAGAGGCAAGTGTCTTTGGCCAGGGCCAACGCAAACAGCTTTTTCAATTAGATTGAGTGATGTACTATAACAAACAGAGCAACACAGCTTGATCTCTCATCTAAGGCCTTGACACTATATTTTACAATTACAGCTGCAAGCAGCATTTAGCAGGTTTCAGCATTGAAGCTACTACTAGCCAGATTGCACATTTTCTTCAATTTAAATAATAATAATAATAATACATTGAAAGACGCTTTACATCAGGTACAAAACAACCAACATCCGAGGAGAGCGATTAGACAATACACAGATAAACATAAATCAAAGGACTCGGACATGACATTGGATGAAGGGAAAGGGCAGGGACTAGGGGAGGCTTGTTTGATAAAATGAGGCTTGAGGCAGTGGATGAAGATGGTAACAGATTCAGAGTCACAGATTAATTGAGGAAGAGTGTTCCAAAGCCTTGGAGCAGCCCTAGAAAAAGCCCTGTCTCCAAAACTTCATAGCTTGGACCAGGGGATGATGAGGTGACCAGCTGTAGCAGAGCGGAGTGACTGAGACAGTTGGTAATGACGGTCGGTGTGGAGCAAGCTGATGAAGGACTTTATAGCTGAGCAGAATAATTTTATAATCAATGCACTGGGGGCCAGTGGAATTCCTGGAAAATAGGGGTGATGTGCTGCCAGGACTTGGTGTGGGTGAGAAGTCTGCCTACTGAGTTTTGGACCATTTGTAACTTATGAAGAGATGAAGAGTTGATGCCAGAAAGAAGAGTGTTGCAGTAGTCTAGGCAGGAGGAGATTAATGCATGTATTAAGGTTTCAGCGGCAGTCAAAGGCATTTGGCCAAGAATAGAGCCCTGAGGGACACCCTGTGTGACTGCAGCTGAATCCGAATTATGGCCATTGAGGGATGTTTTGTGGGTACGGTTTGTGAGGAATTAGTGTAGCCAGGAGAGTGTGGTTCCCTCAACACCCAGAGCCTTGAGCCTTGTGTGGAGGATCTGATGACTAACTGTATCAATTGCAGCACTCAGGTTGAGGAGAATAAAGATGTTGAGGGCACCAGCATCAGCAGAGATGAGGAGTTTGCAGACAACTTTGAGGAGGGGAGGTTTGTTACTGTGGTTTGTATGGAACCCAGATCGAAGAGGCTTAAATAAACAGTTATTGAGGAGGTGACAATGCAGTTGGAAGGCAACAGTTCTTTCGAAGGATTTTGTAAGGAAGGGGAGGTTGGATATGGGGTGTAAGTTATGAAAATTGGTGGGGTCCAGACCAGGTTCCTTCAAGATGGGTGTGACTGGAGCAGTTTTGTAGTTTGAGGGGACAGTGCCGTGGGAGAGAGAGAGATTTACTATTTGAGTGATGTATGGACAGAGGGCAGGAAGGCAAGCCTTGATGAGAGTCGCAGGAAGGGGATCCAAGGAGCAGGTAGTAGTTTTTGATGATACAATAAGTTTAGAGATATATGCTGGGTCAACCGGGATAAAAGTATGTAGATGGGTTTGTAACAGGGGGTGGACATGGGAGGTAATTAACTGTGGAAGAAGGGGATGAGGGAGAAGTATTAGCCAAGGATTAATTAATGTGTGTGATCTTGTCCTTGAAAAACTTAAGAAAATAATTTGCAAGCAGAGAAGAGGGTGTGGAGGCCTCACTGCCGGGTTGGAGAAGTTTGTTGACTGTGGAACAAAGAGTTCAGGAATTTGTGTTGGAGGTTATGATGGTGTTGAAAGAGGTGAAAGAGGTCCTGGCAACAAGGAGGGCATCTCTATAAAGGGACCGGTGAAGCTTATAGGGTTCAGCATGGACAGTTAAACCAGTTCTAGTCCGGAGCTCAAGACCCACCTGCTTCATGGCCCGGAGCTCAGGTGTAAAGGGTGAGGATGTAAAGGAAACATGTTTTGTTTGGAGTGGGGCCATGTAGTTGAGGGAGACAGACAGCGTAGTGTTGAACTGGTTAACTAGATCTTCAGGTATATTGGATACATGGTTCAGGGGAAGGACAGAGCAGATTGCATCAGAGTTTCAGGTGATCGACAGCTTTTATATTGCGAAAAAGAGATGAGACTTTGCTCAGTATTGTAGGGTCGGTTTGAGGAAAAAGATAAATTCAGGATATTTTGGTCAGACAGCGGGAACAGTTTTAAAAGGATGTTAGAGTAGAATTGTGGTGAGGGGGATGATTTATAAGCAATGTATTCAAATGAGAGGAATGAGGGAAGAGAGTTTGGTTATTTTATAATTGGATTTGTGCAAAACAATGAAGAATTGTATGACCATATGCTTGTTATGTTTAGATTACAACAGAACATCTGTTTATCCGCAGGAAGTCAGGTTCAGTCAAAGCGCAACAGTAATCAGCAAATGGGCTTCCATAGTAGGCTATGTCAACTTTCCTTTTCCATCCAGAATTGACTTGGTTGATGTTTGATTCTTTGTGCTATAGTTATACCCGATAGCAACTAGCAGTGGAAAAGGATTGTCAGACATGACTTTGCTTAGCCAAATCAAAAATGGTTAGATTTATTCTATACAACCATTAAAATATTAGACCTTGCATCTAACAAAACAATTTCCAAATAAACAAATTAAAAACAAGTCCTGTGAATGGAAGATGTGAAACATAACAGATGCCAATGCCAACTATGCAAACTATGCAAACAGGGGGGAAAAAATCATGTAACACCTTACAACAGTTTCTCACAGTTTTTTCCAATGGAGCCACATTGGCAGGACACGGTCAATAGGAGAGCCGCACTTATTTTTAGCTAATCTGTCTGTGTCTTCCTATGCCACAATGTATAACCCATACAGGCCTACTGCACCTCAATATATCATAGTCATGAAGTAGTATACAGTACAGATAATGGTCAGCAGCAGCCAATACCAGTCAAATATATAATAGGCTTACCTTAACGGTGAGATGAACGGAAGTGTGAATGCATTTGCCTGACACTCTTCATGTTATATTTGAAGTCAGTTGTGGCAATCCTTGTAAGGCAGTCCAGGTGTGCATTGGTCAGTCTGTTTCTCTGTTTCCTCTTTATAATGTTAATTGTAGAAAATGTTGATTCACATGTATATGTGCTGACAAAAAAGGACATTATGCTTTGCACAAACTGTTTCACGGTAGCAAAGTGTGACTCGGAGACCATGCTCCAGAAGAGTTCAGCTTTCAGTGTGTCATTAGTCTGTAGTTCAATTATTTCACTCTCCAGTGCAGCACGATCAGCAGGGTTGAGTAGTGTGATGGCTGGGGTCAGAGAGGACACAGCCACATAAAAGGGGTTATCAATGAAATTGAAAATCTCCTCATATTCCATCACATCCTGGAATCTTGACTCAAATTCTCCCCTAAGCTCCTCCAACACTTCCACAAATGTACTGTGGTTAAAGTGCTGCAATAATTCTGGATCATCTTTCATGACAGCTCTCAATTTTGGGAAGTGAACAAACTCTTTGTCAGGTATGTACAGTGTTGTTATTTTGGTTTGGAATGCTTGGACCACACGTTAGCTGGATGTTTCGGTCTTCCTTGGAGCTGGAGGTTCAGTGTGTTCAGGTGGCATGTAATGTCAGTCAGGAAAGCCAGCCCGATTATCCTCTTCGGGTATTCCAACTCTGGCTCATTTCTTGCTTTGCTTTTAAGGAACTTGCGTATTTCTGGAAGGAGGCTCAGAAAGCGCTCAAGTACTCTGATGCGAGATAACCATCTCACTTCGTTGTGCAACACTAAGTCACCATACTCTGTCTCACACTCCTCCAGGAGCAGGCAGAACTGTCGATGATTCAGTGCTCTTGAAAACATACAACCAGTTGCATCATATTTTGCAACTCGTTGTGTTTGAGTTTTGATACGAGTGCCTCCTGGTGCATGATTCAGTGAAAAAGTTGTGAATTTATTCTCTTTTCCTCATCAGACCAATAAGACCCTTCTCTTTCCCTCGCTTGTTGGGGGTGCCATCCGAGCACACAGATGCGAGACCAAACCAGTTCAAATTGTTCTCGTTAAAAAATTACAAAAGTGCATTCAGGATGTCCTCTCCTCTAGTTTGGCCTTGCAGAGGCAAAAAGCATAACATTTCTAAAATCCATGCAATCTCAAATGATGCCTCAGTCAAACGCTCGGACATGAAGTTTGTTTTGTGAATTAGTTTTTGCTGTTCGCCATGCACAAAAGTAAGCTGCTCTAACCTTTTTTTGTCTTATTCTATAGTACATTAATATCATATTGCTTGTTCTAAGTATAATCCAGTCATTCAGTAAGGCCATTGTGTTTCGACTCCGCTCACTTGTACAGGATGTGCCTACAACAGATAGCTATAGTTTTGGTTAAACTACTCAAGGGCTGTAAACATATCTTTCTAAGCCAAAGACATGTAGACTAACTATGCAAAGGAGGGGGACACATTGGGCTCTACTGAATGTACATATGCCTGAGCTCAACCTTCAATGGAGAGCTTTTGACCTGACTCCGTTGAGTGTTCTTAACTGCTCCAGGTTTGCAAATCTTGAATAAAGCTTTACTTGTGAAAAGAATCTACAGTCTCTGTGCCTTTTACCATTTAGTCATTTCCACGACATTAGTCCCAGGCAGGCATGCATCATCAAATTTAGCATCTGTCGTTCTGAAATGGCGTTACAAATTGCTGCGTTTGAAACCAGAGCAGGTTTTATTGCATATTAAACACCATGTAGTACAAATAAAAACTCTGTCCACTTCTCTTGAAATATTCGGGGTTCATCTTGTATAGCTCGTACTTTTCTCATTTTCTTAAGATGCTCAATTTGATCAGCCTTTAGCCTCTTGTCCCTTCTCCTCCATCTTCCTCATCATTTTCATTTCCAGTTGTAGCATGTTGTTCTGTTTGTTGTCCTTCTTCTCCATCTTCCTCATCATTTTAATTTCCAGTTGGAGCAAGTTGTTCTGTTTTTTGTTCATTCATTTTGTCAATGTGTTTGTCTGCGTCAGTTTTTCATTTTTGTTTGATTACAAATCGATCCTTTTTAAGAGAGTAGGTAGGCTAATAATACCTAGCTGGTTGTTGGAGATTTTGTACTTGTCTCTGCTGGGGATTTTGTAGTATAAATCTATTATGCTGCCACCTTCATGCCAATTTCACACACTGAACTTCTTGATTACTGTTATTATTCTCAGCCGCATGAGCTGCCAATTGAAACTAGGTGAGCCGCATGCCGCTCACGCGCCGCGCAATGAGAAACTCTACCTATAAGTACAAATTTTATTTGCTTTGAACTCTCAGTTCAGCTCTTTCCATCATAATCAATTATCATATCATACATTCCCCCCCTGCTTTCACCTTATTAAGACAATGGAACGTGACACCATTAGTGTCACAGAACAATGATCCAGCCACAGGAGGTGCCATCCTGAAATCAGATTGGACAGAAAGAAACAGAATGTTTTTCAGCTAGGCAAGATGGATTCTGAGGAAGCCGTGAATGGGTACAGAAGAATTTGGAACAAAGGAAAGTCAAGATGGCTGAGCGAGGACAATAGTCATAAGGTGGGAAAAAATCAAAATGGACGAAGACGCATTTTGTTTGTCCATCTTGCTGAACGACAGCAGTCACAAGGTGTAGTTTGAAAAGCACCATACCATACCATCTTCTTCCGCTTCATCCGGGGCCGGGTCGCGGGGGCAGCAGTCTAAGCAGGGATGCCCAGACTTCCCTCTCCCCAGACACTTCCTCTAGCTCTTCCGGGGGGACACCGAGGCGTTCCCAGGCCAGCCGGGAGACATAGTCCCTCCAGCGTGTCCTAGGTCTTCCCCGGGGTCTTCTCCCGGTGGGACGGGACCGGAACACCTTCCCAGGAAGGCGTTCCGGAGGCATCCGAAAAAGATGCCCAAGCCACCTCAGCTGACCCCTCTCGATGTGGAGGAGCAGCGGCTCTACTCTGAGCTCCTCCCGGGTGACCGAGCTTCTCACCCCATCTCTAAGGGATCGCCCGGCCACCCTGCGGAGAAAGCTCATTTCGGCCGCCTGTATCCGGGATCTTGTCCTTTCGGTCATGACCCAAAGCTCATGACCATAGGTGAGAGTAGGAACGTAGATTGACTGGTAAATCGAGAGCTTCGCCTTGCGGCTCAGCTCTTTCTTCACCACGACAGACCGATACATCGACTGCATTACTGCAGAAGCTGCACCGATCCGTCTGTCAATCTCCCGTTCCATCCTTCCCTCACTCGTGAACAAGACCCCTAGATACTTAAACTCCTCCACTTGAGGCAGGCACTCTCCACCAACCTGAAGTGGGCAAGCCACCCTTTTCCGACTGAGGACCATGGCCTCGGATTTGGAGGTACTGATTTTCATCCCCACCGCTTCACACTCGGCTGCAAACCGTCCCAGTGCATGCTGAACGTCCTGGTTAGAAGGGGCCAACACGACAACATCATCTGCAAAGAGCAGAGACGAAATTGTGTGGTCCCCAAACCTGACACCCTCCGGCCCCTGGCTGCGCCTAGAAATTCTGTCCATTGAAAAGCACTTTGATGGTAAATAGCATGTTTTCATAGGCATTTAATACAAGATATGCATAAAGGTTGTGATTTAGGGTTTGAATGCCCGCTTCTATTTGGAATAAACATGAGAATTTTTTTTTATAATATCCCTAAACTTGAAGGTAATCAAGGGTAATATGTTTATCATGAGGTAGTTTGGCTATTGACCTTTGAAAATGCTAACTTTGGGTGCTGTGGCTAATACATTCGCCGTGGTGGTTATAGCAGGTAAACCACTGAAACTTGGGCTGGAGTTTTTCGCCCCTTACAATTTAGTTGAGCAGCTTATCTTCTAGAGGCCCCTCTGATCATTTATTTAGATATGTGCCAAGAAACTTAAAAAGATTCTAAATGCATGATAGACAGTTTCGCAGACCTGTGGGAATGCACTGAGGTAAAGTCACATTTGAGTACTGTTTAGCTATGTAAGACAGATTTGTCAATAAGTTACATGGTTTATAATTCCTTCACACAAGCGGCCATGTTGCACATTGATGTCTAAACCTAACAAGCATACAGTCATACATATCTTCACTGTTTTGCACAAATCCAATTATAAAATAACCAAACTCTATTCTTATTTCTCTTAGTTGAATACATCGTTTATATATCATCCCATTCCCTTACCACAATTCTACTCTACCATCCTCTTAAAACTACTGAATAATTTCTCTCTGAGCTAGCTGAACTACTCACCATTGCATTATCTCCCCGCCTTCTGCTGCTCGGTGACATGAATATCCATGGAATGATCTTCCATTTACACGATTTGTTTTACATTTTTACATTTGGAAATTGTTTGTTCAATGTAAGGTCTAGCATGTTAATGATTGAATAGAATACATTTAACCATTTATGATGTGGCTAGGCAAAGTCATGTCTGACAGGCTTATTCCACTGCAAGTTGCTTTAGGGCTTAAATATAGCACAAGGAATCAAACATCAACCAAGCCAGTTCTGTATGGAAAAGAAAATTTGACAAAGACTATTATGGAAACTTGCCGTAGTAAGGTGTAAGCTTCACTCTTATGATGGAACTTCTGACATCCACAAGTTTTCAGGACTGATCTATTGTCTTCATTGTTGGTAGTTGACAGAACAATACCCAGTGGATGATAGTGTGACAGACTGTTGAATCACACTAATCGTTGCTTTGCAACCACACTGGACCAATCTATTCCAAATCTTCCTGACCACTCACATGGCAGAGTGATGCCAGGGTCAGATCACTTGGTTTCACAATCCATTTCTAGGTGAATCATCAACAGCGAGATGAGAGGAGAATCCAACTGAGTCCTGAAGGGCTCCACATTCTACAGGTCAGATTACCACGGGCAAGTTGACTGGAAAGATAACACTGTTAATCTTGAATTAGTGAAGTTTTGGAAACTCACTATTCCACTACACCCCATACACAGGCAATTTGCTGGGTCCATATCACACTGATTGTAATAATTGATACATCACTGATACAAAACAGAGAAGACTGAAGACAAGAACTACAGGACACTTGATTGGAAACTGGATTAATTCCTTATGATCAAGGATTTTTGTAAATTAACTGATATAGTGATTTTATATATATGAAGTTTTGTTTCTCGCAAGACGGGTGGGAAACTCTGTACAATGAAAATCCCAATATTGGACTTTGAAGTTTTTTGTGATGATGCTTAATGATTGACATTATCATGGCTATCCCAGTATGTTTGAATAGTGAATCCTACCCTGTTAAAGGTATAAACTTTCCCTGTTAAAATTGTAGCATGAATCATGATATGGACGGGTTTTCATTGTTCAACGGATTTGGGGGAATGTTTAATCATGATGTTTTCTGCTGAACACCGTTAACACTGATTGTTTCAGAGAAGATTGGGCGGCAGTTGAAGGGGGGGGCCTAGACAACCTGATCCCTGGACACGGAAACTAGCTCTAGGGACGTGGAACGTCACCTCCTTCCACCTGGCGGGGAAGGAGCCTGAGATCGTGCGTGAGGTTGAGAGTTTCCGACTAGAGGTCAGGATCACCTCTACGCACGGCTTGGGCTCTGGAACCACACTCCTTGAGAGAGGATGGACTCTTCACCACTCTAGAGCTGCCCATGGTGAGAGGCGGCGGGCTGGTGTGGGTTTGCTTATAGCTCCCCAGCTCTGCCGCCATGTGTTGGAGTTTACCCCGGTGAACGAGAGGGTCATTTCCCTGCGCCTACTGTTGTTTGTGCCTATGGGCCGAACGGCAGTGCAGAATACCCAACCTTCTTGGAGTCTCTGGGAGGGGTGCTGGAAAGTGCTCCGACTGGGGACTCTATCGTTCTACTGGGGGACTTCAACGCCCACGTGGGCAACGACAGTGACACCTGGAGGGGTGTGATTGGGAGGAACGGCCCCCCTGATCTGAACCTGAGCGGTGTTCAGTTAGTGGACTTCTGTGCTAGTCACAGTTTGTGGCACGTGGCACCAGGACACCCTAGGCCGTAGGTCGATGATCAACTTTGTTGTCGTTTCATCTGACCTGCGGCCGTATGTCTTGGACACTCGGGTGAAGAGAGGGGCGAAGCTGTCAACTGATCACCACCTGGTGGTGAGTTGGATCCGATGGCGGGGGAGGAACTGGACAGACTCGGCAGGCCCAAGCGTACTGTAAGGGTCTGCTGGGAACGTCTGGCAGAGTCTCCTGTCAGAGAGATCTTTAACTCCCACATCCGGCAGAGCTTTAACTGGATCCCGAGGGAGGCTGGAGATATTGAGTCCGAGTGGACCATGTTCTCCACCGCCATTGTCGAAGCGGCCGCTCGGAGCTGTGGCCGTAAGGTCTCCGGTGCCTGTCGAGGCGGCAATCCCCGAATCCGGAGGTGGACACCGGAAGTAAGGGATGCCGTCAAGCTGAAAAAGGAGTCCTATCAGGCCTGGTTGGCTTGTGGGACTCCTGAGGCAGCTGACGGGTACCGGCAGGCTAAGCGGACGGCAGCCCGGGTGGTTGTGGAGGCAAAAACTCGGGCCTGGGAGGAGTTCGGTGAGGCCATGGAGAAGGACTATCAGCTGGCCTCGAAGAGATTCTGGCAAACTGTCCGGCGCCTCAGGAGAGGGAAACAGTGCCCTACCAACGCTGTTAACAGTAGAGGTGGGCAGCTGTTGACCTCAACTGGGGATGTCGTCGGGCGGTGGAAGGAGTACTTCGAGGATCTCCTCAATCCAGCCTTCACGTCTTCCATTGAGGAAGCAGAGGATGAGGGCTCAGACGTGGACTCGTCCATCACCCGGGCTGAAGTCACAGAGGTAGTCAAGAAACTCCTCGGATGGCATGGCACTGGGGGTGGATGAGATCCGCCCTGAGTACCTCAAGTCTCTGTATGTTGTGGGGCTGTCTTGATTGACACGCCTGTGCAACATCGCGTGGCGGTCAGGGACAGTGCCTCTGGGATGGCAGACCGGGGTGGTGGTCCTTCTTTTTAAGAAGGAGGACCGGAGGGTGTGTTCCAACTACAGGGGGATCACACTTCTCAGCCTCTCCGGGAAAGTCTATGGCAGGGTACTGGAGAGGAGAATATGGCCGATAGTAGAACCTCAGATTCAGGAGGAACAGTGTGGTTTTGTCCGGGCCGTGGAACACTGGACCAGCTCTATACCCTCTACAGGGTGCTGGAGGGTTCATGGGAGTTTGCCCAACCAATCCACATGTGTTTTGTGGATTTGGAGAAGGCATTCGACTGTGTCCCTTGCGGCATCCTGTGGAGAGTGCTTTGGGAATATGGGGTCCTGGGTCCTTTGCTAAGGGCTGTCAGGTCCCTGTACGACCGACGCAGGAGCTTTGTCCGCATTGCCGGCAGTAAGTCAGACTTACCCAGTAAGTCAACCTGCGTGAAGTTGGCCCCCCCACCAACACAAAACGTTGTCAAACTATGCTTGTTCGTTTGTGCTCCGTTTGTGCTGGTTTGTGCTGTAAAAAGTTTTGTTTGTGCTGCTTCCGTTTTTTAGATGTTAACATAATATTTTTAGGTCAATCTGAGGTCAACCAGCCCCTCCACATTCTCCAAATTCACCCAAAATAGTCTTGTTCGTTTGTGCTTCGTTTGTGCTGGTTTGTGCTGGTAAAAGTTTTGTTTGTGCTGCATTGGTTTTTAAAATATTCGACATTGAATTATAGACGATGACGTCACCAGCCCCTCCACATTCTCCAAATTCACCCAAAATAGTCTTGTTCGTTTGTGCTCCGTTTGTGCTGGTTTGTGCTGTAAAAAGTTTTGTTTGTGCTGCTTCAGTATTTTAGATATTAAAATAATATTTGTAGGTCAATCTAAGGTCAACCAGCCCCCCCACATTCTCCAAATTCACCAAGAATTGTCTTGTTCTTTTGTGCCGGTAAAATTTTCGTTTGTGCTGCTTTGGGTTTTAAAATATTTGACATTAAATTATAGACGATGACATCACCAGCCCCCACACGCTCGAAATTCTCGTTTGTTCGTGCTCCGTTTGTGCACAAATAACTGAATGGGAAAGACACTGAATGAGAGAGAATTATAGACGGTGCACCAGCCCACTTATTTTTAACAGTAGGCTAGCTGAAGTAACAAGGTAAGACCTAAAGAATCGGCAAACCAAATCACAATAATCACTTATAGGTTACTGTTATCCTGTGCATTTTCAACTTTTTACGAACTGATGCGGATCACAGGATGTGTGGATGCAACATAAACTTCAAGGTAAGTGTTTTTACTTACTGTATGCTGTGTTTTGTTAATAATATAAAAATTGTCACAAATACAGGCACCATAATCGGTTTGCTGTGTTTATACACATGTTTTTTATATAGGCTACATTACTTAACCAAAATCTTTGAATTGTTGTATATATTGGTTTTCAGAAGAAGAAAATAACAACTATTTTCAAAATTGATGTTTCTTGAGAATCAAATTGATAACATCAGTAGGCTAACTATTTTAGAATGTTTTCTGAAGGATCATGTGACACTGAACTAATGATGTTAAAAATCAGCTTTGATTACTGGAATAAATTACACTTGACTATATATTCACATATAAAACTGCAGTATTATTGGAATAATATTTCACAATATTACTGTATTTTTGATAAAATAAATATTGCCTTACTTTTTAAAACTTTTCACTGTTGGGCTACTGTGTGTGTATTTATGTTTCTGTGTGTATATATCATTTAATTACTACTACTACTACTACTACTATTATTATTATTATTATGTATGTGGAAACTCATGACTCAATTAAGTCAAAATGATTTAACTTTTCAAATTGAATTATGTAATATCGAACATTCCATTAACCACAAAAAAATAATAACTTAAAAACACTTAATACTGACAAGTTACAAACTGTCTTCAAAAGATACCACACAAAATAATAGACTCGAGTGCAAACTTCCATAAAATAGCACACTACTTCTCCTAACAGGAGTAGGAAAACAAGAGTTTATGACATACAAAATGTTCAACAAAAATAATTACAAAAATAAAAATAAAATACAATCAGGAGACACTGAAGTGAAGATAATTGTTTAGTCAACAAATTATGTGATGACAGAACGTCTTCGTCAATTCTACTTTAAAAGTGTACTCGTCTCGAGGATAGTTTAGCTGTTTTCTTGCCCAAAATGCTGAAGTTACATTTAAAGACAGGACACAGCACCCCAATAAAATTTCTATCATTTATTTTATTGATAAAAATGGTTTGGCCTTTTTTTGCTTGTATTGAAGTAACAATGTTGTACACATTTTGTATTTGAATGTGTAACTCAATGATTTCTTGTGTTTTTGGAGACATCCTAGGGGGACCATCTTGGCTCATCCCTATCCAGCAACTACTGATGACTCTGATTTTCTAATATTAAGTTAATCAAACAAATACACACTAATTAGACGTTTTACCTACCTTGCCACAGTGCGTGACAATGTTTCCATTAGCCTTAAACGCACCGTCTGCAAATGTAATACCTACAGCAAATGTACAGTAAATGTAAGACAATAAATGACTCTAATTTCTCAGATTTTTGCCGGACCGCGTAAGCGGAGCCAGCTAAAAAGAGCGAATGTGTCTTAGTGAGTGACTGACTGACTGACTACCCCTTGTTAAATAGCATAGTGGTTAGAGAAGCGGACCTGTGAACTATAGGTCCCGAGTTTGTATCTCCTAGCAGATGAAGCGAAGTACGTATTGTGAATTATTCCGTATTTACAAAAACTTAGTTGGCTGAAACTTTATACAGTTATTAGGGGGCCAAGCAACGAAGTTGCTGGAACTTTCTTATGTTTGTAAGTTTTATTATTATTATTATTATTATTCTCCAGGGACATTTTCAGAGGTCCATAGCTCGGTCCCCTCTTGTTCAAAACGCTCCAAACTTTGCCTGATTGTAGATGGCCAAGGTCCAAAGGACCTTGGCCATCATGGTACCCATACTCTTCATGGTGGCGCTGTAGCATTCAGTCGAAAATGGAAAAAGTGAAGCTTAGATCTCATTAACCGAATGCCGTAGAGACATGCAACCAAGTTCCAGATATACCCCTTCTCATGCTGACCAAAAAAGTCTCTGGGGTCTTTCAAATTCGCCCCTTGGATTTTTCTTCATTTAGAATTTGGTGAAAAACATCTCTGAAGAAACTGCTGAACGGATTTGCATGCCGTTTGGTGTGAAGGACCTTTGAACCATTATCTTTAAAAGTTATATATTGAAAGTTGGTATCTCAAATAGTACGGCCGAAATCAGCTAATGAAATTGAGCTGGGCGGGTCTATGACTTTAGACGTCCATTAATCCCAAATGGAACATCAAACAGCTATGAAACTAAACGTACTCGTAAATATGTCTGCTAGGAATGGACAGGAAAACTCTCATACCGAAATAGCGCTTGGGGGGCGCTATAAACATCACCGATGTTTCTCACGATTTTGCCGTTGATAAAAAAAACTTAAACGACACCTCCTCTGAAACAGCTGAATGGATTTGGATGACAATTGGTGTGAAAGATGACTGGACCATTGTCTTTAAAAGTTATATTATTGTAAATGTTTCTGGTGGATTTTCTGGTGGAAATATGCATCTGTGTGTGTTATAGATCACAACCCGTTGAGACTATTCAGACTGCCAGCAGGCCCTGTGGTGTAGTGGGAACATCCCGGTCCTTCAATATTTTGACCCCAGTTTGATTCCCTTCTCAGACATTCCATATTCTGTGTCTCATAAATGGTTATTCACTAGATGATTTTCAGCCTTTACACAACAATTCATATCTGAAAAACCATGATTTTCATTTATTTGCGAGAATAATTGTATTACGTGACCCTTTTATACTGTTATTGTTTTCCAAAGAAAGGAACCAGCCATGGAGTGATTGGAGTCATTGATTTTGTTATAAGTAGGTTGTATAGCTATTAGCTAGCCATCTATAATAATCTTTGTACAACAGTACACTTTAGTTCTGTTAACAAACATTTTGTTGCCTACTTTATCTCAGCAAAATTGTAATGGCTGGCGTAAAATGTACGTTTGGAGAGGATAGAGAGCTGTAGGGACAACCAGTACCCTTGTGGTGTGGTGGGGCCATCCCTGTTCTTCAATATTCTGACAATGGTTTGATTCCCCTCTGAGATATTCCAAATGTTGTATTTCAGAAATGTATATCCACTCAGTACTTTTCAGCCTTCACACAACAATATACACTCACCTAAAGGATTATTAGGAATACCATACTAATACTGTGTTTGACCCCCTTTCGCCTTCAGAACTGACTTAATTCTACGTGGCATTAATTCAACAAGGTGCTGAAAGCATTCTTTAGAAATGTTGGCCCATATTGATAGGATAGCATCTTGCAGTTGATGGAGATTTGTAGGATGCACATCCAGGGCACGAAGCTACCGTTCCACCACATCCCAAAGATGCTCTATTGGGTTGAGATCTGGTGACTGTGGGGGCCATTTCAGTACAGTGAACTCATTGTCATGTTCAAGAAACCAATTTGAAATGATTCGAGCTTTGTGACATGGTGCATTATCCTGCTGGAAGTAGCCATCAGAGGATGGGTACATGGTGGTCATAAAGGGATGGACATGAAACAATGCTCAGGTAGGCCGTGGCATTTAAAAGATGCCCAATTGGCACTTTTTGTATTGGAGATGAGTGGTACCCGGTGGGGTCTTCTGCTGTTGTAGCCCATCCGCCTCAAGGTTGTGCGTGTTGTGGCTTCACAAATGCTTTGCTGCATACCTCGGTTGTAACGAGTGGTTATTTCAGTCAAAGTTGCTCTTCTATCATCTTGAATCAGTCGGCCCATTCTCCTCTGACCTCTAGCATCAACAAGGCATTTTCGCCCACAGGACTGCCGCATACTGGATGTTTTTCCCTTTTCACACCATTCTTTGTAAACCCTAGAAATGGTTGTGCGTGAAAATCCCAGTAACTGAGCAGGTTGTGAAATACTCAGACCGGCCCATCTGGCACCAACAATCATGCCACGCTCAAAATTGCTTAAATTACCTTTCTTTCCCATTCTGGCATTCAGTTTGGAGTTCAGGAGATTGTCTTGACCAGGTCCACACCCCTGAATGCATTGAAGCAACTGCCATGTGATTGGTTGATTAGATAATTGCATTAATGAGAAATTGAACAGGTGCTCCTAATAATTGTTTAGGTGAGTGTATATCCCCTCTGTAATATCATGATTCTCATATATTTAGGAGAATAATACATTTTCTGGTTTCAAGGTCTTTTTGTTATTTTTTGATTTCCTTTTCTTTGAATAGAAATCCTGACTACTAGCGGCACTGGGCATTTTTAAATAGCAAAACGTTTCTCTAGTGAGAGAATGCAGTGAGATGCTTCCTGTGCTCCGCTTGGCCCCCTGAAACACTACTTGCAGCTTTAATATTGTGACTGTTTCTGGCATGGAATAGTTCATCTTCAGTCTCGCTAGCAATTGCTCAATTCTCATGACTATTCCAGTAAGTTAGTAGATACTGAAAAAGCTTATTATTGGCTAGTAAGCTGTTCAAACTGCCAGTGGCAAAAGCTAACAGTCCATAGACGCTATTTGTGGTGGAGGTGAACTTAGTAAGAAACTTTAGTCAGTTCAACTTATCAATATCATTCACGATTGGTCAGTAAGCAGTTAAAACGGCCAGTGGCAAATGAGGATTTGTTCAGATAGACACAAGGCTATACTGACACCCATCAAATGTAGAGCTCTGTGGTGTAGTGGTTAGTGACACAGCCTTTCATGTGGGTGACCTGCGTTCGAATCTCAGGAGGGCAATGCCTTCTATTGCAGTCTGGCTGAACTAGGCTTGCCTGGTTTCTTGTATTTTAAGACTTTTTAAGGAGCCACGGGAACCCTGTTTAAATATTATTTTACATTTATTCTGAATAAAGATATTAAAACATTTAGTTTTAAAATGTACAGAGGTTTTAATTAGGTTTTTGAATGTACAACCCTGTTTCCCAAAAAGTTAAGATGCTGTGTAAAATGTAAAGAAAAACATAATGCAATGATATGCAAATCATTTAAACCTTATATTTATTAGAAAATAGTACAAAGACAACATATCAAATGTTGAAACTGAGAAATATTATTTTTTCTTGAAAAATGTATGCCCACTTTGAATTTGATGCCAGCAACATGTTTTAAAAAAGCTGGGACAGGGGCAAAAAAGACGTGAGTATTTGTGTAATGCTAAAGAAACCTGGTGGAATATCTCCCAACTAATTAGGTGAATTGGCAACCGGTCAGTAACATCATTGGGTATAAAAAGAGCATCCCAGTTGACATCACTGCATGGGCTCAGGAACACTTCTGAAAACCATTTTCTGTGAACACAATATGTCACTGTATGCACAAATGCTAGTTAAAACTCTACCATGCAAAGAAGAAACTTATCATAAAGAAAATCCATAACCGCTGCCACCCTCTCTGGGCCCAAGCTCATTTAAGATGGACTGAGGCTAAGTGGAAAACTGTCCTGTGGTCTGATGAATCAAAATGTATTATATTATTTTTGGGAATCATGGATACCACATCCTCCGGACTAAAGAGCAGAGAGACCATCCAGCTTCTTATCAGTGCGCAATTCAAAAGCCAGAAACTGTGATGGTATGGGGATGCATTAGTGACAACGTCTTTTTCAGGTTTATTTCAGCAAAACAATGCCAAACCACATTCTGCACATATTACAACTGCATGGCTCCATAGTAAGATGCTCCGGGTGCTAAACTGGCCTGCCAGCAATCCAGACATATCACCCATTCAACGGAGACCCTGAAATCCTATATTAAGCAAGAATGGGTAAACATTTCACTGTCAAAACTACAGCAATTTTTTTTTTACAAAATGAGGTTACATCGTTAACAAAATCTGTCTCTTTAAGTAAGGCAGAGGTATAGCAATGGGACAGCATGTTAAAATCAGAGGTTACTTTAGCTGAGGTTGGTTTAGCCAGTCACTTCCTCAAGGCTCCCTTGTAATGTTGAGATAAAATCCAAGCACCCACAAGATTTGGGTGGGTACCATCTGCCTTATATAATGAATGTTTCTTCTAGAAAATACCTAATGCTAGCACGTTATCCTGTGTTTTGGCTAGTGACGAGCGACTTTTGGTTAGAAGAAAAAATACAGCAAAAGCTGCAGCAAAACTACTGCGGCGACACCTGCGACAAAAAAAGATTGCAAAGGCTGGTAACCAGTATCACCAGCTAATCGGCCAGCCTAACCAGGGGAATTCTACTCCGGTCATGTAGGGCTTTAACACATTCAGTTTTCATTCTCTCCTTTTAATCAGGGACTGATCCAGATCTGGTACACTAGATTGTTAGAATTAATGAGTAGGTATGAACAAAAACATGAAATGTTTAAGCCTTTCAGGACCAAGTCAAACACCCCTTAGCAACACAATGCTTATCAACCAGCCTAACCAGCTAAACACTGTTTTTCAGACCAGTTTGACCAAAATTCGCCAAGAAATTACTAGTATAGGTCAGTCTAAAATAATCTGTGTTGAATTTTCCATCAACATTGAGGAGAGTATGTGAAAGAAAATCCAAACTAAATCACAACATGCAGTAAACATTCCAGAAACAAATTCTTTCCATTTCTCTCTTAGCCTCCATTTACCTCAATAATTTGTGGTTCTGCTCTAAACTTTCAGCTAACTTCATCCCTGCCTCCCTTTCTCTCTCTCAACTGCTTCTTTCTGTTTTATAGCATGTCTCTCATTGCTGTTGTTGGCATTGTCTCACGACACCTTACAACTCACCTCTACTGACTAAGTAATATACACTTTGGGCCAGTTTTGCAGACACAGAGGTGAAAGAGGCCTCTAGTCTAGGACTAAAATAACAAGTTCAATGGAGTTTTCTATAGAACATGATTCTTTAGTCCTAGACTAGGCTTAATCTGCATCTGTGAAACTAGCCCTTTATGTTCCATTCTATGCAAGGGGAATATACAAGGAATTAATGCCAGAAATTAAGAGACAGGGAGAGTGCTGAGAAATACAACGACAACACAGTAACAGCATAGGGAATATCAAAGGTATCCCCGCAATTCCATGTATTTGATTTAGTCCAGAGCTAGCAAACCTGATTGGACTTGTTAGCTAATGATTAAGCCCAAAAAAGGGGAAGACTGGCAGACAGGAACCATAGGATGATAGGACTCTGTGACTGAAACATGATCTCTAGCTGGGAGCAGTATATCAGACTTGAGCCAAGTCACATGCCCCTACATCACAGCTCTATACTACAGACAAAATGGAAAAGAACTGGTTGGGAGCACTGGGCCAGAAATTTAAGGGTTGTTAGAAGAATTCCCTGAGCCTGCAAGGTGAAGAAAAAAATCCTATAGCACCATGTCCCACCTTTCAATTTGTAAGTTTGGGGTAAAAACAGAAGTAACATGTTGGTTAGACATTAGATTGGTTACTAAAATAATGTAATCCTGCCCTTACCGAATAGTATTTCTTGCGTGTCTTGTCTACACACTTGCCCTGGAGGCAGATGCGGCCCTTGCCACACGGGGTGCCCTCCACGGCAGGCAGCTTCTTTGTCAGGCACACCATTTGGCCCTGGCGTATGACAGCGCACCACAGGCGAGCACACACATCCATGCCTGGGCACACTGTGTACTCTGACCCAAACGCCAGGCGGCACTGGCGCACTGCGTCATAGCTCTGGCCGGGCAGCTCTTCTGAGCCAAGCATCTGTTGGCGTGGAGTGTCCAAGAGACACTCAGCTGTGGAGAGGGTGGAAGGCATCAAGGAAAGAATGGAAGGAGAGAAGTAGAAAGGAGGACGGCGGTTAAAAAAGAGGAGGAAGGAGAAAAAGAGAGGCATGGAGAGGATGAGTGGATGGGAAAGAAGACAGGCAGGGAATGGAACAAGGAGAAAGGTTGGAAAATGAAAGCTTCCAGTACATTCCAGACAACGCTGAGGGTGATGAAATGTCAAGTAAATCCAACCATCATAGTTTAACTAAGTAATTGAGGTGATCCCTTGACTTGTACAATAAAGACTTGGTAGCCATTAGTTCACATCTAGTCTACTTCTGGGTTTCATTTAGTCTCTTTCCTGCCCTTATTTACACCTTACCGTTGCCATCGTCAAAGAAGTCAGTAATAGTAGCTGAGGTGCAGCGGCTCCAAGGTTTAGAGCCGTCGATGGAGGTTAATATGGATGACATGAGACGCTTGTCGCCAGTTGGTCCAAACTTCTCCTCGCAGAACTTGGAGTCGTCATGAGACAGACCTAGCAAGTGACCTATTTCAAAGATAAATAAACAGACAGGCAAACAGGTAGATTATTTGTGAACTGACAATATGCAGCCTTGTGGGTTAATACTCACAGTTGGTTGTTTCCCCATCAGGCTGTTCTCTTTGATCCTCTCCCCGGCCTTACAAAGCTCTACAGCGCAGCCGCTGCTAATATGGATGACATTTTTGATGGACTTTTTGTCATTGATACGTTATTGTCAAGGTACAGTGTTGCCACCTCCTCACATAGGGAAAAGGGTATTGTTAGAAGTCATCTTGTTTCCATTCAACTCATGGGTATAAGTACCAACACAAGGAATCGTTGCTCATCTAATATCACCTTGAATAATCTATCTGATATGAGCTCTCGAAACATTGGCCTTGGAATTATTCCTTTGATTGCTAGAAGCCTGGTTCAAAAGTTAGATTTTATTGAAATACTAGTCTCACAATCACTTGCTAACATATTGATTATATCTGAATCCTGGCTCTCTATCAATCAATCAAATGTATTTATAAAGACCTTTTTACATCAGCAGTTGTCGCAAAGTGCTTTCACAAAACATGCAGCCTGAAACCTCAAGGGGCAAGCAACAACAGTGTTGAAGCACAGTGGTTAGACTAAACTCAGATGTTCTTTTAGAAGGGTACAATATCTACAGAGCAGACAGAGTCGGTAGAGGTGGAGGTAGTGCCATATATGTATTTAGTGTAATTATTGCCATATATGCATTAAAGTTCATGTCTAATTGTGCAAACTCTGAATTATTGATTATCAGAGACCTCAATCTGGACTGGCAGCTTGCCAGCTTAGTTTAAACTAAAAAGCATTTGTAACAAACTAAATCTTACTCAACAAATTACTAGACCTACCCGTCCTAATCCAAAAGATAACAAATACATCCTAAGAAATTGCTTACAATCCATATTTATATTTTTATATTTAAGTGTGCTGCTCCTATCATTACTAGTTCAGTGACGTATATCTTCAATCAAACAGCTTTAAATCAAAAGCTTGGAAAACAGCTTTTGTTTTACAACTCCTCAAAGGAAGTGATGGTAGTGAATTGGAATGTTATTGGCCTATCTCTAAGATCACCTGTTTGGCAAAAATTGGCTCCAAGGAGTCATTGGTGAATAAGGAACTACAATCATTTTTAACAGATAAAGCCTCACGCACGTGCTGATAAGTAGAATGTGGAATTAATTGCCTCTCCATGTTAGATTGGCCCTCAGTCTACCTGTTTTAAAACCCGACTAAAACTCACCTCTACTCACTGGCTTTTAAATCTGTATGAGTTGCTTTCTTTTATTTATTTGTTTTTGTAATTGATTTTGTGTGAATGTACAGCACTTTGGTCACCCTGGTTGTTTTTAAATGTGCTTTATAAATAAAGTTGGATTGGATAAGTAGAACATGTAAATATAAGCAACACAATGCCTTAAAATTCATCCAAAATTCATATTTTTTCAAAGTTCACTTACCAAGAGATATTCCAGAAGGCCAATTTAAGGAGTTTATTCGGTAACACTTTACTTCAAGTGTAGTGTCATTAAATGGTCAAAACTCTGTCATAACTATGTTATAATGTGTCATGTCAGTTGACATAACATGTAATATTCTGTCATAAGATGGTCTCGACACTGTAATCACAAATTTCTTGAAATTGCATATATTGAATTTTTTTGTCCGTCAAAGCAGAAACCATTCTTTAACACCAGGCCTATTATAAACAGTATTTTTATACTACATTTCATTATAAATGCTATATATCAATATAATTGTGCATGATGTGATTTCAGATATTAACCTTCCCCAATGCAGAATTTCTCATGACTAGGATGCCAGCAGTAGACTTCAGGAGCAGGACAAGACATTCTTTTTGACTAATAACCAACATAAGGGCATCTAGTGTAGTCTAGGGCATCTTTTTCCAATAATTATGGTCATAAAGCCTCTTTTGTACTGTCAAAAACTGTATTATGTCAGGTCAAGTGATACAGGATGGTCATAATGCTACAATGGCATTTTCTTAAGCTGTATTTTATCAGTTCAAGTAAAGTGACACAGGATGATCATTATGCTATCATGACATTTTCATAAACTGCATTTTCTCAGATCAAGTAAATTGACAACATATAGTCATTTATTCAAAATAAAATTACAGGAGGGTCATGGCACATTACATTCTATAGTATATAAAATCTACACTAACATCAATTGCATCACTAGCATGGTCTCCTTTTATCTAAAGTTAAGATAATGTGTGTGTATATATGTGTATATACAGTGGGAAGAACAAGTATTTGATACACTGCCGATTTTGCAGGTCTGTCATTTTTATCATAGGTACTCTTCAACTGTGAATTGTGAATCTAAAACAAGAATCCAGAAAATCACATTGTATGATTTTTAAAGCTGCACTAGATAGGATTTATTCAGTCAAAAATACAAAAAAGTTAAGATCCAGTGGAATGTTATTCCCAGCCAATCCTGTTCCAGCCAATCGCCCTCTGAGAGGCAGGCTTTCCTCCTTGGCTTATTTTGTGAACGCTTGCCTGTATTATATTATATAGCATAAGTATGTAAGGAGCAAAGTTTGCTTACTGTGAGAAACTATAATGGCAGGCAACAGTCAGTTCCTCCCTTGTCTGCTACAGCATACACTACGAAAACGGCAAAGCCGAAGACTTAGACCAACTCTCTGTAGCTAGCTTCCGGGAACCCTAAGCTAACGTTTGCAAGGCTAAGAAAATCATCAAACTCTGAGTTAGCATTTTTTTTGGTACAGGTAATTAAATTTTTCATACTTTTATTAGGAACGTGATTCTCTACCGGGCATTTGTGCAGAACCACTTTCTGATGTAATGTAATTTTCCTACAAATTGCAAAAAATCCTACATAGTGCCGCTTAAATTCTTTTCACATTTAACCAATCAATTTGTCTAACTACATTACTGTAGCTATCTGGCTAAAACATTGGCACCATGCAACCAAAACTAGGAGCACAGAAATGGAAGGACAGATCTAAAAGAGAACGTCTAAATATGTGTAGCAGTTAAGTAATGGCAGATTGGGACTGAATGGGTTATGAATTTATGAGCTGTGTTTTGGACAGTAATGTAATTAATATTAATATTTTGGCCCGTGGTTTGTGTCCTAAACATTAAATTCTGTCCCTGCCCCTGTCATTCCTGTCGGTGCCCTTGATCATTAATCATACACACTAGCTGTACATGGCCTTATGTTGGTTGTCAGTCACATAGAGGATGTCTTATTTTGATCATTGTTCACGAAGAGGATGTCATGTCCTGCTCCTAAAATCTACTAGTGCTGGTATCCTATTCATGAGAAACAAAGCATTGGGGAAGGTGACAAACTACAGTTTATGAAAATCTCATGATAGCATTATGACCATCCTGTGTCATTTTACTTGAACTGACAAAATACAGTTTATGACAACACAAAAGATGCATTATGACCATAATCAT
This sequence comes from Esox lucius, assembly GCF_011004845.1. NCBI lineage: Eukaryota > Metazoa > Chordata > Actinopteri > Esociformes > Esocidae > Esox > Esox lucius. The sequence goes on from NC_047590.1 coordinate 24,400,979, forward strand.
TGGAAGCAGATAGGGCTATCACCTAGCAGTACATGTCTTTATGTTGGTCAGTAATCTCAAAGAGTATGTCATTTCCTGCTCCTGAAATCTACTGCTGGCATCCAAGTCAAACGTTGCATTGGGGAAGGTAAATATCTGACATCACTTCATGCATAATTATTTTGATATATAGCATTTATGATGAAATGTAATATAAAAATACTGTTTATAAGAAGACTGGTGTTACAGAATGGTTTGTTACGTTTTGATAGACCAGTCATAAAAAAACACAATATATGTCATAATATTTCAAAATATGTCATTACATTGTTGTGACCATGTTAACAGGACATGACATCTTATGTCAGCTGATGTGACACATTATGAAATGGTTATAACAGAGTTATGACCATGTTATGACACTACACATGAAGTAAAGTATTACCGCGCACAGAAGCCAGAAGTAACAATCATACACAAAGACAAGGGGAGCAGAGGGAACATATATATGACTGGAATAATTACTAGATGGGAATCAGGTGCGTGTGATCGACAAGACAGGAGTGAGTGATGAATGATAAACTGGGCGATAGTGTCTGAAAGCCGGTGATATCAAATGCCGAAGCCTGCCCGAAATGGGGGGGGGGGGGGGTCATCACAGTAATCCGTCGCGATAGTATTGATTTTTTTAAATTTTACCCTGATGAAACGGCTGGTAGTATTGGGTGAATTCAAACTGGTACTAGCAAACTATTTCCTATAGCCACCATACACAGCTTATGTTCTTTGGATCTTCGGCAGTGATGTAGTTGAGGTGAGCGTGAACTTTAACCTCAACAAAGCTATGTGTTGCTTTGCCTACCTGGCTAATTTTCGTCGGTGGACATCAGAATAATATTTGGTAATAAAAATGCTTTGGTCGTAAGAAAGGTACAAGGGAAGTGGGACTTGAGGTTTCACTCATTGCCATATCTGTAAGGTCTGTTCACAGTTGCATCTCTCTACCACATCACCATGACATATAGCCTCCAGATCCCAATCACAACAAACACAGCACTCCTCCCAGCTCCCAATCACTGAAATACTAAACACATTCAAGATTTTGCCATAGCTTTTCTAACGTTCTTTGATCCTAGCGTGATTTTGCCATATTGTTCATGTCCCCCATCCTACTTTTTTTTTTTTAAACTGCTGCTAGTTTACACTAATGTATATTATTGCTATATATTTTGCTATACTTTTGCTTTATGTATTTCTTAATTCTTACTACATTGATGTTGTGTGTCATGTCACAAGAATTTCATTGTGCAGATTGATGCTGTGTTATTCAGTGCATTTAATAAATACACTTTAAACTTCTGTATTTCCTTTTGTTTGTATCGATGTCAACTTCTGCCTGCTTGTTTGCCGACTCGTGGGTCTTCAGTTGAAATTAAATTCTACCCACTCTTCAATTGGGACAATACCTCAGACTCTCCCGAGTCGTATTATGGGAGAATCAATGGAGCAACTTTGTCAACGAGACATAACATATTTTTGAGAATCATATTAATACAGAGGATCATGACCCACATTCACTTAGTAGAGGGCTAAAGGCAAATGCAATTCCATCAAGTTACCCAGTTCAACCCATGGAGACAATTGCTATGTTATAATACACAAAGTACACATTGCCTGCGGTTATTCTGGGCAGGGGTTGGGGATTAATGTGTTCACCATCACCCCCCTTTAGCTGCTGTCCAAGCTTCTATTCGGTCAATTCATCATCTGTGTATAATGTTTAGAACAAGTAAGGCACTATCCCCCCAAAACAATTATTCCTGCTCGTATTCAAAGTTAGACATAATATATAGTAGCGATCCGATTATGGGACAATTAGAAATCAGCTCTAAAGCAGTAATGTGGTGTGTTCATGTTTAGTTATTCTAGTTGATATATGTAGTTATTGAAGTTATGGGTTGTTTGTGATAAGGGGATTGAGACATTGAGTTTCAAAAATGTGGTTGCTGTGAACAAACCTTATATGGCCAGGGTTCATGTTCCTTGTCAAATATAGTGTGACTTTTCCTGGGGTTGTGCGGTGTAGGGGTACCGAAATTGCATAAAATACCAGTCTGTGTCTAACTCTCAATTCTTCCGAGCAAGCTCTCCACAATACGTATTTTCCTTTCTCTCTCAACCAAATAAAGTTTGGCTGTCAAAGGTGAACATCAGAGACGAAATAGGTAACTTGCTTTCTAGCTAGCGAATAATAACTTTTGTTCACTGTGATGTATACTCATACTCTTCCTGAACAAATGTGTGGATTGATACAGTTGTGAACAAAACTGATCAGTAAATAGAAGAAGCACCTTTTCATTTGAAATTTTGAGGAATACAACATCATCATGTTCTTTGAGGTAAACAACACCACTTGTCTTAGTTTGGAGTGTTTTAGAGTAGTTTTCCACTTGCAATGCAACTTTGTGATAGCAGCAAGTACAGTTTCTGTGTCTGAAGGACCAATTCGGGGTAAGGGGACTGTTACCGAAATATGATTTTTGGACAGACTATCCCTTTAACACATCCAACATTGCCAAAATTTGTCTGTGCCCACATTATTAACTTATGGGACTTAACCAAACAAATCTCTTATTATAATTCAAGCATTGCACTCAATCCATAGATAGGCCTAGCTAACTACACCATAACATCAACATTATCGGATTATAGTCATTAACACTTGCCGCAGTTTCAGGAAAATCTACATTCTTACCTTTCTGTTTAATGGTCAAAAACACTTTACATAACTGTTTAGTTGCCAACTGACCCGCTGGTTTTTAAAACACAGTTGGACTATTTATGCCCTTTTGATGGCCCTGTTGCCCTGTATGCAATTAGGTGACTAGGCAATAGGCAGTATTATCCACTAAAGCATTGTATTTTGTCTTCTGCTATCTGTGATCATCTTGTTTTGTATGTTTCTCTATTTTTGTCTGTTTGTTTCTAATCATTGTACCTAAAATGTATGTATAAACATGTATACGCAGGGCCTAGCTGTAAAAGGGACCTTGGTCTCAGTCTCTGTTCCTTGTTAAAATAAAGGTATGATAACAATAATATTAATAATACACCAACAGACAGACACAGAATGAAGAAAATGAGTCTGTTTACACACGTGTGTTACCAGTGTGTTAAATTGAGTGCTTGTGTCATCAATAGCAACAGATAGTGTGGAGTTTATTTGTATATAAGTTTAACAATGTAATCTTTTTGGGAAAGCTTATGTTTGTCCTATTTCACAGTTTTTTGCATATCCTAACACATAGGGCCAACGTTATCAACTGTGGCCTAGGAATACTGAGGGGCAGTGTCCTGCTTGATATTTAACTTTGCCCTGCTTGTTTTTAAGAAGTCACTTACTGGCCTAATGCTATGCTACCTGCAGCCACGAATGAGCTTGTGTTTTTGCAGGTGGATGCACACCTATCTCGTGTGCCACAGTGAAGGCAGCATGGAGTCCATCATCCTCGATGACGGCACAGCTTCTCTCTGGGGAACAGATGGTGCCAACATCGGCCATGCCCAGCGTGTCACATGAGTGGTGCCCACATAGGTCCTGTACAGGAGGCACAAGCAAATCGGTTGGAGGACATGGTGAAATGTGAGAAATAAACTTTGTAAATATTGCTTTATTTATGTTAATGTTTTATCATGGTTCTTTTTTTGTCCATCATTTGATATTCAATGAACAGTATGAACAGCATCATGATAAATGTTACTATTAAGTCGGTGCAAAATGTAAGTATGGCACTCTTTAATAATGTAGAACTAACACACACACACATGCACTGACAATTAAAAATTAGTTTTGCCTCTGCCCCCCTCTCTCTCTCCCTCTTTTCTTTTCCTCCATCACTGACTCAATCTGTATCTCTCCTCCTCTCTGCCTGACTCTTTTTCAGGGTTAGGCAGGTTATTATGTATTGACCAGTATTTCAGCTCCCACTGGGTTCTATCCCGATGAAGGCCAGAGGGCTGATAGCCACTCTGCTGCCTAGAGGAATCAATCAGTAAATCAAGAGATGTGACCCTATTCCAATTACTTTTCTAAACATATACACGCACACATACTCACAGGCACCGGTCAAAGATGCACATACTCATAGGCAAGCACAAAAGCATGCATGCAAGCTCTCGCGTCTATGAGTGATTGGCGCAGACATGTACTCACTTCCTATTAACACAGCACTCCCTGGACACTGGATGAATCCCTTGGTAAGTGATGTTGACCAGCCCACGGTGCTGCATTTGAGTCTCTCTGGGATGTATTTTTAATCATCTCAGACAAAACACTTTTGGAACAAACTCGTCTGTGTTCTGTTCTGGACTCACAGACTCTTGACCAACAACAGGGAACACCCAACACTTTTTCTCTGGGCACACACTCTGCTTGTTGTGTCCTGCAATACTATTTCCTATACAGTCCATTAGACAATGTTTCATAGGTCTATTCTCTGCAAATACTAATGTTTAGGATACTATATAAAGTGTTAATCCCATAAAGAAATCATCTGAAAGATCCATCTAAAACTAGATCCACCACCTAATTGTATGGCCGAGAAGTCAAGAAAAACTTAAAGAGAGGTTCTGTTCTGAACTGTTCATCCAATCCGGTAAATATGTCAGAGTCAAGATAGGAGTATTGCCTCATTAGCATATAAACTTGTAAAATCGTTGCAGGAACATTCTTTATTGCAGTTAAAAACAGATATTCCACTTCTTGGGGATGACGCAGAGGGTGGTTTGGCATAGACATGTTGGTGCCCTGCTTCTTACTAGCTCTTCTTCTTGTCTCTCTCTTTCACTCTCCCTTACCCACTTCAACTTTCTGTCCCATTAACTTTCTGCATTTCCCTCTGTCCCTCTCCATCTCTATGCCAGTCTCTCTTTCATTCTCTTTTGTTCTCGTTTACTCCCTCCCTCTTCCTGTTTTCTCTTTCTATCCCTGTCCCTCTCTATTCACCTCTCTATCTCTTTTTCTTTCTCTCTCCACTCTGTGTACTCAGCTTGGTATTTTCCTGTTTATCCTAAGGGGCTTTCACTGACATATGAGAAGGTGAGAAAGAATGAAAAAAGAGAGGGAGGGTATGTGGGAAAGACAGAGCAAGCGAAATAAAGTTTTGGAATCAGACACCCAGGCAAAGAGATGGTAGAGTGGAGGAAATTAAAAAAGGAGGAAAGAATGATGGGAACGGCGAGTTATGGAAATATTGAGAAAAATAACATTGGCACAGGTGGTTAGGTATTTAGGTCAGTAGTCGGTCCCATGTGAAGATGTGTGTGTATGAGAGAGAGACAGAGAGAGTGAGAGAGAGGAAAATAGTAAGAGTGTACATGTTTCTTTGATTCTCGGGTCAGCCAGGGGAACATATCCCAGCCGGGTTAGAAAAACACTCAGACGTTCTGAGGAAACGACTGCCAATTACAGACATGCACACACTGCCAGTCTTTGGCGGTAGCAGACATCCACCCTCTAACAGAGACACAGCTTATGAAGAAACTCCTGTGAACTAACCACAACAACCAGTCACTCAAATAAGAGTGAAACATCTGGCCTGCTAATCACAAATGAGTGACAGTAGCCATGTCAGTATGTCAAACCAGGTGAAATTCCCAGTGGTCTTAGCCCATGTACTGCAAGTGCCATCTCAAATGCCCCCAATTTCTTGCTTTTCATAGACAGTCTCCCCAGCAGTATCAAATCAGTCTAACTAAATGAAAAATGTCCAAAGCTATCATTACTAAAAACGTAATCAGGAAGGATCAGCCAATAAAGTTGGAAGCAGGTTGAAAGTCCCTCCACGTTGATTACTCTCACAGACTACATAATGTGAATTGGGATACAGTATATTGCATACTTAAACTGTAATGTAGTAAACTCTCACATTTTATGTTGATTATTCTTGTTGGCTGTATACTGTTTGTATTATATATTGTCTATACTGTTTGTAAATGGTATTTTCCTTGCAGCTCACTAAGCCAAATTCTGGTTATATGTAAAAGGGATTGCCGTGATGCTGATTTTATCAGTCTAACACCAGTGGACACTTTATTTGCTGTTCTGAATTTAGTATGCAAGTGTGTATGTCACCGTATTTAAAGAATGGAGGTGCTATACATCCCTACATATCTCCTATTTTCTCATGTTTGTGTGTGTGTGTGTGTGTGTCTGAGAGCGGGAGCGTGTTTACAGTGTGTATATGTATTCTGGTCATCTCCTTCTAAATGTTGTCCTAGCTCCTCTGTTTGTTATTACAACCTGTGGTATTTCACACATTCCATATTTTATTCTATTGCACATTAACAGCCCCCTGGAAAAAAAGACACTTCCAAAAAAAATCAAAATCAAAATATCAACCCATCCATTGCCCAGTACACGTGATCTATCAGGAACACATCATTCCATGCCATAGTTTGCCAGAAAAAGCATGTGACAGATCATGAATGAACACCTGGGAAGGTTGACTACCACGTGAGTTTCTCAAGGCAATTGTTAAGTGTAAAGCAGGCAATTCTTTGGGATAGACATTGGAGCTCCAGTCTGCCCATATCAGTCGACTCTCAACCCCTTTGTAAAACGTTCCGCAGAGATAGCATTTCACAAAAACCAGCCCTTGACCTTCAACAAATACAGAGCGTAACCCTAAAGAAAATAGATTCAACCTGTCCTTTAAATGTTTTTGTCCTCAATGTGCACACTGTCTCTTTTTCTCAGGCCTCCCTCTTTTCCTCTCTTTCTTAGTGTTCACAGAAACTCTCTCTCTCCCTCCCTCTCTATTTCGTACTATGTTTTGTCTGTAGAGAGTTCTTCTTACAGTAAGGCTTTGTGTACTGTCCCTGTCCCAGTCCCTGGCGAGGGCAGTCATGTGTCCGGCCGCACTTTGACGTAACACCTACTTATCACAGACTGTCACTGTCAAAAAATTAAAAGAGCCCTGCATATTTTAACCCTTCTGTTCCTCAATCAAAACTTTCCTTTCTGACTTTTTTGGAAAGGAAAGAAAAAGGTGCAGTCGTGTCTTAATTTTTTCCGGAGCTGTTTAAACACACAGGCACACGTTCATCTGCACAAATACACAAATGCATGCATGCACAAACACTCCCCTCAGTGTGTCTTTTCTTCTATTTCGGTGTTGTAGGACACTGGTACATGGGTTAGCTCATCCACGACTTGAGAGGTGTTAGAACTGATGTAATTGGACCCATGCATCAAGAACCCCTAGTTCAAATTAACTCATAATACTTCCACATTGTCAAATAACAGATGAGTCTCAGTAGGAACTTTCAGTGAATAGTTTGAAGTCCATTGAATGAGTGTCACTTTAGCCAGAATAGTCACTGTGCTGTCCACAGCTAAGGCTATGAAAGACAAATGGATGCCAAGGGTCAAAATAGTGTATATCAAAATATAACTATGTAACACTACAGCCTATCTATGGACCTTATCTTATTCCCTTCGGTGTAGTACCAGGGCCAGGTATTACTGTGCTTGCTGTGCCAAGTACCCAACCCACCACTGGTGACACAGAATTAAAAAAAATGTCAACTAGGTGGGAGGTCCATGTCCATGTGGTGATTCTAGTAGGCCAATGAATTGGTTGGCACACTGTGCTCTATAAACCTGCCAAGCCCCAGATATGCCTGCATAGTGCTGCCAACAAGATCCACCTCCATGTGGATTCCATCCAGGTACCTGTGCCAATAGACTATACTCTGGTATCCCCTACACTGGCACACAGGCAACAAAACCTTAAATTATATAATTTATCATTACACACAATCATTGGTCAAAAAGATATCTGACATTTCAACCAAAAGACCAATAAACCACAACAGGGGGAAAATGCAAATAGTGTAGCGAGTCTGAGATGTGTACGTGTGTTTGAGTGTGCGTGCATGTATGTGCACTTACATGTGCCTTATAAACAAGAGTGGTCTTGGTCAATGTATTAGTTATCAGAGGGTTGGATGAGTTAGATTTTTTTAAACCCTTGCTCATTTAACAGAAGCTGTAAAAGAAACCAGGGAGAAAATAAATTAAAGTGGGAAAGGAAAAAAGAAAGAAAGGAAAAAAATGAAAGAAAGGAAAAAATTTAAGTGAAAAAACATGAGGCTGAAGGCTGGCTGTGGTTTCTGGTTGAGAGAAAAAGTCTGAAATCCAACTAGCAGCTGATTTCAACAACATCCCTTCCGCCTTGGTAAGAATGTGCGCGCGCAGCAAGTGTGAGAGATCACACAGGCTCAAGACATTGGTTGTCAGGGGAATGGGAGGGGGGTACGCAAAATCCGAGACAGGGCAGGCTGCCCAGAAAAACATATGTGTAGGAAACTCTTTTTTTTTGGGTGTGGGGGGTTGTTATAATACACACGCGCTGCGAGTGCACACAGAAAGAGGAAGGGGGAAAGAGGAGAGGGAGAGACACTGACTCCAGCAATTTTGAAAGTATTAACCAAATAACGTTTCTGCTTCATAAAAAACAAAAGGCCTATTAAAAAAACACGTTGGGCCAAATGACTCAAGGATAACTATTAGGATTACATTTATGGCCTGTGTTAAATACTGGACTTCTCTTGCAGTGGTGTGTGTGCGGGTTAGATATCTGATGAGAGCAGAACAATTTGTTTGTTTACCTGCCTGGTGAAGAGGATGGCGGCATCATGGTGATGCTGGTGATCTTCATCCAGTGGGTTCTTCTGATTCTGCCACTTGCAAAAACTCTTGAGTGTGGCAGCTGCGTTCTTGGACACATCCAGTCCCTTCTCCTTCTCAGTGACCACAGCCACCTTGACCACGGAGAGATGGATGGGGTTCTCAATGCTGGCGTGTCCGTACAACTTTGAGGCAATGGAGGTCAGTGTGAGGAGGTAGTGGTGCAGATCCTTTCCGTACTTCTTGGACATGGACTCGTCGGCGACCAAGAGGAGCTCCACGTGCCTGGCACGGGAAACCGACCTCTTGCGCCGGATTCCCTCTGAGGATGGAGAGGGAGGTTTGGAGATCCTTTTCCACCATCTCCTGTACCATTCCTCGCCCCCACCGTTGCGTTTCCCTTTCCCCGACTCCTTACGCCGGTGTTTTATCGATGAACCTCTGTGCCAGCGTCCATCCTTGGTCCCGCAACTTTCGCGCATGGGTATAGCCTCAAAGCTGAAGCTCTCTTGTGTAAAGTAGTGAAATGCGCTATCTGTGTTCTTGTCTTCAAGCGCACGCACGTCATTCTCATTGCGTCCCTTGGCTGGGATGGACGATGTAATGGTGTAGCGCACGTGTTTCACAGCGAAAAAGCCCTCTAGACCCCCACCACAGAGGCTGAAAACCGCCAGGGACTCTGGGTTAGAGTCCACTGTTCCCCGATAAACACATTCCCGGTGTAGAGATGCGAAGCCCTCTCCCCCCTGGATCAGTCCCATCACATAGTTCAGACTGAAGTGATGTGACAAGATGGACTCATCTCTCTCCATATCTAACTGAAACCTTTTCCTATCCATGTAGATCAGGTAACCAACTTTTCCATCCCCATAGTAAATCCGATCTACACTCTGCACAATACCCTCTTTCCTTCTGGCAGGTAAGAGGACCGTGTCGTTGGCAGGTGGTGTAAAAGCCCTAAAAGTGTTGAGATAAGCAGCAAGCAGAGCATCGCAGCCCATATGCAACTCCACTACGCACAGAAAAAGAAGCCGAAACACCACCATGCCCCCAGAGAAAACACAAAAGACCTGGGTCATGTTTATCCCAACACAAGCAACGCACGGCGAAACATTTATATTCCAAATAAATGCGTACCGGAAAAGGAGAATAAAGTGTTTTCCAAACAGGGTCCCATTTGAATGTGCGTTGTATCGATATCCAGAATTCCCATTAAAATGTTAATACTCAGAGAAAGAAAAGCGATAATGGAGCATAGAGAGAAGAAGAAAGCTGTGAAGAACACGGCTCGAGGACTGAGCTGAACTTGGAGAACAAAACACAAAGTTTCCTCTGAAGAGAGAGAAAAAATTCCTGCCCCTTGCGCTCACTCGCCACTCCACCCAGCTTCTCTCTTTCTCTCTCCCTCCATCCCTCCCTTTCCCCTCTCCCTCCCTCCAGCTGCTGCGGTCTTGTATTCCGAAATCAAAGCAATGTCAAGTGCTGAAGGCTTCGAGTCTCCCGCCCCCCAGAACTCCATTCTTCTGTACCATATCCTGAGCCAAGACGTATGCAGGAGTACACAGGAGCACGATTAATAATTCAGGAAAGTCACGCGTCTTCAGTCTTCCCATTAGTTTGCCAGTATGTGTCTATTTTTTCAGTGTGCGCTTTTGCGCGTGCGTGGGGCATAGTCTAACCTTGAGCGGGTAAGGGTTCAATTCAAAGGGGCTCTCACAAAATATGCTTCTTCTGTCACAAAAAGACACTCGTTTTTTGGTAAGAGACAAGAAAAAAAGCCCAACGCGATCACACAGTCCCACTGAGCCACTATAGAAACCGAGCGCTAGGCCTATATGCTACAACCCTCCAACCACGCAGTCCCCTGCGGGTTTAGCCTACTCACTGTATACAGAATGACGACTATTGTGCGACAAGAGCAGAGGCATTCACTCCGGTCTCAGCGTGGGTCTATTGCAGGTCATCTCGCTCAAGCGTGATATCATCACCATTAACAGACACTACAGCATCAACAATAACACCAGCCACCAGCACAACTCATAATCTTCCGCTTGCATGAGTTGGCAAGGCCAAATAGAATAGCACCCATTATTTCAGCAGTGTGCGTTATTTTTACATTTCATGAAGTATGGTTCTTTAATAATTGAAACTTTAACAGCAACAGCTAGTTTGGAGTCAAAATCCTATAGTGAGATGGATTGTTTATGGGATTTCCAGAGTAAAACATTCCCACAGCTCAACTATCTGTGGGACAAGTTTGTGTGGTGTTGTGTGTGTGTGTGTGTGTTTGTATCAGCTTGTGAGTTCGAATGTCATATGCGCTGACAACATCTCTCTGTGTGCGCAGAGTAGTGATTGTTTGTGACTCTCAGTAAAAGAGTGGGAGGCAGTGTTTGGAACTGTCTGTGGAGTGTGTGCCTTGGTAATTAATTGTGTCTTCATGGAAGTGTCTGAGACTGTGTGCCATCATGCCTGTGTGTTTGGAGAGAGATAAGTCATGTATAGCAGTTTAGGGCCGAACTCCCAGAGGGGCAGAGGGACTCTTAATGCATTTTCATAAAAGTGTTAGTTTACTAGTGGCTGAGTCACAGACCAATGCTTTCCTAAAGTTCTTAGGGAAATAGAGGAACTTCCTCCTGTTAAGCCTCATAAACATCCCCAGTACACACAAACAAACACACTGCCAAACTGCCCACTTCTGCCCATACAAACAGCTTCCCTTGAGTAATGCCCAGCTAAAACATTATGAGCCTAATCAATACATTTATATATTTAAAGTTCATCTAGATAGCTAGTTACATTATATTGACTTTTAACCATTGTCTGATTGCGATCATTTGGTAACCACAATGGGGTCATACACTCAAATTGTAACAGACATGTATTTTAGCCAAGAAAACAGTTGGTGGGGGAATTTCTTCTGCTGTGCTGAAACTTTACCTGAAGCAGACTAGTAGCTATAGTTTAAAGTCAAACAAACATTAATACCACTGTTTAAAACCCCTATGCATGTGAATTAACACTAGAACCAGCAAGCCTTTGAGACAAAACAGTATGAGCCAGAGCCGAACGCTGTTTCTCGTCATTAGCATAGGAATCGGCCCTATTAGCATACACATTGTCCTCCCCAGCATCACCCTCCATCTAGAGCATCAGTTCATCTACTTGGTCGTCATCAAACTATATGGAATAGTCTAAAAAATTATGAATTACAGAATTTTTTTAATTTGTCAAAAAATGAAAAATACAATAATGTTTTTGTATTGATGGTCCTATCGTACAAAAAAAATAAAAAAAATAGGATACGTAGAACGATTATTTCTAAAAACACAGGCTATAGTATTTTCATTCTTTCATTAGGCCCTACAAATGTACAAAATGAAAAACACTTAAATTATTCAGAGGCTACAATTCCCAAGGTCTTACGCTGCTATACTATTGTGCTGGGGGATTGGGTATGTTCTCCTTCTCCACTATAAATCGTTGTTGAAATGAGGAATGCATTTACTGAATTTTCCCAGTCTCCTCCCGTTTTAAACATTAGGAGGACATGAGGTCCTGACCCACACCTGCGGAGTACCTGGTTTGGGGGGCCTGTTGCTGTCCCTGTCCTTGTCCATCTGGTCATACTTCTGACCTAGTCTAAATTTAAATAGACTCTGGATTTAGCCCACATGCATTTATTAATTATTCCTCTCTAGGTTTCTTCCTAAATCATTGCTATTTCAGTTCTATTCATTTGATTATGGCCATCTTCTTCCGCTTCATCCGGGGCCGGGTCGCGGGGGCAGCAGTCTAAGCAGAGATGCCCAGACTTCCCTCTCCCCAGACACTTCCTCCAGCTCTTCCGGGGGGACACCGATCATTTGATTATATTCAACTTTATTTTAATTGAACACGTACAAGTAGAGTATAATGAAATGCAGTTAGAATTTAACCAGAAGTGCAAATAGAAGGGTGTACTTGTTTTACAAGTGAAACAATTAAGAACAATGTATGTTATAAGTGGTGTGTATACATGTGCAAATTGACGGTGCAAGGTGGGATGTGCAACTGCAATGCAAGGACAGCAGCAATCAGGTTCCCCAGGTAGATATGTACATGTAACAAATGAAAAAGAATGTAAACAACATGTACACAATTTCAAAGAATGATTTACAATAGCCTACATGAAAATATAGAAAAGTCATTTGTCGATTGTGTTGATGAAAAACAGTAAATCTGTAACACATTTGCTGAATCTTTAATTGGTTATTGTTGGTATATCGTTTTGTAAATAATTAAGTTGCATAATACATTTGTAGAATCTTAATCTTCAGTCAAATAAGCAGAGAAAATTCAGAGATATGACAGGATGTGTATTCGATTTTGTTTCTCTCTAAACTCTCCAAATAAAAACAGTAACATGTAATATGTTTGCTGAATTGATAATTAGCACCATTTGGGTAAAAGCCTGCCTGGGTACCAACGTCGGAAAATTGGGTAAATAGAAACCAGTAAATAGTCTCTAAATAGATTTTCCCTTTGTGAGTTTAGAATTCTGACAACGGAACAATGTAATAAACGCCCATTTAGGAAAAGTTATGGAAGGAGGAGGGTGTAGCTTTAAAAATGTCACTTTTACTTTAATTACAAACTCAAACGCTAATTCCTGTAGTCATTTGGCAGTACTAGTGTTAAACAACATCAATATCACACTATAACAACATCAATATAACACATGAGATTTCTGGGTAAAACATCCTGAGCTAGAATTCTTTAACAACTTTAAAACTTGTTTTGATTGCTGTAGTTTGTATTCAGCAGTGATGGTTAGATATCCTCTGCATTGTTTTTGACACACGCTTCTAATTAAAATGAGACCAGGACAAGGGGATATCTTATATGTGGAACATATAAGATATGTTCCTCATATCTTGCATGAGGAATTAAGGACATTTATTTTTACAATTTTACAAATTGTAGAATAATAGTGAAAACTATGAAATAACACACATGTAATCATGTAATAACCAAAAAGTGTTAATCACCCTTGCTTTTATGACAGCTTTGCACACTCTTGGCATATTCTCAACCAGCTTCATGAAGTAGTCACCTGGAATGCTTTTTCCAAAAAGGAGTTTCCACAAATGCTGAGCAATTGTTTGGTGCTTTTAATTCACTCTGCAGTCCAACTCATCCCAAACCATATCAGTTGGGTCGAGGTCGGGTGATTGTGGAACCCAGGTCTCTGTCTTGTTCAAATAGCCCCTACACACCCTGGAAGTGAGTTTTGGGTTATTAGTACCAAGACGGGATGGCGTATCCCTGCAGAATGCTGCGGTAGCCATAGTGGTTGAGCCTTGAATTCTAAATAAATCACAGACAGTGTCACCAGCAAAGCAACCCTACATCATTACACCTTCTCCTCCATGCTTCATGATGGGAACCACTCATGTGGAGAGCAAGCCGTTCACCCACTCTGTGTCTCACAAAGACACAGTGGTAGGAACCAAAAATCTCAAATTTGGATTTATTCCTGTCTAATGTCCATTTCTTGTGTTTTTTGGCCAAAGCAAGTCTCTTATTATTATTGGTGTCCTTCAGTAGTTGTTTCTTCTTTTGACCATAAAGACGTAAATCACACAAGCAACTCTGAAAAGTTGATGTTGAGCTGTATCTGTTACTTGAACTTCAACAAAGGTAACTCTGGGTATTCCCGTCATGTGGCGGATAACATTTTTCCTGATTGAATGACCTACCAATTGATCAAAAATCCCTAGAAGAAAAAGTTTGACATCTTAAAGCATCCACATGTTGTCTTGACACATTGCCACCTGTCTTATTTAAAACAATGTTTAACTGCAAAACAATGGATCTACAGCAAATAGTTAATATCTCTCTGCAAACAAAATGAATGAAAAAGCTGCACACTCTAAACTCAAATGCATATAATTTTTAATAAGACCAACGTTTTTGACAGACACGCTGTCTTCATCAGGGTACAATGATAAATATCTCTCTGCAATCAGGCATTGTCTCTAAAAACAGCTGTTATATGTATTGAATGACTATAGACCTGTATCATATCTTCCTTTTATAGCCAAGATCATTGAGAATGTTTTCTTCAATCAACTCAGCAATTTTGTGAACTTGAGTGCTCTCTAAGACAAATCACCACAGCACTGAAACGGCTCTGATAAAAGTTTCAAATGATATACGGCTGAATACTGTTTCGGATAAAATAACAGTTCTGCTTCTGTTAGATTTCAGTGCAGCATTTGTGACTGTAGATCAAGGAACATTTCTAGACAAGATGGAAAATTGGGAAGGACTCTCTGGGACAGTCCTTAATTGGTTCAGATCTTATCTAGATGGCGGGAGTTACTTTGTCACCATTGGCAATCATGAATCTGATAGGGTGGCTATGACATGTGGCATTCCCCAGGGATCAGTTCTTAGACCGCTTCTGTTCAATCTCTATATGCTACCTCTGGGCCAAATTCTGCAGAACAACAACATTAACTACCATAGCTATGCAGATGATACAGTTTGAGAACCAAATATTTATGGCTCTCAAACCGTATGACAACAGATCAATAGACTCACTGTGTCACTGTATAGAGCACATAAAAACCTGGATGAACCAAAATTGTCTACAATTAAACCAAAATAAAATAGAGAGTATTGTGTTTGGCAACAAAAAGAAGAGAACTAGTAATAGTAAAGAGCTGGATTCTTTGACCCTAAAAACCAAGGACCAAGTGTGTAATCTTGGTGTTCTCATAGACTCAGACCTCACATTCAAGAATCATATCAAAGCGGTCACCAAAACAACATTCTATCATCTTAAATATATAGCCAGAATCAATGGCTTGGTTACCCAAAAAGACCAAGAGAAGCTCATCCATGCTTGTAGTGTTGACTACTACACTCACCTAAAGGATTATTAGGAACACCTGTTCAATTTCTCATTAATGCAATTATCTAATCAACCAATCACATGGTTGTTGGTGTCAGACCGGCCCGTCTGGCACCAACAACCATGCCACGCTCAAAATTGCTTAAATCACCTTGCTTTCCCATTCTGACATTCATTTTGGAGTTCAGGAGATTGTCTTGACCAGGACCACACCCCTAAATGCATTGAAGCAACTGCCATGTGATTGGTTGATTAGATAATTGCATTAATGAGAAATTGAACAGGTGTTCCTAATAATCCTTTAGGTGAGTGTATATATTTCATGGGTGCATCACCTTTGTGACAGTAAATGCATAAACACCTGGGTGATTACCACTGCAGAAGTGTGGCTAGCATGCAGCCAAACCTGCAATAGTAAGTAAAAGTTGCAGCCGCCTCGCACACAATACCACTGGTCACCTCTCACTCACTTAGCTGTCAGTGAAGTGCTGAGTAACTGGACTAAGAGACACCATCATCAGCGAGATCCATAGGAGAGCTGGTTTAAGGATTACTGTGCCTGTCCTTACCCCGGAGAGAGGATTTTTTTCTGGGCAGAGCAATGTGAGATGGGGCCTAGGGTGTGGGGGTGTGGACAGAAGGAGATATTGGGTTAAGAGTGTGTAGAGGAAAGTGTTTATTGAATGGTGATGATGGAAAAGTCAACTGGATTTCCTTCAAAACATTTGATGTGATTAAGGTAGTGTTTCCCAATCCTGGTCCTCGGGACCCAAAGGGGTGCACGTTTTCATTTTTGCCCAGGCACTCACACACTTGATTGAAATTAAAGACTTGATGATAGGTTGATTACTTCAATCAAGTGTGTAACTGGTAAGGTGACGTTTGAATCAGGTGTTTGAGTGCAAGGGCAAAAACAAAAACATGCACTGTTTTGGGTCCCCATGACCAGGATTGGGAAACACTGGATTAAGGGACAAAGAAGTTCACTAAAGGCATGATTTCCTTATGTCTAAATAATCTAGACAATATGGGATCCCTTTTTGTCTGTTAAGGCCAGGCACCACCCTCTAATTTTTTTATTTTTTTCCTTTACTGTTATCACACTGAAACAGGAAAGGAAATACAATATATTTTTCATGTGTATCCTATGCACATGACAATTTAAAACTTTGAACCTTGATATTGAAGAAAAGCCTAGACAGGCATGGGAGAGAAAAGGTGGTGGGTGGGTTCGGCTACAAAGAGAACTTTAACACGCATGGCCATGGAAATATGCATATGGCATGTATCCTCTGGAACTAAGGATGCATGCCAGAGAAACATATGGGCCTGAACTAACCACCCCCCCATTTCCACACATGCAGACGCACCACATTAGCATGGAAAGTACAATGGCCCTGTGAGTGACAGTTGGTACGTGCAATGCAGCAGTCCCAAAGTATCTATAATGCTCATCAACAAAACAACATGTGAATAAGCTCTTGTGCACAAACACGTGCAGAGCAAGGATAATCCAGTTCTATAGTCACTCGCTGTGGGATAATCCAATACAGCTAATTGACATTGGAGCTTCTTACATAACCAACTAGCTGAGTGATGATTATGGATGGTTTATGAATTCCCCAAGCACAGCTCTTAATTTCAGTGTCTCCCAAATGGCACATTTTCCCTATATAGTGCACTTTTCTTGCCAGTGAGGAAAAAGTACACTCAACTCGGTCAAAAGTAGTATACTATTAATTTTAGTGTATTATTTGGGATTGAGACCCTCTTTCACCACTCACATACACACACTCTCTCTCTCTCAACACCCTGGTGCATTATGCACTACTAATGCCAGCTGGGATAAAAATACATTTGATAAATACTGTTGGAATAATGTGAATGATAATCATGCCATATGCATGTGAGGATACATGCCATATGCATATTTCCATGGCCATGGCTGTTAAAGTTCTCTTTGTAGCCGAACATGTGAATGATAAACCAATTTTTGGTTGTTTATTGTAATGCATTGTTATAATGCAATGTCAAAATCAATATGCAGATAAACATGCAGAAAGTAATACCATGGATTGTGTATGCTTTGTGCGTTTTAGTTAGATAATGCAAAAATGTACAGTTTCTATTGCCTCTAAATATATCTGTTTATTTTTCAAAACACTGCAAATCTCTGGCAGACAGTGTACCAATTGTATGAAGGTAAAACAGCAACATACATTTTGTAGGTGGGCCAAATCTTTTCATGCCTGCATAATGTCACGTTGAAGGATGATGCAGGACACAGGCACAGGTAGAACGGCTTACATTATTTATTTTTAAAACATGACAAAACAGAAACAAAAAGATAAAAACAAACAGAACATCGTCTGGAGTTAACCAAAACAAAGACGGACAGGATACAATGGGGAAGCAGGAACTTAAATAGGGTCCGTGATGAAAGAAAACAGGTGTCAGCAATAATCAATTAAAACGGGTCCATTAAGAAGTGAGGGAGAGAGAGCGTTGGATTCAATGGCAAGCCTGGCGTGCCAGGACGTGACACAAAGATTTCTACACACAAATGTTTTAATTGTTTCTGTGTTTTGGGAAACATTGTTCTGCCCATCAGTAATAAATTATTCAGATATATTTGGAGGGAGATAAGAAACAACACTAGAAATTGTTTGGTGGGATTTCATGACGATGTACGTAGAAATCATGTGACAGAATGACACAGAATGACAGAATGAAGGTAAAACAGTGACAAAAGATTAAAAAAGATCTGCAGACTTGTAATTAGGGGTCCTCTGTTAAGAGAAACCCCATAGTTATTATTAGTATTCTTATTATTAGGGGTTCTCCAGTAGGAGGAACCCTATTGTCATTGTTAGTATTATTTATTAGGAGTCCTACAGTAAGAGGAACCAGGGCGCCCCCAGGAATTTTGGGCCCCATGACAAAAAATCTAACTGGGCCCCCCAATGATGGTTTAATAATTTTATAGTAGTTTTTACCAATTATTTTGGGCCCCTGTCAGTCATAGGCCCTCGGAATTGTCCTAACTTCCCCCCTATACGCCGCCCCTGGGAGGAACCCTATTATTGTTGTTAGTATTCTTATTATTAAGGGTCCTCCGGTAGGAGGCGCCCTATTGTCATTGTTTGTATTCATATTATTATTATAATAGTTTTATTCTTATTATTATTTTATTACTACTAGACCTATATCAGACCTTTACCATTTCACTAAAATAATCTGACCATGTTTATATGGTATACTATAAAATCAAATGTCCAATTGACCAAATATTCTGTGCACGTGTGGGAAGACCATCTATATATGCTATGATGTAAACAGCTAAGGTAGCTAAGGAATTTAATGCAACTAACCTTATCTAGTATGTTTATCCCTATACCACAATGACCTATGATGACCTATGCACTTTTTATTGACTGTGTTCATTATCTTGAACATACATTACAAACATTAAATCACAATATTTACCCTGTTCAGGAGAACGCTGTATTGTTTCTTGCAACTTTAATTACGGGTCCTCCGGTAGGATATTCTCCACAGAGCACCAAGTATCTCTATTCCTGTGTTGAAAAGAAATAGAAGGAATTTAATGCATGCCAATTATGAAGTAAAGCAGTCTAATCTTTTATCTGTAACATGTCAACCTACTAGTCGAAGGACCCCTATTATCTCTATTAAGCTGGCTTTACTTAATATCTCTCGCCTAAAATTATTCCTACAAATTAGATTTTATATTTCTCACTGAAATGTAGCTAACAGAAGACTTTAGTGCTACTGTTCTCAACGAGAACACGTGTCAAAATGATTGGAAAGAAGGAGTAGCTGCCCTATTCAAAGACATGTTCCAGTGCAAAGAAAATACATTTGGTAATTTATGTTTTACATTGAAGGGTGCTCCCAATATTTAGTTTTTAACATTTTACAGATCTCCACGATACTCTCAAATTGCATTGCATTGCATTGCATTGCATCATCTTCCGCTTATCCGGGGCCGGGTCGCGGGGGCAGCAGTCTAAGCAGGGATGCCCAGACTTCCCTCTCCCCAGACACTTCCTCCAGCTCTTCCGGGGGGACACCGAGGCGTTCCCAGGCCAGCCGGGAGACATAGTCCCTCCAGCGTGTCCTAGGTCTTCCCCGGGGTCTCTTCCCGGTGGGACGGGACCGGAACACCTTCCCAGGAAGGCGTTCCGGAGGCATCCGAAACAGATGCCCAAGCCACCTCAGCTGACCCCTCTCGATGTGGAGGAGCAGCGGCTCTACTCTGAGCTCCTCCCGGGTGACCGAGCTTCTCACCCTATCTCTAAGGGATCGCCCGGCCACCCTGCGGAGAAAGCTCATTTCGGCCGCCTGTATCCGGGATCTTGTCCTTTCGGTCATGACCCAAAGCTCATGACCATAGGTGAGAGTAGGAACGTAGATTGACAGGTAAATCGAGAGCTTCGCCTTGCGGCTCAGCTCTTTCTTCACCACGACAGACTGATACATCGACCGCATTACTGCAGAAGCTGCACCGATCCGTCTGTCAATCTCCCGTTCCATCCTTCCCTCACTCGTGAACAGGACCCCTAGATACTTAAACTCCTCCACTTGAGGCAGGCACTCTCCACCAACCTGAAGTGGGCAAGCCACCCTTTTCCGACTGAGGACCATGGCCTCGGATTTGGAGGTACTGATTTTCATCCCCACCGCTTCACACTCGGCTGCAAACCGTCCAAGTGCATCCTGAAGGTCCTGGCTTGAAGGGGCCAACACGACAACATCATCCGCAAAGAGCAGAGACGAAATCGTGTGGTCCCCAAACCTGACACCCTCCGGCCCCTGGCTGCGCCTAGAAATTCTGTCCATAAAAATTACGAACAGAACCGGTGACAAAGGGCGGACCAAGCTCCTGCTTCGGTCGTACAGGGACCTGACAGCCCTTAGCAAAGGACCCAGGACCCCATATTCCCGAAGCACTCTCCACAGGATGCCGCGAGGGACACAGTCGAATGCCTTCTCCAAATCCACAAAACACATGTGGACTGGTTGGGCAAACTCCCATGAACCCTCCATCACCCTGTAGAGGGTATAGAGCTGGTCCAGTGTTCCACGGCCTGGACGAAAACCACACTGTTCCTCCTGAATCCGAGGTTCTACTATCGGCCGTATTCTCCTCTCCAGAACCCTGGCATAGACTTTCCCGGGGAGGCTGAGAAGTGTGATCCCCCTATAGTTGGAACACACCCTCCGGTCCCCCTTCTTATAAAGAGGGACCACCACTCTCAAATTGTATTGATGATTTTGTTATAATAAACAAGTTGTTGATTACGACTTGTTTATTATAATAGGGGATTTTAACATCCACATACAGTGGGGAGAACAAGTATTTGATACACTATACTTTCCTAGCATGTCTGTAACAGGAGGGCTTTTTAAAGAAAAACTGTCTGTGAGAGCCGGAATTCTTACAGGTTGGTATGTGATCAAATACTTATGTCATGCAATACAATGGTAATTAATTACTTAAAAATCATACAATGTGATTTTCTGGATTTTTGTTTTAGATTCCGTCACTCACAGTTGAAGAGTAGCTATGATAAAAATTACAGACCTCTACATGCTTTGTAAATGGGAAAACCTGCAAAATCGGCAGTGTATCAAATACTTGTTCTCCCCACTGTATGTGTTTCTTGGCATTTATTATTATTATTATTAAGGCAAGCAAAGGCACTGAAGCCCTTTTGTTTTTCCTGGCATTCATTATTAGGGGTTCTCCGGTAGGATTGTTGGTATTATTATTTATTTTTTCTTTCTTGAAAATTCCCTGGTAGAAAATGCTGTATCTTTACACACTGAAAATATAGACCATGTGTACCTACCACGCAGACACCCACCCAGATTCCTCCACCAGGGTACATGTAACATGTAACTACAGTAACTTCAAAATGATGGCATTTCCACCCCGTTTTACCTATAATGCTGCATCTTTGTGTAGCCTCATTTCTCATGAGGAACAAAAAAATCCTCAAGAACCCATAAAATCCACCATCTTGGATTTTTCTGTATAGTGAAATTTGACAAAACCTACAATATTTCAACTTTTACAAAGTAAGTCGGATTCACATGCCGTTTGGGGTACAGGTGTCTCATACATTCCTCCTTTGAACGATTTTGGGAATAAGAGAAGTCTTGCACGATGGTGGATAAAATGGCTGATTAGTGTACAACATATGTATGCAAAATATTCATGTCTGCATTGCTGTATGGAACAATAACCCTTCACCTCAGATTCATTGTGCCTTCTGACACCACCCCCATCACCATGTGAATATGTTTGCTGAAATCTCAAAGGACAGCCAAACGACAGCTGCCAGAAATGTGACCATTTTCAACACAAGCTAATGCTAATAAATGCCTTTAAAACTCTTCTTCTCCTGAACCATACATCGGATTTACTCGCCAGTAAATTTCCAGACTCTAGGCCATACTTCTGAACAGGACTGAAACTAGTTGACATGTCAAAAGCTGACTAAACAATGACTTCACAAAGTTAGACCTTTATGCTAACTCCAATGACCACTATAAGAATATTTTAAAATCAACCAATTGTTGGATTCACCCGACTGTCAGTGTACGTGTTTCATATGTGGCTCTCTATGGGGTTCTAAGAAATAAGAGATAAATTGCAAGATGGCAGAGCTATGACATCAGTATGTATTAATTGTAAGTACATTAGACAATAGGAGGTAGATAATCAAATTATGTAACCAAGTTCTATGCTTTCTTTTTCTCTTTGTCACACAATCATACACACACACACACTCTTAGTGACACATATTTTAAAAACATACAGTGTAGGGCTGCAGCTATCGATTCTTTTTGTAATCGATTAATCTAGCGCTTTATCGATCGATTAATCGAGTAATCGGATACATTTTTTGTGTTTGTTTTTGAAGAACCAAAACAAATAATACATAACAAAAATGACGTGGGTGTAAAATGATCAAGCATTAGGCTTTTATTTCTCAACAGAGGTATTTATTTCCAACTCCAAAAGTTTGGCTCAAAAAGTTAAGTGACAAGTTGGCATTGCCAACAATTATATAACAATATACAGTTAAGTGAACTTACTGTAACATGCATGACATGTATTGTAAAACTAATATGAATACAAACTTAATATGATGAATATATACTCTTAATATATAAAGAAATATAAAGTCCTCTTAATACACAACTTTACAAAAAAAGGATTTAACCTTCTGCAAATTTAGATAAGTTAACCTGAGAACAAAATGAATGAACAGGTACACAATGTATAACATGTATTTAAAAAAAAAATGTATGTTGTTTTATGTTTTATAAGTTATAAGCTCTCTCTTTATTTATGTGTGAATTTCTCCTTTAAGATGTTATAATCTAACCACATATTTCTGTATTCTGGTAGTGTACCGCTAAAGAAGAGAAGAGCTGTAACCCAGCGCTGATCAGTTTGAACGTGAAAGTTACATTTACTACTTAAAAACGTCATCAAAGCTAAACATCTAGTCAAACTGCATCACGGCATCGCTACAAATACAGTATGGGGATTAAAATCAGCGAACATTAATAGGCTTACCTTGTTTCAGCAATGCTTGTTGGAACAGCATGGAGTGGATGTCTTCTGTTTAGATGCTGGATCATAGAAGATGTGCTGTTGTGGTAAGCCAGATCTATTTTGCAGTAGAGACACTGCACCGTGTTCTCTTCTTTATTTAGTGTGTAATGATCCCACACTTTAGACAATTTCTGCCGTTTATTTACAATTTTTTTCTCCGCCATCGCGCCAACTAAATTTAAAACAGATAACACGCACTATGGTGTGATTCCTGAACAGCTCCGCGTCCCGTGTGAATAAACGGTCCGTGTAAAACAATCATTCAAATCCCTGCGAATAGTGCTCGTCATAGGAATTTAACGAGGCTTCGAGGCAGAGTTTTTGCCTCAAGGAATTTTTGTAATCGAGTAACTCGAGTAACTCGAGGAATCGTTTCAGCCCTAATACAGTGTCCTGCCACTGCATTTTCCATTGCCAGTGTTTTTGTCTATGGCCTTACAGAGTTACCCCTCCATGGCCATGGCCGTGTCTGTGTCTGTCGAAAGTGGACTGTATATCAACAACAATTATGATTGACCTGGCCAGCGGCATACATCAATCAATCAATCAAATCAAATGTATTTATAAAGCCCTTTTTACAACAGCAGTTGTCACAAAGTGCTTTTACAGAGACACCCGGCCTTAAATGTCACAATCCTAGCCATATAGAACCCTGTCCCAGTGTTGCAACTATATTTATTATTATTCTTGGCACCTAAAATGCTTAATAACTCAAAATGTCCATGATAAACTTGCATAACTTTTTAAATAATCCAGTGAAACAACCATACAGAACCCCGCCCCGATTCCTACACCAAGCGCGCTAAAGTACACGATTCAATTCGCTAATTTCAAAATGATGCCTTTTCCACCCCGTTTGTCCTACAGTGCTGATTTTCTTTTGTACCTGCCTCATTTTTCATGATGAACAAAAAAGCCTCAAGAACCCATAAAGTCCACTATGATGTATTTTTCTGCACAATGAAAATTTGTCCAAAACTACAAAAATCTTCTCATGAACCATAAATTGCCCTTTGGCATACAGGTGTCTTATACATGCTTCCCTAAAATATTTTCTGGAATAAGAGATAACTTGCACAGAGGCAGACAAAATGGTTGACTACTGTACAATATATTCTGCTACAGACACAAAACCAATTAGTGTAAATAGCATTAAATAACTATTAGGCTTTATCTTTTGAACAGGCTTGGACTGGTAATCTGGCATATTTGCCCGGTGGAGTTAGGCACTTTTGGGGCCGATATAATTTTTAATATATATATTTTTTTGCCAATGACCATAAAGCAGAGACAGCGGCCCATTGTTTAATTTTTTATACTGAAACTCGGCTGGCCCATTCACATCTCTTACTAGGGGGTGCGGACAAGTTGCGGGCCAAAAGAAGTAAAACTCTAAAGGCAGATGCCACTACATATGCAAAAAAACTTGTTTGCTGTATTAGCTGTAGTAGCTCAAAATGATCACAAGAACGGTGAGCAAAAATCCCAGAACCACACTGGGGGACCTAGTGAATGACCTGCAGAGAGCTGGGACCAAAGTAACAAAGGCTACCATCAGTAACACACTACGCCACCAGGGACTCAAATCCTGCAGTGCTAGACGTGTCCCCCTGCTTAAGTCAGTACATGTCCAGGCCCATCTGGGGTTTGCTAGAGAGCATTTGGATGGTCCAGAAGAGGATTGGGAGAAAGTCATATGATCAGATGAAACCAAAATATAACTTTTTGGTAAAAACTCAACTGGTCGTGTTTGGAGGAGAAAGAATGCTGAGTTGCATCCAAAGAACACCATACCTACTGTGAAGCATGGGGTGGAAACATCAAGCTTTGGGGCTGTTTTTCTGCAAAGGGACCAGGACGACTGATCCGTGTAAAGGAAAGAATGAATGGGGCCATGTATCGTGAGATTTTGAGTGAAAACCTCCTTCCATCAGCAAGGGCATTGAAGATGAAACGTGGCTGGGTCTTTCAGCATGACAATGATCCCAAACACACCACCCGAGAAACGAAGGAGTGGGCTCGTAAGAAGCAAATCAAGGTCCTGGAGTGGCTTAGCCAGTCACCAGATCTCAACCCCATAGAAAATCTTTGGAGGGAGTTGAAAGTCTGTGTTGCCCAGTGACAGCCCCAAAACATTACTGCTCTAGAGGAGATCTGCATGGAGGAATGGGCCAAAATACCAGCAACAGTGTGTGAAAACCTTGTGAAGACTTACAGAAAATGATTGACTTCTGTCATTGCCAACAAAGGGTATATAACAAAGTATTGAGATTAACGTTTGTTATTGACCAAATACTTATTTTCCAACATAATTTACCAATAAATTCATAAAAAATCCTACAATGTGATTTTCTGGATTTTGTTTTTTCATTTTGTCTCTCATAGTTGAAGTGTACCTATGATGAAAATTACAGGCCTCTCTTATCTTTTTAAGTGGGAGAACTTGCACAATTGGTGGCAGACTAAATACCTTTTTGCCCCACTGTAGTACTACAGTATGACTCTGTTACTGTACCTGGATAATTTATTCATTATGTGATGGTAATTTCATCGATCGGAACTCTTAAAGGAGGACGTACAGAGACAAAATCTTCTTGGCATAATTAACAGTTTATTTGCAAATAGAGAGACGCGTCAAACGCTTAAAAAATTATCATCCGAGGAGTCTCTGAAGTAGATAAATGAACAGTCCGTATTTATTACAGTTAAAAGGGGAGTGGTAAGATGCTGTCCTATTTCAATAAAACACATTCCCTTAGTTCTGTCAATACCTAGGCTTCACACAAGGGGCAAGCTGTCCTCCACCACATGGGTAATCTCTTCAACTCTAAGAGGTCTAACAGAATCCGGCCAGACAATAGATGCCCTGATGAGTTATACAGATGGGCAGATTAATGAGTAACCTTATAATCTGCCGATATCAGTCAATGATGCCTCGAAACACCAGATCCCCCTCTCCTACATTCCTTTTCTTATCCAAACATGGGGACTCAGTACCTTTAACTAGTAACCCATTTATACATGTATAGGACCAAGTATAACATGTGAAAGATTGTTCTGTTAGTGTCAGGGCCTGGGCGGAACCCAAAAGCAGACAAGGACAAGTAGAGACCGTGAAGGGTGATTTAGTAGTGAACAGCAAGTGTATGTGGAGAGTATGGACAGAGTGCAGGCAGGGGAGATGGAGTGAAGGTGATTCCAGGAGTCCAGCTAGTCAGGAAGGAGAATGTGGGTCAGGATGCAAAGATGAACCGGTTGTCAAGGCAGAATCCAAGCAGGTGAACAGAGATGCGGAATCCTGTGACGGAACGGAGAACAGAGTGAGTAAGAACACAAAGCAAACAGGTAAGTGGGACTAGGCAGAACTTTAGACTGAGCAGGACATACGAGATACGACTAACGATCCGGCAGGGACGAGACGTCAAAGCGCCGCTTAAATGCTGCTGGTGAGTGGTGGAATTGGGAACAGGTGCGTGATCATCAAGTGGAAACAGCTGGCACCGGCATCACCCCGGATTTGACGCCACGCCCCCTAATAGGTTGCCAGGACGACCAAAACAGAGGCACAAACAGAAAGGGGAACAGGCATCCATACACACACAATCACGGGGGAGGGATTGTGACAGTTAGACCTTTGTTTTATATTCTGTTATGGATTTATGAAACAACGCAACTAATTACAATATATTGTTATTTATTTTGTATATGTAGGTGGAGATGAATGGATGGAGAGGAAGGTGTTGATGCTTGCTTACTGGTGTATGCAGAGGAAGAGGTGACTGACATCTCTGGTACAGTCCAGCTAATAGCAGATTAGGATGTTTAGAAATGGGAGGCTACTGGCTGATTTGTACTGTTAGGCTTATATTACGTCTTTCATTCTGTCTTTCTGTCTCTTGTTCACCTGGACAGTGTGATGTTGTCCACTCTTATGCTTCATGGCATACCAACTGATGGCAGTCCACCTGTTTTCTTCCACTCCCAGTTATCATTTCTCTGTCTCACATTTCTCTCTGTCTCCACTTCTCTCTCTCTCTTAAAGGTTGCCCTCATTTGTTTGAAAAGTTCTCTGCTTTTTACTGGAGTTGAGTTCACATGCATTCCTTTTAGTTCATAGTGAGTTTACAATCTATGCAACTCTGATTAATAGGGATGTTAAATTCACCAGACATTTGATTTTACGATAAGTCAGATTTTTAACAATAGGGAGCCAGGGTTGGGGAATGTTTATTCCCACAGGCAATTGATGTTATGACAGGTCTGTACAACAGATGATCTATAACCAGTGGGTGGTACCTTTCATGTTTCACAATTCTTGTGTAACATGGGTTTGTGCCATTATAGTACAGAATTTGGGGTTTGGGACTTACTATTTTTTTGTTTCTTATGGAGCCAAATTGAGCTCAAATGTATTAACTGTAAGAAAAGAAAAACATAACTGAAATATTTCATAGTATGAAAAAAATAAATTCAATCGTATGAAAAAAGTTGAGTCAGGTGTGGAAAAAGTGTATGGTAAAATCATTAACCCTTTGACACGTATGATCACACCGGTGTGATCAGGCTAGAGTGGTCCCTGAAGCGTACAATCACACCGGTGTGATTAGAACGTATTGTTTAGAACGCACCATTAGAACATCTAGGTACGGGTGACGTAGCAATGGCTGGTCAGACCGCGCTTTTATTTAGCTCAGTGTTTTTAACTCATTTCATCAATGTTAGATGCTAATTTCATTGTGCATTTTTTCCAGCAATTACAGAGGTAGCAAGTGTTCAAATCAGGATCTGAACTTTTACGTAGCAACGCCAGCAGTCATGTTTTGCTAAAATAAACATATTTGTTTGTCATTGCACGTTTAGAATTGTCATTTGTACTGCATTTGCCTGCATTGCACATGTATACATCCCACTTGTAACGTATATATTACTTGTAAAGTTTCTGCCCTCTACTGTTTGCACTGCTGGTTAAACGCTAACTGCATTTCTTAGTACTGTACTTGTTTAGTGACAAAGATTAATCTAAAAAAATCTAAAATCATAATACGCCTCACACTAAAACGAATGATGTTAGTAACAATGTTCGTTTATGCTGCTATGTTCGTTTATGCAAATCAACCAAAGATAATGATAAGATTGGTTAGCCTAATTGTACGGACGGTCACCCCCAGTCATTTCCATTTGCTTGCATTCAGGACAGATTCGTGAATCGGCTCCTTTTTGATTGTCTTTGGTTGGGTAGACCTTACGACTCCCAGACTGCATTGCAATGTAAACAGAAATGGCCATGCACTCAGACCGTATTTATCTAAAATAGCTCAAAATCATCACTCTAACTATTTACACCGACGGCCTCTTAAGTATGCAAGAATCAGGATTTCCTTATTGGTCATATGCATTTAAAACATGTGAATAATAACATAAATAAAGAAATCATTACCACACAAATCATTATCAGATAGTAAGCTTTTTTTAAGTGACGCATGCCAGTACCTTTCGTGCCGGTACTCATTCCCGAAAAATAAAATCACTGTTGACAGTCGCTCATTAGTTATTCTGTAATCTAATTTACCTAGCTATTGCATTTTTCTTTTGAAAATACAATGTCTTTCAAATGGAGACAGCCCACAAATGAAGATATCCTTGTATGTTTTTTTATTCTGAAAATGAGTCAGAATATCAGAGTGAGGTGTCAGATTCTACCCGCTAATCTTGTGGCTATGGAGAACCCTGAACCTGAGGAAACCACCCAAATCCTCATTGGAAATGCTGATGAGGATGGAAGCAGGCCACTTGTGGGTGATGTGGTGGCCACTGGAAGGACACCAGTCATTTTACTCCCCCATCCCTGCCATTGCCTTTGATGAGGGCCAGTCTGGAGTGCAAACCAGTTTGCCATCTCCCACTGAGGCTGAGTGCTTCAAGCTCTTTATGACAGAGCAGCTGGTTGGAGACATCTTTGTCCCCTACAATGATCTGTGTGT
This sequence comes from Esox lucius, assembly GCF_011004845.1. Taxonomy (NCBI): domain Eukaryota; kingdom Metazoa; phylum Chordata; class Actinopteri; order Esociformes; family Esocidae; genus Esox; species Esox lucius. Next base: position 24,430,186 of record NC_047590.1, read on the forward strand.
CGATTAATCCCTAATGCTGTGGAAGGGTAGGTTAGCATTTCGACAATATATTCCCTCCAAAAGGCACAGGTTTGGGGTCAAATTCTTTGTTCTGTGTGATGTCAAGACAGGATTTGTTCAGGACATTATAATATACACAAGGTCCACTACTGGATCAGTGGTAATTACCATGTTGGCTCCTCACCTTGGCAAGGGCCACACACTTTATGTGGACAACTGGTACAGCAGTCCAACTCTGTTTCAGCATCTCTTGTCTAATAGCACTGGGGCCTGGGGCACAGTCCGGAGTAACAGGAAGGGGATGCCCAGACTCAGTAGCAGGAAGATGCAGAAAGGGGAGGTTGAATTCTTGGACAATGGGAAACAGCTAGCTGTGAAGTGACATGTCCTCTCCACTGTCCATACTGCCACCATGTCAGCAACCGGAAGGGTCGACCACCTTACAGGAGAGAGGAAGGTGAAACCTGACTGTGTGCAGGAGTACAATAAAAACATGGGAGCTGTTGATAGGGTTGACATTGTCAACAGCTTTGTGGAGTGTGCCCGCAAAACCACCAAGTTGTACACACCCCTGTGTGTTTCACGGGCATAAGACTTTTTCATAGCACTGTATTTCTAACTTTGTGTGTTATTTATATTCCAGTTAGAGGAATTGTAAATAAACAGTTTTTTGCAGTGGAATACCCATATGCAGTGTCGTCAATACAGTTAATGCATTTCCTTACTGTTTTTAATTCCAAGAAAACGATCCACAAGGCCACTGTATTCCGACCGCCTATTGATCACAATGGAATTGGCTATACATACATCGATATGAAGACCATAACGCAAACCAACACATTACTGTATACAGTTTATGCAATTATACACTACTCACCATTGTGTCGGAAAAAGATCCATAGTCACGAATGCATAGCCAGGTCAGGAAGGGGTCCAGCAAATTCTCGGGTCCAAATAATCTTAACGATAACATAAAGGTTGACAGACCATAAGGTTAACCTTAGCTATAACCAACCTAGCTAACGTCAATGCATTGGCTAAATACTTCACCTCTAACCTACCAACACCAACTGAAAAGTTTTTTTAGAAAATCATTTTTACTGGGGTAGGCTAAATGATATCCGCTACTGTGTTAAACAGGCTAAGCACTGTTTAACAGCATATTACAATTTACATGAGTGCCATGCTTTGCAGATAATGTGCTTTTAGCCACTACAGTAGTACATTAGTTGATGCATTGAAAGAAACACGCTGGCTAATGGCTAGCTCAAGTAAATTCTACACTGCAGAAGTTAGTGTTTTTAAAATGATTTACCTACATTATTGCTGGTTGTCTTATACAAATATAATTGACTGGTCAAAATAAATAAAATAACTAAATATATAGCAGTGAATGGTAAACTGCAGTGAATGGAGCTGTAGGTAAATCCTGATGTCATAATCACATTCTAGAACTCAGAGCTAATATTGAAATCACGCGCAAAAAAACTCACACTGGGGGGCCTGGAAGAGATATTTGGAATGTATGCATGAAAAGGTTAAATGGATTTTTGTGTCTTAAAATGTCTTTGTTCAAACACATTTTTTCCACTTTTACTTCTTCTTAGCCAACAGGGCGTGCTTTATTGATATATTTTCATCGGAGGCCACATATTCAAGCCATCGGATTGAGCTGTTTGATAAAGTCTTCTGACAACGGTTGTAGTGTTCTGAGGGGACCAATGCAATGGTGTCCTTAGTGAGGAATCTGTTGCAAAAGATTTTCATGCAAACCAAACCAATCGTAATTGACCAGAATGGGTCAACACCACCACACTCCAGGAACTCGAGTCTGTAGCGCATACAACCCTCTCTCAAGATGACCACATCATTCACGCAAGTAAGCTTTTATTTCATCCTGCATGACAAAGGGGTCTGCGGAAACAGTTGCATACCATTGCAAAAACTCATCTTTTTCTTTAGCCATCATGGTATTCAGACCGTAGTAATGCGGTTCTGGATGGGGGCCAACATAGTTCTCATTCTCCTGGATGTTAAACTTGTAAGGAAAGTAGCCTTTTTTCGAATCCTTAAAACCCATAGCACGTGGCATGGCCGACAGCTTCATCGGAAGGAAGTAATGACTACCAATGTATCTCTGATTGAATGTGCTGTCTGTAAAAATCATTAGTTTGCTACCATTAGCAATAAGTGTCATGCCAATACCATTGTTAGCAAGGTACTGCATCAAGATGTAACCATCAAAACCTTTAGAGTTGTGTGCTATAAATGTGTAGTCTTTATATTTCGGTTGTCTAAACTTTTGGAAAAAAGCAGCAACACAACCATCTCCGGCTGAACACCACGTCTCGTTATCGAAGCTTATTGCGCACACAAAATTTGCAGTGTACACCATTCACTGAATTGGCAATTTTTTCAAAATCATAAAATATGTAGCGCTCACTGGGGTCCTCGGGCTTGGAGGGTTTCATAAAACACTAATGATTAATTTGAACTGCCAGACCCACATTATAATTGGGACACATGTTAGCCGTGCACTTGTATGCTTTATAGTTGGTAATACTAACATTGTAAAAATGGCCGCAAACAAAGTATTTCTTCTGGTCAGACCTACTAACCCAACGATCCACAATTTTGTGGTGCTTCAAGCGTTTAGGCTGTCTATAACAAAAGTCAGAATAACTTATCCGCTTACAGTCTGGGCACTGCTTTGTGTTACGGGGTTGGGTATGACAATCTTCATGAAGACAGACACTACAGCTATGTTTACAACCATGATCACCAAGAGTGTACCCTTGTGTGACCATTTGTTAAACACCAAACATCTTGCCGCTGATATAACACTTATTTATTGCCTGGGAATTTAATATTCTGGAACCCTAAGACCCCACTGTTAAACATCAAACATATCGCACCTGTTATAACACTCTTCCAGGGTGCTTAACAGTCATTGTAAAACATCAAACATTGACACATCAATGCAATAAAAAATTACATTCCAGAAGTGGGCAATTCCACGCAAATGTCAACCTTGCTGTGAAAAATTAAAGTTATCATAAAAAAATCAAAACCCTTTCTAAGTTGTCCATTTGGACCTGTATTTTATTGTATTGATGTGCTGTCATGTACATTTTAAGGAAATTTCTGTTTATTCACCTCAGATAAGGTGTGCACAGATACTAAAACTGCTTTTTTTATACAAACCTATTTCATGCTTTAAAAAGAGGGATCAAAGACTCCTTTAATTATACTTTATGTTGATAGTAAGGATTTTGCAGAAAGATGGGGGCATGACTGAGATATAAATACACTCACTTTGTTATAACTGCATTTCCCTTTAAATTTATAAAGGCTATATTTAGGAAGTCACGACGCTTAAGTGCTGTGTCACGTCCGTAACGATTTAAAGAATAAGTTTAGATTGTATAATCATTATTATTACAATTATTTTTAAACTTTATGTACAAAGCCAAAATATGTCCATTCTAGTTATGATTGACAAATCATCTCACTTAATTGCTCTAAACAACCTAATTATGCGTTACGGACGTGACCGTTACGGACGCTTCACATTAAATCATGCATGATTTGACCAGCGCATATTTGTTTAATTAATTAATTCATTTATTTCAAGCAATATAATGACACATAACAAAGGCAATCAAGAAGCATTCTGATTAAATCAATACGAAAAGATAAATTCATCAACTTTACAATATAAATCGATCTATTGCTTGAAATGGAGTGTAAAGAAGTCAAACTTATTTAAACTCACCTTGGTCTTTCATCATTTTACTGTTAAAAAAAACCCACACATTTATTAAATTGATCTCTATTACTGTACATAAGAACTTTTTAGAAATCAATTAATACTAGTACCATGGAGTGTGCGTGCGCGTGTGTGTGTGAGAGAGAGAGAGAGAGAGAGAGAGAGAGAGAGAGAGAGAGAGAGAGAGAGAGAGAGAGAGAGAGAGAGAAATATGAGACGCGCCTTCTGTGATGACTCACTTTCTTTCCCGCGCACGCCCTCTGTGGTCAAAGGCAGTTATTTCTGTGGTGATTGTAGATCTGCGATTTCTGGACAAAATCTCTACTTTATTTGCAGTAATTGGTAAGTATTTTGGGCGTCTCTTTCACACAGATCGTCTTGATCCTCCTGACATCCAAACCAATATAAACGTGGCAAAAACCCATCGGGCCTAATGAAATGAAGTAATCATTGTGATTTTGACTTAAGACAATAACATTTCAATTATTATTTCAATGCATTGGCTAATTTTGCAATAATGTGGCTATTTTAAAGCACGATTGCGCATTCAACAACGCAAAACGGGTATAAACATTGCGATTAGTTAGACACAAAACATAATATTGCGATCATTGTGACATGATTGCTTTTTTGCATGCAAAAAAAAAAAAAACGCTCTCCAGACTGTTTGTTCTATATAGACACAGGCCAACACACTGTTACAATCAGACAGCGTTTCAATTCACTGACGGGACTGAGGGGAAACCGGTGCTCTTAACTCCGGAGAATATCGATATGATAAACTGCATATATAATGATTATGTATCTTAGCATTATCAATTCCATAAGTAAACACCTTGATGATAAAAACACATTATCAAGCAAGCAATATCATGCCCGAATTGAGTTTTGAACATGCTCACATGCCGGTTACAGTTTAGCAGCATGAGAGATATGCGTGAATCTCTAACACGGTGATTTCAGTTTAAATTTGATTAATTGTGCAGACTTACCTTACTGATGTCTCAGATGTTTTGTTGTTTCAAATAAAAAGAGACACACAAAAAGGTCTCTGTTCAAGTTTTCCAGCGTCAGCCAAGTGATGATTTTGGAACGGTCACGTCCATAACGTAACGTCCGTTTTTCCTCATAAATTGATTTTTTTAAACTAAACTAAAATAAATAATGTATGTTCTATAGAGAGCTGACACTCATCCATTCGGCTGGTATTATCTATTTTGGCTTGTGCATTTTAATTCACAGAATTTCAATAAAGTATATTGTCTCCCACAAACTCGAGTCTTTTTTTTGTCACGTCCATAACGCATGTGTATTTCCCTTATATTAAATATAAAACGCATGTGTAGATTGATATTTTTCTAATGTCTGTACTCCGTTATTAAGGGAGTATGGACATATAAACAGACATTTAAATATATTGGTATTAAATGCATTTTCTGAGAATTTATATTTTATGTTTTGACTGCAAATGTCACGTCCATAACGCTGGAATTGGCCAAGTCCAGCCCTAAAACACATCATTACAGGAAGTCCCACCCTGCAAACCGGATGTCCCGCCCACCTGTCAAATCAATCTGGAAGCCCCATATCAATCTGGAAGCCGTCATAAATCACAAAAGTGATACATTATACCCTACATTTACTACTCTCACTGACTGACTGTTCAAGATAGACAAAAACTTTGCTGGCTATAACCTTCAGTATCTACATTATAGTAAGCCTAAAAAAAACACTTTATGGTTATGTTGCAACTGTTTCTGGTGAATTTTTGAAGTACGAATCTGTGCATGCTTTTGGGGGTAATATAGGCTTTATCAAAACCTCTTGGGAAGAAAAAGAGTAAGGGTTTCCACGATTCTCTCGTCTTTTCAGTTGACAAGAAAGTCAGTTATTGTCACCTACACTCAGCTAATGGATTATTAGGAACACCATACTAATACTGTGTTTGACCCTCGCCTTCAGAACTGCCTTAATTCTACGTGGCATTGATTCAACAAGGTGCTGAAAGCATTCTTTAGATATGTTGGACAATATTGATAGGATAGCCTCTTGCAGTTGATGGAGATTTGTGGGATGCACATCTAGGGCACGAAGCTCCCGATCCACCACATCCCAAAGATGCTCTGTTGGGTTGAGATCTGGTGACTGTGGGGGCCATTTCAGTACAGCACTAAGGGGCCTAAAGTGTGCCAAGAAAACATCCCCCCACCATTACACCACCACCACCAGCCTGCACAGTGGTAACAAAGCATAATGGATCCTTGTTCTCATTCTGTTTACGCCAAATTCAAATTGTAGCCTCTTTTTCCTTTTTGTAGTGGAGATGAGTGGTACCCGGTGGGGTCTTCTCCTGTTGTAGCCCATCCGCCTCAAGGTTGTGCGTGTTGTGGCTTCACAAATGCTTTGCTGCATACCTCGGTTGTAACGAGTGGTTATTTCAGTCAAAGTTGCTCTTCTATCAGCTTGAATCAGTCGGCCCATTCTCCTCTGACCTCTAGCATCAACAAGGCATTTTCGCCCACAGGACTGCCGGATACTGGATGTTTTTCCCTTTTCACACCATTCTTTGTAAACCCTAGAAATGGTTGTGCACGAAAATCCCCGTAACTGAGCAGATTGTGAAATACTCAGACCGGCCCGTCTGGCACCAACAACCATGCCACGCTCAAAATTGCTTAAATCACCTTTCTTTCCCATTCTGACATTCAGTTTGGAGTTCAGGAGATTGTCTTGACCAGGACCAAACCCCTAAATACATTGAAGCAACTGCCATGTGATTGGTTGATTAGATAATGCATTACTGAGAAATTGAACAGGTGTTCCTAATAATCCTTTAGGTGAGTGTATGATACAAATTACAGACCTCTACATGCTTTGGAAGTAGGAAAACCTGCAAAATCGGCAGTGTATCAAATACTTCTTCTCCCCACTGTACATGTATAGGAATAAGTATACATCTGTTCAAGAAATTCCATAACAGATAATTCTCGGGCTACATCATGCGAGTATGAGCAGGACATACCAGAATGCAAAGCAATAATTAGCCAAAAAACCCATCACCCACTGAACGAACTAGGGATGTAATTTCATGTCATGGGCATGAGTAATGATGGCCATTCAAGGCTTCATTACCGTTCTTCTAGCAACAGGATTATGCTAGCAGCACTAACTGAGATTTCCATTTTCAAAATAAATATATAAGGCAATATAGTTAACAATCTAGTCGGTACATTTTATATTTAATATCTGTTCCAATGTTTTTCTAATCTGTTTTTTTACAGGGTCTAGAACCAGGAATTGCATTTTACCCCTAAAACAGCCCCTGCTTGGGAGGTAGCACTGTCCCGGAGTACCGGATCTTTTGGGGTGGGGCTTGCAGTGCTGAACATTTCTGATTGATCCAGTAGTAGTAGAGTTTACTTGCAGACGTTTTCAACCAACATTTTTAAATGTCCTCATCTGTGTAAATTTACAAGAGTTATTAAAGAAGTTTATTTTGCTTACAAAAAAAAACAAAAAACAAAATATGGAGTGGAAATCGAGCAACAGCTGGACCGACGGCGAAGTCCAGGCCTTATTGAGTGTTGATGCTGACGACCAAATCCAGCGAGAAATCGAAATGGCGATTTGTAATGATAAGGTGTACACGAAAATATACTACGAGTTAGGTGAGCTGAACATTATTCACACCGGGAAAGAGTGCCGGGAAAAGCTTAAAAAATGAAGATTACAAGAAGATCGAGGATCACAATAACAGAAGCGGTTCTGACCAGCGGAGCAAATAGTTTGACTGTCTAGATGCGTTGCTGGGTCACAGGTCGCCGTTCTATGGCACTGCGGCAACAACTGACTCAGCTGCTGTGTTGTTGGAAGCCATGGTGGAAGACACAGAAACTGGATAACCAGTCGGTTTAAGGTAAATCACATTACAACATGATCCATGTTAAATGCTATAATGTTATGTTTTGGAAAAGTCAGGATATTTGTATACTACATGTTATTGTTTGTCATGCTATTCATCTAGACAAAAACCAACATTAGCTACAGTAACATCAATGATGTTAGCCTAGCTAAGGTCATAAAATGAATGAAAAAGCCACACACTCTAAACTCAAATTCATATAATTATATATTTTTTTTTTTATAAGACCAATGTTTCAACAGACACGCTGTCTTCATCAGGGTACAATGAAAAACACTGCAAATCACATGCTTTTATAGGGGATTGTGGGACACACACAGGTGCTTGTAATATGTCAATCAGAGAGATTATCTAATTGGACAGTAAAGGAATAGTGTGTCAAAATTGAATAAGGAAACAAAATAAAGAATAGATATATACAAACAGGAATACACCAAGTTTTATCAATAATCAATAGCAAACCATGTTAAAAATGAATACACAAATCAGAGAAATGATTTCAGATCATAATCAATATTGAGACCTAATGGAGCAAGGGTCCTTAAAATTAAAGATCCAAGCTGCCTCTCTTTTTAAAAATAAATTGTCAAGGTTGCCTCTTCTCCTAGGAAGGGTGACATGTTTAATGCCTATATAGCGGAGAGATGCAATAGAATGATTCATCTCAATGAAATGAGAAGCAACAGGGTACGTAGTGTTTTTACACCTAATGGTTCTACAATGTTCTGAGATACGAACCTTTAATTCTCTTTTTGTTTTACCCACGTAGTGCTTACCACAAGGACACGTTAACAAATAAATAACAACCTTAGTAGCGCATGTGATTACACCTTTTATAGGGATAGTTTTTCCTGTTTGGGGATGTTTAAAAGATGTACACTTAAAGGTTCCATTACATTGAGTGCAGACATTGCATTTGGGCAATTCCATGCAAATGTCAACGTTGCTGTGAAAAAGTTATCATAAAAAAATCAAAACCCTTTCTAAGTTGTCCATTTGGATCTGTATTTTATTGTATTGATGTGCTGTCATGTAAATTTTAAGGACATTTCTGTTTATTCACCTCAGATAAGGTGTGCACAGATACTAAAATTGCTTTTTTTATACAAACCTATTTCATGCTTTAAAAAGAGGGATCAAAGACTCCTTTAATTATACTTTATGTTGATAGTAAGGATTTTGCAGAAAGATGGGGGCATGACTGAGATATAAATACACTCACTTTGTTATAACTGCATTTCCCTTTAAATTTATAAAGGCTATATTTAGGAAGTCACGACGCTTAAGTGCTGTGTCACGTCCATAACGATTTAAAGAATAAGTTTAGATTGTATAATCATTATTATTACAATTAATTTGAAACTTTATGTACAAAGCCAAAATATGTCCATTCTAGTTATGATTGACAAATCATCTCACTTAATTGCTCTAAACAACCTAATTATGCGTTACGGACGTGACCGTTATGGACGCTTCACATTAAATCATGCATGATTTGACCAGCTTATATTTGTTTAATTAATTAATTCATTTATTTATTTCAAGCAATATAATGACACATAACAAAGGCAATCAAGAAGCATTCTGATTAAATCAATACGAAAAGATAAATTCATCAACTTTACAATATAAATCGATCTATTGCTTGAAATGGAGTGGAAAGAAGTCAAACTTATTTAAACTCACCTTGGTCTTTCATCATTTTACTGTTAAAAAAAACCCACACATATATTAAATTGATCTCTATTACTGTACATCAGAACTTTTTAGAAATCAATTAATACTAGTACCATGGAGTGTGCGTGCGCGTGTGTGAGAGAGAGAGAGAAATATGAGACGCGCCTTCTGTGATGACTCACTTTCTTTCCCGCGCACGCCCTCTGTGGTCAAAGGCAGTTATTTCTGTGGTGATTGTAGATCTGCGATTTCTGGACAAAATCTCTACTTTATTTGCAGTAATTGGTAAGTATTTTGGGCATCTCTTTCACACAGATCGTCTTGATCCTCCTGACATCCAAACCAATATAAACGTGGCAAAAACCCATCGGGCCTAATGAAATGAAGTAATCATTGTGATTTTGACTTAAGACAATAACATTTCAATTATTATTTCAATGCATTGGCTAATTTTGGCTATTTTAAAGCACGATTGCGCATTCAACAACGCAAAACGGGTATAAACATTGCGATTAGTTTGACACAAAACATAATATTGCGATCATTGTGACATGATTGCTTTTTTGCATGCAAAAAAAAAACGCTCTCCAGACTGTTTGTTCTATATAGACACAGGCCAACACACTGTTACTATCAGACAGCGTTTCAATTCACTGACGGGACTGAGGGGAAACCGGTGCTCTTAACTCCGGAGAATATCGATATGATAAACTGCATATATAATGATTATGTATCTTAGCATTATCAATTCCATATCTTTCGGGGTCTAAAGTAAACACCTTGATGATAAAAACACATCAAGCAAGCAATGTTTTGAACATGCTCACATGCCGGTTAAAGTTTAGCAGCATGAGAGATATGCGTGAACTAATCTATAACACGGTGATTTCAGTTTAAATTTGATTAATTGTGCAGAATTACCTTACTGATGTCTCAGATGTTTGTTGTTTCAAATAAAAAGAGACACACAAAAAGGTCTCTGTTCAAGTTTTCCAGCGTCAGCCAAGTGATGATTTCGGAACGGTCACGTCCATAACGGAAAGAAGTCACATCCGTAACGTCCGTTTTTCCTCATAAATGAATTTTTTAAAACTAAAATAAAATAAATAATGTATGTTCTATAGAGAGCCGACACTCATCCATTCGGCTAGTACTATTTATTTTGGCTTGTGCATTTTAATTCACAGAATTTCAACAAAGTATATTGTCTCCCACAAACTCCCGTCTTTTTTTTGTCACGTCCATAACGCATGTGTATTTCCCTCATATTAAATATAAAACGCATGTGTAGATTGATATTTTTCTAATGTCTGTACTCCTTTATTAAGGGAGTATGGACATATAAACAGACATTTAAATATATTGGTATTAAATGCATTTTCTGAGAATTTATATTTTATGTTTTGACTGCAAATGTCACGTCCATAACGCTGGAATTGCCCATTTGTAGTTACCATCAGGTAGAGGAGCCAACAGTCATTGACCATGGGTAGTTAGAGAAGGTAAATCGGAGTGTACTAATTGATCTCTAAAATTTTTGACTGCGAGAAAATACCACCAGGGGAGGGTCCTGAAACACCTTACTAATAGCGGTATCTGATTTGAGGATGTGCCAGTGTTTCTGAACAATTTGCTTAATTCGTTCAGAGCATTCAGAGTAGCATGTGGTTAAGACACAAGAATGTTTCTTTTTATGAGGCTGTCTTAGAAAGAGATCAGTTCTAGGTTTCTTTTGTATTTTTTCCACAGCCCTACTAATTAAGTTGTTGCTGTACCCTCTTTCTTTAAATTTGCCTTGCATTTGAGTCATGTTTTTGTCAAAGTCAGAATTATGTTTACAGATTAGTTTAATGCGACAGAATTGGCTGTATGGCAAGCTGTTTTTCAGTGGAAGAGGATGATAGCAATCTGCTCTTAGCAGAGATGGGGACAAGTCACACATGGTCAAGTCCAAGCAAGTCTCAAGTCTTAACCATCAAGTCTCGAGTCAAGTCTCAAGTCACAGTTCAGATAAATCAAGCAAGTCAAGTCAAGTCAAGGGTTCACCCTAAGCAAGTCAAGTCGAGTCCTTATAAGTTTCAAGTCAAGTCAAGTCACAGTACTAAAGAGATGAACACACACACACTGTCCTCTGTTTCTGACGTGCGCTCGGTGCGAAGCTCGATTTCAAAATCAAATATCGTTCGGTCTCCGGTTAGAATCCTGCTGCGTCCATAGCAACACGCTGTTTTTCATGGCAACGGTCTGTTGTGAAGAAATAACACGCATTCTGCACTGGAATTCAGCCAATCCATGTAATAAGGGCTAATAATAACAACCTTTTAACTAATTATTGTGACTGAAAAACTGCCTAATATGTAATTACGCTGTAATTATTCTTGTCTGTATGAGTAAAAAAACAAAACTCTTCGAAATGTTTAGGTGCTAGTAATCACATCGGCGCCTCCATGTTAGCCTTTCATGCAGTAAAGTTAACTGTTATGGTGTAAGCACAATGCTTTTAAGTTTCCACGCGCAGTCCACAAACACTTGAAAATGCGCACATTTAATACAGACATTATAGTCTACGTGTAATAATATACATGCCAGCTCATTTTAAGATGCCCATCAACATTAAAATTCAGGCTATGCCACTGTTATAGTCAAATTCCCTTACATCTATTTACCAGACGTATTCAGTAATGATAATGGTCACATTTCTAACAAGAAAAAAACAAACATAATATGTAACCAAGGCTTAACTTAATCGTTATAGATCTTAGTGAAACTGAATATAAAGAGATTACTTTCTTACCTTTCCTTGTGGTTCTTAAAATGACGAATGAAATTTGACGTTTTTGCATATTTAGCATCTGGCAAATCTTTTTTTATTCACACGGTCCAGTTCAAAGTCCTTGTATCCAAACGATACTATTTGTGGAGCTCGACTAACGTTACTGTCTGCCATGTTTGGCGCGGTTTGAATTGTGCAGCGTTAAAGGCACATACGCTGATTAATGGTGCTGATGTCACAACATATAAAATAATTTTATTGCTGTTTGTTTATTATAAGTTCAAGTAATTGTCGAGTCTTCCACTTCAAGTCAAGTCAAGTCTCAAGTAACTTGTTCTCAAGTCAAAGTCAAGTCATTTTGATACTTTATTCAAGCAAGTCACAAGTCCTGAAAATTGTGACTCGAGTCAGACTCGAGTCAAGTCATGTGACTCGAGTCCCCCACCTCTTAGTAAACTATTACGATCAGTGGATTTCGTACAGAGTTCAGTAAATAGTATGTTGTCCTCACAGATAATTAAAAGATCAAGAAAACGTATTTGTCTGTTAAACTGCATGGTAAATCTCAGATCAGTAGAGTAAGTGTTTAGGAAGGCATGGAATGCCTTTAAAGTTTCAACATCACCTTTCCACAACATGAAAATATCATCAATATAACGTTTCCACATAATGATATTAGACAGAAAGGGATTTTTTAAGGGATTTTAAATTAATCGTTCTTCCATGTAGCCCACAAACAAATTAGCATAATTAGGAGCCATAGGTTATCCCATAGCGATGCCCTTTGTCTGAATAAAAAAAACATTTTGAAACATGAAAAAGTTGTGTGTGAGCACTATCTCGGCCAGTGTTACAATACATGCACTCGAAGTTCGTAAAAGAGGGTCGCGTTACGAGAGAAAATGTTCCATAGCTTCAATTCCACCAACATGTGAAATATTAATTTATAGTGACTCAACATCAAACGTGACCAATAACGTGTTCTTGGGAAGGGGATCGAGAGATTCGATTACAATAATCATACTGCCAGTATCCTTAACAAAGGAGGGTAGCTGTTCAGCAATAGGTCTAATAAAATAATCGACAAAGGTGGATAATGGTGCGGTTACCGCATCAATACCTGCTACAATAGGGCGTCCTGGTGGTTTCATTGCATTCTTATGGATTTTAGGAAAAATATAAAAACTAGCAATTTTCAGGTATTGGATAGCCAAAAATTCATATTCGTTCTTAGTGATATGGCCAATGCTAAGAAACCCGTCTAAAACACGAACAATGGTTTCCTGAAACTGGACAGTAGAATCACTTTTGAGTTTCTTATAAAATGTGCAATCGAACAGTTGTCTATGACACTCATTAACGTAATCTGTCCTATCCAGGAGTACAATTCAACCTCCCTTATCAGCAGGTCGGGTAAGGACTGTAGATCAAGCAAAGCTTGTTTTTCGTCCTTAGATACATTTTGAAATGATCTAAGGTAATTATTTTTCTTCAAAAGTTACCCAACATCTTGTTCAACCAGTCTGCAATGTCTCAATAGAGTGACTGCAATTTGCTGGGGGTATAAAGTAACCCTTACGTTTAAAGGGAGACTGGGTGTGTTGTGAATCAGATGTTGCATATAAAAATACAATAGCTGTGATCTGTTCATGCAACCTTTCAGAAGACTGGCAGTGAAAATATTCCCTCAAACGTAAATGTCTGAAAAACCTAAACAGGTCAACATTGACATCAAACTCATTACACTGTGTTGTAGGCACAAATGAGAGACCTTTATTAAGTAGAGAGACATGAGCAGGCTCAATACCTTGTTTGATAAATTAAAGACATTCAGTCTTGTGGGTTCTGAGGCCGTGTGAATGGTCTCCTCTGAGAGTCGTTTCTTCTTGCCCCGTCAGGTGCGGCGGCAAGGCGGTGCGCATGTCCACGGCCTCTTTGCTGTAGTAGGCCCGATCTCTTGTTGGATAAAAAATGGGAACTGGAGGCTGATGATGTACTGGTTGTGGAGCGCTGATCAGACGAGAATGGGTAGGTAGAAGGGCCCTTTCTCCTGAGTAGGTCTTCAGGGCCAGTACCTCTTGTTTCGGGACATCTGCAATAGTAGACTTTTTTGTCATTGTTGAACTTCTTGATTTTAATTTCCTTGATTTGCATAGAAAGCCTAGCTAAAGTCCCCAATTATCGGCCACCCCCTATTTGATACACTAATGTATCGAGGTTAAATAATAAAAACATGCCAGAATGCATGAAAAGTTACTAAAACGTTCTAATAAACAAGCAATTGAAACTTTGATCAGGCATTTGTAACACAAAGTGGAAATGAAACGTTATTGGACAAAATAGTAATGCAGCTAATAGAGGACGGTGGCCGGTAATAGGGTTCGTATTTTATTGCCACATCGCAAACCAACTAGCTGAAAATAGTTATTTTCCACTGGAATTTCAGAAATGATCATTAATGACATGCTAGTTAACATTTGTATGTATCTAAAAATCACTAAACATTAACAACTTGATCCAATGATTACTCGGTACAAGATATTTTTCAAAACTGCTGTTTGACTATGTCAACTGTGTTTGTGTATTATTAATTTATCGTGGTGTGTTTGTGTTTATTTTTTTTCTAAGGAAAGAGGAAAAGAGACACAGACTTCCTTGACGCACTGAGGGACATGGACGACACTAACCGGACCGTCTTGCAGCGTAGAACAGGAGCAGCAGGACCAGTATATGCAATACTGAGGAAAGAGTATATGCTATACTGAGGAAAGAGTCAGGCTAAGGAGAGCCGCATTAAAGAGCGATAAGGAGGCAAGAGTTGACATTCCTCGAGTCTCAGGCATAATAAACTGTGCTGTGTGTATTAAACCATGCTGCTGGTTTACTTATGTTACTGCCATATCTAAATGTTCAATAATACTACCCAGATTGCTGCTGGTTTACAGTACTCTTTGTATTTTGCACCTACATTTTTGCAGTGGCTGTTTGTGTAAATCTGGAAACAGAAGAACTTCCACACACTGTCTTGCTCACTGCTGAAATATTTATTATATCTCAACGTTTGCAGAAATTGTGTACAGTGACACCGTAGTAATGCTGACTCCAAATGAGAAATGCTCCTGTACTGATGGTGAAGGATCAGCCCAGAACTACACGGCAGGACCTGGTCAATGACCCAAAGAGAGCTGGGACCACTGTCTCAAAGAAAACCATTAGTAACACACTACACCATCATGGATTAAAATCCTGCAGCGCACACACTACACCATCATGGATTAAAATCCTGCAGCGCACACAAGGTCCCCCTGCTCAAGCCAGTGCATGTCCAGGCCCGTCTGAAGTTTGCCAATGACCATCTGGATGATCCAGAGGAGGAATAGGAGAAGGATGAGTACAACCCCAAGAACACCATCCCAACCGTGAAGCTTGGAGGTGGAAACATCATTCTTTGGGGATGCTGTTTGTCAGTTTGTCATGCTTTGTAAGTGGGAAAACCTGTAAAATCTGCAGTGTATCAAATACCTGTTCTCCCCACTGTAAGCAATAAAGATGCCTGTCTGTCGCTTTGTATAGCGTATGGTGCATACGTCAGCGGACTAAATTGCCTAATCTTCGCAGGTCCTTAGACCGCGGTGTAAAGACACACAACATTGGGCGGAAGGAACCCTTTAGTTCCTTGAATAGCAGTTCCTGGGACTCAAAGTTCTGTGTACTTTTTGGTGGAAACCCAGCTAATGTTACCTATGCAGTGTAAATTTCAATGATGGCTTTTACTTTGAAAAAGAAAATCTGAGTACTGCCAGCATAATATCCTGCTGTTAAAATAATGCTAATGAAGCCTCCTTTGGCTATCATTAGGTAGTAGGGAGTAGTTCTTCCCAGAATGCATAGCATTAATTATTCCAATACCAATCCCCCACTGAAATGACTAGGGGTATTGTTTTGTGTGAGTATGAGTAGCACATTCCAGAATGCAAGGCATTAATTCCCCCAAAAATCACGGTTGTCTGTTAAGCATGTATTTACTGAACGTAAAAGCATGTTTAGCTTTTCATTCGACAAATGTAATTATAATTCTTAAATGCTGCAGACATCATGATTCAAAACATTTATAACCATATTAAGCATGTCTGAAGTGCAATGACAGTTCAAAACATTAAGCATCAGACAGTCCAACAGAAGCAAGGAGGCAACCAACTGCCAAGTATACATGAAACTAGTGATGGGACGCATGAAGCTGAGGCTCCAAGGCTTGCTTTGAAATTTCAACCCAGTTTGCTCGAAGCGAAAGGGCCGAGGCTTGCTTCATAATGGCGGACATCACAGATTTCAGAACATGCTGGTTTTAAAATACCAGGCGCTTTCCAACTAGTAGGGCATTCCAAGCCTTTTCATGGTCGTTGTAGGGGAACGGAGCCAAACTAACCTGCTTCCCAAAAAGGCAGAAAGAACATTTGAAATTGCATTATTTAATAGGTGAACAAATGCAATTACAAATCAACAAAGTTCTAAGCTGTATTGTTTATGGTCTTTAATTTCTCGCATGTAGAATAGTGTCCACGTCTTTTCAATGAGACATCTCTTTTTGGTTGTGTACACAAAAGAGAGCTAATATATGAAACGTTAATATAATATACTGTAGCATGTCATATTGGGAAAATTAGCACATTTACACAGAGAATCTCATTTGTGCTCAACCCACTTAGCCACCAAATCTTAAGAGCTGTAATGGAACACGCGAATATGAGACTCGGAGGATGGCTCCGAAATGTCAATCCAGTTTGCTGAAAGCGAATGGGGTGAGCCTTGTACCTGAGCAACAATATCACATGATTGATGATGGATTGAGGCTTCAGACATCACCCAACCATCTATTGGGGTTTTTAAAGTCATGGCGCTTTCCAACCATGCTTTAAAACATATGAAACTAGTCTACAGCCTAATTATCTTGAACTAATGAAATTCATAAGCCTATGAATGTCAAAACGTTTGTACTACACATCATTCATTTTCATTGACAAACAGGTAGGCCCAATACCATAGACTATTGTAAGTATTGTCTTGTAATTTCAGTAGGGACATCACCTGGCCGGTGGCTCAACATGTAGAACTGTGGAATGGCTATGCAGTTAGTTAACAAGGCCCGGTTCAAGTCTTAATGATTACGTTTTCATTTGCAGTTTTGATGGCAAACCTGCATTTGTAATTCCCACATCAGGAATATTTGCTTGTCAGTTTTTAAATCAAGCATTGGATACCCCATATTTTATTAATGTTTTAACTCTAGTGTTTCTCTCATAGAGATATCTCATTCAAATGTATGATCACTAGATGATTAATGACATCCAAAGCTTTGTTTGATCTCTAATGTCAGGCACGGAGGCTTTCCTACATGCCTAGTTATTTACAAGTTCTTCTCATATAATGGATAGCTAACACTGTCACAGTGTTGAATTCAGTTTTAGTTTAGGTTTTATGTGCCAGCACACTAATATTTTCTTCTCAATAATACCGAGGTTGCAAAAGTTTTTAAATTATTGTGGATCAGGAGATTTAACCAAATTCTCAGTTCGAGGCAAGCTTTGAAATTTCAACCCATTCTAATCCATGCGAAAGGGCTGAGGCTTGCGTCGGTGTAATACCACGTGATCGAAGCCTTGTTTGATCTTTTTAGTGAGTGGCATCAATAAAATTCCAAATATTTCCAGACCTAACTGTATTTACGAACTCACAAACACTACAGTTCGTAAGCATTGTTGCCTGTTAAACAATTCAACAATTTCACATAACATTAACTACCACAGCTATGCCGATGATACTCAAATATATATGGCTCTTCGAACCGTATGACAACAGCTCAATAGACTCACTGTGTCATTGTATGGAGCACATAAATAGCTGAATGAACCAAAATTGTCTACAATTAAACCAAGATATTATTGTGTTTGGCAAAAACATTTTAAGAACTAGTATTAGTAAAGAGCTGGATTCTTGGGCCCTAAAAACCAGGGACCAAGTGCGTAATCTTGGTGTTATGATAGACCGCTTAAAATAAACTGCACTGTTTTGCCTTACAGCTTTTATAGGTTCCTATGCTTTTATCAAATTTGTATTCTATTAAAATGGTCTTATTCTGTGTTTTATTATTATGCTGTTATTTTGATGTTTTATCTGTTTTTAAGCTATTCTATTTTTATATTTTTTCTTTGTAAATCACATTGATTATTATGGTGCATTTTATGTTTCTCTTTCTTTGTTTTACTTCTTTATTATATTTTGCTATCTTTTACCAAGCATTTTCTGTAATGCAAGTTCAGAATCTCTGTGTAAATGTAACAATCTGCGGATGATGGATAATGCAAGTTCTTGTGCTGCTGTTTAGACATCGATGCAGTGTATTATATCACAAAAGTTCAGAACTAATTCTTTGTGTTGCAGTTTTCTGTAAAAAATCGGTGACGCTGAGTATAATTCCAAGTCAACCATCTGTCGATTTGTCAGAGGTATGACTCTTTCACTGAAATGTTTACTCATCAAAGAATTACAGGTATCAGTCTAAGCAGTAATGAGTTTATTTAGTATTGAAGCATTGAGACTTGAAGCACCATACCATACCATACCATCTTCTTCCGCTTATCCGGGGCCGGGTCGTGGGGGCTGCAGTCTAAGCAGGGATGCCCAGACTTCCCTCTCCCCAGACACTTCCTCTAGCTCTTCCGGGGGGACACCGAGGCGTTCCCAGGCCAGCCGGGAGACATAGTCCCTCCAGCGTGTCCTAGGTCTTCCCCGGGGTCTCCTCCCGGTGGGACGGGACCGGAACACCTTCCCAGGAAGGCGTTCCGGAGGCATCCGAAAAAGATGCCCAAGCCACCTCAGCTGACCCCTCTCGATGTGGAGGAGCAGCGGCTCTACTCTGAGCTCCTCCCGGGTGACCGAGCTTCTCACCCTATCTCTAAGGGATCGCCCGGCCACCCTGCGGAGAAAGCTCATTTCGGCCGCCTGTATCCGGGATCTTGTCCTTTCGGTCATGACCCAAAGCTCATGACCATAGGTGAGAGTAGGAACGTAGATTGACTGGTTGACTTTCTTCACCACGACAGACCGATACATCGACCGCATTACTGCAGAAGCTGCACCGATCCGTCTGTCAATCTCCCGTTCCATCCTTCCCTCACTCGTGAACAAGACCCCTAGATACTTAAACTCCTCCACTTGAGGCAGGCACTCTCCACCAACCTGAAGTGGGCAAGCCACCCTTTTCCGACTGAGGACCATGGCCTCGGATTTGGAGGTACTGATTTTCATCCCCACCGCTTCACACTCGGCTGCAAACCGTCCCAGCGCATGCTGAAGGTCCTGGTTAGAAGGGGCCAACACGACAACATCATCTGCAAAGAGCAGAGACGAAATTGTGAGGTCCCCAAACCTGACACCCTCCGGCCCCTGGCTGCGCCTAGAAATTCTGTCCATAAAAATTACGAACAGAACCGGTGACAAAGGGCAGCCCTGCCGGAGTCCAACATGCACTGGGAACAAGTCTGACTTACTGCCGGCAATGCGGACCAAGCTCCTGCTTCGGTTGTACAGGGACCTGACAGCCCTTAGCAAAGGACCCAGGACCCCATATTCCCCAAGCACCTTCCACAAGATGCCGCGAGGGACACAGTCGAATGCCTTCTCCAAATCCACAAAACACATGTGGATTGGTTCGGCAAACTCCCATGAACCCTCAAACACCCCGTAGAGGGTATAGAGCTGGTCCAGTGTTCCACGGCCCGGACGAAAACCACACTGTTCCTCCTGAATCCGAGGTTCTACTATCGGCCGTATTCTCCTCTCCAGAACCCTGGCATAGACTTTCCCGGGGAGGCTGAGAAGTGTGATCCCCCTATAGTTGGAACACACCCTCCGGTCCCCCTTCTTAAAAAGAGGGACCACCACCCCAGTCTGCCATCCCAGAGGCACTGTCCCCGACCGCCACGTGATGTTGCACAGGCGTGTCAACCAAGACAGCCCCACAACATCCAGAGACTTGAGGTACTCAGGGCGGATCTCATCCACCCCCGGTGCCTTGCCACCGAGGAGTTTCTTGACCACCTCAGTGACTTCAGCCCGGGTGATGGACGAGTCCACCTCTGAGCCCTCATCCTCTGCTTCCTCAATGGAAGAAGTGACAGCGGGATTGAGGAGATCCTCGAAGTACTCCTTCCACCGCCCGACGACATCCTCAGTTGAGGTCAACAGCTGCCCACCTCTACTGTAAACAGCGTTGGTAGGGCACTGTTTCCCTCTCCTGAGGCGCCGGATGGTTTGCCAGAATCTCTTCGAGGCCAGCCGATAGTCCTTCTCCATGGCCTCACCGAACTCCTCCCAGGCCCGAGTTTTTGCCTCCACAACCACCCGGGCTGCAGCCCGCTTGGCCTGTCGGTACCCGTCAGCTGCCTCAGGAGTCCCACAAGCCAACCAGGCCTGATAGGACTCCTTCTTCAGCTTGACAGCATCCCTTACTTCCGGTGTCCACCACCGGGTTCGGGGATTGCCGCCTCGACAGGCACCGGAGACCTTATGGCCACAGCTCCGAGCGGCCGCTTCGACAATGGCGGTGGAGAACATGGTCCACTCGGACTCAATATCTCCAGCCTCCCTCGGGATCCAGTCGAAGCTCTGCCGGAGGTGGGAGTTAAAGATCTCTCTGACAGGATACTCGGCCAGACGTTCCCAGCAGACCCTTACAGTACGCTTGGGCCTGCCGAGTCTGTCCAGCTTCCTCCCCCGCCATCGGATCCAACTCACCACCAGGTGGTGATCAGTTGACAGCTCCGCCCCTCTCTTCACCCGAGTGTCCAAGACATACGACCGCAGGTCAGATGAGACGACAACAAAGTCGATCATCGACCTGCGGCCTAGGGTGTCCTGGTGCCACGTGCACTGATGGACACCCTTATGCTTGAACATGGTGTTCGTTATGGACAAACTGTGACTAGCACAGAAGTCCAATAACTGAACACCACTCGGGTTCAGATCAGGGGGGCCGTTCCTCCCAATCACGCCCCTCCAGGTGTCACTGTCGTTGCCCACGTGGGCGTTGAAGTCCCCCAGTAGAAAAATAGAGTCCCCAGTCGGAGCACTTTCCAGCACCCCTCCCAGAGACTCCAAGAAGGTCGGGTACTCTGCACTGCCGTTCGGCCCGTAGGCACAAACAACAGTGAGAGACCTATCCCCGACCCGTAGGCGCAGGGAAACGACCCTCTCGTTCACCGGGGTAAACTCCAACACATGGCGGCAGAGCTGGGGAGCTATAAGCAAACCCACACCAGCCCGCCGCCTCTCACCATGGGCAACTCCAGAGTGGTGAAGAGTCCATCCTCTCTCAAGGAGTGTGGTTCCAGAGCCCAAGCCATGCGTAGAGGTGATCCCGACTACCTCTAATCGGAACCTCTCAACCTCACGCACTAACTCAGGCTCCTTCCCCGCCAGCGAGGTGACATTCCACGTCCCTAGAGCTAGTTTCCGTGTCCAGAGATCGGGTTGTCTAGGCCCCTGCCTTCGACTGCCGCCCGATCCTCTTCGCACCGGCCCCTTATGGTCCCTCCTGTGGGTGGTGAGGCCACGGGAGGGCGGCCCCACGTCGCCCATTCGGGCTGAGCCCGGCCGGGCCCCATGGGGGAAGGCCCGGCCACCAGGCGCTCGCATACGAGCCCCAACCCCGGGCCTGGCTCCAGGGTGGGGCCCCGGCTGCGCCATACCGGGCGACGTCACGGTACTCATAATTTTTTTCATCATTAAGGGGGGTTTGAACCGCTCTTAGTCTGACCCGTCGCCTAAGACCTGTTTGCCTTGGGAGACCCTACCAGGGGCCTATAGCCCCAGACAACATAGCTCCTAGGGTCACTCGGGTACTCAAACCCCTCCACCACGTTAAGGTGGCAGTTCTTATAACTTATAAAATAATCAGATAATATTTTATGGTTTCCAGGTGTGGCTGCATAGATGGCAATAACAGTCCTATCACAGCTCCTTCAGTATACGAATGAGATTTTGTGAATAGGAAGTCTTTCTACAGCATTAACACTAGAACCGCCAAATGCCTATGCCAATTGGCATTTGAGTTTGTAATTAAATAAAACTGCCGTTTTGAAAGCTACACCCTCCTCCTTCCATTACTTTTCCTAAATAGGCCTATATTACATTGTTCCGTTGTCAGAATTCTAAACTGACACACTATTTGGAGACTATTTACCTGTTTTTTATACCATGTTTTCCGACTTAATCAGCCAACAGCCCGTGGCACTTAGTGTTGGCACCCAAATGGTACCCAGGCGCTAATCACCCCTCACAGAATGCATGACTTCATTGGATGAATGCGCGATACTCCCAAATGAATGATCAGAGCCTTGGTTGAATTTGAATTAACTTAAAAAAGGACCCAGACCTGTTTTGACTGAAGGCATTTC
The DNA here is from genome assembly GCF_011004845.1 of Esox lucius. Lineage (NCBI taxonomy): Eukaryota > Metazoa > Chordata > Actinopteri > Esociformes > Esocidae > Esox > Esox lucius. The sequence continues at coordinate 24,452,781 of NC_047590.1, forward strand.
TACAGCCTCTGTGAGTGGTGGTGGTGGAACTCCACAGTTTTGATTGAGGGCATCTCTACAGCCACCCCCACCAGTTTTTCAGCCCTTTTTTCTTTTGGCTATAATGGAGGTCCAGTTTCAACATGTCCAGTAAGCACACATTTTACTTTCAAGCAGACACTATTAAATACTGACAGTGTTGAAACATTTTTTGTTTAGAAAACGTCACTTTCTGCTTAAATACACGGATTAGACATTACATTATGACTACCTGCCTAATATTGTGTAGGTCCCCCTTTTGCCGCCACAACTGCCCTGACATGGACTCGACTAGACCTCTGAAGGTGTGCTGTGGTATCTGGCACCAAGATGTTAGCAGCAGATCCTCTGAGTGCTGTAAGTTGCAAGGTGGGGCCTCCACGGATCGGAACTTGTTTGTTCAGCACATACCACAGATGCTCGACTGGATTGGATTGAGATCCTGAAACATTTTTGCTTTGTGGCAGGGCGCATTATCCTGTTGAAAGAGGTCAATGCCATCAGGGAATACTGTTGCCATGAAAGGGTACACATGATCTGCAACAATGCTTAGGTAGGTGTTATGTGTGAAAAGTAACATCCACATGAATGGCAGGACCCAAGGTTTCCCAGCAGAACATTCACCAAAGCATCACACTGCCTCCACCTGCTTGCCTTCTTCCCATAGTTCATCCTGGTGTCATGTTTTCTCCAGGTACAGATGTCGCTCTTTAATTCCAGCACCAAGGGGGCATGCCTCGCTATATGGTGGCATACTGCAGCAAGTTGCGGCGCCATGCGGCATGGACAAAAATATAAAATAAAAAATATGAATGGCCACCAGGAGACATCTGTGAGAATGTCGACACCGGCATGAAACTGCTGTTATTCAAGCCTGTGTCTGTACTTACATGGAAAGAATAAAACATTCAAATCGTATTCATGGATTCCATATTGCTGGGTTATCGCTTTGCTTGATTAACTGTTATTTCTGAGAATGTATATTTAATTATAGGCCTACACAGATTAATCTCGTTTTTATTAATTGTAATTATTTAAACTGAAATACAATTATTTGACTGGAAATATAGCTGAGATTACAACGATTATGTTAACATTTATGTGTGCTAATTGTAGACTTCTACCAAGCCAACATGACTTATTGTGTCATTGATGCTACTTTTCTGCACAAATATTTCCTGAAGACTGCATCTATTTCTATCACTATAAACTTCTTAAAATAAAAAAAGAAATTATTTCTTTGATAACAAAAATATAATTAAAGTGTTTAACATAGCGCGTTTACATGAAGGACGTTTAGTTTTTTAAATTGGCAATAGGCTAGACTTTCAACCCATCACTGTTTCATAAATATTTTCAGGTAAATAATAATAGATTTTTCTAAAGTTTCTAATAAAATGAAGTTTGAACAGAAAATTCATTTATTTCCTGTACAATGGCCTTAAGTTGACAAATTACTGTTAATTACTCCACATTAACCAAAGGAGTGAGATGGCTGAGACAAACCGTGCTGTTAAAATACTTGTGCTGTGACATGCCTAATCATTTATTAGGAATATGGTGTAAAAAAATTCCAGAGTTCCTGGACAGAGGCGTTGCTAGGACCACAATACATTCGGGGCTTAGAACCCCAACCACCCCATATGGACTTTTTCATGAAAGTCCCTATGGCACTGGCTGAAGTGTTGAAATAAATTTGTTTTGATGCAGCGTGTTGTTCTAACCACCGTTTTACAGTTTATAATATTAGGCCTACATTAGATCTCTCTGGAACCCCAAATATTCCCAAACAGAATAATTTTCCGGCACTAAATCATCCTTATATCACATTGTCCTTTGGGTTCGTTTTCTCAATAGATTCTTATCCTCTCCCTAACAGCAAGCCACTATTCTTTCACAGTGCGCTCTTTTCCGCATCTTCATGTTTCTGACTGGTAGAATTTGCTGTTCAAAGTACCAGCACAGCTAGTATCATTAGTTATAGAGCCATCACGGAATTGTGATGTTTTAAGAATACTCACTTTTAATAAATTGGGACGAGTGAGAGGCATGAACAAAATAATGTGTTTGATGGAACGATTTGAGACATACAGCTGGACATTTGAAATGTAAACTGCAAAAGGTAGGGGAAGATGTGTTGTAAGAGAGCTTGAAGATAGGCTATGTGTAGACTGACATGATTGTGCCGTTTGCTTGCCAGACTCCAACCTTTGTACTAATAATCTGGAATTTTTATTTGAACATGTGCGATTTCAAAAGTGAAGAAAGCTGTGATTTTGCCTTTTCATTTTATTTTTATGCTCAATAAAAGTATACATTTTTACTGGAGCGGTATCATATTCGTATTTTTATAAAATTTATTGGGAGTTGATTTTAGTATCCATTTGCCTACTTAAAAATTATAATTCTGATTATTAGAATAATGGTTGGAGTCTGGCAAGCGAACCGCATGATTTGCTTGCTACGATTAGGGCTTGCTGTTAAGAAGAGGATCGATTAAGAAAATGAACCCAGAGGAGAATGAGATCATAGCAATGTCTCTGGGGTAGACTATGCTGTATGCTCAGTTCCCAAAGATTGTGAAGAGTTAATTCTCCTGACTAATTTAAATAAATAACATTTGTTGGATCATAGAATTTTTGTTTTATTGCTGTTAAAATGTAGGCTATTATACAGTATGGCTATTTAAAACATATGTTTGGTAGCTATTTTATATGCCTGGAATTCAGGAGTTTTAACGGCCATTGTTGGGTACATTTGGAATATTGTATGCATTTATCAATATTGCTAGAGAATTGTGCTTACGTGACTAATCTTTGATTAACATTTGTGAAGACCTTATTGTCACCCATGGATAAAGGCTTGTGCAAAACTAATTTACTTAATGTTGCAGATATTCGTTGGCGTTAAGCAAATACATTGCTAAGAGTAGAAATATTTGATAAACTGTCTAGAATAGCAGAGTTGTGGTTAAGGGTGATAAAAATGTGCGTTTACTTGTTCTTGTTTTCCATGTATGTTGCAGAGTAGAAAAAGGTCAGACAAAGGGCAACCCCAGGTATCACATTAAAACAGTATGTGTGTAATCAATATGAAGGAAGAGATATAGGACAGGGCGGGCTAGGAAGTATTCAGAATTGTCTACTGATGGGTATAAATGTATGTGTTTTTCCAACTGTATTAGAGCTCTCCGAATAAACGCTTAAGTCCAGTTCGCTGTTTCCAATGTTTCATTGGGTTCTTTCAATTTATGACTAATACGTAAGAGCCTTACAACTTCTGACTAGTGATTTTGAGCCGGGTTGCCATATTGGCTGATTTGATAAAACAAATGAGTTGATGCAACAAATAAGCGACGGAAGCATTTGTCTATTAACTACAGAAATAGAGTTAACTCTGACAGCGTATTCGCCAACTGTCATAAGATGTGTTTTTCTACCATGCCTACTTCAAAACTATGATCATAACAAATAGTTCTGCTTTGTATTTTATTATTTCTTAAGATAATTCAAATGTTTAAACAATTAGTCTTTATTTCTGTGTAGGATATTGTTGTATTTCTTTCTTTATTAAAAAATGTCCTAATTATATCCTTGCTGAAGTTGCAACTAGAAACATTTCGCTTTTCAATTAGTTATAACCTGATACACAGAATAAAATTATAAACGCAACACTTTTTGCCCCCATTTATCATGAGCTGAACTCAGATCTAAGACATTTTCTATGTACACAAAAGACCTATTTCTTTCACAAATCTGTCTAAATCTGTGTTAGTGAGCACTTCTCCTTTGCGGAGATAATCCATCCACCTAACAGATGTGGCATATCAAGATGCTGATTAGACAGCATGATTATTGGCACAGGTGTGCATTAGGCTTGCCACAATAAAAGGCCACTCTAAAATGTGCAATAAAATTTGTGAACAGTATTTCAGATAAATAGGCCTTTTGTGTACATAGATAACGTCTTAGAGTTCTTTGTGTTCAGCTCATGATAAATAGGGGCAAAAACAAAAGTGTTGAGTTTATAACTTTGTTCAGTGTATGTTAGGAGAACATTGTGAACATTGTGTGTACTGGGTTGTTGAGACACGTTTCCATCGCAGGAATTATACCCAGGAACCTTTCCAGGAACTCGCTGCATTTCCACCGCAGGAACCAGGGTCTGGAAACAGGAACCAGGAACTACATTTTACCCCCAAAACAGTCCCTGCTTGGGAGGTAGGACTTTCCCAGAGTACCAGAACTTTTGGGTGGGGCTTGTGGTGCTGAACATTTCTGATTGGTCGAGTAGTAGTGAGTTTACTCACATAAGTTTTCAACTGTGTCAGGGAAATGTATTTTACAATGTATTCTAACTGATTAAACGACTGAGCAACTGTCTTGATGAGAAAAGGAATGTTGATTGTGCTTTGGGAAAGGAAGTATGAGGTGTTGAGGTAAACATATAGCTCCAGCAGGACGGGGGTGGATGCAGATCAATGGGTTTTAGGACAGGATAGGGGAAGATGCACAACAGGGGGTAGGAAGGATAAGGAACATATGTGGTTTTATGGTGCGACCATGTGGGTTCCTAACCCCACCCATTTCTCTATAAGTATTGAATGTATTGAATGTGCTTTAGAGACTATTCACTGTTACTTTGTAACCTGCGTACTCTCTCCTTGCAAGTATATTAAACCGTTTATTGTGCAATTGATTTCTCCTGTCTTACCTACCATTTTCATAGAACTATTTGGACTTTAGAAATTACCATCACATTTTGGGGGCACGTCCGGGATCCTAATCCTGATTGGTTCGAGTCTTTTTCCACAACAGGTTTACCGTGCACGGCCAGAGAACAATCTCTGGGACTCTATTATCCCCCTAATAGGCTAATCCTTTGAGGGGTTGAGAGAGAATACCTGACTGGAGCTGTGACTCGTGCCTGATCAGTACAGGTCTCCTGCGGAAATTGAATTTGGAGGTAAGAACGCAATACGGTTAGCGGTTAGACTGCGGTTTAAAAACTTAAAGTTGGACTTTATAGTTAAAATCTGCAGTAAAAGGTTGGACCTTTTATAATATCTCATTTATGGGCTGACAAGCTCATCAACGCATGCTGGGCACGTTGGTTGAGGTAAACTAGATTTACTGGGTAAATCGGGAACATGGGGAAGTGCGGCAGTAAACCATTGAACGTCCCTCGTAGTTACGTTGGGCCGGCAGAGGTAATGAAAGATAAGTATGGTGTTTGGACATGTGAACAATTGTGCCTCTGGGAGTTTTTGGGGTTTCCAAAGAATGGCAGCTTTAGCCAAAGACAGTTGCATGGGTTGAAAGAGACGTTGGAGGAATACGAGCAGGGGAAAATTAAGAAAATACGGAAGGGGAGACGGAAAGTAGATTGGAAAGCTTATGGTATGTGGAAAGAAGAGACTGATAAAAGATTTAGGCAGAGTAGTGTATGGACTACTGATCAATGTGTTCTGGCTCCTCTTACTAGGGTGGATGTGCATCTGGATTACCTTCCTTCCGACCTACCCCCGTCATATGCTGCTGCCTCACCACGAAGGTCCGAAGCAGATCCTGAACCACGAGCAGAAAAGACACCGTAAATGTCACAAGATAGTCCCACTCCTGTCCGGAAAATGTACCCTTCACTCGCGGCCGAGCTCTACATCAAGACCAGGAGCTATACATCGTGCATGCAGCCTGAAGGTCATTTCCCGATGGTAGAAGTTGCTAATCCATCCGCGGGAGGTGAAGAACATGCGCCCCCAACTATTTTCGTCTACCGGCCGTGGTCACCTGCCGACCTTAAAGACGTGGCCGCCTCACTACCCAACCCGGAAATGGAAGGAGGAGAAAAATTCAATCGTGTTTTTCTTCAGATGCTTGAACAATATAGACCAAATATAGTTGAAATTGTTTGGCCGTTTATCAAGCACGCCGAAAAAGTCAGTGAGGGCCAAGAAGATAAGAAAAAAGACGAAAAGGGGAAGCGCGAAGCTAAACTACAGGTGGCCTAATTAGGTTTTTACAGCGACTACGACCAAAGGGGCCGAGGACGAGGTAGAGCGAGAGGACAAACACAGTCTAGAGGCAGAGAATTATGACAAAGGTTGCCATCGTTGTGGCTCGACTGACCATTGGGTACGCGTTTGTCCTGAAAAGGACACAAGAGAAGAGGGACAAATGAATAGAGGGGTATTGACGGTCGGACGGGGCAATCCGGGAACATCTACCGGTGAGATCAATCCATGACCCCGCACATATTGATGTTATGCAGACACTTAATGTACAAGCTTTTAGAAAGAATGTAGAGTACCAAGTTAAACCCACAATGTTTCTTACAATTAATGGTAAACAGATAGAATTTTTGGTTGATTCCGGAGCGGGATATTCTGTCCTTAGAGCCCAGGAATGGGACCCGCTTCCAAAATTAAGTGGTAGAACTATAATTACAGTAGGGGCTAGTGGGGGACAGACCACTGAGCGATTTACCACCCCCCTGTCGGTTGTAGACGACGAGGGGAAGCGTTATCCAAAACATTCATTTCTGTTTTCCAATTGTTGTCCAGTTAATTTGTTAGCTAGGGATTTGATGACACAGTTAGGGATCACACTAGAATGTTCAGACAAAGACATGCAAATTAAACATACTGTTTTGCAAGCAGTTCAAAATGGTGTTCAACCTGTTAATTATTGTTATTCATGGGATTTAGAATGAACAGGGCCTAGAGCTGTTTCACATGAGGGGTCAAATTATATCATTTTGTGTCCAGAAAAAGAGAGCTAGGCAAGTTAGATTATCAGAGTTAAATAGGGACTTAAAAGAGCTAGAGGGAAAACACAAGAGAGAATTAAAACCGGAGCTTAATATTAAGATGAAAATATTGAGAAATAATATTAAGGCACTATACTTACAAGAAATACGAAAGAAGATGATCTATACCAAACAAAAATACTATGAATCTGGTGCTAAGTTTGCTAAACTCTTAGCGAGCAAATTACAAAAGCAACAAGCAGACAACACAATATGTAAAATAAGAGACCCAAATTCTAAGAGATGCGTTTATAAACAAAACGAAATTAAACAGGCCTTTCAGAGTTACTATAAACAATTATACACACAACCAAAGTTAAAAGATGAAAAACAAATCAAAGATTTCCTTGAACAACTTCATTTACCTGTTTTGTCGGATGATCAAAATCAAGGGCTAGTGGCTAGTATCACGGAAAGAGAACTATTCTTTGCCATATCAAGGCTTAAAACAAACAAATCTCCGGGTCTGGATGGATTTACGTCCGAATGGTATAAAAAATTTAAGATAGAGCTATCACCATTCCTCCTTCAAATATTTAATCAGGCTCTACAAGAGGGTAAGATGCCACCATCATGGAAACAGGCCACTATATCTGTAATTCACAAAGAGGGAAAGGACCGGCTTAATTGTAGTTCTTACAGACCTGTTCTTAATATTGATTACAAGCTTTTCACATCAATTATTTCGAAGAGAATTGAAGAGATACTTCCACAATTCATTTCTACTGATCAGACAGGATTTATCCCGCAAAGACAAACTCATGATAATATAAGGCGTACATTGCATATACTAAACCATATTAAAAAACACCAAACACAAGCTGCATGATCAGCCTTGATGCTGAAAAAGCTTTCGACTCCGTAAGCTGGGCTTTTCTGTTTAGAGTACTAGAGAGATTTGGTTTTCACTCAGATTTTTTTAAAGTGATCAGGGCACTATACACAAAACCAACTGCGCAGATAAAAATAAATGGTCATTTATCAAATACAATTGAACTAGAACGCGGGACAAGACAAGGGTGCGGACTCTCCCCTTTACTCTTCGCCCTTTATATAGAACCGCTAGCTCAATTATTAAGGCAAACAAACAGTATAAAAGGTATAAATATTTCTGGTGATGAACACAAGCTGGCGCTATACGCCAATGATGTGTTATTGTACATAAGTGAACCAAACACATCACTTCCCAAAGTATTTCAGACTCTAAGTAGCTTTGGTGATTACGCTGGTTATAAACTAAATGTAAACAAAACACAGATATTGACATTTAATTATAATCCTCCAAAAACAATAAGCGACAAATTAAATCTTAAATGGGATCGGACCATATTAAAATACCTAGGTATCTTAATCCCCAAAGATATAACTACTATAGCTAAGTAACTATAATGATCTCTTGAATTAAATAAAACTTGATGTAAAGAGATGGACCACCACCCCCTTTATGAGCCTAATACAAAGAATCGAATCTGGAAAAAATTAACCTGTTACCGAGATTTCTATTTTTGTTCCAAGCTCTCCCAGCAGAAATTACAAAAAAGCAATTTTTAGAGTGGGACAAAATCATTTCTAGATTTATATGGTTAGGGAAAAAACCGAGGATCAGATTTAAAACACTGCAGCTCTCCAAAGAAAACGGGGGTATGGCTGTACCGCATCTTAGAAATTATTTCTACTCTGCACAAATTAAACCCCTGATGAATCTATGTAATACAAACTATCGTACTAGGTGGAAAGACATTGAAGTACTTCTTATGTCAGAACCACCTTTAATGTCAATACTGGGTAATAAGGACTCTAGGTGAGATTGAAAACCCTTGGTTAAAATCACAATTCAAAATCTGGACGGAGGCTAAACATCAATATAAATTGCACGGTAATCTGAAGATAATAAGATGGTGCCTACGATCCTGATTTTAAGCCCAATCAAACAGAGGTTGGATTCCAGAACTGGATATCTAAGGGTATAACAACACATTTCTCATTAATAGATGAAGGTAAAGTGAAAGATTTCCAAACACTTAAAATCAGTCATAATCTGGAGAAACAGGACTTTTACAGATATCTACAATTACGCCATTATCTCAATCAAAAAGTTATTAGATCCCTGGATCTTCAGGAACCAGTCCTTCAGGAAATATTGATGGCATACCAGGCAAAAGTTAAAAGAGGTATGTGTCACGGCTGTATAAGGGATTTATGAATAAACAAACAAATTCAACATTATATGTGAAAACAAAATGGGAAAGTAACATGAAAATAACTGATGAGGAATGGAGTGGTTGCTGCATATCACAGTGGAAATGTACAAACTCATATTCATGGAGGGAATTTGGTTGGAAATGCTTGATCAGGTTTTTCATTACTCCAAGGCAGAAAATGTCTGGTTCCGGGGAGGAGACTAAGTGCTGGAGGCAGTGTGGGAGTGAAGATGCCAACCATTGGCATATATTCTGGGATTGTCCAGTAATAAAACAATATTGGATAGAGATACACAAAGATATCGAAAATATTCTTAACATGAAAATACCCTTCAAGTTTAACAATCTTTTTTTGGGTAACACAGACTTTTTACCAGATTATGCAAAGTATCTGTTCAGAATTTTAATTATTGCCTGTTAGAAAACTGTTACCAGACACTGGCTCCTCCCTGATCCCCCTACTCTGGAAAGATGGACAGAATGTGTTAATGAAATCTACCAGATGGAAAGACTAACTTTTTCACTCCGTTTGCAGATGAATACATTTGTAGTTTTATGGTCAAAATGGGTATCTTAGGTTAATCAAACACTACATGCAGGAATGCTGTCTTGATTGTTTCCGAGATGGTGGTAATCAAGGTTTTTCTTCTATTGTACTGTTTCTTTTTATTTATTTATTTACTTATTTTATTTTTTTTTATTTTTTTTTTATTAACAAAATAATTGTGTTGGTTGTATTTTACTTCTATATGTATTGGAGATTTGTCATATAGTAATGCACCCTTTGTTTTGTGTTCTAATGTGTTTGTTATATTTACAAAAATCAGAATATTGGGAATGGAGAACTGTGGTCTTGATCACAGACTGGAACTGTGACCATGTGGTAAATGTAAATCTGGCTATTGTATTGCTCCCAATGTTTCAAAATAAAGAATAAAAAAAAAAAAAAAAAAAAAAAAAAAAAAAAGGTGCAGGGAGCACATTTGGTTATTCGTTACATACTGAGTTTATACTAAGAAAGTCATTCTGCTTAAAGAGAGGTACAGACCCCATGGCATGCCCAACTCACTGACACAAAACCAGTGAAATGGGTGGGGGGCTGTTCGAAATAGGTCTTTGTCTTGTTTGAGCTCTTAAGAAGAGAAACAGACTCAATAGTGACATCAAATTGGGTATTCTAATTCCAGGTTTATTTACATATTCAATACCTCTTCATTATTTTTATTTTGATCATTTAGGTGAAACAATGGTGAATTTGATTGTAGTTCTGATGCAACACAATCTGATGTAAATTATATAGGTGAACTGAGAATTGTCCATGAACTACTCTTTAAGAGTGATCCTTCAATGTAAGCAAATTCGTAACTGATGAGTAATTGAAACAGTAATGGGAAATGAGAAAAGAATGGAATTGTTGTTTTGCTACACTAGCAGAACAGAAGCACCAGAAATGTTAATGTTTTAAAGATACTGTTACTGTTTACAACTGGTCTAATCTATTTAGACAAAGGAAGAAGAAAGACATTGGGAATAAGGTTTTGAGTGTTTGATGGAACTGGATTCTGATGTATCCGCAAGATGCAACAAGTTAATGCAATGGACATATTTGTGATGGTGTACTGTGCAGTTACAACTAATCTTCTCAAGGATGATTCACACTTCAGGTACAGGACACTTGAAAACGATTCGACTGGTTGGAGCCCACAGAGACTGAGCTTGGCTTAAAGGACAAGTGGCAGGTGGGCGGAGATAAGATGGACACAAACACACACACACACAGACTGGTCTACAGCTACAAGCGGAGTCTACACTGGGGCGCCGCACATCTACAGAGAGGTCCCGGGTTCCTGTGAGCTGGACTAATTCGAGTCCAGACGATTCTGCCATGTGATGGAGAAGGCTACCTCCAACCGAGAAGATGGAGGCGAAGGAAACGCCGGTTTTACAGGGCCGCGGAAAGACCAACTCCACAACATCATGCCATGCTGATGATGTCCATACCAGGTACAACTCATCTGCTGTCCAGGTAGCTGAGAGAGGAACCTGCAGGTCGACGACACACGCTACAGGAGGGCTTTGGGATTTAAAGGTTAGGCACAGTGAATTGAAGTCACTGAGGGAAAAGGGAATTTTCTGGTACTAGTAACCATCACTTACGACCCAGCCTGCAGCTATTGAACCTTTAGCTAAAACTGGTCATCTTGGCATTCACAAAGGAGAACACACAGATTCTCCTGGCCTGGCTGATAAAGCTGCCAGAATGAAGACAACAACAGCTGCACTGACTTTTACATTCTGTTACACCGGCCTGCATAGAAATGGTTCACAACTGACTATCTGACATTTGGAGGCGTAGAACATTTGGGATGACTTTGGAAGTACATCTAATTGGAGCCCAGAGAGAGACTGAGTACTTATTTGACCATGCGGTAAACAAAAAGTTAAAAGATTCAACCTACTAGGAATCTCCTTGAAATGTTCCCCCTTCATCAGTAGAACAAAATGGAGAACAAAAGAGGAACAGTTGTTGTTAAGACAAGCACCATTAGCACCTTGGATGCAAGATGGAGTCAGATAGCGAGGTCGGAGAAGAAAATGAATCTCTTGTATAAATCATGATGTATTCTATTTTTTACATTTTGTTTACATTCCTTTCCAGCAATCTACCATCAAGTATTTTTTACAACTGGTCTACAACAATTGATGTTTACATTTGTCATATTTCTGTTTAGGTAATGACTTTATTCTCAGTGACATTTATAGTTATTTTCACACCATAAATGGTGTGAAACATGGGATTGTTGAGATAAATGAAGTTTATATAATGCTGATTTAATAACCATGTATGCTCATGTTTTTGTTTTATTAAATTGTATGGTGCAGCCAGGTTAGGGAAATATGATTGAATACAATAACCATCAAAGTTTAAAACTCCATTCAGCCAACACTCACTCAGACTTCACACCTGAGTGAGTGTTTAAAACCCCACAATTAACATACAAATGAAACTGCCCCCTATACAGCACGAAGAGACCTTCTGTCTCCAACCCCCTGATGTAAATTACTGTAACCTGGTTAAGATTTCACACCTGTATGCAAGATCCTGTTGATCTATGACAGAGAATAACCCCAAATGGGAAGAGTTTAGAGCATGCCCTTCTTCATTGGATATCGAAAACAAAGAGATTCGTCCAACATGTCACCATGCCAACGAAGAGCCAATAAGGATGGGTTTTACTCATGAGAGTGAAAAGTAACCCCTGTGGCGGGAGAATCAAAACCGATGGTTGATCTTGATTCGGCGAATATTTTGTGGAAGCTCGAGGGTTAAGCAAATATTTGACCGCCGCAGTGTATTTCATGTATTTTGACTTATAATTTTCTATTAATAAATCTTTGTGCTAAATTTTCATTCTTACCGAAGCCTCGTCCTTCTTCAGAGATTCTGATACACGTAACATTCTTATCAGTACCCAGCAAGCTAGATAGCTGTAATACAAAAAAACTTGTCACCGAACCTACTAATAATGTAAGCTCTTATAGTCGACTCTTACCTTGATTTGTGGTAACATAATTACTGCCTTGGTACGTTTTCAGTTGAATTGAAATTGCTGGAATGCATTCTTGCATTTCTCGATTTACTGAAATGTTAGACTTTGATTACAGTTACCAGCAAAACACATTTACATTTGCAAATTAAAATGTTCTTATGAGTTTAAAAAAAATCAGGATTGTAGTGAACTCCAATCCACTTAATTTCACAGGTTATTGAAAATCGTCATGCCCTCACTATTGGTTTTCTTTGCCAGATTGGATTATTTAGTTTTCCATCACTATGCCCTCCTACTTCTATTAATTTGATTGGCCATCGAAACATATAGTTTGTGCCGACACCATCCAGTTTTGAGCCATAATCGGAAAACTCAGCTCTTTCATATATTTAACACCTTAAACGTAATTTCCTTTAACGGACTTGAGTCCAGTCAAATGACTGCCTTGAGTCAAGTCAAGTCGCTATAATGTTAAAGCACAAGGCAGATGATCGCCAACACATATTGGCCAATGCAGCAGTGTGCGCACAAAGTGCGAAGAAGTTTGTGGACACAAGTTAAGACAAAAGCAGGAGAGAAAATCAATAGAGACTGAAAAGATTGAGAATAACCAATTGACCAGTGTTTCATTTGCAATTACTTATGATATTATTGCCTTACCCGTAAAAAGCTGTTTGTCATATCAAATGAAGATAGAGAGGATCTGCATTGGCTTTTCACATTATTATATTAATTGAGAAACCAAACATTTGCATACCTGTAGATTGACCGGTGCGTCGGAGAAGACCAAAGTAAACAAATAACTCCCGCACACAATCTGCATAACTTGCAATAAAAATTTAATAACAACGTTTCTTCCTGCCGAGTGTAAACTGTTGAAATCTTGTTACCGAAACGTTTTTATTAAATTCTTACTGCATGTAACTCAGATTCTTTGTTTACATTATTATATCCAAACAAGGATCTTGCCATTGTTCAGCTCACATTGTTTCTTGAATTTTGCAATATATCATCAAACTAATTGTGAATCAGAATTTTCAACCAGCCTTTCTATAAAGTATTTTATTCATTGACTCCTTTGTTATTTTATTTTTCCTTTGTTGTCATGGTAAACAGCCACACACCTAAACAATAAATATATTTCAAAAATTATTTTAAAATCATGTAATATACTCAATATATTTCAGTGTGTAAAATGGATGCAATTATTGGTTTTAAATTATATACAAGTATACAACATTTAAAAATAACTGGATCCGTTGTCAGAGCAGTAGATGTTCACCCCTCATCATCCAGAGACTGCATTAACTATTTCTATACTACTTTTTATCCAAAAGTACAACACTTTAAGTATACTACTTTTTAACTTTAGGTTGTCTGCTGAGTGTAAGCTGTTGAAATTAGAATGAGGACAAAAGACAGGTGTTAAGAACTAAATGGCATGTGCAAAGTGTGAGGAGTATCCAGAAATGTCAAGAGCTGACTTCTTATGACTTGTTAAAATCTTTTGTATTGTTTTTATATAGTTTAATATTGTGAGTTCTCTGTGCTGGCCTTTTACCTGTCACCATTATAAAGATCATGACTTGTATGGACAAACTCCAAAACAGGCCTTCTCATGCCGTGGAAGTTAAATAAATAATAGTCCTGCAAGTATAGAGGGTAGAAGAATACAGTATACGGCACCACACCAATGAGTGATTTATTGCTTTGCCCTTTACCTTTTGGCAGCTGCATATGTGTGAGAATGTGAAAATGAATTTTGATTTATGACCAGATGGTAGCAGTTGTTTTTCCGGGGCTTTGTGTTTGATTATCCGGCTTCTGAAGTGAAGTTGTACATTTTAGCCATGGGAGCAGAATATACAAACAACACCTGTGGCGTGGAGTACCAAATCACTGACTGGGAAGTATTACGCCATGTGGTGTGTCATGAAATGAAGTCAAGTCTTGAGAGGTTACACTATATACACTGATTTGGTGATCGATTGGGAAGGTGTACCAAGTTCCACAGGGACAATGCAGCACACTGTAAAAATCCATCCGGTTTTGTTGAGCTTTCTTCCCTCATAAGGAACATAAGCGATGGGCCTGGACCTGCGCTGGCTTGAGCAGAGGGACCTTGCGTGCGCTGCAGGATTTTTATCCATGACAGCGTAGTGTGTTACTAATGGTTTTCTTTGAGACTGTGGTCCCAGCTCTGTTCAGGTCATTGACCAGGTCCTGCCGTGTAGTTCTGGGCTGATCCCTCACCTTCCTTATGATCATTGATGCCCCACGAGTTGAGATCTTGCATGGAGCCCCAGACCGAGGGAGATTGACCGTCATCTTGAACTTCTACAAAGCTGTGGCCTGAGCACCCTCTACTCCCTCATCGCTTAGCTCCTGCTTTCATGCCCTTTTGCCAGCCTTTTTTCTTTTCTTACTTTTTAATTCTATTTAATTTTCTTTTAATATTTGTTTAATCTCATTTTTGTTCTATGTTTGTTTTAATGACATTTTTACACAATTGTATCTAACTTTAAAAGAGGCCCTCAACATAGTTTGTATTTTAGTATATACTTTTGTATTTTTTCATGATGGAGGAGCTAAGACAGCTGTCTGAGGAATGGATCAACCGCTTGTAAGTCTTAGTCACCCGAGCACACCTCCGGTCAGACTATGGGTCCTATCCGGAAGGTGAATAAACAAATGCTAATGATAACATAGCACAGCAGGCTAACCTAAGACTAGAGAGCTCAAAATATTTCCCTATGCTTGACAGAATGCAGTCAAAACTGGTGAACAGATCACAGCAATTTCAGAGTGAATGACTGAATGAGACGATCACGCAGCTTGAGTTTCATGAGAGTTAACAATACATTGACTCTGTATCAGCTACTGTAGGGGTCAAGCTACTCACAGACAGACACAGAATAAATTGGGAAAGAAGTTTGGCTGACTGAAAAAGGAAATTATTTGTATACGCCTGTATTAGAGTCTGTGTGACGGTGAGGGACAGCTCCGTAATCTCCCACTTTTCCTGGTTTCCAGTCATTCACAAACTCACCCCGGACTCATTCATTGTCTTGTCTCCAATCATCATGCACACCAGGTCCCAATTTAGTCACCAGTATGTGTTTAAATGTTTCTCCTCTGCTCCCCTCACTTGTCGGTTATTGTTGCTTGTCTCTGTATGTTGCATGTCAGTGGTGAGTGTTGTTTTGTTTAAGCCTTTGTATTCTTTCAGTTTGTTTAAAGTACTCTGTGTTTATTTCTATTAAATATTACATTAAATGCTGCTCTGCCTGTGCCTGGTTCCTCCACTCTACCACTGCACTACCTTGACAGTCTGCCTGTTTTTGTAAAAAAAATTTGACAATGTCTTTGCTAGCTTCTGTCCCAATTCATAATAATAAAAAACATTTTCCTGACCACAATGGAAATGCCCAGTGTTTCCAGATTACTATTAAATATGACCTGCAATTTCTTACATTATGAGTGAAATCCTTTTCTTTCCCAAAAAATATTAAGTATATGTAAAAGGCTGTGAGGAAATAGTGATCGCAAATTAATGTTGTGGGTTAATGTTAAATATTTATTGAGTGCTGATTGGCCAGCTTATCATGAGTGTGAAATCATTTTGAATTACAAGTTTTAACAGCTGTTTGAGATACAATCTTCAGATGTTTTTGTCCTCAAATTCATACACTCACCTAAAGGATTATTAGGAACACCATACTAATACTGTGTTTGACCCCCTTTCGCCTTCAGAACTGCCTTAATTCTACGTGGCATTGATTCAACAAGGTGCTGAAAGCATTCTTTAGAAATGTTGGCCCATATTAATAGGATAGCATCTTGCAGTTGATGGAGATTTGTGGGATGCACATCCAGGGCACGAAGCTCCCGTTCCACCACATCCCAAAGATGCTCTATTGGGTTGAGATCTGGTGACTGTGGGGGCCATTTCAGTACAGTGAACTCATTGTCATGTTCAAGAAACTTGAAAGAAATTTGAAATGATTCGAGCTTTGTGACATGGTGCATTATCCTGCTGGAAGTAGCCATTAGAGGATGGGTACATGGTGGTCATAAAGGGATGGACATGGTCAGAAACAATACTCAGGTAGGCCGTGGCATTTAAACGATGCCCAATTGGCACTAAGGGGCCTAAAGTGTGCCAAGAAAACATCCCCCACACCATTACACCACAACCACCAGCCTGCACAGTGGTAACAGGGCATGATGGATCCATGTTCTCATTCTGTTTACGCCAAATTCTGACTCTACCATCTGAATGTCTCAACAGAAATTGAGACTCATCAGACCAGGCAACATTCTTCCAGTCTTCAACTGTCCAATTTTGGTGAGCTCGTGCAAATTGCAGCCTCTTTTTTCTATTTGTAGTGGAGATGAGTGGTACCCGGTGGGGTCTTCTGTTGTTGTAGCCCATCCGCCTCAAGGTTGTGCGTGTTTTTCCCTTTTCACACCATTCTTTGTAAACCCTAGAAATGGTTGTGCATGAAAATCCCAGTAACTGAGCAGATTGTGAAATACTCAGACCGGCCCGTCTGGCACCAACAACCATGCCACGCTCAAATTGCTTAAATCACCTTTCTTTCCCATTATGACATTCAGTTTGGAGTTCAAGAGATTTTCTTGACCAGGACCACACCCCTAAATGCATTGAAGCAACTGCCATGTGATTGGTTGATTAGATTAGATTGCATTAATGAGAAATTGAACAGGTTTTCCTAATAATCCTTTAGGTGGGTGTATATTTGGCCACAAACACTAGTATACCATACCATCATCTACCGCTTATCCAGGGCCGGGTCGCGGGGGCAGCAGTCTAAGCAGGGATGCCCAGACTTCCCTCTCCCCAGACACTTCCTCCAGCTCTTCCGGGGGGACACTGAGGCGTTCCCAGGCCAGCCGGGAGACATAGTCCCTCCAGCGTGTCCTAGGTTTTCCCCCGGGGTCTCCTCCCGGTGGGACAGGACCGGAACACCTTCCCAGGAAGGCGTTCCGGAGGCATCCGAAACAGATGCCCAAGCCACCTCAGCTGACCCCTCTCGATGTGGAGGAGCAGCGGCTCTACTCTGAGCTCCTCCCGGGTGACCGAGCTTCTCACCCTATCTCTAAGGGATCGCCCAGCCACCTTGCGGAGAAAGCTCATTTCGGCCGCCTGTATCCGGGATCTTGTTCTTTCTCATAGGTGAGAGTAGGAACGTAGATTGACTGGTTGACTTTCTTCACCACGACAGACCGATACATCGACCGCATTACTGCAGAAGCTGCACCGATCCGTCTGTCAATCTCCCGTTCCATCCTTCCCTCACTCGTGAACAGTACCCCTAGATACTTAAACTCCTCCACTTGAGGCAGGCACTCTCCACCAACCTGAAGTGGGCAAGCCACCCTTTTCCTACTGAGGACCATGGCCTCGGATTCGGAGGTACTGATTTTCATCCCCACCGCTTCACACTCAGCTGCAAACCGTCCAAGTGTATGCTGAAGGTCCTGGCTTGAAGGGGCCAACACGACAACATCATCCGCAAAGAGCAGAGACGAAATCGTGTGGTCCCCAAACCTGACACCCTCCGGCCCCTGGCTGCGCCTAGAAATTCTGCCCATAAAAATTACGAACAGAACCGGTGACAAAGGGCAGCCCTGCCGGAGTCCAACATGCACAGGGAACAAGTCTGACTTACTGCCGGCAATGCGGACCAAGCTCCTGCTTCGGTTGTACAGGGACCTGACAGCCCTTAGCAAAGGACCCAGTCGAATGCCAGGAAAAACCACACTGTTCCTCCTGAATCTGAGGTTTTACTATCGGCCATATTCTCCTCTCCAGAACCCTGGCATAGACTTTCCCGGGGAGGCTGAGAAGTGTGATCCCCCTATAGTTCGAACACACCCTCCGGTCCCCATTCTTAAAAAGAGGGACCTCCACCCCGGTCTGCCATCCCAGAGGCACTGTCCCCGACCGCCACGCGATGTTGCACAGGCGTGTCAACCAAGACAGCCCCACAACATCCAGAGACTTAAGGTACTCAGGGCGGATCTCATCCACCCTTGGTGCCTTGCCACCGAGGAGATTCTTGACCACCACTGTGACTTCAGCCCGGGTGATGGACGAGTCCACCTCTGAGCCCTCATCCTCTGCTTCCTCAATGGAAGACGTGACAGCGGGATTGAGGAGATCCTCGAAGTACTCCTACCACCGCCCGACGACATCCCCAGTTGAGGTCAACAGCTGCCCACCTCTACTATAAACAGCGTTGGTAGGGCACTGTTTCCCTCTCCTGAGGCGCCGGACGGTTTGCCAGAATCTTTTCGAGGCCAGCCGATAGTCCTTCTCCATGGCCTCACCGAACTCCTCCCAGGCCCGAGTTTTTGCCTCCACAACCACCCGGGCTGCAGTCCGCTTGGCCTGTCGGTACCCGTCAGCTGCCTCAGGAGACCCACAAGCCAACCAGGCCTGATAGGACTCCTTCTTCAGCTTGACAGCAGCCCTTACTTCCGGTGTCCACCCACCGGGTTCGGGGATTGCCGCCTAGACAGGCACCAGAGACCTTACGGCCACAGCTCCGAGCAGCCGCTTCGACAATGGCGGTGGAGAACATGGTCCACTCGGACTCAATATCTCCAGCCTCCCTCGGGATCCAGTCAAAGCTCTGCCGGAGGTGGGAGTTAAAGATCTCCCTGACAGGAGACTCGGCCAGACGTTCCCAGCAGACCCTTACAGTACGCTTGGGCCTGCCGAGTCTGTCCAGCTTCCTCCCCCGCCATCGGATCCAACTCACAACCAGGTGGTGATCAGTTGACAGCTCCGCCCCTCTCTTCACCCGAGTGTCCAAGACATGTGGCCGCAGGTCAGATGAAACAACAACAAAGTCGATCATCGACCTGCGGCCTAGGGTGTCCTGGTGCCACGTGCACTGATGGACACCCTTATGCTTGAACATGGTGTTCGTTATGGACAAACTGTGACTAGCACAGAAGTCCAATAACTGAACACCGCTCGGGTTCAGATCAGGGGGGCCGTTCCTCCCAATCACGCCCCTCCAGGTGTCACTGTCGTTGCCCATGTGGGCGTCCCCAGTCGGAGCACTTTCCAGCACCCCTCCCAGAGACTCCAAGAAGGTTGGGTACTCTGCACTGCCGTTCGGCCCGTAGGCACAAACAACAGTGAGAGACCTATCCCTGACCCGTAGGCGCAGGGAAACGACCCTCTCGTTCACCGGGGTAAACTCCAACACATGGCGGCAGAGCTGGGGAGCTAGTATATTTAAAATATAACTTTTTATAAGTGACATTTTCACTAAATGTTGCCTTTGAACTATTGGTTTGTAATGACTTATTGGGGTAGGATTTTTATCCCACTAACCAGATAATCGTAAGTCAAAATCCACTGAGGAAATACTGTAAAAAATTATGATAATCCATACAAGAACAAGCACACACAAGTGAAACAATCCCACACTGCAGTCAGATATATTTTTCAAGGTATCCCTGCTTTCCTGTTTTCACGCATGGCTGTATCTGAATATCAGTTTAGAAATTTCTAAAAATAAAGATTAGATGACTGCAACAGACTGTAGTAAACACTAGAGAGAAGCCTGGAATGTATTTCCCTCTGCCTGGGTGTGGTTATAATTACTCCCCAAATGAGTCTGTATCACTTGGAAAACACTGTAATTATGGCTGACATTTGGACACCAACACGTGGAACTGGTGCCATGGATGGCTTGAGACTTGCAACGCTTTTATCTGGAGTGTTATGACTTTTATGTTTTCAAATGTCTTTTTTGTATCACACTCTGCCCTCACAAGTTTCTCTCTTCCTCAATATCCCTCTCTATTTTTCCCTCTTTCTTTGTCTCTTTCTACTTCCTTCTCTCACTTGACTGTATATAATGTCTTTCTCTTTCCGCCATTAATCAAACTTTAAATGTGTTTTGCTCTTGACAGTATTAATCTCTGTCCATCCCCTTTTCCCCCTCTCACACACTTCTGAACTTGCTAATGTCGCAAGGTATTCTGCTTATTTCTGTTCGTCTCCATTTCTCTCCCTCTTCATTCTCCTGACTAGGACATGCTGAGGGCCAATTCAGTGCCAAGCGTACATTGTTTTGCCATCTGAACTTTGTCACACATTCCATCTTAGGTGATGTGTCCATCACCCTGTCTAGACATACTAGACAGGCCAAGAGTCAGGACCAATGAAATAGGGGAGGGATATAGGTTTAGTGACCAAGGAACACAGAATCCAGGGCCAGTGGAGAAAGGGTAACAACAATTCACTGATAGTACCTCCTTTCAGCACCAACCAGTGAGAGAGAGAAAAAGGGTTGCAAGCTAGCTTGACAATAGTTAACTGTTTAATCCAAGCTGTCCATGTTGTTTTGATGAAAGAATACTGGGGCTTGTTTTCATTATGAGAGAGTAAAACGCTAGATAGAATTACCTTAGTTTGCATAATCATCAGGACTGTGGCCATCAATTGTGATAAAAATAGAGCGCTATGGGTGCGCTCTGTACAGAAACTTCATACAGTTCAGACAGAATTGTGTTTACAGTTGTAAAACTCCAAGGGTGCTATGTCAAAAATGTGGAGCATGCTACCTTAAAAGGTGACGTCTCAATCTATCGATATCTGCAAATTTACACAACAAAATAATCTAGCATCTCAAGTCTTATTTGATATGTCTTGGAAAAGGTAGCGTAACATAAACAAGCCCTTAGTCTGGTGTCAGTAAGCCAATTACCATGCCTAGCCCATTTGCTAGTCTCTCTCATAGAGCAAATGAAATGTGTGTATGTGTATACCTATGCAGGCACATGCACACATAAGGCTCAGCCTGTACAGAGCACATGCTCCTTTGCTATTTAGTGCCCTTTCCAGTTGTCATGTGCCCAGCCGCCTTGGTGACATGCGTTGCGCACACTGACATGTGTGCGTTGTCCATTTTATTTTTACACATCACTCACTCCAACACATCCTCCATCCGTGTGAGCCAACAACTCCACCCACTTTTTCAGATTCCGCACATGCCCCTCGGAAGGTCTGTGCACGCTACTGTTCCAGTGTGTTGTTTTAATTTTACAGACATTTTCCCAAACTATGATTAAATTATTAAAATAACTAATTGTGACATTTTCCCTGTTCAATTATGAAAAATGCTTTTTTTGTTTACCTGTTAGGTTTAGGGAAAATGTTGGGGTTATGGGAAGGTGTTAAGCTCAGCGTCAGTCGTTGGGGTAAGGATAAGTTCAGGCATAAATTGGAGTGTAGTTTAGGGCAAGGTTTAGGGCTAAGTTTAGTAAAAATTTATATTTTTTATATTGGGAAATCAACTTTGGTTTCCCCAATCAGATAGCTAAGTAAATGTGTGTGAGATCCAGGTCTATGTGTGCATGTGAGTATTTAAAAGTGGTGACCAAAAATGTAAGTAGTATGGTAACGTTTTGGGCTAGGGGATAGGGAACATTGATTTCTGGATTTCAAATGTGTGTATGTGTGTGTAGGAGAGAGAAAGTGCTCTGCTTAAGCTTTAGACAGGCCTCATCTACTATCTAATTTCAGCTCAGATTTGACTCAAATTCTTTCCCCCTCTCTCTCTTTTTACATGCTCTTACTATCTGTCTGTGTGTCTGTCTTCCCCTCCCCATGTCTCTAAGCTCCAGAGAGAACTGCTGAGCTGAAAGAGATATTAACTTAATTTATTTCTCAGGTACCCGACTCCTGCCATTCCAATCTCTCAGGACAGTGACAAAAACATTTGAGAATTCATACCAGCTACTCAAACCTATTTAATAATTTTCAAACACTTAATTTGACAGAGCTGTTTTATTTTTCTAATGTACCGAAATATCAGAATGCACAATAGCTGATTAATTTAGGAACAAACGTAACTACTTCAGCGTAATCTGAAGTGTTGGCTGTATTATACAGCAAAGTGGTTCCTTACGGTTACCCCGAAAGGTGTACATATTTTTTGTTTTTTCTATCTATGAACTAATCATCAAACCATTGAAGTTGTATCCTGTTGTTCTTGCCTGAGACAATGAAGATTTCTTCCTATGGTTTTGCTCCAGGATTGGAATTGGAAAACACTGACATTGTTTAAAACATCCCCTTACTAGGCATGTTTGGACATAAAAATCCTAAGGATCCATAATTTAATCTCCAACTACTCTAACAGGTACAACATGCATCCAGAAAAATATAACTGAAGAACTAAGATTACCCAAGAATATACAGCAAAACCTCAATCATTGAATCTTACGGAACACCAAACATACATAAAAAAAAAAGCAACACAGTTATTTTGGAAACACAAATACACACTTTATCACAACATCGCTAGACGATGTTTACAAAAAGCCAGACAGATTCTTTAGATATTGTGGCCCTGTTAAGATGAGAGGCTTGCCTTACTGCACACAAGGCATTACACAGAATTACACGGAAATTGAATAAAATGGCTGCTTTTTCTCTTCCAGGGCCTAAACAGAATAGTTATGTGCAAGCAAGCCCACATACAAACAGATATGCAGTACAGACAGACACAGATGCATACACAAGCACTAACACACACATTCTTTAACAGTCACACATAATTGACAGACGTATTTGTGTTTAGCGAGTCAATCAGATCAGGGGCAGTAGGAATAACCAGGGATGTTGTGTTGATAAGTGTGTGAATTGGAACATTAAAAATATAAATGAAAGCCGCAAGTACCATTTAGCGGATTTCAGCAGTGAGCTACTACTTCAATAAGACACATATCCAACTCATGTCCATAGTTACAAACAATATGGATTGCATGGTTTTTCCTTTTTATTAGTATCCCCATGTGGCCATATATCAACTGAACTTACAATCCTGATTATGTGTATGAAACATAATTAGGGGGCCAAGCATTGAAGGTCCTGGAACCTTTTATGTTTATACGTTTTATTATTATTATTATTCTCCAGGGCCATTTTCAGAGGTCCATAGCTCGGTCCCCTCTGGTTGAAAACGCTCCAAACTTTGCCTGATTGTAGACGGCCCAAAGGACCTTGGCCATCATGGTACCCATACTCCTCATGGTGGTCGTCGCAGTCGTCGCTGTAGCACTCAGTCGAAAATGGAAAAGGTGAAGCTCAGATCTCATGAACCGAATGTCGTAGAGACATGCAACCAAGTTCCAGATATATCCCTTCTCATGCTGACAAAAAAAGTCTCTGGGGTCTTTCAAATTCGCCCCTTGGATTTTCCTCCATTTTGAATTTGGTGAAAAACACGTTAATGACATCTCCTCCGAGACCGCTGAACGGACTTGCATGCCGTTTGGTGTGAAGGACCTTTGAACCATTATCTTTAAAAGTTATATAAGGAGCTGGGCGGGTCTATGACTTTACACGTCCATTAATCACAAATGGAACGGCTATGAAACGAAACAAAACATACATGTCTCTCAAAAATGGACAGAAAAAGTCCCATACAGAAATACCTCTTGAGGGCGCTATAAAACATCACCGATGTTTCTCACGATTATGCCGTTAATAAAAACACACTTAAACGACATCTCCTCCAAAACCACTGAACAGATTTGATTGACAATTGGTGTAAAGGAACACTGGACCATTGTCTTTAAAAGTTATATAAGAAAAGTTAATATCTCAAACAATATGGCCTCCATTTTGACTTCAGTGAAAAACTCGTTGACAACATCTCCAGATTTGCATGCTGTTTGGTGTGAAGGACCTTTGAACCATTATCTTTAAATGTTATATCAGCGAATTAAATTGAGCTGGGCGGGTCCATGAATTTAGACGTCCATTAAACCCAAATGGAACATCAAACAGCTACGAAACAAATCATACTCGTAAATTTGTCTGCTAGGAATGGACAGGAAAACTCCCATACAGAAATACTTCTTGGTGGCGCAATAAACATAACCGATGTTTCTCACGATTTTGCCGTTGATAAAAACACACTTAAACGACATTTCCTCCGAAACAGCTGAATGGATTTGGATGACAATTGGTGTAACAGACGACTGGACCATTGTCTTTAAAAGTTATATTATTGTAAATGTTTCTGGTGGATTTTCAAAATATGCATCTGCATGTGCTATTTCAGGTATTATAGATCACAACCTGATGAAACTATTCAGGCTGCCCCCCGGCCCTGTGGTGTAGTAGGAACATCCCGGTCCTTCAATATTGTAACCCTCAGTTAAATTCCTTTCTCAGACATTCTATATATCATAAATGCTTTTCCACTCCTTTCCACAATACATATCTGAAATACCATGATTTTCATTTATTTGCGAGAATATTTGTATTACGTGACCCTTTCATGCTGTTTTCCAAAGAAAGGAACCAGCCATGGAGTGATTGGAGTCATAGATTTCGTTATAAGTAGGATGTATAGCTATTAGCTAGTCATCTATAATAACCTTTGTACAACAGTACACTTTAGTTCTGTTACAAACGTTTTGTTGCCAACTTTATCTCAGCAAAATTGTAATGGCTAGGATAAAATTTACATTTGGAGAGGATAGAGAGCTGTAGGGATAGCCAGCAGCCCCTGTGGTGTAGTGGGGACATCCCTGTTCTGCAATATTCTGACCCTGGTTTGAATCCCCTCTGAGATGTTCCCAGAATTGTATATCCACTCTGAACTTTTCACACAACAATATATCTCCCCTCTGTAATAACATGTGTCATATGTTTACGAATTGTTTTATGTGACCCTTATATACTGTTGTTTTCCAAAGACACAAATTAGCCATGAAGTGATTGGAGTCATTGTTTTCGTTATAAGTAGGATGTATAGCTATTAGCTATATAGTCTTTGTGCAAGACTACTCTTTAGTTCTGTTAATAAATTTTATTTTGTCCACGTTATTTCAGCCAAAATGTAATGGCTGAGGTAAAAGTTTCATTCTGCTGTTTAAATAGTGTTTTGATTAAAGACAGTCTGCCACATAGAAAACCAGGGATTGAAACCTGCCAGCGACAACAATATTCATCCCCCCTAATCGGCTGAACAAGGATTGCCTGGTTCCTTTTCTGGTATCATGGTCTTTTTGTTTTATTTTGATTTCCTCTCCTTCGATTGGACATCCTGACTACTAGCGGCATTGGCCATTTTTAAATAGCAAAACATTTCTCTAGTGAGTGCATGCATTGAGATGCTTCCTGTGCCCCGCTTGGCCCCCTGAAACGCTGCTCGCAGCTTTAATCACACTTAAGATCAGTCATTTGATACTATAAAAGTAGCTTTGAAGGGTTTTTCACCAATTCAGAATTGCTGAAAAACCCTTACAGCTGAGTTAATGGGTCCCAATTGTAAATGTGCTCCTTGGGAGAACATAGCCTTAAATACTTTTTTCAAGATATCTCAGACGGGGTGAGCATCAGGAGCTTGCAAATGTGGAAGACTCAATAGTGCCACTGTGTGGTTGACCAAAAATAGCTTAAAGTAGTTTTTTTATTGGCTCATGGTTGTCATTATATGTAGTGAGTAGAATTATAATACCATTATGCATGTAGGAGTTTTCAGCATATAAATATATGAGAAAGCATGCCCATGCACTTATTCATTGGTCAATAGCAGCCATGTTTTTGGACATATTGGCCTGATTTATTTAACTATTGAAGACTATCGTCCGTAGATGCCAAATATGAAGGTACATGAAGATCGGTCATTGGGTACCATAGGATTTGAGTGTTTTTCACAAATTCAATATGACTGCAAAACCATTAAGGCAGGGTTAATGAGTCCCAAATGCAAATACAGTGGGGAGAACAAGTATTTGATACACTGCCGATTTTGCAGGTTTTCCCACTTACAAAGCATGTAGAAGTCTGTAATCACACTGTAGGATTTCCATGTAATTAATTTGCATTTTATTGCATGACATAAGTACATCAGAAAAACTTTATATTTGGTACATAAACCTTTGTTTGCAATTACAGAGATCATACGTTTCCTGTAGTTCTTGTCCAGGTTTGCACACAATGCAACAGGGATTTTGGCCCACTCCTCCATACAGACCTTCGCCAGATCCTTCAGGTTTTGGGGCTGTTGCTGGGCAATACGGACTTTCAGCTCCCTCCAAAGATTTTCTATTGGGTTCAGGTCTGGAGACTAGCTAGGCCACACCAGGAACTTGAGATGCTTCTTACGGAGCCACTCCTTAGTTGCCCTAGCTGTCTGTTTCGGGTCGTTGTCACGCTGAAAGACCCAGCCCATCTTCAATGCTCTTACTGAGTGAAAGAGGTTGTTGGCCATCTTGCGATACATGGCCCCATCCATCCTCCCCTCAATACAGTGCAGTTGTCCTGTCCCCTTTGCAGAAAAGCATCCCCAAAGAATGATGTTTCCACCTCCATGCTTCACAGTTGGGATGGTGTTCTTGGGGTTGCACTCATCCTTCTTCCTCCAAACACGGCGAGTGGAGTTTAGACCAAAAAGCTCTATTTTTGTCTCATCAGACCACATGACCTTCTCCCATTTCTCCTCTGGATCATCCAGATGGTCAATGGCAAACTTCAGACGGGCCTGGACATGCGCT
The DNA here is from genome assembly GCF_011004845.1 of Esox lucius. Classification (NCBI taxonomy): domain Eukaryota; kingdom Metazoa; phylum Chordata; class Actinopteri; order Esociformes; family Esocidae; genus Esox; species Esox lucius. The sequence goes on from NC_047590.1 coordinate 24,479,923, forward strand.
GGCTTGAGCAGGGGGACCTTGCGTGCGCAGCATGATTTTAATCCATGACAGCGTAGTGTGTTACTAATGGTTTTCTTTGAGACTGTGGTCCCAGCTCTCTTCAGGTCATTGACCAGGTTCTGCTGTGTAGTTCTGGGCTGATCCCTCATCTTCCTCATGATCATTGATGCCCCTCGAGTTGAGATCTTGCATGGAGCCCCAGACCGATGGAGATTGACCATCATCTTGAACTTCTTCCATTTTCTAATAATAATGTTCTTTTTTTATAAAAAAGGGGTGTGGCAAGTTGCTGGCCATCTGTCTTGTGTCACAAAGGTTATACTAAAGGGAGAGCTGTCCCCCCACCTTATCCTTTCTGCCATAATGTTTACTTTCGTGTTTACCTAAAGGGGCCAACTGACCTTACTGCCCCCCCAAGGACCACATTCTTAAGGAACAAAAGGACTGACACCCTTCTTTGTCTAGGCAGGAGAACATGGCCAAAGTACCTAATAATCCTCTGATATTATACAGATGTGTGTCACAATCAAAGTAAAGATTTACACACAAGCCAATGGAAAGACAGACATTTCTCAAATGTACCAACATTTCTATAACAATCCATCCTCTTGATACCAAATCAACCCTTGGTATCAATCCTTAAACAGTTTACTCATGAGGATGTAGACTGCAACAAAACAGTACTCTTTAACAACATGACCCAGTCAATATCATTACCCTAATGATTAGATAACGGAACAAATTTGAAATGTCGGGATCCTCATTTAAATGCTTCTAGACCATTACCTTCGTATTAACTCCAAGACCACACATTTTCATTATACAGAACTATAACATAGTACAGCAAAACCTTTTATGTTAAAATCACTGGTCAAAGGAAATTAGTTCAAGTGACACATACACTCACCTAAAGGATTATTAGGAAGACCATACTAATACTGTGTTTGACCCCCTTTCGCCTTCAGAACTGCCTTACTTCTACGTGGCATTGATTCAACAAGGTGCTGAAAGCATTCTTTAGAAATTTTGGCCCATATTGGTAGGATAGCATCTTGCAGTTGATGGAGATTTGTGGGATACACATCCAGGGCACGAAGCTCCCGTTCCACCACATCCCAAAGATGCTCTATTGGGTTGAGATCTGGTGACTGTGGGGGCCATTTCAGTACAGTGAACTCATTGTCATATTCAAGAAACCAATTTGAAATGATTCAAGCTTGGTGACATGGTGCATTATCCTGCTGGAAGTAGCCATCAGAGGATGGGTACATGGTGGTCATAAAGGGATGGACATGGTCAGAAACAATGCTCAGGTAGGCCGTGGCATTTAAACAATGCCCAATTGGCACTAAGGGGCCTAAAGTGTGCCAAGAAAACATCCCCCACACCATTACACCACCACCACCAGCCTGCACAGTGGTAACAGGGCATGATGGATCCATGTTCTCATTCTGTTTACGCCAACCATCTGAATGTCTCAACAGAAATCGAGACTCATCAGACCAGGCAACATTCTTCCAGTCTTCAACTGTCCAATTTTGGTGAGCTCGTGCAAATTGTAGCCTCTTTTTCCTATTTGTAGTGGAGATGAGTGGTACCCGGTGGGGTCTTCTGCTGTTGTAGCCCATCCGCCTCAAGGTTGTGCGTGTTGTGGCTTCACAAATGCTTTGCTGCATACCTCGGTTTGTGAAATACTCAGTCCGGCCCGTCTGGCACCAACATCCATGCCATGCTCAAAATTTCTTAAATCACCTTTCTTTCCCATTCTGACATTCAGTTTGGAGCTCAGGAGATTGTCTTGACCAGGACCACACCATAAAATGCATTGAAGCAACTGCCATGTGATCAGTTGATTAGATAATTGCATTAATGAGAAATTTAACAGGTGTTCCTAATAATCTTTTAGGTGAGTGTATATTGACAGTATGTAGCATTGAAACGTGGGTGTGTAAACACCTATTACTGAATATATCCTTCAATTTGTCACTGTTACAAAGTCCTCTCATGCCAATTACTTCATTCACTGAAAAGTCCTCTCATGGTTCCAATTAGATGTACTTCCAAAGTCATCACAAATGTTCTGCTCCTCCAAACGTCAGACGGTCAGTTATGAACCATTTCTTGGCAGGCCGGTGTAACAGAACGTAAAAGTCAGATGTATATTCCAATGTGTTGTCCTTCATACCTCAAATGCAGGTTACCATGACACAGCTCTAGTTGTCTCCATTCTAGCTGCTTCATCAGCCAGGTCAGGAGAATCCGTGTGTTCTTCTTTGTAAATGCCAAAATGACCAGTTTTATCTATTGACTTCTATAGCTGCAGGCCGTGTCGGAAGTGATGGTTACTAGCACCAGAAAATTCACTTTTCCCTCAGTGACTTCAATTCACTGTGCCTTATCTTTAAACACCAAAGCCCTCCTGTAGCGTGTCGTTGACCCCCGGTTCCTCTCTCAGCTACCTGGACAGCAGATGAGATGTACCCCAGTAAACGTTGTCCAGAACCGGAGACTTCCTTAGCCCCCACCCTCTCGGTTGGAGGTTGCCTTTTCATCGCAAAATCATCAGGACTAGAATTAGTCCAGCTGTCAGGAACCAGGCATCACTGTAGACATGCGGCACCCCAGGGTAGAGTCCGCTCGTAGCTGTAGGACAGTCTGTGTGTGTGTGTGAGATCCATCTCAACCCAATCTCAGTCTCTCTAGGCTCCAACCAGTCTTATTGCTGAAATCGCTTTCAAGTGTCCTGTACCTGTCAGTGTATTCTCCTTGAGAAAATTAGTTGCAACTGCACAGTACACCATCACAAATATATCCATGACATTAGAACCCAGTCCTACCAAACACTCAAACATATATTTCCAATGTCTTTCTGCTTCCTTTGTCTAAATAGATTAGAACAGATGTAAACAGTAACACTATAGTTAAAACATTAACATTTCTGGTGCTTCTGTTCTGCTAGTGTAGTAAAATAACAATTCCACTCTTTCTATAGTTGGTTTAACAACCAACAACCCCCCCCCCTTATGCCCTATCTCCCCAGAGCTCACCCTGGAGTGGGGGATGGTTTACTAACCTAAGGATAACAGACCCTAGTCTTGAAAAATGGTCCCTCTATCAATTAGGGACAAACCTTTTTGTCTCATCATTCACCTCAAAGAAACATCTGCTAACCATTAACATTCCAATGATTGCCTACTACGACAGAAATTAAGTACATAGGTATACATGTCTATAAAAATAATGAAGAGTCACTGAATATATAAATAAACAAGTCAAAACCAGAATAATGGACACCAAGTATTCAATGTAGCTGAATTAGAATACCCAATTTTGATAAAGTCTGTTTCTCTTCTAAAGAGTTCAAACAAGTCAAAAACCCATTTCAAACAGCCCCCCCCCACCCCACACACTGGTATTTGTGTGAGGGAGTCGAGCACTCCGGGGGGTCTGTACCTCTCTTTACAATTTAGACTATGTAAAACTTCTTAACTTGGTTTTCTAGAATAGAACTTGATGCAGAATTACTTTCTCAGTATTAATTAAAACATGGCAAAACTTAGTAAACATGTAAGGAATAACCAAATGTGCTACCTGCACCTTTTTACCCACTTATTCCATAATGCATGAGATTAATATGATTACTTCTAATCAAATATCACACAAACTGAACACGTTCTCATATTCACTATTCATCCCAACAAATTAGTTATTTCGTAGCTAAACTAAATCAAAATGGTAAGATGTATTCTACATAATCATGTAAGATTTTGTATAAAACAAACTTTTCAAAAACCTAGTCAGAAAAACACTATGAACGGACTCTAAGGGATGCTGATTTTAACAGATGCCAATTTTCTGCTATAACTATGGAAACGGAAAAACACAATTCTTCATGTAACTCTTTAAATACTAATTTAATTCGCTTTGAACTCTAAGTTGAACTCTTTTTTATCATAGATAATCATTTCATACAGTCTGCTTTCACAACAGAGTCGACAGAAAATGACTCCAAGCGTGAAAGCAGAACAATTACCAGACGGACATGAAAAGAAAATCCATAGTTGGGAGGAATATAACATTCATTCAGTAAAAAAGTCGCAAACTGAATATCTAACAAAAACACATGTGAAAATTATAAAAACATCCACAAAGAAAATCAAAAAAACAACTGTGCCACACGGTCGCTCGTGTGAAGGAAGTATAACCCATAAAACCTACAGACAAAGGTGTCTTACCCAGTGAAACAACTCCCAAATTAGCATATCAAAATTTCCACAGGCAACGGCCAAACTGAGTTGAAACAACATATTTATCATGACTCAATGAACCTCCTGAAGTCTAGAGAATTCTATCAACTTAGATGTATATGTTATTCAAAATAGGGGCGGTCAGCCAAAATCGCTACTTTCATGCATATGTCATGCAACGACATCAAGATTGTTCTAGCAATTAACAATGTTGGAAGACTTTAGGTCTCCACACTTACTACAAATATGTTTAAAAAAACCATACATTGACAGAAAAGCCATAGTTAGCTTGCACTTAACGTGTGATTAACCCAAAACTGAACATACTCATATTGGGGAAATTACCACAGGTGAGAACAGTCAGAACACTCAAATGTAATAAACTACTTTGATTTGAGGGGGAAAGGTTGATAAAGTGCAACCCAGGGGTCTGCCCCCCTTCCTGGAGCCAAAGAAAGTTTCCACACAAAAACGTGACATGGTCTTCAGACTGCCTGTAGTAAGTGACATCATGCTTTCAACTTAGCCGATATCCCACGTTAACTGAAAGTTCAGAGTTATTGCTCTACCGATCTAATATCGTCGCTGTTTGTAAAAAAATCGCTTATCTTATCAACACAGCAACAATAAGGGGAAAAACTCTCAAGAAAGGCCAAGTTAACAGAAAACAGATGCATGAAGTCACTAAAATCAAGGAATCAAGGAGTGATCCCCAGGATACTCCAACCTAGATCTCTAAACACAGTCACATCAATCTACCCCATTTGTCAGTTTACTAGGCTAGAATTTAAACGCCAGAAACGAGCATCAGGCGTATGTCTAAAAACACAAGTATTATCCTAGTTATCATTGTAAACACAAACAAAGCGAAAGTAAATCATTAATTAACCAAATCCAATTGAACATTTAAAATAGGACGTTTAATTTTATGGGCTTCCGCTATTTGGGGAATAAACAGGCTTTGGCTATTTTGCCCTCTGTTGCAATCTATGACTATATTGGCTGCGAATCCAGTCTTCATGGAACCAGCGTGTTATCTTAAAGACTATCGCCATGTTCTGCATTCTACTCCATACAAAGAGAGAGAAAACACTATTCTACCCCTCATAACGAAACCACAAGATCATATGTTACCAAATTAGAGAAGCAGCATTGTACCAATTTCCAATATATCCCTCTAATTAAATTTAGGACATTATTCTCGTATACAATCCTAAGTTATCAGGCGAATACCTCCACATGTGCCAGCCACCAGCACAACACTTGAAGGCAAATTTAAATTTTGCGGATTCGGAACTAAGGCAAAAGCCAAAAGAATGGGCCCCGCAAAAGAATCTCAACAACCACGCAATAAATGCGTTCACACAACAAAGCAAAACCTGGCAAAGGCAACACTGCAAGGCTAACAACAATCTTGAATAAATACACAAATATTCCACCGAGCAATACACAATGCAGCCAATCGGAACCCTCATGCACAGGGAATACCAAAATAGACAAATGCATTTACTAGGTGTCGACCAACACCAGATATAGACAAATGCCCGGGATTCGGGCCACAATCTCATACAGAACAAGCACAATCGGCGCCCGCACATATACAACTTCCTTAGTACAACTACTAATTTAAACCACAAGCTGACCAACAACTTTGGCATTTTATAGGAGCAATCCCTACTCCATCCACATAGATGCGCAACAGATATAGCCCCTAAGCCATCAGTGCCCTTCCTACGTGGTTGGAAATCAACCCGAGGCCTGCTCACCGCTAGCCCACAGGACCGAATCACCCCTACCCATAGTATAGGTGGCACAGGGAGACATAGCGGCACAATTCCCCTACTGTCAAAAAACAAACAAGATCTCTTTCTCGCATTTAATTTACAGCAATAAGGCCCAACCATTACTGCTTATTTTGAGCAGTTGAGATCATGCCTCAACTGCATATTTACACTATAAGGTCCAACCTTAACTGCATATTTAAATGTCCAACCGGTTTTCCGGTAAATGGCGATTTAGTTCGGTGACGGATGCCAGGCCTGCCGGGCTGATTGGAGGAATATGGCAGTGGTGTCGTATGGAAGTTGCATAAGGTATTATATGAGCTTGTCTGGAAGGCATCGGCTACGGTATGTAGAAAGTGGTGCCTGATGGAAGCTTTGGGAAAGTTTGTGTGGGATTTATTGATCTCTGTGTTGTAGTCCTTTTGCTCAGGTTGGATGGATTGTCCCTCTGACCGCCCCCACCCTCCCACGGTGTTCCCGCCAGGCCGATCGCTGGGACTCCTTGGAGGTTTGCGTGGTCCCATCCTGCCCGGCGACACTGCATCGTTGGAGAACATTTCCCTACAATCGATGTAGCCAACCCCGCTGGTGGCAGAGATTGCCCCCGTTTGGTTTCGCTCTATGGACCTTTTCGTTGTGAACGTGGTGATGCAGTAGGCCGTTTTGCTCCACTCTGGGAGTGTTGAGCGTGTCTCTGAGGGTCAAGAAAAGGTCCATAAGGGGGAGAAGGACACGCCAGATACGTAAACTCTATTGGCCCAGCCGGCATTTACAACGGCTAAGACCGATAAAGACTACAGACCCAGGGTTGAGGGAGAGACTATGCTAACCGCTACATTTGAATTTATGAAGTTACCGCTAGACATTCGACTGGACATTGGATTTGGGAAGATACCAGTGGGAATCAAGACAAAAACTGTTCAGATGTGGTGTTTCCGCAAGAAAAGAGACAGTTCCGGCTGCCTCTTTGGCCTCGCCGTAGGCGATCCAACAGGAACACGCAGGAACGCTGAACCGCCTGAGGGAAGGGTGCTGACGGTCAGAGGAGACAGACCAGAGAGCATCAACCGGTGAGATAACATATTTGGAGGATACAGGAGTTACTGCTTTCATATGCTTTGGTGAACTATGTGGTTGGGTTTAGTATGTCAGGTTTGACGGTTTTGTGGAAGTTGATCGGTGGTTTTGAGAAAGTATGGTACCTAGATTTGTTTTTTAGGGTATTTCAGTTATAGCGACTGTAGGTTTTGTTCCATGTCCTGACAACAATTCCCATGCAGTTAACCCAGGGGTGGACAATTAATTTTTACAAGGGGCCACATGAGAAACCTGAATTGTGTCAGAGGGCCACACCAAGGATATCTTGAACTTAATTCTGCTCAACTTTCTTCCATTGTAAAATTCACTAAATTATGTATTTTGAATAGCTGGTACTGATAATAGCTGGTACTGATATTCTGTAAATATTTATATTAGGCAATGTGAAATTGTCAAATAAGAAAACAAAAGCAATTATTGAATCAGTGCAATTTTTTTTAACTTGTTAATCTCCACAAACAATGAAAAACAACTTAACAAGTTTATAGAAATACGCCAATACAACAAACAATAACTTGTAATGTTTTTTCACCTCATTTTACCTCTTCAGTGAGAATAATCCAGTCTGTTCTGGGCTTGAACAAGGGCATTGAAATCTGGCTGAATGTCTGAGGTGGCTATGCGAAGGACAGCTGAGAGGGGGTCATCAGTGATAGAGGATCTGTGTTTGGATTTGTTGAACTTCATCACTGAGAATGTCTGTTCACATACATAGGTAGATCCAAAGAGGACCAGAATCCTCTGAGCATGCCTCCTCAGGTGTGGAAAGTTCTCCTCTTTGAGGGAGGAGTAAAAGTCCAAACAGTGAGACTGACCTGAAGTGCTCTGCCAGAAGTGTGTCAGACTGCAGGTCAATGAGTTCCATCTGAACATCACTTGGTGCATTATCCACACTGCAGTTGAAGGGAGAAGAAACCATGTGCATTTCACTCTCAAGAGTTTTGAAATCTTGAAATCGCCTCAAACTCTGCATGCAGTGCTTCTAGGGGTGTAACGATTCATTTTAACAACGATAGAAATAATACAAATACAGTATTAATATCAAAAATGAAGTGCAACCAACACTTTCCACACTTTGGCCCGCAATTTGCTGAGCACAGATCGATGTATTTGGATCATAGGAATAAATATTGATACATCGATGTAGTAGATGGATCGTTACACTTCTAACATGGTTGAGTACTTGTGGATGTGATCGGCTAAACTTTTGGCTTCCTTTAGTGTTGGCAAGTGGGTCAGAATGTTGTCCTTCACTTGGCTTGAGATAAGCTGCAACTTTCTCATGAAAGCCCTCACTGCACTGTACATCTCGTGCACAAAAAGGCCCTTGCACTGCAGTTTGACATTTAGTTCGTTCATTAGTGTAGTCACATCCACAGCGAATCCGAGGTCTGCCACCCAGTCTTTATCTGAAAGCTCTGGGATGTTATGTCCTTTCTTAACACAGAAATCCTGAATCTGGTCTCTCAGGTCCCAGACACTTTTCAGTACTTTGCCAAGGCTGAGCCACCTGACAGTGCAGTGATAGCTTATGTCATCATTTTCCTCCAAAAATGCAACAAATTGTCTGGGATTTAATTCTCTCGCTCGGATGAGGTTAACTGTTTTAGATACAGCATCAACAACATGGTTCATTTTTAACACTGTCTTACATAACACTTCCTGATGTATAATACAATGCAAAAATGTAAACTTCTGCAAAGGGTTCATTTCTGTCACTTTATCCTGCAATCTCTTTAAAAATCCCCGTCAGATTTGGACAACCGTCTGTTGTCACACCTGCCAGCTTGTCCCATTTCAGTCCTAACATGCATTTACCTCTGTGAACAAGTCATTACCAGTGGTTGTCCCTTTCATTGACTGCATGGCTGCCAACTCCTCTGTGATTTGAAAGTCAGCAGTGATCCCACGTAAGAAGATGAGTAGCTGGGCGGTGTTCCGTACATCGCAGCTCTCATCCAAAGCCAGAGAAAAATAGTCAAAGTCGGCCGCTCTGTTCTTCAGCTGAAGCTCCAAGATTCCAGCGATGTCCTCAAACCGCCTCATTACAGTGCGTCGGGAGAGTGACACGTTCTCAAATGCGTCCTTTTTCTCCGGGCACAACAATGTAGTCCAATAAGCACTCCTTAATAAACTATCCGTCAGAAAACGCCTTACTTCTCTGCCGATTTTGTGAGAAATTACATAACTTGTCCTGACGGCTCCATCTCTGGGGGTGTGAAGTTTCGTTAAAAGTCCTTGTTGGGTTTGCAGTTTTGCTAGCAACGCATCAGACTCCCACGCGCGCTCTTCATCAGATAGATTTCTGTATTCATCCTCATGCTTGGTCGTGTAGTGGCGATTCAAATTATAATCATTTAACGCAGCGACCTGTGTACCACAGATTAAGCAAACGGCTTTACCTTTAATTTCTGTAAAGAAATACTTGGCAGTCCATGTCTTGTTGAAAACACTTTTCTTTTCTTAGCATGAGCCCGCTGTTCACCTTCACTCTCAGCTTACGCAAGCATATACGTCCATACGTAAGTAAATACAAACGTAACGCTTTTCAAAATAAAATTTCCAAAGGCCGAAACCAAAAAACCCAGAAAGAAAAGATTGTGTCAATTATTCGGTGGCTGAATTTTCGGTGCATCCCTATAATTTATGATTGGCTTCACGCGGGACGTACAAAGGGCCAGATTTTCCCATCGTTTGCCCAGGTCTGAGTTAGCCTATTGTAGGAACTATATTAGATGGGTAGAGCAATAACTCTGAACTTTCAGTTAACATGGGATGTCGGCTAAATTGGGCACATGACGTCTCTTACTACAGACAGTCTGAAGACCATGTCACGTTTTTGTGTGGAAACTTTCCTTGGCTCCAGGAAGGGGGGCAGACCCCCTGGGTTGGCCTTTACCAATCTTTCCCATCAAATCAAAGTGGCTTAACACTAAGGGTTACATTCGGGTGTTCTGCCTGTTCTCACCTGTGGTAATTTCCCCAACATGAGTATGTTTAGTTTTGGGTTAATCACACGTTAAGTGCAAGCTAGCTACAGCTTTTCTGTCGAAATGTATGGTTTTTAAACATATTTGTAGTAAGGGTGGAGACCTAAAGTCATCCAACATTGTTAATTGCTAGAACAATCTTGATGTTGTTGCATGACAGTAGCGATTTTGGCTGACCGCCACTATTTTGAATAACATAGACATGCATCTAAGTTGAGAAAATTCCCTAGACTTTAGGAGGTTAAAGCAAAATGTTGAATGTATGTGGCATAAGCATAAGAAAACAGGAAATCTTATTTAGGCTGTTGCTGGGGTGGAAGAGTAGACTAAGCTTGTGTGTCAGACTAACAGGAAATAGAGGGGGACAGATTAACAACACACACACATAGCCTGGGCAGGAGTGAATTAAGAATAGACAAGACGGAAACCACAAAGGGCAAGATGATGGTTGGGCTGCACGTACACATATAAGGTAAAGAACATAAACTGGAGCAATGGCACACATACTTGGCTACCTCAACCCCCCTGCTTTTAAGGCGTATTGGGAGTTTAAATAATACTTGTGTGACTGCTGATCTTCAGACATTATGTGGCGGCACTCTGTCTCATTACAGATATATTTCAAGTGCTTATTTCTTTTAATTTTGAATCACATTTTTTATGATATTCTAATTGTATGACCAGCACCTGTTTGTATATATATATATATATATATATATATATATGCTGAAAACTCCTACATGCATAATGGTATTATAATTCTACTCAGTACATATAATAACAACCATCAGCCAATAAAAAAACAACTTTAAGCAATTTTTGGTCAACCACACAGTGGCACAATTGAGTCTTCCACATTTGCAAGCTCCTGATGCTCACCCCTTTTGAGATATCTTGAAAAAAGTATTTAAGGTCATGTCCACATTTACAATTGGGACCCATTAACTCAGCTGTAACTCACAGTTCCGTTACTCACGGTTGAAGAGTACCTATGATAAAAAGTACAGACTTCTACATGCTTTGTAAGTGGGGAAACCTGCAAAATCGACAGTGTATCAAATACTTTTTCTCCCCACTGTATGGGTTGAACTGTCATGGGTTTGCAAATGTGCACGCCTCAAGAGCTCTAAAGTGTGGTAGACCGACAATAGTTTTTTTTCGTCTAATGGTTGTCAAAATATTTAGCATGTAGAATTACGATATCATTATGCTTTTAGGAGTTTGGTGCATATAAACCTCTGAAAAAAATTATGAGACCACTGCACCTTTTTCTTTCCTTTTCAGCATTATATGAAAAACCATGCCCATGCTCATTAGTTAGAAGCAGACATGTTTTGTAATTAGATGGCAAATATAAAAGTACAGGAATATTGGGTGCCATAGGAGATTCTTTAAGCGTTTTTCACAAATTCTTAATGGCCGAATATTTTTTTAAAGAAATTACTTTAAGGAAATGTATTGTGATTTGCTTAACACCTGACTTGGATACTGCATGATTCTAGATAAAAATTGATAACATTTATAATAAACATTGTTGGGTCTAGATGAGATGGAGCAAAAAAAATTACAATAATTTGAAATGGCAGAGGCTACACCAGAGGAAAGCTGAGGGTGTCACACCCTGATGTGTTTCACCTGTTGTTTTGTCCCTGCCCCTCACCAGGTGTTCCCGGTTCCCTATTAGCCCCGTGTATTTAAACCCTGTTCTCTGTTTGGCAGTTGCCAGATCGTCTTGTCCCGTACAGTCGTTTCTAGCGTTCTATGTGTTCATCAGCCAGTCTACCTGTCCTTCTATTCCCCGGTTACGACCCTTGCCTGTTTTCCGGATTACGAGCCTGCCTGCCCTCTCCTGTACCTTCGACCATCCGAACGCCCGAGAACGAACACTGCCTGTCCCCCACCACGAGCCTGCCTGCCCTATCCTGTACCTTCGACCATCTGACCGCCCGACAACAAACCCTGCCTGTCCCCTACCACGAGCCTGCCTGCCCACTCCTGTACCTTCGACCATCTGAACGCCCGATAACGAACCCTGCCTGTCCACCACTACGAGCCTGCCCACTGCCTGGTTGTTCAATAAATACTTTGGACCGCCCTCCTCTGCCTCTGTGTCCGCATTTGGGTCCCCACCCGTTCATCGTTGTGATAGAACGATCTGGCCATGTCGGACCCAGCGGAGTTGGAACATCTACACAACGCAGTGGCCTGCCAAGGGGTCGTCGTGGGTCGACACGAGGAGGCACTCCACGGCATCGCTGAGGAACTCCGTGAGCAGAGAGTGCGCCAACAGGAGGCCAACGAATGCCTGCTGCGAAGGCTAGAGAGAATAACCCTGGCCCTGCCCGCACAGGTAGCTCCCCACCTGCCTCCTGCCCCGTCTACTCCCGATTTCCCAACGCCCCCCCCGATACCCCAAAGGGAACCATACTTACCTGCCCCCGAACGGTTCTCTGGTGACTCCAGTTATTGTGTTCCTTTTCTGTCCCAGTGCTCGCGCATCTTCGAGCTCCAGCCATCCTTGTTCCCTACGGAGAAGTCACGGGTTGCTTACATTATTGCCTTGATGTCCGGGCAGGCCTTAGCCTGGGCCACGCCGATCTGGGACCAACAATTGCCCGTCTGTTACAGCCTAGCAGCCTTTACGGCGGAGGTAAAGAAGGTTTTCGATGCCCCTCTGTCCGGCAGGGAAGCGGCACGCCAGCTCCTACGACTCCGGCAGGGCAACAGTAGCGTGCCGGATTACGCCATCAAATTCCGTACCCTGGCAGCGGAGTGTTCGTGGGGTTCTGAGGCGCTACTCGACACATTCTACAGCGGCTTGTGTGACCCCATCAAGGACGAGCTTGCTGCCCGAGATGTGCCCACGTGTTTGGATGGTCTCGTGTCCATGGCCACTCGAATAGGTTGCCGACTGCGGGAACGGGACCGGGAGAGAGGACACCGTCAACCCGCCCAGGCACTTCCGCATCCCGGCGGGCTGGGCGGTGGAGCGTCACTGGGTCTGACGACACCACCCGAGTCCTTCCGAGACTCAACGAGGTTAACCGAAGCCCCTACACCTGAGCCCATGCAGTTGGGCAGGGCGCGTCTGACTCCGGAGGAGCGTCAACGCCGAATGCTCAGTCACAGCTGTCTCTACTGCGGAGGGCAAGGACATTATGCCGCCAGCTGTCCGTTAAAAGGGACGGGCTCACCCGTAACAGCAGGGATACGGGTGAGTCAGACCAAGACACGGTGGGCACCCACTGCGCGCTTTCCTTTTCCTGCCACTGTTATCTGGGGTTCCCAAACCCTGAGTGTCAATGTTCTTATTGATTCCGGGGCTGATGACTGTTTTATTGACACCTCCCTTCTTGCGCAGTTGGGCATCCCCTCAAGCCCCTTACACCCACCCATAGAGGCCACAGCCCTGGACGGCCGCTCTATTGGGCGGGTGTCTGAGATATCAGTTCCTGTTACCCTGACCCTATCTGGTAACCACAGTGAGGAGATCCAGTTCCTGCCCTTACGTTCCCCTAATGTTCCCATAGTGTTAGGCCACTCATGGCTTGTGAAACACAACCCCCACATTGACTGGACTACTGGCTCTGTTACAGGTTGGAGCCCCTTTTGTCTGGCACACTGTCTGAAGGCCGCTCCACAGGTTCTGACCAGGACCACCCCCCTGTCCACGGACATCGATTTGTCATCCGTCCCAACTGACTACTGGGACTTAAAGGAGGTTTTTGACAAAGCCCGGGCCACCTCCCTACCACCACACCGGCCATATGACTGCGCCATAAACCTCCACCCAGGCACGTCGCCCCCCCGTGGACGCCTGTACTCCCTGTCCGGACCTGAAACAAAGGCCATGGAGGAGTATGTGGGGACTTCTCTCAGGGCCGGGATCATCCGACCGTCTTCCTCTTCTGCTGGTGCGGGGTTTTTCTTTGTGGCCAAGAAGGATAAGACCCTGCGTCCCTGCATAGATTATCGGGGCCTGAATGACATCACGGTGAAGAACCGTTATCCACTCCCTCTGCTTGCCTCCGCATTCGAGATGCTCCAGGGTGCCACGATCTTCTCGACGCTGGACCTCCGCAATGCCTACCACCTGGTACGGATCAGAGAGGGAGATGAGTGGAAGACGGCGTTCAACACCACTAGTGGACACTATGAATACCTGGTAATGCCGTTTGGGCTGACCAACGCTCCGGCTGTCTTTCAGGCTCTGGTAAACGACGTGCTCCGGGACATGATTAACCGTTTTGTTTTCGTGTATCTGGATGACATTTTGATTTACTCCCGCTCTGCCCAGGAACACACCTCCCACGTACGACAGGTCCTTCAGCGGTTATTGGAGAACCGTCTTTTCGTTAAAGCTGAGAAGTGCAAGTTCCACCGCTCCGTCATTCCTTTCCTGGGCTACATAGTGGCTGCGGGTAGCATCCGGATGGACCCCGGCAAGGTCCAAGCCGTCACGGATTGGCCACAGCCCTCTTCACGCCTGGACCTACAGCGCTTCCTTGGCTTTGCCAATTTCTACCGGAGGTTCATCCGGGGTTACAGTGAGTTGGCTGCCCCGCTCACCGCCTTGACCTCCACTAAAGTGGCCTTCCAATGGTCCCCCGCAGCATCCCGTGCCTTCGCGGTCCTCAAGCAGCGCTTCACCTCGGCCCCCATCCTGATTCACCCGGACCCGGCCCGGCAGTTTGTAGTGGAGGTGGACGCCTCCAGCGTCGGTGTAGGGGCCGTTCTGTCACAGAGATCGGACCAGGACCAGAAACTGCACCCCTGTGCTTACCTCTCCCGCCGCCTGACACCTGCTGAGGCCAACTACGACGTGGGCAACAGGGAATTGCTTGCGGTCAAGGCTGCATTGGAGGAGTGGAGACATTGGCTGGAGGGGGCGGAACAGCCCTTTCTCGTTTGGACTGACCACAAGAACCTTGAGTATCTGCGCTCGGCCCGGAGGCTCAATTCCCGCCAAGCCAGATGGGCCCTGTTCTTTGCTCGCTTCCAATTCACCCTCTCCTATCGGCCTGGCTCAAAGAACACCAAACCGGACGCGCTCTCCCGCGTGTTCGGACCTGCTGCGGACCACCAAGAGCCTGAGCGTATCCTTCCTGCCTCCTGTCTGGCTACGTCGTTGGTTTGGGGGGTGGAAGAGGCAGTACGGAATGCGCAACGGCTAAATCCGGATCCTGGGGGGGGGCCGCCTGGCCGCTTGTTTGTGCCTGACCATGTCCGGTCCAAAGTCCTGGAATGGGGCCACTCCTCGACACTTACCTGCCACCCCGGCGCCCGACGGACCTTGGCCTTCCTCCGTCAACGGTTCTGGTGGCCCACCATGGGGGTGGACGTCCCCGCTTTCGTATCCGCCTGCACGGTGTGTGCCCAAAACAAGACGTCACGCCTAGCCCCAGCCGGTCTCTTGCAACCGCTTCCGGTCCCTCGTCGCCCATGGTCACACATCTCCCTGGACTTCGTCACGGGCCTGCCTCTTTCCGACGGCAACACCGCTATCCTCACGGTGGTGGACCGGTTCACCAAAACGGCACACTTCATCCCCCTGCCCAAGCTGCCATCGGCCAAGGAGACGGCCCAACTGATGGTACAGCACGTCTTCCGAATCCACGGTCTGCCGGTTGACGTCGTCTCCGATCGGGGTCCTCAGTTCACTTCCCAGTTCTGGAGGGCTTTCTGCACCCTCATTGGTTCTTCCCTCAGTCTTTCCTCCGGTTTTCACCCCGAGTCAAACGGCCAATCGGAAAGGGCCAATCAGGACCTGGAGACGGTGCTGCGGTGTCTGGTTTCACACAACCCCGCCACATGGAGCCGGCAACTGGTATGGGTTGAGTATGCCCACAACACCCTACCCTCCTCCGCTACTGGGCTCTCCCCCTTCGAGTGCTCTCTGGGCTACCAGCCTCCGTTGTTCCCGGAGCAGGAGGAGGAGGTCGGGGTTCCATCCGCCCAGTTCTTCGTTCGGCGCTGTCGCCGGACATGGAAGCGGGCCCGTGCGGCCCTTCTGCGCACCAACGCCAGGTACCGTCGACAGGCCGACCGCCGCAGGACCCCAGCACCCCGCTACCGTGTTGGCCAGAGGGTGTGGTTGTCCGCCCGGGACCTACCCCTTCGTGTGGAGAGCCGCAAGCTGTCTCCCCGCTTCGTCGGGCCCTTTCAGATCTCTCGGGTCATCAGCCGTTCGGCTGTTCGCTTAGTGTTGCCCCGCTCCCTCCGTGTCCACCCGACCTTTCACGTGTCTCGTATCAAACCCGTCACTAACTGTCCTTTGTCTCCTCTCCCTAGGCCTGCTCCTCTCCCCCGTCTCGTGGACGGCCACCCAACCTTTTCTGTTCGGCGTCTCCTGGGGGTTCGGGCCCGGGGCCGGGGCTTCCAATACCTGGTTGACTGGGACGGCTACGGGCCGGAGGAGCGCTCCTGGGTGCCGGCTAGGGACATCCTCGACCCGAGCCTCATCGCTGACTTCCATCGTCGGTGTCCCGGTCAGCCGGGTGTGCGCCCGGGTCGGCCGCCAGGTGGCGTCCGTAGGGGGGGGGGTTCTGTCACACCCTGATGTGTTTCACCTGTTGTTTTGTCCCCGCCCCTCACCAGGTGTTCCCGGTTCCCTATTAGCCCCGTGTATTTAAACCCTGTTCTCTGTTTGGCAGTTGCCAGATCGTCTTGTCCCGTACAGTCGTTTCTAGCGTTCTATGTGTTCATCAGCCAGTCTACCTGTCCTTCTATTCCCCGGTTACGACCCTTGCCTGTTTTCCGGATTACGAGCCTGCCTGCCCTCTCCTGTACCTTCGACCATCCGAACGCCCGAGAACGAACACTGCCTGTCCCCCACCACGAGCCTGCCTGCCCTATCCTGTACCTTCGACCATCTGACCGCCCGACAACAAACCCTGCCTGTCCCCTACCACGAGCCTGCCTGCCCACTCCTGTACCTTCGACCATCTGAACGCCCGATAACGAACCCTGCCTGTCCACCACTACGAGCCTGCCCACTGCCTGGTTGTTCAATAAATACTTTGGACCGCCCTCCTCTGCCTCTGTGTCCGCATTTGGGTCCCCACCCGTTCATCGTTGTGATAGAGGGTAATCACGTATGACCAAAAACAATTTGTTGCAGAATCCGTAAAGCAGAATTCTCATGGCCCGGGAGCATGACTGTAATGCATGAGCATTTAAAGAGAAATGAATTGTAGCCATGATGACAGAAGATGAATACTGCTCAGCACGGCAAGTTAATGTAATACAAACTAGAGAAGTACATTTGTTTAAAAAAGTATTTATGGTTCCAAATAGTGTTTACCTATGGAAGTGTTTGGAGTCTGTATTTTTTTTAAGCTACATCAGATAGTGTTGGTGAGAGTAATTAGCATAAATTAGAATACATGACATAGTTAAAGTTCATAAAAGTGTTACTGTGACGACTGTGCCCTCTGCTGCTTCACCTCCCCCTGCAGCGGATGGGCTCCGGCGTTCGACGTCACCGGCCTTCTGACACCATCGCCCATCTCATCATGCTTGTCACCTGTGTCCTGTTTAGCGCACCTGTTCCTCATCCTCATCATTTCCCCCCAGTATATATGTTTCCTCTGCTCCTCCTGTCTTTGTGTGTAATTGTCTCTGTATGTACGTTGAGCAGTGTACGCTTCGACTATATTCTAAGTTCCCGTTATTACCATTAAAAAACCTGTATTCTTTCACGCCATTCTCCTGCTCCTCCTTTATCCGCCCCCCGAAGACGTTACAGTTACCAACGACAGGTCTCATGTCTGTAGCTCGAACGGTTCAATAGATACGGCCTAATAGTTAATTAACGCTAAATACGCTAACTAGCATATGTAGAATCGATAAACCTGTGATGTAGGGATTGCCTAAGCTGGTGAAGCAAAGTTGGTCCCGTATCTGTAGCTCAAACGGTTCAAAACATACAACCTAATGGTTAGTTATTTTCATCTGTAAAATCAAAAAAGTATTCATCATATGAACCAGGGACAGCCTAAACGTGTAAAACCAAGTGGGTAGCTTGAACGCTTGAACGGTTGAAATGATACAGCCTAATAGTTAATCAACACTAAATATGCTAATTACGATACATGAAGATACAAGCTAGTAGTTCATTAACGCTAATTACACTAACTTTCTGCAAAATCAATAAACGTTTCAACATACGAACTGAGGATAGCCTAAACGTCAGAGGTGGGGGACTCGAGTCACATGACTTGACTCGAGTCTGACTCGAGTCACAATTTTCAGTATTTGTGACTTGCTTGATTAAAGTATGAAAATGACTTGACTTTGACTTGAGAACAAGTTACTTGAGACTTCACTTGACTTGACTTGAAGTGGAAGACTCGACAATGACTTGAACTTATAATAAACAAACAGCAATACAATTATTTTATATGTTGTGACTTTAACGCTGCACAATTCAAACCGTGCCAAACATGGCAGACAGTAACGTTAGTCGAGCTCCACAAATAGTATCGTTTGGATACAAGGACTTTGAACTGGACCGTGTAAATAAAAAAAGATTTGCCGAAGCTCTCGATTTACCAGTCAA
The DNA here is from genome assembly GCF_011004845.1 of Esox lucius. Lineage (NCBI taxonomy): Eukaryota > Metazoa > Chordata > Actinopteri > Esociformes > Esocidae > Esox > Esox lucius. The sequence goes on from NC_047590.1 coordinate 24,498,602, forward strand.
TCTACGTTCCTACTCTCACCTATGGTCATGAGCTTTGGGTCGCACAATCTCCTCTCTGCTCTCTGATCCTCTCGGCGGCCCCATGTCGCTCCTTCGGGCTGAGCCCGGCCGGGCCCCATGGGGAAAGGCCCGGCCACCAGGCGCTCGCGTACGAGCCCCAACCCCGGGCCTGGCTCCAGGGTGGGGCCCCGGCTGCACCATACCGGGCAACGTCACAGACCTCAATATTTTACTCATTATTAAGGGGTTTTGAACCCCTTAAATGCAGCATATTATCGGAAAATACTGGCAGACAATTTGCATTCTTCTACATGAAAGCTACACATGGGACGCTCTTGGACTTTCCAACACGACAATTACCCTAACTAGGCACAAGGTCAAGTTGACCCTACAGTAGTTACTGCAGAAAAAGGTGAAGGTTCTGGAGTGGCCATCACAGTTTCCAAGGGTATGCCTACTTTTGAGCACAACTGTACGTCTACATCGGGAACCTCATTGCTGCTATCACTGCATTTTAGTTGCACATGCTGCACTAGTATACTACTTCAATTTGCCTCAATTGCAAGCACAGAATGCCATTGAGAATTGCCACAACTATTTATCTCATGATAGATATTGGGCATGAAAAGTAGCTGAATTACACAATGTCTGAGAGTATTAATGATCTCTGTATGAAGGACACTAGGTAGGAAATGTGATGCCCCATTTCTGATGGGTTCCACACATCCTGTCCATACCTCCTGACAGGAGTTTTCCATCTGACTGTCATAGACTCTATGAATAGACCCATGGACCGCAGGTTGGCACATACCATTGTGAGGAAACCTGTCTTTACCTGATGAAATGCATGTATTTTAGTTATATTCTTTTGTTAGAAGAAGTGGTTCGTTGTCTTGTGCTATATGAGGTACCGTATCACAAGCAGTTGGTATCTACTACTGAGGGGCCCCACACAACCTGATAAGCTGTGGAGCCAAGAAACTTTAGAGGGGACACTACCAGGCCATGTAAGGTTAGGATACAGAATACATGTATGTGATTGGAAGACAGCCAGATATTGGAGGGGATGTGCTGGGGCATAAAATACTGTGTTCACTTTGTAATCATTGGAGAGAAAAATGAGAGAAATGGAAGGTCAACATCATAGACTCATGCTGAATAAAGATGGCTCTCCCCTGACTTCCGGTTGCATTTATTTTGTTCATGGATCAAACGTGGACAGAATCTAACACTCACTTTATACTTAATACCTGTATATTTTCTGTACATTTGTGAATTTTCCACTGCACATTTAGAATTGCCATATTTAATGCATTTGCATTAATTGCATACCTATACATTCCACTTGTATATACTTTGAAATGTTTCTGCATTCCTCTATTTGCACTTCTGGTTAGATGCGAACTGCATTTCGTTGTACTGTACTTGTACTGTTCAAAGAAAATAATGTTGAATCAAATCTAAAAAAAAGCACTTTGTGACAACTGCTGATAAATAAATGTGATTGATTGACTGTCACAAGTTATGTCAAGGTGGGCATAGTACATGCAATACTGTGATGGTAATTCTATCGATTAGAACTGTTTGGGAAGTATGTACAGAGACTAAATTATCTTGGCGCAGTTTAATTGCAAATAAAGAGTCAAAGTTAACAGAATATACAGAGAGGCATCTCTAAAAAAAACAGAACAATCATCCGCACTTATACAGTAAAAGGGGTGTGGTATGATACTGCACAGCTGTCCTGTGTCAACAATACATGATCCCTTTGTTCCATCTTTATCTAGGTTTTACCCAAATGGGCAGGCTTTCCACCCACCTTATCCAAGGGAACTAAGGACACTGTAGGCAAACTATTCAACTCTGAAGGGACACACACCATCTGGACAAAGAACAGATACACTGATGGTTTAAACAGATAGACAGATTGATGAGGACCCAATGATCTACTGGTACCATTCAATGATGACCATAAACAAATAGACAGGGACCAGATTCCCCTCTCCCACATTACTTTTCTTATTGAAACATGGGGATTCAGTACTTTAACCAGTGGATCAATGAATATAGAAAGGTTAGCTATACTTGCATTACACTTAATTTTGTTGATATCGAGTGGTTTTCGTCCGGGCCGTGGAACACTGGACCATCTCTATACCCTCTACGGGGTGCTGGAGGGTTCATGGGAGTTTGCCCAACCAATCCACATGTGTTTTGTGGATTTGGAGAAGGCATTCGACTGTGTCCCTCGCGTCATCCTGTGGAGAGTGCTTCGGGAATATGGGGTCCTGGGTCCTTTGCTAAGGGCTGTCAGGTCCCTGTATGACCGAAGCAGGAGGTTGGTCCGCATTGCCAGCAGTAAGTCAGACTTGTTCCCAGTGCATGTTGAACTCCGGCAGGGCTGCCCTTTGTCGCCGGTTCTGTTCGTACTTTTTATGGACAGAATTTCTAGGCGCAGCCAGGGGCCGGAGGGTGTCAGGTTTGGGGACCACACGATTTCGTCTCTGCTCTTTGCGGATGATGTTGTCGTGTTGGCCACTTCAAACCAGGAACTTCAGCATGCACTGGGACGGTTTGCAGCCGAGTTTGAAGTGGTGGGGATGAGAATCAGTACCTCCAAATCCGAGGCCATGGTCCTCAGTCGGAAAAGGGTGGCTTGCCCACTTCAGGTTGGTGGAGAGTGCCTCCCTCAAGTGGAGGAGTTTAAGTATCTAGGGGTCTTGTTCATGAGTGAGGGAAGGATGGAACGGGAGATTGACAGACGGATCGGTGCAGCTTCTGCAGTAATGCGGTCGATGTATCTGTCTGTCGTGGTGAAGAAAGAGCTGAGCCGCAAGGCGAAGCTCTCAAATTACCGGTCAATCTACGTTCCCACTCTCACCTATGGTCATGAGCTTTGGGTCATGACCGAAAGGACAAGATCCCGGATACAGGCGGCCGAAATTAGCTTTCTCCGCAGGGTGGCTGGGCGATCCCAGGGTGAAAAGCTTGGTCACCCGGGAGGAGCTCAGAGTAGAGCCGCTACTCCTCCACATCAAGAGGGGTCAGCTGAGGTGGCTTGGGCATCTGTTTCGGATGCCTCTGGAACGCCTTCCTGGGAAGGTGATCCGGGCCTGTCCCACCGGGATGAGACCCCGGGGAAGACCTAGGACACCCTGGAGGGACTATGTCTCCTGGATGGCCTGGGAATGCCTCGGTGTCCCCCCGGAAGAGCTGGAGGAAGTGTCTGGGGAGAGGGAAGTCTGGGCATCTCTGCTTAGACTGCTGCCCCCGCGACACGGCCCCGGATAAGCGGAAGAAAATGATGATGATGATGGAGTTCCAAAGCAGAGTTATAGGCACATGTGTTTTCTCCTTCCAATCAAAAACTGCTGCTAATATCAAAAGGGATTTGCTGGCACAATTAAGTGATTTTGGACTGTCCACAGATGAAAAAGATAAACTTGTGTTCGTAAGTGACCAAGCTGCTAATGTTCATGCAGCCCTGACACATTGGGCAGACATAAATTGCAGTGCATACATTCTTAACACAGAGCTTAAGCACACGTTTAAGAAGGGGGAGGATGAGGAGAATTTGAAACCAATCAATCAATCAAATTTATTTTATAAATCCCTTTTTACATCAACAGATGGCACAAATGGCTTTTACAAAAAACCTGGCCTTAAACCCCAAGGAGCAAACAACAGCAATGTTGAATTTGAGTGGCTAGGAAAAACTAAGAATGCCAAAATTTAGGAAGAAACCTAGAGAGGACCCAGGCTCAGAGGGGTGACCAGTCCTCTTCTGGCTGTGCCAGGTGAACATATTAAGACTACAATTGTAATAATTAATAGTCTAGATTCTATTTAAACTTAGTCCAGGTTGGAAGCATGACCAGATGGAAAAGGAAAGGGACAACACGGGGGAGGGGAGGTGTCAACACAGTGGCAGCTGAAATCTACAGGCATCGTCTCGATCTGCAACACAACCAGAAGGACTCAGGACAGGGAAAGCAACGGGCCCCCCAAGCCAGGTACTCCGCAGATGTGGGCCAGGACCTCATGCCATCCTAAGTTCAAAACGGAAGGATACAGCGAAAATTCAGAAAACACATTCCTCATATCAACAAGGTTTTATAGCGGAGAAGGGGAACTGACCCTTCTCCCCCAGCACAATAATATAGCAGCGTAAGACCTTGGGACTGAGACAGGGGGGTCCGGCAACATACTCGGCCCTTATTCAGGGTGGTTGCGGTTGGTGGGTGTCCCTTTGGTGGATGCTTGGCAATGTGGGTGGATTGATTTCCTGCCTGTCGGGGCTTCCATCAGATAGGGCCCTAAAAAATGAAATCTCACCTTGAACCATTTTTGCTTTGTTGCAGGATGCATTATCCTGCTGAAAGAGGCCAAAGCCTTTTGGGAATACCGTTGCCATGAAAAGGTACACATGGTCTGCAACAATGCTTAGCTAGGTGGTGCGTGTCAGTAGTTTATGTAGGGTATATTCTGTCAATATACAGGGCTTCCAGATTGATTTGACAGGTTGGCGGAACATCCGATTTGCTGGGTGGGACTTCCAGTGTGACGTATGGACTTCATGTATGACGTGTGTTAGTGCGGGACTTCCGGAATGACGTATGCATGTCCGGTGACTTTGTAATTCATGATTGCATTGATGTGTCCACGTTTGATGTTTTACCACAATTGATAAACACCCTGGACAAGTGCTATATCAGGGGCAAGATGTTTGGTGTTTAACAAAAGGGCGCCAGGGTTGCTATAACTCCGCAAAGTGCTACAACAGATGTCCTACAACCGGTGGGTGTTTACCTTTAATTTTTTATGGGATGATTGGCGTTGTCTGTGTATTTAAACCTCACAGACCCCGGTGATGGTTATTCAGTCTTGCCTGAGTTAACTTACCTACACATTACAAACCATGGCAAATTGTGCCAAGGCTAACAGCTTAACCACTGCTCAGCGAGTCGGAAATAGATAACAAATAGACAACAGAGATGCAATCAGTCTCTGGCATACATTCCAGTCTTGAAGAAATTGATGCAGAGTTTAACCCGAATCCATCAACTACACCGGGATATGTTGGCACGGGAGTGGAAGTTGGACGATGGACGGATCAGTGGATACATTTTCAACCCAGAGATACCGGAGGTTGCATTTTATGAATTACCCGAAGGCCAAGAGTTTAAGGCCAGTGTGACTGATAAAATGGTGGTTTATGGAACACCTTTCGGAAAGTGATTTATTTGGCCAAAACAGGGCACACATAGCACAGTAGATGTTTAAAGTATTCGAGGGAATGAAACAGTATGACTCTGTTAGATTGGAGCTATTTCCGGAAAATGTCAGCAGGTTACAATGTTTGATTCTGGAAAACGTTGTTGCGGATATTCTCCACAAAACATGCATTGGATATGAAGTGGACCACCCGAGCCAGTGAAGACATTCTTGTCTCGACCCACCTGATAATTATTTTGAGACCCATTATGATGACATTGTGGAGAAATCTTTAACACCATTTATGCATCAGGGTTTCATGTACCGATGACCGATGTTCACGTGGCCGCCAAGAACTTTCTACATTAGCTCAAGTTGGATCCAAACATCACACAGAGACTGAGTGAGAACAGGGATGAATACATGCATACATTTAATGAGGAAGCTGTATGCGATGCGGTAGCGTCTTGGTGCGACGAAAGCAAAGAGACTGCTGTCTAAGGATGGTTAACTTCAGTTGTCGTGTTTACATGTATATAAACAAATCCTATGTGGGTTTAGCAATTAAACAGTTGATGCGCAAAGCTTTCAAGAGTGGAATAGATGGTTGTAGCCCTTGTAATAACCAAGACTATGTCAGTATTAAGCATTTAAATAATCTGAACAAGCATATGGAAACGGTCAGGAACACATCTGATGATTGCCTGCAATTGTTGTCAAACAGTGTTGAATCAAATCCTCTAAACAACTTCAACACTACTGTTGTTTGCTCCTTGGGGTTTAAGGCCAGGTGTCTCTGTAAAGCACTTTGTGACAACTGCTTTTGTAAAAAGGGCTTTATAAATAAATTTGATTGATTGATTGCATGTATAAACTTCTAACATTTTCAAATGCTGACAACAAAGTCTTTAAATTTGGACACTTGTTATGTGGGTTTACGTATGTAACAGATGTTTGTGTGATAAAATTGTTGAGGAATGATGCTGTAGATGTAGATTTTCTAATCAGCAAAAGTCTGAATGTTTGTGTAACTTTTCTGAAATTCTTGGATGACGTGTAATTCCGAAGACTCAAATAAAACAATGTTAAACATGTATTACTTCTCATTATTGACCGAATGCTCTACGATGTCTGAACAGGTTATGAAAGGTATTTACTAAGACCTGGCAAACCCTGGTGCTTATGTGGGTAGACAGGGTTTAAAAAAAGACCAATCTTGGAGAAAACAAGGGAGATCCTCAAAAATGGCGAGGCAGATGACTGGCTACTCAGCCAGGTTACATACATGCTACACAGGCCTGTATCTATACATTTTCAAAGAAACAGTGTTAGTGTTCACGACATAAATTCACAATTTCAGCTGGATTTGGTTGACATGAGTGCTCATAGTTTGGAAAACAATAACATCAAATGAATGTTAACGTGCATAGATGAACTAAGGAAATACACCTGGATTTGTGTGCTGAGAAATAAAAGCGCTATTGAGGTAAAGCAAGCATTTGAAGACATATTAAAAAAATGTAAAAAAATCTTGCAACGCCTCTGTGTGTTGGCATGATAAAACATGATTTTGTGCGGGAGAATAGACGTACAGTCAATGAAATCTGGCAACCTTGCATACAGCACCACACCGGTCCTGACATCGCAGAGACGAGTATCGTCAGAGATACAAGTGGATCCTAGTTTTCTTTTACACCCAAGCATGTTAAAATATTTAAATAAAAAGTAATAACTTCTAACTACATCCAAGCCGCATCCATTTTTAAAAACTTTTCAGGTGACTTCTAGTATAGCCTACAATTACAGATTACTGGTGAAAAGATAATCAGATTAGGGTGTGTACTGTCACCAAAAACATTGGGCTCTATATGCAATATACAGTGAAAAAAATATACAATTGACATTTTTAAGTCACTAGGAATATGAATATATGAACGTGATATGAATATATGAACGTGATCAGCGACAGCAGCAGAGCCTAGTACAGATGAAGGAGGTCCAGAGAGGGAGATTAACGATATGGCGTCAAGGCAAGGATGGAGGAAAAATTATGTGACAAGGCTGTAATATATACAGCTTTTTATGCAAGTCTATATTAATAAGAACGTAGCATAACAACGAAAATAGACAACAATAATATTGGCTGCTATATAGCTGATGAGTGATTTCATATTTATTTTTAAATAACATGCTAATACAGGTGCTAGTCGTAAAATTAGAATATCATCAAAAAGTTGATTTATTCCAGTAATTCCATTAAAAAAGTGAAACTTGTATATTATATTCATTCATTACACATAGACTGATATATTTCAAATGTTTATTTCTTTTAATTGTGATGATTATAACTGACAACTATTGAAAATCCCAAATTCAGTATCTCAGAAAATTTGAATATTATTTAAGACCAATATAAAACTTTATATTGACCAATATAAAAATTTTTTTTTAAAATGTTGGCCAACTAAAATGTATGAACATGAAAAATATGAGCATGTACAGCACTCAATACTTAGTTGGGGCTCCTTTTGCCTGAATTACTGCAGCGTGGCATGGAGTCGATCAGTCTGTGGCACTGCTCAGGTGTTATGAGAGCCCAGGTTGCTCTGATAGTGGCCTTCAGCTCTTCTGCATTGTAGGGTCTGGCGTATCACATCTTCCTCTTCACAATACCCCATAGATTTTCTATATAGGGTTAAGGTCAGGCGAGTTTGCTGGCCAAATAAGAACAGGGATACCATGGTCCTTAAACCAGGTACTGGTAGCTTTGGCACTGTGTGCAGGTGCCATGTCCTGTTGAAAAATGAAATCTGCATCTCCATCAAGTTGGTCAGCAGCAGGAAGCATGAAGTGCTCTAAAACTTCCTGGTAGATGGCTGCGTTGACCTTGGACCTCAGAAAACACAGTGGACCAACACCAGCAGATGACATGGCACCCCAAACCATCACTGACTGTGGAAACTTTACACTGGACTTCAAGCAACAGGGATTATGTGCCTCTCCTCTCTTCCTCCAGACTCTGGGACCTTGATTTCCAAAGGAAATGAAAAATTAACTTTCATCAGAGAACAGAACTCAGCAGCAGTCCAGTCCTTTTTGTCTTTAGCCCAGGCGAGACGCTTCTGATGCTGTGTCTTGTTCAAGAGTGGCTTGACACAAGGAATGCGACAGCTGAAACCCATGTCTTGCATACGTCTGTGCGTGGTGGTTCTTGAAGCACTGACTCCAGCTGCAGTCCACTCTTTGTGAATCTCCCCCACATTTTTGAATGGGTTTTGTTTTACAATCCTCTCCAGGGTGCGGTTATCCCTATTGCTTGTACATTTTTTTCTACCACATCTTTTCCTTCCCTTTGCCTCTCTATTAATGTGCTTGGACACAGAGCTCTGTGAACAGCCAGCCTCTTTAGCTATGACCTTTTGTGTCTTGCCCTCCATGTGCAAGGTGTCAATGGTTGTCTTTTGGACAGCTGTCAAGTCAGCAGTCTTCCCCATGATTGTGTTGCCTACAGAACTAGACTGAGAGACCATTTAAAGGCCTTTGCAGGTGTTTTGGTTTAATTAGCTGATTAGAGTGTGGCACCAGGTGTCTTCAATATTGAAATTTTCTGAGATACTGAATTTGGGGTTTTCATTAGTTGTCAGTTATATGTATACATTATACAAGTTTCACTTTTTTAATGGAATTACTGAAATAAATTTGATGATATTCTAATTTTATGACCAGCACCTGTATATTTTGGTTGATATTAGGGGAGGACATTGCAGCGTGCATCAGCTGCTCACGTGGACATGGACAACTGGGCAGATTTAACACAAGGCAGATTTAATAGTTGTCTTTTTCAAATGTGTAGCCACATATTATATAAAGTATTTTGGTCGAGTGCGAGGGTTGGGGTACCTCCTTTGCCTAATTTTGAGCCAGGAAAACCTGTGTGTGTGTATGTATATCTATATAAATATACAAAAAAAATGTTTAACTGTAGTCTCATTGCATTGAGAGTGATATTGTGACCTACGTCCCTACAACTCCCATGAGCACTGCTTACATACAGTGTTTGATTTGTGTTAGGCCTATTGTCTTACCCCAGTGACTAACAGTGTGAACTAGATAGGCTACGATGTAGCACTGATAAACAAATAAAACATAATTTCCCAACAACAAAATGGTGGCTAGTGTAGATATATTGAGTGTATAAGTTAGTGAACTATTGTAAGCAATGAAGCGAAATATTAAGTGTTTGTAACATGAGCTAAAACTGAAGGTGCAAGTAGGAGAACAGGAAATCCTGTTCAAGCTGTTGCCGGGGAGAGAAAGATTTAGCATGTCTGTCTTTTGAGAAACAGGAAACAGGTTAAAGACACACACACATGTCTGACAGACAAGACAGAAACCACAAAAGGCAAGAGTATGCTTGCATTTATGCTTATAAGGTATAGAACTTAAATTGGACCAATGGCACACTTGCTTTGCTAACTTAACGCCTCTATCATTTGGGCGTATTTGAAGTATAAATAATGCTGTTGTGACTGTTGATCCTTAGACATTGTGGGGCGACACTCTGTCTCCAAAAGCTTTTGTAATAAACGAAATATATGAAACGATAATTGACCTGACTCCTGTGTGTTATTCTCCTATCCATCAAACCAACTCGGGGAAGTGATATACTTCAACACTAGTGAAAATGCTGAGTGGCTAGTAACTTTGGAAAACCACTAGCCACAATGGCTACTCAAGCGCTGAATACAATCAATCAATCAAATTTATTTATAAAGCCCTTTTTACAACAGCAGTTGTCACAAAGTGCTTTACAGAGACACCCGGCCTTAAACCCCAAGGAGCAAACAACAGTAGTGTTGAATTTCAGTGGCTAGGAAAAACTCCCTAAGGTCGAATTTTAGGAAGAAACCTAGAGAGGACCCAGGCTCAGAGGGGTGACCAGTCCTCTTCTGGCTGTGCCGGGTGAGATATTAAGAGTCCAATTGGAATAATAAATACATTTCTCTGGGCTAAATCCAGAGTCTATTTGATTTTAGACTAGGTCAGAAGTATGACCAGGTGGACAAGGACAGGGACAGCAACAGGCCCCCCAAACCAGGTAATCCGCAGGTGTGGACCAGGACCTCATCTCCTCCTAAAATTTAAAACTGGAGGAGACTAAGAAAAGTTAGTAGTAGATCCCTCATATCCCCCAGCACAATAATATAGCAGCGTAACACCTTGGAAACTGAGACGGGGGGTCCGGTGACACTGTGGCCCTACCCGGGGGAGGCCCCGGACAGGGCCCAACAGGCAGGAAATCAATCCAACCACATTGCCAGGCATCAACCAAAGGGACACCCACCAACCGCAACCTCCCTGAATGAGGCCCAGTATTGCTAGCAGCGTACAGCCTAATTGCACAAGTGTGCAACAGAGAGTCAACAACAAGCCAGTGACTCTTCCCCCGAAAGCCATTGGAGGGAGGGCATCCCAGTGGCGACGAGAGCCCACCTGGCAAGACAGCAAGGGTGGACAGTATCAAGCCTACTAGTCACCTTCACGCCACCGGGCCAGGCAACACCTAATTATAAACCGTGCTGTAGAGATGAGTTTTTAGTAGACACTTGAAAGTTTGCACTGAGTTTGCATTTCTAACCTTAATTGGCAGATCATTCCACAGGAGTGGAGCTCTATGAGAAAAGGCCCTGCCGCCAACTGTTTGTTTAGAAATTCTAGGTACAATTAAAAGGCCTGCATCTTGCGATCTAAGGTTACGTGTAGGTATGTATGGCTGGATCATTTCAGCAAGGTAAGTAGGAGCAAGTCCATGAAAATCCTTAAAATCAGCCCTAACCCTAACAGGCAGCCAATGTAAGGACGCCAGGACAGGAGTAATGTGTTCACATTTTTTTGTTCTAGTTAGGATTCTAGCAGCTTTGTGCAGCACTAATTGAAGTTTATTTATTAATTTGTCTGGATAACCAGAGAGAAGAGCATTGCAGTAATTTAATCTAGAAGTAACGAAAGCATGGATGAATTTTTCTGCATCAGTTTTTGATAGAAAGTTTCAAATTTTTTCAATGTTTCGAAGATGAAAATAAGCAACTCGTGAGACATATTTTATATGTTCTTCAAAGGAGAGGTCAGGGTCAAGGGTAACGGCAAGGTTTTTTACAGTTTTTTGGGATAAGACCATGCAGCCGTCGAGGTTCACAGCGAGATCTGCTAACAAAGCTCTTTGTTTTTTGGGTCCTAAAAGGAGAATTTCTGTTTTATTTGAGTTTAAGAGCAAGAAATTATCTGTCATCCATTTCCTAATATCTGAAACGCATGCTTCCAAAATAGCTAATTTAGGGGCGTCTCCGTGCTTCATTGAAATATATAACTGTGTCATCAGCATAACAGTGAAAGTTAATATTGTGATTTCGGATTACATCGCCCAGAGGGAGCATGTATAGTGAGAACAATAATGGGCCCAGAACCGAGCCTTGAGGAACTCCAAAGCAAACCTTTGACTTGTCAGAGGATATGCCATCCACACTAACAAACTGATATCTTTCAGATAAATAAGATTTAAACCAGGCTAGAACATGTCCCAATATGGGTTTTGTCACGATTGTAGATATGGAGACGGAGGCAAGCGCAGAAGTTCGAGGGTTTCCCCCTTTTATTAAACAAAAATAACGAAAGAACTAAACTGATAAGTCCCAAAAGTTCAATGGGTCCGTGGCGTAGGAGCACAGGAGCACGACAGGTGTACATACACATATACACGCACTGACCAACGATGACAAGGAGAAAAGGGCTGAACTAAATACACTGAGAAACGAGGAGAACAGAAACAGGTGGGGGCTAAACACAGGTGAACTGAATATACCGATTAACAGAAACAAGAACAAGAAAGACCCTACAAGGACAAGACAAGGACACACAGAAAACACGAAGTGGAATGGTCCCTTCCGGAAAGGGGCCACTACAACAAGGACACACAGAAAACACGAAGTGGAATGGTCCCTTCCGGAAGGTGATCAATAGTGTCAAAAGCAGCACTAAGATCAAGAAGCAACAGGACGGATGCGGAACCTTTGTCTGAGGCCATTAGAAGGTCATTTGTTACCTTCACGAGTGCAGTCTCAGTACTATGATGGGATCTAAAACCGGACTGGAGTTTTTCATAAATGTTTTTTGTCTTTAGGAAAGCATTCAGTTGTTGGGAAATTTTTGAGAGGAACGGGAGGTTCGATATTGGCCTATAATTGTTTAATATGTCGGGATCTAGATTAGATTTTTTTAGAAGAGGCTTAATTTCCACAATTTTTGGTGAGTTTGGTACGCATCCGGGGGAAAGGGAGCAATTTATTATGTTCAGCATTGGCTGACCTAGCACAGGAAATAACTCCTTAAGTAATTTTGTAGGAATCGGGTCTAGTTGAGAGTTTGTGGGTTTAGAACTCATTACATATTTGTAAAAATTCTAGTGTCCCCATTGACACCTGGTCAGGGAGGTTCAGGACATTTTTTGGACAACTGAGATTTTGAGGACCATAACTATTTAAGGAGTCAGTTATTTGTTTTCTAATGGTGACAATCTTTTCATCAAAGTAGTTCATGTATTCATTAAAACTAAAGTAAAGACCCACTTCACTTGCTAAGCTTTGCTTTTTTGTTAACTTTGCAACTGTATCAAAGAGACATTTTGGATTGTTTTTGTTCGCCTCAATCAGGTTGGAGAAATAAGCTGATCGAGCAGACGTGAGGGATTTTCGGTATTGTACTGTCTATCCAGGCTAGTCTAAATACTTCCAACTTGGTGGAGCGCCACTTTCGCTCCAATTTTCTGGAGGCTTGCTTAAGTGCTCTAGTATTGTCTGTGTACCAGGGAGCAAGTTTCTTGTTGCGTATTTTTTTAGTTTTTAGTGGTGCAACTGTGTCTAATGTATTTCTCAGTATTGAGTTTAGATCCTCGATTTGATCGTTTACAGATTTTTTTACTCGGCCGTTAATGAGCGAACTTGTAAGAATATCAAGGAATTTATTTGTAGTCCGAGAATTTATAGTACGGCTTTTGAAACTCATTGTTTGGGGGGCAAGTGGATTTCTTTTTTAACGGTAAATGTAATAAGACAGTGATCAGATAATCCAGGATTTTGGGGGTAAATTATTAGATTTATAAATATATCAATTTCTCGTGACAGGACTAAATCTAAGGTATGATTGTGGCAATGTGTTGGACCTGAGACATGTTGGATAAAACCCATTGAGTCAATTATGGTGTCACGTCTTCGAGGGCGGAACAAGGATGAGCAGGAGAACGGCGTACTGTTCACAGTCTTTTAATATGTTCGCGTACATGAATATAAGTGAGCGAAGCGTGACCCAGCTCTTTGGGCATACAGAGACAATTACAATTAAAGCTGCAAGCAGCATTTATCGGGGTTCAAGCTGTTAAGGCCTTTAAGCACCCAAACATCAAAAGACATTACATTTTATTTAGTAAGCATTTAACCACTGAAATAATAAATGGAAAAGTCCATTCACAGCCAATACAGGCATTGTAGCATTGGAAATGTACGTTTTTCAAAGCTTTTTGACAGTTATAGTTGCACCTATTGTCTGATCTCCACAAAACTCTGCATGCTTCTTCACTATGTTATGACACATATGCTCATCTATTTTTGTGAAGTTTGGGGTTTTTCTATGGGATTTATTGGCTTTTGAGTGTATTTTGTCCTGCCACTTGAATAAATTATCCTGTTCCAGCCAGGCAAATGGAAAAAATCGAGAGAGTCCAGAGAATCATCGTAGACCGAATTGGTTCCGAAAGGCCGAAAGTCCAGGTACTAGTTCGCGAAAGTAGGTTTTTAACATATTCGCGAATATTAAATGAACAGTTTGATTGACAGTAGTGGTTCGTGAGGCAAAGTTTTTCAGCATGAGGAGATCTATCAAGTGATATGCATTTTTTGACGAAATTTGTAACAACACGTGATTAGAGAACCTTAAAACTCGTTAGCGCCAACTAGTGGCCGATTTCTTTCAAAATTCTTACAGACCTCTAGGACCTTGTGCCAAACATGCCCACCAAGTTTCGTTCTGATCAGAGTATGTCAACCTGGTTTAATAGGTGCTCAAATCTCATTGGCCAATGGCGGCCATGTTTTTTGAGATACGCCAATATCCTCTTAGGCATACATGGCCCCTTGGGCAAAGACACTGCATACCAAATTTCAAGTAATTTGGACAAACGGTCAGGTGTCTATAAGTTTTTCATATTATTTTTCGTATTATAGCGCCACCATGTGGCCAATCGACGCAGTTTTTTTTTACTGTGACCTCAGACTGACTTCTAACACATGTATACCAAGGTTGGTGAAGTTTACTTAACTACTTCTTGAGTTATAGCCTTTTTAGTAAAATAGGCTCCTCCCACAACTTTAATTTTGCGCCCCCTAGCAACCATGAATCGAAATTTAAACTTTTTTTTGATAATTATTGATTTTCAGACTCCATAGAACATTTCTACACTGGTTTGGTTCCGATCGGGCAAAAATCCAGGGACTAGTTTGCAAAAGTAGGTTTTTGACAAAATTCTAAATGGCGGAAAATCTATCATGGCGGAAATGAAATCGGAGATATACGTTTTGTTCGTCTTGAGCCAAGGATTACAGGGATATAAGACACTTGAGTCTACGACATACGGTCTAGGAGTTATGACCACTTTCGCGCTTTAGGTCGCTATAGCGCCACCTATGGGCCAATCGGGCTCATATTTTGATAACCTCTCCTCGATTTTTGTACTACCATATGCCAAAGTTTCAAAGCTCCAGCTCTTACGGTTTGGGCTGCACGATGCGTTTTACGGCAGAATAATAATAATAAAAATCTGTACAATAACAATAGGGTTTCAGCACTTCGTGCTTGAACCCCTAATTAATAAATAGAAGGTATGTAAAATGATTTATCGGCCTGGTTAACTTTCATGAGTAAAACTTCGAAAGAATGAAACTCTGTGATATGTTTGAGAGTAAGTTTATATTTACTGTCATAAATATTAGCAACACCCCCTCCTTTTCGGGACGCACGAGGGATATGATCACTAGTATAACCAGGAGAAGAGGCCTCATTTAAGGCAGTGAATTCATTAGGATTTAGCCACTTTTTACATAAACCAATAGCATCTAGTTTATGATCAGAGGTTAATTAATTTACTGCAACTGCCTTTGGAGCAAGGGATCTAATATTTAGCAGTCCCATTTTGAGATGCGAAGTGATACAATCATTTTTATTTTTGACCGAGGTGGAGGAAGGCTTTATCTTAATAAGGTTGTTTTTGTTAGCACTACCTTGTTTAACTTTTCTCAGCCTGGAACGAGTCACAGTGGCAATAGGTAAAGCTGTACTAACTACTCTGGCTATGCTATTAACAGAATTCACTATGCTAGCAGGCTGGCTAACAGCCTGCAGCCTGACCTGCACCCTATCTCATGTTAAAGCTATAGGAGTGAGACTCCTGTCAATGTTCCTAGATAAAAGAAGAGCACCAATCCAGCTAGGATGGAGTCCGTCGCTCCTCAGCAGATCAGGCCTGGCCCTATTTCTGGGAGAGTCCCAAAAAGAAGGCCAGTTATCTACAAACTCTACTTCCTGCGACGGGCAGAACTCAGTTTTCAGCCAGCGATTGAGTTGCGCAAGTCTGCTGTAGAGCTCGTCACCACCCCTAGCTGGGAGGGGGCCAGAGACAATTACTCGATGCCGACACATCTTTCTAGCTAGTTTACACACTGATGCTATGTTCTGCTTCGTAACCTCTGACTGTTTCATCCTAACATCGTTGGTGCCAACGTGAATAACAATATCTCTGTACTCTCTATACTTGCCAGTTTTAGACTTCGCTAGCACCAACCCCCCCCCGGTAAACAATGTACGATCGCCGGCTGATTCTTTAGTCTAATACTGCGTGTAATGGAATCGCCGATGACCAAGGTTTTTCGTTTTTCAAGGCACTGGTAGAACATGCCTGCCGATCATTCCCCTCCGAAGACGGCTCGGGCCTTGACTCTGACTCCAGTGGGGAAAACCTGTTCAAAGTCTCATTTGGATTTAGCAACGATTCAGGTTTAAGTGGTCGACGGCATTTCTTCCCAGTGACCAAGAGAAAGTTATTGGGCGGCTGCAGGAGCTGTGCCGGGGGGCTAACAAAACTATCGTTTCTACCTGGTGGCACTGACCCAGATTTTTCTATTTCTACACTAGCATAATCCTTGCCTGACATTTGCGTCAGAAGCCGAGCCTCTAACTCTGCTATCTTCAACTTAAGACGAACATTCTCCTCCGTGTTGTTGCTACAACAATTACAGTGACAAGGCATTGTAATGATACTTAGCCTCAGGTGTTCAGGGGTGAGTAGTTCTGTTAATTATGTCCAAAAAGAGTCGCAGTGTAGAAAAGTTGGGTAAGAGGTCAACAGATAAATATTGCGTTGGTAAAAGTCTTAAAATAGAATTTTGACCAATTAATTTATATAGAGTAAATCCGAAAAAGTTTGGCAGGTAGCCAGGTAGGTAACAGCAAGCAGAGTACAGCACGTCAACAATCCCACAACATAAAACAATTTGATACAGGAAATGATGTCAAAGCGTGTATCATTGAGAGATTTAATAAAACCATCATCAGTCAATTAAGATGAAGCCTGCTGACATTTGTTAAGAAAATTTTAGACTAATTCTCAAGAAACTGTACGGTACAACAATGATGAGAAATGGTATTCAAAGTTACAAGTTCAGGGTTGGGGATACTGTGAGACTCTAAAAGTAGAGAGGGGCGTTTACCAAAGGCTATGAAAAAGGGTACACAGATTAATATATAACAATAACAGAATGCATTCCACAGGTTGGTGAACAGGAATTACTGAAAATAAACGTGGCTAAGGATAAAACTTTTAAAGTGGAATCAGAGAGTACAGAAAGGGAAGAAAATGTGAAATGGCTTGGTTGGCCTGAGAAATTCAACAGCTGGATAGCATCGAAACAGGTGCTTGACCTAGAAACTGGATAAAACTCTAGGATTTGCATGGTCACGTCATTTATAGTGACTGCGATCAGCATGAGTGTCGGCGGTTTCTACATAACGCTGCCCAGTAACTCGTCAAGACATGTCTATCAAAGCAATTAGAGTTCGAGCTATACCACAACATTTTCCAAAGGTATAGATTTGAAAGGTGATTGGGAAGTATCTTTGATAGAATTCCAATATGTTGAAGCGCGGGTTCTCAATAGCAAAACCACATCTGAAGAATGCAGCTAGGAATATAGTTGGCGATGTTGTCAACAATGTAATGTCACGACAAACAAAACAACAAAACAGTTCAGGATTGATGGTTATGACTCGAGGTGTTAGAAAGAGACCACCTGGTAGGAGGAGCCTTCCAAAGAGTAAAAAATGCAAGAATGAGACAAAAACAAGAGCCACGGTTAAAAGAAGACATACAGCTCGGACGACACTCAAAAGGAACACCGCAAAGTTCATTAAGAATATATTTTAGAAAGATGGCACTCCTACACCGTATGTCTGATGAATGTATGAAAACAGAGTTGGATTTATTCACAATTCCGTTCACACAGACATCTATTGAGAAAAATACTAACATTAATATACTGACCCTATCAGCAATATCAGACGCCACCCCTCTGGAGTTCTTATTGCCGGGAATGGCGAAGACTACGTTGATCTAAACAAACCCTAACCCTAACCCTATGTGTAAAAGTCACTAAACCGGATGGAATTAATATTGATGCCGGAGCACGTGTTGGAGATATCAACTATCCGATAGCCTCCCTATTTTCACAAGTGGATGTCTCCTTGGGTGATCGTTTAATTAGTCAGAGTAGCAACACATACCCCTACAAAGCCGTTATAGAGAGCATTCTGAATAATGGATGTGATATATTAAAGACATTAAAGTTTTCAGCTGGTTTGTTTTACAAGGACGCCGCAGGTCACATGGATGTTACGTACCCTGCAGGCGAGAATGATGGACTCACGAAAAAGGGTGCCTATTCAGCGGATAGTACCGCATTTGAAAATATTGGCCCTGTTCATAGCAATATCTTCTTTCAACAGAAACTCATGTTAAACGGCGTTGACATAAAGGTTAGGATGGTCCGTTGTAAAGATGAGTTCTGTATTATGGGGGCTGGGGATGTGTGTTATCGTTTGCATTTATTATCTGTGTCACTATTTGTCAAGAAAGTATCTGTTTCACCAGCCATGAAACTTGGACTCGCTCAAGCGCTACTCTCAACCACTGCCAAGTACCCAATTGAAAGGGGGGTCGCGTTTGCAACCAGGAAAACCTATTTTTAGGACCTTTGCCAAAATGTATTATCATCGGATTGGTGGAAAATGACAGTTTTACAGGAAGTTACACAAAAAAATCCATTTAATTTCAAACATTAGAATTTGGAGTTTATGGCTATGTATGTAGATAGTCAACAATTTCCTTTTGTAGTGGCTAAACTCTTCCGGATCTGTAATTAGCATTGTGTTCATAAGGTTAGTCCGCTCACCCATCTTACCCCAAAGACTATTCATTGCCAATTTAGCCAAAGATCGCCTAGCACTGTTTACAACAATGTTTTCCTTGTCAAGCTGCACACCCTCCTTTTCATGATATTCACGGATATACTGGTCTTTAGCATCATCGTCAACGACAGATGGGGGGAAGCCGCTAGCTTCCTGCTTGTGCTTCAGGAATGTTCTCATGTAATCTGCAAAAAAGATCATCTGATATCCTGGTGAAATCCCAGACTTCAAATATTTTCACAATGCGATAACCTTTCTCAACAGCCTTAACCAGCTCAATAGAAACCCAGGTACCAGTTAACTCCCACCTCCAGCAGAGCTTCGACTGGATCCCGAGGGAGGCTGGAGATATTGAGTCCGAGTGGACCATGTTCTCCACCGCCATTGTCGAAGCGGCCGCTTGGAGCTGTGGCCATAAGGTCTCCGGTGCCTGTCGAGGCGGCAATCCCTGAACACGGTGGTGGACACCGGAAGTAAGGGATGCTGTCAAGCAGATGAAGGAGTCCTATCAGGCCTGTTTGGCTTGTGGGACTCCTGAGGCAGCTGACGGGTACCAACAGGCCAAGCGGACTGCAGCCCGGGTGGTTGTGGAGGCAAAAACTCGGGCCTGGGAGGAGTTTGGTGAGGCCATGGAGAAGGACTATCGGCTGGCCTCGAAGAGATTCTGGCAAACCATCCGGCGCCTCAGGAGAGGGAAACAGTGCCCTACCAACGCTGTTTACAGTAGAGGTGGGCAGCTATTGACCTCAACTGGGGATGTCGTTGGGCGGTGGAAGGAGTACTTCGAGGATCTCCTCAATCCCGCTGTCACGTCTTCCATTGAGGAAGCAGAGGATGAGGGCTCAGAGGTGGACTCGTCCATCACCCGGGCTGAAGTCACCAAGGTGGTTAAGAAACTCCTCGGTGGCAAGGCACCGGGGGTGGATGAGATCCGCCCTGAGTACCTCAAGTCTCTGGATGTTGTGGGGCTGTCTTGGCTGACACGCCTGTGCAACATCGCGTGGCAGTCGGGGACAGTGCCTCTGGGATGGCAGACCGGGGTGGTGGTCCCTCTTTTTAAGAAGGGGGACCGGAGGGTGTGATCCAACTATAGGGGGACCACACTTCTCAGCCTCCCTAGGAAAGTCTATGCCAGGGTTCTGGAGAGGAGAATATAGTAGAACCTCGGATTCTGGAGGAACAGTGTGGTTTTCGTCCAGGCCGTGGAACTGTGCTTTTAGTGTAGCCTAAAACATTCATAATTTCTTTGTGTTACGAAGTTAGTTTCACATACCTTAAGAAGCTTGACGTGTGCTGCCAATATGTAGTGAGCTGGGAGAAAGGCCGAACCCCCGCTACGGTCACTTATTTAACCCTTGGACCATTTGAAATACGCCCCCCCAAAACAGCTTTTTACAGAATAAGAGATACTTATTAGTCAATTTACAAGAGACCCTCACAAAAACACATCCCAGTCCTGAATATATTACATTGCCTTACACCTGAATAAGAACCCCCCTGTCGAACAGTGCAGCTATGTCGAAAGCAAGGTTGCTTTAATCTAAACCATACCATGTTTGGATTCAAATTGAACATTATAACCTGGTTATAAACAATATAATACAATATTAAATATTTGTCACAATATATCACAACTTCATACAGATGTCTCTATTTGACTCCACACACAGGCACACGCACAACAACATCCTATTCAACAACTTTGCACGTAGTTCAGAACGACTGCTCAACCAACCAGCATGTTCATACAAACACACACACACAAACCCCATCGATTTGTCGACCTATGGCTGATGTGTATACAAATTATGGCTAGTCTCACCCAGAGTCCTTACAACATCTGATTAAACAACAGCTTGAGATGTACAGTGGGTAGAACAAGTATTTGATACACTGCCGATTTGGCAGGTTTTCCTACTTACAAAGCATGTAGAGGTCTGTAATTATTATCATAGGTACACTTCAACTGTGAGAGCCGGAATCTAAAGAATCTTTAAAAATCCAGAAAATTACATTGTATGATTTTTAAATAATTTATTTGCATTTAGCCAAATTGTTCAGGTGCTGTCTCGTTAAGAACAGTGGTACAACAATCTTCTGTTAGCCACGTTTCAGTGAGAAACATAAAATCTAGGTAGGTATTATAATGTAATTTACCAGGAATGATTTGTTGGTGAGAAATCTGATATTAAGTAAAGCCAGCTTAATAGATATAATAAGGGTTCCGGGACCATTAGGTTGACGTGTTACAGTTAACAGATTAGACAAGTTTGCTTTATAATTTGAATGCACACAATTCCTTCTATTTCTAATCAACACAGGAATAGCTTGTACTCAAAACAGACACATCACCATTATAATATTTTATTCTATATACAGGAGGTACCCGCGGAATGCATTCTGTTATTGAAAATGTTGATCTGTGTACCCTTTTTCATAGCCTTTGGTAAATGCCCCTCTCAACTTTGAGAGTCTCACAGTATCTCTAACTCGGAACTTGTAATTAGATTACCATTTCTCATCATTGTTGTACCATACAGGTTCTTGAGTCTAACACTAGTCTAACATTTTCTTCACAAACGTCAACAGGCTTCATCTTAATAGACCGATAGTAGCTATGGTTGTAACCATGAACTCAATCTTGAATAACTTCAACATAGCAATGAGTGTTGGCAGCTGTGAGATATAAGCATGCTCTTTTCAAACCCTCTCTACCCATATAAGCACCAGTGTTTGATGGGTTGTAGTAAATACTTTTCATAACCTGTTCAGACATCATAGAGCATTGGGTCAATAATTTCGAAGTAATACATGTTTAACATCATTTTATTTGAGTATTTTTATTTGGAATTACAAGTCATCCAATAATTTCAGAAAAGTTACACAAACATTCAGATTTCTGGTGATCAGAAAATCTGTAAAAATACAATCTATATCCACAGCTTCTTTACTCAGCAATTCTCACACAAAAATCTGTTATATAAGTAAACACACATAACAGGTGCCACATTTTAAAGTCTTTGTTGTAAGCATTTAAAAATGTTAGAAGTTTATACATTAAGTTGTTTAGAGCATTTGTTTCAACACCATTTGACAACAATTGTAGCCAATACTCAGATGTGTTCCTGACCGTTTCCATATTCTTGTTCAGATTATTAAAATTAAAATGCTTTATACTGACATGGTCTTGATCATTAATGTCAACAACCATCAACTCCACTCTTGATAGCTTTGTGCATCAACTGTTTAATCGTTAAAGCAACGTAGAATTTGTTCAGATACATGTAAACACGACAACTGAAGTTACCCATCTTTAGACAGCAGTTTCTTTGGGTTCATCGCACCAAGACGCTATTGCATCACATACAACTTCCTCATTACATTTATCCATGTATTCATCCCTATTTTCACTTAGTTTCTGTCTGATGTTTGGCTTTGACAAGAGTTTGTGCAGAAAGTTCTTAGCTGCCATGTGAACTTTGGTCAATGGTGCTGAAAACCAGCCTTGACCTGCACATGTTTCAGTCACAGTTGTTAAAACTGTCTCCACAACGTTGTCATAATGGGTCTGAAAGAAATTATCAGATGGGTCCGGATATGAATATCTTCTCTGGCTCGGGTGGTCAACTTAACATCGGATGCATGCTTTGTGGAGAATAGCTGCAACAACCATTTCTGGGATCATATCCAATATTGCCTTGATGATCTTTAAAACCTGCAGTGCAAGGCTTTTGTCCATTTTGTGATAACTCTTGTCAGCATTTGAAAGGTATGATAGATTAAGAGGTCATAGCTGAGCGCCAAGCTGGTCAAGCCAATGGTAGTTTCTTGGTGGGTATAATGGTGGAGTCGAGCCATCAGGGTCTGGGGTACCATAGCAGTGTTCAGTGGTGTCATCCAAGGTGTCACACAGCCAGTCCTCATCCTTGGGTTCTTCAAACTCTGTTTGGTTATTTTCTTGAGACATGTTTCGTAAAGTCTACCGGCTGCTTAATACAGGCAGACTCTCTTTTTTTATGCTGTGTTGAGGACTGTGTGGGGCTTCAGGGTTGTACGTCAGTCAAATAGTGCGCAGTCACACTGTAACACAACGATATTGTCAGGAAATAGTTCCAATCTAACAAAGTCATACTGTTTCATTCCATCAATTACTTTAAACAGTACATCTACCGTATTATGTGTGTCCTGTTTTGGGCCCAAATGAAACACTTTTTGAAAGGTGGACCATGAACTGGCATTAGAGACCATTTGTTCAGTCACACCAGCCTTAAACTCTTAGTCTTCAGATAATTCATAAAATGCAACCTCTGGTATCTCAGGGTGGAAAATGTATCCACTGATCCGCTTGCCTTCCAACTTCCACTCTTGTGCCAACATATCCTGGTGTAGTTGATGAATTTGGGGTAAACTCTGCCGACTTGCAGAGCAGTGGTTAAGCTGCTAGGTTTCCACAGTGTTTCACCCAAAATGTTGATAACTGCACAATTCGCTTTGGTTTGTTATGTGTATGTAAGTTTACCCATGCAAGACTGAATGACCTTCACCGGGGTCTGCGTGGTTTAAATACACAGACCACGCCAACCACCTATCGACATATAAAACATGAAAGGTTAACACCCACTAGTTGTAAGACATCTGTTGTAGCACTTATCGAAACATAAAATGCTGGGAAATTTAGCAATGCTGAACCCTGGTGCCCTTTTGTTAAACATCAAACATCTTGCCGCTGATGTAACGCTCATCAATTGCATGGGAATTTAACATTCCGGAACCCAAAGACCCATTTTTTAAGCATCAAATATCTCACTACTGTTATAACACTTGTCTGGAGTGTTTATCAATTGTTGTAAAACATCAAACTTGAACACAAGAATGCAATCATAAATTACAAAGTCACCGGGCATGCATACGTCATTCCGGAAGTTCCGCCCTAACACATGTCGCACAGAAAGTCCATACGTCACACAGAAAGTCCATACGTCACACAGGAAGCCCCACCCAGTCAACTGGTAGTTCTGCCTACCAAACCTGAAGTCTCGCCAATCTGTCAAATCATCAATTGTGATTCTGATTAGTGTTTTTGGGGAGGATCAACCCTTTAAGAGGTTGACTCTGAGTTTCAAAGGAAATCACAGAGGGAGCTCAACAAAGAGAATGTGCCGAGAAAGACAATTTTGAAAGAGCTTAACCAAATAAATGATCAACAAGCTTAGAAGAAGACATGAAAGATGCAGGCCACTGTTCTGGAATTTAAAACATAATTAACGGCTGAGATAAAAAGGGCAAACGAACTTACCTCAGTTCCTGAGGAAATTCCATCACACTTGCTTACTAAACATTTTTGCAAATAACATCTTCTGGTTTAAATCAGTAACAAACGACCTGTGATTCAACAGCAGTTTTAAGTCCTATTCAAAAGTTTTAAGAGCCCAAGCCCTGCCCACCAGCCCACAGTGCCCCTGCTGACAGGGCCCGTCTGCAGCCAGACGCTTCTCGTCCTTTGATACCCAACTGCCATCAGTTTCTACTTAATACTTTCTTTAAAGTACAATTTGTATACATGATGTATGCTTTTGTGCAGAAGTCCGTGGGTCTATTTTCTTTCCAAGAACAGTAACTTCCTGTGAGAGGAACTCGAAATGAATGATGGCACTATAAATAGTATGCAACTTTGGAACCGGGTTAAAACATTGCACTATGGGGAATGGGATGCTACTGAGTACTGAAGATTTGGGAATTTAGCAGATGATTGATGGGATTATCCCTGACGTTTATGTTTTTGTGGGAACATCCTTAAGGCGAAAAGGGGCTCTTGACACTCTCTCAAATCCACACATGAAGATACAAAGTGTGCGTTTGCACGTGTGGTTGTGTGTGTGAGCGTGAGAGAGAGTGTACACAGACGGTGTAAGTGAGAAAGTCAGCATCTGACAGTCTGGCAGTCTGTGTGTGTTCCAGGCTGTGGGAAATATACTTCTACATTCCAGACCTCACACCCCTGGAAACCAAGGACAAGCTTTATTTTCAGTCCCTCACCACATATTCACAACAGTTAAAGACAAATGGAACAGCCTTGTAAAGCTCACACAGAGTGCACAGTTTACACTCCAATTATTTTTATAGTCTCCTTTGAAAATCCTCTTTAACATAATGATCTCTAACAGACACAGAACAGAACTTGATAATACTCTTTATGTACTGTATATTCATCCCATTCTCTCAAACTATGCTTCTGCATATTTTTTGTTCACTTTCATAAAAGGGTCGAAAGTTCTACCTCCTTAAAATGTGTCTGTAGTTATGTGAATGGTGAAAAATAGAGAATCCTCTTCTGCTCATCACTCTTCCATCAATCCCATCATTTTGAGCACATCCCTCCTCTCTCCATCCTCTACCTTTCAGTGGTTGGAGTCTGAAATTAAAAACATACAAAATTGGACGTGGTCAAGAGCTTATGACACACATACAAACAAACTGTACATGAAGAAACACAAACTGTACATGAAGACATACACATACAGTGGATATAAAAATTCTACACACCAATGTTAAAATGGAATGAGACAAAGATAAATCATTTTAGTGATTTAGCAAATGCTAATTTTCAAAGTTACTTACAAATACACAACCTGGTAGTAATAGGTATAACTTATTAAAGTAGCTGAAATCAGTGCAGTAGGAAACAAAGCTACGAAGGCAAATGACACCATTAGCTCCTTCTCTAGTCCTTTCCAAAACATCACAAATGAATAAAAAGAATGCATAGGTTTTCAGTTTTTCAAAATGTTCAGTGATGTACTGTACTTACAAACAATATTCCTCCAGAGTCGTTGGAAATATCCCCATACAAATGTGTATCCATGTGTCCACATCTTTGAACACTTTTTTCAAGTGGCTAGAACCAAATGGCTGCTATGTGCCAATGTGTTTGAACAAAAGGTTTTTCCTGTGAAAGGTTTGAGACACCCATACAAGTGTGACCTTTATAGTGACAATGTGTGGTCAATCTGAATGTGATTGCACCCAATGGTGTCTTACAATTGTTGTGAATATTTTCACGAAGTATGTAGGAGAGTGGGATCTGGTATTTGTTAATGGTCATCATTGAATGGTATCAGTAGATCATTGGGTTCTCCATCAATCTGTCTATCTGTTTAAACCATCAGTGTCTGTTCTTTGCCCAGATGGTGTGTGTCCCTTCTGAGTTGAATAGGTCACCTACAATGTCATTAGTTCCTTGGGATAAGACGGGGGGCCAGCCTTTGGGTAAAACCTATGTATTGTTGTCATAAGACAGCTGTGCAGTATCTTACCACACCCCTTTTAACTGTAATAAGAACTCTGACTGTTCTATGGTTCCTCAGAGATTCCTCACAGGTTTAGTCTGTGAGCTTTTGACGTGTCTCTCTACATGCAAATAATGCTAATAGCAGAAACTGCTAATTATGCCAAGAGAATTATGTCTCTGTACTTATTCCTACAAGAGTTCCTATCGATGGAATTACCATCACAACAGTTAACACTTGACCATCATCACAGTATCATAACATGTCTTATAATGTATACAGTATGTGTGTGTGTCCTTTCGATTATTTTCTTGACCCGCGTAGACTCTCCCAACATGTCCAAAGTGGAGCAAAACGGCCTCCAGACGGCCTATTGCATCACCACATTCACAACAACGTAGTCCATTGAGCAATACGCGTCGGGGGCTATCACGGTCATCAGCAGGGGTGGCTACGTCGATTGTATGGAAATGTTCTCCACCGCAGTATCGCCTGGCGGGATGGGATGACGAAAAACTCCAAGGACTCCACCGCGATCGGCCTGGCAGAAGGCAGAGGCGGTCAGAGGGACGATCCATCCAACCTAAGCAAAAAAAAAACTACAACACAGAGATCAATAAACCCCATACAAACCTCCCTAAAGCTTCCATCAGTCACGACTTTCTACATACCGTAGCCTACGCCTTCCAAACAACTTTATTTATCTTCAACTCCCATATGTTGCCTCTTCCATATTCTTCCAATCTGCCCGGCAGGCCACGCATATACCACTGAATGAAAACGCCATTAACCGGAAAACCAAATAAATCCCAATTATACTTTTGTTCACATTTCCAAACACCACTGTTACGATATTTTAGCCGGTCCATCGCATGTACGAGGGGCTGTCAAAATGTACCACCGCACTAACCCATCATTAAATCCAGCAAACCTAAGAATACACATTCCCTTTGTTCTATCAATACCTAGGTTTTAACCAAGGGGCAGG
This sequence comes from Esox lucius, assembly GCF_011004845.1. Lineage (NCBI taxonomy): Eukaryota > Metazoa > Chordata > Actinopteri > Esociformes > Esocidae > Esox > Esox lucius. Next base: position 24,525,653 of record NC_047590.1, read on the forward strand.
CTGTCCTCCCCCACATTAAACCAAGGACCTTTCCAACTCTAAGGGACACACAGCATCTGGACAGAGAACAGATAGACAATTTATGGATAACCCAATGATCTTCTGAGACCATCCAATGATGACCATTAACAAACACCAGATCCACCTCTCCTACATTCCTTTTCTTATCTAAACATAGGAGTTTTACCTTTAACTAATAACCCATTTATTCATTGTTGTGAAAATTCTCAAACCTGATGCATTCTTAATGATTAAAGGACTGAGTCCCCTTGTTTAGATAAATAGATGAGTGTGGGAGAGGGGATCTGGTATATGTCTTAGGGGGCATTCTTGATTGGTCACAGTAGAGTATAGGGTTAATCATCTACCTATCTGTAGGTTGTCTTTATGTTCCCCTCAAGGGTTGAGAAAGTTAACCAGATGGGGGAAGACAACATGTCCCTTGTGTCAAGCCCAGGACATGTGATAGAACAAAGGGCATGTGTTTTATTGACATAGGACAGATGGGCAACAACTAACCACACCCCTTTTTCTATGTAATATATACGAGTAGTTAGTGTAGGGTATATTGTGTCAGAATGGTGATTTATGGCCCTAGGGGGCGGGACTTCCATATTGATGTGACAGGTGGGCGGGACATCCGGTTTGCATGGGTGGGACTTCCGGTATGACGTATGTTAGGGTGGGACTTCCTGTATGACGTATGTTAGGGTGGGACTTCCTGTATGACGTATGTTAGGGTGGGACTTCCTGTATGACGTATGTTAGGGTGGGACTTCCGGTATGACGTATGTTAGGGTGGGACTTCAGGAGTGACGTATGCATGTCCGGTGACTTTGTGATTTATGATTACATTGATGTGTCAGTGTTTGATGTTTTACAACGTCTGATTAGCAAACCAGACTAGTGTTATAACAGGTGGGCCATGTTTGATGATTAACAAATGGGGCTTAGGGTTCCGGAATGTTAAATTCCCAGGCAGTAAATAAGTGTTGTGTCAGCGGTAAGTTGTTTGGTGTACAGCAAATGGTGTTCGACAAATATAAAACCCTGGTGTTTTATCTTCTGACAAGTGTTGCAACAGCTGGCATACAAATGGTGTTTGTTAACCTTTCATGTTATATGGGTTGACTGGCGTGGTATGTGTATTTAAACCACGCTGACATCGGGGTTGGTCATTCAGTCTTGCCTGAGCGAACTTACCTACACATTACAAAACATGGAGGATTGTGCTGCTATCAATGTTTTGGGTGAAACACCGGTGAAAGCTAACAGCTTAAACGCAGCTCAGCGATTTGGTAAGAAATTGCAAATGGACCGCAGAGATGCAATCAACATGCCAGCCCCCGAAGAAACCGATGCAGAGTTTAACCCGAATCCATCAATTACACCCCGATATGGTGGCACAGGAGTGGAAATTGGACGATGGTCGGATCGGGGGATACATCTTCAACCCAGAGCAACCAGAGGTTGCATTTTATGAATTACCCGAAGGCCAAGTGTTTAAGGCTGGTGTGACTGATCAAATGGTTTTTAATGCCAGTTTATGGGCCACCTTTCGAAAAGTGTTTTATTTGGGGCCAAAACAAGGCCCACATAATACAGTAGATGTACTGTTTAAAGTTGTCGAGGGGCTGAAAGAGTATGACTCTGTCAGATTGGAGTTATTTCCGGAAAATATCAGCGGGTTAGTTTGTGACTGCGGACTGATCGACTGACCTAAGACCCCGAAGCCCCGCCTTAAGCCAACACCTTCATCAGCACAGCATAAAAACCGACAGACCGCCGGTGACATTCAAGCAGTCGGAAGATTTTACGAAACATGTCTCAAGATTACAACCAAGCGGTGATTGAAGAACCCAAGGCTGAGGACTGGCTGTGTGACGCCTGGGATGACAACGCTGAAGCCTTCTACGGAACCCCTGACCCAGACAGCTCGATTCCACCGGCATACCCAACAAGAAACTACCATTGGATTGACAGGGTTGGTGATCAACTAGGTCCTCTTAACCTGTCATACCTTTCAAATGCTAACAAGAGTTATCACTAAATGGACAAACAACTTGCACCAAAAATTTTCAAGATCATCAAAGCAACAATGGGTATGATTCTGGAAAACGTTGTTGGGGCTATTCTACACAAAGCATGCATCGGATGCGAAGTGGACCACCCGAGCCAGACAAGACATTCATGTCTCGAACCGCCTGAGTATTTTTTTTAGGCCCATTATGAAGACATTGTGGCGACAGTTTTAACACCGCGACTGAAACATGTGTTGGTCAAGGCTTTGAACGCATCTGGTTTTCACACACCGATGACTGATGTTCACGAGGCCGCTGAGAACTTTCTGCACAAGCTCAAGTTGGAGCCGAACATCACACAGAGACTGAGTGAGAACAGGGATGAGTACATGGACAAATTTAATGAGGATGTTGTATGCGACGCAGCGGGGTCATGGTATGATGAAAGCAAAGAGTCTGTTGTCTAAGGCCAGGGTAGCTTCAATTCTCATGTTAACATGTATATAAACAAAGACTATGAGAAATCTGAATGTTTGTGTAACTTTTCTGAATATATTGGTTGTGTAATTTCGAAAACTCAAATAAAACAATGTTAAACATGTATTAATTCTCATTATTGCTCGAACACTCTACGATGTCTGAACAGGTTATGAAAAGTATTTACTATGACCCGGCAAACCCTGGTGCTTATGTGGGTAGAGAGGGTTTGAAAAGAGCATACTTGGAAAAAACCGGGGAGATCCTCAAAAATGGTGAGGCCGATGACTGGCTGCTCGCCCAGGATGCATACACGCTACACAGGCCTGTAGCTATACATCTTAAAAGAAATAGAGTTATTGTTCATGATATAAATTCACAATTTCAGCTGGATTTGGTTGACATGAGTGCTTACAGCGTGGAAAACAATAACATGAAATTTATGTTAACATGCATAGATGTATTAAGCAAATACGCATGGATTCGCGTGCTGAGAAATAAAAGCGCTATAGAGGTAAAGCGAGCATTTGAAGACATATTAAAAGAAGGAAGAACACCACAAAAAGTCCAAACGGACAAGGGGAAGGAGTTTTTTAATTCACATTTTGAAATGTTGATGAAGAAGTACAACATAAAACATTTTGCTACAGGAAATGATGTCAAAGCGAGTATCGTTGAGAGATTTAATAAAACAATTAAATCACGAATGTGGAGGTATCTGACAGCAGCCAACACCCACCGCTATGTTGAGGTTATTCAAGATTTAGTTTGTGGGTACAACCATAGCTACCATCGGTCTATTAAGATGAAGCCTGCTGACGTTTGAAGAAAATGTTAGATTAGTTCTCAAGAACCTGTATGGCACAACATTAACGAGAAATGGTAATCAAAGCTACAAGTTCCAGGTTGGGGATACTGTGAGACTCTCAAAGCTGAGAGGTGCGTTTACAAAAGGCTATGAAAAAGGGTACACAGATGAATATTTTACAATAACAGAATGCATTCCTCGGGTACCTCCTGTATATAGAATAAAAGATTACGATGGTGATGTGATAGTTGGGACCTTTTATGAACAGGAATTGCTGAAAATAATCGTGGCCAAGGATAAAACTTTTAAAGTGGAAGCAGTTTTGAATGAGAAAGTACAGAAAGGGAGGAAAATGTGTCTTGTGAAGTGGCTTGGTTGACCTGAGAAATTCAACAGCTGGATACCATCGGAACAGGTGGTTGACCTAGAAACTGGATAAAACTCCAGGGTTTACAGGATCACGTCATTTACATTGACTGCGATCAGCATGGGTGACGGTGGCTTCTACATAACGCTGCCCAGTAACTCATCGAGACATGTCTATCCAAGCAACACGAGTTCGTGCTATACCACTAAATTTGCCAAAGGTATAGATTTGAAAGGCGATTGGGAAGTATCTTTGATAGAGTTCCAATACCCGCATACGTGGAAAACTTTTACACGGGGCGAAAACGCATTTGAACTACTTGACTTGAAAAACGACAAAACTTGGAAATATGAACTCGACACCGGTTATTACAGCAGCATATTAAAACTAGTGATAGAGCTCAACAGTCATATAAAAACTCATGGTTTATCGGTGGGGTACGATGAATTAAAAAATAGAGTGTTTCTAAAAGGTGAGCCCCAGTTCAGTTTGAAATTTAGCGCAAAACTGGAACAGATATTGGGGTTAAAACCAGGCGAGCGGCGGTCCACCACATGGTACGGAACATACCCCACAGATATTCTGGCAGGGTTTAACACCCTATACATCTACACAGATATAATTGATTATCAATGTGTTGGTGACAGTCATGTCCCACTGCTGCGAACTGTACATATTACAGGGAGAAAGAATGAAGTTGTCACAGTGACGTACGACAAGCCACACTACGTACCTCTAAGTAAGAGACAATTTGATGAGATCTGTATTGAAGTAAAATCTGATCAAAACCAGCTGGTTTCATTTGTAGTGGGGAAGGTGATTGCAAAATTACACTTCAGACCCATCAAACAATCTTTTAGAGTTTAAGATGCAGATGCAGAAGCTCTATGATGATCCTCAAAGGTATGTTGAATACTACACAACATAGGCCGGTAACGGTTTACCAGGGTATCATGGTAGCTCAGCAATGTATGGGGCCGGTCTAGGGGGCCTTTTCCGAGGGCTTTTCCGGATGGCAATACCTTTGTTGAAGCGCGGGTTCTCCATAGCAAAACCACATCTGAAGAGTGCGGCTAGGAATATAGTCGCCGATGTTGTCAACAGTGTTATGTCACGACAAACAAAACAGCAGGATGGTTCAGGATTAATGGTTATGTCTCGAGGTGTTAGAAAGAGACCACCTGGTAGGCGGAGCCTACCCAAGAGTAAAAAACGCAAGAATGAGACAAAAACAAGAGCCAAGGTTAAAAGAGGACATACACCCCGGAGGACACTCAAAGGGAACACGACAAATCTGATTAAGAATATATTTTAGAGAGATGGCACTCCTACACCATATGTCTGGCGAATGTATGAAGACAGAGTTGGATTTATTCACAGTTCCATTCACACAGACATCTATTGAGAAAAATACATACATTGAAATACCGACCCTATCAGCAATATCAGATGCAGCCCCTCTGGAGTTCTTTATTGCCGGGAATGGCGAAGACTACGTTGATCTAAACAATACTTTGCTGTACCTACGTGTAAAAATCACTAAACCGGACGGAACTAATATTGATGCCGGAGCACGTGTTGGGGTTATCAACTATCCGATAGCCACCCTATTTTCACAAATGGATGTCTCCTTGGGTGATCGTTTAATTAGCCAGAGTAGCAACACATACCCCTACAGAGCCGTTATAGAGAGCATTCTGAATTATGGATGTGATACATTAAAGACACAGTTTTCAGCTGGGTTGTTTTACAAGGATGCCGCAGGTCACATGGATGTTACGGACCCTGCAGGCGAGAACGATGGACTTACGAAAAGGGCAGTCTATTCGGCGGATAGCACAACATTTGAAATGATCGGCCCTGTTCATAGCGATATCTTCTTTCAAGAGAAACTTATGTTAAACGGCGTTGACATAAAGGTTAGGATGGTGCGCGGTAAAGATGAGTTCTGCCTTATGGGGGTCGGGGATGTGCGTTATCGTTTGCATATACTATCAGCATCACTATTTGTCAAGAAAGTGTCTGTTTCGCCAGCCGTGAAACTTGGACACGCTCAAGCGCTACTCTCAACCAATGCCAAGTACCCAATTGAAAGAGTGTGTATGAAGACATTTAGTTTACCGGCTGGGGGTCGTGTTTGTAACCAGGAAAACCTATTTTTAGGACCTCTGCCAAAATGTATTGTAATAGGATTGGTGGACAATGACAGTTTTACCGGAAGTTACACAAATAATCCATTTAATTTCAAACATTATAATTTGGAGTTTATGGCTATGTATGTAGATGGTCAGCAATTTCCTAGCAAACCATTCCAACCAAATTACACAACAGGGTCAGCAGTGCGTGAATTTTACCAATTGGCCTTAGCTTCAGGAAAACACCTAAAGGACCAAGCCTTGGCTATTGACAGGTCGGACTTCTTACACGGCTATGCCCTTTATGCATTCAACTGCGCGCCAGATGAGGAATGTGGTCAGCACATATCCTTGATCAAGTCAGGGAATGTACGACTTGAGATGAGGTTCAGACAACCACTACCCCACACAATTAATTTAGTTGTTTATTCAATCTTTGACTCCATTATCGAAGTGTCAAACCGGCGACAAGTCATGGTTGACTACTATTAGGAGAACGGTGTGGAAATGAATACCGCAGAGTTGACCAGTGTGGTGAACCAATTTTCATCTAGGACCCATTTCTATGGTGTGCTGGCAAGTGACCAACTACCTAGGGTGCCTGTCCGAGATGTTGCATCAATGATGATTGTTAATACACACCCAAGCAATCAACCTGGGGAGCACTGGCTGGCTGTTTACATAACGGATGATGGCATTGGAAGGTTTTATGACAGTTTTGGAAACCCCCCGGATTTTACATATTTTCCCAAGTCAATCAAGGCCTTTCTGAAAACCTGTGAGAATGTGGAATACAGTTCAAAACAAGTACAGGACCTGGTTTCAACCATGTGTGGACAGCATTGTTTGTTCTTTCTCTTTCTAATGACAAAAGGTCTGAGTTATAAAGATTTTATGTCTTTTTATGCTGATGATTTACGAGAAAATGATGCCCTAGTCTCAAAGTTTGTAGCTAAGATGTACCAGAGTCAGCGTGATAAGCAAATGTTTAATTGCATACAACATGCTCAATCTTGTGAAACGTTTAATTTGTGCCATGGTTGTTGAAGAAATAGAAAAGCCAATCACGTGTTTGTCAACTTTATTATTCAAAAATAAAACCATTTGTAAAACCACATCAATGTTTACATATTATTTTTCATACAACATTTATTCAAGATAAAACAAACATACAATGTATCACAAATCAAATAAAAACATTAAAATGGAAGCCATTTTGCGGGGTCCGTGGTATGAGGTTCAAAGAAAGCTTTGGTTGTTTGAAAACCAGTTGCTGGTGGTGTGGCTAAATCATCCATTGTGTCACCAGACTTTTGTCAATACAAATTGATTTTACGTCTTACATGCGCATTTGGAATAGTTGTAAAAGGCATGTTGAGACATGCCATGGCCTCTAAAAACACACCCCACCCCAACGGTCTTCTATCGTCAGCAATTTTATTGGTAGCTGTCACACTTTTAACAAGATCCAATAGGTGCGAGCCCTTGATTATCTCTCCTTTGAAAACGAATTCACCATTTGAATTCCATGAAGTCAAATCTTTAGACCTGTGCATTCTATTAGGAATATATTCAACATTCTTTCTACGCTTCACAGGCACATTATCCAAAATTTCATCAACAAGGTCCACATTTCGGTCAACAGTTTTGCTTATTCTCAGTCACGTTTACTACAGCAGACCCGGTCTCAGACCCAGGTAGACTTAAAGTCAGGGTGTTTGTATCAAGCTCCCCCTGGCGCACAACAGTCAAAAATCTCTGTAAAATGGCAGAGTATCTTTTAGCTTTCTCATGTAAATCCATATCAGGGTTCAACAGTATATTGCGAATTGATGAGTCCAAATCATTCTCAACAGATTGTCTTACATCGGTGCTAGTCGTTTTGGATTCTCGCAGTTTTTCCAACTGATGTTGTGGCACCAGAAACATTTTCTGAGCATGCTCCATGTTGTTTAACCCTGTCTCGATGCAATTAGACTGGTTAAGAATGGAACTGCAACACTTAGTAACGGCAGTAGAAAACCTCCAGATTGGTTGATGGTTTTTCTTTTCCGTGCAACTGAAGTGTTCTTTCTAGACATGTATATAATTTTGGCTTTTTGTCTCTTTACTTTTCGGAGCTGCGACTTGGTTAAGGGTATATTACCGCGCCTTAGATTAAGCGCTATTTCACAGAGTGATAGAATGAGGTCGGTGGATGCTGATTCTAAAATAACTTTTCGTTGACTTGCCGGTGCCTTAAATATCATTTTCAAAAGTGGTAAATTTCCACGAATGCGTTTAGACATGATCAAACTTTCTTAGGAACGTACACGACAGGCCAATCCCCTGAAAATAACCCTGTTCTCAGACGGTAGTCTTCTGGTGTTGTAGCTTTAAAGTCAATAAGTAAATAACCAAAAGGCGGATGTGTTGCATCTTTAAAACTCTCCATGAAGAATCGAGAAAGACCGGGGTATATCTGTCTGCCTAAAATACTAATCTGCTGATTGTCGCGGGGGTTTTTAAACAAGATGAGGTAGTTTGTGTTCAAGTTAATAGTTCTACTAGATTTGCCTTTAACAAACATGTTTTGGACGAGGTAAATTGCACTCAGGTTACGGTGGTGTGAATATTGTGTGAAAACTCGCTCCATCTCCAAACTCTCTGATGCACTTTTCATTAAATCGTCAATAATTAAAAGGTTGTTTTTCTGAATCGGTAGCAGATTGTCATCACACAGCGATGTTGGTAGACCTTCTATGAAATGTATCTCCCTTACTTTCAACAGTTCGTCATACAGCGGTTGCCAACATGAATAAACCCAGACGATATTTTGAATTTCTTTGGAGAATACAACCTCTGCATTATCCAACAACATCTTCACAAAATATGTTTTACCAGAGTTACTGGGGCCACTAATGACACAGCTGAACGGGTGTTGTAGTCGCGGGTCAAAACCGCTATCCATCCTAGACTGTGGTTTAGTACCCATAAGGCCTTGTGCTGTAATCAGGGAGCAGTACACGCTTGTTGTACACAACTCTGAAACGCTTAGACACTACTCGGTTTTTCAACGTGAATGTTCTTTTATCTCTAGCAATTGTGTCTGCATTAGCAAGGACATGATCATCATCACCGCCCTCACCCCGTACAAAGTTGTCAACCAGTCGTGTCAGCGTCTCCAAATTAACAATGGTTGTGTTGTAGCTGTTGAGCGTAATGCCTTTTGTTTTGAGACAGGTCAGACCTTTAACGGTTTTGTAACCGTATGTCTTTGGCCCACCACTAACAAATTGAGCTATGCTGTCACCATCCGGTAACTCATCAGTCAAGTCACCCAAGAATGGGCCCAGTAGGGGGACCCAATCCCCATGGCGTGTGACAAAGATCACGGAATCAGTGTCTGTGTAGAGTACACGTCTATCCAACTTTTCCAAGAGTGAATACAACTCGAGTCTAGCATAAGCTGTTGTGAACGCGGCAATAAATATGTTGCCGTTACGTGGTTTGATTGGTGTCTGTTTTGTGTAACGCCACTGTACCATCGCAACAGTGTCTGAGATGAACGAGAAATAACCAACATCTATTTCACTGGAAAAAAGGTAGTGGCTAAACTCCTCCGGATCTGTAATTAACATTGTGTTCATAAGGTTAGTCCGCTCACCCATCTTACCCCAAAGACTATTCATTGCCAATTTAGCTAAAGATCGCCTAGCACTGTTTACAACAATGTTTTCCTTGTCAAGCTGCACACCCTCCTTTTCATGATATTCACGGATATACCGGTCTTTAGCCTCATCGTCAACCACAGATGGTGGGAAGCCACTAGCTTCCTGCTTGTGCTTCAGGAATGTTCTCATGTAATCTGCAAAAAGATCATCTGATGTCCTGGTGAAATCCCAGATTTCAAATATTTCCACAATGCGTTAACCTTTCTCAATAGCTTTAACCAGCTCAATAGAAACCCAGGTACCGGTTAAAGATCTTTCTGAATCAGTATGTGAACAATCAGTTACCTGGTTTTCAGACTCTGCACATAATCTACACAATGGAAAGAACAGCTTACCGCCAACCCTGTGTGGTAAAACGGGGTGATAAAGGCCTTTCGGTGGACACACTGTAGCCTTAACAATACCAAAGTAAGTGTCTAGGGGTTTGAAATCTCGAAAGATTATGTCTGGATGCCCAATCAGATAAGTCTTTGTCTTGTTGTAGAATGGGTAAAGACTACAGACATCGTTATACTGAATAGTCTCCCCTTCTCAAGCCGTAAACTTCAGATGAATCGCATTAGTACGACCACCAAAAAGAGCATCCCGACGGTCAAGGCGCTCTGGAGAACCAAAGGTCTTCAAGAAAGCTTTGACATCTGCGGATGTGTTTTTAAGCCAGTTCCACTCACACTCCCATATGTATTGAACATGTCCGTTGTGTTGTTCTTTCAAAGCCTCTAGCTTTGTCAACCATTGCTGGTGCATCAACCCATACTGAATCTTGGTCATTGGATTGATGCTGGTTGAACAATGACACTTTGGGTGACCGTGCCAGAAACAACCTAGAAATTCATAGACCGTGCTAAAACCATCACGTTCAGCATAACCATCAACGTAGTAGGGACCGATTTTCACTTCACCCCTGTTCAGGGCGTGCTGTATTGATATATTCTTATCGGAGGCCACATATTCAAGCCACTGTATTGAGCTGTTTGAGAATGTCTTCTGACAATGGTTGTAGTTGTCTGAGGGGACCAATGCAATGGTGTCCTTGGTGAGGAATCTGTTGCAAAAGACTTTCATGCAAGCCGAAGCAATCGTAATTGACCGGAATGGGTCAACACCACCACACTCCAGGAACTCGAGTCTGTAGCGCATACAACCCTCTCTCAAGATGACCACATCATTCACGCAGTAAGCCTTTATTTCATCCTGCATGACAAAGGGGTCTGCGGAAACAGTTGCATACCATTGCAAAAACTCATCTTTTTCTTTAGCCATCATGGTATTCACGCCATAGTAATGCGGTTCCGGATGGGGGCCAACATAGTTCTCATTCTCCTTGATGTTAAATTTGTAAGGAAAGTAGCCTTTTTTCGAATCCTTAAAACCCATAGCACGTGGCAAGGCTGACAGCTTCATAGGTAGAAAGCAATGACTATCAATGTATCTCTGATTGAATGTGCTGTCTGTAAAAATCATGAGCTTGCTACCATTAGCAATAAGTGTCGTGCCAATACCATTGTTAGCAAGGTACTGCATCAAGATGTAACCATCGAAACCTTTAGAGTTGTGTGCTATAAATGTGTAGTCATTATATTTCGGTTGCCTAAACTTTTGAAAAAAAGCAGTGACACAACCATCTCCGGCTGAACCCCACGTCTTGTTATCAAAGCTTATTGCACACACAAAATTTGCAGTGTGTACACCATTCACCGGATTGGCAATAGTCTCAAAATCATAAAATATGTAGCGCTCACTGGTGTCCTCGGGCTTGGAGGGTTTTATAAAACACTGATGATTCATTTCAAAAGCCAGATCCACATTACAATTGGGGCACATGTTAGCAATGCACCGGTGTGCTTTATAGTTGGTAATACTGACATTGTAATAGCGACCACAATCGACACAGTATTTCTTCTGGTCACACCTGCTAACCCAACGATCCACACTTTTGTGGTGCTTCAAACGTTTATGCTGGCTATAACAAAAATCTGAATAACATATCCTTTTACAGTCAGGGCACTGCTTTGTGTTACAGGGTTGGGTATGACAATCTTCATGAAAACAGACACTACAGCTATGTTTACAACCATGATCACCACGTGTGTTGAAACCGGTATAGCACCAGTCACAAACATAAGACACACCCAGAAAACCCTTCAGATTCATGATACCGTAGAAATGGTTATCGTGTAAGTACATAAAGACAGTTCTAGGGTGGGTTTCCTTGCTGTTTTGAAACTTGGTAAAGTGACCATCCTGTGTTCGGTGAAAGACAACAATTTTACACCCTGTCATTTCTTTAACGCTAAACCAGCCCCCTTATGTAGCTCACGACCACTAACCAGGGCCTCGGGATATGTGTACTGCGGGTTCAACATACCCATCAAACAAACAGAAAAGCACGTAGAATCATTATTCACAGCCACATATAAATGTCTTCTTTTTTTATTGATAATCTGATCTATCAACAATGTTTGAGCTTTACGTCGTGGGGCACCACCCTCACGGTTTTTGACAATTTGTACCACCAGTTCTAGTGATTCATCAATCATAAGCTCCGTATTACTCTGCATAACACTTTCAAGTAAATTACCAAACGTGCGTTCATTATATTCATCCGCTCTCATGGTCACATGTACGGGATCTATCAGAGATTCACCAATCAACTCAATCTGCAGACGATCACCGGGCCCTTGTACAAAGACTGAGGCTCTAACAATCAAAGTATCCAAGCCTGCCATAATACTTGTGTAGAATGTGCCAAAATCACCAACTTCACCAGTATTTTGTAAATTTATAAACTGTCGTAATTCAACATTGTCAAACGCATTACGCTGTATAACTCTAACATCGCCATCACTGCACTGAGTTTGCATCAGAGAGCTCGAAGGAGTGTCAACTAGATCGTGTGAAAAATGGGGGCTACTAAGCTCGGTTAACAAGCCTTGTATCTGAGGATTATTGTGCGCATCGCTGTGTAACAAAGTAGCGGTTGGTTCATTTGTATTTTGGGGTATGGTCGATTGATTATTTGTAAAGGTTGTTGGCTGTTCCGTGTCTGGACTGTCGTTAGCATTATCTTTCGCCATTTCTCTGGTTTAACGTGTAAATAAGAATCCACTTTTCAGATTTAAATATTCTAACTCAAACATACATTTACATACAGCGCAGTTTTGAAGAGTTGGCTGTATTACCTTCAGTTTTCAAGCCTGAAAGAAAACAAAAATCCCCTCACGCTGTGCAGCCACAAGGAAGGGTGTCCGTAACTGACCCCATTGTGGTAATGTACTTTGTATCATCACCCGGCTGTCCTCAATCTGTTGGAATATAGAATGTTGTACCAAGGGTCAGTATGCATAGTCATAATTGTTAATAACACTTTAGAACAAGACTAAAAATGTCTGTAAATAATTAAACTTACACAAAGTATCTGCTCAGGTTGTGTAAGATCAAGTCCAACTGACGCAGATGCCGGTCACTTGAACTAAATACAAATAGGATTAACAAGCGTATACAGGTAATTAAAGCTGATTAACAATAATGTCAAAAGTCTACTTACCAAGATTTGGAGGTCCAAAAATGTGTTTACCAAACACGGTCGGTGTTCAAATCCGCTCAACTTAAACCGGAGATTTAAACAGGCAATATGAAATACAGCTAAAAATGAATGGATTGCGCAATCGTAAAATTGATTTACAAATTCTTCAAATAAAATAACTTGTACTTACAACAGAAACTATATACTCCACGCTTGAAACACCAGCTGTCTTTTGCGGATGCTGCGGGGTTTAATTACTGTCTTCACATCGCAGCCGGGGCTCCTCCAGCAAGTCACGCCTCTTAACTTTGTCATTGGTTACATGTCATCGTTCTTCGCGTTAGATTCAAATTGTGTTAGAACTATACATGCTGCAATGATACAAATTCAGGATAAAACTTAACTATTTAGTTCTGATTTTTGTAGCCACTTGGCAACCAAATATATTGCTATATCACGTCTGGTAGAACAGCCGTTGTTGAAGTATAACACTTCCCCGAGTTGGTTTGTTGGAAAGGAGAATAAAACACAGGGAGTCAGGGCAATTACCGTAGTTATACGTCCATTTATTACAGAAGCTTCTGGAGACACGTGTCGCCGCACAATGTCTAAGGATCAACATTCAAAACATCATTTTTATACTTCTACTACGCCCAAAAAGATAGAGGCGTTAACTTACAAAGTGTGTGCCATTGGCCCAATCCCAGTTTTATTCCTTATAGGATAACTGCAAGTATCTTCTTGTCTCCTCCTGGTATCTGTCTGGCCTGTCAGACTATGTGTGTGTGTCTCTGACCTGTGACCTGTTTCTCACAAAACAGACATACTAAATCTTTCTATCCCCGGCAACCGCTTGAACAGGGTTTCCTATTCTCCTACTTGCTCCTTCAGTTTCGGTTCATATTACAGACATTTAATAATTTGTTTCATTGGTTACAACAGCTTATAACAGTTCACTAACTTATATAATCAATACATCTACATTGGTTACAACAGCTTATAACAGTTCACTAACTTATACAATCACTACATCTACAATTCCCCCTTTTGATCTCTCCCCAGAGAGATCACCCCTATTCGCCAAGCTCCAGTTCTCCCGGGTCATGCTGCTCCAGTAGAGGCATCAGCATCCCTGGTGGCGGTCCTGGTGCCTTCTCAATGGCTGTAGAAATCACTCTCATGGCAAGCCCTCTTATGCATGGGATACAACAACACCCACAAGTAACCATTATAGCACCAAATGTAGAAAGCGATAAAAGAACAGACATTATCAAACCTTTCCACTGGCCGAACATCGAGATCATCCATTCCTCCAGCGGATTATCTATCCCAGAATGCTCGTATGCGACCCCTTGACATAGTCCAATTCAATTCCCCAAATTTCCTCAAACAGGTGTCCTCAGGTGGTGTCGCTGACCTCTTCGCTGGGGGAATGAAGACCCAATGCCAACCTGGGAAACCTGTAACAACACACAACACACATATCATTATTCTACCAATTCCCATATACCACTTCATTCTACTATCATCTCCCCAGACCTTTCTCTGTAACCCTGTCATCTTGGTACGAGTGGTATGAGCCACTCGGTGTCCTATACCCCCTTTAGTTACAGTATTTTTCAGTTCTTTCCCCTAAGAGTCTATTCCCCTGGCGCCGTCCTCTGTCTCCTTCACTCGCTCGTGGTCCCGCAGTGTCCTGTGGTCCGCTCCTGGCACCGGTCCGGCTGGTGTTGGTCCTTCTTCCGTCCACGCTGGGGAAAGCTCCTCCTTCCCGGTTTGGATGAGGTCCTTTAGCGACCTTCCTGGCTCCTGCGCTGGTGTACACTGGTTCCAATGGTACCACGTCTCTCCTTTGTCCCTCAGGCGGACCGCATGACTCGTTCTCTCGACCACCTGATGAGGACCCGTCCACCTTGGCTCCGACCACTTTCGCTTGATGATCTTCAGCAACACCCACTCCGCCTGGGGCAGGTTCTGGTCCAGCGGGTGCAGGTCCCTCCGTTCTCCGGCTCTGTTGGTGAATTCTGAAACGAGAGCTCGCAATTCATCAAAATACATTCTGTGATCTTTGGGCCACTTTTCCCCTTCCGGGACCGCAGGCCCCGCGGCTGGTCCTGGAAACTGTCTTCTGGCCACCCTGTGAACATGTCCACACACACTAACATGTAGTGGCACCCCCGTACAGTTTCCCCCATGTCAGTGTAGTCTATCACTATCTCTTGTCCAGGTCTCGTCGTCATGGGGAACGCCCCCATCTCAGGTTTGATCGTCGGTTTTGGGTTGTGGTGTGTGCAGATGGTGCATGTCCTAGTGTAGTTACGTACCATGTCTACCATAAACGGGTTCCTCAACATCTGTGCTGGCCCTACATGGCCCAACCCGTGGGCTTCTGCAAATTTATCTCCCCGCATGGCTGGTGGAAGTATTACTCTACCGTCTGGCCCTCTCCAGAGCCCGCTCGTCTCTGTTGCTCCTCTCTGTTGCCAAATTGTTTTCTCTTGTGGGGAAGCCCCCTTTTGATGTCTCACTAGCTCGTCTCTCTCAGAGCCTTCTCCCCCCTTTTTCTGAAACAGGACCCCGTTCATGACTCATCCTGTTTCAGAAAAATCTAGAAAAAAGGTGTTGTGTAGTCTGGTATGGCCAGATCAGCTGCGGTGGCTAGTTGTTGTTTCAGCAAAATGAAGTCCTTGTCGGCCGGGCAAGTCCAATTGAGAGTGGCTTTAAGTTTACGCATTCTCTGCTCCTTAACTAGCGCTCTAAGTGGCTCTGTGAGCCCTGAATAGTTTGGGATGTAATTGCGGCTGTACCCCGTGAGCCCCAGGAATGATAACATTTCCTGAACCGTAGTGGGTTTAGGATGGTGGAGGCTGGTTATGCGGTGAGCTGGGGAATGCCCCGCTCCCTTCTGCGAGATTACTCTGCCCAGAAAGGAGACCTGCGTCCTTACCAGCTGTAGCTTTTCTTTTGACACCTTGAACCCTTTCTCAGCCAGTCTGGTGAGGACCGTCATTGTAGCTTGGATGCAGGCGGCCACCGTTGGGGCCGCCATTGTCGCCCCTATGTGTGAAAGAAAAAATATCACGAAGTTCCTCTGCTAGTGGGAGACAGAAAAAACATTAGCCAGGTCAATGCAGGTGAACCATTTTTACATCTTACAGCTGTGTGAGTACCATACGTTTGGCGCCTGAGGGAGTGTCCAATCAGTGCATTCGACCGCCCTTTTAACCATGGGCCCCAGGTCTTTTGCTTGGTGTTTAGGATGCAGTGCCAGTGACACATGTGGGAAGGACTCCTCCGCCATCATGTACCACTGATCCTGCTCCTCTGTCAACTGTACATCTGCCGCTACCCCTTCAGGGCCTACATATATGAATTTAGACCCGACCTGCCACGTGTCCCCACACACTACATCCCCAAACCCCTCTCTATACACCTCATCGCCCTGCCGATCATAAAATAGGGTTACATGTGGGGGGTCTGGCGGAGGAAAGTACGGCTCGAGGAGGGAGACCCACGGCCTCCACTTGAAGTCGATGTCCCGTCTGGTAACGTGACAGTTAGTCCATCTGGAGAACACAAGATATTAGCCCCCAGTTTTATCAACAAGTCTCTCCCCAATAAGTTCACTGGTGTGTTTGCTGACACCACATACGGATGGCTGAGGGCCTGTTTACCCAGTATCGTTTTAAGAGGAAATGTCACTGGCAAAGTCTGTCCCACTCCTTCAAACCCCACAACTTCCACTGTCTTGGAGGATAGTAGTCCTGTGACGGGAGGGGCGGTGATGGTGGAAAAAGTGGCACCTGTGTCAACCAGAAAGGGGAAGTCCTTCCCGTCGACATTCAGGGACAGCATAGGGTCTGCCCTTCCCCCGCTGTCCCCCCCCCCCCCCTGTAGACCGTCACTCCTGGTCCCACCCTCCCTCCTAAGAGAGTGGGTATTGGCCAGGTGCACTAGGTGGTGGGACGGCGTGTGGGTTGGGAACTGGAGCTGCCCCTTGGTTTGGGTATCCTCTGCCCCCTGCAGTGTTCTGTGGGCAGTTTCTGGACCAGTGGTTCGGGTCACCACACGTAAAGCAGACTCCGTACTGGACTTGGGCTCCTGGAGCCCCTCTACCTCTACCCCGCCCCCTCCCCCTACCATAACCTCCCCTCGGAGTCCCTGGTCGATAGGGTGCGGTGAATGCCCCCCGGCCACCGTGAGGTTGGGGTGCCCATGTGGGAACAGGGTATAAATCGGGTGTGTCAGGTTCTCCTGAGCCTAGGGCTGCCATCTGTCTGTGTTTCTTTTTCCCTTCATTGAGCCTCCCTTTGGCTTCACCCAGCTGTAAGCGCAACAGGTTCTCTTTCAGTCCCTGTATCTGTTTGTCTTTCTCTGTCTCCTCATCTTTTGCCCTCTGTAAATGATGTACTATGTGTCTTTCCCATACGTGTGATTCACTACCCGGCAAGTCAGGATTTGCCATCATTGCCTCTTTTATTTTCTCTGGAGGTCCCTCTAAGACCGCCCTTCTAAACCACTCCTGCTGCAGACCCCCCTTCCCCGGGTGGTGCCCTGTGTGTTTGGCCCATGTGTCCTTACATGCTTCTAGATACTGTCTAGGGTGTTGCTCTTTTTCCCAAGGTAACTTGGGCATCGGGGCCCCAGCGGGCAAGGGAAATCGTTCCCTCAGGGCCGTGGCTATGCGCCCGACCACCTGACTGAAAGGAGTGTCGTCAGGGCTCCGCCTAGTGGCGGCCCCTTTTTCTATCTCAGTCATAGCCTGGGCGGACATGGCTCGGGCGGCTACTGCCCTCCAGTCCCCCAGTGCCAACATTTGACCAGCTGTGAGTTTATCAAATTGTGACAACCATAGTCCACCTCCCTCTCCCATCGGGGGTAATTTATCTACCAGTGCCTGTACGTGTCCCAGCTCCAATGGTTTATATCGCGGTTCTCCGCCTCCCACTCTAAAGAGAGGCAGCTGAAACCCAGCACAACCAGCTTCCCCTGCTTGTGACCGCGTATACATTTTATTTTGAGTCTTTTGAATTGATTCTACTGTGTCATGGTGTAGTTTATGTTCTGGTGGGGGCGTACGCGGCAGAGGGTATACGTCTACGTCTCCCTTACTCCCGTCTCCACTACTGTCTGTGTCGGGGTCTTCGTCTGAGTCAGTCCATCTCCCTACTGCTTTGCCCGTGAGTACCACCCGTCCTCTATGTGAATTCCCTTTTTTCTGCCTAATTCTGGTCCTTCTTACTGTGTCACTATCGTCCGACCCCAACCTTGAGTCCTCACCTAACCTGCCTTTAGTACGGCCTGATCTTTTCTTTATGGCCCCTGTAATCTCCTCTTGTTTATTCTTTCCTAGTCGTCTCCCCTTCTCGCTCCTCTTTCTCTGCCCTTGCCTTGAACGGTTTCACCTCCCCCTCAGTGTCTGTCTCGCTCTCTGACTCCGCCTTCCTACTTAATTTTCTCTTATCTTGCTTTCCTGTGAATTGAGTTATGGGCTTGCTGTTCTGTGTGTCTAAAGACAATATCCCACTCTCTAAACATAACGCTGGATATAATGGTACACGGTACCATGCACCACCAGGTCATCTTCATATGCTGGGGGTTCTATCTCTCCTCCCTTTTTCTCCTTAATTTTCTGTCCCTTTTTCTCTTTGTTCACATGGTCTACGCCCTGACACCACACTGCTAATTTACACCATTCTTTTCTGTGCTTTTCCCATTCCTTCTCCTTTTCTCTATATCTCCCTCTCTTGACCAAATTGGCTGTTTCCTTCTTGTCTCTAACTCTATCTCGATTTTTAGAACACTCCTTCTCCTTATTCCACAAAATAACATGTAATGATCTCCTTTCCTCCATCCTTAATCCTGCATCACTCACCACTTGTCGCAATTTCTCTTCTATCCCTTCTTTTTCTTTCTGAATTGGGTCCATCCTGCCTACAACAGTCATTACATTTGCCACCTGTATCCCCAATTGTTTCCACTTTCCCGTGCCTGGACACCGCCCATCGTCATCAACTTCTCTCTCACACTCCCCGTCCATTTCAACCTGACTTACGTTACTGTGAGTCCCAGACTCAGAATAATTAACAAATGATTAACGGGTACCTGACCCAACACTTTTGGGACTCAAACCCAGTTTTCTTATAAAGAATTTGGGGAGCTCTAAAACTCCCCGGGACTCCAACCCAGATACAGAATTTGGGGAGTTCTAAACCTCCCCGGGACTCTAACCCAGATACAGAATTTGGGGAGTTCTAAAACTCCCCGGGACTCTAACCCAGATACAGAATTTGGGGAGTTATAAAACTCCCCGGGACTCTAACCCAGATATAGAATTTGGGGAGTTATAAAACTCCCCGGGACTCTAACCCAGATACAGAATTTGGGGAGTTCTAAACCTCCCCGGGACTCTAACCCAGATACAGAATTTGGGGAGTTCTAAAACTCCCCGGGACTCCAACCCAGATACAGAATTTGGGGAGTTCCAAAACTCCCCGGGACTCTAACCCAGATACAGAATTTGGGGAGTTCTAAAACTCCCCGGGACTCTAACCCAGATACAGAATTTGGGGAGTTCCAAAACTCCCCGGGACTCTAACCCAGATACAGAATTTGGGGAGTTCCAAAACTCCCCGGGA
The DNA here is from genome assembly GCF_011004845.1 of Esox lucius. NCBI lineage: Eukaryota > Metazoa > Chordata > Actinopteri > Esociformes > Esocidae > Esox > Esox lucius. Next base: position 24,545,338 of record NC_047590.1, read on the forward strand.
CTCTAACCCAGATACAGAATTTGGGGAGTTCCAAAACTCCCCGGGACTCTAACCCAGATACAGAATTTGGGGAGTTCTAAACCTCCCCGGGACTCTAACCCAGATACAGAATTTGGGGAGTTCTAAAACTCCCCGGGACTCTAACCCAGATACAGAATTTGGGGAGTTCCAAAACTCCCCGGGACTCTAACCCAGATACAGAATTTGGGGAGTTCTAAAACTCCCCGGGACTCTAACCCAGATACAGAATTTGGGGAGTTCTAAAACTCCCCGGGACTCTAACCCAGATGAACCTTTACACACAATAAATACTTCGAGGTGCCCCTAAGTCCTCGGGCCTCTAACCCGACTGGTTGCCGAGACTCTAACTCGCAACTCTCCACCGTCCCCGTCGGGAAGTGGCGTAGGGTAGTCAACCCTAGAACGATTAACGGGCCTCTAACCCGACTTACAGTGAGACTCTAACTCACACACCGGTAGCGGGCCTCTAACCCGACTTACAGTGAGACTCTAACTCACACACCGGTAACGGGCCTCTAACCCGACTTATAGTGAGACTCTAACTCACAGACCGTTCCCCTGACCCCCTGAATTTAAACCAGTCTCCCAATACGTTTTCCACAGGTCCACAATTTAGTTCATAGCCAATATGCAGATTTAGATATAACAGGCTCTGCTTACCTTTATCATGAGCCGGCTCGGAACCTGTGAATCTCGCGTAGGTTGTCTGGACAAGATCGAATTCCTTCTCCTCTTTCCAATCCCGGACGAGCCCCCAAATTGTTGAAGTATAACACTTCCCCGAGTTGGTTTGTTGGAAAGGAGAATAAAACACAGGGAGTCAGGGCAATTACCGTATTTATACGTCCATTTATTACAGAAGCTTCTGGAGACACGTGTCGCCGCACAATGTCTAAGGATCAACATTCAAAACATCATTTTTATACTTCTACTACGCCCAAAAAGATAGAGGCGTTAACTTACAAAGTGTGTGCCATTGGCCCAATCCCAGTTTTATTCCTTATAGGATAACTGCAAGTATCTTCTTGTCTCCTCCTGGTATCTGTCTGGCCTGTCAGACTATGTGTGTGTGTCTCTGACCTGTGACCTGTTTCTCACAAAACAGACATACTAAATCTTTCTATCCCCGGCAACCACTTGAACAGGGTTTCCTATTCTCCTACTTGCTCCTTCAGTTTCGGTTCATATTACAGACATTTAATAATTTGTTTCATTGGTTACAACAGCTTATAACAGTTCACTAACTTATATAATCAATACATCTACATTGGTTACAACAGCTTATAACAGTTCACTAACTTATACAATCACTACATCTACACCGTTCTCGTTAATTTTCGCGGCTCAGCCGTGACACACGTCATATAATTGTATATATTAACGATAAACTCATCTGCTTACATATAAACGCTTGCTATTGTCACCATATCGATATTATTCAGTTCAACATTTAACAAACACAGGACCATAATGCAGCAATACAAAATCAGATTTCACGAGTTGTTCATTAAGAGAATGCAGCACATCTTCACCCGGAAGTGACAGCATAACCCCATACTAACACAAATACTATAGTATTTTTTTATTAACCAACGTTGCCTATTATTAAACATTTCTGCCAATGTGTAGAAAACAATCTTGCGTTGATCTCTGTTGTACAATTTCAAAAGACGCCTTTACGAATGTTTTAATTACCTGAAATAACCTATCCTTACCTGTCAACGATTCCCCGTTGTTCATGCAAATTTATACGCGACCTTGCTGGTAACTTTGTAACGTTTTGCCATATAATGCAACTTAGAAGTTAATGCTGACTTAACAATTTTTATTACAAAACTCAACATTGCTCATACATACACTTGTTTTTATTTATAACAATATTTTAAAAACCCCCAACCACGACACAATCTACCTTTGCGAAATGTGTGGTTGGCCCTGGGCCATGGATGCTCCTTCAAAATTAAAGCGTTGCTCATGCGATGTTAATTTGCTGTAATTCTGTGTTGGACTACAAACCGTGAGACACGGGATGGTTTCTAACCTGCATATACTACAGTTTGTATTAGTGGTTATTTAGGGACCATTACTACTGGGCAGATATAACCTTGAAGCCCATCTCTTGTTAAAATGAATATTGGGCTGAAAACTATCCGAACTCGTAAGTCCCGTCCCATCCCCTTCTTTATATCTTACAGAAAAACACGTCTCTCACGTGTAACTCTGTGTTTGTGGAAAAACACCATGTTACAACCACATTGCAAAACATGGAAGTTTACATCTGTACCACAAGGCATTGGAACCCTGGCCCCCTTTCGTTTAACACCAAACACCATACCGCTGACACAACACTTATTTACTGCCTGGGAATTTAACATTCCGGAACCCTAAACCCCATTTGTTAATCATCAAACATAGCCCACCTGTTATAACACTAGTCTGGTTTGCTCATCAGACGTTGTAAAACATCAAACACTGACACATCAATGTAATCATAAATCACAAAGTCACCGGACATGCATACGTCACTCCTGAAGTCCCACCCTAACATACGTCATACCGGAAGTCCCACCCTAACATACGTCATACCGGAAGTCCCACCCTAACATACGTCATAACGGAAGTCCCACCCTACAAACCGGATGTCCCGCCCACCTGTCACATCAATATGGAAGTCCCGCCCCCCAGGGCCATAAATCACCATTCTGACACAATATACCCTACACTAACTACTTATACGGATTGTGCATGTATTGTTAGAGACTCCACGGACAATTATGTTTGTAAGTGGTTGACGCGTCTCTCTTATTTGCAAATAATAATTAATAAACTGTTTAATTGTGCCTAGAGAATTTAGTCTCTGTACTTCCTTTTTTAAGAGTTCTGATCGATAGAATTACCATCACAACATGTATAGGACTAAGTGTACATCAGTTCAAGAATTTCCATAACAGTTAAACACTTGAATTATATTTTTGTTTAGGATTACTGTGGCATATTGTACTGTATCAAAGAAATCTGGTGGTAAAAAGAGATTTTTTATTTTAAGACATTTTTATTGATGCAGTCTTCAGGAAATATTTGTGCTGAAAAGTAGCATCAATGACGCAATAAGTAATGTTCACTTAGTAAAAGTCTGCCATTAGCTTATATAACTGTTAACTTAATCAACAGGTACATTTCCAGTCAAATAATTGTATTTCAGTTGAAATTATTACAATCAACGAAAAGGAAGAGATTCATGTGTGAAGACCTATAATTAAATACATTATCAGAAATAACAATCAATCACAGCAAAATGGAATCAAACACAGCAACATAGCAATCCATGAATGGATTATAGTAGACAATATTCCTCCGATTTTAATGTTTTGCTCGGGCCAAATAAATACAGATGCAGGCTTGAATAATAGCAGTTTCAGGCGGGTGTCGACGTTCTCACAGATGGCCATTCTTATTTTTTATTTTATGTTTTTGTCGCACTGCAACTTGCCGCGGTATACCGCAGTATAACAAGGCATGCCTTGTCGAGGATCACCCCCTTGGTGCTGGAATTAGATAAGCAACATCTGTAAGGTAGGATTTTTTATGAGAATGTTTTTGTCTCCACAAGGATATAAAGCTTTCTAAAATGTGTGTTGAACATGTTTTGCTATATAGGGAACAAAAACATCCCAAAACTTTGGATAAATCTGAAAAAAGTGACAAAAAAAACGTGTTACGTTTAGGTTTAAGGTTAGGTATTGGGGCAAGGTTAGGTTTATGCATTAAAGTTAGGTTATTGTCAGGTTAGGGTTAGGTAGAGTTTAAGGATAGATTTAGGGTAAGGTTTAGGGTTAGGATTAGTGAATGTCAGATTTTTTAAGGGTAATCAACTTTGGTGACCACTTTAGATTGCTTAATCAATGTGTGTGTGTGTGCGTGCGTTCATGGACAGATCACCTTGGCTCCAGCTGAAATGACACTTGATGAGACCTTTTCAGCTTCTCTGATCTGTTCCACCCAAATCTCTTTCCCCTCGTACCCAGGGATGGGCATATTGTTCTTCTGACACTGCTCTCCCTGCCCTTTCCTTCCATAGGGCCCTTTGTGCTCTCATCAGCGCCCTTCTTGGGGAAGAGGAAGCAGAGCCAAGCCCTCATCATATGGAAAAATAGTACATGATCTCTTTGTCCTCTATTGTTCAGCTAATAACTTTCCCTCATGATCACTGTTTTCACACTTGATCACACCCATTACCTTAATCCTTCTTGTCACAAAGCAAGCAGCCAGTCCTATTATCCTACTACTGTCTTTTGCAAAAGGGTCTGGCTGTGCAGGGCACAGTCAGCCGGGGAACTGTGGGCTGGTGGTCAGGGCTTTGGTACTGTGGACTCAAGTGAGTTAACGTGTTACAGACGCATTACAGTATGAGCAAGACATTACTGGGTTGAGTCCATTCTATTTTAGACTGACTTTGCTACAAAAACCATGTGTGAAAGCTATTTTGCAAAATCTGCTGATGTAAAAAGGCTCTTTAACCCCCTGAGGACGGATTAGGCGGTAGCGCCCACGCCTTGGGCGTATTTGCATAACAATTACATAGTATTACATATTTTCAAAACAGTTTGTGATAGAGAGATTCTGTTTTCTTTGCTGTTTCCACAAGCTTCCAATGAAAACGCAGATGCGCTTTGTGTTTACATGGCACATTTCCTTGTTGTCGTCATCCTGTCCAAATGCAGCCAAACCGTTGTGCACCTGACCAATGGATGGGCTGTTGGGTGACAGCATCCAATGGAAGGCTGTTGCTATGCAGAATCGTTTATTTTACCCAATCAGGGGAAGGTATCTGATATTTATTTGATGAAATTATAAGTTTGCTGGGTGGGACATAAGTTTCGTTTTCTGACTGTAGAAGAAGTTATAGCAGTATGTCAGCTTAGCTAGCATGCTAACTTAGCATTAGCGAACGTTTTAGCGTTGTGTCCTTGCATAACGCTAAAGTGTCAAAAAGACAAAGAAAGGATATGTGTTTTCAACAGTTTTAGAAGTATTATTATTAGTACAAAATGGCAAAACGAAAAAAAACATTTACTAAATCTAGTCATAGTCTGTTACGGTTATCAAATGCTGGATAGCTGAGTTACTGGACAACAAAGGACGAATGCTAACAACGGGCTAATGCTAACGCACAGTCTGGTAAGTAATGTCTAATAACCTATTTATCATGAAATAATGTAATACAAATGTGATCATTATAGATATTGTCTGCTTTGCGTATTTGGAATGGGAGATCTGTTCCACATGGCTGTGTGTGGTCTGAATTCAATCATAAATAGAAAAATTATCATAATCATATTGTTCTGTATGCACATAAGGTGAATTATTTAATTGTTCTGTTCACTTTTATTGTGATACAATGCATATTTGTGTAAGAAACGGGTTTGAAAAGTATTTTTGGAATGGCAGAACAGTTCCACAAGGCTGTTTGTGGTCTGATTTCAAGGATAAATAGTGTCAAAAATGTGTTGGACAAAAGGCAAATTATTTAATTTTTCTGTTCACAATTATTGTGAAGCCTTTTCTGACACAAATGTGCATTGTGTTTGCACAGAACATTTGTATTGGGAGTATCACTCCTTATGGGTGTGTTATGGTCAGAATTCAATGATATATAGAAAAAATCTGTATCCGCGACCCGATACCGGATAAGTGGGTGAAGATGAGAGATGAGATGATTTCGCTTATGAAATTATTTACTTTATTGTGCATTTTTCCCTAAAACTCTACCTTATAAGAACATTAACATGCATGCTTATATTAGCTGAGGTACTTTGGAATAATTTGATGCCAAATACACAATGATCGATTTACATTACATATGGTTTATAAGCCCAAATATAAAAGTAGTTTAAAGCGTAGTACTCAGAGGGTTAAAAAGTATTTGAATTATTGACATTTGCCCGTGCCCTTTGTAGCTGTAGCAGTTCAACAGTAATTGTTTTGAGTTTGAAAATAGTGTCTTGAAAATTGAGTAGTTAAACAAAGATAATTATCTAGGGTTTGGAGACCATTCATTTGTCCATACGCCTTAATAATGTAAGTCCCGTTGTAATTGAACAGATGCACCAGTCAATATTAGTAGCAGATGACCTGCGACAGTTATCAAGATTTTCATCAATTATCAGTTGTATCACTGCCCACTGTGTCAAACCCACCACATTAAGATGAACACAGAAGCACATTGAAGTGCACAGGAAAAACGCTGTGTTGTTTAAAGGTATGTAGTGTATGCACATAATAATATTAATAATATAATAATAAATATAATTAATTTATCACTTTACAGGGGAGGTAGATTATAAAAACAGAACAAAACAAAACAAACAAAACAAAATTCAGGCACAGATGAGAAGGGAGGGGGGCGTGAGGCTTCGGATAGGAATGGGTGAAGAGATGGGTCTTGAGGTGGGACTGGAAGATGGTGAGGGACTCAGAAGTCCAGATCTCTTGGGGGAGGGAGTTCCAGAGCCTGGGAGCTGCCCTGGAAGAGGCTCTGTCCTGAGGTTGGATTTTTGGATCAAATGAAGATGGTCAACCTATTGCAGGGCGATCCGTGCAGGATTTTAAACAGCTGGCTATTGGTGGAATTGGTTTCTGTGCGAGAAAGGTGGGGAGCCCCTGTGTTGAAATTTGCTTTCCCGTGTTGTGCTGTTAGCTGGCACACGTGGAGATATTCGCCTGATACCTTAGGACTCTATACAAGAATAATGTCCTAACTTTAATCCAAGTGATAAACTGGAACATTGTACAAGGATGTTTCCTAATTTGGTAAAATATAGTCTAGTGTTTTTTTTTTTACAAAGGGTTAGAATATTGTGTTTCTCTCTCCATGTATGGAGTAGTAGAATGAAAAACCACATGGCGATGGTCTTTTACGTTAAGAAAACACTCTGTTTCACATGAAGACTGGATTTGCATCCAATATAGTTATAGCCTGCAACAGAGGGTAAAATAGCCAAAGTCTGTTTATTCCCCAAATAGCCAAAGCCCGTGAAATTAGATGTTCTATTTTAAATTTTCAAATGGGTTTGGTTTAATAATGTAGTTTCACTTTGTTTGTATTGACAATGATAACTTATTGGAGTTCTGAAATGGTACATTCTGAAATGGTACACTGACAAATGGACAAATGGTGTAGACAGTGTTTAGAGATCTAGATTGAGTGTCCACTGATTGTAACTTGATTTTAGTGAAATCATGCATCTGTTTTCTTTTAACAGTGCCTTTCAAGATATATGTTTTCTTACTTTCCACCCTGCTGTTACTGTGTTGATAAGATAAGCAATTTGTTTTACATACAGTCATCATATCAGATGAGTGGGGAAATAAATCTTCAGTTAACAGAGGATATCGGCTAAGTTGAAAGCATGACGTCTCTTACTACAGATAGTTTGAGGACCATGTCAGATGTTATTGTGTGGAAACTTATATTTCACATGATCCATTTGGCCTTTATGGCCTACCAGGAGTGGGTAAAGTCCTAGGCTCCGGGAAGTGGGGCAGACCCCCTGGGATGGCCTCTGCCAACCTTTCCCATTAAATCAAAGTAGCCTATTACTATGGGTTAAATATGAGTGTTCTGACGGGTCTCACCTGCGGTAATTTCCTCAACATGAGTATATTCAGTTTTGGCATAATCAAACGTTAAGTGCAAGCTAAATATATTTTCCTCTCAATAGCTTTTATGTTGGAATGGATGGTTTCACAACTAACTTGTAGTGAGAGTAGGGACCTAAAGTCATCCCCCTTTGTTAATAATTAGAACAATCTTGATGTCGATGCATGAAATATGCATGAAAGTTCTGATTTTGGTATTGGCTGACCGCCACTTTTTGGAATAACATAGACATCAAAGTTGGGAAAATTCCCTAAACTTTAGGAAGTTAATTGAGACATGATGTTTGTGTTGTCACAACATAGTTTGGCCATTGGAAATACACATTTTGATATGCTAATTTGGGAGTTGTTTCACTGAGTAAGACAACTTTTTCAATAGGTTATATGGGTTATAATTATTTCACACAAGCAACCGTGTGGCACATTTGTTGTTTTTGATTTTGTTTGTGGATGTTGTGTTTTTATCATTTTCAAATTTGTTTTTGCTTCATATCCAGTTTGCGACTCTTTACTGAATGAATATTAGATTCATCCTAACTATCGATTTTCTTTTTTCATGTCTGTTCTGTGTGCCGCTTTCTTTCATGAGTCATTTTGTGACTTTATGACATGAAAGCATGGAGGAATTTATGAAATGATTATCTATGATGAAAAACACTTGAACTGAGAGTTCAAAGCGAATTAAATTGGAACTTAAAAGAGTTAAATGAGGAATTGAGTTTTCCTGTTTGTATAGTTATATTAGAAATAGTTATATCAGAAAATCTATTTTGGCACTTAGTAGATAGTCACAGTGTTTGTCTAATTTGGGTTTTTGGAAATGGTTTGTTTGATGTAAAATCTAACATCTTACTATTTTGATTTGGTTTAGCTGAGAAATAACAAATTTGTTGGGATGAATAGTAACTATGAGTTCAGTTTGTTTGATATTTGATTAGAAGTAATCATATTAATCTCATACATTATGGAATAAGACAGGGAAAAAGCACATTTTGTTATTCCTTACATGTTTACTAAGTTTTAATTGAAACTAAGAAAGTAATTCTGCATCATATTCTAGAAAAACCAAGATGAGAAGTTTATTTTGTCTAAATTGTAAAGAGAGGTTCAGACCCCCTGGAGTGCACTACTCACTCACACAAACACCAGTGTGGGGGGAGGGGTGCTGCTTGAATTGGGTTTTTGACTCATTTGAACTCCTTAGAGAAGAAACAGATTTACTGATGACATTATCCAAATTGGTATTCTCACTTGGCTACACTGAATACTTTGTGTCCATTATACTGGTTTTGAATAGTTACGACCATCAGTTCTCTATCAACAGCAAATAAGTCGAAAGACAAATTGACACTGGGTTTTGACTTTTAAAGTTGAGATATTTAAGAGAACATTTTAACTATTACTTTATCTAGTTCAGAAGATAGTTGAAGAGTACAAAAAGATGGAAATTGTAACTGGATTTTTATTTCCCTGTGTAAAAGTGTAACACATTTATAAATCAAGATTGGGTCACTCACTTTTAATCAAGACCCTCACACCCTGTTTCAGGACAAGGTCTGGGGAGACAGGACATGAGGGTGGGGGGGTCATGATTTATGACAAGATTACAGAGTGTCTTTGATGTGCTAGGATAAATAAAAAGAGCCTTGGAGAATTTCAAACTGGGTTGTAGAGGAATTAGGTTAAATACCGCTCAAATAAAGTTGTTATTTGAGATTCAAGATGGTATAAAATGTTTTGATTGGCAATAAGGTATTTAATCATTTGTGTTAAACAAAAGTTAATTTGATCGTAGTTCCGAGACAAAACAATCAGATAATTATATATCAACTGAGATCTGGTTTGATGATGAACTGAGAATTGTTTATGAACTGCTCTTTGAGAGTGGTACTTCAATGTAAGCAAACTGTCTTAACTGATGATGAGTAATTAGAACAGTAATAGGAAATTGTGTTCTTCTGTTCTTATAGTTTTGTTATTGGTTGGTTGTTAAATCAACTATAGAAAAGAGTGGAATTGTTAAGTGTTTCTACTATACTGTTACTGTTCACAACTGTTCTAATCTATTTAGGTAACGGAAGCAGAAAGACATTGGATATTCAGGTATACAGGTTTAAGTGTTTGGTGGGACTTCTAATGAGGAACAAACTAATGTAACAACAAACTAATGTAATGGATATATTTCTGATTGTGTACTGTGCAGTTGCAACTAATCTTCTCAAGGAGAATTCACTGACAGGTACAGGACACTTGAAAGCGATTCAGCGATAAAGGACTGGTTGGAGCCCAAAGAGACTGAGTTTGGCTTAAAGGACAATTGTGCGGTGGGCTGAGATAAGATGGATCTCACACACACATTAACACACAGACTGTAAGCAGAATCTACTCGCTGGGGTGCAGCGCTTCTACAGTAATGCCTGGTTCCTGACAGTTGGACTAATTGTAGTCGTGATGATGCTGCCTCGAGGTCATCATCATCATCATTATCATCTTCCGCTTATCCGGGGCCGGGTCACGGGGGCAGCAGTCTAAGCAGAGATGCCCAGACATCCCTCTCCCTAGACACTTCCTCCAGCTTTTCCAGGGGGACACAGAGGCGTTCCAAGGCCAGCCGGGAGACATAGTCCCTCCAGCGTGTCCTAGGTCTTCCCCGGGGTCTCCTCCCGGTGGGACGGGATCGGAACACCTTCCCAGGAAGGCGTTCCAGAGGCATCCGAAACAGATGCCCAAGCCACCTCAGCTGACCCCTCTCGATGTGGAGGAGCAGCGGCTCTACTCTGAGCTCCTCCCGGGTGACCGAGTTTCTCACCCTATCTCTAAGGGATCGCCCAGCCACCCTGCGGAGAAAGCTAATTTCGGCCACCTGTATCCGGGATCTTGTCCTTTTGGTCATGACCCAAAGCTCATGACCATAGGTGAGAGTAGGAACGTAGATTGACCGGTAAATCGAGAGCTTCGCCTTGCGGCTCAGCTCTTTCTTCACCACGACAGACAGATACATTGACAGCATTACTGCAGAACCTGCACCAATCCGTCTGTCAATCTCCCGTTCCATCCTTCCCTCACTCGTGAACAAGACCCCTAGATACTTAAACTCCTCCACTTGAGGCAGGCACTCTCCACCAACCTGAAGTGGGCAAGCCACCCTTCACACTCGGCTGCAAACCGTCCCAGTGCATGCTGAAGGTCCTGGTTTGAAGGGGCCAACACGACAACATCATCCGCAAAGAGCAGAGACGAAATCGTGTGGTCCCCAAACCTGACACCCTCCGGCCCCTGGCTGCGCCTAGAAATTCTGTCCATAAAAATTACGAACAGAACCGGCAACAAAGGGCAGCCCTGCCGGAGTCCAACATGCACTGTGAACAAGTCTGACTTACTGCCAGCAATGCGGACCAAGCTCCTGCACTCTCCACAGGATGCCGCGAAGGACACAGTCGAATGCCTTCTCCAAATCCACAAAACACATGTGGATTGGTTGGGCAAACTCCCATGAACCCTCCAACACCCCGTAGAGGGTATAGAGCTGGTCCAGTGTTCCACGGGCCGGACGAAAACCACACTGTTCATCCTGAATCTGAGGTTCTACTATCGGCCGTATTATCCTCTCCAGAACCCTGGCATAGACTCTCCCGGGGAGGCTGAGAAGTGTGATCCCCCTATAGTTGGAACACTCCCTCCGGTCCCCCTTCTTAAAAAGAGGGACCACCACCCCGGTCTGCCATCCCAGAGGCACTGTCCCCGACCGCCACGCGATGTTGCACAGGCATGTCAACCAAGACAGCCCCACAACATCCAGAGACTTGAGGTACTCAGGGCGGATCTCATCCACCCCCGGTGCCTTGCCACCGAGGAGTTTCTTGACCACCTCAGTGACTTCAGCCCGGGTGATGGACGAGTCCACCTCTGAGCCCTCATCCTCTGCTTCCTCAATGGAAGACACGACAGCGGGATTGAGGAGATCCTCGAAGTACTCCTTCCACCGCCCGACGACATCCCCAGTTGAGGTCAACAGCTGCCCACCTCTACTGTAAACAGCGTTGGTAGGGCACTGTTTCCCTCTCCTGAGGCGCCGGACGGTTTGCCAGAATCTCTTCGAGGCCAGCCGATAGTCCTTCTCCATGGCCTCACCGAACTCCTCCCAGACCCGAGTTTTTGCCTCCACAACCACCCGGGCTGCAGTCCGCTTGGCCTGCCGGTACCTGTCAGCTGCCTCAGGAGTCCCACAAGCCAACCAGGCCTGATAGGACTCCTTCTTCAGCTTGACAGCATCCCTTACTTCCGGTGTCCACCACCGGGTTCGGGGATTGCCGCCTCAACAGGAACCTTACGGCCACAGCTCCAAGAGGCCGCTTCGACAATGGCGGTTGAGAACATGGTCCACTCGGACTCAATATCTCCAGCCTCCCTTGGGATCCAGTCGAAGCTCAGCCGGAGTTGGGAGTTAAAGATCTCTCTGACAGGAGACTCGTCAGACGTTCCAGCTTCCTCCCCCGCCATCGGATCCAACTCACCACCTCATTCACAATCTGTCTTTACCTAATAGGTAAAGTGAAGTTACCTAAGGGCGGCGTGGGTTGTGGTGCTAGTAACCAACAACTCCAACACATCCTGCAACCATGGAGCCAGAGAGACAAGGACCATGGAACCCCTTCAGGAGGTCCGGAGGAATGAGATGCACCATCGAGTGCCTGCTGATTTTGAGTATTATCATCATCATACCGATAGTGTGCATTTCCAAACCGCACTGTGATGATCATGGACAGATTGTGAATATGACACCTAATGAAGCAAGGAAAGAGACATTTGTACACCATGAGAAGAGGCCCGAACCACAGATACAGACAGGGTTTGATTTTAATCTCTTGTGACATGATGAACTGCCCCCCGGATGGGGATCGCTATGTACTGACAAGCCCAGTGTTGAAGGATAATAAGTGGTATTGGACTCACCTGAATACAGGAAGGAATTAAAGCATCTGAGAAACCTACTGATAGGTAGATGATTAACCCTATAAGAAGGCTCCTTCTAACACTGGAGCCTTCTTACAGTGTGTGGCGTGGACCCAGGTTCCTCGTTCAGCAACCTTGACAGCAGACTGAGTGACCAGTTGAACTTGGTATGGGCCCAACCAGCATGGCTTGCTCCAGTGCTTTCTCTTGCAGTCCTTGATGACTACCCAATCCCCAGGCTCAATGTCATGCAGCGGGCCGTCAATGGGAGTTGGTAGAGCAGCTTTCACACTCCTGTGGATGTTGTTCAGAACCTTTGACAGATTAGTGCAGTAAGTTAACATTGTATCATTCACATGCTCTGTGGTGAGGTCTGTGTGAGTAGGGGCACCTAAGCCTGTGTTCATTGGTCTTCCAGTGATGACCTCATGAGGGGATAGGCCTGTTTTCACCCTGGGCCTTCCTCTCATGTATGTAAGCACAAGGGGGAGTGCTTACATACATTTTCTCTTTCCACTGCCCCTCCACTCTGCGGGTGGTAGGCACAGTGAGTCTTCAGATCAACTCCTAGGTACTCAGACATCTTCTGAATGGCTCCGTTCAAAAAATGTGATCCATTGTCACTTGACAGTTTCTTAGGAATACCCCATCTGGGTATGATTTCAGTCAATAGTGCCTTAGCAACCGCCGTTGCATCAGCCTTCCCAGCCGGGAAAGCCTCAACCCATTTGGAAAACATATCAACAAACACAACACAGTATTTCTTTCCTTCGCAGGGGTTCTGCAAAGCAGAATGAGGGGGGGCCTGAGCAGCGGCTTTACCAGCTGCATCTGCCCTGCGATTTCCAAGAGAAACAACATCTCTGCCTGTAGTATGGGCCTCACATTTACAAATGGCCACAGGGTATCAAAACAGCTTCCAAAAGGTTACGAATAAGGTGACCATGTTGAATCCGTGAACCAGAAGAAGTAATAAACCCCCTCATTTTCCACAATGTACCAAAGTCATGTACAACACCAAAAGCATATCTACTGTCAGTGTAAATGGTAACACTTTGACCCTCAGCAAGGATGCAAGCTCGAGTGAGAGCAAACAGTTCCGCAGCTTGAGCAGAGAGATGGTGTGGCAGTCTGTGACCCTCAACCACATCATGATCAGTGATAATGGCATAACCCACATTATTGACAGCAGAAATAGGAGATTTACTAGCAGACCCATCAACATAAAAAACAAGATCACAATTTGGTGGAGGTTCATCAGACAAGTCATGACAGCCCCCGCCTTCAACTACCACCCGATCCTCTCCGCACCGGCCCCTTATGGTCCCTCCTGTGGGTGGTGAGCCCACAGGAAGGCGGCCTCGAGGTGAAGAAGGCAATTACCAACCGACAGGGGGAGCTAAGGAAAGCTCCGGTTCTGGATGACATTGACTGGGGCATGAAAAGACCAACTGCATGACATCATGCCACGCTGGTTGGGTCCATACCAGGTACACCTCATTTGCTGTCCAAGTAGCTGTGAGAGGAACCTCGGGTCAACACCACACACGCTACAGGAGGGTTTCGGTGTTTAAAGATTAAGCACGTTGAATTGAAGTCACCAAGGGCAAAAGTGAGATTTTTGGTGCTAGTAACCATCACTTCCGACCCGGCCAGTAGCTATAGACCCCTTTATTATGAATTCACAAAGGAGAGCACACAGATTCTCTTGACCTGGCTGAAAAACCAGCTAGAATGGAGGGAACTAGAGCTGTGTCATTGTAACCCGCATTTGAACTATGAAGGACAATACCTTGCTTCTGACTTTTACGGTCTGTTACATCGGTCTGCCATGAAATGGTTCATAATATAGAATATAAAAATATAAGATGTTTGTCATAGGATGTTTCTGAACTCTGAACTCACACTTTATGAATGTATATGTATCAGTATAATTATCACTGAATCATGAATCATCAATGTATCAATATTAGGTAATCAAGTGTAATAATAATGCATGGGTAACAAATCAAATACAATAAACAAGTAACATAAAGGTCCCTAATGGCTCCATGATTTTTATACAAGTTTCTGAACCCTGTGCCACCAATATTTAACAAAGAACAATGGTGGCGGATTGGGAGAAAGATCAGGAATTAGCATAAAGGGATGGCCATGAAGGTTATGCAAGATAACACTGTATAAATATGTGTGTCCTGAGTTGGCCAGACATTTGTTCCTGCAGATCAACTTGGCTTTTATGATTGCTAATTAAAAGTCTAATTTGAATCCACAAATTCCTGAGTTATTGCATCCTTTTGAGTTGTTGCATCATTTTTGGCGAGAAGATTTTCCATGACAATAACTGACTGTCTGACATTTGGAGGAGCAGAACATCTGCGATGACTTTGAAAGTACATCTTATTGGAACCACGAGAGGACTTTTCAGTGAATCAAGCAATTGGCATGGGAGGACTTTGTACCAGTAACAAATTGAAGGATTCTATTCAATGATTGGTGGTTACACACCCACTTGTTGATACAACTTAACCCATACTGTCAGTGTATATGTGTCACCTGAAATTACTTACTTTGACCAGTGTTTTTAACATAAAAGCTATTGCTGTACTATGTTATAGTTCTGTGTAATGAAAATGTGTGGTCTTGATTAATGATATCAACAGGGTCATGATGTTAAAGAGTACTGAGTTGTTGCAGTCTACATCCAAATTAGTAAATTGTTTAAGGATTAATACCAAGGGTTGATTTGGTATCAGAGGATGGATTGTAATGGAAATTCTTGAACTGATGTATACTTGGTCCTATACATGTATAAATAGGTTACTAGTTAAAGGTACTGAGTGCCCATGTTTAGATAAGAAAAGGAATGTAGGAGAGGGGGATATGGTGTTTGTTAATGTTCATCATTGGATGGTCTCAGAAGATCATTGGGCTATCCATTAATTGTCTATCTGTTCTCTTTCCAGATGCTGTGTGTCCCTTATAGTTGAGAAGGTCCTTGTTTTAATGTGGGGGAGGACAGCCTGCCCCTTGGTAAAAACCTAAGTATTGACAGATCAAAGGGAATGTGTATTATTGACATAGGACAGCTGGGCAGTAACTTACCACACCCCTTCAAACTTAATAAATACGGACTGTTAATGTATTTTCCTCAGAGATTCCTCAGAAGGTTATTCCGTACATTTCTGACACATCACTCTATTTGTAAATAAACTGTTAATTGTGCCAAGAGAATTTTGTCTCTGTACTTACCGTCACATTAACATAACGCATTTACAGGAAGGACGTTTCATTTGTTTGAACACATTCAACCCATCAATGTTTCATTAATATTTTCTGAGGTAAATAACAATAGAAACTTAGGAAAAAAATCTAATAAAATCGCGTTTGAACAGAACATGTAATTCATTTATTTACTGTACAATATTCTAAAGTTGACAAATTACTGTTAATTTCTCCAAATTAACCCAAGGAAAAGATGGGCAAGACAAAGGGCCTGTTACAATACTTGTACTGTCACATGTCTATTCAGTTATTAAGTAAGAATACGGTGTAAAAAAACAGAAATTATTCTCAATAGTTTTAAGTTTGTTTGTTTAGAATTCTGACAAAGGAACAATGTAATATATGCTACACCTATTTAGGAAAAGTTATGGAGGGTGTAGCTTTCAAAATGGTACGTTCCAAATCAATTGCATTGACAAATAAGGTAAGAAGGCCTGACAATTTTATTTTTTTGAAATAATGACAAAAAAACTTAAAACATGAAATCCAGATGTTTAATTAATATTTAAAATAATTTACTTTCTAAAATTTGTATAGCCTAGACAACGATCTTTTTGCACAATTTGATTCCAAAATCATGTTTACAATCTGAATAAGGAATTTTGAGGCCAATGTTAGGAATGTCTCAACAAATAGGCTACCATGGGACTTACATCCATTTCCATAGGATGTCAGAGCGTTTAAGAGCTCTGCGGAAGGTTATAGGTTATAGATAATTTACTGAAACTTTGAGTCTAAATTTCAGTTTGTTTAAACATAGTTGGGAATAGTTTTGTAATGCCCCATAACATTTGAGAATTACGGACTATATACATTCAGTACAGGCCACTGTGTCTCTTTCCCATGCATGCTTAGTCCACATGTCTTACCAGCTTCTCTGCGAACATTGGCCTACAAAGATAACAAGATGTTTACAGCCCTTGAGAAGTTTACCCAAAACTATCTGTTGTAGGCACATCCTGTAGAAGTGAGCAGAGGCGAAACACACAATGGCCTTACACAATTACCTGATTATACTTAGAATAAGCAATACGATTTCATTGTACTATGGAATAAGAACATTTCTATCACAGAGGCTATGCACCGAATATATTGTGATTATAGCAACGTCTCTGGTGTAGCCTATACTGTATGGTCAGTTTGCAAAGATTGTGAGGAGTTCAATCTGCTGACAAATTTAAATGAATGTAAAAAAATGTATCACAATTAGGGGACCAAGCAACGAAGTTGCTGGAACCCTTTTATGTTTCTACGTTTTATTATTATTATTAGGGGACCAAGTACCGTAGGTATGGTCCCCTATTGTTTTTGTTGGTTTTATTATTATTATTTTTCTCCTGGCCCATTTTCAGAGGCCCGTAACTTGGCCATTTGTGCCTCAATTTGCATGAAACTTTGCCTACTTGTTGCCATGAGAGGCCCGAAGGGCCTCTTCCATTACTATACCTATATACCCCATGGTGGCGCTGTAGCACTTAGTCAAATGTTGAAAGTTTGAGCATGCATATCTCATGAACTGAATGTTGTAGAGTCATGCAGCCAAGTTCCATATATGCACCTTCTCATGTTGACCAAATAAGTCCCGGGGTCTTTCAAATTCGCCCCTTGGATTTTCCTCCATTTTGAATTTGGTGAAAAACACGTTAACGACATCTCCTCTGAGACCGCTGAACGGATTTGCATGCCGTTTGGTTTGAAGGACCTATGAACCATTATCTTTAAAGTTGATATCTCAAATAGTGTGGCCGAAATCAGCAAATGAAATTGAGCTGGGCGGGTCTATGAATTTAGAAGTTCATTAATCCCAAATGGAACATCGAACAGCTATGAAACAAAACATACTCGTAAATGTTTATGTCAGGAATGGACAGAAAAATTCCCATACAGAAAAACCTCTTGGGGGCGCTATAAACATCACTGATGTTTCTCACGATTTTGCCGTTGATAAAAACACACTTAAACGACATTTCCTCCGAAACAGTTGAATGGATTTGGATGACAATTGGTGTAAAGGATGTGATGGAAATTCCATTGTATTGACACTCGGAGTAAGGGACACAGAGACAAAATTATCTTTGTACATTATAACTATTTTATTAACTATTATGCACAGAGACTATTATGAGAGACGCGTCAACCGCTTACACACACATAATCGTCTGAGGAGTCTCTAACTCCATACATGAACAATCCGTATTTATTACATAGAAAAAGGGGTGTGGTAAGATGCTGCCATCGGTCTTGTCACAAGAGGTTTACCCAAAGGGCGTGCTGTCCCCCCACCTTATCCTTCTCAAGTCCTGAGGAGACACAATGTCTGGATAGTCAACAGAGACACGAAAGGGTTATACAGATTTACGAGTACCCCTCTAATCCACCTGTGCCGGTCAAGGATGTCTCCTATTCAAACACCAGACCCCTCTCGGTATCTTTAACTAGTGAGTCATTCATACATGTATAGGACGACAAAGAATACATCCTTCTTCTAGGCAGGAGGACATGGCCCAAATACCTAATAATTCTCTGATATTATACTGTCACAATAGGTGGTGTAGTGATGTGTTGCGAGAGCAAGGAACCAGGTGCAGGCAGGTGTAGTCGGTGTTGAGTCTTTATTAGACAAGAAATAAACAAACACCGAGCACAAAACACACAAAAGCAAAGGGCTGACTAAAGCAGCAAAAACGACAATATACAATGGAACACGTACTTACAAACAACGGCAACACACACAACATCCAAACACGACAAGAACAATGAGCCACAATGTGGGGAGCAGAGGGGAAACATACATACACATACAAATTAGCTAGATTGGGACCTGGTGTGGAAGATTGGAAACATGTGACAGTCCGGGATGTGCTCGTGAGATATGGGAACTGAGAAACTATGGCACGGTGGCGCTGCTGCTCACCGCACCATGACATATACAGACGTGTGTCACAATCAAAGCACAGATTTACATATCAGCCAATAGAAAGACATACATTTTTCAAATGCACCTTAGTTCAAAATTTCCATAACAAGGACGACTGGACAATTGTCTTTAAAAGTTATATTATTGTAAATGTTTCTGGTGGATTTTCAAAATATGTATCTGCGTGTGCTATTTCGGGTATTATAGATCACAACCCAATGAGACTATTCAGGCTGCCAGCCGGCCCTGTGGTGTAGTGGGACCATCCCGGTCCTTTAATATTGCGACTCCAGTTCCATTCCCTTATCAGACATTCCAAATTCTATATCTCATAAATGCCACAATACATATCTGAAATACCAGGATTTTCGAGAATAATTGTATTACGTGACCCTTTTATGCTGTTATTGTTTTCCAAAGAAAGGAACCAGCCATGGAGTGATTGGAGTCATTGATTTCGTTATAAGTAGGATGTATAGCTATTAGCTAGCCATCTATAATAATCTTTGTACAACAGTACACTTTATTTCAGTTACAAACGTTTTGTTGCCAACTTTATCTC
The DNA here is from genome assembly GCF_011004845.1 of Esox lucius. NCBI lineage: Eukaryota > Metazoa > Chordata > Actinopteri > Esociformes > Esocidae > Esox > Esox lucius. Next base: position 24,564,735 of record NC_047590.1, read on the forward strand.
AGCAAAATTGTAATGGCTGGGGTAAAATTTACATTTGGAGAGGATAGAGAGCTGTAGGGACAACCAGTAGCCCCTGTGGTGTATTGGGGACATCCCTGTTATTCAATATTATGACTCTGGTTTGATTCCCCTCTGAGATGTTCCCAATATAGTATTTCAGAAATGTATATCCACTCTGTACTTTTCACCCTTCACACAACAATATATAGCCCCTCTGTAATACCATGATTCTCATATGTTTAGGAGAAGAATTGTTTTACGTGACCCTTATATACTGTTGTTTTCCAAAGACACAAATCAGCCATGAAATGATTGGAGTCATTGTTTTTGTTATAAGTAGGATGTATAGCTATTAGCTATATAGTCTTTGTGTAAGACTACTCTTTAGTTCCGTAAATAAATGTTATTTTGTCCACGTTATTTCAGCCATAATGCAATGGCTGAGGTAAAAGTTGCATTCTGCTGTCTAAATAGTGTAATGATTAAAGACAGTCTGCCACATAGAAAACCAGGGATTGAAACCTGCCAGCGACAACAATATTCATCCCTCCTAATCGGCTGAACTAGGATTGCCTGGTTCCTTTTCTGGTTTCAAGGTCTTTTTGTTTTATTTTGATTTCCTCTCCTTCGATTGGACATCCTGACTACTAGCGGCATTGGCCATTTTTAAATAGCAAAACATTTCTCTAGTGAGAGCATGCATTGAGATGCTTCCTGTGCCCCGCTTGGCCCCCTGAAACGCTGCTCGCAGCTTTAATTTGTGTTTTATTGCTGTTTAAATGTAGGCTTTTATACAGTATGGATATTTAAAACAAGTTTGCTAGCTATTTTATATGGCTGGAATTCGGGAATTTTAATGGCCATATTGGCTGATTTGATAAAACAAATGAGTTAATGCAACAATTAAATGACTGATGCATATGTCTATTTAATGTAACAGAGTAAACTCTGACAGCATATTGCCGGTTTTCAGGTCAATTCGCCAATTGTCATAAGATATGTTTTTCTACCATGCCGTACTTTGTATTTTTTTGTTTCTTAAGATAATTCAAACGTTTAAACAAATAGTCTTTATTTCTATGTAGGCTATTGTTGAATTTCCTTATAAAAACATTCTGTAATTATATCAGTGATGAAGTTGCAACTAGAAACATTTTGCTTTTAAATTCGTTATAACCTGTTACGTTAGAAGAACATTGTGAACATTGTGTTGTGAACAACGTCGTTTAGAAAGTATTTTTGAGAACTAATAGCATTTTCAGCGTCCTAGCTCCCCTATGTGTTTGAAATAGTGCAATCACAGTTTGAAGCAATCTATCTGATCTTACCGTGGCAAGAAAATGCTGTAATTAGATGAGCGACATCTGTACCTAACCTCTGACACTATCCTTAACCTAACCCCCTAGCTTTTAACCTAAACTTGGATTAAACCCCCAATTGTAACTTTTGCCCTAAACCCTTAAAGCTGAAGTACCCAAAAAACAAAGAGCATTGTTAGCAGATCTCACTTTGAACCTCGACAGCTGCATGGTCGTATCACAAAAAACTGTAAAAAACCTTGGCGTTACCCTTGACCCTGACCTCTCTTTTGAAGAACATATAAAATATTTCTCAAGAGTTGCTTATTTTCATCTTCGAAACATTACAAAAATTAGAAACTTTCTATCAAAACCTGATGCAGAAAAATTAATCCATGCTTTCGTTACTTCTACTACTTCTACAGATTACTGCAATGCTCTTCTCTCTGGTTATCCAGACAAATTAATAAATAAACTTCAATTAGTGCTGCACACGGCTGCTAGAATCCTAACTAGAACAAAAAAATAATTTGGAACACATTGCTCCTGTCCTAGCGTCCTTACACTGTTAGGGTTAGGGCTGATTTTAAGGGTTTACTGTTAGCCTATAAATCAATACATGGACTTGCTCCAACTTACCTTGCTGAAATTATCCAGCCATACATACCTACACGTAACCTAAGATCGCAAGATGCAGGCCTTTTAATTATACCTAGAATTTCTAAGCAATCAGCCGGAGGTAGGACCTTTTCTCATAGAGCTCCACTACTGTGGAATGATCTGCCAATTAAGGTCAAGTGTCCACTAAAAACTAATCTCTACAGCATGGTTTATAATTAGGTGTAGCCTTGCCCGGGGGCGTGAAGGTGACCAGTAGGCTTGATACTGTCCACCCTTGCTGTCTTGCCAGGTGGGCTCACGTCGCCACTGGGATGCCCTCCAATGCCTTTCGGGGGAAGAGTCACTGGCTTGTTGTTGTCTCTCTGTTGCGCACTTGTGCAATTGGGCTGTACTCAGCTGGCAATACTCAGCCCTCATTCAGGGTGGTTGCGGTTGGTGGGTGTCCCTTTGGTTAATGCCTGGCAATGTGGGTGGATTGATTTCCTGCCTGTTGGGCCCTGTCCGGGGCCTCCCCCGGGTAGGGCCACAGTGTCGCCGGACCCCCCGTCTCAGTTCCAAGGTCTTACGCTGCTATACTTTTGTGCTCCTTCTCCACTATAAATCGTTGTTGATATGAGGAATGCACTTTCAGAATTTCCACAGTCTTTTTCAGTTTTAAACTTTAGGAGGACATGAGGTCCTGGTCCACACCTGCGGAGTACCTGGTTTGGGGGGCCCGTTGCTGTCCCTGTCCTTGTCCATCTGGTCATACTTCTGACCTGGTCTAAATTTAAATAGACTCTGGATTTAGCCCAGATAAATGTATTAATTATTTAAACTGGACTCTTAATATCTCACCCAGCACAGCCAGAAGAGGACTGGTCACCCCTCTGAGCCAGGGTCCTCTCTAGGTTTCTTCCTAAAATTCTGCCTTCTTAGGGAGTTTTTCCTAGCCACTGAAATTCAACACTACGGTTGTTTGCTCCTTGGGGTTTAAAGCCGGGTGTCTCTGTAAAATAACTTTGAGACAACTGCTGTTGTAAAAAGGGCTTTATAAATAAATTTGATTGATTGATAAGAACTCTTAATGGAAGTACAGAGACAAAATTTGCTTGGCATAATTAGTGGTTTTATTTACTTGCAAGGAGAGAAGAGTAACAAAGCGTACAGAATTAACCGTGAGGCATCTCTGGAGTTACACAGAACAAGCATCAGTACTTATACACTGAAAAGGGGTATGGTAAGACAGCTGTCTTATGTCAAAATACCTAGGTTTTACCCAAAAGGCAGGCTGTCCCCCCTCCTTATCCCAGGGAACAAAGGACACTGTAGGAAACCTATTCAACTCAGAAGGGACACACACCATCGGGACAAAGTACAGATATACAGATGGTTTAAACAGATAGACAAATTGACAAACTGACGAAGGACCCAATGATCTACTGATACCATTCAATGATGACCACAAACAGAAACCAGATCTTCCTCACCCACAATCCTTTTCTTATCTAAACATAGGGACTCATTACTTTCACCAGTAAATCCTTTATACATGTATAGAATTATGAATACATCAGTTCAAGAAATTCCATGACATGACTCACACCTCTATGATCTGGCCCTCTGTGTGCATGCGCTGAACAGTCAGATGATTGGCTGTCAGCTATCATTGTACTGGTAATGATGAGGTTCAGTAGAGATTTAATAGCGTAGTAGAATCACTGAGGCATAGAACCCTATATTATTGGCATACCAAACAGCAGTTTTGATCTGCTTGTTTTACAGTGTAATAATTTCATCAAATTGTTATTGATTACTGATGACATAAACATGTTTGCTGTGTTATCGAATAGCATAACAGAATTGTCAGCAGAAATATTGTTATATTCAGCTTGTTGTTTAGCGACAATATGAACCCCTATTATCGGCCACTGACCCTAGTTATTGGATTATCACCAATTATTATAATGTATTTGTTCAATACCATAATTTTTCCGTACGTGGTAATCCCAACAAAAGTTAACGCATGTGACAACACCAGAAAAAGGAGCAGATCTCAACAATCCACACATCTTCTTTACCATAATCTTTAGTAAAAGGGAAGTAGAATATGGTGGAAACTGGTGAACTTGACCCAACATCACTACAATCTTATACCAGGTGGGGTAGAATACTTTTTTTTAAGAGCCTTGATTTGGGACATTCTTTAGGAAATAATTCCCCTTTGAATGTATATAATATTTAACAAACTGTCACAAATGGCGTAGGGGTGGAGAAGAAGGAACCAGACGCCGGCAGTCAATGATGTGTCTTTTTTAATGAAAAAGTACCAAAAAAAAAAGTACCAAAAAAACATGCAAACAAAAGGGATAAACCAAAAACGGAACACTCACCACATACATGAAACAAACGTAGACAAGTAACAATGACCGACAAATGAGGGGAGTAGAGGAGCAACATTTAAAAACATACTAACGACCGGATTGGGACCAGGTATGGGTGATAATTAGAAACAAGACAAGTACGGGATGTGTTCGTGTATGGCAGTAAACCGGGGAAAGCAGGAGATGACGTGGCTGTTTGTCACCTCACCTTCACACCTCTGTCATGGAAATTACCAGATATGATGAAAAGAAGTCTGAATACTCAAATTGAACCTTTATTAATACAGCAATTGCAGGAAGCAGTTGTTACAGTCTCACATGCAACACACTGCTTGTTGACATGTCCTGACCCTGGTTAAATAGGAGAGTCATCCCAGTCTTTGCAGAACAAACAACAAAAAGTTTAACAGAGCACTCTGTCCCTCTGACCTAGCCCTCTGACCCGGTAATTACTTATTTAGTTGCCCCAAAACACAGCAAGATCCCTTTCATACACTGAACAAAATTATAAACACTTTTGTTTTTGCCCCCATTAATCATGAGCTGAACTCAAAGATCTAAGACTTTCTCTATGTACACAAAAGGCCTATTTCTCTCAAATATTGTTCACAAATCTGTCTAAATCTGTGTTTGTGAGCATTTCTCCTTTGCCGAGATAATCCATCCACCTCACCAGTGTGGCATATCAAGATGCTGATCAGACAGCATGTTTATTGTACAGGTGTGCCTTAGGCTGGCCACAATAAAAAGCCACTTTAAAATGTGGCTTTTTATTGTGCAAAGGATAAGTGTTCACTAACACAGATTTAGACAGATTTGTGTACATAGAGAAAGTCTTCCATCTTTGAGTTCAGCTCATGATAAATGGGGACTAAAACAAACGTGTTGCGTTTATAAATTGGTTCAGTATACTTTAAATATTTATGGAAATTTAAGTTGCAAATTGTGAAATTAGATTTGCACGACAGACCAGACATCATCATGTAGGCTATTATCAGTGATCTGTCTTTTTTTCCTTCTTCTCTAGAAGGCATGAAAGGTAGCTAAATAAAATAAAGAGGAAATAAAAGTTATTGGACAAAATAGTATGGCAGCCGATAATAGAGGACGGTGGCCGATAACAGGGGTCATATGTTTTTGCTACGTTGCTTTTTGCTACGTTAACATTTTAATATTTCCACTGAAATTTAAGAAATGATAATTAATGACTAGCTAGTTAACCTATGTATGTCTCAAATAATCAATAAACATTGACAACTTGATCAAATGAGTTCTTAGTAAAAGAAGATCTCTTCCAAAACTGCTGTTGGCTATGCCAACTGTGCTTGTGTATTATTAATTTCTTATTGTGTGTTTGTTATTTTTCTTGTTAGGAAAGTGGAAAAGAGACACAGACTTCCTTGACTCGCTGAGGGACATGGACAATGCTAACCGGCCATCCTGCAGCATAGACAGGAGCAGCAGGACCAGTATATGCAGCTGTTATACTGAGGAAAAGAGTCAGGCTGAGGAGTGCCCCGTAAAGAGTGGTAAGGAGGCAAGAGTTGTCATTCTTCAAGTCTCTGGTGAAAGAAACCGTGTTATGTACATTAACCATGTACAGATATTTATATTATTGCTTTATCTTCTTGTTATATTTTTTAAATCCTCACTACGTAGTTGAAGTTTGCTATGCCACCATTCATAAGCATATTACATTCATGTATATGTAATATTCAATAATATTTATAACAACTGCTACTAGTTTAGACTTATGTTACTGCCATATCTAATTGTTAAATAATACTAGCCAGATTGCTGCTAGTTTACAGTACTCTTTGAATTTTGCACCTACATTTTTGCAGATAAATAAATAGTTGTGGAACCAATTACAGTGGGGAGAACAAGTATTTGATACACTGCCGATTTTGCAGGTTTTGCAGGCTGGGATGGGCTACAGGACAATAGGCAAGCAGCTTGGTGAGAAGGCAACAACTGTTGGCGCAATTATTAGAAAATGGAATCCGGTCAATCTCCATCGGTCTAGGGCTCCATGCAAGATCTCACCACGTGAGGCATCAATAATCATGAGGAAGGTGAGGGATTAGCCCAGAACTACATGGCAGGACCTGGTCAATGACCTGAAGAGAGCTGGGACCACAGTCTCAAAGAAAACCATTAGTAACACACTACGCTGTCATGGATAAAAATCCTGCAGCGCACGCAAGGTCCCCCTGCTCAAGCCAGCGCAGGTCCAGGCCCGTCTGAAGTTTGCCAATGACCATCTGGATGATCCAGAGGAGGAATGGGAGAAGGTCATGTGGTCTGATGAGACAAAAATGTTGGTCTAAACTCCATTCGCCGTGTTTTGAGGAAGAAGAAGGATGAGTGCAACCCCATGAACACCATCCCAACCGTGAAGCATGGAGGTGGAAACATCATTCTTTTGGGATGCTTTTCTGCAAAGGGGATAGGACGACTGCACCGTATTGTGGAGAAGATGGATGAGGCCATGTATCGCGAGATCTTGGCCAACAAACTCGTTCCATCAGTAAGAGCATTGAAGATGGGTCGTGGCAGGGTCTTCCAGCATGACAACGACCTGAAACACACAGTCAGGGCAACTAAGGAGTGGCTCCATAAGAAGCATCTCAAGGTTCTGGAGTGGCCTAGCCAGTCTCCAGACCTGAACCCAATAGATAATCTTTGGAGGGAGCTGAAAGTCCATATTGCCCAACGACAGCCCCGAAACCTGAAGGATCTGGACAAGGTCTGTATGAAGGAGTGGGCCAAAATCCCTGCTGCAGTGTGTGCAATCCTGGTCAAGAACTACAGGAAATGTATGATCTCTGTAAATGCAAACAAAGGTTTCTGTACCAAAATATAACATGTTGCTTTTCAAATACTTGCAAATAAAATGCAAATTAAGTATTTAAAAATCATACAATGTGATTTTCTGGATTTTTGTTTTAGATTCTGTCACTCACAGTTGAAGAGTACCTATGATAAAAATACTTCTACATGCTTTGTAAGTGGGAAAACCTGCAAAATCGGCAGTGTATTAAATACTTGTTCTCACCACTGTTCGTGTGTATAGTGGCTGTTTGTGTAAATATGAAAATAGAAGAAAATGCACACACTGTCTTGCTCACTACTGAAATATTTATTAAATCACAACAGATAAAGCAGAAACATGTAAAACCAGGTGTAATGTAGAGGCCGATGGTCTAGACGCACAAACAGTTTTCAGTGGATGGCAGAGTCCTGTCAGGCTGGTTTAATGCAGAGACACCCCATTCTTCTCTGTACTCATCACCATTCATTTCACAGATGTTATGTAGAACACAACGTCCGATCACCATGGATTTGTCCTTGTGTATGTTGCAGTCATTTCGTTTTAACAAGCACCTCCATCTGCCCTTCAGTCTGCCAAAAGCGTTCTCAACATTTGCAGAAATTGGTGCAGAAATTGTGTACAATGACACACCGTAGTAATGCCGACTCCAAATGAGTTGGTTGCAGGTTTCCATAGCGCAAAGGTGATTTTTTTTTAATGGGTACACAACAGCGGTGTCATGTCTCCCCAGTTATGGTTGCAATCGAGAGCAAAAGGTACAGAAACGTGTCCTTCGACATAAGGGAAATCCTTTATCCACTTTATCCACTGTCTGTTGCTTTGTTTAGTGTATGGTGCATACGTCAGCGGACTAATCCTCGCGGTCTTTAGGCCTTGGTAAAAAACGCACAAAACAATGGGCTGAAGGTACCCTTTAGTTCCTTGAATAGCAGTTCCTAAGGCTCAAAGTTCAGACCCTGCAAACAAGCCTGCACTGGCCCTTTACGGGCCCACTTAGGGCTAGCCTAAGGGCCCCCAGCGGGCTGCCAGCGCAGGGCCCATGAGAATTTGCTCATTGGCAAAACGTTGGCCCCTTAGCCTCACTTAGCCCCCAGGAAGCCCTCACTAAGCCCACACAGGGCCCGCACAATTAATCTACAACAAAAAATCTGAAATGGATGCAGTTACCACTTAACTAATGTCTTTATTGTCCAAAATGTACAGTAGTCAAAAGGATTTCAAATGAATGTATTTATTAATTACAAAATATAAAACATTCAATTCAGGTTAATACAGGTTAAAGGATTAGTTCACATCAAAATGAACATTTCCTGATAATTCACTCACCCCAATACCATCCAAGATGTTCATGTCTTTCTTTCTTCAGTTTTTTGAGCAAAACATTTCAGGATTTTTCTCCACACAATTGGCTTCAAAGACAACCAAAATGTTGAAGTTCAAATCAATGCCGTTTCAAAGGGCTCTCAAGTGTTTCAAAGGGCTCTGTACGATCCCACCTGAGGAATGGGGTCTTATCTGGCGAAACGATCTGCCATTTTCTAAAAAAATTATATACTTTAACCACAATTGTTCATTTTGTGCTGGTCTGCGATGCGCCACGTAGTGGGTCATCAAGTTGGAAAGGTCACGCGTCACGTCATCTAAGTTATTTGTCTGTGTACTCCGGTTCAAAAAGGGCGAAAAAATACATCTCATTTTCTCTTTCAACTTCATAATTGTCCGATATCTTTGTTTTAATTTATTATTATTTTCTTCCTTTTTTTTCGTGACCTTTCCAACTTGATGACGTAATACGTGGCTTGCTGGTGGAGGGTGGTTTGCTGGTGAAAGGTGGCTTGCTGGTGGAAGGCGACTCGCTTGTGCAAGGTTGCTCGCTGGTGGATCAAAACATATTTTCTTGTTATATCTGACAGGTAGTTTATTTGGTCTGTACTTTCTAGATGATTTGCTTTATAAACACTGATGTCTTTTGAATCTAGAGGACTGGAGTAAAGGGAATCTAGCTTTGAAAACCATGTACTTTGTGTTGGTCTTTTCATCACATAGTATGTTCTGTACCAGTCCCAAATTCCCTTGAACCATCACGCAGTTGTCCCCAGTAGTTGTGGCAACGCAGAACTGTTGAAAGATTGCCTTATTATACTGGGTGCAGTGAGGCAGGTTAGGTATTGATGGACCACATGAGTGTTTCATTTTCAGCAAAGGTGTCTTGCTGTCTGTCTGTAAAACGCATTTTTGCAGCTGCACAGCGCACAGTGAGCGTCTGGCTCACTCATTGGCTGTGCTGCGGCAACTGCAAGTGTGCGCCAATGAGTGAGCTAGACGCTCACTGTGCGCTGTGCAGCTGCAAAAATGCGTTTTACATTATAATAGGCTTCAGTAAATCGAGAAAAGGAGCTAAGCAATAGTCGTTCCCTATCTCCCCAGATAGCAATGAGTCGGCGGACCGGAGACGGTCCTCCAGAGACATTAGAAGCGTCAGAATGTCTTAATCGCAATCACGCATGCCTTCCTACCGCCTGTGTTCTGTGGCCGGCCCGTAGGCCAACCGCCGTTATACCTTCCGCGGTAAACGCTATTTTCGAGAGATCTGCCGCTTATTTATATATCTATATATCTAATAAATATATATACATAATAAATATATATATATATATATATAAATTTAATATTTATAGCATGCAGTTTATCGAGAATAATGACAAATTTTCATTTGGTGTTTTGATTCCACATTTCAAAGTACAGTAACTGTCATTCAAACAAGATGTGTCAGATCACTGAAATAAATAACATGCAGAAAAAAATATACATAAATACACACTACAGAACATGCAGGTTTCCAATAAAATTTGGAAGAAAAAAAAACAGCCATACAAGCAAATTATAACACAAACACAATAATTGTTACTAATATAAAGAGGTCAGCTCTGGGATGAAAATAATTACCAGTAAACATAACAAGTAATGAGGATATTTGGTACCAAAGAATGTGCAGGATACCAAATAAATCAAGGTATAAAATCACATTTTCAAGCCATTTCTAACAATAGGAAAAGTGGGAATAATTTAGAGTAAAGCTCTAGAGTAGAATAGACCACTGACATTCACCGCGCCTCCATCTTGAAATCCAAAACGAGGCTAGGGGGTACACTCTAAACCGGAAGTGCATTGACAGAGCGCAGCAGCGGGCATCTGTCATCATGGCGATACCTGTGTGGACATCAAATCTTTCATGTCTTCCCAAAATAACAGTGGACAATGTTGAAAAATGGGCCAATAAGGACTGCATGATTCCCCAGGCTGTTTTGCTGAAAGGATACAGCAACTGGATCGAGGGATATGTGCACAACGTGGAAGGTAATGCACAGACGATCACAGCTTTTTTTCTGAAATCAACATTAGTTAACGTTACTTTTAAAGTTAGCTTGTTAGCTAGATAAAACAGGACGTGACAACATTACAAGCTGATGCTAAGCATTGTTAAGATATATTAACCACACCAGACTGACTTATTTTGAGTGTTAACAATAAATAATTTTACAGACAGTCAAGAGGAGCGAGACAGTCAGTGTGAGAGCTAAGTCTTTTCGCGCAATGCACCTTACAACATTCAGGTATCATGACTGTGGATAAACTGCTCAGTTTGCAGAGTGGTGGCACTGCTAGAACAAATACGCTAGCTAAACGTTCAACAGTTCATCTTGATCGTTCATATCAACAGTTCATCTTTTCCTGCTAGACTAAAAATAACATGTTATGTGCAGTTGATGTGATCTTTAGCTAAAAGTGTATTGGAACCATCAGTCAAAATAGCTTGTTTCCAATGTGTCACTACAAAGCAAGGCAGGGCGCTACTGTTGGTTATTAAAATGAATAAATATTAAGTATAAGTTAATTTGTTTACAGGCATGGGTTGCTCATTTGACATAGCGAAGGTACTATTCAGGTCTCACAGGTAACACAGATGCTAAAAACGAATCAGTAATGTCGTCTACTGAGATGCACAAACCCAGTAAAATGGATGTTACTGTTTATACGTAGTTGTGTGCTTAACAAGGTCTAGATTAGCAATGGTTATCATAAACAGGCACAGATCACGTCTTGTTTATATTTTGCTGTAAGACACGGCTATCCACGGCAGGACGTTAGATGACCAGGCTAGTAAAAAGAGCAACAACTTGCTTAACGTTACCCCCGAATCAGCCCTTCGCTTTTATAACTTAAAAAGGACCGGTTTGTGGCTAATCAAGTCATGTCTATTTAGCCAGAAGGTTTAGCTAGCTATCACTATGACAGTTAACGTAAATATGGCTAACGTTAGCATCGTAAACTAATGTTAACATCTTACCTTGAAATGGCGACCGGGATCTCTTCTTATTTTATGAATCCATTTACGGCCAAGTACAGGATCTTTGGGGAAACGATGGAAGGTTTGACCTGTATAGGATTTCTTTCTCTTTGAAGACGTACGTTTGGGAACAACAATGCGGCGGCATTGTAGGTAACGTTATGACAGAAGTCTACAGATGGGCGGGCCAACGTTACTTCCGTACCCCACAGCCTCGTTTTGGTTTAAAGGAAGTGCCGTAGGTGAATAAGGCGAATTATAATGGCATTGCTGACCTGGAGCACAAGATTTACACCGTGCTGCAATAAGATCTGTGTCTCTTGTATCTGTGATAAACAAAACTTGACATACATATTTATATAAAAATACAGAGGTAAAAACAGACCATTATAACTGCAATGCTGACCTATGGCACAAGGATTTACAAGCTATATTTAACAATAGAATAACAGTTAAGCACTGCGATGGAATGAAAAATGCTGATGTTAAAACAAAGTAGAATATTTGGTACCAGGTAATGTGCAATATCAAGTATCAGAGGTATGAAATAGTATTTCCAAGCTATTATTAATAGAATAACATTTAAGCACACTGATGAAATGAAAGTAGAATTTTGGTACTAGTTAATGTGCAACATCAGGTATGAAATAGGATTTACAAACTATAATAGAATCGTTAAGATGGAATGAAATAAGCCAATACTAAAGTTAATACAAAAAAAAACAGGGTGGGTTTGGTGAGTGTAGTCTGGCACTTCTGGCTTCTTGATGTTACTGACTGCAGGATAAAGAAAGTGTTCCAGTTCAGGGATGCTGGGGTGTCAGTAGTCAGCCTAGGTTTAAGGGGTTGGCTGTGGGTCCTTCTCAGCTGGGCGGCTTTTTCCTCCTTCACAGTCTGATGCTCCTTTCAGGTAACGTGTAACGTTAACCTGGACCGCCTCATCAGTGGCATCCTGGGTTGCCGGGTTCTTCCGGAGGGCCCCTGTAGAAAATACAGATCTGTCATTACATTTGAATGGCATAAGGGCATCTACTTAAAAAAATTACTTTGAACAATGGTCTTCAGGAACAGGTCTCTAAAACAGGTTTTATCCCCTATACCAGTCCAGGTTGTATTAACGGCAAGGTTATTAGAGAAAATACTCTGAAGCATTCTCCACACTGTTGTCTTCAGGTCCCTCCCACATTTGATAGCCAAAAACCGAAGCTGAAAATGTGTTAAATTACATTTCTCGCAAGCTTCTCATACATAAATATAAAATGTGACAGGCTGTGGATTTAGATTGTAGAATATACAGTGTACAAACTTAATTTGACTTTTTAGATTACCCTACGGCCTTATAAACGAAAGCAACACACTTACAAATCGTTCCTGGAGCTCTTTATCCTCCCTCAAAATGCTGTCAAGAAACACCAAATCTTCCTGGGTGTCTAGGGGGAGTAACATCCCCTGGCAGGGATAGCTCTCCAACAGACACATTGGCACTGAAATGTTGCAGCATAGTGTCCATTTTGTTTTCCATGCTACGCACAACATCGCCAAACTCTCAAAGACGTCGCAGCACTAGGGTCTGATCTGCACCTACAGGGGTTCCCAGAATAAAAGAATAAAGTAGTCAGTCCTGGTCCCTCAATTACTAAACAATGACATTTATACCTAGGTCTAATACACGTACATGTGGACCCAGTGGGAATTAAATCAACAACCACAGGTGTTGTTTGCAAGTTGTACCTGATTGCCCAGTGCGAGCAAACATCTTCAGCATTGTCCCAAATAGCTTCACCTGCTCTTGAAGCGAGCCGCTGTCACCCGAAGCTACAAAATGAAAGGCATATGGTCATTCTGAACCTACATTACACACAAAAAAGTAAAATTAAAGAAAGAGTGCATGTTCTCACCTGCTCGTGCATGGCTCCCCTCCCTCAGGGCATGTTCTCACCTGCTCGTGCATGGCTCCCCTCCCTCAGGGCATGGCTCCCCTCCCTCAGGGCTTGGTTCTCCTCCCTCAGGGCTTGGTTCTCCTCCCTCAGGGCTTGGTTCTCCTCCCTCAGGGCTTGGTTCTCCTCCCTCAGGGCTTGGTTCTCCTCCCTCAGGGCTTGGTTCTCCTCCCTCAGGGCTTGGTTCTCCTCCCTCAGGGCTTGGTTCTCCTCCCTCAGGGCTTGGTTCTCGTTCTGGAAAACTAAAGGCACTATTTTCAAAACTGTTAAAAAACTGGACATTAGGACATAGGCCTAGAATATACCTTCATTGCTGAAAACGCGATGCCAGGGGAGTCCAAGGGCCAATAACGGAGCGATGACTTTCTCCTATTGATAATCATTGACGTAAAAATATGTTTGAAGTTATTGCATACATGTAATGAATTGGACTTAAATGTAACAGTTTAGCGCAACGTATTACATACCTCCAGCCTTTTCATCCATTTGCTGCCAGGGTACATTTTCTGCTGGGGGTGTAAAGTTTAGTACTTGACGAACTGGGGGAAAAAACATAACAGCTTTAATTTCACTGCAGAGATTGCATATTCAGTAATGAAACAATACTTGAACTGTGCAAAGCTAATGATATGTACAACACACCTCCACACCTTTTATCCAGAAAGTCAAGTGCCCTAAAGAAAAACAGATTATGGATAAAAGGATTCCTAATCTTAAATAGAAGCAATAGTTTCCAAGACAAAAAACATCACAAATAACATCACTTACTTGTACTCAAACTCTTGGCTCTGAAGTGGAGTCTGGATTACTGGGGAGAAACCTGGTTCTGAGAAAGAGGGAACAGAAATTTGAAAATCTAACAAAGTGTACAGTTTAGTTACAGGATCACAAATTAAGCATCACAGCAATACATTTTACATACCAACTCTGAAGTCTACAGATGGCTCAACATTTTCCTGGTTTTCTGGAATCAATGCAACTTCTGTAGAATGTAGTGATTCAAGTGAATGTCCTGTTTGTCCCTCTCAACTCTTTTCATTATTATTTTCCTTTTGGCCCAGTAACTAAACATTGGTGACTAACAATGTATTTACCTTTAAAACCAAAACGATTGACCAACAGTAGGTCTCTTGGGTGAAGATAATCGGTTATGCTCTGGCCAAGGTATCTGCAACAAAACCGGATTGTTAACGTTAGGAATATACAGTAGCTATGCTGTGGGGGGGAAACATTATCAGCCAAATGTGGAACAGTGAAATTGTTAAAAATAAAATGTATTCATTGAGGGTTGTGATTCAAGTGAACACAGAATGTTCCTCAAACATAAAACGTACAGCAGTTCAGAGAATTAGAAATCACAATCGCCTTAAATCCAGTACAGTAGCAACACAGCACAAAACATGCTAGCCACAGTGTGTACTGTAACAAAGGCAAAACAGCATGTGCTAGCTAACACTTACTAGCCACTCTAGCTACTGGACTAGCAGCATACTTGTTCAGGCAAACAAAATAATTTAAACAACATATATACATCGTTATTTTTGTAAGAAAGACTAAGTTTAAATTTTAGTGTTTTCTAGATGTAAAGCTTTTGCTACCTATTATAGCTCGTTAAAATTCAACATGTACTAACAACATTGCGTTAACAAGGCTACTTTAGCTAGTTAGGCCAGAACAAAGATGACTACACATTTTAAATATATAAACTAAAAACAATGTCAACATAATATTGCGTTACACAAAAAGGAAACATGTACTTACTTAAACGATGGTAGTCGATGACTTTGCTAGCTAGCAGACTGTAACTCGCGATTGAGCGATGAACTGATGCGAATGTGTCCAAACCAACATGGCCGGTCGATTTTGAGAGTAGCCTATTTAAAAGCGTCTTGCCGCCGAAGGACCGCGGTCCTTTAGACCCAGGCAACCGCCAGAGAAAATGAAGCAGTCAAAAAATCTCGCAAGAAATGGGAGTGACGTATTCGGCGGCAAACGTTTCATCCCCGCCAGCAGGACGCACCTATAGCCGACAGCTAAGGGCCGGCGGCAAAAAGAAGCCTTGCGGATATTTTTTGCTATCTGGGATATAGGTCACCATAGTTTAATTTCACTTTAGACATATCACATAACCAACAGGATACTACGATATTTCTTCAAAAGCAGATCGTGGAGCCATTTTAATCGTGCACGATCAATATGGTAAACGGGGTGAAAAGGACCATATTTAGCCTATATAAGCTAACTAACGTTACTCCGTTGTCGTTCGACAAAAACATGTCTGGATTAACAAAAAAAACAATAGGTACTGAAAAACAATAATAGCAGAACACACACACTATGGCAAATATTTACTGTTAAAGATAATACTCAATTTACAGTTAAAACTCACCTCAGAGTCAGGAGTATTCCACTGTGAAGGCAGAAACAACCGTTAGGAAGGCGGCAAGTGACGACTGCAGCCTGATGCGCGATGACGTTGATTAATCAAATGCGTTCGACGCATGCGCGGAATTGGATACTTTTAACACGCATGTATTAATCTTTTTATTTAATGTAATTTAAACTGTAATGCCAAGTTAAGATTAGAAAAATAGTTACTTAAATAGATATTTCATTACACAAATTATTCTGTGATTTTAAATAAGTAGATAGCGTATTTAAACTTTATTTAAACAACAAGGGCAAAGTGTTTAGAAAAGCCTAAATAACCTATGTATTATTATTATTATTATTTGTTTAATTCTCACACTCACTGTGCTATAGCCTACTTGGCAGATTATAAGAGTTGTAATAAAATATGTGCACATCCTTTTTATACCCTAAGAGATTTAATAACTTAAGATGACAAGAATAAAAATCCTGTGTCTGGTATCCGATAAATAGAAGAAAAAGTAAAAAGTAATAAACGTTTTGCCTGTTAAAACATCCCAATGTCCAACAAATTCACAAACTGTTGGGGGCGATGTCGGGTAATATTAATGAAAACAGTTATATTTTTATGCAAATGAAATATAGATAGATCAATGTTCTAATGAATAAAGACATTTATGTACAGTTCTGTGCAAACGTCTTAGGCATGTTAATATGATCTCCAATGTTGTTTTGAGTGTTGTAGACAATGGTGTGAAAAGCAACTATAATGAATAAACATTTATTTGACTTGACTGAGGTGTTATTAGTCATGTGAACT
Organism: Esox lucius; assembly: GCF_011004845.1. Lineage (NCBI taxonomy): Eukaryota > Metazoa > Chordata > Actinopteri > Esociformes > Esocidae > Esox > Esox lucius. The sequence continues at coordinate 24,581,328 of NC_047590.1, forward strand.
TTTCTTTTCTTTCAATTTAATGTATTTTTTATTGTTGAACTTGTTTAGCTATATTAGAATGATACAAATGGCATTAGGCCTATACGTCTATGAAAAATTGTATAAAAAACAGACACAAAGAAGTGAGAAGTTTAAAATTGTATTTAATCTCAACTAACTCTGCCAGAGTGATGGATATCATAATAACTAGATATAACTACTTCATATCTCTGTACCATCAATAACTTTACATTTTGACCTTCTCAAATAAATTAAAAGCCTATTGTTTTATTCCTAATATGCAGGATTCAAAATAAACTAGGTTGGTTGATTTTTTTAAATTACGAGGCAGCCAGATTTTTTACCACCAATTGCATGGTACACTGTTAATTTTGGATTACATTACAATCATCATATCCAGTAAAAATAATAGATTTGTTGAAATTGTTTTTAAAGAGTTTTTAAAGGGATCATGCGTTGTCTTGTAGACACAATCCAATGCAAATAATGGATTTTTTCTTTTTATTCCTTCTGAGCAGAGTTATAAATTGTAGGTCTTATTTAATTTCACTTTTAATTTTAAAAAGCAGCCAAAACATAATGAAAGTGGGCTACCTAAACAAAACCTTCATGGGCCCAAAGGTAGAAAATCTGCGCTGGGCCCGAACGGGCTAGCCCACAATGGGCCATCATGGGCTTAATGTGGGCAGCCCGCTAGTGTGGGCTGCTCACAGATAGCCCGCGGTGAGCCCAAAGCTGTGGGCCTCGCCTGGGCAAGCCCGCACTGGGCCTGTTTAGGTTTGGTGTGGGCTGGCCCTAGCCCACTGTGCCCGCAAAAAGCCGGCATGGGCCCCGCAGGGGCATGTTTGCAGGGGAGTATTGTTTGGTGGAAACATGGCAAATGACAACGTGCAGTCTTTTGTAATAGTTGTCTATGAGGCCCAGAATTTTTGCAGGTGGTATAGCTGCCCATTCGTCTTGGCAAAATGCCTCCAGGTCATGCAAAGTCTTTGGTCATCTTGCATGAACCGAATATTTGAACCGCAATTTCTGCCAGAGTATGCAAACTTGTGATTGCAACTGTATAAGACACGTAAGACACGTATGAGTAATTGTTGATTGTATGTATATATTGTATTTGTATGTTTCATGAAATTGTCACTGTGTAAATACAAGATTTACTGTGTAAATACATCATGAGAAATTAGGCATGTACACAAAGATTCAGCATTCTAGGTCATTTGGGGTGAAAATGGCACCACTGTGAAAAAACGGAATGTGGGCGTGGCCTATGGCGCCCCCTGTAGAGGAATCGGATCGGGTCTCTTTGTGGTGGTAGACGTGTTCTATAGTTTCAGTGGAATTTTCTAGTAATTTTAGTAATTTTCACATGAAGGGTACGGATGCATTTGTTTTACAGTTTTCAGCCATTTGGTCCACCATCTTGCAGTGTATCTCTTATTCCTTATTAACCTATAGGGAAGCATGTAGGAGACACCTGTACACCAAAGGGCAGGTCAATCTAACTTATTGTTGATTTTAAGTAAAGTATTATAGGTTTTGCCAAATTTCCAGTGTACAGAAAAATTCAAGATGGTGGACTTTATGGGTTCTTTAGGCTTTTTTGTTCATCTTGAGCAATAAGGCAGGTCCACAAAGAATCAGCGTTCTAGGTCAATCGGGGAGGAAATGGCATCCTTGTAAAAAAGGCCTGTGGCACCCCCTATGGCGCCCCTGTGTCTTTGGGGTAGGTATACGTGGTTTATATTTTCAGTGGTCCAATTTATATCATTTTTCACCAAGGACTTTTTGAGTTATTCAGCGGTTTTAAGGAAACATTTTATAATAATAAATATAGTTGCAAGCAACCATGTGACAGGGTTCTCCTGTGACATGGTGAGCAATGGGATGCAAGCATATAAATATTTTAAGCATACAGCAGTAGATATTATCTGATGGTAAGCACTTTAAAATATGTTTTTATGTGGTCAGCCATGTTATCCACAATCTTGTATTTTATCTCTTAGCTGTGAACACCCTATAGGGATAAATGTATAAGACACATTGTTGCCGATTGCCAGGTCAGTCAGAGCTATTATTGATTTTATGTAGATTTTTATAGGTTTCATGTAATTTTCTGTGTAAAAAATATTTAAGATATCAGACATGTTAGGTCCTTGTTGAAATTATCAAGCTCCTGTGGAATGAGGCACATACTCAAAAAAGCTGCACTCTAGGTAAATCGGGGTAGAATTGGCTTAGCATCAATACATGTGCATCCATACGTTTTTCATTGGTCAGCCATTTTGTCCATCATCTTGTAATATATCTCTTAGCCTTTACCACCCTATAAGGGAGACATGTATAAGACGCTGGCCAAGTTATGCCGCTGGCCAAGTTAATCAGATTTATTGTTGATATACAGTCCACTTTCTAAAAGCATAGACACAGACATGACCATAGATGGTTAACTCTCTAATGCCATAGACAAAAACACTGGCAATGGAAAAGGCAGTGGTAGGACACACATGTGTATGGTTTATTAATATGTTTCACTATGAGTATGTGCATTTGTGTGTGCGTGTGTGTGTCAGGGCTGGCACCAAGATGACATGACTGAGGATTTTTTGAATAAATGCGGGGGCATGTCTAAACACTGCTCGCACTTCCCCAAAACGAAATAATTTAGAAACGTATACGCTTGTAAAGGCGATTGAAACTCATCGGTCTATGATGATCCCAATGATCGGCTATGTATATGGGGACACATAACTGAGGGGGCATGAATTGCATACCGAAGGGAGCAATGCTCCTTTTTGTCCCCCCGTGGAACTGGGCATGACCACAGCTGAGGGGGCACGATTTGCTACCTGAGGGGGCAATACCCTCTATTGCCTCCCCATGGAACTGGGCCTGGTGTGTTTGTGTGACAAAGAGATACAGACAGCATAGAAGCTGCTTACTTCATTTTATCATCTACCTTCTATTGTCCAATGTACTTAGAGGAAAAACGTTGTTGCTCCGCCATCTTCCAATTTACCGCATATTTCTTACAACCCTATAGAGAGGCACATAGAGACACGTATATTTATCATTAAGGGCTAACTTTGTCAAGTCATAGTTCAGTCGATTTTTGACATAGCCACTAGTTTCAGCCCTGTTCAAAAGTGTGGCATAGAGTCTGTGGGAACAGGATGTAAATGCCATTATTTTGATATTAGAAAACTGAATTGGGTATTGAAGCACCCCTGGTGGAAGATTCATGGCACATCTCTACTTGCAGTCTATGGAGCCACATCAATTATTTGTTTTCAAACAATTCACCAACATCTAGAAAACACATGGTAGCAAAAACATGTAAGACCCAGGGCTCCACAATGCCAAATATGACATGAAGCAGCAAAGCACACCAAACAGAATGGTCTTCCGTTCTATGGTTGGCACCCAAAAATGACACTAAGCCCCAAAAAAAAGTAATGCGGTTGATGAATCGGTCTGTCGTGGTGAAGAAAGAGCTGAGCCGCAAGGTGAAGCCCTCGATTTACCGGTCAATCTACGTTCCTACTCTCACCTATGGTCATGAGCTTTGGGTCATGACCGAAAGGACAAGATCCCGGATACAGGCGGCCGAAATTAGCTTTCTCCGCAGGGTGGCTGGGCGATCCCTTAGAGATAGGGTGAGAAGCTCGGTCACCCGGGAGGAGCTCAGAGTAGAGCCACTGCTCCTCCACATCGAGAGGGGTCAGCTGAGGTGGCTTGGGCATCTGTTTCGGATGCCTCTGGAACGCCTTCCTGGGAAGGTGTTCCGGTCCCGTCCCACCGGGAGGAGACCCCGGGGAAGACCTAGGATACGCTGGAGGGACTATGTATCCCGGCTGGCCTGGGAACGCCTTGGTGTCCTCCCGGAAGAGCTGGAGGAAGTGTCTGGGGAGAGGGAAGTCTAGGCATCTCTGCTTAGACTGCTGCCCCCGCGACCCGGCCCTGGATGAAGCGGAAGAAGAAGATGATGATGATGATGGGACGCCATGTAATCCAGACTAAAGAGGACAAGGACAACCCAAGTTGTTATCAGTGCTCAGTTTAGAAGCCTGCATCTCTGATGGTATGGGGTTGCATGAGTGCGTGTGGCATGGGCAGCCTACACATCTGGAAAGGCACCATCAATGCTGACAGTTATATCCAAGTTCTAGAACAACATATGCTCCCATCCAGACGTCGTCTCTTTCAGGGAAGACCTTGCATTTTCCAACATGACAATGCCAGACCACATACTGCATCAATTACAATGTCATGGCTGCATAGAAGAAGGATCTGGGTACTGAAATGGCCAGCCTGCAGTCCAGATCTTTCACCCATGGAAAACATTTGGCGCATTATAAAGAGGAAGGTGCAATAAAGAAGACCTAAGACAGTTGAGCAACTAGAAGCCTGTATTAGACAAGATTGGGACAACATTCCTATTCATAAACTTGAGCAACTTGTCTCCTCAGTCCCCAGACGTTTGCAGTGTGTTATAAAAAGAAGAGGGGATGCCACACAGTGGTCAACATGGCCTTGTCCCAACTTTTTTGAGATGTGTTGATGCCATGAAATTTTAAATCAACTTTTTTTTCCCTTAAAGTGATACATATTCTCAGTTTAAACATTTGATATGTCATCTATGTTATATTCTGAATAAAATATTGAAATTTGAAACTTCCACATCATTGCATTCTGTTTTTATTCACAATTGTACAGTGTCCCAACTTTTGTGGAATCGGGTTTGTAATTGAAATCAGGGCCGTTTCAGTACTGTGGTGAGGTTGTAACCCTGACTGAATTTTGTCTAAGCTTGAGGTCACAAATTGGCTGAGTTGATTGAAGACAACCTTTTCAATGATCTTGGCTATAAAAGGGAGATTTGATACAGGTCTATAGTTGTTCATTATAGATGCATCCAGTGTTCTCTTTTTTTAATAAGGGCTTAATGGCAGTTCTTTTTAGAGATTTTGGGAAAATGCCAGATTTTCTCCAAAAGCATCGAATTTTTCAGGTTCCCAGAGACAGTTTTCCTTCATAGAATGTCAAAAGACCCAGTGTGGATAATAATCTGCATGTTGTTGGATGTGTAGAAAGAATAACTGGCAACATTTCTGTTAGCTCTCTGACCGATGTGTCAGCCATGGTTAGGATTTCAGTCTTTGCCATTCTGATATGCTTGGTTATGTTGTCCCCAATCAAGGTAGTATCAGGTTTATCAAATGTGGAGTTAGCAGTTTCGTCTTTCCTTCATCCTATCAGTGGTTTTAGGGCTATTTCTTGGATTCTGGGATTGGACTAATGGTAGTGTTTTGGTTAGCTTCCTTAGATTCATTTACACAGGTTCATTGTACTTTTTTCGCAGTATGAGTTCAGGTGGTGGGTTGAGGGTTGGTGATCCCTTATTTGATTTCTTGCTGGATTTGCCTCTGCAGTGTACGACATCAGACCAAGTCCCAGATGGAGATGATGCCTTCTGTCTAGCCCCAGTGCTGTGCCAGTAAGATGTGTCATTAGGGAAGGCGGGTTTGAAAGCCTCTGCGGTTAATCCAGTGGCATTAGCACATGTCCATGGGAGAGTGTCAGCCAGGACTGTGACAGAGTGCTATAGATTTGAAGTAATCCCTTGTATATCAATCTGTGTCTGTTTGTTAGCATTTGGTAGCTCAACCCCTAGAGTAGCTGCTACAGAGTCAATTAATTGTTCACTTCCACCTATTTCAAGCCATGTTATTGTCTCATTCTGTCACTCGCTCTGAAAAGGCTCTGATCTGTTCGCCAGTTTTGACTGCGTTCTGTCAAGTATAGGGAAATATTTAGAGCTCTCTAGTCTTAGGTTAGCCTGTTGTGCTATGTTAACATTAGCATTTGTGGATTCACCTACTGGACAGGACCCACAGTCCATTCGGAGGAGCGCTCTGGGTGACTAAATCTTCAAAGCAGTTGATTTGTTCCTCCAACAGCTATCTTAGCTCCTCCATCATAAAAAATCACTCAAAAATACAAAAGAACCATGCTGAGGTCCTCTTTTAAAAAATTACATAAAATTGTCAAAATATGAGTGCAGGTAGACAGCCATTGAGCTGTTTAGTGGTTTTACTGTACTGATGAACTGGGTTGTCCACATCATGCATCAGAATCAGATGAATGACTGGTCAATTTGGTAGCTTATTATCAAACTAAGCGACTTGCTCACTTTTTGAAGACAATGTAAACATAATAGCTTGGCATTATCCTTTTAAAATAAGGACGTTTCTAAGTGACCCTGAACTTTTGAATGGTAGCATACATGTGGCAATCCTTTGTCTAGATTGGCCTGCCTGTTTCGAAGGGTGTAGGAAGCTTCAGCAATGATCTTTCCTCAACCTTTCCTTACCCTGCACCAGACAGACACCTAACCAAACTGTCATGAAGGAGGTGATGATAGAGTCAACATGATCAGACGAACTGCATTGTGGGATTGTTGACGTGCTGTACTCTGCCTGCTGTTACCTGCCTGGCTACCTGCCAAACTTTTTCGAATTTACTCTATATAAACTAATTGGTCAAAATTCTATTTTAAGAGTTTTACCAACGCAATATTTATCTGTTGACCTCTTACCCAACTTTTCTACACCGGGACTCTTTTTGGACATAATTAACAGAACTACTCACCCCTGAACACCCAAGGCTAAGTATCATTACAATGCCTTATCACTGTAATTGTTGTAGCAACAACACAGAGGAGAATGTTCGTCTTCAGTTAAGGATAGCGGAGTTAAAGGCTCGGCTTCTGACGCAAATGTCAGGCAAGGATTATGCTAGTGTAGAAATAGAAAAATCTACGTCAGTGCCACCAGGTAGAAACGATTGTTAGCCCCCCGGCACAGCTCCTGCAGCCAGGCAATAACTTTCTCTTGGTCACTGGGAAGAAATGCCGTCGACCAGTTAAACCTGAATCGTTGCTAAATCCAACTGAGACTTTGAACAGGTTTTCCCCACTGGAGTCTCCGAGTCGTCTTCGGAGGGGAATGATCGGCAGGCATGTTCTACCGGTGGCCGTGAAAAACTAAAAACCTTAGTCATCGGCGATTCCATTACACGCAGTATTAGACTAAAGAATCAGCCGGCGATCGTACCTTGTTTACCGGGGGGCAGAGCCACCGACGTAGCCGCAAATCTGGGGTTGGTGCTAGCGAAGTCAAAACTGGCAAGTATTGAGAGTACAGAGATATTGTCATTCACGCTGGCACCAACGATGTTAGGATGAAACAGTCAGAGGTTACGAAGCAGAACATAGCATCAGTGTGTAAACTAGCTAGAAAGATGTGTCGGTAATTGTCTCTGGCCCCCTCCCAGCTAGGGGTGGTGACGAGCTCTACAGCAGACTTGCGCAACTCAATCGCTGGCTGAAAACTGAGTTCTGCCCGTCGCAGGAGGTAGAGTTTGTAGATAACTGGCCTTCTTTTTGGGACTCTCCCAGAAATAGGGCCAGGCCTGATCTGCTGAGGAGCGACAGACTCCATCCTAGCTGGATTGGTGCTCTTCTTTTATCTAGGAACATTGACAGGAGTCTCACTCCTATCGCTTTAACATGAGATAGGGTGCAGTTCAGGCTGCAGGCTGTTAGCCAGCCTGCTAGCATAGTGGAGTCTGTCAATAGCATAGCCAGAGAAGTTAGTACAGCTTTACCTATTGCCACTGTGACTCGTTCCAGGCTGAGAAAAGTTAAACAAGGTAGTGCTAACAAAAACAACCTTATTAAGATAAAGCCTTCCTCCACCTCGGTCAAAAATAAAAATGATTGTATCACTTCGCATCTCAAAATGGGACTCCTAAATATTAGATCCCTTGCTCCAAAGGCAGTTGCAGTAAATTAATTAACCTCTGATCATAAACTAGATGCTATTGGTTTATGTGAAAAGTGGCTAAATCCTAATGAATTCACTGCCTTAAATGAGGCCTCTTCTCCTGGTTATACTAGTGATCATATCCCTTGTGCGTCCCGAAAAGAAGGGGGTGTTGCTAATATTTATGACAGTAAATATAAACTGACTCTCAAACATATCACAGAGTTTCATTCTTTCAAAGTTTTACTCATGAAAGTTAACCAGGCCGATAAATAATTTTACATACCTTCTATTTATTAATTGTAATTGTCTCTGTATGCCCAAAGAGCTGGGTCACGCTTCGCTCACTTACATTCATTTATGCGAACATATTAAAAGACTGTGAACAGTACGCCGTTCTCCTGCTCATCCTTGTTCCGCCCTCGAAGACGTGACACCATAATTGACTCAATGGGTTTTATCCAACATGTCTCAGGTCCAACACATTGCCACAATCATACCTTGGATTTAGTCCTGTCACGAGAAATAGATATATTTATAAATCTAATAATTTACCCCCAAAATTCTGGATTATCGGATCACTGTCTTATTACATTTACCGTTAAAAAAGAAATCCACTTGCCCCCCAAACAATGAGTTTCAAAAGCCGTACTATAAATTCTCGGACTACAAATAAATTCCTTGATATTCTTACAAGTTCGCTCATTAACGGCCGAGTAAATAAATCTGTAAACGATCAAATCGAGGATCTAAACTCAATACTGAGAAATACATTAGACACAGTTGCACCACTAAAAACTAAAAAAATATGCAACAAGAAACTTGCTCCCTGGTACACAGATAATACTAGAGCACTTAAGCAAGCCTCCAGAAAATTGGAGCGAAAGTGGCGCTCCACCAAGTTGGAAGTATTTAGACTAGCCTGGATAGACAGTACAATACCGAAAATCACTCACGTCTGCTCGATCAGCTTATTTCTCCAACCTGATTGAGGCGAACAAAAACAATCCAAAATTTCTCTTTGATACAGTTGCAAAGTTAACAAAAAAGCAAAGCTTAGCAAGTGAAGTGGGTCTTCACTTTAGTTGTAATGAATACATGAACTACTTTTAATGAAAAGATTAGAAAACAAATAACTGACTCCTTAAATAGTTATGGTCCTCAAAATCTCAGTTGTCCAAAAAATGTCCTGAACCTCCCTGACCAGGTGTCAATGGGGACACTTGAATTTTTTGATACTGTATCGCTCGACACATTTACAAAATTTGTAATTAGTTCTAAACCCACAATCTCTCAGCTAGACCCGATTCCTACAAAATTACTTAAGGAGCTATTTCCTGTGCTAGGTCAGCCAATGCTGAACATAATAAATTGCTCCCTTTCCTCCGGATGCGTACCAAACTCACTAAAAATTGTGGAAATTAAGCCTCTTCTAAAAAAATCTAATCTGGATCCCAACATATTAAACAATTATAGGCCAATATCGAACCTCCCGTTCCTCTCAAAAATCTTAGAAAAATGTGTTTCCCAACAACTGAATGCCTTCCTAAAGACAAAAAACATTTATGAAATATTCCAGTCCGGTTTTAGATCCCATCATAGTACTGAGACTGCACTCGTGAAGGTAACAAATGACCTTCTAATGGCCTCAGACAAAGGTTCCGCATCCGTCCTGTTGCTTCTTGATCTTAGTGCTGCTTTTGACACTATTGATCACTCCCTTCTCTTAGAGAGACTGGAAACCAATATTGGGCTACGTGGACATGTTCTAGCCTGGTTTAAATCTTATTTATCTGAAAGATATCAGTTCGTTAGTGTGGATGGCATATCCTCTGACAAGTCAAAGGTATGCTTTGGAGTTCCTCAAGGCTCAGTTCTGGGCCCATTATTGTTCTCACTATATATGCTCCCTCTGGGCGATGTAATCCGAAATCACAATATTAACTTTCACTGTTATGCTGATGACACACAGTTATATATTTCAATGAAGCATGGAGAAGCCCCTAAATTAGCTATTTTGGAAGCATACGTTTCAGATATTAGGAAGTTGGTGACAGAGAATTTCTTGCTCTTAAACTCAAATAAAACAGAAATGCTCCTTTTAGGACCCAAAAAACAAAGAACGTTGTTAGCAGATCTCACTGTAAACCTCGACGGCTGCATGGTCGTATCCCAAAAAATTGTAAAAAACATATAAAATATTTCTCAAGAGTTGCTTATTTTCAACTTCGAAACATTGCAAAGACTAGAAACTTTCTATCAAAAACCGATGCAGAAAAATTCATCCATGCTTTCGTTACTTCTAGACTAGATTACTGCAATGCTCTTCTCTCTGGTTATCCAGACAAATTAATAAATAAACTTCAATTAGTGCTGCACACGGCTGCTAGAATCCTAACTAGAACAAAAAAATTTGAACACATTACTCCTGTCCTAGCGTCCTTACACTGGATGCCTGTTAGGGTTAGGGCTGATCTTAACCTATAAATCAATACATGGACTTGCTCCTACTTACCTTGCTGAAATTACCTGGTTTGGGGGGCCCGTTGCTGTCCCTGTCCTTGTCCACCTGGTCATACTTCTGACCTAGTCTAAAATCAAATAGACTCTGGATTTAGCCCAGAGAAATGTATTTATTATTCCAATTGGACTCTTAACATCTCAACCAGCACAGCCAGAAGAGGACTGGTCACCCCTCTGAGCCTGGGCCCTCTCTAGGTTTCTTCCTAAAATTCGACCTTCTTAGGGAGTTTTTCCTAGCCACTGAAATTCAACACTACTGTTGTTTGCTCCTTGGGGTTTAAGGCCGGGTGTCTCTGTAAAGCACTTTGTGACAACTGCTGTTGTAAAAAGGGCTTTATAAATAAATTAGATTGATTGATTGAACAACTGTCAACAAAGGCTGGGTTGTTGGGATGAAGTTGAGCCTCATATAAAAAAATAATCATAATTATGCCTTTTTTTGTATTAAGCTTATCATAAAAACCTAGATCTACTCAATGTGTTGAATCCATCAAATAATTGCTATTGATACCTACACAATTACAGTAGTAAAGATATTTTAAAACTATAGTTATTGTTTTGCAATATGCTGTATTGCAACATAATGATATATAATAATACAATACATATGACAGCATGATGAAAGCATGCCATGACAGTGATGCACCCAGGAGTAATGTATACAATTTAAGAGACAAAGATTTCAGTTAATGTCCTGCATACTACTCTATTTCTCTCCCACCCCCCTTTTCTCTCCCTCTCTGCCTTTTCCCCTCTACTTTGTTCTATTTCAAACAGAGACTGACTGAGACTGCCTAGAGAGCAAAATCTGTTTTTCCTCTCTGACCGTTAATGACTTCTGACACACCCTAGGTATTTTCATTTTGTTTCCCTGCTTAGTTCTTCCCATTCAGAAACCCCACCTGCTTATTCAAAACTATCCTTTCATAATATCTCAAATACAGGGCGCTGTATGTACATGTTTAAACTTTGAATCTACTGAGTTGATGAGGTAAACATGTAATAACCCTTTAAGTTTGATTTAAAATCTCTGATGCTTTATCAGCAACACTGTTTTTTGGAGTGTGTATAAGAGTTCAGTAGTGTGTGCGTAGTGTGTGCGTGTATGCTGCATGATCACTAACCTGGGCCATTGAGGCGTGAAAAGGACGTCCTGTTGCGTATGTCTGGGTCTGAATGGGCTAGGTCAGGAGGTCGTTGGTCATGGCCAGAACAAGCTTTATCTGGGTTACTTGAAGTACCAGGGGATGAAACGACGATAGAGACTTAGGCAAGGGATTCTTACCAAATTGCACCCAAAGGAAACTGGTCAAAGGTAGTGCACTATGTATTGTAGGGAATAGGAAGCTCTTATAGGATGCAACAAGCAGAGAGTAAGAGTGTTCACTAGTCTGAAACATCTAGCAAACCTGCTTAACTCTTGGCGAAAGAGAAAGTGTGTTCATGTGTATCATTGTCTTTCTGTTGTACTGTATGTGTGTGCCTTGAGGCTGTCTGCTCCAATCCCATATAGTGTGACACACTGACAGCAGCACACGCACATGAATCCACACACACTCCCAGACATCATTGTGAGGGTCAATGCATTGGACTGGTGGCTTTCAACAAAGTAGACAGGGAGTGCTAATGGAACTGGGCCACAGCTTTACCAGAGGCTCTGAATGGGCTGCAATACATAGAAATACAATCACTAGACAAGACTCCCTAAACCCACTTACAGTATTTTTAGATAGCTAATCTAGTTTGCCACAACAACAGAAGCTGAAACGTGTAGTATCTATAGATGAATGACAAAAGTCTGGAAGCACAAACCAGACTAATGCTTTTAATGGGAATGTCTATTCTGATCATTATATATCTGTGGCTACATCAGGTCATCACAGACACATGGATCAAAACAGCAGCCTCATGTCATGGATTGGTTTACTGAGTTTCAGGTCTCATTATGTTTTTTCAGTTTTGCTCAGTGTTACCCCTTTGATGCAGTCCTGCATACAAGTGTGTCTTTGCGAACACTTGCATGCACCCAAACTGAGATGACAAACATTAATTCATAGAGATCTGCTACATCACATTTGCTTTTGCCTGATTTTGTTGTGTCCACTATCTTTAGGACCCAGCATTATGGCTCAACCATTGAGCTATACATGCTGAAGACATAATGAAATTAAAATATCATCTGATATCAGTCTGTAGATCAGCAGGCTATCTGCAACTCTACATTTGATTGGTTCTGCACAACGGCACTTGGCTGAAGTCTACTGTTCCTGCAAGCATCAAGGCAACAACAGGCAGGAGGAATCTGGTTGTGTGAAAATTCATGACTACGTTGGCTAGCAGCTTCCTAATAGCACCATAAGCTCTTTTATGGAACGCCAAAGTGGTACACCAACTTGTGGGACGAACAACTTATTTTGCTAGTGTAAGAACACAAGGAAATATATAATGTTACTCTCAAGGTCGATCAAGACAATATTAAAAAAAATATAGCGTGGTCAAGGATTGCTCAGAGTCTCGGACTGACAGGTGCTCTAGCTCTGTTAATACATTTATGTAATGTTGTATTTAATAGTAATAGCCATTCCTATCAACCAGAACGAAATATTAACTACTTGCTAACTGTTATAAAAACAAATGATGTGAGCTAAAGTTCTATGGAAATTATTATTTTCCCGCCCCTTAAATCAGATGCAGATTGTAAAAGACGATGGAAACATATCAGAGACAGATCTATTAAAGAAAGAAAGGCAAGACAAAAACCAAGTGGCTCAGCAGGTGGTGTAGAAATTAAGTGGAAGCTATAACCGATGCGGTAACACATTACAATAAGGGTACATTAGTTGACATTAGTTAATGATGTAGTAAATATTAACAAATATGAACTATAGGTCTTAATAAACATGAACTCATCTTTGTTAATATTAACTAAGGCAGTTAAACATGTATGTAATAATGTTAGTAAAGGTATCATTGTAAATGAATTAACATTTACTACATTACTTTATTAAGTGATTCATGTTCATATTTATTTCTGCTGAAGTTAACATCTATACAGACATTTATTAAAGATGGTAACTTGCTCAACAAATTAAGGGAACACAAAATCATCACAGTATAACACCAAGTCAGTTCATCTTCAGGGATATCAATCTGTCCATTTGGGAAGCATAAGCGATTGTGACTCACTGTTGACTGTTTTGGTGCAAATGAAAGTGACAACAGGTGCACTGGAGAGGAAACAGAAAGACAATCCCCAAAAAAGGAATGGTTTTGCAGGGGGTGGCCACAGACAGTTGCTCTCTCCTTATCCTTCCTGACTGATTGGAGGTGGGTCAGTGAAGGTCTGGGGTGGCATTTACTTGGAGGGTCGCACAGACCTCTACGTGCTAGCCAGCGGTACCCTGACTGCTGTTAGGTACCGGATGAAGTCCTCAGACCCTTCGTCAGACCATACGCTGGTGCAGTGGGCCCTGTGTTACCTCCTCATCCGGCCAGAGGGTGTAGGCAGTTCCTGGATAACAAAGGCACTGATGCCATTGACTGGCCCTTACATTCCCCACACCTGAATCCAATTGAGAACCTCTGGGACGTTGGTGCACCCGACGCCGCGAGATTGTGCCACAGACTGTCCAGGAGCTCACTGATGTCCTGATCCAGGTCTGGGATATCCCCAAAGACACCATTCATCATCTCATCAGAACATTGTCCAGACGTTGTCACGTGGGGGCCATACACACTACTGAGTCACTTTATGAGTTGCCATGATGAAATTCATGCAAGTTAGAACAGCCTGTGATTTCAATTGTTTACTTTGATTTTCACTGTGAGATGGAATCCAGCCCCCAATAGGTTAGTGATTTTGGTTTCCATTGACCGTTGTTAAGTTAATTATTTTGAGCAGTGTATTTAACCTAGCTTTTTAACCTAGCTTTTTTCGGTTGGGAATAGAGAACAAAGTCCAATGTAGCCATCTTCGAGTTACTATTATGCATTGTACCGTGAACATACGGTACAATTACAAAACAGTGAGGAAATATTCACCAAACGTATGACTATTTGGTATATTTGAAACTAACAGCAATAAATGTGTTACCAACATTTGTGGTCTATTCATTAACATGACTTAATAGTAGCAACGCTTTAATTAAAAACATTTGTGACCCTTATTGTGAAGTGTAAACCCTTTGAATTGTAATTAACAGATTATTAACGCTAGTAGAGTCTTCATTAACATTATTTTATAGTAGTAAAGCTTTAATTAAAGGCATTTGTGACTCTTAATAAAAAGTGTAAATTATCTGAACAATTAGTAGTATCATGAAAACCCTTAACATTAACAGGAAGTAAGGATTTTCAACTGCAATCAATTTCACAAGTATATCCTTAGGGTACACAAACAGTTTTCAATACAAAAGTTCCATCAAAAAACAAATGAAATAATTCCTTTGCCATTCGAGAATACTTTTTTTCTAAAAACTAAACCAAATTTTCACCAAAGAGAGCAACATAGCAGATAAAGTAGGAGACGGGCGAGAGACTGTGTGGGACACCTAATCTACCCTCCTACACATTCTTAATGTCTGTCAGTTCTCCACTTCTTGCTTTTTAGAGAATTTGCAAGTCCTATAATATAATAACATAAGAGTATATAACATTTATCGTACTGGATTAGAAGGAACAAGTACAGAGGCAGTGCAGCATATTGTTTTGAAAAACATTAACTTCAACAATAGTCTAAATCATCACATTGGCGGTGGGCAAGCAATAGCAGAAAGCAAGCAAAAGAAGGGAGATAGAGAGAAGGGGCAGGAATAAAAAGATGGGAGAGAACATAAAAAGTGGAGAGCACAGAGAGACAAAGGGATGTTTGGGAATTGGATTTAACCCTTCTTCATAGGCAGCAGCTTTCCTTCAGTCTTCATCTTGATAATAGTTGTCTTATCTGGTCTCATCTGCTTCTGCATATTCCTGGCACTGTTGAGCAATAATGGCCAGTTTCTCTCCTTTTCTCTGCTTTGCAAGGACCTCAGCGTAGTTTTCCGGAGCTGCGATTGCTAGCTCAGCAATGGCTGCAGTTTGCACTATGGTGTTGCGATCCACTCCATACTTTATAAAAGCTTTAAATACATGTTGTTCCCTCTGCTGTAGATGGCTAGCACTTATATCGTCTCACCACTTGCCAAGATTCACCAACTGAAACAAACACAACAAACAAAATGAAAATGACTAGTGCCATACCCAACTTACATAGTCCTAAGGTCAAAAAGCTTAGTTTACAGAGGTTACCTGGGTTCAACAATATAGCTATCTACATAATATTGTAATCTGAACAGAGCAAGCCAGCTAGGATTTCAAACATGATCTTACTGACTAAATGTGTGTTAGCTAGCTAACTAGATATATAGTTAACAAGTTGAATTGCATTTGAGCTAGTAAACTAGCAAGACATGGTTAGCTACCTTTTAAGCTAGTGTTAAGAATTTTATGTGTATCAGAATTTCTGAAGAAGGATGAGGCTTCGGTCCTAATGAGAATTTAGCACAAAGATTTATTAATATGAATTAATAAGTCAAAATACATGAAATACACTGCAGCGATCAAATATTTGCTCAACCCTCAAGCTTCCACAAAATATTCGCCCCGAATCAAGATCGAACATCGGTTTTGATACTCCCGCCACAGGGGCGGTTACTTTTCACTCTCGTGAGTAAAACCCATCCTTATTGGCTCTTCGTTGGCATGGTGACATGTTGGACGAATCTCTTTGTTTTCGCTGTCCAATGAAGAAGGACATGTTCTAAACACTTCCCATTTGGGGGTTACTCTTGGTCATAGATCAACAGGTTCTTTGCATACAGGTGTGAAATCTTAACCAGGTTACAGTAATTTACTATTGTCCTAACCTAGACTAGAACATCAGGGAGTTGGAGACAGAAGGTCTCTTTGTGCTGTATAGGGGGCAGTTTCATTTGTATGTTAATTGTGGGGTTTCAATCCTGTCTCTCTATCTGAGCCAGGTGTAAAGTCTGAGTGTGTGGCTGAGTGTAATGTATGGAGTTCTAAACTTTTTATGGTTATTGTATTCAATCATATTTTCCCAACCCTGGCTGCAGCATACAATTTAATAAAACAAAAACATAAGAATACATGGTTATTAAATCAGCATTATTTAAACTTCATTTATCTCAACAATCCCCCGTTTCACACCATTTATGGTGTGAAAATAACTATAAATGTCACTGAGAATAAAGTCATTACCTAAACAGAAATATGACAAATGTAAACATCAATTATTGTAGACCAGTTGTAAAAAATACTTCATGGTAGATTGCTGGAAAGGAATGTAAACAAGTTGTAAAGAATAGAGTACACCATGATTTATACAAGAGATTCAGTTTCTTCTCCGACCTCGCTATCTGAATCCCCATCTTGCATCCAAGGTGCTAATGGTGCTTGTCTTAACAACAACTGTTCCTCTTTGGTTCTCCATTTTGTTCTACTGATGAAGGAGGAAAATTTCAAGGAGATTCCTAGTAGGTTGAATCTTTTAACTTTTTGTTCACCACATAGTCAAATAAGTACTCAGTCTCTCTCTGGGCTCCAATTAGATGTACTTCCAAAGTCATCCCAAATGTTCTGCTCCTCCGAATGTCAGATAGTCAGTTGTGAACCATTTCTTTGCAGGCCGGTGTAACAGGACATAAAAGTCAGATGTATATTCCAAGGTGTTGTCCTTCATAGCTCCAATGCAGCTGTCGTTGTCTTCATTCCAGCTGCTTTGTCAGCCAGGCCAGGAGAATCTGTGTGTCCTCCCTTTAAATCCCGAAGCCCTCCTGTAGCGGGTGTCGTCGACCTGCAGGTTCCTCTCTCAGCTACCTGGACAGCAGATGAGTTGTACCTGGTATGGACATCATCAGCATGGCATGATGTTGTGGAGTTGGTCTTTCCGCGCACCTGTAAACGTTGTCCCGAACCGGCGTATCCTTCGCCTCCATCTTCTCGGTTGGAGGCAGCCTTCTCCATCACATGGTAGAATAGTCAGGACTAGGACTAGTCCAGCTCACAGGAACCCGGGACCTCTGTGTAGATGTGCGGCGCCTCAGTGTAGACTCTGTTTGTAGCTGAAGACCAGTCTGTGTGTATGTGAGTGTGTGTTTGTGTGTGTGTTTGTTTGTTTGTGTATCCATCTTATCTCTGCCCACCTGCCTCTTATCCTTTAAGCCAAGCTCAGTCTCTGTGGGCTCCAACCAGTCAAATCGTTTTCAAGTGTCCTGTACCTGAAGTGTGAATCATCCTTGAGAAGATTAGTTGTAACTGCACAGTACACCATCACAAATAGGTCCATTACATTAGCTTGTAACCCAGTTCCAACAAACACTCAAAACCGTATTCCCAATGTCTTTCTTCTTCCTTTGACTAAATAGATTAGACCAGTAAACAGTAACAGTATCGTTAAAAGATTAACATTTCTGGTGCTTCTGTTCTGCTAGTGTAGCAAAACAACAATTCCACTCTTTTCTATAGTTGGTTTAACAACCAACAAATACCAACAAATTTCCCGTCACTGTTCCAATAACTCATCAGCTAAGATAGTTTGTTTACATTGAAGTATCACTCTCAAAGAGTAGTTCATGGACAATTCTCAGTTCACCTATATAATTTACATCTGATTGTATCAGAACTACAATCAGATTCACCATTGGTTCACCTAAATGATAAAAATAAAAATAATGAAGAGGTATTGAATATGTAAATAAACCTGGAATTAGAATACCCAATTTGATGTCACTATTGAGTCTGTTTCTCTTTCTTAAGAGCTCAAACAAGACAAAGACCTATTTCGAACAGCCCCCCACCCATTTCACTGGTTTTGTGTCAGTGAGTTGGTCACGCCATGGGGTCTGTACCTCTCTTTAAGCAGAATTACTTTCTCAGTATAAACATGTAATGAATAATGTAATGAATAACCAAATGTGCTCCCTGCACCTTTTTACCCACGTATTCCATAGTGCATGAGATTACCTCTAATCAAATATCAAATACCTGAACAATCCCATCAAATTAGTTATTTTTGCTAAACCATTTCAAAATGGTAAGATGTATTCTACTCAAACATCACCATGTTAGATTTTGTATAAAACAAACTTTTCAGAAAACCGAATTAGACAAACTGTGAACGGACATTAAGGGATGTAGATTTGTACAGCAACCAATTTTCTGCTATAACTATGAAACAAAAAACAAAATTCTTCATGTAACTCTCTAAATACCTATTTAAGTCCCTTTGAACTCTAAGTTCAACTCTTTTTCATTATAGACAATTATTTCATACATTCCCCCCTTTGCTTTTACGACAGAGTCAAATGAGAATGACTCCAAGTGAAAGCAACATTCATTCAGTAAAAATTTTCTAATCGAAAATGTAACAAAAACAAATGAAAATGACAAAAACTTTAAGTAAATCAGAAAATAAAACAAATATGCCACACGTTCGCTCGTGTGAAGGAACCCAGAAAACCTATAGGCCAAATTAGCAGATACACATTTTGCATTTCCACAGGCAACGGCCAAACGAATTTGAGACTAAACAAACATCATGACTCAATTTACCTCCTAACGTCTAGGGAATTTTCTCAACTCCAGATGTATGTCTATGTTATTCAAAATAGTGGCGGACAGGCAAAATCGCTACTTTCATGCATATGTCATGCAAAGACATCAAATTTGTACTAGCAATTAACAATGTTGGATGACTTAAGGTCTCCACCCTTATTACAATTTGATTCGAAATCATAAATGTCAACATTAAAGCTATTGAGAGGAAAATGTATTTAGCTTCCACTTATTGTTTGATTATCCCAAAACTGAATATGCTTGGGTTGGTGAAATTACCATAGATGAGACCAGACTGAACACTTTAATGTAACCCTTAGTAATAGGCAATTTTGATTTAACCCCCCTTCCTGAAGCTCTGGGCTCCACACATTTATTATTTTCATAAAAAAAAACAAAAAAAACTGTTTGTTTATGGTCCTCAGTCTTTACTATCAATTTAGCCTACAATGTTTGTTAACTGATGATTTTGAGTTAGTGTCCAACCCATCTTGTATTTTTTGCAGGTTGTAAAAATGTGCTAATCATTATCTACACGACAATTAAACATTAGGGTGGAAATTAAGAAAACTCGTAAG
The DNA here is from genome assembly GCF_011004845.1 of Esox lucius. Lineage (NCBI taxonomy): Eukaryota > Metazoa > Chordata > Actinopteri > Esociformes > Esocidae > Esox > Esox lucius. Next base: position 24,600,868 of record NC_047590.1, read on the forward strand.
AATTGTAATGTAGACAGAAAACAGATGCATGACGTCACTAAAATAATAAGTAATCCAAAGGAAACTCAATGTAGGCCTTAAACACCTCCACATCTATACCCCCTTTGTTCATCAGTCAATTTATCATTTTAGAATTTACTCCATTAACGAGTATCAGGCATTGGTTTGAAAACACAAGTATTATCCCAGATATAATTGTAAATAAAAACAAAGTGAATCTATATTAATTAACCAAACTCAATTCAGCATCTACTTTTCTTCTACTTTTGATTGTGGGGAGTAAACTCGCTTTAGGTTTATTACCCTTTTAAGATTTATGACTATATTGGATTCAAATTCAGTCCTCTTGGGACATAGTGTGTCTCCTTAATGTTCAAGTTTATCACCATGTGGATTCTTCATTCTACCACTTATACAATATATGAGGAGAGTGAAAACAATACGTTAACCATGAGACTATTTTACCAGATTTGAAAATCATTGTACCAAATTCTAATTCATCACTAGGTTTCAGACGTACCCACTTGTGCTAGCGAATAGCTCAGCATGCAACAGTCAGGTACCACGTGGTAGGCCTTGATTAAGGCGTACCTTCTTTTCCGTGAGACCCCCCTTGTGACCTTACAGTTTTACACATTATCATCAACGCCTATATAACATTCAATTGTTTCTCGAACTACATGTAATATTTAATTAAATATGCTTGGCTATTACTGAGGAAGGTGATCAGGTTTCCTTGATAAGTTCCAGCTTCATATTGAGGTAGATAAAGTTTAACTGTATACAGGAGCACTCAACTTCTCCATCTCGCAGTCCAACTGCCTAAAGTCCTGTACTAATTGCAACGCAATAGGCTGCAAAGGAATGATTGTCAGGACATGGAACAAAACAACATCATTCTAATTACAGGTGCTATAACTAAAATACCCCAAAAATAACCTATAGTTTCCACACTTTCTCAAATCCATCTATCAACTTCCACAAAACCCTCAAATCTGACATACAAAACCCAACCACATAGTTTACTAAAGCATATGAAAACTGTACTTTCCCAAAGCTTCCATCAGTCACCACTTTCTACATACCGTAGCCTACACCTTCCAAACAACTTAATATTATGCCTTCTGCAACTTTCATACGTTACCACGTCCATTGTAGTGTCTTGCTTTGTTTTAAATAAAGGAAAACTCACATACACAGGAAGAGTTGTTCTCGAACTTTCGGTTTACTGTTTTCTTACTTGAACCACAATCCCCTCGTCATGACGTACCCAATGACGTGCTTACATCACAGTAATGTTAAACAGAAAACATGGAACAGGAGTTATATGTGAACACTACATCCATCTGCCTCCAGATTTATTTAATTTTCGCTCCTTTAACTACTAACTGTTTTAATCTTAGAGTATTTCCTAATTGGATTGTAACATTTATTTTAGTTGGTTTGGATCGAGTAAATTAAGACAATTCCACTCTGTTCTCAGTGTTACTTTTTGTCTCACAGTGAAAACAATTGAAATCTCAGGCTGTTCCAACTTGCATGAATTTCATTACGGCAACTCATAATGTGACTCAGTAGTGTGTATAGCCCCCACGTGACAACGTCTGGACAATGTTCTGATGAGATGAAAAATGGTGTCTTTGGGGATCTCCCAGACCTGGATCAGGACATCAGTGAGCTCCTGGACAGTCTGTGGCGCAAACTCGCGACACTAATACATAACGTCCCAGAGGTTCTCAATTGGATTCAGGTGTGGGGAATGTGAGGGACGGTCAATGGCATCAATGCCTTTGTTATCCAGGAACACAGGGCCCACTGCACCAACCTATGGTCTGAGGACTTCATCCTGTACCTAACAGCAGTCAGGGTACCGCTGGCTAGCACGTGGAGGTCTGTGCGACCCTCCAAGTATATGCCATCCCAGACTGTCACTGACCCACCCCCAATCAGTCAGGAAGGATAAGGAGAAAGCAACTGTCTGTGGCCACCACCTGCAAAACCATTCCTTTTTTGGGGATTTACTTTCTGTTTCTTCTCCAGTGCACCTGTTGTCACTTTCATTTGCACCAAAACAGGTAACAGTGATTCACAATCGCTTATGTTTCCCAAATGGACAGACTGATATCCCTGGAGTTGAACTGACTTGGTGTTATACTGTGATGATTTTGTGTTCCCTTAATTTTTTGAGCAGTGTACCATCTTTAATAAATGTCTGTATAGATGTTAACTCCATCAGAAATAAACATGAATAATCACTTAATAAAGTAATGTAGTAAATTAATTTTACTACATTACACTAATACTTTTACTAACATTACTACACACATGTTTAACTGCCTTAGTTAACATTAACAAAGATGAGTCCATGTTTGTTAAGACCTATAGGTCATGTTTGTTGATATTTACTACATCATTAACTAATGTACCCTTATTGTAAAGTGTTACCACAGATGCTGACATATCTGGAGCCTTTCACAAAAGAAAGAAAAACAAGCTAAAATATAAAAGAACCGGTACAGCATCGATTGGAGGATAATTGGGAGGAATCACAGACTGGATTTACACCTGAGTGTAGTCAAGACAAAGATATTGAGAGCTGGCAGCCATAAAGGGCAAGGTCTGTTAGTGAATCGCAGGTATGGCATCCCAGCCAGGGCCTTCCAGCTATAGCCAGTGCATCCCAGGTATGACCTGTCAGCAACAGCCAGACCCAGACAGGGACACCCAGTCACATCCTCCCAGCCAGACCCAGAGAGGGACACCCAATCAAATCCTCACTGCCAGACCCAGCCAGGGCCTCCCACCCACACCCAGCCAGGTCTGCCAGTTCCATCCAGCCAGGGCCTCCCAAACACAGCCAGGTGGAATTATTAATCAAAGACTGCCTACCCGCTTCAACCAGTCCTCTCAACCCCTAAATAACACGCAGCAGCAACATCCACTACAGCCAGCACCATACCCAAATCCTCTGCGTCACCCCCACCAATTTAGAGGTAACATTACAGAGAGAATGGAGATGTTTGAGAAGTCCCTTGACGCCATTGCAAATACAAAAGACGATGAAGATTAAGCATTTTTTAGGGGCATCTGTCCATTACTAAAAGGGAAACAAGATAAACGAAAAATAGTGCACCTTAAACTAAGAATACACACTCTGTGCTTTGAAGCTGCTTTTGAGTAGTTAGAAAACACACAATCCACACATTTTGTGTCTAGGTGGGTTTTTTATAACACACTGTGGCTAGCCCTTTGTGTATTTAGTTTATTCTATGACACTGAGGCAATTAATTTCAATTATATCAATGTTTTGAATGCCGATAAGTTCTGTTTACTGAAGGCAATGTTTAGAGTTTTTTAGACTTGCGTCTCATCAACGGACACAAAGATACACATTGACACATTTTGTTTGGTATAAAAGCTAAGTACAATGCTATGGCGTTTAATAAATTACTGCAAGGGTTAAATTTTCTTATAATAATATATGGAAAATAATTTTCATGATTTTTCAAGTTGGAAACACTCAAATGTTTTTATAGCATTGTTAACCAATAATATGCAATTAATTCATGTTAGAGTTATACCCAGACATTTGCATTATGCGACTAACAGGCATGAAAGCAGGAAGCAAAGATAGTTGTATACTTGTTTTGTCTGTTCTCCATGTTATTTCTGTTTGTTTTTAATCATTGTACCTAAACTGCATGTGGGAACATGTATCCATAGGGCCCAGCTGTAAAAGAGACATTGGTCTCAGTTTATGTTCCTTATTAAAATAATGTTATAAAAATAATAACATTGTCCAAATGCTGCACTTTTGACTAATCTGGTCAAATAAAATGTTTCCTGAAGTCCTGATGAATCTTGATGTGCTTCCAGGTGTTTTTGGCCAAATTCAGGTTTTTTTTAAAACAATGTAATTCCTGTTATAGCAGTCCAAAACCAAAACAGCATTAAACAGCATTGACACTATATCTGATGTCAAGCATGGTGGTGGTGATGTCAAGCAATGGTAATGCTTTGCTGCATAATGACCTGGATGACACAAATTACACACACACAAACCGATATGAATGCCACAGTTTTACAAATGCCAGGCTGTAAATGAGCCATGAAAATACAATACATTGTGAACCACTTTAAATCAAGTAGTCATATTTCTTTACAGATTCTATATATTTCATATAACGTCATGGAACAGGTAAAATTTGAGCTCAAAGGCTAGTCAATTTATTTCAGTGGCTTCATGAATCAAGTGTGCATACACACACATCTGTGCATTCCTTTCTACACAAAGCGTGATATATCAATATGAACATTTGATTGAGAATATTTGTAAATTTCCTCAAACCCATAACCATGCATACTCATATCATCAAGTGTTGGAATAAGAAAACTTCTCAAAATTAGACTAGTTAATGAGGAAAATTGCTTTTTATAAAAAATATTAAATGGTGTTTTGATTGAACTGTTTTTCCATTGTGAATTCTTGCAAGGTTCCTTAACAGGCAAGGGTATTTCATGTAATTTTCCCAATCCAGTCAATTTGTAGTAATGGTGATTATAATGCAAAAACTGTCACTTGTTAAATGATAGACACAAGTAAAACTCAAGTCTTCATTACTGTTCTTCTAGCAGCAGGATATTATGCTAGCAGCACTAACTCAAATTATCTTTTTGAAAATAAAAGCCATCATTGAAATATATAAGGCAATATACAGTATACAATATTTTTCCATGCAGTGGTCTCTTAATTAAAAAAAGAGCTATAGTTAATCTAGTTGTAACATATTATGTTTAATGTATTCTTTTTTACAGACTAGATTGTTAACTATATTGCCTTATGAATTTGAATGATGGCTTTTATTGTGATAAAGATAATCTGAGTGCTGCCAGCATAATATCCTGCTGCTAAAATAACGCTAATGAAGCCTTGTTTGGCCATCACTATGTAAAACCACTTGTGAATTGTAAATTGTGAATTGTTTATCACCCAAATTCTCGCTCTCTTAACACCGTACTCCACAGAGTATGTTCTCTTCAATTCCTACCATTTACTTCTCCATAACCACCACTTTTCCACTACTCACTTCCTGTGCTCATTATGTATTTTTGGCTTTATATCGTGGGAGTGCTAGTCCAGCATGTCAGACACGTCACTTGTGTAAGCCGTCACAGACCACATGAGGGAACATTTGATGATGGAATGCCAATTGGTTACTGTTGAATTAACTCAATTGAAAAACAGCATATTTCCCAATGCTAAAGACAACTGTTTATAGTATAATTGTCCTCTCTTAAGCACTTTTAATTTTATAATGGTCCTCCATTCTTCTCAATAGTTTGGGTTGTTCAAACAATGAGACAATGCCCTAAACCTAACACATATGGAAGAAAAAAAATGCCTTTTCAAAATGGGGTCAGAACAAATTACTCAGGTTTTTCTGATTTAACCACAGTTTGGGGCCATATGGTTAAGTCAGAAAAACACACGTTTGTTTTTCAATTCTTATGGGGTCCTTAACCATAACTGGGAAAACCATGTCCCTAACAATAACTCTAAACTGTAACCAAACCTCTAAGCCAGAAATCACATTTTTCTTAGGCGGGAACCTGAATTTCTTTTTTGCTATCGCTGTATCTTTGTGGGGACTTTTGACCTTTTTGTCTACACACAGACCTAGTTCACAAACACAATACACACTCTGTTCTTCTTCTTCCTCTCAATCTTCTTGCTTTCTGTAAGGAAGGGTCCATGACCTTAGAGAGATAAAACAAAATATAGTTGGGTTTCCCTTTCCGTTCTTTATCCTTCAGGGGATTCTATGAACATTCTTTTGAGGAATGTGTTTTTATTTCAGAAATCTTTCTAGGAGAGTAAGACAGTGGGAGGGCTTTCTAAAGCTGCTGACTATAGACAATACCCGCCCAAATCTACATTACACTCTAATATCTTCCTACTCCCTTCTCTCTCTTTTTCTCAGTCACTCTCATTCCCTTTCACCATTTCTCTTCCATTCTCTCATTTCTTCTCTCTTTTGTCCTTCTTGCTTTTCTCTGTTTGTTTTCTTCTTTTTGTTGCCCTTGAACACTTTTTCCCACTTCCTCTCTCTCTTCCTCCCTCTTTTCAACTTCCCTGAAGTCTTACTCTCTTATCCCATCTCTCTACACAGAAAGAGAATATTTACAACTCATAATAAATCACAGAGGGCGTATGCGTCTGAGAGGGGGGTGCTTTCACCATGGACCTATATCATAGTATCTATGACTGTGCAAGCCAAACCTTAAATAACCTGTCACACAACCACAAAGTATTACAAATATGGTCTCAGGATTTGAGGAGAGATTGTTCTTCCTTCACACGGTTGAAAATTGAAACAACTGAACCTCGCCAGCTGCCTCAACTTTGACATTTGTAGACCTGCTTTCTGAAGGCCACATTCTGTCATTAAAGTTATACAAAGGTACCGGTTGAATAGAATCTCAGCTGTGGAGTCATCTTATGTCACAATCTCTACTCTGGTACTTACAAACCGTTTCTTTTTCTATACTTATGTGCACCAAAAATGTCTCCAAACACTAAATCTAAGTGTAATCCCCTTTTTCAAAAATATGGTGACATCCAATTTGTGACTAAGGCGCTGCTTCATTGTAGTAATGGCCAGTTGATGTTGAGGTATGCATTCACCGAAGCACGCCAGATATATTGTAATTGTTATCATGCTGCCTGCTCAACATGGACGTTAAGAGCAGAATCCTTATAGGCGGGATGGGCTGATCCACTAACTTAACTGTAATCCTAACCCTTAGCCTATGATTAACCTAACCAAAGCCTTAATCTCACTAACTAAGGTTTAAACGCCTATTTCTAATCCTAAACCTAACCTGCAATGCCAAAACTTCAAAGTAAACCGACTTCTATACCCAAAATAAGCAATTCAATTGTGGAGTTGATGAATGGAATGCTATGTAAAATCCGTGGCTTTGTGACATCAGCTACAAGGTCATGCTGTGTGTTGGTTTGTGAACTGGTCAAGACAAGAAGGGTATTGTGCAGAGAAACCCAGTTGAATATATCCTCTACATTTGTGCATGAAACTTCTCAATCAGACAACATAATTGCTATCCATGCTCATAATTTTAAAAGAAAATGTGTTTTTGTTAAGTTGAGAGACACAGAGTTTGTTATTCCTCTTCCAAACAGTTTAGAGAGCCTAGGAAGGGTTGCTTGTCTAGACTAATCACCTAAAGCTTTATTGTTATACTTCTATTACTAGAAGCTGATAACTGGCTGAGCATACAGTATATTATTTTGATTTAACAAATGATCAATAGGAATGTGACTAAAATCAATAGCAAGCATCCTAATAGCATGTGAAGTAAAACAAATTTGCACAGATACTCCTTCCTGTCATAAGTGTGTGTGATGAAGACGAAGGAACCAATCGCAGGAAGTATGGCAGTCGATGTTCAATCCTTTTTAATTTAAACAAAAGTAACACTGAGCACTTATTACTTGAGAAATGAAACAAAAGGGCTAGCAATGCCACAACACGGAACTAACCACATGCAGTACACAAGAAGATATGGAACAACAATGATCAATGAATGTGAGGAACAGAGGGGAAACATTTAAAGACTTACAAACGATGTGATAGGGACCTGGTGTGCATGATTAAAGACATGTGACACAAAACAAGTCCGGGATGTGTTCATAAGTGATGGGAAGTGAGAGTGCTGCTCACCGTACCGTGACACTTCCTTAGCTAAGAATAACATAAATCAGCTTACATGTAACTTTCGCTCTTGTACTCTATGTTGGCAATGTGTAGGTACTGCTAATAAAGGTGTTATAAAATACTCAGTGTTTCATGAGTTGTAATTTTTTACTATTTTGGACTATACTCATTTGCTGGTTACTAAAATGGTTAGTAACGTGATAAATTACATTTTATGTCTGCAAAGATTTCTGCGTTCTTTCTGTTTAAAAAAAAAACGGGTTTATTTAAACACATTGGTCAGTCAAGAACAAGGCTAATCTCCATTCCTAGAGGTCCAAAACACTTCTGAGTTTTAACCTGCTAGTTCATTGAAAATGTAAATCGAAATATATTACAGATCAAAATCTTTACTGCACATTGTGTAATTCGAAAACAAAATTACATAACAGCCAATGGAAACCAAATTCACCAACTGACTGAAGCATGGAATCAATCTCACACTGAAAATCCAAGTAAACAATTGAAATCACAGGTTGTTCTAACATGCTTGAATTTATTTCAAGCCAACTGTGAGTCAGTAGTGCATACTCAGTAGTTCTCCTGATGAGATTGCGGGTGGTGTCCAGGGGGATCTCCTCCCAGATCTACATCAGTGACACAACAAGTGGGGACCCAAATGCGGACACAGAGGCAGAGGAGGGCGGTCCAAAGTATTTATTGAACAACCAGGGAGCAGGCAGGCCTGCAGTGGGGGACAGGCAGAGGTCGTTATCGGGACGGTCAGATGATCGAAGGCATAAGGGTAGCAGGCAGGCTCGCGGTTGGTGACAGGCAGTGTTCGGACTCGGGTGGTGTCGTTAGTCCCAGTAACGCTGCCAGAATACGAATACGGAAGCGCCTGGGCAGGATGACAGTGTCCTCTCTCTCTGTCTTGTTCCCGTAGTTGGCTGCCTATGCGAGTGGCCATGGACACGAAAACTTCTAGACATGTGTGCACGTCTCGGGCACCAAGCTTATCCTTGATGGGGTCACACAAGCCGTTGCAGAACATATCGAGTAGAGCCTCAGAACCCCACGAACACTCCGCTGCCAGGGTACGGAATTTGATGGCGTAATCCGGCTGCCTGAGTCGTAGGAACTGGCGTGCCGCTTCCCTGCCGGACAGAGAGGCATCAAAGACCTTCTTTACCTTCGCCGTGAAAGCTGCTAGGCTGTAACAGATGGCCCATTGTTGGTCCCAGATCGGCGTAGCCCAGGCCAAGGGCCGCCCATGGTAATGATGTAGGCAACCTGTGACTTCCCCGTGGGAAACAAGGACAGCTGGAGCTCGAAGATGCACGAGCATTGGGACAAAAAGGGACCACAATAACGGGAGTCACCAGAGAACCGTTCGGGAGCAGGTAAGTGCGGCTCCCTTTGGGGTTTCAGGGAGGGTGTTGGGAAGTCGGGAGTAGGCGGGGCAGGAGGCAGGTTGGGAGCTACCTGTGCGGGCAGGGCCAGGGTTATCCTCTCTAGCATTCGCTGCAGGCTGTCGTTGGCCTCCTGTTGGCGCTCTCTCTGTTCGTGGAGTTCTTCTGCGATTCCGCGGAGCAGCTCCTCGCGTCGACCCACGACGACCCCTTGGCAGGCCACTGCGTTTTGTAGGTGTTCCAACTACGCTGGGTCCGACATTGCCAGATCGTTCTGACACAACGGTGAGCAAGCAGGGACCCAAATGCGGACACAGAGCTGCAAGCCGATACTGGACTCAAAAGTAAAAACAATGTTTGTTGGACAACCTGGACTAAGCAGCAAAGAGGGACATCAAACAGCGGAGACGGCACCACAAGCGACAGGTTTTTTAATAAATGTGTAGAAAGAAAGAACACGTTTTGACAATGTTTGTTTTATACAGTTCCAAAAAAGCAGAAAAGGTTTTGAGTGAGGGTTAAAATTAAGAGACCACTGCAAATTGAACACTTCTGTTCTTCACTCAAAACTTTCCTTTTCAACTTTTTTGGAAAGGAAAGAAAAAGGTGTATTTGACTGGAAGTAAATAAAATAAGTCCACATCTAAAATGGGAGTATATGTCACGATTGGCGTAGTGGTGGAGAGGAAGGAACCAGACGCAGGCAGAGTGGCAGTCGATGATATGTTTTTAATCAAACATTACACCGAGCACCGAAAACATACAAAACAAAAGGGATAAACCAGAACTGAACACACCACATACATGAACAAATGTAGACAAGCAACAATGACCGACAAATGAGGGAAGCAGAGGAGCAACATTTAAACACATACTAACGACCGGATTGGGACCAGGTGTAGGTGATAATCAGAGAAAAAACAAGTTCAGGATGTGTTTGAAAAGTAAACCGGGGAATGCAGGAGATGACGTGGCTGTCTGTCACCTCACCGTCACAGTATATACCTTTTTATATGAAGGTAAAACGGCATCATATGTTTTTGAATTGTAAAAAATATTTCACAAAAAGATATGCACATTTGTAATTACTTTTGTAGTTGGAAAAAGGTTTTGCACACTTGTAAAAAAGATTTGCAAACTTGGAATTTCTTTGTAGTTGTATAAAAATGTGCTTAGTGTAACTAACTTCATATTCGAAATCATGTTACTCATTAATAACACTTGCCAACGTAAAATACGGAAACTCAGAGTTTTGCCTCTAAAAGTTCACTAAAACTTTGACAAAATGATTTTTGTTTGTAAATCATAGTCTGCGGTAGTATGTTTCACAACGTTTACAAGCGGATATACATATGAGGACTCTGATTGGCTGGCCATAAGGACTCTGATTACCTGAAATAAATCTAATTTAACAAGGAAAAGTATTAAAAAAACACTGCTGTGGTTATCACTATCCTCTTGCAATATGACCTGCTAGATGGGAAAAACAGTGCAAGTAATAGATATTTTTAATTAAAAATATCTATTTAGCATGACAAAAGCATTGAAAAGATAAGCTTTGAGTGAGCATCAGGTTGCTTCCATCCTGAAAATGTCAAAGGTGGCGGTTCATAAGAACAAGGTAAAGCAACAGACATTGGGGACAACAAAGCTACAGACTGGCAGAGGGTGAAAACAACTGTCCACTGACCGAGATTACAGTCAACTCATTTGAATGTCACTCAACAACCGTAGGATGACATCAAGTGACCTACAAAAAGAATAGCAAACAGCAGCTGGGGTGAAGTGCACGGCGAGGATGGTTCAAAAAATGCTCCTGGGGCAGGGCTGAAGTTAGAAAAAAGCTAGAATGCAAAGCTAGAAAAAAGGCCTTCATCACTGAGAAGCAAAGAAGAGCCAGGCTGAAGTTTGCAAAAGACCATAAGGATTGGACCGTAGAGGAATGGAGTAAGGTCATCTTCTCTGACAAGTCAAATTTTCAGCTTTGTTTAACAAGCCTACAAGCCACAGTGTCTCAAACTCACTGTGAAATTTGGTGGAGGATCTGTGATGATCTGGGGATGCTTCAGCAAGGCTGGAATCTGACCTGGAAGAACACCTGCTTCCTTCTGCTCTGTTCCCCAACTCTGAGAATTGTTTTTTTCCAGCAGGACAATGCTCCCTGTCAGGTCAATCAAGGTGTGGATGGAGGACCACCAGATCAAGACCCTGTCATGTCCAGCCCAATCTCCAGACCTGAACCCCATTGAAAACCTCTGGAATTTGATCAAGAGGAAGATGGATGGTCACAAGCCATTAAACAAAGCCGAGCTACTTGAATTTTTGTGACAAGAGTGGCATAAAGTCACCCAACAGCATGTGGAAAGATCTAAAAATCAGGGTTATTCCACCAAATATTGATTTCTGAACTCTTCCTGAGTTAAAACATTAGTAATTTGTTGTTGAAAAATTAACATGATATTGTTTTCTTAGCATTAATTGGGGTCTGAAAACAATGCATATTTTTGTGGGTTTTTTGACCAGTTGTTGTTTTCTACACATACTCTAAATGACAATTTTTTTTTTGGAATTTGGGAGTAATGTAGTCAGTAGTTTATAGAATAAAACAAAATGTTAATTTTACTCAAAAACATACCTATGAATAGTAAAACCAGAGAAACTGATAATTTTGGAGTGGTTTCTTTTTCCATTGCTGTATGTGTATAAATATCTATATAATGTTTTACTAGGGTAGTTACAGTGTCTAGCTACAATGCGCTTAATAATGCGTAGTGTATGTAACTACTGACTGTACCCAGCTAGTAAGTTAGCTGTAACACAAAACAATGTGCAGTAACCCTTCAAATTACAGCCTGTTACTTACAGGGTAGTTCCCACGTAACTACGTGGTAACAAGAATGTAAGTACGTATTAAGAATGGGTAGTTATGTAGGAACAGTGTAGGTGTTATGTGTATGAACGAAGAATGATACGAATCCAAAACGACTTAATAAACAGACAGGTGATAAAAAAGCAATTGAAAGTATATAATTTTCATTCTTATTAGTGCTTATGAAATTACCATTTAAATGTGACTTTACGCATTGTTTTATAGCAAGTTTGCTTGCAGAATTAAGGATGTAAAAGGTGATGCGCATTTCTCCTCTTTGCACAACTTTCACCGCCAATGCATGCTTTGGGCAATCGGTTCTTGCCAAACCAAAAGCTGCGTTGACATCAATCAAAAATGTATGAATTGATTATTGATGTGTGTTATGAATCAAGCCACAGAAAGCACTTATCTGTTGGGTGTCCAAGAAGCCCCCAATGCTTCTCCTCAATAGGCGCATTCAAGTTTTTTTCTCCAATATGCCGAATCGAAAGTGCTCCAATGTAGGCTATTACTTAGTTGCATTGAAAGCGAGAAGCTGACGAATGAAACGGATAAGCTTAACAAATAAGAGTTTGTCAGATTTGACTGTTGTTGTTGTTGAGGACAATTAAACTCCTGGACAATTAAAGGTGCCTGGCTCACTATGCAAATCTCCTAAATGTTGTGTTGTTTCCAAATGTAGATACAAATAAGATCCATCAGCTCGTGGTGGAAATACACATTAAAACAAGTCTATTTCATAATAAAAATGTATTAATTAATTAACTGATAAGAAATTATCAATTTCAAATTATCAAATTCTTAACTTCACCCTTACTTATCATGTAAGTTCCTAGTAAGTCCATCATCTTTAACTAGTTCTTATACAGTACCAACAACACAGTGTAAGTAATAGGAAAGAGGGCTGTAATTTGAAGCCGTGTCCATTCCCACATAGTTACACTGTAGTTACAAGATAAAAGGGGTTGTAATTTGAAGCAGTGTCTGTTCCCACATAGTTACAATGTAGTTACAAGGAAAGAGGGCTGTAATTTGAATCAGTATCTGTTCCCACATAGTTACAATGTAGTTACAAGGAAAGAGGGCTTTAATTTGAAGCAATGTCTGTTCCCACATAGTTACACTATGATTACAAGGAAATAGGGCTGTAATTTGAAACAGTATCTGTTCCCACATAGTTACAATTTAGTTACAAGGAAAGAGGGCTGTAATTTGAAGCAGTGTCTGTTTCTACATAGTTACAATGTATTTACAAGGAAAGAGGGCTGTGATTTGAAATGGTGTCTGTTCCCACATCGTTACACTGTATTTACAAGGAAAGAGGGCTGTAAATTGAAACGTTTTCTGTTCCCATGTAAATAAACTGTAGTTACTAGGAAAGAGGGCTGTAGTTTGTTACTACCCATGTAGTTACAGGGTAGTAACAAGGAAAGTGGGCTGCAATTTGAAGTGGTGTCTTTTCCCGCATAGTTACACTGTAGATACAAGTAAAAGGGGCTGTAATTTGAAGCAGTGTCTCTTCCCACGTAAATACAGTGTAGTTTCAAGGAAAGAGGGCTGTAATTTGAAGCGGTGTCTTTTCCCACTGTAGTTAAAAGTAAAAAAAAATTGTTGAATACATAACATAAAATCTCATATTATCCCATGTTTTACACTTATTACTTTCCTTGTCCTGAAAAGTTTCTTACAGCACAGAAGAAAAATAATGTGTTATATTTTTGTAGTGTAATAAGTCTGCAGTAATAACATTGTTATTAACATTAATTGACTGAAGGCTGCATACATTAATTAATTAAGCATTGAATAATAATTGCGATAATTGAGATAAAAACAAACACATAATTTAAATTAGATTGTTTGCATGTAGTTACTGTCTTATTACTGTTCAGGTAATATCAATTAATAATAATGGCATCTGAAAAAAAGGAGTGGCGGACCGGGGTGGTGGTTCCCCTGTTCAAAAAGGGGGACCAGAGGGTGTGTGCCAATTACAGGGGTATCACACTTCCCAGCCTCCCTGGGAAAGTCTACTCAAAGGTACTGGAAAGGAGGGTTCGGCAGATAGTCGAACCTCAGATTGAAGAGGAAAAATGCGGATTCCGTCCTGGTCGCGGAACAACCGACCAGCTCTTTACTCTTGCAAGGATCCTGGAGGGGGCCTGGGAATATGCCCATTCTATCTACATGTGTTTTGTGGATCTGGAGAAGGCGTATGACCGGGTCCCCCGGGAGATACTGTGGGAGGTGCTGCGGGAGTATGGGGTGAGGAGGTCCCTTTTGAGGGCTATCCAATCCCTGTACGTCCAAAGTGAGAGCTGTGTTCGGGTTCTCGGTAGTAAGTCGGACTCGTTCCAGGTGGGGGTTAGCCTCCGCCAGGGCTGCGCTTTGTCACCAATCCTGTTTGTAACTTTTATGGACAGGATATCGAGGCGTAGTCGGGGTGGGGAGGGGTTGCAGTTCGGTGTCCTGGGGATCTCATCGCTGCTTTTTGCGGATGATGTGGTCCTGATGGCATTAACAGTCTGTGTCCTTCAGCACTCACTGGACCGGTTCGCAGCCGAGTGCGAAGCGGTTGGGATGAGGATTAGCACCTCTAAATCTGAGGCCATGGTTCTCAGCAGGAAACCGATGGAGTGCCTTCTCCGGGTAGGGAATGAGGTGTTACCCCAAGTTAAGGAGTTCAAGTATCTCAGGGTCTTGTTCGCGAGTGAGGGGACAATGGAGCGGGAGATTGGCCGGAGAATCGGAGCAGCAGGGGCGGTATTGCATTCGCTTTACCGCATCGTTGTGACAAAAATGGGTTTTCTCAGAAGAGTGGTTGGCTTCTCCCTTAGGGATAGGGTGAGAAGCTCAGCCATCCGTGAGGAACTCGGAGTAGAGCCGCTGCTCCTTTGCGTCGAAAAGGAGCCAGTTGAGGTGGTTCGGGCATCTGGTAAGGATGTCCCCAGGACGTCTCCCTAGGGAGGTGTTCCAGGCACGTCCAGCTGGGAGGAGACCTCGGGGGTAGGCCCAGGACCAGGTGGAGAGATTATATTTCAACACTGGCCTGGGAACGCCTCGGGATCCCCCAGTCAGAGCTGGCAAATGTGGCTCGGGAAAGGGAAGTTTGGGGTCCCCTGCTGGAGCTGCTGCCCCCGGGACCCGATACGGATAAGCGGATGAAGATGAGAGATGAGAGAGGCATCTGAAAAATGACCTATGCTTGAAACCCAGTGGTGCTATCAAACTCCTGGTACTAATGGTAATGTATTGGGTTACTCTGACAAGGTCTCCTTAGTCTTGAGTATTTCAATTGGTTGAGCACTGTACACAAACGTTGTGGTTTGTATTCACAGGATAATGGAGGAGAATAAGGAGGAGAATGTCTAAAATGTAGACCATTTCAAATAATGGTACTTCTGAATGTCCTTTCAGAACCATAATGCCAAAAGGCTACCATGTTTTTGCAAGATCACTTAAGTGTTTAGTATATTTCAGAAAGTGCAATTTTATTAAAATGTTTGCTTGTTTGCCCAACATTTAATCCATAAGAAAATGTGTGAAAAAAAGTTCTGGCCAAACACACACAACAAAAATATTATATTAAATCTTGTAGAGTTCAACACTTGGATATGTGAAAGATTCCTCTAAATACCCATTCAAGGCAATTAACATGAAGCTAATTTGTATTTTAGAAAAGCACACACCATTTCTGTTTGAATACTGAGGAAAATTCAGACTTTGAATCTTTTGTTGACCTTACCATTATGGCTAATTAAGCCATTTAATAGTTGAATAAATTGTATTTTTCCTGGGTTACAAAACTGATATGTATTACCGGGGACACTGCAGGACTGGAGATTAAATACGTGCTATAGATTAAGTACATTATGCACAGTAGATATTTAACCAATTAATAATATGTCCTCACGCATATCTTTTGTTGTGTTGTAAGAAATCTTAAGAAATCCACAGTTACAAGAATCATCGGAAACATTTCAAGATTACAAGCATTAATGCTGCAGAAGGCACAAATTGGACAAATGACTATTGCCCTTACTGCCATTTAAGCAGAGGTATATACAGCAAACAATCTAACTTGAATTATGTATTTTGTTTTTGTCTCCCCAAGTTTGCAACTACACTGCTCAAAAAATATAAGGGAACACATAATTATCACAGTATAACACCATGTCTATAAAACTTCAGGGATATAAATATGTCCAGTTAGGAAGCATAAGCCTTTGTGAAAAAACTTGTTTTGGTGAAAATGAAAGTGACAATAGGCTATGGAGATCGATTTCTATCAACATTTTGTAAACTTGTAAGTAGCGAGTCACAAATATACACTGCAACTGTCAAATACAAATCAAAGTCAACAAATATGTGCATACAGTTTCACAAACACATGTCAAAATCAGAAAAAAATTATTAATGCACCCCTTGGTGCTTCACCACATGTACTGACAGACCAGCAAGAAAACTAATGTTACTTCATACCCCATCTTTCACAATTCTCTTTCATCATTGAGATTATGTGTACAGCCAGAAACATTTTGGTCAAATGTGTGTTTGTCATCAACAAATCAAAGAATCAAATAGACAATAACATTGGTATCAACACTATTAACTACTCAATCAATCAATTTCAATCAATCAATTTTATTTATAAAGCCCTTTTTACAACAGCAGTTGTCACAAAGTGCTTTTACAGAGACTTAAACCCCTAGGAGCAAACAACAGTAGTGTTGAATTTCAGTGGCTAGGAAAAACTCCCTTAGAAGGAAGAATTTTAGGAAGAAACATAGAGAGGACCCAGGCTATTGTATAAGGATGTTTGGTAGCTATACCTTACCTGGAGATATTTTGCATTATTAGCATAATGTGTCCATCATTTGTGTTATTACAACAATTTCCTCTCAAACACATGTTCCAAAAATATAGTCATATTCTGGGTATGTAAGGTTGTGTTATACCACAGGGTCTGAATCTCAGCCTAATGATCAGTTTAATGCCTTTCAGAATTTAGGTTAGTGTTCTCTGGGGTAAAAATCTCTTAAATACACAATGTATCTTCAGGGGCACACATATGGGGCTCTATTTAAATTCTAATATACAGTGGGGAGAACAAGTATTTGATACACTGCCGATTTTGCAGGTTTTCCCACTTACAAAGCATGTAGAAGTCTGAGCATGTTGGCTAATTACTGTCTACGTGCGCAGCCATGTCTGTTTTCATTCCACTGGATTCTGGGACCAAATGTCTCTGCGACCAAAGACAGCTGAACAAGACGATTCACCAATCTGATCGGAAGTTCAGCATCATGTAATGTTAAGTAGATCAGCCTTTTTTCTTTACCAGAAGGCAAATAAGGTAGGTAAAACTTTCTAGTCTATAATATGTCATTTGCAACATGAATAAAAACAAAATATAATGCAATTGAACAAATTAGAAAGGTACACAGTATTTGGGGCCTGTTTTGAGGCCTGTTTTGCTGGCCTAGTGATGTCAGAATCAGATTTTTTTTAATTATAATTTAATATATATTTTCTTTAATGCAATATGTGTTTTACAAAGTTTGTTCCCCTCAGTCTATTGACATAGTTTCATTGCTATTCTTTCACTCAGTTGCGACGTTTCCAGTGCAGCTCAGATAAATCCGAGATTTTAGAGCTTTCCGATCTTCTGTTGAAGCAAATGGGGAGGATGTTGTTGATTGTCGTATCCAATCAGATTTCGAGTTTGCCATAATGAGCATAATCATTGATATGCAGCAGTCTTCTAGCTTGCCTAGTTGCCTACCTGTGCATTCTTCAGGTGGTGTGATTGGAGAGACAGTTACCTGAGGTCCAACTAGTTAGGAGGTAATGTAGGAACATTTAAGATACATTTTCTTTCATGCCGTTTAGATTTTTAGATATAGTGCTTTCTGCTAGATTTTTTGGGGGATTTGTTCTGAGCCCTGTTGTTTTAATGCACAATGGATGAGAAGAAATTGATTTGTTGGCGGATTTACTGGCAAAGGCTTTTTTGAGAAATTATGGAAATTGTCAGGGTCAACCAAACACCTAACTAGCAGCCCTTCAGGGAAAGGATTTGTGTGGCAACTACAAAATGTACACCTGGCTCACAGTGTCGAAGGAACATTGTTGTTGTGAGTACGTTCTTGTTTCTTTGGTACCTGTAATGTCATTTGCGATGTCTATTTGTGTTACAGCGTCCTACCATACTGCATGATAGTACTGTACATCCTTGATGTTTTTTTTCACCATGTATTCATGTTTCTGCAATTGGTTTTTGTAAGCCTCTTGTTAAATCACATTATTCCACTGTCACTGTGAATATGGGGTGGTAATATGGGGTGGTTATTGGTTAATGATAATATCCTACACCTCCAATGTCATGGTGAGGTTATTTGAATTATAAAGCAATTATTTTATATATCCGTAGGCAGCCATGTATGCTAAGATTATTAGCTTTCCATCTATCATGCTGAAAGTTACTTATCATTTTGGTTAAGTAGGGTAAATGTGCCTGTCCAACATATTTGTTCTGGTTACAGGCTTGTATCTTCTCAACAGGTAAGCAGGATAGTATGGACTGTAACCAGCTAGTAGTTTGTTTCAACCAGCAAGGTAGTAGATCAATGTAGCTGCCATTTAGATGTACAAATGTTGGTCAGGGGCTAATGACTTTTAAGAGGGGATTATTAAAACTGGCTCAGAGGTCTATATGACCACACACATGGACACAAATATCCCTTACCTGAATATTTTCTTACCATACTGACACTTTATGGCAGTACTTTGTATAAACTTATATAAAATATGCTTCTATGCTGTCTTTCTCTTTGACACATACACCGGTGCACACACACACTTCTTAGACAGTGGACTGTTGAGTCACAGGTCTATATGACTATACAAAGATATGTAGTGTGAGTGTACCCTTCCAGACCATTTTCCTATACTCAACATATTGGAAGACACCGTCCATTGTTGCTATGCAACTATATTTATAATTTCTATTCTTAAAATGCTTAAAAGGCACCTAAAATGCTTAATAACCCAAAATGTCCATGGTAAAAAAATTGTATACATCTTAGACAGTGGACTGTTCAGTCAGAGGTCTATATGTCTGTACAAAGATATACAGTGGGGAGAACAAGTATTCAATACACTGCCGATTTGCAGGTTTTCCTAGTTACTAAGCATGTAGAGGTCTGTAATTCTTATCATAGGTAAACTTCAACTGTGAGGGACAGCATCTAAAACAAAAATCCAGAAAATCACATTGTATGATCTTTTAATAATTAATTTGCATTTTGGGTTCAAAAACCCTTTAATGATGATAAACATTTTGAGGACTGTGACGTCGCCCGGTATGGCGCAGCCGGGGCCCCACCCTGGAGCCAGGCCCGGGGTTGGGGCTCGTATGCGAGCGCCTGGTGGCTCAGCCCGATGGAGCGTTGTGGGGCCGCCTTCCCGTGGGCTCACCACCTGCAGGAGGGACCATAAGGGGTCGGTGCGTTGAGGATTGGGCGGCAGTCGAAGGTGGGGGCCTCGACAACCCGATCCCTGGACACGGAAACTAGTTCTAGGGACGTGGAACGTCTCCTTGCTGGTGGGGAAGGAGCCTGAGATTGTGCGTGAGGTTGAGAGGTTCCGACTAGAGATAGTCGGAATCACCTCTACGCACAGCTTGGGCTCTGGAACCACACTCCTTGAGAGAGGATGGATTCTTCACCACTCTGGGGTTGCCCGTGGTGAGAGGCGGCTGGCTGGTGTGGGTTTGCATATAGCCCCCCAGCACTGCCGCCATGTGTTGGAGTTTACCCCGGTGAACGAGAGGGTCGTTTCCCTGTGCCTACGATTCGGGGATAGGTCTCTCACTGTTGTTTGTGCCTACGGGCCAAACGGCAGTGCAGAGTACCCGACCTTCTTGGAGTCTCTGGGAGGGGTGCTGGAAAGTGCTCCGACTGGGGACTCTATCGTTCTACTGGGGGACTTCAACGCCCATGTGGGCAACGACAGTGACACCTGGAGGGGCGTGATTGGGAGGAACGGCCCCCCTGATCTGAACCCGAGCGGTGTTCAGTTATTGGACTTCTGTGCTAGTCACAGTTTGTCCATAATGAACACCATGTTCAAGCATAAGGGTGTCCATCAGTGCACGTGGCACAAGGACTTTGTTGTCATTTCATCTGACCTGCGGCCGTATGTCTTGGACACTCGGGTAAAGAGAGGGGCGGAGCTGTCAACTGATCACCACCTGGTGGTGAGTTGGATCCGATGGCAGGGGAGGAAGCTGGACAGACTCGGCAGACCCAAGCGTACTGTAAGGGTCTGCTGGGAACGTCTGGCAGAGTCTCCTGTCAGAGAGATCTTTAACTCCCACCTCCGGCAGAGCATCGACTGGATCCAGAGGGAGGCTGGAGATATTGAGTCCGAGTGGACCATGTTCTCCACCTCCATTGTCGAAGCGGCCTCTCGGAGTTGTGGCCATAAGGTCTCTGGTGCTTGTCAAAGCAGCAATCCCCGAACCCGGTGGTGGACACCGGAAGTAAGGGATGCCGTCAAGCTGAAGAAGGAGTCCTATCAGGCCTTGTTGGTTGTGGAGGCAAAAACTTGGGCCTGGGAGGAGTTCAGTGAGGCCATGGAGAAGGACTATCGGCTGGCCTCAAAGAGATTCTGGCAAACTGTCCAGCGCCTCAGTAGAGGGAAACAGTGCCCTACCAACGCTGTTTACAGTGGAGGTGGGCAGCTGTTGATCTCACCTGGGGATGTTGTCAGGCGGTGGAAGGAGTACTTCAAGGATCTCCTCAATCCCGCCGTCACGTCTTCCATTAAGGAAGCAGAGGATGAGGGTTCAGAGGTGGACTCGTCCATCACCCAGGACAAAGTCACTGAGGTAGTCAAGAAACTCCTCGGTGGCAAGGCACCGGGGGTGGATGAGATCTGCCCTGAGTACCTCAAGTCTCTGGATGTTGGGGGCTGTCTTGGTTGACACGCCTGTGCAGCATCGCGTGGCGGTCGGGGACAGTGCCTCTGGGATGGCAGACCGGGGTGGTGGTCCCTCTTTTTAAGGGGGACCGGAGGGTGTGTTCCAACTACAGGGGGAACACACTTCTCGGCCTCCCCGGTAAAGTCTATGCCAGGGTACTGGAGAGGAGAATACGGCCGATAGTAGAACCTCGGATTCAGGAGGAACAGTGTGGTTTTCGTCCGGGCCGTGGAACACTGGACCAGCTCTATACCGTCTACAGGGTGATGGGAGTTTGCCCAACCAATCCACATGTGTTTTGTGGATTTGGAGAAGGCATTCGACTGTGTCCCTCGCGGCATCCTGTGGAGGGTGCTTCGGGAATATGAGGTCCTGGGTCCTTTGCCAAGGGCTGTCAGGTCCCTGTACGACCGAAGCAGGAGCTTGGTTCGCATTGTGGCTTGCCCTCTTCAGGTTGTTGGAGAGTCCCTGCCTCAAGTGGAGGAGTTTAAGTATCTAGGGGTCTTGTTCACAAGTGAGGGAAGGATGGAACGGGAGATTGACAGATGGATTGGTGCAGCTTCTGCAGTAATGCGGTCGATGTTTCGATCTGTCGTGGTGAAGAAAGAGCTGAGCCGCAAGGCGAAGCTCTCGATTTACCGGTCAATCTACGTTCCTCCTCTCACCTATGGTCATGAGCTTTGGGTCATGACCGAAAGGACAAGATCCCGGATACAGGCGGCCGAAATGAGCTTTCTCCGCAGGGTGGCTGGGCGATCCCTTAGAGATAGGGTGAGAAGCTTGGTCACCCGGGAGGAGCTCAAAGTAGAGCCGCTGCTCTTCCACATCGAGAGGGGTCAGCTGAGGTGGCTTGGGCATCTGTTCCGGATCTGTTGAATCAATGCCACGTAGGATTAAGGCGGTTCTGAAGGCGAAAGGGGGTCAAACACAGTATTAGTATGGTGTTTCTAATAATCCTTTAGGTGAGTGTATAGTGAGAACAACAATGGGCCCAGAACCGAGCCTTGAGGAACACCAAAGCATACCTTTGACTTGTACTCTACACAGACACTAATTCAGGGACCTTTGTCACAAGCCACGGGGATTGGGTACCCCCACTGGGGCCATTCTTGTGTGACTTGACCGATGAGTTGCCAGATGGTGACAGCATTGCTCAATTGGTTAGTGGTGGGCCAAAGACATACGGTTACAAAACCGTTAAATGATGGACCTGTCTCAAAGAAAAAGACATTACACTCAACAACCACAACACAACCATTGTTAACTTGGAGACTGTTGTGGACATTTTTGAACTAAGGTATATTTGAGAAATGTCTGTCTTTCTATTACCTGGTATGTAACTCTTTACTCTGATTGTGACACACATGTCTGTATAATATGGTAGGATTATTAGGTACTCTGACCATGTTTATTGAGACTCCTCAGATTATTATTCTGTAAGCGTTTGACGTGTCTCTCTATTTGCAAATAAACTGTTAATTCTGCCAAGAGAATTTTGTCTCTGTACTTACTTGCCATCACAAGACGCTAACACGACTGGTTGATAACATTGTACGGGGTGAGGGTGGTGATGATGATCACGTCCTTGCTAATGCAGACACAATTGCGAGAGATAAAAGAACATTCACATTGAAAAACGGAGTAGTGTCTACACGTTTCAGAGTCGTGTACAACAAGCGTGTACTGCTCCCTGATTACAGCCACAAGGCCTTACGGGTACTAAATCACATTTTAGGATGCATAGTGGTTTTGACCCGTGACTTCAACACCCATTCAGCTGTGTTGGCCCCAGTAACTTGGGTAAAACATATTTTGTGAAGATGTTGTTGGATAATGCTGACGTTGTTTTCTCCAAAGAAATTCATAATATCGTCTGGGTTTATTCATGTTGGCAACCGCTGTATGATGAAATGTTGAAGGTGAGGGAGATTGCTTTTATAGAAGGTCTACCAACATCGCTGTGTGATGACAATCTGCTACCGATTCAGAAAAACATTTTAATTATTGACGATTTAATGAAAAATGCATCAGAGAGTTTGGAGGTGGAGAGAGTTTTCATACAATATTCCCACCACCGTAACCTGAGTGCAATTTCCCTTGTCCAAAACATGTTTGTTAAAGGCAAATCTAGTAGAACTATTAACTTGAACACAAACTACTTCAGCCTCTCCGGGAACAATCACATTATCGTGGTGGAGAGGTTTGTTTGTTCCTATGAACGGAGCCCCGTGGCATCCCCCTCTCCATCCTATGGGCACACCACTCATGGGAGGAACCGCTGGGGTCGGGTGCGCTGCCATATGGGTGGCAGTGAAGGCCAGGGGCCTCGACGGACCAGACCCGGGCGGCAGGGGCTGGCTCTGGGGACATGGAACGTCACCTCTCTGTGGGGGAAGGAGCCGGAACTTGTGAGGGAGGTGGAGCGCTATCAGTTAAATCTCACAGTCTCGGTTCTGGAACCGTACTCCTGGATAGGGGATGGACTTTATTCTTCTCTGGAGTTGCCCAGGGTGTGAGGCGCCGGGCGGGGGTTGGGATACTCACAAGCCCCCGGCTGAGTGCCGCTATGTTGGAGTTTACCCCAGTGGATGGGTCGCCTCCCTATGCCTACAGGTTGTGAGGGGAGGGGATCTCTAACTGTTGTTTGTGCATATGCCCCGAACAGCAGTTCGGAGTATTTGGCCTTCTTGGAGAGAGAGGGGCGGAGCTGTCAACCGATCACCATCTGGTGGTGAGTTGGGTCAGGGGGTGGGGGAATACTCTGGACAGACCGGGAAAACCCAAACAGGTACTGCGGTTGAACTGGGAACGTCTGGAGGAGGCCCATGTCCGAAAGATCTTCAACTCACACCTCCGGCAGAGCTTTTCTGGCATCCCTGTGGAGGTTGGGGGCATTGAACCTGAGTGGTCGATGTTCAAAGCTGCAGCAGGGAGCTTAGGTGCATCAAGGGGCGGTAACCCTCGAACACCCTGGTGGACACCGGTGGTCAGGGAAGCCGTCCAACTGAAGAAGGAGGCCTTCCGGCATATGTTATCCCGGAGGACTCCGAAGACGGTTGCAGTGTACCGACAGACCCGAAGGGCTGCGACCTCTGCTGTGAAAGAGGCAAAACAGCGGGTGTGGGAGGAGTTTGGGGAAGCCATGGAGAAGGACATTCGGTCGGCACCAAGGTGTTTCTGGAACACCGTCCGCCGCCTCAGGAGGGGAAAACGGGGAACTATCCAAGCTGTGTACAGTAAGGATGGGACACTGTTGACCTCAACTGAGGAGGTAATTGAGCGATGGAAGGAACACTTTAGGAACTCCTAAATCCCACTAACACGCCCTCTATAGTGGAGGCAGAGCTGGAGGGTGATGGGGAAGGATCATCAATCTCCATGGCAGAAGTCACTGAGGTAGTCAAATAACTCCACAGTGGCAAAGCTCCGGGGATTGACGAGATCCGTCCAGAAATGTTGAAAGCTTTGGGTGTGGAGGGGATGTCTTGGATGACATGCCTCTTCAACATTGCGTGGGAGTCGGGGAAAGTGCCAAAGGAGTGGTGGACCGGGGTGGTGGTTCCCCTGTTCAAAAAGGGGGACCAGAGAGTGTGTGGAAAGGAGGGTTCGGCATATAGTCGAACCTCAGATTGAAGAGGAACAATGCGCATTCCGTCCTGGTTGCGAAACAACCGACCAGCTCTTTACTCTTGATAATCAAGGGTTCGCACCTGTTGGACCTGGTTACAAGTGTGACAGCAACCAATACAATTGCTTATGATAGAAGGCCTTTGGGGTAGGGGGTGTTTTTAGAGGCCATGGCATGTCTCAACATGTCTTTTACAACTATTCCAAATGAGTTTGTAAGTCGTAAAATCAATTTGTATTAACAAACACCTGGCGACACAATGGATGATTTAGCCACTCCCCCAGCAACTGGTTATCAACCAACCAAAGCTTTCTTTGTACCCCCTACTTTCATTTCAATGTGTTTTTATTTTATGCTTTTTTATCATTTGTGCTTCATTGTCAAAGAGTATGTTTTACCTTGAATAATTGTTGTATGAAAAATACAATGTAAACATTGATGTGGTTTTACAAATTGTTTTATTTTTGAATAATAAAGCTGACATACACATTATTTATTTATTTATTGAAATTCAACACTACTGTTGTTTGCTCCTTGGGGTTTAAAGCCGGGTGTCTCTGTAAAGCACTTTGTGACAACTGCTGTTGTAAAAAGCGCTTTATAAATAAATTTTGATTGATTGATTGATTTACTTTTCTATTTCTTCAACAACCATGACACAAATTAAACGATTAACAAGATTGAGCATGTTCTATGCAATTAAACATTTGCTTATCATGCTTACTCTGGTACCTCTTAGCTACAAGCTTTGAGACTAGCACATCATTTTCTCGTAAATCATCATTATAAAAAGACATTGCATCTTTATAACTCAGACATCTTGTCATTAGGTCGAGAAAGAACACACAATGTTGGCCACACGTGGTTGAAATCATGTCCTTTACTTTTTTTGAACTGTATTCCACATTCTCACAGGTTTGCAGATTGACTTGGGAAAATCTGTAAAATCTGGGGGCTTTCCAAAACTATCATAAAGCCTTCCAATGCTATTGTCTGTTATGTTAATAGCTAGCCAGTGCTCCCTGTGATGACTCCTCGGGTGTGTATTAACAATCATCATTGATGCAACATCGCAGACTGGTCCACTAGGTAGTTGGTCGCATGCCAGCACACCATAGAAATTAGTCCTAGATGAAAATTGGTTCACCACACTGGTCAACTCTGTGGTATTTATTTCCACACCGTTTTCCTAATAGTAGTCAACCATGACTTATCGCCGGTTTGACACTTCGATAATGGAGTCAAAGATTGAAT
Source organism: Esox lucius (assembly GCF_011004845.1). Lineage (NCBI taxonomy): Eukaryota > Metazoa > Chordata > Actinopteri > Esociformes > Esocidae > Esox > Esox lucius. The sequence continues at coordinate 24,626,732 of NC_047590.1, forward strand.
AAACAACACAATTGTGTGGGGTAGTGGTTGTCGGAACCTCATCTCAAGTTGTACATTCCCTGACTTGATCAAGGATAGGTGCTGACCAAATTCCTCATCCAGCGCGCAGTTGAATGCATAAAGGGCATAACCTTGTATGAGGTTAGACCTGTCAATAGCCAAGGCTTGGTCCTTTAGGTGTTTTTCTGAAGCTAAGCCAATTGGTAAAATAAAATCCAAATTATAATGTTTGAAATTAAATTATTTTATGTGTAACTTCCTGTAAAACTGTCACTGTCCACCAATCCAAACACAATACATTTTGGGAGAGGTCCTAAAAATAGGTTTTCCTGGTTGCAAATGTGACCCCCGCCTGGAAACTAAATGTATTCATACACACTCTTTCAATTGGGTACTTGGCAATGGTTGAGAGTAGCGCTTGAGCGTGTCCAAGTTTCACGGCTGGTGAAACAGACACTTTCTTGACAAATAGTGACGCAGACAATAAATGCAAACGATAACACACATCCACTGCCCCAATAAGACAGAACCTGTTTTATCCTTAGCCATTATTATTTTCAGTAATTCCTGTTCATAAAAGTTACAGACTATGACATTACCATCGTAATCTTTCATTATATATACAGGAGTACCCTTTGTACCCTTTTTCATAGCCTTTTGTAAACGCTCCTCTCTTTGAGAGTCTCACCGTATCCCCAACCTGGAACTTGTAGCTATGATGACCATTTCTCAGTGTTGCACCATACAGGTTCTTGAGAACTAGTCTAACATTTTATTCAAAAACGTTAGCAGGCTTCATCATAATAGACCGATGGTAGCTATGGTTGTATCCATTAATTATATCTTGAATAACCTCAACATAGGGATATTAAATCTATCAACGATACTCGCTTTGTCATCATTTCCTGTAGTAGTTTTTTTATGTTGTACTTCTTCATTAACATTTCAAAATGTGAATTAAAAAACTCCTTCCCCTTGTCCGTTTGGACTTTTTGTAGTGTTCGTACCTTCTTTTAATGTCTTCAAATGCTCGCTTTACCTCGATAGCGCCTTTATTTCTCAGAACACAAATCCATGTGTATTTGCTTAATACATCTATGCATGTTAACATAAATTTAACGTTATCGTTTGTGATGGCCATTCCATCAGCCAGAAATTTATAAGGAGTAAATACAGAGACAAAATTCTCTTGGCACAATTAAAAGTTCATTTGCAAATAGTGAGACACGTCAAACGCTTACAGAATAATCATCCGAGGAGTCTCTAACTTAATACATGACAAACATCAGTATTTATAGTGGAAAAAGGGGTGTGGTAAGATGCTACCCATCTGTCTTGTCACATAGGTTTTACCCAAAGTGCGGGCTGTCCCCCCACCTTATCCTTTCTGCCATAATTTTTATTGTTGTGTTTACCTAAAGGGGCCAACAGCCCCTACTTCCCCCCAAAGGCCACATTCCTAAGGAACAAAAGACTAATACCCTTCTTGGTCTAGGCAGAAGAACAGATGGTCAAAGTACCTAGTGATGATAATATTTATACAGACGTGTGTCACAATCAAAGAAAATAATGACATACCAGGCAATAGAAAAAAGGAGACATTTCTCAAAAGCAGCTTAGTAAAAAATTTCCATAACACCTTTTCCACACTTAAAGCACTCGTGTCAACCAAATATAGCTGAAATTGTGAATTTATATCATAAACAATAACTCTATTTCTTTGAAAATGTATAGCTACAGGCCTGTGTAGCATGCATGTATCCTGGGCGAGTAGGCAGTCATTTTGCCTCGCCATTTTTGAGGATTTCCCGGTTTTCTCCAAGTACGCTCTTTTCAATCCCTCTCTACCCACATAAGCACGAGTTGTAGTAAATACTTTTCATAACCTGTTCAGACATCGTAGAGCATTCAGGCAATAATGAAAAGTAATACATGTTTAACAATGTTTTATTTGAGTTTTCAAATTACACATCATCCAAGAAATTCAGAAAACTTGCACAAACATTCAGATTTCTGCTGATTAGAAAATCTGTAAACATTTTAGAAATACATTCTACATCCACAGCATCATTACTCAACAATTGTACCACACAAATATCTGTTACATACGTAAACAAACATAACAGGTGCCCAATATTGAAGTCTTTGTTATCAGAATTTGAAAATGTTAGAAGTTTATACATGAAGTTGTTTAGGGACGTTGATTCAACAACAATTGCCACCAATCATCAGATGTGTTCCTGACTGTTTCCATATGCTTGTTCAGATTATTAAACGTTTTGTACCGACATGGTCACAGTTATTAAAAGGTCTACAAACATCAATACCGCTCTTGATAGCTTTGTGCATCAACTGTTTAATCGCTAAACCCACATAGGATTGGTTTAGATACCCGTTAACATGAGAACTGAAGTTACCCATCCTTAGACAACAGACTCTTTGTATGTGACAATGTATGTGACAATGTATGTTTATATAGAGCATGACTTGAGACATTTCTTTTGCAGACCTATGTAGAAGCAATTCTTTGATGACAAAGTCAAATGTTCCTAAGCCACACCTCGTACACAACAGTTGCAAATATCAATAGCAGTAACGACATTAGAAGAAAATAAGGCAGTTTCAAAGAAACATTTGCCGAAACAGTCACTCAAATAGTGGCAGGGTCAATTCAATCACACAACTACTCACATTGTTTCAAGACCACAGACAGTAAATGCTGTCAGCGAGACAAAAGTTGAGCTGTATTCGATGATCTTTCTCCAGCAGCCAGCAACAAAAAAATGCACCACAACACAAAATGTCATGTACCCAGTACTTTCAATGTATATTCCAAGTTATTGGGTGTCCTGCGTTAGGATAAACCCTATTGTTATTGTTAGTATTCTTATTATTGTTATTGGTGCCTAGAATAACTCAAAGTACATGCTAAAAATTTCTATAAACTTGCATTGTTTTAAAGCAGTCCATGTGTAACGACCATACACCCCCCCCCCCAATTCGCTAATTTCAGAATGATGCCATCTCCACCCCGTTTGACCTACAGTGCTGATGTTTCTTTTTGTACTGGCCTCATTTCTCATGATGAACAAAAAAGCTGTAAGAACCCATAAAGTTTGCCATGATGGATTTTTCTGTACAATGAAAATGTGTCCAAAACTACAAAAATCTTCTTCGCATGAACTGACTTGTACTTTCGCAGACAGCGCAGAGAGCCGCACAGGCCCGCACAGCAAGGCTATGTGCACCAGCACAAAAATCTAAAAGTGTGCCCGAACAGCTCTCTTGGCTGTTCCGGCACATAAAGCACCGTGAAACCGACTCCAATTTTGATGGGGACACAAACGAGGTAAGTAATTTTTTTTTAAATTGCCTATATCAGTGTTGTTTACTTGTACTACAACGATGGTTTTCTGACCAGTTACTGTACATAATGGAGGCCTCTTTATTTTCAGTAGTCGTGTAACTGCAGGCCTATGTTACCCCCCCCCCCCCCCCCCTTTCAGGTTGATTAGCCCTGTTTAATAGTTAAATAATATGTAACATAGTATAATATGTTATCATTGCAGATGGAAAACAGCGGCAGCTCGTCACTCCTAGAGCCACCTGAAACCTGGACTCAAATGTAGCTTCACCAGCTGCATCAGTTGACCCAAATGCTGAGGACAGACCATCACTAGAATCTGCCTCGTCTGATTATCCAAATTACCAAAAACCTGTCCACTTAAAAAAACCTAGGAGTGTCTCTCCAGGTACATCCTCCCTTGACTCCTCTTCATCCTCATCCTCTTCGAGAGCAACAAAGAAAGTGAGGAAGGACGATGACCTAACAGCGCAACTTCCTCTCTTGGATCAACGGTGAAAAGAGAGGGAAGAAAGACAAGCCAAGCTCACTGTAGAACTTGATGATGATATATGATTTTCTCATACCATATGTGACCTGATTTGTGAACTGCCACAACATAAAAAGGGTATAGCAAAGTTAAAAGTCCATCAGCTTTTATTTGAGCTGGGGCAAGAAAGTGCTGGAGACCCGGCTGAATGTACTGTTTGACCTCTACATGCTTTGTAAGTAGGAAAACCTGCAAAATTCTCAAATACTTGGGAAGAGACCACAATGTATAAAATCATATATTTAAAAATCTGCTTAAAACATTTTACTTCAGATAGTTCTAGGCTAGGTAGCTATAGTGCTAACCGTGTTTTATTAGGTACATTTTGTGTAAAAGACGTTTAAGAAAATTGCTGTACGTTGGACGGTGGGTTTGTTTGCTAGGAATCAATAAAAATCTATGCTATATTTTACTGCTCACATGTAATACGTGTACTGTAACAAGTGCACATCTCTGGTGAAGTTTATAATGCTAACCCAGTTGTCTACCTAGCTACCCTACTACAGAAGCCATCTGTAGTAGCCCACTCGGACGAAAACGCAGTAAAAATATGTTATCACGGCAGTTGCACATATGTTGGTCAATATTACAAAACGACAGCTAGGTACATTCTAAATTACTACAAAAAAAGCAAATGCTTACTAAGGCATTGACACCTACAGTCCTCTTGCTGTCCGTCAGTCACGTTGCAGCCAGATGCAGAAAGGGCGCGCAAAGGGAGAGTGGTCTCGCATATGCACAAAGGGCAGTGCCCCAATGAAACTTTTTTGCTTTGATCTAATTTAAATATCTCATAGGTGAAACCATTAATACATTTTATGTTACACCCATTAAATATACATATGTGTACAATAAAAACACAAAAACACTATTTAAAAAACTCATGTGTTGGAAAGGCAATTTATTTTTTAAGAAAAACATTTCTGCGATAGAGTATGATAAATGAATCATAAAAAAAAAAATCACTTAATTGAAATTGAAACCATAATGAAGATTTTCAGATTTTTCCATGCCTTTATTGTCATATTACATTGCTTTAGGCTGAAACTAACGAATAAAAATAATTATAGAATGTAAAAATATAGGTCCAAATAATATTGGTTCTTCAACCTAGAGATTAAACAGGATTTTATGAAATATAGATAAGGAATTTTTGGATCAATTAAGTGTTATGACACCAAACGGCCATGTAGATGGCAACAGAGGATCAGTAGCGCAGTTTGTATTTACTTTACCCAGATTTTTTATATAATTTTTATAATACAAATGACATAATATGGTGCTATTGAACATAAATAGCGATGTACTTACTTCTAATCTGGATGGGTTGCCTTTCAGAGCTGGATGGCCATTACCTTTCTGGATATGTGTGGAAATGTAGGGTACGCGCTCAGTCATCTGTGATATTTTACCTTTTCCTATCATGCAGACTGCGATAGCCACAGAAACACAAACATAGTACAATTCTCTTCGTAAGAATGCCTAGATCTAAGCTAAAGTCAGCTGTATGGTTCTAGTGATTAATTTCTGGATATTCATAGAAATGTAGCCTACATTTAGCGTTTCGGTTGGCAACCATTTTGTTATTCTAGTTGTAACAGTTAAGTAATGGATATTTATAGACATGTTCGCTATGTGATCAGTGAGTGGTGGACACATGGTTACACACTAATATTACTCTCACACAGGCCAAATGAACACAAACTATGTACACATCACATCGTTAGAATACCTAGATATTAGCTAAATTCAGCCGTATGATTCTAGTTATAACTTTCTTATGGAAATGTACACTATGCACTCAGTCTGTGGTAATAATAATGCATTTTATTTTTAGGTGCCTTTCTAAGCACTCAAGGTCACCATACAAGACACAAATAACAATAAAAACAAACAGAACATTGCTAAAAGCAGATGAATAGTGATGATGAACATTGCTAGAAGCAAATTAATAGTGATCATGTTCGATATGCCAGTGTGAAAAGATGAGTTTTCAGACAGGTTTTGAAAATGGAAAGCGAGTTGATGTTACCGATGTCTGGTGGAAGAGAATTCCAGGTGAGGGGCAGAGCGGCTGAAGGCTCTAAACCCCATAGTAATCAAATGGGAAGGAGGTAATAGAAGAAGACCTGAGAGTACGGGTGGGTATGTTGATATGAATGAAGGATGTCAGTGAGGTACAGAGGAGCGATGTTGTGAATGGTCTTGAAGGTGAGGAGCAGAATCTTAAAATCAATGCAGTATTTTACTGGGATCCAATGTTACAGCTGAAGAACAGGAGTGGTATGATTAATAGAATATATTCTAGTGATGATACGAGCGGCAGAGTTCTGAACCAGTTGAAGTTTGGTGGTCAGTTTTGGTGCACCCCTTGCCTCTCAGGCGATGATTCGCATAGGAACACAAACGGAACGCTTCACGAATATGTCTACATATAATCCCTCCCCCCCAAAACAAAGACGATTTTATATCGATTTTTTGGGGGGATTATTTATGCAAATATATGCAAATGTTCACAATTCGTGTATCTGCGGATTGAGACTCTGGAGGGTTTTAATACGTTATATGGTTTATAATTCCTTCGCACAAGCCAATGTCTTTGATTGTGTTAGTGAATGTTTGTGTTTTTAAACATTTCCACTTTCATTTTTGATGAATATACAGTATGCAATTCCGTATCAAATGGATTCTAGATCCATCCCTACTACCAAATCTCTATTTTTCATGTCCGTCCACTATAGATGGCCAGTTCAGGATGGCGCCTCATGTGGCCGTATTTGTCATTGTTCTGCTTTCACTCATGGTGTCACTTTCCATTGATTTAATGAAGAGAAAGTAGGGGGGATGCATGATATGACAATTGATTATGATTGGAAAGAGGGCTCAGGGCTCAAAGCTTGGGGCTCAGAGCAAATCAAATTGGTACTTAGAAGGAGTTACATGAAAAATGTTGTTTTTCCTGTTTGCGTAGTTATAACAGAGCAAAGGCATCTGTTTTGTTTCACATCTTCCATTCACAGGATTTGTTATTAATTTGTTTATTTGGAAATTGTTTTTTTATGTAAGGTCAAACATTTTAATGGTTGAACAGAATAGATTTAACCATTTCTGATTTGGCTTAGCAAAGTCAAGTCTGACAATCTTATTCCGCTGCTAGTTGCTATCGGGCATATATATAGCACAAGGAATCAAACATCAACCAAGCCAGTTCTGGATGGAAAAGGAAATTTAACATACTTTCCTTGATTGGGTGTAAGCTTCATCCTAATGATGGAACTTCTGAGATCCAAGTTTTTAGGAGTGATCTATTGTCTTCATTGTTGGGATTTGACAGAACAATACCCAGTGGATGGTAGTTTGGACTGTTGCACCACACTAATCGTTGTTTTGCAGTAATACTTTCAACAGATTTGGACATCACAACCTTTTCTGATGATACATCACGTTACAGACAGGATAAAGACAACTGAGTGTGTGAGTACCAGCAAGAAAGATGTTCAAGAAGGATTTCTACAACCCCACTGGTCAAATCAGTTCCAAATATTCCTGACCACTCACATGGCAGAATGATGCCAAGGTCAGATCACTTGGCTTCACACTCCATTATTCAGCTCTGTAATTAGCGTATTTAACATTATTAGCATCATCCAAATTCATGAATGGAAACGGTTCGTACCTTTATCGCAAAGCTGCATCGCATGCAGAAGACTACACTATAACACTTCAAACTACATTCAGCATAGCTTTTTTTTTAATGGCAGACTGACAACACAGCCGGTGGAATTGGCTGAATTCAAACGGGCACCTGCAAACTATTTCCTAAAGCCACCAGACACAGCTTCTGTTCTTCGGCAGCGATGTCATCTAGGTGAGCGTGAACTTTAACAATGATGTGAAGATAGGTTGCTTCATCTAGTATATATTATTGCTTTATTAATTTCTTAATTCTTACTATGTAGATGTCATGTGCCATGTCACAAGACTTTCATTGTGCAGGAACATGCTGTGTAATTAGGTGCATCTGCTAAATAAACTTAGAACTTTTGGATTTCCATTGTTCGATGTAGACTTCTGCCTGCTCGTGGATCTTGAGTTAATTAAATTCTACCTGTTCTGCAATTGGGACAATACCTCTGCCTATCCCGAGTCGTATTCTTGGAGAATCAATGGATTAACTTTGCCAACGAGACAACAAACATTTATCATAACCTTCCTTGCTAATCATTACCTATAATTCTGGAAGACACAGAATTTTGCAAATCCACCCATCTGGGATCATTCTTTGTAAAGAAATGTTCAACACCACTGAACATGAAACCTTAAGCACTGTATTCTACACTGACCATCTCCCCAAATTAAGTGCAGGACAAAACCAACATCTCACTAGAAAGGGGGAGGGAAACATAATAAGGGACATCTGAGGGAAGAAGAATCTATGCAGGATGCCACTTCTATAAACATAAACCAAGAACAGAAAATAAAGAGGAAACAAGCAGACATCTGAGAATAACCAGAAACAATGTTACAGAAAGAGTAATAAACAGAAGCATAGGAACGGTTAAAAGGGACAGTACCAAAACATTGTTAACTAAGAAACCTGTGACATAAACTTTAACAAAGGCTTCTGCGCTTAATGACCTGTAATGAAGCTAAACTTTAAGCATGCCTATCTACAAAAATAGTACTTGACTAGAACCTCACAATACAACAGTTGTTGGGTTTCAAAAATAATCTCAATAGAGGAAATTATCTATTATCAGGGATTCCCTACAAAAACAATCCATCTATGTAAATGCAAGACTGATCATAGCTCAGTCAAACTACTTTTATACAGTATATTTCAAGAATATGTTGCGTGGCATATAATCTTTCAGTAAACACTGCCCTCTGGTTTCAAGTCAAAGTAAGACAAGTGATACTCACCTGGAAATTACAACTGGCATTCTTTTGACTACGATGCCCCCTGAAGGGCAATCAGAGGAGTGTTTTATCTTATGAGAGTAGTGAGAAGTGAATGTTGAATGTTTTAACCACCACCAGGAGGCAAAAAGTAGCCCTGGAAGTAATACAGCCCTGAAAGTAGGGCAGCCAGTCTCCACTACACAGACTAACTGGGTTTGCAGAAAAAATCCTCCAGGCATCTTTCTATTTTGGACGTAAAATTAACATATTCAATTCCATGTCTTCTAGTTTGGACTTGGAACATACACAACAGGGAAAAATCAAAACATTGCATTTCGTACAATCACATATTTGTCTGTCCGCCAGTTTACCTGACAAAAAGTTCTCTCCCTCCTCAAGTGTCTCTCCAAAAGACAAGAACAAACCTATGTACTGTATACGGTTATGTCCCCAAATAATACTCTACTCCATTCATAGAACACAACTTTTGACCATTGAGAATAGGTTGTAGGAAGCTGCCTGGAAAGTCATTCTGAGGCAAGAACTACAGCTTACAGTTCCAGGTACAGGTCCAAGGAATATTTCCATTATCTTTTTGTCACAAAAACTGAGCTCTGTAAACTACTGTCAGCAATAGACATTCACATGCTGAGATGCCCACTTTTCTTTTTTGAAAGCAAATGGAAACATTTGCTGACGTTTGTAAGTGTGACAACCCCAAAATGATAGTCACAATTTTGTTTATTTTAAGCTACCTCTTTATGTGTACTTAAGTCGCAGTTCACTTTTTGTCTTTCAACCTCCAGTGGAGGAATATTTAAAATGTAACATTCTTAACACTATTAGAGAGGGCTGGTGAGCTGGGTTATGTGCAGTGGCTATATATGGGACGTGACGTATGTTGGCACCAAGCAGCCGGCATCCCACAATGTTTGAATGAATCCCATCAGGTCTAAAGCAGTCTTTACAGTTCCAAAATATATTGATATTGTCAATAAACTTAATCCTGTGGTTGAGGCAAGCCAATGTCAGCCACTTATTCAGCCCAAGGAGTCTGCTAAAAGATTCAATTACTTTACTAAGGTTGGAATGGACCATAAAAAAATGTTGTAGTGGAAAGTAGCTTATTTTCTCCAGGACAATTTTTTCTCGATGTTTCACTATCTCAGAGCCAGTTTTCCTTCGTAGAATGTCAAAAGACCCAGTGTGGATAATAATCTGCATGTTGCTTGAATGTGTAGAGAGAATAACTTGCAACATTTCTGACCGGTTAGCTCTGATCGATGTGTCAGCCATGGTTAGGTTTTCAGTCTTTGCCATTGTGATATGCTTGGTTATATCACCCCCTATCAAGGTAGCATCTGGTTTATCAAATGTGGAGTTGGCAAAGTTTCTTCTTTCCCTCGTCCTATCAGTGTTTTTAGGGCTATTTCTTGGGTTTTGGTTAGCCTTCATGCTAGTGTTGTGGTTAGCTTCCTAGGTTCATTTAAACACGTTTCATTCATACCCATTTTGCAGTGAGTGTTCAGGTGGTGGATAGAGGTTGGTGCTCTCTTATTTGATTTCTTGCTGGAATTGCCTCTGCAGCGTACAACTACAGTCCCCGCTGTAGTTGATGCCTATGGTCTAGCCCAGGTGCTGTGCCAGTACAATGTGTAATTGGGGAAGGCAGGTTTCAAAGCCTCTGCGGATAATCCAGTGGCTTTAGCACACGTACAGGGGAGCGTGTCAGCCTGGTCCGTGACAGAATGATGTAATCCCTTGTATACCAATCTGTGTCTGTCCGTTAGCGTTTGACCCCAAGAGTAGCTGCTACAAAGTCAATATATAGGTCAATAGGGTAAGCACAGGAAAATAGTCTGGCAGGGGACATTCGTGTTTGTATGTGTATGGACTCTCTTAGGCAAAAAAATGGCAATGGAAAATGCAGTGGTAAGTTTCATTAAGAGTGTGACAAAGACTTACATTAACCACCTTTTTACTGAGGTAATTTTTCTGCTATCTTGCAATTTATCCCTAATTCCTTGCAACTCTATAGGGAGTCATATATGAGACATCTGTACACCGACAGTCAGGTCAATTGCACTACCCTTTTATTTTAAGGTAATTTTAATAGTGGTCATTAGAGTTAGCCTAAAGGGTAAATTTCTGGGTTGAATTGGCATAACTGTGGAAAAGATTCATTAAATCTGAGGCGCCCCTTGTGGACGAATCAGGTCGGCTGTTGGTGAGAATAATATCCCTTGTCTGTATTTTCATTGTGCCATAATGTAATACACACATGAAGTGTATGCATCCATTAGTTTTACACCGGTCAGCCATTTTCTCTGCCATCTTGTAATAAATTTATTAGCTTTAAAGTGAAACTGAACCGATTTATGAAGTATGGCAGCTAGAAATCCGATCACAGAACTTTAGCTGACAACTAAAAGAGCAAAATTGTGCATTTGTAAATAAAAATGTTTTAAACTTTAATACTTCAATATAGGGCACGGCCATCTTGGAATCGTAACGAGCATGGTTACTTCTCACTGACAGCTAACAGGTATTACTAGATACAAGATTGACAGATTGATAACAGGTAGTTAAAAATGTCTTCAAACGAACCACCAAAAAAGAGATGCAAAGGTGGTTCATATCGTATAGCCACAGGTTGTACAAATGAATTTTACAATACAGAAGACTACCATGTCCTACCTCTCAAGCGGCAACCAGACCTGCAACCAAGAGGAGCCATTCTGTTCACCGGGAAGAGAGAGCATGAAGACACGCTAGCCGGCTGAAGTAGATATGGTCTGTAGCTTCTAGGCATGGTGTAGATATGTATAATATTTTAAGATATATAGATTGTAGCCAAATACATATATGTTTTCATGCGTACTGGTTCTTTCTAAATTAAACACGTGTTCTGCAATTGCACGTCTCTGCCTGAAAGCAATGTGGCACAGAATTATGCAGTTACAAGTGACGGGAAACTGCAGTTCAGGCACCAGTTCTCCAAGGCAGAACAGCAGTATGTTGTTGTCCAGAAGAGGAAAGAGAAGTCATACAACTTCAGGCAGAAGATCATGGCTGGAATAGCTATGCAGTCCAGAGAGAAGACCATCCCGGAAGTACTGAGGGAGCAGACAGAGAACAAAGAATGGCTGAGAGTTAAACTAGGGTAACACAGAGGAATAGAGAAAATGATTATCTATTGCTAAGCATCAGTCACTTCCGTTAGTAAAGGGTAGACAGTGTAAATGGTTTCCTGAAACACCTATTTTAAAGCAAATCTGCATTAAGTCATTTTTATTTTTTTGGTTGTGTTTATGTAAACTTGTGACATTTATATTTTTTATAAAGGTTGATCTGTATGTGGTTCCCATAAATGGCAATTTCTTAGGAATCCATACGCAAGAGGTTATAGACTTATTTACAACATCCACAGCAGAATATTGTAGTACACTGGCAGGTTTATAACTAAAGGCATATAGCCAGGTTCAATTAAAGTATTAGAACCATCTTGTTTTTTTATTACCATTTACTAAATGAAGCATATTGTAATAAATTGTTACAATAAGTCAAATGTTTCCATCATAAAATACATATTCAAAGCCCTTGTATTCCTCAGATGGAAACGTGGACCGGATAGCATGGACAACAAGCAGGTACAGGCACATGTAGTTAGCTAATTCCAAATTCCAGCACACGGACACGATGACACATCTCAAAGGTAAAGTAAAATACACACACACAGCTGTTTGAATTTAGCAAAGTAATCGTTTACTGTAGCGTCCCTGGTGGAGGAATTGGAGTGGTTGTCTGTGTGGTAGGTACTCGTGATCTATATTTTCAGTGAGCAAAAGTAACAGCATTTTCTACCAGGGCCTCTTTGAGATATTCAGCAGTTTAAAAAAAAAATTATATATATATATATATATATATATATATATATATATATATATACGATGAACAAAATTATAAACACTTTTGTTTTTGCCCCCATTTATCATGGGCTGAACTCAAAGATCTAAGACTTTCTCTATGTACACAAAAGGCCTACAGTGAGGTGAACAAGTATTTGATACACTGCCGATTTTGCAGGTTTTCCTACTTACAAAGCATGTAGAGGTCTGTAATTTTTATCATAGGTACACTTCAACTGTGAGAGACGGAATATAAAACAAAAATCCAGAAAATCACATTGTCATCTCATTTTCATCCGCTTATCCGTATCGGGTCGCGGGGGCAGCAGCTCCAGCAGGGGACCCCAAACGTCCCTTTCCCGAGCCACATTTGCCAGCTCTGACTGGGGGATCCTGAGGCGTTCCCAGGCCAGTGTCGAAATATAATCTCTCCACCTGGTCCTGGGCCTACCCCGAGGTCTCCTCCCAGCTGGACATGCCTGGAACACCTCCCTAGGGAGACGTCCTGGGGGCATCCTTACCAGATGCCCGAACCACCTCAACTGGCTCCTTTCGACTCAAAGGAGCAGCGGCTCTACTCCGAGTTCCTCACGGATGGCTGGGCTTCTCACCCTATCCCTAAGGGAGAAGCCAGCCACCCTTCTGAGAAAACCCATTTCAGTCGCTTGTATGATTTTTAAATAAATAATTTGCATTTTATTATTTTTAGAAGCCCTCCTGTTCTCCATTACTGTTTGAACTCGTTACCTGTATAAAAGACACCTGTCCACACACTCAATCAAACACACTCCAACCTCTCCACAATGGCCAAGACCAGAGAGCTGTGTAAGGACATCAGGGATAAAATTTTAGACCTGCACAAGGCTGGGATGGGCTACAGGACAATAGGCAAGCAGCTTGGTGAGAAGGCAACCACTGTTGCCGCAATTATTAGAAAACGGAAGAAGTTCAAGATGCCGGTCAAACTCCCTCGGTCTGGGGCTCCATGCAAGATCTCACCTTGTGGGGCATCAATGATCATGAGGAAGGTGAGGGATCAGCCCAGAAATACACAGCAGGACCTGATCAATGACCTGAAGAGAGCTGGGACCACAGTCTCAAAGACCATTAACACACTACGCCGCCCTGGATTAAAATCCTGCAGCCCATGCAAGGTCCCCCTGCTCAAGCCAGCACTTGTCCAGGCCTGTCTGAAGTTTGCCAATGACCATGTGGATGATCCAGAGGAGGAATGGGAGAAGGTCATGTGGTCTAATGAGACAAAAAAAGAGCTTTTTGGTCTAAACTCCACTCGCCGTGTTTGGAGGAAGAAGAAGGATGAGTACAACCCCAAGAACACCATCCCGACAGCCCTGAAACCTGAAGGATCTGGAGAAGGTCTGTATGGAGGAGTGGGCCAAAATCCCTGCTGCAGTGTGTGCAAACCTGGTCAAGAACTGCAGGAAACGTATGATCTCTGTAATTGCAAACAAAGGTTTCTGAACCAAATATTAAGTTCTGATTTTCTGATGTATCAAATACTTATGTCATGCAATAAAATGCAAATTAATTACTTAAAAATCATACAATGTGATTTTCTGGATTTTTGTTTTAGATTCCGTCACTCACAGTTGAAGAGTACCTATGATAAAAATGACAGACTTCTACATGCTTTGTAAGTGGGAAACACTGCTGATTTTGCAGGTTATCAAATACTTGTTCTCCCCACTGTATTTCTCTCAAATATTGTTCACAAATCTGTCTAAATCTGTGTTAGTGAGCACTTCTTCTTTGCCAAGGTAATCCATCCACCTCACAGGTGTGGCATATCAAGATGCTGATTAGACATGATTAGACTGATTAGCATGATTATTGCACAGGTGTGCCTTAGGCTGGCCACAATAAAAGGCCACTCTAAAATGTGCAGTTTCACTGAAACCGGGATTCATCCGGGATGGTAGGGATGGATCTATAATCCATCCGGTAAGGAGTTGCATCCTGTATATTTATCAAAACAACGTAAACATGTTAAAAAAAAAACATTGAACATTCACTAACACCATCAAAGACATCAATGTGTAACACGGTGGCTTGTGCAAAGGAATTATAAACCATATAACCTATTAACAAATGTGTCTAACATAGCTAAACAGCTCTCAAATTTGACTTTACCACAGTACCATCACACAGGTCTGTGAAATTGGCATTTATAATATCATGCATTTATAATATCCTGTAGTTTCTTGGCACATGCCTAACTAAAATGTTTGGTCCCCTAGGGGATAAGCAGTGCAACTTAATTGTATGAGTGAAAAACCCCAGCCCATGTGCAGTGGTTTACCTGTTTCAACCACCAGGGCAATTGTATTAGCATTGCTACAGCACACAAATTTAGCATTTTGAAAGGACAATGGCCAAACTTCAAAATTCACAAACTTAGATTCATTTTTAGTCCAAATAGTGGCGAGCAGCCAAACTCTAAATCACAACGTTTGTTAATTTTCTTTGACCACGTCTGTGGTTCTATTGATTGTTCTATGAGCCAAAATGGGGGATGACTTTAGGTCTCTACCCTCACTTCAGTTGGTTTCAAAATCATACATTTCAACATTAAAGCTACTGAGAGGAAAATATATTTAGCTTCCACTTAATGTTTGTTTATCCCAAAACAGAATATGCTTGTGTTGGTAAAATGACCACAGATGAAGTGAACACTTTAATTTAACCCTTAGTAAAAGGCTACTCTGATGTAATGGGAAAGGTTGGTATGGGCCATCCCAAGTGTGTCTGCCCCTCTTTCAGAAGCCCTGAGCTCCACACATTTATGATTAGCCATTAAAAAGGCCAAATGTTTGTTTAAAATATGAGATTTAAATTCCCACACATAAAAAATCTGACATGGTCCTCAGACTATCCTTTCAATTGAACCAATATATTTTGTTAACTGAAGATTTAGATTTAGTGTTCAACCCATCTAATATTTTTGCTGTTTTTAAAAATGTGCTCATCATTATCTAAACAGCAACTCAACATTAGGGTGGAAATTAAGAGAACACTTAAGAATGGCGATGTAGAGAGAAAACAGATGACGTCAATAAAATCAAGGTACAATAAATAATCCAAAAGACACTCAAACTAGGCCTTAAACACTGTTACATCAGTACCCTATTTGTACATTAGTCAAATTACTATTTTAGAATTTAAACTCCATCAACGAGTATCAGGCGTTGGTTTTAAAAACACAAGTATTCTCCCAGTTATTGTTGGTAAATACAAATAAGAGAAACTATGTTATTTAACAAAACTCAATTCAGCATTGAAAATACAACATCTAATTTTATTGTGGGGAGTTAACTCACTTTAGCTGTATTACCCTCTTTTTTAGGCTATAACTATATTGGATTCAAATTCAGTCCTCATGGGACACAGCATGTGTCCTTAACATTAGACTATCACCATGTGGATTCTTCATTCTGCCACTTATACAATACATAAGGAGAGAGAAAACACAATATTTTAACCTTTTCTAAGACAACCATGAGACCATTTTACCAGATTAGAAAATCATCATTGTACCAATTTCTAATTTATCACTAGGTTTCAGATGTACCCATGTGTGCTAGCAAACAGCTCACCCATCCAGTCGACAGGTACCACGTGGTGGGCCTTGGTTAAGGCCTACCCACATTGTCGGGAGACCCCCCTTGAGGCCTTACGGTTTTAAACATTATCATCAACGCAATAAATAGGTTTGATTAAAAATTAGATAGTGAAAATTACAAAGCACAACAAAACAGGCTATTTCTTCAATACTGTACCTGTTCAAGCATGACAGAACTAAACAGGTTATTTCAAATGCCTATTAAAACGTGCTATATACCATCAATGTGCTTTTCAAACTACATGTAATATTCAATTAAATAAGCTTGGTTATTACCGAGGAAGGTGATCAGATTTCCTTGATAAGTTCCAGCTTCATTTAATGGTTAGGTACGATACATTTTAGGAACTAAACTTTCAAGAACTCGGAATCAATGATTATGAAAGCTCACGTCAGTTCCTAGCATCGTCCATGATTCCAAGATCCCATAAGAGACTCCATCTTGAGACTACTGTTGGTCGGCCAGGTGGTCATAAAGAATGAATCTTCGTCCATTTTGCTTGTCTCCTTTCCCGCCTTTCCACTGTTGTCCTATCTCAGCCATCTTAACTTTCCTTTGTCTTCTTTCTTTGTATATACCACACTCTCCATCTGTCCACATACAACTTCCTTGGAATCCATCTTGTTTAGCCGGAAATTTTTCTTGTCCATTTCAACTCCATGTATCGTTGTTAATGATCCCTTTCGTTCTTGATGGTGTCCTATTCGCGCCATGATTTTTTATTTTGAATGCGTCATGCCAGAGGCTGCAGTCTTCTTCCCATCGTATTTTCCTTACACAAGTTGCTGTATAATCGCCTAAAACAATTAGCATTTTCAATTAAATACAGTTCAGCGCTTCTCCAATTTATCCACCCCTGAAGATTATTTTGCACTATTTTATTTGTGGGCTAGTCAGGGACTAACCAGGTCTTGTCTCCAATTTATCCACCCCTAGAGATATTTTTCACAATTTTATTTGTGGCCCAGTCAGGGAGTAACAAGGTCTTCTCTCCAATGTATCCACCCCTAGAGATATTCTGCACGATTTTATTCACGGCCTAGTCAGGGAGTAACTAAGTCTTCTCTCCAATTTATCCACCCCTAGAGATTTTTTTGCACAATTGCAATTAGTGGCCTAGTCAGGGAGTAACTAGGTCTCCTATCACTACCTGTACTCTTGTATTACTCGATTTGTTCGTTAAATTATGTGGATTTCAGACTCACCAACTTTTCAACTGTTCATAAGAAACAGGAGCAGCCAGTTTCGTCTCAGCATTGTTATGTAAACCTTTACTTTGATTGTGACACACATGTCTGTATAATATCAGAGGATTATTAGGTATTTGGGCCATGTCCTCCTGCCTAGACAAAGAAGGTGTCAGTCCTTTCTGTTCCTTAGGAATGTAGGAGAGAGGGATCTGGTATATGTCTTAGGGGGCATTCTTGATTGGTCACAGTAAATTATAGGGTTAATCGTAAATCTGCCTGTCTATAGGTTGTCCAGATGAAGTCCCCCTCAAGGGTTGAGAAAGTTAACCAGATGGGGGAGGACAACATGTGACTTGTGTCAAGCCCAGGACATGTGTTAGAACAGAGGGAATGTGTTTCATTGACAAGACAGATGGGCAACAACTTACCACACCCCTTTTCTATGTGATATATACTGTTGAATGACCTGTATGGAGTTAGAGACTCCTCGGACGATTATGTTGGTAAGCGTTTGACGTGTCTCTCTCATTTGCAATTGATTAATAAACTGTTAATTTGTGTATTTCGTCTCTGTACTTTCTTCTTAAAGAGTTCTGATCGATAAAATTACCTTCACAGCATCTCCAGCAAAAAACTAAAATTTTTGGTAGCATCTAAATCTCCAACCATACGGCTCACAGCACCAAAGTGTTAGAAATCTTAGGTTACGTATAGTGGTCAAATAATGTAGAACCTGTATCAAATCGAGGGAGAAGTTTGCTCAAGTTTATTGGAAAATTGCAGCACAGATGTCATTTGGTGAACGTTCCATTATCTTCTCACTGTCAAGATAGTTGCCAGCTAGCCTAAGGGTGTTTCTACCTAGCACAGATCAGGTTTCTTAGACAGTAACCCCCATGCCAAATGGTCAATGTAAACATTCCTGTGGTTATCAGAGCGTAACCTACAGAGAAAATCTAAACAGAGAGATTTCTGTTGTTCTCATTATTTAAGCACATTCACTGCCAATGAAACGTACATTCATATTGTAATTGTTAATGCTCAGATTCCACATCAGTGAAGAGAACAACTCTCCAAAGTGCCAGACGCCATCGAATGTAAGCATTTGCCCACTCAAGTCGATAACGACGATGAACTGCTGTCAGGTCCAGACCCGAATGAGGACGATGCAGATGAGCTTCCCTGAGACGGTTTCTGACAGATTGTGCAGAAATTCTTTGGTTATGCAAACCGATTGTTGCAGCAGCTGTCTGGGTGGCTGGTCTCAGACCATCTTGGAGGTGAAGATGCTGGATGTGGAGGTCCTGGGCTGGTATGGTTACACGTGGTCTGCGGTTGTGAGGCCGGTTGGATGTACTGACAAATTCTCTGAAACGCCTTTGGAGACGGCTTATGGTAGAGAAATCAACATTAAATTCACAGGCAACAGCTCTGGTGGAAATTCCTGCAGTTAGCATGCCAATTGCACGCTCCTTCAAAACCTGCGACATCGAGCTGTGTGATGGAACTGCACATTTTAGAGTGGCCTTTCATTGTGGCCAGCCTAAGGCACACCTGTGCAATAATCATGCTGTCTAATCAGCATCTTGATATGCAACACCTGTGAGGTGGATGGATTATCTCGGCAAAGGAGAAGTGCTCACTAACACAGATTTAGACAGATTTGTGAACAATATTTGAGATAAATAGGCCTTTTGTGTACATGGAGAAAGTCTTAGATCTTTGAGTTCAGCTCATGATGAATGGGGGCAAAAACAAAAGTGTTGTGTTTATAATTAGGTTTAGAGTAGTGGCAAGCAACAATGGGACGGTGGTTCTCCTATATGGCAAGGATAGTAAAATAGGTCATCAGTTACATGCTGGACAGGTCAGACATGATCAGACACTATGACACTAAGTATTTATATGGATTCTTTATACCATAGAGAATAATTCTCAAAAGCCATGTTCCACCTCACTAAGTCTAGTGTTTCTGTTGTAAAGCAATTTGAATAGCCGTATTTGGCTTACAGTGAATTGAACTGGAGCCAATGGAGTGGGTGGCTAAGAAAGTGCTGATGGTTATACCCTTTATTATCCCCCATGAACTGACACTTTATATGGATTCTGCCTACCTCAGTTAGTAATCCTTGAAAGCCATGTTCCACTTCACAACGTAATTTTTTTTTGTTATAAGGGAATTTGCATAGGCCAAATTACTGGAGCCAATGTACAGGCACAGCGCTCTCACTCATAGGAATCTGAGGGAGAGAGGAACCCGGCATTTGCATGCACGGACGTTGCACCCTAGGTGGGGGCACGTTGCCATGGGGACGTCGAGCGGCGCTGGCAGAGACTGGGGACTCAGTGAGAACAGGTAGCGAAACGTGGGCAAGAGCCGACGACGTTACTTGGTGTTTGAGCAGTCATAGCGAGCAGGTTGAGAAGCCACAATGTTTATGTCTACACACACCTAAAGGATTATTAGGAACACCATACTAATACTGTGTTTGACCCCCTTTCGCCATTAGAACTGCCTTAATTCTATGTGGCATTGATTCAACAAGGTGATGAAAGCATTCTTTAGAAATGTTGGCCCATATTGATAGGATAGCATCTTGCAGTTGATGGAGATTTGTGGGATGCACATCCAGGGCACGAAGCTCCCGTTCCACCACATCCCAAAGATGCTCTATTGGGTTGAGATATGGTGATTGTGGGGGCCATGTCAGTACAGTGAACTCATTGTCATGTTCAAGAAACCAATTTGAAATGATTCGAGCTTTGTGACATGGTGCATTATCCTGCTGGAAGTAGCCATCAGAGGATGGGTACATGGTGGTCATAAAGGGATGGACATGGTCAGAAACAATGCTCAGGTAGGATGTAGCATTTAAACGATGCCCAATTGGCACTAAGGGGCCTAAAGTGTGCCAAGAAAACATCCCCCACACCATTACACCACCACTACCAGCCTGCACAGTGGTAACAAGGCATGATGGATCCATGTTCTCATTCTGTTTACGCCAAATTCTGACTCTACCATCTGAATGTCTCAACAGAAATCGAGACTCATCAGACAACATTCTTCCAGTCTTCAACTGTCCAATTTTGGTGAGCTCGTGCAAATTGTAGCCTCTTTTTCCTATTTGTAGTGGAGATGAGTGGTACCCGGTGGGGTCTTCTGCTGTTGTAGCCCATCCGCCTCAAGGTTGTGCGTGTTGTGGCTTCACAAACCTCGGTTGTAACGAGTGGTTATTTCAGTCAAAGTTGCTCTTCTATCAGCTTGAATCAGTCGGCCCATTCTCCTCTGACCTCTAGCATCAACAAGGCATTTTCGCCCACAGGATTGCCGCACACTGGATGTTTTTCCCTTTTCACACTATTCTTTGTAAACCCTAGAAATGGTTGTGCGTGAAAATCCCAGTAACTGAGCAGATTGTGAAATACTCAGACCGGCCCGTCTGGCACCAACAACAATGCCACGCTCAAAATTGCTTAAATCACCTTTCTTTCCCATTCTGACATTCAGTTTGGAGTTCCAGAGATTGTCTTGACCAGGACCACACCCCTAAATGCATTGAAGCAGCTGCCTTGTGATTGGTTGATTAGATAATTGCATTAATGAGAAATTGAACAGGTGTTCCTAATAATCCTGTAGGTGAGTGTATATGCAATATATAGAGTAACAAAATATAATTAACTTATTTAAGTTACTAACTTTGACGGTGAGGTGACGGACAGTCCCATCATCTCTCGTTTTCTTTTCATCCTTGAACACATCTCGGACTTGTCATGTGTCTTGTCTTCCATTATCACTCCCACCAGGTCCCAATTCGATCATTAGTATGTGTTTAAATATTGCTCCTCTGCTCCCCTCATTGGTTGGTCATTGTTTCCCTGTCTCCATTTATGTTGCATGTCAGTGGTGAGTGTCGTTTTGTTCAAACCTTTGCTTTACCTTCAGTTTGTTTAATAGTGCTTGGTGTATATTTTCCTTATTAAATATTACATCGACTGTCACTCCGCCTGCGCCTGGTTCCTCCTCTCCATCACTACATCAAATCGTGACACTAACAATATAATATATATATATATATATATATGAACGTGAAGACGCTGGATCAGCGATAGCAGCAGAGCCTTGTACAGCTAAAGGAAGTCGAGGGAGATTAATTAATGTTGTGTCAAGACAAAGATGGGGGGAAAAATAACTTGACATAGCTGTTTAATTTAACATAGCATAACAAAAATAGACAACAATAATATTGACTGCGATTAATTATAAAGCTGATGGGTGATTTCATATTTATTTTAAAATGACATGTTAATAGTTCTAGGTTATGTTAGGAATATATATATTGCTTGCATATTTTTGTTGATATTAGGGAGGACATTGTAGCATGTATTTGCTGCACAAGTAGGCAGCAGGGCAGATTTACACTGGAGCCAATGTTCAACTGGCACAGCGGTCTCACTCATAGGAATCCATGGACAGCAGGGCAGATTTAACACTATAATAGTTGTCTTTTTCAAGTGTGTAGCAACATTATATAAAGTATTTCACAGAGGGGGGTACCACCTTTGCCTAATAGTGACTGAACCTGTGAACAAGACAGGCTAAGATGTAGCACACCATGGTCAAATTTTATCAAATAAAATGTAATTCCCCAACAACAAAATGGTGGCTAGTAAAAATGTTGAGTGGCTTGTAACTTTGGAAAACCACTAGCCACAGTGGCTGGTGATCAAAAAAGTTAATGTCAAGTGCTGCTAATGATGCCAAATGGCGTTTGGCTCTGGCAGTTATAGGGGGTAAAAAAGACCTGCCGGTTGTAGTGTTAAAAGACTCAGACACCGCCTGAGCCTGTACAAATCACAACTTAAACCAAAGCACCTTTTAGACTTTTTATTAAAGGAAAAGGTTTGGTGGGCCGAATCTGCGACGCTTTCAGACTCGCCTGTACCTTGATGAGGGAGATGCGGGGGCCGTGAGGGCGATGGCACCACCCACAGCCCGCTCCACGCCTCGTCAGGAAGGTCTTGGCTTCTTAGTTGGCCACGGAGTGCTTGTCTATCAAATTATCATGACAATGTTGCTGTTGTCATCTAAAAAAAATTTACCAACATTTTACAGCATAAAGTATGGACAACACAGAATTTATAGACACAGTTTATTTCTTACTCACGTCAACATCATTATCGCTTTCAAGGATGTCTCTAACTTCGTATCACCAAACAACACCGAAACAATCTCTTCTAACGTAATCAGTCGTGGCTGCTTTGGTGCTAGCATTTTGAGGAACGAAATAATAAAAAATAAAAAAAGTTCACCCTTTTCTGGTTTCATATTAATGACGACATCCATGGTAATACAGTAACAGGCTTTTATCAGGTACATATACACACTATTATTGTTAAAGAAACACACTCGTTCAGCAACCGCTAAAGTAATAAAAAGACGGCTGTCAACAGAATAATAAATAAAAGATTGTATCAGAATATCGATACAATATTGTGAATCGCGATTTTACATTAAATTGTTGTATTGGCACAGCACTACTTGTAAACTACCTCGAATTAAATTTTTAGCTTGCTGCTACAGCATCTAACTGGTTACTTTTAGACCGAGGTGAAATCTGTTTTATATTCAAGATTCAACAGACATTCACATTCGTTCCTCTGTTCAGATCCTCTACCACGAGGTAAAAGAGTAAACCAGGTAATTGCCGAAATATCAGAAGACGAATATAGTATCATTATGGACTCTCATCAACATCAATCCATACAGTGAGGGCAAAAAGTATTTGATCCCCTGCTGATTCTGTATGTTTGCCCACTGACAAAAAACTTATCAGTCTATAATTTTTGTGGTAGGTTTATTTGAATAGTGAGAGACAGAATAACAACAAAAAATCCAGAAAATGTTAAAACATTTATTTGTTTATTATTTGCATTTTTATGAGTGAAATAAGCATTTGATCCCCTCTAAAGAAGAAAGATTTCTGTCTTCCAAGTGTCTTTTATACCAATAACAAGATGAGATTAGGAGCACACTCTTAAAGGGAGTGTTCCTAATCTCATTTTGTTAACCCTACAAAAGACACCTGTCCACAGAAGCAATCAATCAATTAGGTTCCAAACTCTCCACCATGGCCAAGACCAAAGAGTTGTCTAAGGATGTCAGGGACAAGATTGTAGACCTACACAAGGCTGGAATGGGCTACAAGACTGTCGCCAGGCAGCTTGGTGAGAAGGTGACAACAGTTGGTGTGATTATTCGCAAATGGAAGAAACACAAAAGAACAATCAATCTCACTCGGTCTGGGGCTCCATGCAAAATCTCACCTCGAGGAGTTGCAATGATCATGAAAATGGTGAAGAATCAGCCCAGAACTACACGGGAGGATCTTGTCAATGATCTCAAGGCAGCTGGGACCATAGTCACCAAGAAAACAATTGGTAACACATTACGCGGTGAAGGACTGAAATCCTGCAGTTCCCAAAAGGTTCCCCTGCTCAAGAAAGCACATGTACAGGCCTGTCTGAAGTTTGCCAATCAACATCTGAATGATTCAGAGAACTGGGTGAAAGTGTTGTGGTCAGATGAGATCAAATTCGAGCTCTTTGGCATCAACTCAACTCGCTGTGTTTGGAAGAGGGGGAATGCTGCCTATGACCCCAAGAACATCATCCCCACCGTCAAACATTGAGGTGTAAACATTATGCTTTGGGGTGTTTTTCTGCTTAGGGGACAGGAAAACTTCACCGCATCAAAGGGACGATGGACGGGGCCATGTACCGTCAAATCTTGGGTGAGAACCTCCTTCCCTCTGCCAGGGCATTGGAAATGGCCAAGGCAACAAAGGAGTGGCTCAAGAAGAAGAGAAGATCTGCAAAGAGGAGTGGGACAAAATCCTTCCTAAGATGTGTGCAAACCTGGTGGCCAACTACAAGAAACGTCTGACCTCTGTGACTGCCAACAAGGGTTTTGCCACCAAGTACTAAGTCATGTTTTGCAAAGGGGTTGAATACTTATTTCACTCATTAAAATGCAAATCAATTTATAACATTTTTGTCATATGTCTTTCTGGAATTAAACTTTCTGGAATTCAAGTTGTTTCCATTGATTTGTTGATTATTAATGAATCCATAATAACTTTTTTCACAAGCTTGAACAAGTAGACCTGCTATGGTCATAAAAATATCCATCAGGTTTCAAGTTCCTATGACAATCATTGTAAAAGATGTTGAAGAAATATCAAAGGAAATGTTGTTGATTAGAAATAAATCCATAATAACAATTAAAAGGCCTGCATCCTGCAATCTAAGGTTATGTGTAGGTACGTATGCCTGGATCATTTCAGCGAGGTAAGTAGGAGCAAGTCCATGTATTGATATATAGGTTAACAATAAAACCTTAAAATCAGCCCTAACCCTAACAGGCAGCCAGTGTAAAGAGGCTAGTACTGGAGTAATGTGTTCAAATTTTGTTCTAGTTAGGATTCTAGCAGTCATGTGCAGCACTAATTGAAGTTTATTTATTTTATCAGGGTAACTGGAAAGAAGAGCATTGCAGTAATCTAATCTAGAAGTAACAAAAGCATGGATTTGTTTTTTCTGGATCAGTTTTTGATAAAAAGTATCTGATTTTATAAGCAACTCTTGAGACATATTTTATATGTTCATCAAAGGAAAGTTCTGGGTTAAGGGTAATGCAGAAGTTTTTTTTACAGTTTTGTAGGATACGACCATACAGCTGTCAAGATTCACAGTGAGATCTGCCAACAAAGCTCTTTCTTGGGTCCTAAAATGAGTATTTCTGTTTTTCTTGAGTTTAAAAGCAAGACGTTCTATGTCATCCACTTCCTAATATCTGAAACACATGCTTCCAAAGTAGCTAATTTTGGGGCTTCTCCTGCTTCATTGAAATATATAACTGTGTGTCATCAGCATAACAGTAAAAATGTACATTGTGATTCCGGATTACCTCACCCAGAAGCAGCAAATATAGTGAGAACAATAATGGGCCCAGAACCGAGCCTTGAGGAACACCAAAACAAAGACTTGTCAGAGGATATGCCATCCACACATACAAACGGATATCTTTCAGATAAAAAAGATTTAAACCAGGCTAGAACATGTCCACGTAGCCCAATATGGGTTTCCAGTCTCTCTAAGAAAAGGCAATGAGAAGGTATGATGGGGTCTGAAACCGGACTGGAGCATTTCATAAATGTTATTTGTCTTCAGGAAGGTATTCAGTTGTTGGAAAAAACAATTTTCTAAAATTTTCGAGAGGAACGGGAGGTTCAATATTGGCCTTTAATTGTTTAATAAGTCTGGATCCAGATAATAATTTTTTAGAAGAGGCACAATTTTCGTTATATTTAGTGAGTTTGGTATGCATCCGGAGGAAAGGGAGCAATTTATTATGTTCAACATTGTCTGACCTTGCACAGGAAATACATCCCTTAAGTAATTTTGTTGGAATCGGGTCTAGCTGACAATTTGTGGGTTTAGAACTCATTACAAATTTTGTGAATGTGTTGAGCGATACAGGATCAAAACATTCAAATGTCCCCATTGACACCTGGTCAGGGAGGTTCAGGACATTCTCAGGACAACTGAGATTTTGGGGACTATAAATATTTAGGGAGGAGTCTGTTATTTGTTTTCTAATGGTGATGATCTTTTCATCAAAGTGGTTCATGTATTCATTACAGCTCAAGTGAAGACCCACTTCACTTGTTGAGCGTTGCTTTTTTGTTAAAAAACATTTTGGATTGTTTTTGTTCACCTCAATCAGGTTGGAGAAATAAGCTGATCGAGAAGATTTTAGTACTTTTTGGTATTGTACTGTACTGTCTATCCAGGCTAGTCTGAATACTTCCAACCTTGTGGAGCGCCACTTTCGCTCCAATTTTCTGGAGGCTTGCTTGAGTGATCTAGTATTGTCTGTGTATCAGGGAGCAAGTTTCTTGTTGCGTATTATTATTATTTTTTTGTGGTGCAATAAAAAACTAAAGTATTTTGAAGTGTCGTGTTTAGATCCTCGATTAGATTGTTAGTGGAATTATTTACTCTGTCGTTGATGAGGGAGAATATCAAGAAATCTAATTGTAATTCGAGAATTTATAGTACTGCTTTTGAAACTCACAGCGGTTGTGGAGTGTAGGATAGGAACCAGGCACAGGCATGACTCACGTTGGGTTTATTGTAAAATGAAACTAAACCAAACAACAAATGGAAAACTATAACTTTTAACTGATTGAAATAAAAGTGTGCGACACCGCATCTTATATAACATTCAACCCAGTTAACACAATAGTAGAGACTCACCAAACAAACATAGACATGCAACAATGACCTACAAGTGAGGGGAGCAGAGGAGAAACATTTAAACACATACTAAGACATAATTGGGACCTGGTATGAGCAACAATGGGAGACAAGACAAATGAAGGAGTCCGGGGTGAGTTCATGTTCAATGGGGGAAAAAAAGTGGGGGGGGGGAGGGGGGTGCTGTCCGTCACCTCACCGTCACACTCATTGTTTGCAGAGCAAGTGGAATTTTTGTTTTAACAGTAAATGTAATAACGCAGTGATCCGATAATCTAATAATCCGATAATCCGATAATCCATCTAAATTATTTGATCTACAATATCTATTTCTCTTGACAGGACTAAATCTAAGGTATGATTGTGGCAGTGTGTTGGACCTGAGACATGTTGGATAAAACCCATTGAGTCAATTATGGCTTCAAAGGCTTTTTGAAGAGAGTCATTCGACTTTTCCATATGAATATTGAAGTCACCAAAATATATTATACTATCTGCCATGACTACAAGGTTAGACAAGAATTCTGGAAACTCATTGAGGAACATTGTGTATGACCCCGGGGACCTGTAAATAGTAGCTATGTAAAACGATTTATCGGCTATGTAAAACGATTTGATGAGTAAAACTTCAAAAAGAATGAAAACCTGTGATGTGTTTAAGAGTAAATATATATTTACTGTCATAAATATTAGCAACACCCCCTTCTTTTCGGGGTGCATGGGGGATATGATCACTAGTATAGCCAGGAGGAGAGGCCTCATTTAGGGCAGTAAATTCATCAGGCTTTAGCCATGTTTCACACAAGCCAATAACATCTAGTTTATGATCAGATATTAATTAATTTACTGCAACTGCCTTTCGAGCAAGTGATCTAACATAGGAGTCCCATTTTGAAATGTGATGTGATACAGTCATTTTTTATTTGTGACCAAGGTGGAGGAGGCCTTTATCTTAATAAGGTTGCTATTGTTAGCACTACCTTGTTTAACTTTTCTCAGTCTAGAACGAATCACATTGGCAATAGGTAAAACTGGCTATGCTATCGCCAGACTCCACTATACTAGCAGGCTGGCTAACAGCCTGACCTGCACCCTCTCATGGTGAGGCTATAGGAGTGAGACTCCTGTTCATGTTCATGTTCCTAGATAAAAGAAGAGCACAACTTCAGCTAGGATGGAGTCCATCGTTTTTCAGCAGATCAGGCCTGGCCCTATTCTGGGAGAGTCCCAAAAAGAGAGCCAGTTATCTACAAACTCTACCTCCTGCGACGGGCAGAACTCCGTTATCAGCCAGCGATTGAGTTGCGCAAGTCTGCTGTAGAGCTCCTTACTACCGCTAGCTGGGAGGGGGTTGTTTATGCCTAATCTATAACCCTATAATGGCTCAGTGGCTGTCCATATGCACACAGACTAACTACACTTACAGTGGATATAAAAAGTCTATACCCCTCTGTTAAAATGCCAGATTTCTGTGATGTAAAAAAAAGAGACAAATATCAGAACTTTTTCCACTTTTAATGTGACCTATTATGTGAACATTTCAATTGAAAAACAAAGTGAAATCTTTGAGGGGGGAATTTTTTTTATTAAAACCTTACAATAACCTGGTTGCAGAATCCTGGTTTTCACTGTACTGGGCAGATTGCAGACATGGCGTCATGTGGGTGAGTGGTTTGTTAATGTCAACGTTGTGGATCGAGTGGCCCGTGGTGGCGGTGGGATAATGGACAACAAACACAGGTGCATTTTATTGATGGCATTTTGAATGCACAGAGATACCGTGACGAGATCCTGAGGCCCATTGATGTGCAATTCATTCACGACCATCACCTCATGTTGCAGCATGATAATGCACGGCCCCATGTTGCAAGGATCTGTACACAATTCCTGGAAGCTGAAAACATCCCAGTTCTTGCATGGCCAGCATACTCACCGGACATGTCACCCATTGAGCATGTTTGGGATGCTCTGGATCAGCGTATACGACAGCATGTTCCAGGTCCTACCAATATCCAGCAACATTGAACAGCCATTGAAGAGGAGTGGACCAACACTCCACAGGCCAAAATCAACAACCTGATAACCTCTATGCGAAGGAGATGTGTTGCACTGCGTGAGGCAAATGGTGGTCACACCAGATACTGACTGGTTTTCGGTCCCCCCCAATACAGTGAAACTGCACATTTTAGAGTGGCCTTTTATTGTGGCCAACCTAAGGCACACCTGTGCAATAATCATGTTGTCTAATCAGCATATGCCACACCTGTGAGGTGGATCGATTATCTCGGCAAAGATTCACTAACACAGATTTAGACAGATTTGTGAACAATATTTGAGAGAAATAGACCTTTTGTGTACATAGAGAAAGTCTTAGATCTTAGAGTTCAGCTCATGATAAATGGGGGCAAAAACAAAAGTGTTGCGTTAATAATTTTGTTCAGTGTCGCTAGACGCCATTAAGCATTGTGTTAAACTGAGTAACGTTTCTTATTAAGTTTACCTCCACCACAAATAGCATCTAAGCACTGTATGGCTTTTGCCACTGGCCGTTTTAACAGCTTATTAGCCATTCATGAATGATATTGGTACAATAACAACTGTATCAATATAGGTGATGATGACTGACATTTTCGTCAAGTGAAAAGAGAGAATCGCATAGCCAAGTGTTTGTCTATCCTGAAGAAATCCTAAGACATAATTCGAAAATCCACCAGAAATAGTCGCAATATAAACTATTTCATTTTAGGAATATAACAGTAAACAGTTTCATTTTAGGTTTTCCATAACGTAGCTACTGAAGGTTGTAGCCAGCAGTTATTTGTCTATCCTGAACAAATCCTCTTTTGCCACTGGCCATTTTAACAGCTAATTAGCCATTTGTGAATGACAATGATTCAGTATCTATCAATATAGGTGACGATAACTGACTTTTTTGTCAAGTGAAAAGATTAGAGAATTGTGTAGCCAGCAAAGTGAACAAATCCTAATATCCACCAGAACTGTTTTATTTTAGGCTTCCTATTACATAGCTTCAGGGGTTGTAGCCAGGGAAGGTTTGTCTGTCCTGAACCTCAGGCATAATGCTTTTTGACTGTTACAGGGGTCGAACAGGGGACCTGTTGTTCCATAGCCCCTGTCTCCAACCACAACGCTATTTAACATGGGTCAGTCAGTCAGTCAGTCAGTCAGTAAGAGACAATCGCACTTCTAGGCCGGCTTCGCTTACGCGGTCCGGCAAAAAGGGAGTAAATAGATGTGAGACATCTCACACAGGTAAGTACATGAAGAGTTGTAAATCAATGAATACAGGTGTAGCTGGGTATTTTATAGCACGGAAGGTGTGGTTCCCAGTTGTTACACACCTGTAGGGTCTTATCAGGTGTGATTGTATTAGTACTCATGGATATGGTTGACGCATGCATGTTTCTGTTGTAGCACTGAAAAGACCAACCCAAGGGAACTGCATTTTTCCTCAATTAACCTTGCCTTTCATCGTGCACAGACGTACAGCATGAACAAAAAACATGTTTGTGTGTACCGGTAGAGTATGAGCAATGCAGTGAATTACCCATGGTTTTACCAGAAACATATGATTGGTCTAAATGAACCCAGATTGTGTTTTAAGGAGAGAGAGACTGAGAGTGAAGGTTTTCTATACAAAACACTCTCACAACAAAGAAGGGATAGTTAACCCAAAGCACAACATGAATATTGGTTTCCTCACCTTGTCAATAGACAAAGTAAGATGTCAACGCAGTCTTCGGCTTTATTACCTGACCGTATTTTACAAATATTACATTGTTAGTGTTTGGCTGAAATATTCATTTGAACATTTCTTCTAGTGCCCTAATAGGCTGTTACCCATCCCCCAAAACTGACGCCCCAATCCCGAGACATCCATCTTTCCAACACACACGATGAAAGTCTGTAGCATTATGTAATTTCACTCTCCATCAACTATTCCCCCACCCTCTGACCATGCCATTGGCCCCTTGCTGACGCATACTGACGTCGATCAGTAGGGGGAACGTCTGGGACTAATGAAGTGCTTACTTTAGAGATGACGAGAACAGGAGAAAGGGAGGGGAGAATGTGTGACTGGACAAGATGTACAGACACTCCAATAAACAGACAGTGGAAAGAAGAAATGTGGAAGAGAGTGTGGGAAAGGGAAGTGAAGAGAAAGTGGGAGGGGAAGTTCTGTAGAAAACAACAGAGTGAAAATCTGAGGGCAGCAGAGGGTGACACAGAATGAAAGTCAGTGATGAGAAAGGTAAATAACAGCATCCTAGGTTGAGTAACAGCTCATTGAGTGGAACATGAGTTTTTGTTGATGTACGAGAACATGCTGGAAAACACTCCTACTTGCGCAAATGCACACTTAATTTCACAAATATGAAAACCAAATGTACTTTGCTGACCTCAAAAGCACACATACACTGATGTGCACAGAACTGTTCGAAAACTACAGTGAAGGTGATTATGTAGTAATAACTAATTAGTCCTAATGGTCCATAAACAGTCATCATGAGGAACATTTATTGTTGCAACACATGAATGTTGGCATGACGTCGGGTCACACAGAGACGTCTTCAGTTTAGACTTTAATGATTGCTTCTAGGAAACAGGCTCACTGATTGTTGAGGTTTGTGAGTAACAGTAATAATCATGTTTTCTCTCTGAAATTCACAATATTTATTAAAAGGAGCTGTAAATAATCTCTTCTCATACCTGCAACTACAGTCATCTGTTGAGAAAATACAGGATTTGATGGATACAATATATGATTCTATTGAGCTTAATCTGTGTCAATGTTTTTCTTTAAAATGTAATTTCACTGCAAGGGTTTTAGAGGAGGTTATTTGTCATAGGAGCCGGGGTTATTACTCTGGTAATTGTGTCCTTATTCCTGAGATTTACAAGACGCTAAATACACAAATTAACTTAAATGTATTCTCGTTCGGTCCATCAAATACATTTTGTAATGCCCTTTATTCATCATTAGCTTTCACAAAGTGCCAACTGAAAATGTCAGAAGAGAGGGGTGCCCTATCCACAGGATTACATAAACTGTGTAATATGCCTTGATGGACATAGGGTACAAGGGCAGCCAAGAGGGGTAGTCCTGTGGCATGAACCAAGGGCTCAGGTCATGCCAATATTTAATTGTTATTAACCTGTCTCCCCTGAAGGGCTCAGGACTTCTTAGGCGCATATGACTTCAATCAAGGTAAAAAGGGGAAAACTACAGAAATTAATAATAAATTAATAATACAGTGCATATACACCGATCAGCCATAACATTATGACCACCTGCCTAATATTGTGTAGGTCCCCCTTTTGCGGCCAAAACAGTCCTGACCCATCGAGGCATGGACTCCACTAGACCTCTGTAGGTGTGCTGTGGTTTCTGGCACCAAGACGTTAGCAGCAGATCCTTCAAGTCCTTTAAGTTGCGAGGTGGGGCCTCCATGGATCGGACTTGTTTGACCAGCACATCCCACAGATGGTCGATTGGACTGAGATCTTGGGAATATGGAGGCCAAGTCAACACTTTGAACTCGTTGTTGTGTTCCTCAAACCATTTTTGCTTTGTGGCAAAGGCGCATTATACTGCTAAAAGAGGCCAATGCCATCAGGGAATGCCGTTGCCATGAAAGGCTGCACATGGTCTGCAACAATGCTCAGGTAGGTGGTACATGTCAAAGTTACATCCACATGAATGGCAAGACCCAAGATTTCCCAGCAGAACATTGCCCAAAGCATCATACTGCCTCCACCGGCTTGCCTACTTCCCAATGTGCATCCTGGTGCAATGTATACTCCAGGTAAGCAACGCACACACACCCAGCCATCCACGTAATGTAAATGGAATCGTGATTCATCAGACCAGGCCACCTTCTTCCATTGCTCCGTGGTCCCGTTCTGATGCTCACATGCCAATTGTAGGCGCTTTTGGCAGTGGTCACAGGGGTCAGCATGGGCACCATGACTGGTTTGCAGCTACGCAGCCGTATACGCAACAAAATGCGATGCACTGTGTGTTCTGACACCTTTCTATCAGTACCAGCATTAACTTTTTCTGTTATTTGAGCTATAATATCTCGTCTGTTTGATTGGACCACACGGGCCAGCCTTCACTCCCCATGTGTGTCACTGAGCCTTGGACGCCCATGACCCTATCGCTGGTTCACTGCTTTTCCTTCCTTGAACCAGTTTTGATAGGTACTGACAACTGCAGACCGGAAACACGCCACAGGGGCTGCAGTTTTGGAGATGCTCTGACCAGGGGTGACTGGCCATTAGTTGTCAACCCCACCTGTTGTCAACAGAAAGAACTGCAACAAAATTTTATTTTCTCGAAGATTACTTCCTATAATTTATTATCTATGAATATAGCATCTCCCTAAATTTCATATAATTTGTGTTTGCAGTAGTAGGCCATAGGCTAAACGTGAATGTGGGGCTAGCCCCTCTCTCACAATGCGATGTACATTGTAAGTGTGAAAATATTAACACGCATGCTCAGAATGTTAGTGTGATCAATCTATATCACACGAATTTGATACTAAGTGAGGCTGACAGCTGGTAGCCCCACTACAGAGTAATTTCGTATTTCAGACCTGATTGGCTGCCTGTCTGTATGGCGCCAACATTAGTCGGCAAGAAGAGCGAGGAGGGAAGATTGTCATAGCAAGCTTGTTAGCTTCACATATGATAACTGGAGAAAATGAATAAAGTGGATTTCATACTAGAGCACCGGTTTGAAACCCTTAATTTGGAGGGGAAACCTGAAGTAAAGCGACTTGGTGCCCATCAGCCACGGGATATTGTCCCGTAACAATGTGTTTAACGTGGAGTGGTTTTTGAAGAAAAAGTGGCTAAAGGTTAGCATACAAAAAGAAAGGCACTCTTCTGTTTTCCATGTTTGGTGGAGATGGTACTTGGTCGAGGACGGGTTACAAAGATTTGAAACATCTTTCTGAGAGGATTGCAAAACATGAGAGCAGCGGGAGTCAACTGGACAATGCTGTGAATTTGGGCTTACTTGGAAGGGTAAATGTCGCCGCCCAAGTTGACAGTGCATACAGGCACTCCATTGAGCAGCATAACAAAGAGGTGGAGGGAAACAGGTACGTTCTCAGACGGATCACAACGTGTTAAACTGTGTGGAAAATGTGAAACTGCACGCGGGGGCACAACGAGTCTGTGGACTCCCAGAATCCTGGAATATTCAGATGCATTTTCGAGACTGTGTGAGGGACTAAAGTGGACTTTAGAGGCCCAACTTCAAAGGGACATCTAGCACTGTACCAAACAAACTTAGACTATATGCATGAAGTGTACAGGGAGGAGATCATTTGTTCCCATACAGGCAGATGAGACAACTGATGTCTCCTGTAAATCACAAATGGTGGTTGTGTTGCGATACAGGTTGCCTGACAATATAGTGACAGAGAGGTTTTTGGAGTTTGTGGAAGTCAAAGATAAAACTGGACTTGGCCTCTCTAATAGCATCAAGGGTGTGCTGGAACCAGCTGTAATGAGTGGAAATGTTCGAGGGGTACAGACGCTACATGCCCAGTATGTTCACTGCTGTGCTCACCAGCTGAACCTGACCTTGCAGCAACTTTGTTCAGCAAGGATGAGCATCCTGAAGGTGTTTTTTGCAGACTGCTATTGCCACCTTTTTCTCTGATGCTCCAAAACGTGTTGCGGCACTTGCTGAGGCAACGCAGAAAATAATTCCAAGGCCACCCGCTGTATGATGAACCTTTAAAAGTATAACTGTCAATGCAGTTTGGGAAAACTGTGCTGCGTTGCTCCTGTGTACGTAGGACATACGCACACAACTAGGATGGGGTGAGGCCACCATAAGGGAGGCATACGGCCTGTGAAAAAAACTCTGGGCCCGAGCCTTTCTGCAGCTGCTGGATTCTTTTTTCTTCTCTATGCCAGAAGTTGATGTTTTATACAACACTGCAATAACGGAGCATCAATGTATCTGGGATTAGCAGTGCGCTCACCCGTTTCAAGGAGAATGTCCAGAATATGTGGAAGCAAACTGATGAATGGGCTACCACCGTTCACGATGGAACAGACGAGCCAGGCCGACGAATAACCACCACAGCGCCGGTGATGAAAGAGGCATGCGACACAGTCATCTCCCAGGTGGAGCAGAGGTTTTCACAAAGTGACCCCCTGATCGGTGCCAAGATGGTTGACAGCTCGCTCTTCCCACAATTTGTCCTATCATTCCCTACATCTGAGCTTCACGTCCGATGAAACTATGGCCTCTAGAAAACAAGGAAAAGTTGAAAGCTGACGACTCTGTACCGCCACACTGAGCTTCACACTGGTAAGACGGCCCTGTCTCTGTTAAGATCCATCCATGAGGACAGCCTAGAGGAGGCTTTTGCTGAGAACATCACCCTGCTGAAAATTATCATAACAACACCTGTGACTACATCCGAGTCAAAGAGGAACTTTTCCAACTTGAAGAAGGTAAAAACCTTCACTCGGAATACCATGGGACAGCCACGACTCAACACATTGGCCATGTTGTCCATCGAAAGCCAGCTGATTCAACAGCTACCTGACTTAATTCCCAAAGTCATCGAAAAGTTTGCACAAAGGAAGAACCGTGCCACCTTTCTCTTCAAGTGACCCCTCAGTTTTGGTGAGTGAAAGCATATTTTATCATCCTGCCTTTGTGGTGCTGGTCCGTGCATTGGTCATATTTTTGTGCTGGATCAATTGATATAGATGGTGACGAATGTGTCAGTGTGTCCAAGCTTATCTATTAAGGTTGTTGTCATAGAATGGATCTGTATCCCTAAAAAGTTGTCTTTCCGCTTCATGTGTCCTTCAGTGGTGTTGAGCTCATTGCTGTTCGCGTATGGCCCTGTAGCCACATTGGTTCTGAGCTTGGTTGCATTCCTAATTTAGGTTTGTAAATGTGACAGTGGTCATTTTACATGTGTGTGAGAGAGAAGGAGAGCAATTACACAAGAAGGTCTCTTTCTCTCTCTCTCCAGAATGTGTACTACAACACTCGTTAAAAGTGTTTGTTGATGTGTTAAATAAACACATCAGTAGCAAGAGGGAGTTTTGTAGCTTTACTGGTATGTATCCTATATTTTGAAATGGTTTGTCCCCCACCAATTTTTTACATATAAAAACACCACTGGTTGTGACAGGGAGGGAGAGAGATAAGAGATAGTAAAAAATAAAGGGAGAGAAAAGGGGAGAGAGTCCGGAGAAGATAAGACCAAAATAACTATTACATTATTTTGAAAAGGAATATTTGATTACATCAGTTTTAATATTATTTTACGTAAAAACTGAGTTTACATTGTGTACTAACAATGTAAAGTGACAATTGTTGGGGAAGTTTCTGAAGCCTGATGCATTCTTACTAATTAAAGGACTTGAGTCCCAATGTGGGGGATCTGGTATTTGCCAAGGGGGTATCATTGACTGATATCAGCTGATGAAATGGTTACTCTTTATCTCCTCATCTGTATAACTCATCAGGGCATCTATTGTCTGTTCGGGTTCAGTTGGAACTCTTAGAATTGAAGAAGTTACTTATGGCAGGAAGGAGAGCTGTCCTTTGTGTGAAGTTTAGGTTATAATGGAACAAAGGGAATGTGTCCTGTTGAGCTGGATTGTGCAGGATTTTGTCACACCCCTTTTCCTCCTTTAAATACTGTTGAAATGATGTTTTGAGTCAGAGACTCCTCAGACGATTATGTGTGTGTAAGCGGTTGACGCGTCTCTCATATGTGCATAATAGTTAATAAATCGGTTGGAATGTACCAAGAGAACTTTGTCTCTGTGTTCCTTACTCCGAGTGTCAATACATTGGAATTACCATCACACAATACAGATGCAAAAAAGGAGATCCACAGCATTATGCAGATACTATAATGTTAGCCACAATCTGCATTAATCTCAATGCCACTTACATACAGTTTGGAACTGTATGTATGTATATATTCAGTGGGGAGAACAAGTATTTGATACACTGCCGATTTTGCAGGTTTTCCCACTTATAAAGCATGTAGAAGTCTGTAATTTTTGTCATAGGTACTCTTCAACTGTGAGTGACAAAATCAAAAAAGATAATCCAGAAAATCACATTATATGATTTTTAAGTAATTAATTTGCATTTTATTGCATAACATAAGTATTTGATACATCAGAAAAGCAGAACTTAATATTTGGTACAGAAACCTTTGTTTGCAATTACAGAGGTCATACGTTTCCTGTAGTTCTTGACCAGGTTTGCACACACTGCAGCAGGGATTTTGGCCCACTCCTCCATACAGACCTTCTCCAGATCCTTCAGGTTTCGGGGCTGTTGCTGGAGGGATCCTTTCAGCTCCCTCCAAAGATTTTCTATTGGGTTCAGGTCTGGAGACTGGCTAGGCCACTCCAGGACCTTGAGATGCATCTTACGGAGCCACTCCTTAGCATGGCTGTGTGTTTCAGGTCGTTGTCATGCTGGAAGACCCAGCCACGACCCATCATCAATGCTCTTACTGAGGGAAGGAGGGTGTTGGCCAAGATCTCGCGATACATGGCCCCATCCATCCTCCCCTCAATACGGTGCAGTCGTCCTGTCCCCTTTGCAGAAAAGCATCCCCAAAGAATGATGTTTCCACCTCCATGCTTCACAGTTGGGATGGTGTTCTTGGGGTTGTACTCATCCTTCTTCTTCCTCCAAACACGGCGAGTGGAGTTTAGACCAAAAAGCTCTATTTTTGTCTCATCAGACCACATGACCTTCTCCCATTCCTCCTCTGGATCATCCAGATGGTCATTGGCAAACTTCAGACAGGCCTGGACAAGTGCTGGCTTGAGCAGGGGGACCTTGCATGGGCTGCAGGATTTTAATCCAGGATGGCGTAGTGTGTTAATGGTTTTCTTTGAGACTGTGGTCCCAGCTCTCTTCAGGTCATTGATCTGGTCCTGCTGTGTATTTCTGGGCTGATCCCTCACCTTCCTCATGATCATTGATGCCCCACAAGGTGAGATCTTGCATGGAGCCCCAGACCGAGGGAGATTGACCGGATTCCATTTTCCATTTTCTAATAATTGCGCCAACAGTTGTTGCCTTCTCACCAAGCTGCTTGCCTATTGTCCTGTAGCCCATCCCAGCCCTGTGCAGGTCTACATCCCTGATGTCCTTACACAGCTCTCTGGTCTTGGCCATTGTGGAGAGGTTGGAGTGTGTTTGATTGAGTGTGTGGACAGGTGTCTTTTATACAGGTAACGAGTTCAAACAGGTGCAGTTAATACAGGTAATGAGTGGAGAACAGGAGGGCTTCTTAAAGAAAAACAGGTCGGTGAGAGCTGGAATTCTTCCTGGTTGGTAGGTGATCAAATACTTATGTCATGCAATAAAATGCAAATTAATTATTTAAAAATCATACAATGTACAGACCTCTACATGCTTTGTAAGTAGGAAAACCTGCAAAATCGTCAGTGTATCAAATACTTGTTCTCCCCACTTTATGTAAAGTTCATATATAAGTATATGAATGTATGCTTGTTTATGTTTAGATAACATTTAAAGCGCAACAGTAAATAAGCCAATAGGCTTTTTTGTATTCTGTTCGGGATGTCTATAAGGGTGAGGACAACCAGAAGTTTCTTTGAGATTGAGTGAGATTAGCTCGAGTTTGTAAGACCAAGTATAGAGTCTGTAACGTCATGAACAATAGACTGTCAAATGCTGCTATAAATAATTTCATTACTCTCTCCCTTTGAAATAATGAATCGCATAACCGGTAGTCAAGGGAGAGAGTAATTCAATCATTTATTGCAGTATTAGATAGTCTTGTTCATGAGGTTACGAGCCGGTCTTCCTTACACAACCTCAATCTCATCTCACTCATTCTCAAAGAAACTTCCGGTTGTATCTCAGCTTTATAGACATCCCAACTGAATATACATTAGCCCATTTGCTATTTACTTTCGCGCTTTGAATAAACGTGACTTCCTGTGTACAGATCAACAGATTGTCTTTTGCTATCTAAACATAACAAGCATACACTTCGACAGCGCCAAGACAGACAACAAGTAAGATGTTTAACACAGCAACAAGCATGATTATCAAGTAACCGTGATTTAGGTCTATGTAGGTTATTCATGCGTATATCCTTTGATTGTCACAATAGTCAATAATGCTTCATATTATACCTTGTACTTATTCAAAATTAGATCAAAATGAAAACTACATTCTAATGGATTTATCTTTGAATAATTTTAGTGTGGCGTAACTTTCATTTTGTAAATTTGTAGGGCCTAATAAATGAATGAAAATACTGTTCTTTAAAATAATTATCAATCACAATTCAATACAAACACATTATTGTATTTTTCTAACTGATTAACCATTTAAAACAAACAAATTATGTAATTCATAATTTTTTTTACTGTTCTATATAGGTTGATTACAATGATGCCAAATGGCATTCGGCTCTATGGCATTCGGTTCTGGTGGATACTGGGGGTTAGAAAGCCTGGCGATTCTAGTTTTAACAGGGGGACTTTCAAGAGTGATCTCTTTTCAATCACAGAGAAACTATCGCTCCAAAAGGTCCATAATTATATTCAAAGTGGTTCCTCCCTGGCAGTGAAGTCTTCTCCCTGGCAGTGAGGGCTTAAAACAAGCAATGCGCAGAGCACTGTTTGTTTGAAGAACACACTAACTACAGGCCATTTATCATGGTCTTTTGCTCCATTTCTTGGCTCACTAAAATTGCATGAAATAAGAAAGACTGATACAGACACAAAAAGTTATGATAGGGTATTGCAAATGTGATAGGAAAATCTTGATATACTAATCTTCACAACATGCATTGCATTTTGGTAACTACCTTTTTTCACAACATGTTAACAAGCTAGTTAGCATTGCTTGAGTCTTTAACTCTGAACGGTTACTACTTGAAATATATGAAATGCTGCATACTGTATCAACATTGATGCTCTAAGGTTGTTAATGAAAGCTTCTTGGTAAGAACTTATCTGATACAGGGTTGCCTACTTTGGGTACCTGGCTGTAATGAGATTTTGATGCCATGGACTTAATCACACAAACGCGCAGTTCATATTTGGACTCAGTTCAGGGTCCCTTGAAGACATGCATAGTATTAGTAGCTAGCTAAAGAGTTGAATAGAAAAAACGAATTCCATTGTTTTGCGTTGCTTTAATTTTTCTCTCTGGCTCTGCACTTAACGTTAGCTAGACAGCTAATGTAAGCGAACTAGCTCTTTACATAGCTGCTTAGTGCTGTGTAATTTAGTTATAGAGCATTTATTCAAACTAATATTATCTAGTTAGTTTATAGCAAACATATAAACTAATATATAAACCCTGGGTTACTTTATTAATTCATGATTGTTAGCTGTCCTAGTCAGATACCTAGGTTTTTGCCAGGTCAGTTCGACGTTGGAGTGTGGCTGGATTGCTTGATCCCGGCCAGCTGTGAACTTGAGTAGCTATCCAATGAACACAGAGATATGCATTGCGCACCAATCAGGGTGTAATTTAAGATGCGGCTCAGTGGAAACACCCGTGGGGAGGTCCCATACGGAAGTGTAATATATGTAGATATATGATATTTACATATATTAAATATATCCACATAGAAAGTGAAAACATATATGTACATATATGTCTGCCCATATATAAAACCTAATCGAAAATGGAACAATTTCATATATTGACATATAAAACTAGCCCATGTATTTTATATATGTATAATAGTGATTGTTTTAATATGTCACATATATGATTATCAATATACCTG
This sequence comes from Esox lucius, assembly GCF_011004845.1. Classification (NCBI taxonomy): domain Eukaryota; kingdom Metazoa; phylum Chordata; class Actinopteri; order Esociformes; family Esocidae; genus Esox; species Esox lucius. The sequence goes on from NC_047590.1 coordinate 24,667,410, forward strand.
ACATATATTACTTTGTGTATATACACATCATATATATGTGCAATATACAAACTACACATATATGCATAACATATTGCCTACATATAAGTGACATATGTTTTTATATAGTATATGTATTTTATATTTAAATTAAATATGTAAAATATATTTTTGATAAATGTATAAAAAAATTTGTGTAGACATATATTTTGAATACATGTTATGTTCTTAAAATTAACTGCTAAATATTTTGAATTAATGTATGATGTAAACTAACGTAAAAAAAAAAGCTTTAATTTCATACATATTTTTAAATATAGGTTATGGACATGAACTTAAACACTTGCAATGCAATGAACATGACATGCCTAAGCCTTAAATGTTAAATGGTGCAGTTAGCAAAAAAAACACAACAGTAAAACAGATAAAATATTTATTAAAACAGTTTAAGAAATTAAGCTTGGCAAAATTAGAAAACTACTAAACACGCAACTTTATTATACAAATACAACAAAAACAAGAACAGGAAAATCCACCAACAGGTACAATACAGCCAGTTCATTTAAGTGCAAGTCTTTTGGGACTTTCGCAGTTCAGTCACCTTTTGATTAATAGCCACTCCTAGTTGGCCCCTGGTGGTTCCAGGAAACTTCTGGATCACTGCATCTGTATAAAAGACAAAGAAAAGCATTTAGTTTTATAACATTTTTCTAAGAACAGCCAAATTATAATAACCTAAAACACTAAATTAACTTAAATTGTTGGTATATAAACTTATGTTACTGAAATTTAAGAATTATTGAGAACCCAGTGCAAGTGTCATCACACTGAAACTGATCAATTCTGATGGTTTGACGGTCACATTTGGTTTTACACAATTCAGGCCCAATTAACCAAGTAATATACATACTCATTATTGCATCAATTTTTATCCTGTCCAATGGCTCTTTGGTTTCCCCAGGGCTCACATTTTTGGACTTGCCACCTAAGAAAGAGCAACATAATAGAGATTAGAATGAAATCAGAATTAACTCCACTCTATCTAACTACTCAACCATACAGTACATTACATTATTCATTCTGCTTTAGTAAAATGGGGATAATGTAAATAGACCAACTCAAATGATTTATAAAGCTTCATATTTCAATGTAAATGTGAATGAGTATACATATCTATAAATATGCAAGAATTACTATAATGGAGCAGTTTTATTTGTTGACTTTGACCCCTTACCCAAAGACTTCAGATATGATGTTTAATCTACATAATTACCAAAAAAATTTAATTATAGGCTACAGACACTTGCACATGGTATGACCAATTACGTACCTCTAAGATTGCACTTTAAAAGGGTTTCGATATCAAACACTCCCAGTAAGAGCATACGTGCCATAGTAGTGGGGGTGTTTGCATGGCTAGCTGACCACAACACGTTTTTGGGAACATAAACTCCTGAGCCCGGGTGAATTTCAAGCTCTGGGGAGAGGACAAACATGCATTAATATTAGAGTTATATTACAAAATAAAAAATTAAAAATAAAAACATTGTGTCACAGTGTGGTTTAGATTAAAGAAGAGTGAGTCAAAGAACTCCAATATAAACATTTACTCACAATGTTACATAAAAGATGCAAAAGGATAATACACCAATAAACAACATGAACGAATAAAGACTGACTGAACTCAAGGAACTAAATACAAACACTGATGAACTGAAAACAGGTGATGATAATTAACTGAACACAGGTGGAAGAAGGTAAACTAATTAAGGATAATGAGAACAGGTGCAAACAGGACAGATCAGAATGTGACACCTAGGGTGCTTCTCAGTATCCCTTCTCGCTCCTCCGTCTTCCATCCTATGACTCGAGCTCAGCCATATTGAAGGACATCTCAGTTCTCTAATTGCACTGCGAGGAGTCGAGGATCGAGGAGTGAGGAGGCTTTCTGAGGAGTCATAAGCGAGGAAACACAGGTGTATCCTATGCGGAAGCTTTTTATTGCCTAAACGTGACGCACATATAAATTCTCCTCCCTCTTCACATCAATTACAATCATTTTTATTTATACTCTACCTTTGCAATTTATATAAACCACACATCTCACATTTTTCAACATGGTATCTTGCTGTATTATTATTTATGATTAATTTCTTAAATAACGAAACTTTAACAACATAAGGGCAGATCCTTTGAGCGCTGAACATGACGCTATGAAGTGACACTCGAGTGATCAAGTATTCCAATGTCCTCGCGTCTTTTTCCTTGCAGCCTTTCCTCGCATACTACAGGGGGTGGAGCTGAGACGCAAGGAAAGGAAGCTAGGAAAGGAAACGAGGATGCACAAATAAGAAATGAGAAGCACGCTCTGAACCGCTCTGAACCTGTGTTCGCTTCGAATGTTGGCTTTATACCTGTGCTTTATACGCGCGTCCAATTCGCTTTGGACTAGCGTCGAATTTGACGCTCTATTTTCAGCTGGAGTGCGTGTGCGCGCGCGCGATCAAACTGTGTGTGTGTGTGTGTGTGTGTGTGTGTGTGTGTGTGAGTGAGTGAGAGAGAGAGAGAGAGGGAGTGAGAGAGAGAGGGAGAGAGAAAGAAATGCGCAACCGCGATCTAACAGTGGAAACATTTTCCGTCATTTTCTTCATACAGGACATCATTAAAACGGCAAACTACAACTGTCACCCAACCACACACACACTGTTTTAATTTGCAAAACATATATCCAACCCCATTTCAAAACAGTCTGTGGGTTTTAATTGCACTGGTTTTAATTTATTGTCCTCGGAGCACTAATCTGTTTATTTTTAAGCTACACATACATTGATTAAAAAAGAAAATCAAATGTGTTTTTAATGTTAGTAATATTTTATACAGAAATCAATTAACCTATAATTCAGATGAAAATAAAGTTAGAGTTAATTAGAATTAAGGAAAACAAATATATTGATCTGAAATATAGCAAATTAATTTTTAATTCATTAAGGTAATATTACCAAACATATTGCAAGGTCTTTTTGTCTTTTTTATTAATTTAATTAATAAACTAATTATATAAAACTATTGTCAGTGCACTAAAAATAAACTGGTTCTATGCCCTTATTAATAAAACTTTTTTTTTAGTACAAGGCTTAAGAAATTGATAAAAATACCTTCTGCATTTTTGTTTTGCTTTTCCTTCCATTGTACCGAAATCGTACCGAACCATGAAGTCTAAACCGAGGTACGAACCGAACCGTGACTTCTGTGTACCGTTCCACCCCTAGAGGATACACAGGTGTATCCTATGCGGAAGTTTTTTCTTGCCTAAACGTGACATACATACATACATACATCTTCTTCCGCTTCATCCGGGGCCGGGTCGCGGGGGCAGCAGTCTAAGCAGAGATGCCCAGACTTCCCTCTCCCCAGACACTTCCTCCAGCTCTTCCGGGGGGACACCGAGGCGTTCCCAGGCCAGCCGGGAGACATAGTCCCTCCAGCGTGTCCTAGGTCTTCCCCAGGGGTCTCCTCCCGGTGGGACGGGACCGGAACACCTTCCCAGGAAGGCGTTCCGGAGGCATCCGAAACAGATGCCCAAGCCACCTCAGCTGACCCCTCTCGATGTGGAGGAGCAGCGGCTCTACTCTGAGCTCCTCCCGGGTGACCGAGCTTCTCACCCTATCTCTAAGGGAACGCCCAGCCACCCTGCGGAGAAAGCTCATTTCGGCCTAAACGTGACGCACGTATCAATTCTCCTCCCCTCTTCATAAGTCTTTACTGTCGTACCTTGCTGTTATAGCTGTTACTACAGTAGTGGTTTGGAAAACTGCATACTCACAGTTTCCGGTATGCTGGAAGGTGATAGCAGTTTCTGTGGGGTCTGTTCTTTCTCGTCAAGCCATTTTTCCAGCTTGCCCATCGTCATAAGAAGTTTTGGCATTTCTAGGAAGCAAAACAGTAAAGAAAAATTAGATTTTCAGTAGGGCAAACTTGTATGGGTTTCTAAATGATAATATTTATAATCAACCACTTTATAAAATATTTGGAGTTTTCTTAACACTTACGACTGACAACATTTGTTTTAATGTTTTCTAATTCAATTTTGAGGGCTTCATTCTCTGCCTTTAATTGTGCAACGATGGATCGAGGATCAGGAGAAGGTGAGGTAGGTGAAAGTGAACCAGGTGATGATGAGGCAGGTGAAGGTGGCGCTGAGGGTGATGCTGGTGGACAGTTAGAAACCGGTGGTGGAGAAGGCGGCAAGGCAGAAGATGGTGAGGTAGGTGAAGCAACTGAATTTGTGGCAGAAGATAATCGAGGTCCATGGTGTAATTAAATTTTTTCCAAAATCTCCCTGTCCAAATTTCCATCAGTTTGCCGCTAAATAAAACATGACAAAAATATTAGTACAAAACATTAAAAACAAAGAGCTGAATTTTTTTTATGATATCACACTCTCTCTTAAAGGGATACTTCTGGATTTAGCAATAAGCTTTGTATCAGTAGAAAACCTGTAGTATTTTCAAATTACCCTGCTTTCCCCCTCATATCCCCCTGAGATGAGAGATTTATGTATTTTTTTGTCTGGAAAAACAAATCTACTTTTTTAATTCGTTTTATTCTTTCAATTTTCAACACGCCCATAGAGGATGCAATCACACTCACAGAATGTACAAATAGTGTCAGCTATCTTTTTTTGGAAGCTAAGCTAACTGGTTCTTATTCTGTGGAGAAATCTGAGTATTAGGGGTTACCATCCTATTTTTCCCGGACATGTCCGGCCATCGAGATTGTCCAAAATTTCCAGGATAACTACAGTTACTCTTTATTGTCAGAACATATCATGACAAACACTTGCCAAACAGGTGAACAATTCACAGAGTAAACGCATTGGTTGTAGTGAGCTCGCGCTGCGCTGCCGTCATTGACAGTATATAGAAGTGGACAGAGTCTTCTCATTGGATCTCAATTGAGACAAGTGAAGCACACTTTTAGCAATTTTTTTGCACTTCCATTCCTGACGCGCAGACTCAAACTAAGCTTGATGACGTGAGCATCCTGACTGACAGATGTAAATATTCTAGTAGCGGTGCAGGCCAACTGCCAAGACTAACGTAAATCTTGCAGATACGGCAAGCGTGAGCAGAGTATAGAAGACAGTCAATATAAGTAAGTTATTTGGCATGAGTGAGCAGGAGTAAGTATTCTGATTAATTATTTTGTAATGCCTGTGAGCTTCTCCTCCTGTCTCTACGGTAATCTCTCTACTGTGCGACTGAGAGTCACGTGGTTATGACGCAATTGTTAGCCTATCTTTACAAAAACGGTTTCTACGGGGTCATAATGTAACATAGGTAATGCGCCTTTTATACATTGTCGTGTTTCTTTAGAAATAAATAATGGACAATTGGAGTCTTTAAACGCCTCAGATGTAAAGTTATTCGCTGTCAAAGTGACGCCAAAATGAATGGGAGTCAATGGGAATACTAACACAGGTGAAGTTCTGCTACAAGATGGCGGCACTTGGCCGGCTTCAACTTCCGGTTGATGTATTTGAGGCTTGGCTGCCGTTTGGCTGCGTGTTTCAAATGAGCGTTCCGCTTTTGGCGCATTTAACCTGTGCATTTAACATTATTCCGCCAGTGCATGGCAATGGCAGAACCAATGAATGAACGAGCATATCAATTTAAGACGTGGCTGAATTAAATTTATGACCTTGTATGTTTTTATGACTTTTTATGGCCTAAAATTCTTAGTAGTAAATTTAAGACATTTCATGACTTTTTATGACTCCGCATAAACCCTGCTAATATAAGCTTGTTCAGAAATGGTGAAAAATAAAAAATAATAACTTAAAAAAAGGATCCTGTCAAGATCTAGTGACATTTTTTGGATTATTAGGTACTCCTAATTTTGGATGATTCATTTTAAGTATTTCATTTAAATTACTATTTAAATGTAGTAATTTATTTGCAAAGTTATGAATAATAATGATTTTGTTTAATTTTATTCTTAAGCAACAACTATATAATAGCCTTTTTTTTTTTTACATTCGCAATGCAGATGCGAGTTTTGGGTCTCAGTAAATATATATATATTGTTACCTTTTTGGGGCTAGATGGTCCATGATCATTGGTCTCCTCTTCAACAAACTTAGGATTTGTCTTGCATTTTCGTTTGGTCAGAGGTTTTGAACTGGACTGGTGTTGTGTCCTCTCGTGTTGTAGTTTTTCTAGGGTGGACTGTCTCTCTGTGGGGGAAAAAGGGAATACAAATTGTAGAATCTAAAACAAAAGAGACAACTAACGTTAGGGCTATAACAATGAGGCTATAACAACATAGCCTGACCACATATATGCACCCACAATAAGTATTGATGTCATAATGGGATACAGTGTTCAATATATTAGCACACATTCTGACAAGGATTTAATATCCTGCAAGTTTACTGGCATACATTTGAAATATTTTTAACTTGATTTTTATTGTGTTCGTTCTAGACTCAACAAATATTTGTATTTTATTTTTTTCACTAAATGTGTCTGACAGCTGAAATCGTATTTTCTTTTTAATATTATATTTCTCACATAACAAACAAAGATATTCAAATGATGCACTGTAATATTCTGGGCCTACTGGTAGTTAGCTCTTAAAAATGAACATTAAAATGCAACGCACACAAGCAGTATTAATAGTAACGTTACATGTCGTAGTAAGAAAATTATATTACTAATAAAAAACCTACAGTTAAACACGGTGAATATCTGCTCAATTATATGTACTAGCTTCGAAGTTCGATCTGATCAGTAGCTTATAAATAGATCATGCAGTTCAGCCATTATTTAAATTATGTATTATCTGTGCAATAAAAATGTGTGAATTATAATAAAAGGTCAGAAATTAACGTACCTGCAACTTTGTGCACCGTTGCCTCGTACAAAGGCCATCCGCCTTTAGGTTTTTTTTTCAGTCCACCTCTACACTCAATTATATGAACAGAACTTCAAGTCCGTCTAAAAAATCATTACAATTGAATTTTTTTTATATGTGACGTTGCAACAATGCTCCAGCTTTCCTTTTCAGTCTCATCTTTCCACTCAACAAGGGCGAACATTCTTGATCCGTTGGTCTATCTATACTGAATGAGCGTACCGGTATTTGGCGGTCTTTTGACTGTTTGAATTTTGGCGCGCCTAAAGATAGGCTACAGTCTAAAGTATCACGAGAGTCAGTCTTCAATCGCGGTACTTTGATTCTCGCAATGCTTGAGCGCTAGTTGTTCTGCCCTGATTGCTCGATGAATTTGAACATTTTGAGTTTCCAAAGATCATATATGTCGGTTCGCGCCCGTTCACCTTTTGCTACGTGATATGAGATGAAGTACAAGAAGTATCTCTTGGAGAACAAAGTACAGCATCCATATTAGGAACATTATCATTCGTCCCCAGAAACTCCGTTCTTCCTCCTACTCAGTCATCACCCCTCCATCGGTCAAACGTCACCCCTCCCTTGGTCAAGTATCCGCTGTCGCCTTATCAAACATCACCCCGATTAAGCTTTTTTCCTCCCCTTGTCAATCGTCAGTCCTCCTCTTGTCAATCGTCAGTCCCCCCCATGTCAATCGTCAGTCCCCCCCTCGTCAATCGTCAGTCCTCCCCTTGTCAATCGTCAGTCCTCCCCTTGTCAATCGTCAGCCCTCCTCCAGTCAAACATCAGCGATCCCCTTAGTAAAGTATCAGTCAAAAGTGTAGGATTTTTCCCAGCCAATAAAACGAGCACAAACACGGAACTATTATCAAATTGACTCAATACAGAAGAGGTGCTAGCTGGTGTAAGGTAAGATCAATTAGAAAATTATGTTTTTGCTTTTTAATAATCGCAAAATTATTGAAATACTTTTATATATTTGCTTAGCTAGATTCATTTAAGATAACATTATTTAGCAGAACGGCTGAACTGAAAATAATGAATCTAAACTGAAAATAATGAATCTAGCTGTGACTCTGAAAACCACCAATCTCCTTGGTACTTAGGCAGGTCCATACAACAAATTGACAAACTACTGTTAAAAATAAAGCCCCCAAGTAATGTCTCCAGAACACCTCAATCCATAAAAGAAAGACGTTACTGGAAAGCCCATGAATGGCTAATGTGGCTACTTTACTACAGTATCCCCATTCTTAAGGGGATTCTACCTGAGAGATACCTTAATCATTGGTTGAAACTTGCAAATGGCATAGCTTTGCTGCTAACCACATCGATTTCATCTCGGCAGCTTTTAGAAGCACAGGACCTTCTTCATCAGTTTGTATCTGAGATGGAGCCCCTTTATGGTATAGGCAATGTCAGCTTTAATGTTCACCTCTGCCTTCATCTCTCTAGAAGTGCCCCGAATTGGGGGCCAATATGGGCCCATTCTGCCTTTCAATTTGAGGCCTATAACATGGACTTGATCGAAATGGTGAAAAGCACCCAGTCTGTGCCCATCCAAATATGTAAAGTTTTCTGGATGAAAAAAGCACTTCCACTGTATGCCAGTCAAACACTGAAAAATCCCTCCTCATAGTGTAGTGCTGTTCTTGGGCAGTTAATGAGTGGAAAACGAGAGTGAAAGCATGCAGTGAGGTGTTTGGGAATTACAGCTTTTGGACCACCCAAGAAAAAAATTATGGCACATGATGACTACATTGCTTTGCATAGTGTTGGTGATAGGGTGGAGAAGCAGGTTGTAGAATATTATGATTGAGTGTTTGTCAATGGTGCGATCGTTCACTCCCAGGCATACCACCGTTCAAAGAAGAGAAATTCAACTGTAGTTCGTTTAAAAACTGACAACATATACTTCTCAGTTAAAACGTTCATGGTGACAGATGTAGGAAACGACAGTACTTGTTATGCTATTGGTCGCTTTTTTGAGGAGGGGAAGCACAGCTTTTCTGCTTGTGTTCAAAATCCTCTACACTTTCATTCAGTTGAGAAGGTGCTGTCTCACCTAACTGCTGTACATGCCTCAGCAATTGAACACAAATGTGTGTACATGCCTTTAGAACAGCACAGATGTGATTACATTTTGAATTTTCTTAACTATTATGAAGTAACCGTTTAATTTTGGTCTTTTTTGGTCTGGCATCAGTGTCATCAGTTTTTGAAGCTCTGCCAAGCTTTGTTGAAAGCACCAAAAGTTTGTTTTCTTTGAATGCTAGTGGAGAACCCAGGTTTGCATAGCTGCTTAAGTTAAGAGAAATGCGTTTAAATTAAGGACCCTGGATTTTTTAAGACAAACAAAACTGTATATTATTCTGTAATCTGTATGCATCTGCATATGTAGTGCATGTATGTACTTTCTTACATATATTGATGTATGGCTATTCATGAAAAAAATTACATTTGTTTTCAAATAGAATTTGTGCATTTTTTTTTTTTTAGATGAGCCAGTTAAGAAGTGGTAAAATAATAATAAATAATACATTTTATTTATAAAACATTTAAAAATGGGATAGAAATTGAAATGAATTGTGTAGCCTTGAAGTGTGTAGACTAGGAGTGTGTAGACTTGATAAAAGTTCAAACTGTTCAAAAAAGGAAAACAAGGAATAAGGAAAACATAGGCATGTAAAATGTATGTTTAAATAGTTTTGCATATATAAATTAAACATATCGGTGACATATATGGTCAAAACATACATTATTATATAAATAATAAACAAATACATATTCATGTGTCAATTTATAAATTGTCCATATTAAATAAGTATATTGATATATATTAATATGATGTATATGATTATTATTTATATGCTAAATATAAGACAATATATTGCTATCACATATATACTCATATCTCTAGATTTATGTTGATATAGGTTTATAACATATATACATTTGCCATATTAAATGAGTATATGTTATAAACCTATCAACATATATCTAGAGATATGTATATATATATGTGATAGCAATATATTGTCTTATATATAGCATATAAATAATAATCATATACATCATATTAATATATATCAATATACTTATTTAATATGGAAAATGTATATATGTTATAAACCTATATCAACATATATCTAGAGATATGTATATATGTGATAGCAATATATTGTCTTATATGTAGCATATATGACTGTGTCACTAGCGATATAGGGACATATATGTCATATATTACATTTCCGTATGGGGTGTTTCCCACCCGTGGGGAGGAAAGTAAATGTTTACAACAATTACTGAGGTCCTGAACTCATTGACCTCCTAGCTGGATTTATTGCTGTTGGTTTCTAATATACCATAATGGTTATGCATAAAGTACATTTAGTAAATATTTCCTCACTATTTAGTAATTGTACCGTATGTGCACACACGCATATATAATATATAGGAGTCACTCAAAGATGAATACAGTCAAGTTTTAAAAAAGCTAGGTAAAATACAACCTTAAGTTAAGGTATGTATAGATGTTTACTTCAACAGGAATAAACATGAACACTTATTAAATTAATGTAGTAAATGTTAATACATTTGCACTAATACATTAACAAACATTAATACTTACAAGTATAACTGCCTTAGTTAATCTTAACAAAGATTAATACATGTTTATTAAGACCCTGTAACCCATGTTTGTTAATATTTACTAAATCATTAACTAATGTCAATTAATGTACCCTTATTGTAAAGTGTTACCATTATGGTGGAGCAAAATGCTGTGTTGTAATCAGTTAAGGTCTAATCAATATCCCTGATCTCTTCCTCCACCGAAAACAAGTCAGACAGAACAATGAGAGAAGAATGGCAAAAATATTACTGCAGAATAGAGTAGATTTATTTGTAAATAAAAAAACGAAACCAGAAGAAACCAGAGAAAAATGTGACAATGAGGACAGACAGGAGAACAGGGAGAAGGGAGAAGAGAGAGGAGCAGGAGAGACAGAAGAACAGAGATGATTAGTACAGACAGAAGAACAGAGTGGGTTTAGGTGTACTTTTGGTATGAATATGCTCTACTAAATTTCTAAACCTTGGCTACAGCCTTGCACACACATACAAACCAAATGGCTCTGTGCTCTTGCCATCAGGGACCCATGGTAGTAACACGCACTGCTCCTGCAAACATGTGGATACGAACATACACATAAGCCACATTTCAACCACTGGAACTTTATCCAGGAACTAGGAACCTTCCGAGGAACTCGCTGTGTTTCCACCGCAGGAACCAGGGTGTAAATGATGTTCCAGGGACTATATTTTACCCCCAAAACAGTCCCTGCTTTGGGGATAGTACTTTCCCAAAGTACTGGAAGGTGGGGCTTGCAGTGCTCAACGTTTCTGAATTGGAGCGGATGCAAATGGCAAGGAGACACAGCCCATGGGTTAATTGCATTGAGCAAAGATACAAAGGTTTTCTTTACACTGTTTTTTTATGAATATCAGAAGACATCAGAAGACAAATGAGCTGAACATTATTCACACCGGGAAACAGTGCTGGCAAAAGCTTAAAAAATGTAAACAAGTAATAAGTTGTTATTTAAATATGTTAAATAAAATAAAATGTGTTTTTCACATTTGTAATTTGCACCTACATTTTTGGAGATAAATAGTTGTGGAACCAAATGTATAGTGGCTGTTAGCGTAAATCTGAAAACAGAACTCACACACTGTCTTGCTTACTGCTGAAATATTTATTGAATCACAACAGATAAAGAACAAAAAAAAGGTTTATGTGCGATAGCGTGAATATGTCTTAGTCATCTCACGGTCAATCTCTGCAATAGCTTGTAAAATCCAATAACAGTCTAGTACGTTAAGATAAACAGGACCCCATGTAGTAGAGCAGAGGTCCAAGGAGGAATTCTTGGTCAGTGTATTTGATGAAAATGTTTTTAAACTGTTGTGATGTTTGTGAAAAAAGCTTCTAGCCTTTACCTCTATGACAGAGGTGTCAAACGGGTTCCAGGGAGGGCAGAGTGTCTGCAGGTTTTCGCTTTCACCTTGTTCTTGATTGATTAATTAGGTCACTAATTGTTTAGTTTCTACCCTGATCTGGTTGTTTAGGTCTGAACTGGGAACCATATTTAAAGAAAAAAATGAGAACCTGCAGACACTCTGCCCTCCCTGGAACCCGTTTGACACCTCTGTCATAGAGGTAAAGGCTAGAAGCTTTTTTCACAAACATCACAACAGTTTAAAAACATTTTCATCAAATACACTGATCAAGAATTCCTCAATCAGTGTTTTCAGAGTAACCCCATCTATAATGCTCTAAAAAGCTGGAGGCTTCTTGATGGTAATAGTGCCTTTGCCTTTTAGCTGGTATATAGTAAAGGCATAATCTAATGTTTTGCAGACCAGGACAAATGTTTAATTATCTAGTCTACACTGGTGTGATATGTCAACTTGGCCCGGGCTGGCCCTTTCCAATCAGTACCACAAATGTGTCTGACAAGTGGATGCCAGTTTGACAGCTGGAGCAGGATAAAAGAGAAAGAACAGCAAACGACTGAAAGACTCCATCAATCAGCCATGCTTTACTGCTCCCTGGCCTGAGACTGCTGAGAACTGCTCACAACATCAAGCAACATTTACAGGGAATGATCAACAGGAACATCAAAAATACCCATAGTCTGTTTGCTATGGTCGACAAGCTTACAAACCCCCTAAAGCGGATAACATCTGAACTCTTGTCTTGTCTATTTAATGAACTTGCTTGTTCCTTCAGTGAAAAAAATCGAAAGTATTTGACAGACCATCAGAACTACACAGTCAAACAATGACACTGTTCTGTCACTTCGACCACCAAGAAATAATATGGTTATTATTTAGCAATTTAATAAAATGTATCAAAAATCCCTAGAAGATACCTTTCTAAACTTTAAAGCTTACTCATGTTGTCTTGACACACTGCCATTTGACTTTTTTTAACTACTTCTAACTGTATAACAATGGATATGCAGCAAATTGTTAACGACTCTGCAATTAGGCATTTTCCCAAAATCGCTAAAAACAGCTGCCATTAAGCCTCTATGAAAAAAGAAAACACTGGATGGATCTACACTGCTCAAAAACTATTTGGAAACTTGTCATCATCACAGTATAACACCAAGTCAATTAAACTTCAAGGATATCAATCTGTCCAATTAGGAAGCATACGCGATTGTGAATCAATGTCACCTGTTTTGGTGCAAATTAAAATGAAAACAGGTGCACTGGAGAGTCAACAGCAAGACAACCCCAAAGAAGGGAATGGTTTTGCAGGTGGTAGCCACAGAGAATTGTTCTCTCCTTATCCTTCCTAACTGATTCTTCTCTAGTTTTGCATTTTTCTAGTGTCCTTGTCACTACTGGTAGCATGAGGTCGTACCTGCAGCCATTTCAGTTTGCACAGGCAGTCCAGCTCCTCCAGAATGGCACATCCATATTTGCCGTCGCAAGGTTTGCTGTGTCTCCCAGTACAGTCTCAAGAGCATGGAGGAGATACCAAGAGATGGGCGGTTGCACCAAGGAGAGCTGGACAGGGCCCTAGAAAGGCATCAACCCAGCAGCAGGACCGGTATCTGCTCCCCTGTGCATGTACGCAGTTCCAGAATCACGAAGGCATTGATGCCATTGACTTGCCCTCACCATCATTACAGAAAAGGTTGTCTTCAATCAAATCAGCAATTAAGAGAACTCAAGTGGTCTCTTAGACAAAAATTCAGTCTGGCTTCTGGCCTCACCATAGTACTAAAAAGGCTCTGGTAAAAGTGTTCAAATCTCAAGATGGCAACACTTTCTGTTGCGGGCTGGCTGAACTAGGGTTTGCATGGTTTCTTGTTTGGTTATTCTAGTATTTGTTTTTATTCTATTGTATTTTTCTTTGCAAAGCACATTGAACTTCTTCTATGTATGAATTGTGCTATGTATATAAACTTGCTTGCTTGCTAATGTTCTTTGTGAGTGGGCATGTGCGGGTGCTTGCTTAGATTAGATTCAACTTTATTGTCATTGAATTAGTGCAAGGACAGCACAATGAAATGCAGTTAGCATCTAACCAGAAGTGCAAATAGAAGAGGGCAGAAAATTTACAAGAAGTAAGAATATGTATATTACTAGTGGAATGTATAGCTGTGCAAAGATGGCAAATGCAGTACAAACATAGATTGCTGGGGCATCCATGTTTGTTCAGCCATGTTCATGGTGGGTCAGCTTCTAGCTGAAATAGTCCCTTATTGGAAGAATGCTGGACCAGTGTGTCCAGGAAGCCCAGAACTCTCAGCCCATAATGCCACACTGGTGAATCAGCCCCCCTGTACTGTCAAGCTATTTTTACCAGGCCGGCACCTGAACCACTTCAAAGAGGTAGTCCAGTCATTACACATTCCACACCAACTAGACAGCGCTTTGAACCACAGTGCCACACAGTGTTCCATGGTGCCACACAGTGTTCCATGGTGCCAGGAAGTCAATAGCAACATCACCAGAGCACCATCGCTCAAACCACCTCCAGTTACCTCCCCTCTGAGTTTCAGACTGACCCTCTTACCACAACATATGCAATGAAATACAAACATATGCACTAAACTATAATATTCAGGGTTCCCACGGGTCCCAAGAAATATTCTTAGTAACATAACACAAAGTAACATTAACATGCCTGCTGAAACCATACAAAAATGCTAGCACCATCGCTCAAACCACCTCCAGTTACCTCCCCTCTGAGTTTCAGACTGACCCTCTTACCACAGCATATGCAATGAAATACAAACATATGCACTAAACTATAATATTCAGGGTTCCCACGGGTACTAAGAAATATTCTTAGGAGCATAACACAAAACAACATTAACATGCCTGCTGAAACCATACAAAAATGCTACACTTTTTAGCCAGCAAACTCAAAAACACATCCAACTCACCAACTATCCAATTCTTCAAAAACGCTGTTAGTTTTCACACTTTGTCACTAAAACCTTCAACATGACTTGAATAGAGCACAATGCCAACATCGTTCTCTGCCCATCTGTCTGTCCCAGTCTCTCACCTTCTCCCTTCCTCTCCCTCATCTATCTCACATCTACTTTGCTTAGACTAAATTTCATTTTTGTTTGTACTGCCAAGAAGGAAGATGGATCTCTATTCTTAGCAGCTGAGGGTGGTGGGAGAGGTTGTTGCTCCTCAAACATGCATAGGTTTGCAAATTTTCATAGAAATCCATGGACTCTCTCATATACATTTATGGCTGGTTTTGCCAACAAAGATAAAGCCAAGTCCTAGACTAAAAAAAAGCTAGCTTAATTGAGATCTTAATTATGCTTAATTGTTTAGTCCAGGACTAAGCATACGCTCAATCTGTGTCCGCAAAAATAGCCTTTGCACTTAAGCCAGGCTCTGTTCCAATGTACACATTAGCAAACCATTGAGAATGAAGTGTACTGATGCATTCCTATTGGCATGTGCATTAATGTGAATGTGCATTTGTGTCCCTGTTTCTCTGTGCATTTCAGGTCAGGAAGTCCCCAAAAAATACCCTGATGCAGTTGAGTTAAGAATGTTACATAGGCTCACTCCACAACTCGCTGGAATTGTTGCAGATGGGGCTGAACAATTGATAACTTTGGTATAGCTGACAGTTGGAATGTTGTTACTAAGGGTGTTCACGTGTGTTGCAAAGCCGTTGACGTGATTTGCAAATTGTCAGGGAGAAAGCAACAGCATGTTGATGTACCACCCCATTTCAATGTTTTTTTTATTAAAACAGAATGCAATGATGTGCAAATAATTTATCCCTTTATGTAATTGAAAATACATTTTCTGGAGGATCCCAATTTTTGGGGGAACGGGGTTGTAGGCCTAATGTTGTAGGCTCTCAGAGAGTGGCAAATTAATCCAACTTTCCTCCAGCAAAGTAGAGCACTCCAGTGTGAATTGTCACCTGCTTGTGTGACCCTACAAAGTCGGCATCTTTAATCTCCCTGCTCCATTTGTGGTTATAGTTTTCACTACAGTCTGCATGGACTACGACTTGGTCCCAGGTCAAGTTTTCCTTCAGCTTCTTTAGGTGGTCGTAGTGGTGACTAATATTATACAAATTAGTACAGAACCGAGGGAGACTCTCTTTGGTGAGCTCGACAAGCTGCTCTCAAAAGTTTTCCTTTCAACCTGTTCTTTAGTTTTGATTGTCTTTTTTGAGGTTGAGGTTTTTTGTAATGACTTTTGGGGTGGCTGAATTGGTTGCAAGACTATGAGAGATAGGTGGCGGTATGATCTCTTGCTCTTCTGGATCATCTGATATTGGGGTAGCATTAAACCTGTTGAAATTTTCCCTCCACTTTTTTTTTTGTTGTGATTTTCTTTGTTTGGGAGTCATGTCTTTGGTTGACTTCAAAAGGCAACACTTTTCGTTTTTGATACCAGCTGAAATATTACCAATATTATAACACTAACACTACACCAAACAATAAAATCTTAAAATCTAAAACATCTAACAATATTCAATACATTCCAGGTCCTATTTGATATGTATAATGATGTAATAGTAGTGATATTTGTATGTATGGGTTTGTGTGTAAACTTCTGTTTGGCACATAATGATTAACTGTCAATTAATCATCTATAGGGATTACTACTGTATAGTGTGGTAAGTATATAAACATTATTTTCCCTTAAATTGTGAGCCTACCTCTCTGATTCCTTCCTCCTATACTCCTCAAATTGCTCAGGATTGCTGTATAGCTTTTCTCTATGACTTTGCTCCCTAGCTCTTGTCACAGCCTTTTTCTCTTCCAACATTGTTGATCTTTATATCAAAAAGGTTACTGTAGAATAATGGTCCAAAATGATAATTATATTTAACAAACAATAGGAAACTATTCTTATACCGATCACCTTAAAAGCATAATTCTTCACCATAAAAGGCAACTATATGACACGGAAATTAAAGATTAGTGTTATGGTAATGAATGTACTTGGGCTTAGCTAGCATAAAATGCGGGAAGCACAATGCCTTAGCAAAATATTATACTCCATCACTATATACCCACACCACTCTTTCTAATGTGATGTTTATAACTAATATTTGTTAAAAACAGTATGGTAATGTACACCCATTGTTGGTTAAGAGGGGTGTAAGAAAACAAAAGTAAAGACTTATAATGCATAATCTTACCTTATAGCCATCTTGAATCTTTTCTGTGGAACTTTCTAGGTAAATAAAACATTATTGACAAATGTACAGTAGTTTTGAGAGGCGGTATTTTATTTTTTTATGGTGACGACATCTGTGTATACGGACACAGTTTTAGCCTGTCATTTAGGTAATATACTTTCTGAACTTCTAGAAATTCTTGCAGAATGCTAATATATATTGCTATATACAATACTTAAATGTCTTAATGTTTTATAAAATACCTATTTTACTGTAAGAAAACAGAACACAAATTGTTTGTCCAGATGCGTTACGGTAATTAATTTATTATTCATAAAAAATCACGAAAAAAATAATATATATACAATAGTGAGCTGTGTAGTTAAAATTGTGTACTTTAATATTAAAATGAAATATTTCACATTCTCTGTGATTGTGCGCATTAATTAATTTTGGACATGTCTTCAGGTGGTTTCATGAGAATGACCCTGGTGTGGCTATAGAAAATGCACTGTAGTAATATAAGATTATTCTTGAACATTATAAAGAGATTTTCTGTGTTCACAAAATTTTTAATTCTCTGTTGTTTCTGGGATTGCTCGGAATTTAGTAGCATTTTGCCTATATGTTTCCTTGAATGTAAAATTCTATCATTCTTTGTCTATGCCCCTAGACATAAACAGGTCAAAAATATCCCCCATGGTGGTAGTCTAACTCCTTTGTCTCTATTCACAAGTTGTTTCAATCATGGCTTGAAAAACTATATAGCCTACCAAAGAAATGCTGTGAACTTATCACTAAGTCTGTATGAGTACATGCAGTTGTGCTCAAAAGTGTGAATACCCTTGGAGAATTGGTAAAATACAGTGGGGAGAACAAGTATTTGATACACTGCCAATTTTGCAGGTTCTCCCACTTACAAAGCATGTAGAAGTCTGTAATTTGTATCATAGGTACTCTTCAACTGTGAGAGACGGAATCTAAAACAAAAATCCAGAAAATCACATTGTATGATTTTTAAGTAATTAATTTGCATTTTATTGCATGACATAAGTATTTGATACATGTTGGGGAAGTTTCTGAAGCCTGATGCATTCTTACTGATTAAAGGACTTGAGTCTCATTGTTTAGATAGGTAGAGGAATGTGGGGGATCTGGTATTTGCATAGGGGGCATCTATTGACTCTCCAGATGCTGTAAGAACTCTTAAAATTGAAGAAGTTACTTATGGCGGGAAGGATACTACAGTATACACTACAGTAAACATTATGGCAGGAAGGATAAGGTGGGGTGACAGCCCGCCCTTTGGGGTAAACAGATGGCAGCATCTTACCACACCCCTTTTCTGTCTTTATATACTGTTGAAATGATGTTTTGAGTTAGAGACTCCTCAGACGATTATGTGTGTGTAAGCGGTTGACGCGTCTCTCTCATTTGCAAATGATTTAATAAATGAACTGTTAATTTGTGCCAAGAGTATTTCGTCTCTGTACTTCCTTCTAAAAGAGTTCTGATCGATAAAATTACCGTCACAAATTGGGGTGCTCGTCGGGATCCTAATCCTGCTCGGTTCGAGTACCTTTCCTAACACGGCCAGAGATAGCTCTGGAATTCTAGTATCGTCCAGAAAAGGCTTATCCTTTGACGGGCTGAGAAAGAGTGCCTGACTGGAGCTGTGACTCGTGCCTGATCAGGCTTAAATTTCGTCTTCAGGAAGTATGTGCACATTACAGTCAGCTTAAGGAAAAACTGTTAACAGTACGGTGGTTAGACCACTGTGTTAAACACTAGCGTAAAGTATATCTCAAAGGCTGACGAGCTTATCAATGCATGCTAGGCACGTTGATCGAGGTACCAGGGTGACTGGTGGAAGTTTTGTTGGTCGCTCTGGATCCGGCGTTTTCACCACGCTTGGGGTTTGCTGGGTTTAATTATGGGTAGGTGCGACAGTAAATCTTTGCCGGTCTCTTGTGTTTACGCTGGACCGGCAAAGATTATCTCTGACGTTTATGGTGTTTGGACATGTGAACAATGTTTCTTGGAGTGTTATTAGGTTTTCCTGCGACTGGCGTTTTCATTCGGTGATGGATGCGCAGCCTGCCGGGCTGATTGGAGGTAGATGGACGTGGTAACGTAGGGAAGTTGCAGGAGGCATGATGTGAAGTTGTTTGGAAGGACGTGGTGACTGATGGAAACTTTGGGAAAGTTGTGTGGGGTGTATTGATCTGTGTTGTAGCCCTATTCGTTCAGGTTGTCCCCTGTGATCGCCCGTCACCCCCCCCACCCCTGCTAGGACTCCTTGGAGGTTTGCGTAGTCCCGACGTTTCCCTGCAATCGTAGCCAACCCCGCTTGAGGCTAAGCTCTATGGCCCTTTTCGTTGTTTGAGTCAAGAAAATTTCCATAAGTGGGGAGTTGTACACACCAGGTGTACACATCCGTAATCTCTGGTGTTTGCGGTGACTGAGACCAAATAAGATTACAGACCCGGGGTTGAGAGACGGGTGCACGGGAACACGCAGGAACGCTGAACCGCCTTAGGGAGGGGTGCGGACGGTCAGACAGGAGACGGACCAGAGGAGCATCAACCGGTGAGATTGTTACTTAATACAGTTTTCATATGCTTTAGTAAACAATGTGGTTATTTTTGTAAGTCAGATTTGATGGTTTTGTGGAAGTTGATAGATGGATTTGAGAAAGTATGGTGACTAGGAGTTATTTTTGGAGTATTGCAGTCATGGCGGCTGTAGTTAGTATACTGTCGCTTTGTTCCATGTCCTGACACCCATTCCCATGCAGCTAACCTATTGCGTTGCGATTAGTGCTGGATATTAAGCAGTTGGACTGCTTGAAAATCTGCAATTTAGGTTGGACTTAAATATGCAGTTGAGATTGGATCTCATACTTTCACTGTAAATTGCCGCAATTGTTGGTCACCCTATGGTTTGGATCAGTAGTTACGCTACTGAAGTTGTTTATGCGTGCGCCAATTGTCTTTGTTCTGTATGTGATTATGGCCTGAGTCCCAGGCATTTGTCATTATCTGTTTGTGGTCATCATCTAGTAAATGCATTTGTCCATTTTGGTAATCCCTGTGGACGGGGTTCCGATTGGCTGCATTGTATGTTCCTTGGTGGGATATGTGTATTTGTTCAAGGTTGTTGTTACCTTGGAAGTTATGAAATCGCAAGGTTTTGCTTTGTTTGGTGTCCACTGGGGTGTATGCGAAAGTAATGTCTTAAATTTAATAAATGGGATAGATTGGTAATTGATATAATGCTGCATCTCTAATTTGGTACACTGTGGGAACGACAGTAGTCTCAAGATGGGGTCTCTGGAATCATGGACGATACTAGAAACTGAGGTGTTCCTTTATAATCATTGATTTTCTTAAATGTTTATTTCCTAAAATGTATCGTGCCTAACCATTAAATGAAACTGGAACTTATCAAGGAAACCTGATCACCTTCCTCGGTAATAGCCAAGCTTAAATAAGCTTCCTTAATTGAATATTACATGTAGTATGAAAAGCACTTGAATGTTATATTGCATGTTTTAATAGGCGTTTGACGTGGCCTGTTTTGTTCTGTCATGCTTGACCATGTTTTAATAGGTATTCAAGAAATAACCTGTTTTGTTGTGCTTTGTCATGTTGTCATGTATATGATTTTGAGTCAAACGTATTTATTGCGTTGATGATAATGTTTAAAACCGTGAGGCCTCAAGGGGGGTCTCAAGACGATGTAGGTAGGCTTTAAACAAGGCCCACCACGTGGTACCCGGCTGTTCGCTAGCACAAGTGGGTACGTCTGAAACCTAGTGATGAATTAGAATTTGGTACAATGATTTTCTAATCTGGTAAAATAGTCTCATGGTTGTCTTAAACAAGGTTAACGTATTGTGTTTTCGCTCTCCTTATATATTGTATAAGTGGTAGAATGAAGAATCCACATGGTGATAGACTTGAGACACGCTGTGTTCCATGAGTGCCGCATTTGAATCCAATATAGTCATGGCCTATGAAGAGGGTTACACAGCCAAAGCGAGTTTACTCCCCACAAAATTTGATGACCTATTTTTTAAATGCTAAATTGAGTTTGGTTAAATAATATGGTTTCTCTTATTTGTATTTCCAATGATACCTGGGTTAATTCTTGTGTTTTCGGGCCTATGCCTGATGCCCGTTACTGGCTTTATAAATTCTAGCCTGGTAAACTGACACATGGGGTTCATTGATGTGTCTGCGTTTAGAGTTCTAGCCTGGGGTATCATGGGGTTCGCTCACTGATTGTTCCTTGATTTTAGTGAAGTCATATGTCTGTTTTCTGTTGACTTGTTGTGTAGATATTGATAAGCAGATGTATTTTTTATTTTTAATGAAATGCGAAACTATAGGATGGGTTGGACACCACATCTGAATCTTCAGTTAACGAACGATGTAGGCTAAATTGATAGTATAGTCTGAGGACCATAAACAAACATTTGGCCTTGTTAATGGCTCACCATATATGTGTGGAGCTCAGAGCTTCAGGAAGGGTGGGCAGGTCCACTGGGATGGCTTCCGCCACCCTTAACATTATATCAAGGTAGCATATTACTAAGGGTTAAATTCGAGTGTTCAGCTTGTTCTCACCCATGGTAATTTTACCAACACAAGCATGTTCAGTTTTGGGATGATAAATCATTAAGTGAAAGCTAAATAAGTTTTCCTTTCGGTTGCTTTAATGTTTACATTTATGATTTTGAATCAAATTTTAGTAAGGGTGGAGACCTTAAGTCATCCAACATTGTTAACTGCTAGTACAAATTTGATGTCTTTGCAAGAGATATGCATGGAAGTAGCGATTTTGGCAGTCCGCCACTATTTTAAATGACATAGACTTAAATCTAAAGTTGGGTAAATTCCCTAGACGTTAGGAGGTATATTGAGTCATGTAGTTTGTTGGTCTCAACTTAGTTTGGCCGTTGCCTGTGGAAATGCAAATTTTGATATGCTACTTTGGGAGTTCCTTCACACGAGCGACCGTGTGTGTGGTACAGTTTTTTTATTTCCTTTGTGGATGTTTTTCTTATTTTCGGTTGTTTTGGTTGGATATTCAGTTAGCAACGTTTATTGGATGTATGTTAGATTCCTCCCAACTATCGATTTTCTTTTTAATTTCGGTCCTATGATGAAAAAGAGTTGAATTTAGAGTTCAAAGCGAATTAAATAGGTACTTAAAGAAGTTACGTGAATAATCTAGTTTGTCTAATTGGGTTTTTGAAAAGTATGTTTTATGCGAAATCTAACATGGTTATGGTTGAGTGGAATACATCTTACCATTTTGAAATGGTTTAGCTAAGCAATAACTAATTTGATGGGTGTGTTACTGTTCAGTTAGTTTAATATTTGATTAGATCTAATCATATTAATCTAATGCATTATGGAATAAGTGGGTAAAAACGTGCAGGGAGCACATTTTGTTATTCCTTACATGTTTACTAAATTTTGCCATGTTTTAATTGATACTGAGAAAGTTATTCTGAGAGTTACAGACCCCCTGGAGCACTCCACTCACTGACACAAGAAAAACAGTTTGAGATGCGTTTTAACTTGTTTTGACTCTTTAGAAGAGAAACAGACATTATCAAAATTGGGTATTCTAATTCTAATTTAATTTCTGTCCTAGTAAGCAATCATTGGAATGTTGATGGTTAACTGATGCTTCTTTGAGGTGTAAGGTCGGCTTTCTATTGCCCGGCCTCATGATAATACCACTCTGTCCTATGAGGTTGGACTTATTCTAAGGTTAGTAGACCACCCCCCCACTCCAGGGAGAGCCCTGAGGTGATAAGACAAAAAAGGGGGGGGGTCATGATTTATGACAGGATTTCAGAGTGTCTTTGATGTGCTAGGATAATAAGAAGAGACTTGGAGAATTCACACTGAGTTTCATCTTGTAGAGAAATTAGGCTAAATAACAGTTATATTAGCTGACCTTCAAGATGGTGTGAAATGTTTTGATTTGAAATAAGGTATTTGATCCTTTATGTGAAACAATGGTGAATTTGATTGTAGTTCCGATACAACGCAATCAGATGTAAATTATATAGGTGAACTGAGAATTGTTCATGAACTACTCTTAGAGAGTGATACTTCAATGTAAGCAAACTTTCTTAACTGATGAGTTATTGGAACAGTAATGAGAAATGTGAAATTGTGTTCTTCTATTCTTTGTGTTGGTTGTTAAACCAACTATAGAAAAGAGTAGAATTGTTAGTTTGCTACACTAGCAGAACAGAAGCACCAGAGATGTTAATGTTTTAACAATAATGTTACTGTTTACTGTTCTAATCTATTTGGACAAAAGAAGTAGAGAGATATTGGAAATATAGGGTTTGAGTGTTTGATAGTGTGTGACTCTAATGTATCAGCAAGATGCAACAAGCTAACGTGATGGACATATGTGATGATGTACTGTGCAGTTGCAATTAATCTTCTCAAGGATAATTCACACTTCAGATACAGGACACTTGAAAGCGATTTGGCAATAGAGGACTTGTTGGAGCCCAGAGAGAGACTGAACTTTGCTTAAAAGGACAACTGTGAGGTGGCTGAGATGTGATGGATCTCACAGACACACAGACAGACTGTCCTACTACTCTGGATCGCTGCACGTCTAGGTGCCGCACGTCTACAGGATGCTGGGTTCCTGTGAGCTGGACTGACTTGAGTCCTGATAATTCTGCAATGTGATGGAGAAGGCAACCTCCAACCGAGAGGATGGAGGCAAAGCTCCGGTGCTGGACAACGTTTACTGGGGCGGAAAGATCTACTGCACAACATCATGCTACGCTGATTGGGTCCATACCAGGTACATCTCATCTGCTGTCCAGGTAGCTGAGAGAGGAACCTGGGGTCGACGACACGCTACCGGAGGGCTTCATTGTTTAAAGGGTTAGACACAGTGAATTGAAGTCACTGAGGGAAAAGTGAATTTTCTGGTGCTAGTAACCAGTCACTTTCTACCTGGCCTTTAGCTCTAGAACCTTAGCTCTAGAACCTTTAGCTAAAACATCTTGGAGTGCACAAGGGAGAACACACAGATTATCCTGGCTGGCTGATAAAGCAGCTAGAATGAAGGACAACACCTTGGAATATACATCTGACTTTTACATTCTGTTACATCGGCCTGTCAAAGAAATGGTTCATAACTGACTGTCTGACGTTTGGAGGAGCAGAACATTTGTGATGACTTTGGAAGTACATCCAAATGGAACCATGGAGAGGACTTTTCAGTGAATCGAGTAATTGGCATGAGAAGACTTTGTAACAGTGATGAATTGAAGGATGCATTCAGTGATAGGTGTTTATGATGATTTTAACATAAAAGGTTGCTGTATGTTATGATTCTGTATGATGACAATGTGTGATCTTGTAGTTTATACGAAGGTAATGATCTAGAAGAATGTAAAGGAGGATCCAGACATTTCAGATTTGTTCCATTCTATAATCATTAAGGGTAATAATATTGACTGGGTAATGTTGTAATAGAGTAGTGTTTTGTTCCAGTCTACATCCTAATGAGTGAACTGTTTAAGGATGGATACCAAGGTTTAACATGGTATCAAGAGGATGGATTGTTGGGTACGTTTCTGAAGCCTGATGCATTCTTACTGATTAAAGGACTTGAGTCCCATTGTTTAGATAGGTAGAGGAATGTGGGGGATCTGGTATTTGCATAGGGGGCATCTATTGTCTGTCCAGATGCTGTAAGAACTCTTAGAATTGAAGAAGTTACTTATGGCGGGAGACTCCTCAGACGATTATGTGTGTGTAAGCGGTTGACGCGTCTCTCATATATGCATAATAGTTAATAAAACTGTTAGAATGTGCCGAGAGAACTTAGTCTCTGTGTTCCTTACTCCGAGTGTCGATACATGGAATTACCATCACATACATCAGAAAAGCAGAACTTAATATTTGGTATAGAAACCTTTGTTTGCAATTACAGAGATCACACGTTTCCTGTGTTTCCTTCCCCAGATTCTTCAGGTTTCAGGGCTGTCGCTGGGCAATGCGGACTTTCAGCTCCCTCCAACGATTTTCTATTGGGTTCAGGTCTGGAGACTGGCTAGGCCACTCCAGGACCTTGAGATGCTTCTTACGGAGCCACTCCTTAGTTGCCATGGCTGTGTGTTTCAGGTCGTTGTCATGCTGGAAGACCCCGCCACGACCCAACTTCAATGCTCTTACTGAGGGAAGGAGGGTGTTGGCCAAGATCTCGCGATACATGGCCCCATCCATCCTCCCCTCAATATGGTGCAGTCTTCCTGTCCCCTTTGCAGAAAAGCATCCCCAAAGAATGATGTTTCCACCTCCATGCTTCACGGTTGGGATGGTGTTCTTGGGGTTGTACTCATTCTTCTTCGTGCTCCAAACACGGTGAGTGGAGTTTAGACCAAAAAGCTCTATTTTTGTCTCCTCCTCTGAATCATCCAGATGGTCATTGGCAAACTTCAGACAGGCCTGGACAAGTGCTGCCTTGAGCAGGGGGATCTTGCATGGGCTGCAGGATTTTAATCCATGACGGCGTAGTGTGTTACAAATGGTTTCTTTGAGACTGTGGTCCCAGCTCTCTCACCACGATGTGAGATCTTGCATGGAGCCCCAGACCGAGGGAGATTGACCGTCATCTTGAACTTCTTCCATTTTCTAATAATTGCGCTCCCAGTTGTTGCCTTCTCACCAAGCTGTTTGCATATTATCCTGTAGCTCATCCCAACCTTGTGCAGGTCTACAATTTTATCCCTGATGTCCTTACACAACTCTCTGGTCTTGGCCATTTTGGAGAGGTTGGAGTCTGTTTGATTGAGTGTGTGGACAGGTGTCTTTTATACAGGTAACGAGTTCAAACAGTAATGGAGAACAGGAGGGCTTCTTAAAGAAAAACTAACAGGTCTGTGAGAGCTGGAATTCTTACTGGTTGGTAGGTGATCAAATACTTATGTCATGCAATAAAATGCAAATTAATTATTTAAAAATCATACAATGTGATTTTCTGGATTTTTGTTTCTGTCTCTCACAGTTGAAGTGTACTGTTATGGAAATTTTGAACTAAGGTGCATTTGAGAAATGTCTGTCTTTCCATTGGCTGATATGTAAATCTATACTTTGATTGTGACACACGTCTGTATAATATCAGAGGAGTATTAGGTATTTGGGCCATGTCCTCCTGCCTAGAAGAAGGATGTATTCTTTGTCGTCATATACATGTATCAATGAGTAACTAGTTAAAATGCCGAGAGGGGTCTGGTGTTTGAATAGGAGACATCCTTGACCGGCACAGGTGGATTAGAGGGGTACTCGTAAATCTGTATAACCCTGTTGGGTTCAGTTCACCAAACTTCTATATAGTCTATTTTGTCTAATGAGAAAGAACCACAACAAGAGTCAGAAAGACGTTTTAGAAGTCACTTCTGCAGAAGGGAGAGAGCCGTTAATCTCAACTGAGCCAGGAACGAGCCTGACAGTAGGATTCAACTCAGCAACTCACACTTCTCCATGGGTGGACTCGTTTTTATTTAGAAGCACAGCGTTCAGTAGTCATAACACACATGTCCTTTTCCTCTTGGTTATCTCTAGTTGTTATTGCATACTGGAACATCTTGTTATTGCTCAAAGGTTGTACTGTCTCAGAGCGTTATAGGTAGGAAGCATGTGGTTTCATATTGACAGTAATGAAAACCATATAACTGTTTCAATTGGAACATGTTATTCTAGGCTTATACTGAACGTAATTTAGATAGACTGGCGAAAGCTTTCACAATGATAGAGACAGATCCTATATGAAACATTAACTTCTTACATTTCCCTCCTGTTGTTCCCATTGAAATCAGATGATGCACCTCTCCAGGTTAAGGTTTTCAGTGCAACCTTCATAAAAGGGAAAAACAGGAAAGAAATGCACCAGACAGCACTCTGGGGGAGGCGAAAACCCGAAAGCATATGGGCAAAAATTCCTCCTCCGGCCCTCGGAAGGAGCGACCACCCTAATTTTGGTCAGGCACCGTCTGGTTATTTACATTTTTACACAGTCTAAACATCGTCATACGGTCTGTCATACATTTCTTGTCCATTGAGTTGTTGGTAATGTATCTCTGCATACTGGATCATAGCCCCAGTCATAGTGCGCTTAACCATAACTTGAATGATGGGAATACAGCAGCAGAAAACAAACAAGCAAACCCTTGTGGTTTTTCCCTGTGGCTGGTGAGTGTCTGTTGGTTTCTTCGGCGGACAAGGGTTTTGATACCGTCCGTCTTCCCACTTACTCAAGGGCAGCGTCTGGTGTCAACTTCTTGCACTGGGACTGATGTATCCAGGTGCTTCGTTCTGCGATTTTTACTGCAGTTGGGGTGGTAATGAGTACTCGGAACGGTCCTTCCCACTTGGGTGTCGCCCAGGACTTTCTTTTGATGACCTTTATCAGGTCATCTTTTATTTGTTTGTTCCATGGTTTTCCTAAGCCTTAGCTTGATAGTCCCGTTCGTACGCTCAACTAACCCAGCACTTTGGGGGTGGTATGAACAGTGATTTTTTAATGTAATTCCTAAATGTTGACTCATGTTCTGTATGATTTCGTTTACAAAATGAGTCCCATTATCACTCCAGATTACTCTCGGGATACCATGATTTGGAACAATTTCTTTACAGATGGCTTTGGCTACTGTCAATGCGTCTGTTTTTTTAGCTGGTACTATCTCTACCCATTTGGAGAACGTATCTATTAACACTAGACAGTATTTGTATTTATTTGTGCTACTTGTTAATTCTATGAAGTCCATGTGTATGATTTCAAAAGGGTAAGTGCCGCTAGGACATCTGCCCCATTTTTGGCCTTATGTTACCTTGAGGGTTGTGCTTACAGCAAATCAAACACTGTCTACAAAATGTTTTTAAATAAGAGTTTAGTCCTGGAGATGCGTGGAACGCATTCCTTATTATTAGTTCCATCCCTCCTGTTGAGACATGGCAGGGACCATGGCTCAATCTTGCAGCCAGAGCGAATCAAACACTTTATATGAAAAAAAAAAAAGGAACCAAAAGGTTATTAATAATGTAGAAATTGCTGATAATTTCCATATTTCTAAGAAGCATATCATTAAAGAGTATGTTCTTACAGTGTAGGTTTAGACTCCCTTGTATTCAATCCACTTTCTGTGTCTGCAACACCTTTCAAAGTGACATATACCGATTTAATTTATACCTTCATTAGGTGACATTCTCCACTTCCACACATACCCTCCCACAGAGTAAACCATGCACACACACAAACACACACAAATGGAACCAATCACTGAGCTCTCCCTCTCACTCACACACACATACTCCAAAATCTATCAAAAGACATTACATTAGTTATCAATTTTATCTTAATATAATTTAATGTGTAATTGGCCTTGGGCCCTAATGATACTATTTTCCATAGGCAGGGCCGGTTCTAAGCATAAGCGACATATGCAGTCGCTTAGGGCACCCGACAGCTAGGGGGTCGGGGCCCCAAATAAAATTTTGCTTAGGGCCCCCAAAAGGCTAGAGCTGACACTGACCATATGCTCCAATGTTTTGGACTGTTGTCGGATATAGGAAAAATATGTCTAGGTCAGGGTTCTGAATTATCCTACCTCTTAGATGTTTACCAAGTCTAGGGTTACCCATGTATGTGTGAAGTTGCTTTATGTATATGTAACGTTTTGTATCATGCACATTTATGGATCCCATGTTTTAAAATGTATGTGCATATGTAATTTTTTGTTCTTCTGTTTAGTCAATCAACTAGGCTATGTTGTCATAGACTGGTCTTCCACAGGTGCCTTTGAGTTGGAAAGATGCCTCCAACTTTTATCAACTGATTTATGTCCAGTTTTTGCAAGGCTTTTGATATCTTTTGATATCCTTTTCCATCTTTATAAAGAAGATCTTTATTACCTTGTTACACAGGCCTTTTGACTGTTCTTTTCTGCTCCCCATGGCTCATTATCTGGCCTGCTCAGTGCATCCACGTGCGAGCTAACAAACTCATTGACTATTTATACACAGACACTAATTGCAATTTAAATAGCCACAGGTGTGGGAAATTCACCTTTAATTGCCATTTTCACCTGCGTGTGTCACCTTGTGTGTCTAATGTTGAAGTCAAACACTTTCCCGAGTTGGTTTGTTGGAAAGGAGAATAAAACACCAGGAGTCAGGTCAATTACTGTATCGTATATCCATTTATTACAGAAGCTTCTGGAGACAGAGTGTCGCCGCACAATGTCCGAAGATCAACAGTCATAGAGCATTATTTATACTTCAAATACGCCCAAAATATAGAGGCGTTAAGTTAGCAAAGCAAGTGTGCCATTGGTCCAATTTATGTTCTATACCTTATATGTGTAAATGCAGCCCAAGCGTCATCTTTGCCCTTTATGTTTCATATCTTGAATTTCCCCAATATGTGTGTGCGTTATTAATATGTTTCCTGTTTCCTGTTTTGTCAAAGACAGGCTGTCTGCTCTCCTACTCTTCCTGTTCTCTACTTGCACCTTCAGTTTCAGCTCCTGATACAGACATTTAATATGTTGCCTGAATGCTTACAATAGTTTAACAACTTATTCAATCAATATATCCACAATTCCCCCTTTTGATCTCTCCCCAGAGAGATCACCCCTATTCGCCAAGCTCCAGTTCTCCCGGGTCATGCTGCTCCAGTAGAGGCATCATCCCTGGTGGTGATCCTGGAGCCTTCTCAATGGCTGTAGAGATCACTCTCATGGCGAGCCCTCTTATGCATGGGATACAACAACACCCACAAGTAACCATTATAGCACAAAATGTAGCAAGCGATAAAAGAACAGACATTATCAAACCTTTCCACTGGCCGAACATCGGGGTCATCCATTCCTCCAGCGGATTTTCTATCCCAGAATGCTCGTATGCGACCCCTTGACATAGTCCAATTCAATGCCCCCAAATTTCCTCAAACAGGTGTCCTCAGGTGGGGTCGCGAACCTCTTCGCTGGGGGAATGAAGACCTGATGCCAACATGGGATCACAACACACATCATTATTCCACCAGTGCCCATGTACCACTTCATTCTAATATCATCTCCCCAGAACTTTCTCTGTGACCCTGTCATCTTGGTACGAGTGGTAGGCGCCACTCGGTGTCCTATACCCCCTTTTGTTACAGTATTCTTCAGTTCCTTCCCCTAAGAGTATATTCCCCTGGCGCCGTCCTTTGTCTCCTTCTCTCGCTCGTAGTCCCGCAGTATCCTGGGGTCCGCTCCTGGCACCAGTCTGGCTGGTTCTGGTCCTCCTTCCGTCCACACTGGGGCAAGCTCCTCCTTCCCGGTTTGGATGAGGTCCGTCAGCGACCTCCCTGGCTCCTGCGCTGGTGTACACTGGCTCCAATGGTACCACGTCTCTCCTTTGTCCCTCAGGCGGACCGCATGGCTCGTTCTCTCCACCACCTGATGAGGACCCGTCCACCTGACCCACTCCGCCTGGGGCAGGTTCTGGTCCAGCGGGTGCAGGTTCCTCCGTTCTCTGACTCTGTTGGAGAATTCTGAAACGAGAGCTTGCAATTCATCAAAATACACTCTGTGATCTTTGGGCCACTTTTCCCCTTCCGGGACCGCAGGCCCCGCGGCTGTTCCTGGAAACTGTCTCCCCGTCAGCAGCTCGTATGGGATGAACCCAGTGGTCTGATTTAACAAGCATCGAATCGTCATGAGTGCAAGTGGCAGTGCATCTATCCAGTTCAATTTAGTCTGTGCACATATCTTAGCCAACTTGTTTTTTAAATTTTGGTTAATCCTTTCTACCTTTCCCTGGGACTGTGGATGGTATACAGTGCCAAAAGCATGTTTTAGGCCCAATAAGCTCTCTAAGTCCCATTGTCTGACCTAATTTTCTCTGGGAAGCCGTGTCTGGGAATGTACTGGTTCACTAAACACTTGATCACTATCTGACTGTCCTCCCTTCTTGCCGGCCAGGCTTCTGGCCACCCTGTGAAAATGTCCACACACACTAAAATGTAATGGCACCCCCATACTGTTTCCCCCATGTCCGTGTAGTCTATCACTATCTCTTGTCCAGGTCTCGTCATCATGGGGAACGCCCCCATCTCAGATTTAATCTTTGGTTTTGGATTGTGGTGAGTGCAGATGGTGCATGTCCTAGTGTAGTTACGTACCATGTCTACCATAAACGGGTCCCACCAATGGCACAAGTTCCTTAACATCTGTGCTGGCCCTACATGGCCCAACCCATGAGCTTCTGCAAATGTATCTCCTCGCATGGCTGGTGGGAGTATTACTCTACCGTCTGGCCCTCTCCAGAGCCCTCTCGTCTCTGTTGCTCCTCTCTGTCGCCAAATTGTTTTCTCTTGTGGGGACGCCCCCTTTTGATGTCTCACTAGCTCGTCTCTCTCAGGGCCTTCTCCCCACCCCACTTCCTCTTCTGCTCTTACCATCATCACTCGTGAAGTGTACCCTGCTGCCTGTTTTGCTGCTGTGTCTGCCGCTTGATTTCCCTGAGCTACTGCACTATTTGAGTTATCGTGTCCTTTGCATTTTATGATGGCTACCTTTTCGGGCAGGTCTAGGGCCTCGGCTAGTTCTCTCATCTCTGCCTCGTGTTTAATCGGTTTGTCCCCTGCTGTTCTAAACCCAGCTTTTAACCACTGTCCTAGCTCCACGTGCACTGCACTTACTGCATATGCAGAATCTGTGTAAATATTTACTCTCTTTCCCTTGGCCTGCCTGAGTGCCTCTATCACTGCTCTCACTTCTGCTCTCTGAGCTGACTGCAGCCCCTGGAGCCTCTCTGCTTTCACTGTGACTAAACCTTCTGGTGTTAGTTTCACTACCGCAAAGGCAGCCCTTAGCCCATGTTGTTCGTGTCTGAAACAGCACCCATCAGTGAAGAGGTCCTCTGCCCCTGGGAGGGGTTCTGCCTCCAGATCGGTTCGTGTCTTACTCTCCCTCACTACCTCTTGCGCGCACTCATGTGGTAGCCCCATACCCATCCGATCTGCCATATTTATCCCTTCATGTGTGAAAGTCAAATTTGGAGCCCCGAGAATTTTGTTTAGGGATTGTTGCCTGAGGGAAGTCATAGTGAACATCTGTGAATTTACATACACCACTACACTGTGTGTTGTAAGTATCTGGAGTTGATGTCCCATTACTATGTGTACTAGGTCTTGCCACCCCCACTGCATGCTGTGTTCAGGTGGGGTGCCTTTTTTCGGTTTTGTCAAATCCTACGCTTATGTACATGAGGATGTTCCTATCTCCCCCTTTTTTCTGAAACAGGACCCCATTCATGTCTTGTCCTGTTTCAGAAACATCTAGAAAAAAGGGTTTTGTGTAGGGAATTGCCAAATCAGCTGCGGTGGCTAGTTGTTGTTTCAGCAAAATGAAGGCCTGGTCGGCCGGGCAAGTCCAATTGAGAGTGGCTTTAAGTTTACGCATTCCCTGCTCTTTAACTTGCGTTCTAAGTGGCTCTGTGAGCCCTGAGTAGTTTGGGATGTAATTGCGGCTGTACCCCGTGAGCCCCAGGAATGATAGCATTTCCTGAACAGTAGTGGGTTTAGGATGGTGGAGGATGGTTGTGCGGTGTGCTGGGGAAAGCCCCGCTCCCTTCTGCGAGATTACTGTGCCCAGAAAGGAGACCTGTGTTCTTACCAGCTGTAGCTTTTCTTTTGACACCTTGAACCCTTTCTCAGCCAGTCTGGTGAGGACCATCATTGTAGCTTGAATGCAGGCGGCCACCATCGGGGCCGCCAGCAGCAGGTCGTCTACGTACTGGACCAAAGTTACCCCTGTCGGCAGGCAGCATCCCTGCAGCGCTTCTCTCAGTACCTGGTTGAATATGCCAGGGGAAAGCACGAAACCCTGTGGTAGTCTCGTGTATCGCCATTGTCGACCCCTATGTGTGAAAGAAAAAATATCACGAAGTTCCTCTGCTAGTGGGAGACAAAAAAAAGCATTAGCCAGGTCAATGCAGGTGAACCATTTTAGATCAGGGGTCAAATTAGTGAATGCTTCTAAATGTACCCCATCAGTCCTCTAACCGATATGTCTTACAGCTGAGTGAGTACCATACGTTTGGCGCCTGAGTGAGTGTCCAATCAGTGCATTCGACCGCCCTTTTAACAATGGGCCCCAGGTCTTTTGCTTGGTGTTTAGGATGCAGGGTCAGTGACACATGCGGGACGGACTCCTCCGCCATCATGTACCACTGATCCTGCTCCTCTGTCAACTGTACACCTGCCGCTACCCCTTCAGGGCCTACATATATGAATTTAGACCCGACCTACCACGTGTCCCCACACACTACATCCCCAAACCCCTCTCTATACACCTCATCGCCCTGTCGATCATAAAATAGGGTTACATGTGGGGGGTCTGGCGGAGGAAAGTACGGCTCGAGGAGGGAGATCCACGGCCTCCACTTGAAGTACTGGGACAAAATACCCTGTTTGTCCGGCTTTTCCGGTATCAATAGTCCCCAATATAGCTCCGCTATTTCACCCTTCACCGGTTGTACCAGGTACTGCCCTTTGCGTGTGGTTTCAGGTCCGCACACCGCCGACGTCCCGTCTGGTAACGTGACAGTTAGTCCATCTGGAGAAAACAAGATATTAGCCCCCAGTTTTATCAACAAGTCTCTCCCCAATAAGTTCACTGGTGTGTTTGCCGACACCACATACGGATGGCTGAGGGCCTGTTTACCCAGTATCGTTTTAAGAGGAAATGTCACTGGCAATGTCAATGAATGAAATTATGAGTACCGTGACGTCGCCCGGTATGGCGCAGCCGGGGCCCCACCCTGGAGCCAGGCCCGGGGTTGGGGCTCGTATGCGAGCGCCTGGTGGCCGGGCCTTCCCCCATGGGGCCCGGCCGGGCTCAGCCCGAACAGGCGACGTGGGGCCGCCCTCCCGTGGGCTCACCACCCACAGGAGGGACCATAAGGGGCCGGTGCGAAGAGGATCGGGCGGCAGTCGAAGGCAGGGGCCTAGACAACCCGATCTCTGGACATGGAAATTAGCTCTAGGGACGTGGAATGTCACCTCGCTGGCGGGGAAGGAGCCTGAGTTAGTGCGTGAGGTTGAGAGGTTCCAATTAGAGGTAGTCGGGATCACCTCTACGCACGGCTTGGGCTCTGGAACCACATTCCTTGAGAGAGGATGGACTCTTCACCACTCTGGAGTTGCCCATGGTGAGAGGCGGCGGGCTGGTGTGGGTTTGCTTATAGCTCCCCAGCTCTGCCGCCATGTGTTGGAGTTTACCCCGGTGAACGAGAGGGTCGTTTCCCTGCGCCTACGGGTCGGGGATAGGTCTCTCACTGTTGTTTGTGCCTACGGGCCGAACGGCAGTGCAGAGTACCCGACCTTCTTGGAGTCTCTGGGAGGGGTGCTGGAAAGTGCTCCGACTGGGGACTCTATTGTTCTACTGGGGGACTTCAACGCCCACGTGGGCACCGACAGTGACACCTGGAGGGGCGTGATTGGGAGGAATGGCCCCCCTGATCTGAACCTGAGTGGTGTTCAGTTATTGGACTTCTGTGCTAGTCACAGTTTGTCCATAACGAACACCATGTTCAAGCATAAGGGTGTCCATCAGTGCACGTGGCACCAGGACACCCTAGGCCGCAGGTCGATGATCGACTTTGTTGTCATCTCATCTGACCTGCGGTCGTATGTCTTGGACACTCGGGTGAAGAGAGGGGCGGAGCTGTCAACTGATCACCACCTGGTGGTGAGTTGGATCCGATGGCGGGGGAGGAAGCTGGACAGACTCGGCAGGCCCAAGCGTACTGTAAGGGTCTGCTGGGAACGTCTGGCCGAGTCTCCTGTCAGAGAGATCTTTAACTCCCACCTCCGGCAGAGCTTCGACTGGATCCCGAGGGAGGCTGGAGATATTGAGTCCGAGTGGACCATGTTCTCCACCGCCATTGTCGAAGCGGCCGCTCGGAGCTGTGGCCGTAAGGTCTCCGGTGCCTGTCGAGGCGGCAATCCCCGAACCCGGTGGTGGACACCGGAAGTAAGGGATGCCGTCAAGCTGAAGAAGGAGTCCTATCAGGCCTGGTTGGCTTGTGGGACTCCTGACGCAGCTGACGGGTACCGACAGGCCAAGCGGGCTGCAGCCCGGGTGGTTGTGGAGGCAAAAACTCGGGCCTGGGAGGAGTTCGGTGAGGCCATGGAGAAGGACTATCGGCTGGCCTCGAAGAGATTCTGGCAAACCATCCGGCGCCTCAGGAGAGGAAAACAGTGCCCTACCAACGCTGTTTACAGTAGAGGTGGGCAGCTGTTGACCTCAACTGAGGATGTCGTCGGGCGGTGGAAGGAGTACTTCGAGGATCTCCTCAATCCCGCTGTCACTTCTTCCATTGAGGAAGCAGAGGATGAGGGCTCAGAGGTGGACTCGTCCATCACCCGGGCTGAAGTCACTGAGGTGGTCAGGAAACTCCTCGGTGGCAAGGCACCGGGGGTGGATGAGATCCGCCCTGAGTACCTCAAGTCTCTGGATGTTGTGGGGCTGTCTTGGCTGACACGCCTGTGCAACATCGCATGGCGGTCGGGGACAGTGCCTCTGGGATGGCAGACCGGGGTGGTGGTCCCTCTTTTTAAGAAGGGGGACCGGAGGGTGTGTTCCAACTATAGGGGGATCACACTTCTCAGCCACCCCGGGAAAGTCTATGCCAGGGTTCTGGAGAGGAGAATACGGCCGATAGTAGAACCTCGGATTCAGGAGGAACAGTGTGGTTTTCGTCCGGGCCGTGGAACACTGGACCAGCTCTATACCCTCTACGGGGTGTTGGAGGGTTCATGGGAGTTTGCCCAACCAATCCACATGTGTTTTGTGGATTTGGAGAAGGCATTCGACTGTGTCCCTCGCGGCATCTTGTGGAGGGTGCTTGGGGAATATGGGGTCCTGGGTTCTTTGCTAAGGGCTGTCAGGTCCCTGTACAACCGAAGCAGGAGCTTGGTCCGCATTGCCGGCAGTAAGTCAGACTTGTTCCCAGTGCATGTTGGACTCCGGCAGGGCTGCCCTTTGTCACCGGTTCTGTTCGTAATTTTTATGGACAGAATTTCTAGGCGCAGCCAGGGGCCGGAGGGTGTCAGGTTTGGGGACCACACAATTTCGTCTCTGCTCTTTGCAGATGATGTTGTCGTGTTGGCCCCTTCTAACCAGGACCTTCAGCATGCGCTGGGACGGTTTGCAGCCGAGTGTGAAGCGGTGGGGATGAAAATCAGTACCTCCAAATCCGAGGCCATGGTCCTCAGTCGGAAAAGGGTGGCTTGCCCACTTCAGGTTGGTGGAGAGTGCCTGCCTCAAGTGGAGGAGTTTAAGTATCTAGGGGTCTTGTTCACGAGTGAGGGAAGGATGGAACGGGAGATTGACAGACGGATCGGTGCAGCTTCTGCAGTAATGCAGTCGATGTATCGGTCTGTCGTGGTGAAGAAAGAGCTGAGCCGCAAGGCGAAGCTCTCGATTTACCAGTCAATCTACTTTCCTACTCTCACCTATGGTCATGAGCTTTGGGTCATGACCGAAAGGACAAGATCCCGGATACAGGCGGCCGAAATGAGCTTTCTCCGCAGGGTGGACGGGCGATCCCTTAGAGATAGGGTGAGAAGCTCGGTCACCCGGGAGGAGCTCAGAGTAGAGCCGCTGCTCCTCCACATCGAGAGGGGTCAGCTGAGGTGGCTTGGGCATCTTTTTCGGATGCCTCCGGAACGCCTTCCTGGGAGGAGACCCCGGGGAAGACCTAGGACACGCTGGAGGGACTATGTCTCCCGGCTGGCCTGGGAACGCCTCGGTGTCCCCCCGGAAGAGCTAGAGGAAGTGTCTGGGGAGAGGGAAGTCCCTGCTTAGACCGCGAAGAAGATGGTATGGTATGTCACTGGCAAAGTCTGTCCCACCCCAAACCCCACAACCTCCACTGTCTTGGAGGATAGTAGTCCTGTGGCGGGAGGGACGGTGATGGTGGAAAAAGTGGCACCTGTGTCAAGCAGAAAGGGGTAGTCCTTCCCGTCGACATTCAGGGACAGCATAGGGTCTGCCTTTCCCCCGCTGTCCCCTCCCCTCCTTGTAGACCGTCATTCCTAGTCCCACCCTCCGTCATAAGAGAGTGGGTACTGGCCAGGTGCACTTGGTGGTGGGACGGCGTGTGGGTTGGGAACTGGAGCTGCCCCTTGGTTTGGGTATCCTCTGCCCCTTGCAGCGTTCTTTGGGCACTCTCTGGACCAGTGGTTCGGGTCACCACACGTAAAGCAGGCTCCGTATGGGACTTGGGCTCCTGGAGCCCCTCTGCCTCTACCCCGCCCTTCTCCCCCTACCATAACCTCCCCTCGGAGTCCCTGGTCGATAGGGCGCGGTGAAGGCCCCCCGGCCACCGTGAGGTTGGGGTGCCCATGTGGGAACAGGGTATAAGTCGGTGTGTCAGGTTCTCCCGAGCCTAGTGCAGCCATCTGTCTGTGTTTCTTTTTCCCTTCATTGAACCTCACTTTGGCTTCACCCAGCTGTAAGCGCAACAGTTTCTCTTTCAGTTCCTGTATCTGTTTGTCTTTCTCTGTCTCCTCGTCTTTAGCCCTCTGTAAATGATGCACTACATGCCTTTCCTATACATGTGATTCACTACCCGGCAAGTCAGGATTTGCCATCATTGCCTCTTTTATTTTCTCTGGAAGTCCCTCTAAGATCGCCCTTCTAAACCACTCCTGCTGCAGACCTCTCTTCCCCGGGTGGTGCCCTGTGTGTTTGGACCATGTTTTCTTTACATGCTTCTAGATAACTGTGTTAGTCTTTTTTTAAGGGTGTTGGTCTTTTTCCCAAGGTAACTTGGGCATCGGGGCCCCAGCCGGCAAGGGGAAGCGGTCCCTCAGGGCCGTGGCTATGCGCCCGACCACCTGACTGAAAGGGGTGTCGTCAGGGCTCCGCCTAGTGGCGGCCCCTTTTTCTATCTCAGTCAAAGCCTGGGCGGACATGGCTCAGGCGGCTACTGCCCTCCAGTCCCCCAGTGCCAACATTTGACCGGCTGTGAGTTTATCAAATTGTGCCAACCATAGTCCACCACCCTCTCCCATCGGGGGTAATTTATCTACCAGTGCCTGTACGTCTCCCAGCCCCAATGGTTTATACCGCGGTATGTTTTCTTTGTTCTGGTGGGGGCGAACGCGGCAGAGGGTCTACATCTACGTCTCCCTTACTCCAATCTCCACTACTGTCTGCGTC
This sequence comes from Esox lucius, assembly GCF_011004845.1. Taxonomy (NCBI): domain Eukaryota; kingdom Metazoa; phylum Chordata; class Actinopteri; order Esociformes; family Esocidae; genus Esox; species Esox lucius. The sequence continues at coordinate 24,705,770 of NC_047590.1, forward strand.
CGGGTCTTTGTCGGAGTCAGTCCATCTCCCTACTGCTTTCCCCGAGAGTAACACCCATCCTCTATGTGAATTTCCTTTTTTCTGGTTATTTTTTGTCTTTCTCACTGTCTCACTATCGTCCCGACCCCGATCCCGACCTTGTGTCCTCACCTAATATGCCTTTAGCCCTGCCTGACTAACGGTTTCACTTCCCCCTTCATTGTCTGTCTTGCCCTCTGACTTTGAGGTTCTACTCAACTTCCTCTTTTCTTGCTTTCCTGTGAATTGAGGTACGGGCTCGCTGTTCTGTGTGTCTAGGCTCAACGTTCCTCGTTGTATACGTAGCACTGGATACAGTGGTACATGCGGTGCACTAGGCGACACCGGGTCGTCTTCATATGCTGGGGGTTCTATTTCTCCTTCCTTCCTATCCTCCTTAAATTTCTCCTCCTTTTTCTACTTATTCAGATGCTCTACTCCCTGACACCACACTGCAAACTTACACCATTCTTTTCTGTGTTTTTCCCATTCTTTCTCCTCATCTTTATATCTCCTTTTCCTGACCAAATTTGCTGTTTCCTTCTTGTCCCTAACTCTATCTCGATTCTTAGCACAATCCTTCTCTTTATCCCACAAAATTACATGTAATGGTCTCCTTTCCTCCATCCTTAATCCTGCTTCACTCACCACTTGTCGCAATTTCTCTTCTATCTCTTCCTTTTCTTTCTGAATTGGGTCCATCCTGCCTACAACTGTCATTACATTTGCCACCTGTATCCCCAATTGTTTCCACTTTCCCGTACCTGGACCCCACCCATCATCATCTACTTCTCTCTCATACTCCCCGTCCATCTCCTTACTAGTGTTTATCTATATGTGAGATCCTATATCACCCGTTATGTTCGAGGTGTCCCTATCTCCTCGGGCCGTTCACCCGACTGATTGTCAAGTCCCTTACTTACAATCTCCACCGTCCCCGTCGGGAAGTGGTCTGGGGTAGTCAACCCGTGAACAAATACCAATTGCCTCGCCCTCCTGAATTTAAACCAGTACCCCACTACGTTTTCCACAGGTTCACAATTTAGTTAATAGCCAATATGCAGATATAGATATAACAGGCTCTGCTTACCTTTATCATGAGCCGGCTCAGGAACCTGTGAATCTCGTGTAGGTTGTCTGGACCGGGTCGAATTCCTTCTCCTTTTTCCAATCCCGGACCGAGCCCCCAAAATTGTTGAAGTCAAACACTTCCCCGAGTTGGTTTGTTGGAAAGGAGAATAAAACACCAGGAGTCAGGTCAATTATCGTATCATATTTCCATTTATTACAGAAGCTTCTGGAGACAGAGTGTCGCCGCACAATGTCCGAAGATCAACAGTCATACAGCATATATATATATACTTCAAATACGCCCAAAATATAGAGGCGTTAAGTTAGCAAAGCAAGTGTGCCATTGGTCCAATTTATGTTCTATACCTTATATGTGTAAATGCAGCCCAAGCATCATCTTTGCCCTTTATGTTTTATATCTTGCATTATTATTTCCCGTTTCCTGTTTTGTCAAAGACAGGCTGTCTGCTCTCCTACACTTCCTGTTCTCTACTTGCACCTTCAGTTTCAGCTCCTGATACAGACATTTAATATGTTGCCTGAATGCTTACAATAGTTTAACAACTTATTAAATCAATATATCCACACTAACAAGGCCAAACATTCAAGGGTATGTAAACTTTTGATCAGGGCTATTTGGGTGATTTCTGTTATCATTATGATTTAAAAGGAGCCAAACTACTATGGGATAATAAATTGCTTCATATGATCACTATCCTTCAAGAAAAGAATCATCAGTCATATTTTCAAAATCAATGGCAAAATGTTACAATTTCTGCCAGGGTATGCAAACATATGAGCACAACTGTAATAAAATAAAACTATTACAGCAAATCCAATATTATTCTGGACTCGATTGCGTTACTTATTTTATTCTCTGCTTATGTTCCAATAATCCTCGATCTGACTTTTTATCTGAACATAACCCAAAATGTAATGATGCTTCAGTCTGTTCTGTTATTTGTGTTTTATTCATGTTTTTAATTGCTTCAAAACATAGTTGAAAAATAAATAGCAATTACTCGAAAAGGGTACTGACATTGTTGTATATAAAAATTAAGATATCCGTACTGTAGCTTATCGCGCATAAACTAAATCTGCAGTAGTCTGATGTTTTGCTCCACAACCAACATTGTCAAAATGTTGCAGAAACCCCCAGCATGCAAATTCACATTTGCAATCGTGAACACCCGCATAGAAATAATATTTACTCTTGCGAACGTAACCTGCGATTATTAGGGCCACCAGTGATGGATTTTCAAAATGCAAATGAAATAAATAAACTCTGATTATAAACCTGCACTCTTAGCGTAAAGTAAATGACGTCAGCAGCCAATGATAACCAATGAACACAATTGTGTTGTGAAGCAAGCAGAATCACATGGCCTACCTGAATGGATGGAGTTGATGTGGCTGCGTCAAATGCAAACAAACATCCTTTGGCAGAGTGCTTCCCAACACACCTTTTCTCCTCAAATGTCATGGTAAATCACATATAATGTTTTATCTTGAAGGCAGCGCCATGTTACAGCTATTTAACAAAGAGTTGCCTAATCTATTAAACAATTCCTGTAAAAGTTATTCGGTACAACTCCTAGCTGTCCTAGCTGTGTTGTTCGGCGTCGCTAGGATCACAATACATTCGGGGCTTAGCCTACCCTCTCGCCCCACCGGGACAGAAAGTAGTACAGGGTTTTGAATGTACATGCAGAAAAGTTCGATGTTCATGCTAGCGGGCTACACGTCCACATTGTCATAATGTGCGATCGGGAATTATAGATGAATAGATCAGGAGCTATTTTTTTATTATTATTATTTTTGTTCCATTAAAGATCCAGGGCTATAGCACACTGCTCGGCACATTTGACAAACAAACCTTGAAACTTGAAAAATATATAACACCAGTTAGGCCTATTAGCTATCATTGTTCTGAGAAAAATGTGTCAAGTAGATAACTAAATAATAATAAATAATTTTATATAACATGGCTAATATTATCAAAGATATACTTTTTACCAGCCATCCAACCAACCAAAACCAGAATTTTTTTTACTAGCACTTCCTCTGTCACAAAACTGGTTATGTGCATATACCTTTGCGCACATGATGATCACACACACAACTGAGGTGCGCAATTCATATTTTGGTTCAAATAACTATGTTTTTATAACATTAAATTATAAACTCAAACATACAACGTCATAATTATTTCGCACACCTATTTTTTTTTCTTTTGAAGTACTCCAAAAGTAATCATATTTTTCAAAAGTATCTGTAATCCGATTACAATACTTTTGTTGGTAAGGTAATGGATAACAGCTACTGTTTTTTTGTAATCCATTAAATGTAACTCCACAACTCTGGTTACAACCGGCCACGAATACCCCTACATGTATTACGCTTACCAATGCTACGTTCTATTTACCAGAATGGTAGCCTATTAACTATGATACAACAGACCACAAATACCCCTTTATGTTTTACACTTACCTATGCAACATTCTATTTACCAGCATGGTAGCCTACTATGTTACAACAGACCATGAATATCCTTGTATCATGTTTATTAAATTTTTATACATCATGACAAGAATGCAAACTAAATAATAAGGGTGATCTCAACATAAGTGAAATCTACTTACATTTCATCCTCTATTTGGTCAACTCCATCTACAAAATCTTCTTCATCCGTCTTCTTCTTCCAAGTCATCCTGGCCAGAATCTCCTCCAGCATCTTCATCACTTTCGAAAATCTGTTCCAGGACTTGTTGGGCTGTAAACTTGTGGGCCACTTACAGGAACAAAAGTAATCTTCTTTGTTGTTCTCCAAAATACTTGCTGGAATGAAAGCTAATCAAAAACAATGTATTGATCCTCTCTTGACTGCTAGGTTGGGTACGTGAGCACACTTGGAATGGATGCTCTCTGCTTATCCCTGAGATTTGCCAGGTATGCTAATTTGAATTCCTATTGAATGCCAGGTTGTCAGATCACATAGTACACACACTGTTTGTGATTGGTCAACATCAAGATCAGACCTATAAACAGTGGATACAACTAGGCTCCATTACATGATGTACGTAATGGCACCCATTTTAGGTGAAACTTTGCGGTTGCCTTACACAGGCTGTGCTGCATGCAGGAAAATAAATCTTATACCAAGCGCTTCACTGGAATGTAAAGAAAATGTCAAATGAAGCAGAAAGTTAATAGCTATAACCATTTGGAATCGACAAATAGAAATATACACAATGTGATTTTTCTGCATATCGAGACCCAGACTGAACTAGCTATACAGAAACTTTGCTGTTTTTGTCAATGTTAAATAATGTTAACTAACTTGTGCCATTTTAGATCCTTGGCGCATCCCCATGTTGCCAATCATTATTCTTTGTGTAAGCACATGCATCGTTTGAGCATAGGTACGTTTTCGGAAAAACACAACGTAATTTTTGCGAGGTGAATAGACTACGAGAACGGCCGATAGGTCCTTGCACTGAAATTGGTTCATTTCAGTGCCAGTGCGTAGGACCAGACAGCGATCGTATTTTCCCCAAACTCCACTTGGTTTGGACCTATGCCCTGGCGTTGAAATCAACACGTTATCCCCATTAGATCCCCAGTGAGAGATACGCAAAGACGCAATGTTTTTGTAGCCTGTTCACTTTCCAAAAACCCTTCAAATTTTTTCAATAGTCTAATTGGCATACATTTCCCCTGGTCAAAGTAATAGATCAACTGATGATTCTATCTACATAGCCCTCCACACTGCTTTTAGCCACCTGCAACTTCCAAAGACCTCCATAACGATGCCCTTTGTTGACTACAGTTCGCCATTTAATACCATTGTCCCTGACATCCTAGTGGACAAACTGGCAGCCCTGGATTTCCCCCCTGCCACCTGCACCTGGATCAAAGATTTTCTTACAAATCACCCACAGACTGTAAAGATCGGCACCCACAGCTCCTCCACCTCCTGCTGGTATACTCTATTACCACATCATATGCTGGCTGCACAGTGGCCGTAAAGGAAAAGCTGCAGAGGGTGATAACGTCAGTGGATAAAATGATTGGCTGATTGGCTTGATATTTCCTATGTCATGGTTAAACACTTGGACCTATCTGATAATTTCTGTCTTTTTTGAATCACTTATTCAAGTAAATTCTGTTTCTGTGAAGAAAATGTACATTAATGAGAGTACCAATGCTCAGTTTATTGAGGTGTTAGCTATCTCTCCAACAATAAGTGCAGAGTCAGTTGATGTACTCCTGGATCATTTTAATGCCAAAATATTGAATGTCATGTATTTTGTTGCACCAGAAAAGAAAACTAAGAGCAAACAGAAAGCACCATGTAGAACCACCATGATGGTAAGTGCCCTGAAAAGAGAAAGTGGGGAAGCGGAACGTAAATGGAGGAAAATCTTGTTAGCCATCATGGTATTCACATCGTAGTAATGTGGTTCTGGATGGGGGACAACATAGTTCTCATTGTCCTTGAGGTTAAACTTGTAAGGAATGTAGCCTTTTTTGAATCTTTAAAACCCTTAGCATGTGGCAAAGCCGCCAGCTTCCTCGGTAGGAAGCAATGACTATCAATTAATCTCTGATTGAATGTGCTGTCTATAGAAATCATGAGCTTACTACCATTAGCAATAAGTGTCGGGCAAATACATTGTCAATACATGGTTAACTAATGAAGTTTGCAGATGACACTAGGGTCATCGGCCTCATCCGGGATGGTGACAAGTCTGCCTACAGACAGGAGGTTGAACAGTTAGTCCTCTGGTGTGGTCAGAACAACCTGGAGCTTAACCATCCATAGTCGACATCCGCGATACCGCGGACAGTGCTCATTTGCATAAATATCTAGAAAAATAGATTAGCCATAATCGTCCGATTCCAATGTTATATTATTTGTAGCCACTTTCCTGAAGCGTTCCGTGTATAATTGGGGTTGTCCGTGTATAATATGGGTTGTATAGTTGTATAGTTTGGGTTGCTATGAGAACTTTTCACCAGGCAACGACATTGCCAATGCATCTTAGAAAGGCTCATGTGTACACTAGAATAAATATTACAAGCGTGTACATCACTATATATGATGTTTTGAACCATAAAACATTGTTTGTATTATATATAAGATATAAAAATAAATATTTAGTCAAAATAGTATGGAGATGTTCTTGAGTTTTTGGGAAGAAGTTGGTAATTTTTCTGAGTTTATAAAATATATAAGTCCAAACGTAACTAGCGATCTAGTGCTGCCACCTGCTGGCCGTTTTGTGTCATTACACCTAAAGGAACTGTTATTTTGGTTTAAAATCTTTCATGTTAGTGTTTCATTTCTAGGTTGAAGAACCAAATGTTTTGGGGGTGCCTATATTTTTTACCTTCTATTATATAATTATTTCATTATTTTCAACCCAATTAGAGTGTAATTTGATAGTAAAGGCATGAAAGTATGAGGAAATACCATTGACACAAAATCTCATAATGCTTTAAAAAAAAAATCTTGATGCTGAATGGCAGAAATGTTTCCGAATTATTTATTTTTTTTGCCTTTCAAACAGATCTTTAAACAGAGTTTTAGAAATAGTGACCCAGAAGTCTGTTTTTATGTGTTTTTATTGTAGCCAGAGGGGTTGGTATTACCAGGATACATCATAATAGGTTAACCCACCTATTAGGATACATCCTACCAGGGGTTAACCCACTCAAAACTGTGAAGATAACTTTGGACTTCAGGAGAAGCCCCCCTGACTCTGCCCCCCATCATCATTCTCAACAGCCCTGTGTCTAGTGGAATCCTTCAGGTTTCGGGGATCCACTATCTCCCAGGATCTAAAGTGGGAGCCCAACACAGACCCCATCATTAAAAAGGTCCAGCAGAGGATGTACTTCCTGCGCTACCTTAGGAAGCTTAACTTGTCCATTAATCTATTGATCCACTTTTACACAGCCATCATCCAGTCTGTTCTCTGCACGTCCATCACTGTTTTGTTTGGATCTACCACGAAACTAGAAAGGAACAGCCAGAAATGCAGAAAAGATCATTGGTGCCAACCTGCCATCCATCCAAGACTTATACAAAACCAGAGTCAGTAAAAGGGCAGGAAACATCACTGCAGATCCATCACACCCTGGATACAACCTGTTCCAGCCCCTCCCCTCTGGTAGGCACTACAGAGCACTGTACGCCAAAACGAACAAACACAGGAACAGTTTCTACCTACAGGCCATCACTTTGATGAACAGTCAACTTTAGTCACTTAGTGCTAGGCACAATCCCTGTATAACAACCCAGTAACTCTGACCCTAACATCCAACTGTCTACTACTTATTATTTTTGTCATCCTGTAATTCATTGCTGTTCATACTGTATATATACTGTATATATCATATCCACCTACCTCATGTACATTACACCTGCACAAAAAGTTTTTATTTATTCATTCCAGAATCGTTTGCACTCTGCTGTATTGCACTATATATATATATATAGATCACATCCACCGTCATTATGTAAATAATTATACCTGTACAAAAATATTTATTTTCAGCACCCTTTATGCCCATTGCTCATTGCACTATTATCTCTTACGATGTTATTGTTTCGGTTTATTATGTGTATTTATGTGTACTGTATATTGCAGTCAGTGACTCTTGTTGAGTGTCCTTTGTTTAGGTATTTTATGAGTAAGCACATCAGGAGCCTGTATAAACCCATTCATATACATTGCAATTGGATGGTGTACATTTGCAGTGTACCGTATTGCCGGTGGCAGTGTACTACATTGTTGGTGGCAGAGTATAAAATTGCCGCTGGCACCCGCGGCCTATTTTTAAGATGAAAAAAGCGGGGGTTATGGCTCTTATGGGAGGCCACATTTTCCCCCAACATTTTGCGCGGCTCCCACCAATCAGTAATATTTGGGCAGTTGTTTTTCAAAGGGTTTGCTGGGGAGGTTAAAAAGTGTATGTGTATTTTTGTGTATGAATTAGTGTGAAATTATGCATTAGAAAAAAAAAAGGGAGAAAAAGAGTCGGTGCAGATATGATGCTATTCATGACAGTATTCACCAGTGATTTGGTTGACATTAATGACTGACCATGCCATTCCAAGCCTTCTCCATTTTTTCTTCCTATCATTCCGGTACAGGTTGATCTTAGTTTCATTTGTCCAAAGAATGCTGTTCCCGAACTGGGCTGGCTTTTTAAGATGTTTTTTTTAGCAAAGTCTAATCTGGCTTTTCTATTCTTGAGGCTTATGAATGGTTTGCACCTTGTGGTGAACTCTCTGTATTTGCTCTTGTGAAGTCTTTATGGTGGACTTGGATAATGATATGCCTACCTCCTGGAGAGTGTTCTTCACTTGAATGGATGTGGTTTTAGCGAAGTGGTTTTTCTCGACCATGTAAAGGATGACTAAGGCGGTGCGGGAGCATCAAGTGGCTCAGCGTCTACCCAGATTTAGCAAATTTACTTAATATTTCCCTAGCTTATTCACTCAGTACAGCCTAGCATACACTCAATATAGCCAACAAGAACTCATAGACATCGGAGCACAATGCACTGGAAGAGTTTTTGACAACTTTCACCCTCCCCTTCTAAGGACGCCCTAGGAGTCACTATTTTCACTGCCGAGTAGTGGTGCCTGGAGATGGCGTCGGAATCGTAAACAAAAGCATGGGAAGCGTAGTGGCACCCAGGCCAGGCTAATGCAAGCTCCCCATCGGCCTTCACTACCTAGCCTTTTCCTTGCTAACATACGGTCACTGGCAAACATAATGGACAAAATATGACTGAGAATCATCTCACAGAAATGGATAATGGATTGCAGCGTCATGATTTTCAAGGAAACGTGACTTAACAACAATATACCTCACAATGTAATTGAGCTGGATGGCCGTGATATCTTCAGAGCAGATAGGACCCGAAATGGAATGTGGTAAGACAAAGGGTGGTGGACTGTGGATTTATGTAAACAAAACATGGTGTACAAACACTAACTTAACCAGGAGTCATTGCTCAACCAATCTGGAATACCTGATGAGTAGATGCAGGCCTTTTTAATTGCCTCTGATGTTTACATCTATTGTTGTTATGGCAGTCTACATACCCCGCGGATGCTAATGCTAAGCTAGCATTGATAGAACTGCAGGCTGCCATTAGCAAACAGCAGACAGAACACCCAGATGGTGTTTTGGTGATTGCAGAGGACTTCAATCATTCAAATCTGAAAACTGCTTTTCGCAAATTCCACCAAAATGTATCGTGCCCCACCCTAGGAGACAATACACTGGACCATGTGTACACAAACATTCCATAGGCTTACAAAGCCATTCCCCTCCCTCACATGGGTCAATCTGACCATCTCTATTCCTACTACCCAAGTATTTACCCCTCATTTAACATGTGAAACCATCAGTGAGGACAGTCAAGGTGTGGCCAGAAGGGTCAGACTAACTTCTGGAGTCACTCAAGCCACCTTTGAGTCCCATGGACATTGAAACATATGCTTCCTCCATTCCGGATTACATCAACATCTGCACTAACAATGTCACCACCCATGAACTAAAGAAGACCTTCCCCAACCAGACGCTGTGGATGAACAGAGGTCCGACAGCTGCTAAAGGCACGCAACGCTGCTTTTACAGTATCCCACAAAAGTGAGTACACCCCTCATATTTTTGTAAATATTTGATTGGATTTTCAATGTAAAGTAGTGAGTGTACAGCTTGTATAACAGTGAACACTTTATGTCCCCTCAAAATAACACACAGCTATTAATGTCCAAACCGCTGGCAACAAAAGTGAGTCCACCAAGTGTAAATGTCCAAATTGGGCATTTTTGGACATTCAATATTTTGTGTGGCCACCATTCTTTTCCAGCACAGTCTTAACCGTCTTGGGCATGGAGTTCACCAAAGCTTCAGAGGTTGCCACTGGAGTCCTGTTCCACTCCTGGTGGATGTTAGAGACCTTGCACTCCTCCACCTTCCATTTGAGGATGCCCCACAGATGCTCAATAGGGTTAGGTCTGTAGACATGCTTGGCCAGTTTATCTTGGTCTCATCAGACCACAGGACATGGTTCCAGTAATCCACATCCTTAGTATGCTTGTCTTCAGCAAACTGTTTGCAGGCTTTCTGGTGCATCATCTTTAGAAGAGGCTTACTTCTGGGATGACAGCCATGCAGACCAATTTGATGCAGTGTGCGGCAATACTGCTGTATTGTCTTGGCCACTGTGCTGCAGCTCAGTTTCAGGGTCTTGGCAATCTTCTTATAGCCTAGGCCATCTTTATGTAGAGCAACAATTCTTTTTTTCAGATCCTCAGAGAGTTCTTTGCCATGACTTGCCATGTTGAATTTCCAATGACCAGTATGAGGGAGTGTGAGAGCGATAGCTCCCCATTCAAACCTGAGACCTTGTAACACTAAAGGGTCACATGACACCAGGGAGGGAAAATGGCTACTTGGGCCCAATTTGGAAATTTTCATTTAGGGGTGTACTCACTTTTGTTGCCAGCGGTTCAGCCATTAATGGCTGTGTGTTAAGTTATTTTGAAGGGACAGCAAATGTACACTGTTATACAAGCTGTATACTCACTACTTTACATTGTTGCAAATTCTCATTTCCTCAGGGTTGTCACATGAAAAGATATAATCAAATATTTGCAAAAATGTGAGGGGTGTACCCACTTTTTTGAGATACAGTAGATACGGCGATGCGGAGGCCGACAGCTCATCCAGGGTCAACCTGTAAAGGAGCATCAAGGTGGGTAAAAATGAGCACAAACTGTGTATTGAGGAGCACTTCAGCAACAACGCTAATCCTTGACATATGTGGCAGGGCATCAAAGCCATCACTGACTACCAGCCAAAGAACCCAACCCCCACAGCCAGCGATGTCTCCTTCACAGACTAGTTAAACAGGTTCTACGCACGCTTCGAAAGAGAAAACAAAGAGCCAACCATTAAAGCTGAACTCTCCCGAGACATCTCCTCCTCAGACTATCCACCCACAGAAGTGTCACCTGAGCTGAGCAGGGTGAATGCTCCCAAGGCTGCTAGTCCTGATGGCGTCCCAGGGCACGTGCTCAGAGCATGTGCGAGGCAGCTGGGTGAGGTCTTTACTGACATTTTAGGCATGTTGCTGACCCAGGCGGTTGTCCCAAAGTGTTTCAAGACCACAACCATTGTGCCAGTCTAGCCTGAATGACTTACCTACAGGGAAGAGGTCAAGTGCCTGGTGGCATGGTGCACTGACAAAAACCTGGCCCTCAGCGCTAAGAAAACCAAGGAACTCGCTGTGGATTACAGGAAGTCTAAATGTTGCAGCTACCGTTGGGATAGAAAAGAATCACCCCCCTTTAAAATAATCACATTTTGTTGCTTTGCAGCCTGAAATGAAGACAGACACAATTTTTGTTTTATTCAGCTGTATTTAAAGATAACACCAACATGTCATACATTTTATTTTATTTTTTTTAAACAATCACTGAGTTGGAAAAAGGATCACCCCCTATTTTGTTGAACCACCCTTTGCTTTAATTACAGCCTTTAGTCTGTTGGCATATGTCTCTACTTAACTTTGCACATCTAGACGTTGCAATATTTGACCACTCTTCTTGGCAGAACTGCTCAAGTTCAGTTAAATTTGATGGTGACCGTTTGTGGACTGGTCTGGAAGTCATTCCACAGATTTTCAATGGGGTTTAAGTCCAGGCTCTGACTAAGCCATGCAAGGACATTCACCTTTTTCTCCTTCAACCACTGTGTGGTCAGTTTTGCTGTGTGCTTTAGGTCATTGTCATGTTGGAAGGTAAATCTTCCCATTGACAACTTTCTGGCAGAGAACAGCAGATTTTCCCCAAGAATTTCACAGTATTTTGCCCCATCCATTTTTCCTTCTATCCTGACAAGTGCTCTAGTCCCTGCTGCAGAGAAACAACCCCATAACATGATATAACTACCTCCATGCTTTACTGTAGGAATGGTGTTATTTGGATGGTGAGCTGTTTTGGACATATTGTTTGGTGTTGAGGCCAAATAATTCAATTTTAGTCTTATCTGAGCCAGTTGAGGTGGTTCGGGCATCTGATAAGGATGCCCCCAGGATGTCTCCCTAGGGAGGAGTTCCAGGCACGTCCAGCTGGGAGGAGACCTCGGGGTAGGCCCAGGACTAGGTGGAGAGATTATATTTCGACATGCCTCAGGATCCCCCAGTCAGAGCTGACAAATGTGGCTCAGGAAAGGGATGTTTGGGTTCCCCTGCTGGAGCTGCTGCCCCCGTGACCCGATAGTGGATAAGCGGATGAAGATGAGATGAGTCCTGACCCAGGGAGGGTCTGTATTGTACCAAATACCTTCCACTTCTTAATAATAGACTTCACTGTGCTTTTAGGCATTGATAAAGCCTTAGATTTTTTTTTATCCATCTCCTGCCTGTCCACAACTTTATCCCTGAGATCTTTTGACAATGCCTTGCCACTCATAGTTCATTGTTTTCTTCAGTTTCACTACCAAGGACTGAAATGCTTCAGGAAAAGCTTGTTTCATGCTGTGCTAATCAAAATGACCACAGCTGATCACAGTTGTAAGTAAATTGGCTTTGTGTGCTATTGAGAAGGTGATTAACTACACCTGGTTGGGTTTACGAGTAATTTTTAGGAGGGGGGTGATTATGTTTCCAACTCAGTGATTCTGTTTTTTTATTTGTAATTTTGGTATTATATCTTTCACTTGGATGTTATAAGTTGTAAATACAGCTGAATAAAACAAAATATGTTTTTGTTCGTTTTCATTTCAGGCTGCAAAGCAACAAAATGTAATTATTTTAAAGGGGGGTGTTTATTTTCTATACCCACTGTACGCCCCAGTCCTCATTGAGGGTACTGAGGTTGAGCATGTGTCCAGCTTTAAATTAATGGGTATCCACATCTGAGGACCTCTCCTGGTCCCTCAACACCTCAGCTCTGGTCAAAAAGGCACAGGAGCTCCTCTACTTTTTGAGGAGGCCTAAGAAAGCCTGTCTGTCATCCAAGATCCTTGTAAAAGTTTACCGCTGCACAATGGAGAGCATTCTGACAAACTGTAGTTTAACAGCTGCTCCATAGCCGACCGGAAGGCCCTGCAGTGGTGAAAACCGCCCAGCACATCACCTATAGCAGAAACGGTGTCTGGGAAGGGCATGCGGGATCATCGGGGATCCTTCACACCCTTGCACATTAAATGTACATCTTTGCACATTTAGTATCACCATTGTACTTGCATTTTTACAGTTGTTACACACACGTCTACCTCTGGGACCTGAGTGTTGCTTTCTCTGCATCATGGTTGCTCATGCTACCCTACTACAGTACTCCTTCATTTGCCTTGTTTGCAAATCTTGTATGCCATTTAGAAATTGCCATTTGTGCAATTGTTATCCCACTTGTAACATACACTATACCTAATAAACTTTACGCTCTCCTTTATTTGCCTTAATTGCACATTTAGTTTTGTTATTTATACTTTATTTTCCTTCATTGCATATCTACACATTCCTCTTGTAATATACATATACTTCATAATTGTAAATACTTGTACATTTTCTGCCCTCTATTTGCACTTCGGGTTAGATGCTTACTGCATTTTGTTGTACTGTACTTGTACAGTCCAATGACAATAAAGTTGGATCTAATATAATCTAATTCTACAATCATCCACCACTGTTGTCTTTGGTGGGTGTCCAGTCCTTTTTATGTTGCAGAGCTCACCAGTGAGTTTTCCTTTCTCAGAATGTACCAAACTGTTGATTTTGTGACTCATAATGTTCCTGCTATCTCTATGATGGATTTTTTTTTTAATTGCAGCCTAAGGATGGTCTGTTTCACTTGCATCAAGAACTCTTTTGACCGCATGTTGTGGGTTCTCAGTAAGTTTCCAAATGTGAAAGCCACACTTGGAATCAACTCCAGACCTTTTACTGCTTAATTGATGAAGAAATAACGAAGGAATAGCCCACACCTGTCCATGAAACAGCTTTTGAGTCAATTGTCCAATTACTTTTGGTCCCTTGAAAAGGAGGGGCTACATATTAAAGAGCTGTATTTCCTAAACCCTTCTTCCAATTGGGATGTGAATACCCTCAAATGAACCTGTGAGAATACACTTCAAGCCTATATTCATTATGTAATTGTAACTTTAATATATTTTGGTATACAGCCAAAATAACAAAACTTGTTTCAGTGTCCAATTATTTTCAGACCTAACTGTTATTATGGAAAGTTCTTGAACTAATGTACATTTTAGAATTGTCAGTTTTTTATTGCCTGGTAAGTAACTCGTCTTTGTTTGTTTGTGACACACCTGTCTGGATGAAATCAGTGGATCATTGGGTCCTCTGACCATCTGTTAATCTGCCTAAACCAATGAGGGTATCTGTCTTTTCTTCTTCAGGAATGTGGCCGGCTGTCATTTACGAGGTCATTTACCTATCCCCTTGGGGGAGGTAGGGGCAATTTGCCCTTGCAAGAAATAAACTGTTAATTGTGCCAAGAGAATATTGTCCCTGTACTTACTTTTATTAAGAGTTCTAATCAATGGAATTCTCATCACACTGTATATGATGTTAAAGCTATATGATGCTAATGTTTTAATCTAACATTATATTTAACTGAGGTAAAATATGATATGATGATTAAAGATCATCATTGTCTAAACTGATAGGGGTATCAACATGTAATTTACCCAGCATTGATTTTATTACATCACCATCTGAAGTATTGGAGGAAGAGCCTGAATCTTGGGTCAATTCGATCAATTCCTCTTCATCAAGATAGGTTGGTGTGACTGAATTCATTTATTGATTTAATTATCAATGAATCTCCTTCAGAGAACCCCTAATAATAATACTAACAATTACAATAGGGTTCCTCCTACCGGAGGACCCCAAATAATAATAACCAAAGGTAACAAACAAATAGTGTTTCACTAGGGACCTGCTGAAACACTAATAATTATAATAATAATGAACGCCAAGAAACAAAGTAGGTCTACAGTGACTTTGCTTGTTGTAGTCCTAACGAACTGTTAGAAAAACAATAGTGTTTCACCAGTGAACTGCTGAAATGCCAAAAAATTTACTGGAATAAACACAACAGGGTTTCACCAGTGAATTGTTGAAATCATAATAATAATGAACCGGAAAACAAACACAATAGTGTTTCACCAGTGAATGGCTGAAACCCTAATAATTAAACCAGAACAAACACAATAGTGTTTCACCAGTGAACGGCTGAAACCCTAATAATGAATCGGAATAAACACAATAAGGATTCACCAGTGAACTGCTGAAACACTAATAATGAACCGGAAACAAACACAATAGGGTTTCACCAGTAAACTCCGGATACCTTAACACACACACACAACATATCTATATGGGCCTCCAAATACACTGGCACGGACACACCTTAATGGAAACAGAGTACATACTAATAAATTACGGGTTAGCAGCATGTAGTTGGGACACGAAGTAAGCACACACTACTTGCATTACCTTTAGGCTGCCAATGGCTACTATGTGCTGTGAGAACAGTTACTTCATTTCTTTTCAATTCCAACAGACCACCTTAAATACTGAGCTACAAATTCTGTCTTCTGAGGATGGGGCAACACTGCCACCTCAGGGATCTTGACCTGAATTGAACCCCCTCTCTTTAGGTGGACAGGAAGAATTACTCGGTGGATTAGTAAATAGCTCACCACCTAGAATCTTTGAATAAAAAATAAACCACTGTATCATATCGTGTGGAGAGAGACAGGATTTTAATGGAAAGAGATGGGATTTTAATGGACATCACCGTATTCCCATTTGTAAAACACATGTAAACTTGGGAATAAGTGTACTGTAAGTGTTATTGTGTTTAATAGATACATTCAGCATCTTTATCGGTATAGTACAAACCTATCCAAGAATAAAAGAAAGAAAGGGAAGAAAAAGGAAGAAAAATAAACAAAGAAAGAATGGATGGTTTAGTAAATAAAGCAACAACACCAGCATCAGGCCTCAAAAACCCAACCCAGTAGAGTGGTCAAGGGGAACAAGGGAATAACAGAAGACAAGAATAGAACATGCACTGGAAGAGAGAAAAGAAACAGGAATGTGGAGTTGGGGAGAGGAGAATAGAGGACCCTGTCCTGAAAAGGAAGAGTGGAATAAAGAGATGAAGGTGAGGAGCACACACAACTTACCGCCCAGGGACCATGAGGATGAAAGGCCTCAAGATCAAATCACCTTCATTTTCACCCGTTTTGGAACAAGAGAGAGAAAAAGGGGCCATCGGTGGGGCACAAACCACTTTATTAACTTAACCAATATTTTTGATTTTTTACTATATTTAGGATTAACAGTGTTTTAATGACTTGCACACTGTTACAACATCCTAAACAGCTAATAATTTATTATTCAAATTATGATTTGAATTTGATCTTTCTTGTGTTCCTCCTGCTTCATGTTCCTTCCACCAGAAATTCAAACCAATGTAAAACATAGACTTTTACATTCAGTTGATGGAAAAAGAAAGATGGAAAGAGACAAAGACAGAGAGCAAAGCCAGATTAGGGGGTACAATGAGGAGATATGAGAGGAAACATAAACTGAACACTAACCAGTTGAGGGAAGAGACAGACAATGGCCAACAGCACAGATTCTAGAACACCTAATATAAAGGCACCTGAGACCCATAGGCAGAAAGGGGAGAGGAAACATGCACACTTATCAAACAAAGGTGTGTATTTGAGTTTGGGCTGTGTGTGTATTCAGATTTCTCACAAAAGGAATACCTTGCAGCAAGTAAAAATATTACACATTTTGGGCAACATTTCCTAAATGTTTTTCATGGTATTGTTAAGGTTAAGCATTTGGATTCGGTTAAGGTTATTTTAAATATTAAGTTTAGGGGACATATTGAATGGTAATATGTTTTTGTGTCCTTTAAATCGATAGTTTGGAGCAGATTCCTATTTGGGTAGAACTCCTCTTACTTAGATTTCCACACGTTTTTAATCCATTATTCACCTCTGTCCCAGTCTGTAATTAGCATTATTAACATTGTCCCATTTCATTAATGCAAGCGGTGCGTCCCACTATACCAAAATACTCCAGAACACTCCAAACTAAAACTGCTGGTGTTGTTTACCTCAAATAACCTTCAAATGCTGTATTCCTTTAAATAAAGTTTTAATTTTCACAATATAAATCTAATTTCAAATAAACTGGTACTTCCTTTGTTTATTTGTCAGTCTTGTTCACAATTGCATGAATCTTCATGTTCTTTCAAGAAAAGGAACTGTATATGTCACAGTAAACAAAAGTTTGTACTCGCTAGCTAGAAAGCAAGTTACATATTTTGTCGCTGATATTCACCTTGGAGAGTCAAACCTTGCTTTTGAGAGAAAATGACCAAGAAGAGACCTGGAACAAGTGGGAACTTTTCAATCAATAGCTCCCACTCGTTACAAGAGAGGCCTGCAATGAGTGTGAACTATTGATGCCAATGTTGCAGAACATGAAGCTGAACTCAAAAAATGTGTGGTTGATCATGGTTGAACATGATTTTGCCCCCCTCATAACTCCAGGGTTGCTGGAGATTTTTTTACATTCCAAAAATAAACTGGGAATGACATTCTAGGCCCAAGGGCCCAGCTCTCAAAAGAGTAAGTAGATACCTAACATTAGCAAACACACAGTGTGTTAGGCAAGTTACGTTTATTTGTATTGCACATTTCATACACAGGGGCATATCAATGTGCTTTATCTTATTATGCAAAAAAAGGGGGAAAAAACTATCATGGATACTAAAACCAAAATTTTGCATAAAAGTGTATGTCCAATTTAGTAAGACAAACATCTAGTTATTACCTAGCCTAACCCTAGCTAACACCTAGCTAACCCATTTCAAATTAATTTGCTGAGTAACCTAAAGTATGTCTCATGTCGACTGTAGGTTTTTTATATTGTCAAGTCCATATCCAATGTCTTGTGATGAGACAGGATAGTTCATTAAAAAGCATTTTGATTTTATTGCAGCACTCAGTCTTTTTGGGTAGGAGTCTATTAGCATGGCACATCTTGACGTGGCAATATTTGCCCACTCTTCTTTGCAAAAGCGCTCCAAATCTGTCAGATTGCGAGGACATCTCCTGTGCATAGCCCTCTTCAGATAACCCCACAGATGTTCCATTTGATTCAGGTCTGGGATCTGGCTGGGCCATTCCAAAATGTTACTCTTCTTCTGGTGAAGCCATGCTTTTGTGGATTTGGATGTGTGCTTTGGGTCGTTGTTGTGCTGAAAGGTGAACTTCCTCTTCATCTTTAGCTTTCTAATGGACGCCAGAAGGTTTTGTGCCAAAATTGCCTGGTATTTGGAACTGTTCATAATTCCCTCCACCCTGACTAAGGCCCTGGTTCCAGCTAAAGAAAAACAGCTCCAAAGCATGATGCTGCCAGCACCATGCTTCACTGTGGGTATGGTGTTCTTTGGGTGATGTGCAGTGTTGTTTTTGCGCTAAACATACCTTTTGGAATTATGGCCAAAAAGTTCAACCTTGTTTTCATCCGAACATAACACATTTTTCAACATGCTTTTGGGGGACTTCATGTTTGTTTTTGCAAACTTCATCCGGGCTTGAATGTTTTTCTTTGTAAGAAAAGGCTTCTGTCTTGCCACCCTACCCCATAGCCCATTCATATGAAGAATACAGGAGATTGATGTCACGTGTAGCACACAGCCAGTACTTGCCAGAAATTCCTGCAGTTACTTAAATGTTGCTGTATGCCTCTTGGAAGACTCCCTGACCAGTTTTCTTCTCGTCTTTTCATCAATTTTGGAGGGACGTCCAGTTCTTGGTAATGTCTCTGTTGTGCCATATTTTCTCCACTTGATGATGACTGTCTTCACTGTGTTCCATGGTATATCAAATGCTTTGGAAATTATTTTGTACCCTTCTCCTCACTGATATCTTTCAACAATGAGATCCCTCAAATGCATCGGAAGCTCTCTGCAGACCATGGCTTTTGCTCTGAGATGCAACTAAGAAAATGTCAGGAAAATCCTACTAGAACAGCTGAACTTTATTTGTGATAAGTGTCGATCAGAACTTTTAAAGGAGTAAGGACAGAGACAAAATTATCTTGGCACAAATAATAGTTTATTTGCAAATAGAGAGACGCGTCAAACGCTTACAGAATAATCATCTGAGGAGTCTCTGTAGATACATGAACAGTACGTATTTATTACAGTTAAAAGGGTTCTGGTAAGAGGCTGCACAGCTGTTGTTGTGGAAATTTCTTAATACAGTGTATTTTTTACTGATTAAAGGACTAAGTCCCTCTGTTTAGATAGATAGATGAATGTGAGGGTTCTGGCATTTGCTTAGGGGGCATCATTGACTGGTGTCAGCTGATGAAAGGGTTACTCTTTATCTCCTTATCTGTTTGAACTCACCAGGGCATCTATTGTCTGTCCAGATACTGTAAGAACTCTTTAAGTTGAAGAAGGTATTTATGGCGGGAAGGAGAGCTGTCCTTGGTGTGAACCTTTGGGTAAACGCTACAGTAAACATTCTGGCAGGAGGGATAAGGTGGGGGAAGATAGCATTTGACGTGTGTTATAGAACAAAGGGAATGTGTCCTGATTGATCTGGAATGTCCAGGATTTGTCACACCCCTCTCCTGTCTTTAAATACTGTCGATTGCCTGATTTCATTTAGAAACTATCCACCGTTACTTTGTAACCTGTATACTTTCTCCTTGCAAGTTTCATTAAAACCGTTTATTGCGCAATTGATTTCTCCTGTCTTACCTACCATTTTCGTACAACTATTTGGATTTTAGAAATTGCCATCACAATTTGGGGGCACGTCCGGGGTCCTAATCCTGATCGGTTCGAGTCTTTTTCCACAGCAGGTTTACCGTGCACGGCCTGAGAACAATCTCTGGACTCTATTATCCTCCTAATAGGCTATCCTGTGAGGAGTTGAGAGAGAGTACCTGACTGGAGCTGAGACTCGTGCCGGATCAGTACAGGTTTCCTGCGGATATTGTATTTGGAGGTAAGAACGCAATTCGGTTTAAAAACTTAAAGTTGGACTTTATAGTTTAAAATCTGCAGTAAAAGGTTGGACCTTTTATAATATCTCATTTGTGGGCTGACGAGCTTGACTTCGCTTTCTGGTCGGTTGAGATAAACTAGATTTACTGGGTAAATCGGGAACATGGGAAAGTGCGGCAGTAAACCATTGAACGTCCCTCATAGTTACGTTGGCCCGGCTGAGGTAATGAAGGATAAGTATGGTGTTTGGACATGTGAACAATTGTACCTCTGGGAGTTTTTGGGTTTTCCA
This sequence comes from Esox lucius, assembly GCF_011004845.1. Classification (NCBI taxonomy): domain Eukaryota; kingdom Metazoa; phylum Chordata; class Actinopteri; order Esociformes; family Esocidae; genus Esox; species Esox lucius. The sequence continues at coordinate 24,726,256 of NC_047590.1, forward strand.
AAGAATGGCAGCTTTAGCCAAAGACAGTTGCATGGGTTGAAAGAGAAGTTGGAGGAATACGAGCAGGGGAAAATTAAGAAAATACAGAAGGGGAGACGGAAAGTAGATTGGAAAGCTTATGGTATGTGGAAAGAAGAGACTGATAAAAGATTTAGGCAGAGTAGTGTAGGGACTATTGATCAATGTGTTCTGGCTCCTCTTACTAAGGTTGATGTGGATCTGGATTGCCCTCCGTCTGGCCGCCCTCCTTCATATTCTGCTGCCTCACCACGAAGGTCCACAGCAGATCCTGAACCACAAGAAGAAAAGTCGCCGGAAATGTCGCGAGATAGTCCCACTCCTGTTCGGGAGACTTATCCTGCACTCGCGGCCGACTTTTGTGCGACATCCCCAATTGCCTGGAGAACCAGGAGCGTCACGTCGTCTGGGAAGCCTGAAGGCCATTTCCCGATGGTAGAAGTTGCTAATCCATCCGTGGGAGGTGACGTACAGGGGCCCCCTACTATTTTCGTCTACCGGCCATGGTCGCCTGCCGACCTTAAAGACGTGGCCGCCTCATTACCCAACCCGGAATTGGAAGGAGGAGAAGAATTCAATCGTGTTTTTCTCCAGATGATTGAACAATATAGACCAAATATAGTTGAAATCGAAATGGTCATGATGAAAGCCTTACAGCTCAGATGGGGAAGGGTGAAAGGAGACTGGCCCGTGCAGAATGGCCCGTATAATTGGGGTGCTGGTTCTCAATACAGGATAACCATCATGGCGCTGTGTGGACGGATAGGTGCCTTTTTCCCGAGACGGATGAACTGGGAGAAAATTTCTGTCTGCAAACAGAAGCTGGGGGAAAGAGTCACAGACTATCGTAATAGACTTGAGAAAGAATTTGAAATTCACAGCGGGATGGGCAAAAAACCAGACGGGGCTAATGATTCTCCCTGGGAACAACAGTGTAAGATAAGACTGGTGGCTGGGTTGCTCCCAGATTTGCGGAAACATGTCAAAGAGCACTGCGTGGCCTTGGACGAGGGCCGCATGGAAATCGTTTGGCCGTATATCAAGCACGCCGAAAGAGTCTACGAGGACCAAGAAGATAAGAAAAAAGAAGACAGGGAGAAACGCGAAGCGAAACTACAGATGGCCCAAATAGGTTTCTACAAAGGCTATGACCAGAGAGGCCGAGGACGTGGTAGAGCTAGAGGTCGGGCACCGCTTCGAGGCGGAGGACGAGGTTATGTTAACCGCTCAAATTCGGACAATGCCTGCCTCCGTTGTGGTTCCCTTGAACACTGGGTTCGCGATTGTCCTGAAAAGGACCCAAGAGAGGATGGACGAATGAATAGGGACAATTTTAATTCCGGTGGATTTACGGTGAACAACCCAAGAGCGCATAGGACTGGAAATTACCAGGGTGAGGGGTATTGACGGTCGGGCGGGGCGGTCCAGAGCACATCAGCCGGTAAGATCGACCCATTACATGACCCCGCACATATTGACGTTATGCAGACACTTAATGTACAAGCCTTTAGAGAGAAAGTAGAGTATCAGGTTAAACCCACGATGTTTCTTACAATTAATGGTAAACAGATAGAATTTTTGGTTGACTCCGGAGCGGGATATTCTGTCCTTAGAGCCCAGGAATGGGACCCGCTTCCAAAATTAAGTGGTAGAACTATAATTACAGTAGGGGCTAGTGGGGGACAGACCACTGAGCGGTTTACAACCCCTCTGTCGGTTGTAGACGACGAGGGTAAGCATTATCCAAAACATTCATTTCTGTTTTCCAATTGTTGTCCGGTTAATTTGTTAGCTAGGGATTTGATGACACAGTTAGGGATCACACTAGAATGTTCAGACAAAGGCATGCGAATTAAACATACTGTTTTGCAAGCGGTTCAAAGTAGTGTTCAGTCTGTTGATTATTGTTATTCATGGGATTTAGAAAGAACAGGGCATAGAGCGGTTTCACATGAGTTGGTAAATAAGGCGATGAATAGAGTAGACACTGGTTTGGCTTTGTTTATGGATGTGAGTGACTTGCGTTGCTCGGCGAAGGTTTCAGAAAGTCAGGATGTTGGTTTTGAGAAGGTGTGGTTTGATAATGGTAAAAGTGATTTTTTGGCAGGTGAATATGTATACTGGTCTTTGGGGGGGTTTTGTGCCTGGTCTGTGCGGAATGCGAGAGAGGTGTCTCGGTTTTTTGATATGGAGGGTTCAGACCCCCATGTTCCCCTTGCTAAACCTGTGTTTGGCACATGGGATAGCCTGGGTCCTTGGGTGAAGGGGTGCAATACAGTAGTGGACTGGGTCCCTTGTCACATGGTTGGAGTGGAATTTTCCGCGGCAGCCCAGGCCTATAGAGAGAGGTTTGGGTGCACCGTTTTGGGTAAACGGGAAGTACATCTTATGCCGCATGAGGACTGGGTCCGCCAGGTCTGTGCAGTCCAGGTGGCTGCTACAGATCCTAGGTTAGTGGAAGTTCCACCCTCCTTGTGGGCACAGCATAAATATGATGTTGGGTTAATTAACAATGCACAACCTCTTGTAGTTACACCTAGAGGACCCCATAGACCATGCCAGGCTCAATATCCACTGAAAGCGGAGGCTATTGAAGGGATAGCTCCCGTGTTTAAAGCATTGTTAGAAAAAGGCATAATTGTTTCATGTCCAAGCAGCCCCTGTCGCACTCCTATTTTTCCAGTTAAGAAAGCCAAGGTTGCTGGACAACCTGTGGCGTGGCGATTTGTACAAGATCTTAAAAAAGTTAATGAAGCGGTTTATGCGCGCGCACCGATTGTACCTGATCCATATACGATTATGACTCAGGTTCCGAGCAATAGTAATTTTTTCTCAGTGGTCGACCTAGCTAACGCTTTTTTTAGCATTCCTGTGCACAAGGAATCGCAATTTCGGTTCGCATTTGAATTTTCAGGCCAATTATACACGTGGACGAGATTACCTCAAGGTTATTGTGAATCTCCTGCCGTGTTTGCGGCAGCGCTAAAAGATAACTTGGAGGGGTTCCAATTTAAACATGGTAGTACCCTTATCCAATACGTTGATGATCTTCTTGTCTGTTCCCCAGATAAAGATACGTGTGAAAAAGACACTGTGCTGTTGTTACAGTACTTGGCCTTGCAAGGTCATAAAGCCAGTTTGAATAAATTGCAGTTTGTCCAGAAGGAGGTTATTTTTCTGGGCCATAAACTTACACCGGAGGGTAAATGTCTCAGCACAGATAGAATAGAAGCAATTGTTGGTATCCCAAAACCTCTTACTAAAACTCAACTCCTGTCCTTTCTGGGCATGACAGGTTTCTGTAGGCAATGGTTTCCTGAATATGCCCGTTTGGTACAGCCCTTGCAGGATATGGCCTATGGCCAGAAGCTTGCTTCACATGATAGGGTTGTGTGGACTCCTGAGGGGGATGCTTCCTTTACTTCTCTGAAACAGGCCCTAACTACCTCTCCTACTTTAGGGCTCCCCGATCCTAAAAAGAAGTTTATCCAAGCAGTGTGTGAAAAGGACGGTTATATGTCCTCTGTCTTAATGCAGAAACATGGGGATAAGCTGAGGCCAATTGCATACTTTTCTTCTAAATTGGATGCTGTAGCACAAGGCCTTCCCTATTGTCTGAAGGCTGTGGCAGCGGCGGCTGATGCTGTTCTGCATTCACGACCTCTGGTGTGTTATCAGCCGCTTGAGCTACGGGTTCCTCATTCTGTTGCCTCTATTTTGTTGGAACATAAGACTAGTCATCTGTCTGGGGCTAGGTTTCTACATTACCATAACATTTTGCTGTCATTGCCCCATCTCACTGTTGTAAGGAGTCCTGTTTTAAATCCAGCCTCTTTCCTCCCTACGGAGGTGGATGGCGAGCCGCATGACTGCCTTGCTGCTATTAACCAACAGTGTACCCCTCGTGATGACTTGTCTGATGTACCTCTGCCGAATTGTGATCTTGTTTTTTATGTTGATGGGTCTGCCAGTAAATCTCCTATTTCCACTGTTAATCATGTTGGTTATGCCATTGTCACGGATCATGATGTGATTGAGGGTCACAGACTGCCACATCACCTCTCCGCTCAAGCAGCGGAGCTGTTTGCTCTCACTCGAGCTTGCATTCTGGCTGAGAGTCTAAGTGTTACCATTTACACGGACAGTAGATATGCCTTTGGTGTTGTACATGATTTCGGTACGTTGTGGAAAATGCGGGGGTTTATTACGTCTACTGGTACTCAGATCCAACATGGGCAACTTATTCGTAACCTGTTAGAAGCTGTCCTGTTACCTAGGGAAGTGGCGATATGTAAATGTGAGGCCCATACTACTGGCAGAGATGTTGTTTCCCTTGGGAATCGCAGAGCAGATGCGGCTGCCAAAGCTGCTGCCCAGGCCCCTCCTCATTCTGCTCTGCAGATGACCCATCTGACCCCCACGGTTTCCCTCTCTGATCTTGTTGAAGCGCAATCTCAGGCTTCACCTAAAGAGAGAACCGCCTGGAGAAAGGCGGGGGCGTCTTATGTAAATACGGTTTGGATTGGTCCTGACGGTAACCCCTGTTTGCCTAAATGTCTTTTCCACTTCTATGCGGTGCTCTCACATGGCAGAGATCACGCTTCAAAAGGGGGGATGGTGAATATTGTAAATAAGTATTGGTACACACAGGGCTTTACGAATTATGCTCAACATTTTTGTTCAAAATGCCTAGTATGTTTGAGGTTTAATATAGGGCGGGGACAAGCAGTTCCCCAGTCCAGCCATCCTCCCCCTGATGGCCCATTTGACCATGTGATGATGGATTTCATTGAGTTAAACCCCTGCGAGGGTAAGAAATACTGTGTTGTGTTTGTTGATATGTTTTCCAAATGGGTTGAGGCTTTCCCGGCTGGGAAGGCCGACGCGACAACAGTTGCTAAGGCACTATTGACTGAAATAATACCCAGATGGGGCATTCCTAAGAAACTTTCAAGTGACAATGGATCACACTTTGTGAACGGAGCCATTCAGAAGATGTCTGAGTATCTAGGAGTTGATCTGAAGACTCACTGTGCCTACCACCCGCAGAGTGGGGGGGCAGTGGAGAGAGAAAATGGGACTATTAAAATGAAACTCTCAAAGTTGGGTGAGGAGACGGGGTTGAACTGGGTTAAAGCACTCCCCCTTGTGCTTACATACATGAGAGGAAGGCCCAGGGTGAAAACAGGCCTCTCCCCTCATGAGGTCATCACTGGAAGACCAATGAACACAGGTCTAGGCGCCCCTACTCACACAGACCTCACCTCAGAACATGTGAATGATACAATGTTAACATACTGCACTAATCTGTCAAAGGTTCTAAACAACATCCACAGGAGTGTGAAAGCTGCTCTACCAACTCCCATTGACGGCCCGCTGCACGACATCGAGCCTGGGGATTGGGTAGTCATCAAGGACTGCAAGAGAAAGTGTTGGAGCAAGCCACGCTGGTTGGGTCCATACCAGGTTCAACTGGTCACCCAGTCTGCGGTCAAAGTTGCTGAACGAGGTACCTGGATCCACTCCACACACTGTAAGAAGGCTCCAGCATTAGAAGATACGGCGAAAGAATTGGTAAACTGAAGTTACCTAAGGGCGGCGTGAGTTGTGGTGCTAGTAACCAACAACTCCAACACATCCTGCAACCATGGAGCCAGAGAGACAAGGACCATGGAACCCCTTCAGGAGATTCGGAGGAATGAGATGCACCATCGGGTGCTTGCTGATTTTGAGTATTATCATCGTCATACCGATAGTGTGGATTCCCAAACCACATTGTGATGTTCATGGACAGATTGTAAATATGACACCTAATGAAACAAGGAAAGAGACATTTGTACACCATGAGAAGAGGCCCGAACCCCAGATACAGACAGGGTCTGATTTTGAACAGACTTTGTTGATCTCTTGTGACATGATGAACTGCCCCCCGGATGGGGATTGCTATGTACTGACAAGCCCAGTGTTGAAGGATAATAAGTGGTATTGGACTCACCTGAATACAGGGCGGAACACTATGTTCCCCTCATACTATTTTCCCAACGATGTGAATAGGTGGAGATGTTATGTTGATGATTATTGTGCTGTTAACATTTCCAAACCTCTAGGAGTAATCCAGGATTACTGGTGTTTCAGTGCCATCGAGGGTACCACCCCTTGCAGATCACCTGACTTCCCTAAAGGTAGACCCGCTATGATATGTCCCTTAACAGTTGCACGTACTATTGTAGTTCCTACTCCTGCACCACGTTGTTCTGAACCAGGTAGAGTAAGGAGAGCACTGTTAGAGCCAGACAACATAGCCCTTAGGATAATGGTTGACTATGCAAAACACAAGAACATGACCAATTGTTGGATTTGCCAACACATACCAACATCTTCACGTTCTCCTATGTTAACCCCTATCCCATTTTCAGTAGCAGACTGGCAGAAATATGGTTGGGCGGATGTGGCGGCCCAAATGATACCATCAGATAAGGACTGTTATATCCCATCTGCCATTCCTGACCAGCCGAGTGGGGCTAATTTAGATTTGGTCTATATGGTGATAGCAGAATTTAACAATCACCGTCGTCCTATGGGGGTAAACATTTCCAAATTATTTAAGTTAACCTACACTGAGCGAATAGGGAAAGGTGGCTTAATTGTAAGGATACAAATGACCCTGGTGCAGACAGACTGTCGCACTAAGGAGGATAGAATCAGAACAGGTAGGACCTGTACTCCCTTACCCTCAGGTTTCTCTGTTCGTATTGATGCAGTGGTTAACTCTATCCCATGGGAAACATACGTGAACAGAGATTCGATGACCATCAATTTGTATGACTGTTCTACTCCCTTGATATCCGAGAAGCTCAGGTTTCGTGATTGTGCCCAGACTTGGCCATCAATACCTGTTTATGAATTGCATAATGTCTCGCTCTGTATTACAGATGCTCCAGGAGCCACACAGAGTTTAGGACAAAGTGATTGTCCCACCACGACTCAAGCCAACTTCACGGCTCTAGGAGCTTTGCCGGAGCAGGTCTATATAGTCTGTGGTGGGAATGCATACAGTTGCATTCCTAGGGACACAGGTGGAGTATGTTACATGGCGTACTTGGTCCCTTTGATTAGGCGGGCTGATCATGGGGAAATGGGAGCTTTACATCTATCCCAAGCTCGCCGTAAGCGAACACTTACTAGAACTCAACGTATATTCAGTGTACTGATCCCAGGATATGGCACATACACCTCACAGGCAGAGATAATGGCCCTGTCCAAAGTGTTGGAGAAACACATGAATTTGACCAGTGATACCATTGCAGCAATAGGCATGGAGTTAAGTGAAACCCGCTCAGTTGCTTTGCAGAATAGGATGGCATTAGATTTGATTTTGGCTTCTCAGGGCGGTGTCTGTAAGGTGGTGGGATCCGAGTGTTGTACATACATTTCAGATGCATCACAAAAGGTAAACGATTTGGTACAAGAGACTAAGGAAGGTGTAGAAATACTTCATACAGTTCATGGATGGGACCCATTCTCAGGGTTGACTTCTATGATTGGTCCCTGGGGGATGACAATATACAAGTTATTGACTACTGCCTTAGCCGCTATTGCCCTATTGGCTGTTTGTGGTATATTCTTGTCTTGTTTAATCAAACTATGTGTTTCTAAATTTGCCACACAGGTATTGGTCCAGGAACGTGTAAATGGGGAGTTAGACATTTCGGAGGTGTTTCCGTTCCCAAACTACTGGGATGATGATATCATAAAAAATCATGTTGTGTAAGATTGTGTTTGAAGATTAATGAGTTGATGATTTATGTCTTAGGAATAAAATTGGTTAAAAGTTGCATGTGACAACTACATGATCTTTCATGATATAGGGCGGATTGTTGTGGAAATTTCTTAATACAGTGTATTTTTTACTGATTAAAGGACTAAGTCCCTCTGTTTAGATAGATAGATGAATGTGAGGGTTCTGGCATTTGTTTAGGGGGCATCATTGACTGGTGTCAGCTGATGAAAGGGTTACTCTTTATCTCCTTATCTGTTTGAACTCACCAGGGCATCTATTGTCTGTCCAGATACTGTAAGAACTCTTTAAGTTGAAGAAGGTATTTATGGCGGGAAGGAGAGCTGTCCTTGGTGTGAACCTTTGGGTAAACGCTACAGTAAACATTCTGGCAGGAGGGATAAGGTGGGGGAAGATAGCATTTGACGTGTGTTATAGAACAAAGGGAATGTGTCCTGATTGATCTGGAATGTCCAGGATTTGTCACACCCCTCTCCTGTCTTTAAATACTGTCGATTGCCTGTTTTCATTTAGAAACTATCCACCGTTACTTTGTAACCTGTATACTTTCTCCTTGCAAGTTTCATTAAAACCGTTTATTGCGCAATTGATTTCTCCTGTCTTACCTACCATTTTCGTACAACTATTTGGATTTTAGAAATTGCCATCACACTGTCCTATGTCAATAAAACACATTCCCTTTGTTCTGTCAATACCTAGGCTTCACACAAAGGGTAAGTTACATGGGTAACTTCTTGAACTCTAAAGAGCTTCCGGACAGACAATAGATGCCCTGATGAGTTATACAGATGCGCAGATTAATAAGTAACCTTATAATCTGCCGATAACAGTCAATGATGCCCCCTAGGGCAAATATGATGCACTCTCTCCAACATTCCTAAGGAACAAAGGACAGATACCCTTATTGGTCTAGGCAGAGGAACAGATGGCCAGAGTACCTAGTGATGCTCTGATACTATACAGACGTGTATCACAATCAAAGAAAATAGTTACATACCAGGCAATAGAAAAGCAGACATTTCTCAAATGCACCTTAGTTCAAAATTCCCATAACAATCCATCCTCTTGATACCAAATCAACCCTTGGTGTCAATCCTTAAACAGTTTACTCATTAGGATGTAGACTGCAACAAAACAGTACTCTGTAACAATATGACCCTGTTTATATCATTACCCTAATGATTAGAGAACAGAACAAATCTGAAATGTCTGGATCCTCATTTACATGCTTCTACCGATTACCTGCGTATTAACTCCAAAACCACACAGTTTCATTACACAGAACTATAACATAGTACAGCAAAGCTTTTATGTTAAAATCACTGGTTAAAGGAGGTAATTTTAAAGGACACATATATACTGACAGTATGGAATATGTAGAATCGACACCTGGGTGTGTAAACACCTATCACTGAATACATCCTTCAATTTGTTACTGGTACAAAGTCCGCTTATGCCAATTGCTTGATTCACTAAAAAGTCCTCTCATAGTTCCAATTAGATGTACTTCCAATTTTTTTTTTTTCCTAATTTTTAAACACCGAAGCCCTCCTGTAGCGTGTGTCGTCGATCCCAGGCTCCTCTCTCAGCTACCTGGACAGCAGATGAGATGTACCTGGTATGGACACAACCAGCGTGGCATGATGTTGTGCAGTTGGTATTCCGCGCCCCAGTAAACATTGTCCAGAACCGGAGCTTTCCTTTGCTCCCCCATCGGTTGGAGGTTGCCTTCTTCATCTCATGGCAGAATCATCAGGTCTAGAATCAGTCCAGCTTTCAGGAATCAGGCATTACTGTGGACATGCAGCACCCCTGGGTAGAGGCCAATCGTAGCTGTAGGAAAGTCTGTGTGTGTGTTTGAGAACCATCTTATCTCAGCCCACCTCACAGTTGTCCTTTAACCCCCTGAGGACGGACTAGGTGGTACTGCCCGCGGCTGGGGCGTATTTGCGTAACAATTACATAGTATTACATATTTTCAAAACGGGTTGTGATAGAGAGATTCTTTTTTCTTTGCGGTTTCCCAGAGATTCCGCTGAAAACGCAGATGCGCTTTGTGTTTACATGGCACATTTCCTTGTTGTCCTCATCCTGTCCAAATGCAACCAAACCCTTGTGCACCTGACCAATGGATGGGCTGTTGGGTGACAGCATCCAATGGAAGGCTGTTGCTATGCAGAAGTTTATTTTACCCAATCAGGGGAAGGTATCTGTAATGTATTTGATCAAATCAAGGTTGCTGGGTGGGACACAAGTTTCGTTTTCTTCATTTGCTCAATCTGACTGTAGAAGAGGTTGTAGCAGTATGTCTAGCACGCTAACTTAGCATTAGCGAACGTTTTAGCATTGTGTCCTGGTGGGATGCTAACTTGTCGAAAAGACAAAGAAAGGATATGTGTTTTCAACAGTTTTATAAGTATTATTATTAGTATAAAATGGCAAAACGTCAAAACACTTTTATTAAATGTAGCCATAGTCCGTTAAGGTTATCAAACGCTGGATAGCTGAGTTACCGAGTCACCTTCACGCCCCCGGGACAGGCTACACCTAATTATAAGCCATGCTGTAGACACTTGAAAGTTTGCACTGAGTTTGCATTTCCAACCTTAATTGGCAGATCATTCCACAGGAGTGGAGCTCTATGAGAAAAAGCCCTGCTGCCAGCTGTTTGTTTAGAAATTCTAGGTACAATTAAAATGCCTGCATCTTGCGATCTAAGGTTACGTGTAGGTATGTATGGCTGGATCATTTCAGCAAGGTAAGTAGGAGCAAGTCCATGTATTGATTTATAGGTTAAGAGTAAAACCTTAAAATCAGCCCTAACCCTAACAGGCAGCCAGTGTAAGGACGCTAGGACAGTAATGTGTTCAAATTTTTTTGTTCTAGTTAGGATTCTAGCAGCCGTGTGCAGCACTAATTGAAGTGTATTTATTAGTTTGTCTGGATAACCAGAGAGAAGAGCATTGCAGTAATCTAGTCTAGAAGTAACGAAAGCATGGATACATTTTTCTGCGTCAGTTTTTGATAGAAAGTTTCACATTTTTGCAATGTTTCGAAGATGAAAATAAGCAACTCTTGAGACATATTTTATATGTTCTTTAAAAGAGAGGTCAGGGTCTAGGGTAACGCCTAGGTTTTTTACAGTTTTTTGGGATACGACCATGCAGCCGTCGAGGTTCACAGTGAGATCTGATAACAACGCTATTTGTTTCTTGGGTCCTAAAACGAGCATTTCTGTTTTCCTTGAGTTTAAGAGCAAGAAATTCTCTGTCATTCACTTCCTAATATCTAAAATGCATACTTCCAAAGTAGCTAATTTAGGGGCTTCACCATGCTTCATTGAAATATATAACTGTGTGTCATCAGCGTAACAGTGAAAGTTTACATTGTGATTTCGGATTACATCGCCCAGAGGGAGCATATATAGTGAGAACAATAATGGGCCCAGAACCAAGCCTTGAGGAACACCAAAGCATACCTTTGACTTGTCAGAGGATATGCCATCCACACTAACAAACTGAAATCTTTCAGATGAATAAGATTTAAACCAGGCTAGAACATGTCCACGTAGCCCAATATGGGTTTCCAGTCTCTCTAAGAGAAGGGAGTGATCAATAGTGTCAGAAGCAGCATTAAGATCAAGAAGCAACAGGACGGATGCGGAACCTTTGTCTGAGGCCATTAGAAGGTCATTTGTTACCTATTGTAGTGTACTGTCTATCCAGGCTAGTCTAAATACTTCCAACTTGGTGGAGAGCCACTTTCGCTCCAATTTCCTGTAGGCTTGCTTAAGTGCTCTAGTATTGTCTGTGTTCCAGGGAGCAAGTTTCTTGTTGCGTATTTCTTTCGTTTTTAGTGGTGCAACTGTGTCTAATGTATTTCGCAGTGTTGAGTTTAGATCCTCGATTTGATCGTTTACAGATTTATTTACTCTGTCGTTAATGAGCGAACTTGTAAGAATATCAAGGAATTTATTTGTAGTCCGAGAATTTATATTACGGCTTTTGAAACTTATTGTTTGCGGAGCAAGTGGATTTCTTGTTTTAATCCGATAATCCAGGATTTTGGGGGGAAATTATTTGATCCACAATATCTATTTCTCGAGACAGGACTAAATCTAAGGTGTGATTGTGTCAATGTGTTGGACCTGAGACATGTTGGATAAAACCCATTGAGTCAATTATGGCTTCAAAGGCTTTTTGAAGAGGATCATTGGACTTTTCCATATGAATATTGAAATCGCCAAAAATTAGAATACTATCTGCCATGACTACAAGGTTAGACAAGAATTCTGGAAACTCAGTGAGTAACATTGTGTATGGCCCTTGAAACAGAAGCAGGGGTACTGGAGCCATCTTCCTCAGCTACATTCATAATGCGGATATTTGACCTCCGCATCCGACCTTCCATGTCCAAACATTTCTCCTGTAAATTTTGAACATTTCCCTCCAACTTGCACATAGAGTTTTGTAGCTCCGTGATATCATCCGAGCATCCTGAGAGTCCTCTTTCCATGTCCGACACAGTCGTTCTAATCACTTCCAGGTCTGACCGAAAAGCTGATGTGTTGTTAGCTATCTCCTGCCTAACTGCTTGTAGCTCTGATCTAACTCCATCAAACACCTTAGCCATGATCGACTTTAACTCAGTTTGGAAAAGCGTGGTCATCTCCGTTCTTATAAAGGACAATAACTCTTCCTTCATCACCGTCGTCATATCAATCTGTTCTCCAGTTTGTCGAGCTCGTTCAGCCATCTCAGGTGTCGTATTAGCTTCGTTGCTAACGTTAGGTTTGTCGGTGCTCGTCTTGTTAGTAGAGGCCTTCCCCGTATATTTATATTCACGCAGGTTGCTCGCCATTTACATTTATCAGGGAATATGTCACGTCCTGGCTGTGCCCCTAGCCATCTCTGCGCTGGGCTCGGGGCATAGCCAGGACAGGACAGGAGGTGGCCTTTAGCCACCTCTACTCCTTTTTTTTGGTTTCCCCAATTGGAGGCAGGTGTTAGTTATCGCCTCCAATTGGGGACCCTATTTAAGTTTAGTTTGTAGGCCCCAAGGCGTGGTTCATTTTGGTTTTTGTTATCCTGTGTAAGGAATACCCACGTCACTGGTTGCTGCCTTTTGTTTTTGTTGGAGTCCTTCTTTCATTTGTATTAAACATGGATTACCCTTGTGACCTTCAGTCTGCGCCTGTGTCCTTCAACCACCACAGCCGTGACAGAATGAACCACCAAAAAAGGAACCGCAGACGCACAAGGAAGACCCGCCATGGCCACAGGGACAACTCCCTGTGGTTGTGGGAGAAGCCAGAGACGCCGGAGGAGGAAGCTCGGCGTCTCTGCGTTTATTCCGGCTACGCCCCTCCGGTTCACCCGTTGAGAGGGGAGTATGCCTGGAGAGGCAATTGGGGGTCTGACTCCCTCTCCTCGGACAACGAGGAGGTGGTGTATGGGAGAGTGGAGGTAGACCCCCCGGAGGCGCAAACCCGGAGGTCGCCCCAAGACCTTTTTGGGGGGGTGCTATGGGGCATGGACCAGTGGGGAGAAGTCAAGCCCCTCAGCCGGCAGGAGGAGGAGGTCGTCAAGGAGCTTCTACAGGAGATGCAGAGGACGGAGAGGACGGGTCGTAGGAGAGGGGGCCAGAGGAGGAAGCAGCAGCCTGTGCCCCCTACCAGCCACGGGTTGGAAGGGACGAGTGGTCCCATGTCCAGTCGGCGTGCCCCACTCCCTACTCCGCAGCCTGCTACCACCCCGCAGCGCCCTGCTTCCCCAAATGCCTGGGAGCCGCAGCGAGCGCCGCCAGCGCCCCCCGCTGCCCGGGAGCCGCAGCCAGCGCCCCCCGCTGCCCTGGAGCCGCAGCCAGCGCCCCTTGCTGCCCGGGAGCCGCAGCCAGCGCCCCCCGCTGCCCAGTGGCCACAGCCGCCAGCTCCCCCCGCTGCCCAGTGGCCTCAGCCGCCAGCTCCCCCCGCTGCCCAGTGGCCTCAGCCGCCAGCTCCTCCCGCTGCCCAGTGGCCTCAGCCACCAGCTCCTCCCGCTGCCCAGTGGCCTCAGCCGCCAGCTCCTCCCGCTGCCCAGTGGCCTCAGCCGCCAGCTCCTCCCGCTGCCCTGTTTTCGCCGCCGCCAGGACCCGCCGTGGACTGGCCGCCGCCCGGGCCCGCGGTTGACTGGCCGCCGCCGCCCGAGCCCGCGGAAGACTGGCCGCCTTGTCCCGCCGCGCCTTCTCCTGCCCGGCAGCCGCCGCCTCGTCCTGTGGCGCCCTCGCCTGTCCCGGCCTCAGCGGCGCCCTCGCCGCTCCCGGACTCAGCGGCGCCCTCGCCGCTCCCGGACCCTCCGCCGGCTCTCCCTGTCCCTCCGCCGGCTCTCCCTGTCCCTCCGCCGGCTTCCCCGCCGGCTTCCCCGGCACCTACTCCTCCGCCGGCTTCCCCGGCACCTACTCCTCCGCCGGCGCCCCCGGCTCCTCCGCCGGCTCCCCCGGCTCCTGCTCCTCTGCCGGCTCCTACTCCTCCGCCGGCTCTTCCGCCGGCTCCAGACCCTCCGCCGGCTCCCTCGGCTCCTGCTCCTCCGCCAGCTCCTATACCTCCGCCGGCTCTTCCGCCGGCTCCGGACCCTCCGCCGGCTCCCCCGGCTCCTGCTCCTCCACCGGCTCCTATTCCTCCGCCGGCTCCCCCGGCTCCTACTCCTCCGCCGGCTCCGGACCCTCCGCCGGCTCCCCCGGCTCCTGCTCCTCCACCGGCTCCTATTCCTCCGCCGGCTCCCCCGGCTCCTACTCCTCCGCCGGCTCCGGACCCTCCGCCGGCTCCCCCGGCTCCTACTCCTCCGCCGGCTCTTCTGCCGGCTCCTGCTCCTCCATCGGTTTCCCCGTCTCCTACTCCTCCGCCGGCTCTTCCGCCGGCTCCAGACCCTCCGCCGCCTCCCCCGGCTCCTGCTCCTCCGCCGGCTCCTACTCCTCCGCCGGCTCTTCTGTCGGCTCCTGACCCTCCGCCGGTTTCCCCGTCTCCTGCTCCTCCGCCGGCTCCCCCGGCTCCTGCTCCTCCGCCGGTTGTCGACCCTCTGCCGGCTCCCCCGGCTCCTGCTCCTCTGCCGGCTGTCGACCCGCTGCCGGCTCTCCTGCCGGCTCCTGTCCCTCCTCCGGCTCTCCCGTCTCCTGGCCCTCTGCCTCCCCGGCCTGTCCCTGCGGCTCCGCCTCCCCAGCCTGTGCCAGCGGCTCCGGGCGCTGAGCCTCCGCCGGTCCGGGTGTGGTCGTCCCGGTCTTGCGGTCGGGAGCCCGCGCCTTTGGGGGGGGGGTACTGTCACGTCCTGGCTGTGCCCCTAGCCATCTCTGCGCTGGGCTCGGGGCATAGCCAGGACAGGACAGGAGGTGGCCTTTAGCCACCTCTACTCCTTTTTTTTGGTTTCCCCAATTGGAGGCAGGTGTTAGTTATCGCCTCCAATTGGGGACCCTATTTAAGTTTAGTTTTGTAGGCCCCAAGGCGTGGTTCATTTTGGTTTTTGTTATCCTGTGTAAGGAATACCCACGTCACTGGTTGCTGCCTTTTGTTTTTGTTGGAGTCCTTCTTTCATTTGTATTAAACATGGATTACCCTTGTGACCTTCAGTCTGCGCCTGTGTCCTTCAACCACCACAGCCGTGACAGAATAAATCGTCTCCGAAAATGCAGGACGGTCTTAGATAGTCTTTTGTATCACATAGTCGACTAAAGCACCATTTAAAAGGTTAAAAAAATATTATTTTGTGCAGAGCTCTCCAAACTTGTAACCCACTCCATTGCCTGCTCGCTAGCGCCACAACTCAGTGATATGTTTGAGAGTAAATTTACATTTACTGTCATAAATATTAGCGAAACCCCCTCCTTTTCGGGATGCACGAGGGATATGATCACTAGTATAACCCGGAGGAGAGGCCTCATTTAAGGCAGTGAATTCATTAGGCTTTAGCCACGTTTCCCATAAACCAATAAAATCTAGTTTATGGTCAGAGTTAAATTCATTTATGACAACTGCCTTTGGAGCAAGGGATCTAACATTTAGGAGTCCCATTTTGAGATGCGAGGTGATAGTCATTTTTATTTTTATTTGTGACCGAGGCGGAGGAAGGCTTTATCTTAATAAGGTTGTTTTTGTTAGCACTACCTTGTTTAACTTTTCTCAGCCTGGAACGTGTCACAGTGGCAATAGGTAAAGCTGTACTAACTACTCTGGCTATGCTATCGACAGACTCCACAATGCTAGCAGGCTGGATAACAGCCTGCAGCCTGACCTGCACCCAGACCTGCACCTTATCTCATGTTAACGCTATAGGAGTGAGACTCCTGTCAATGTTCCTAGATAAAAGAAGAGCACTGCGACAGGCAGAACTCCGTTTCCAGCCAGCGATTGAGTTGCGCATGTCTGCTGTAGAGCTCGTCACCACCCCTAGCTGGGAGGGGGCCAGAGACAATTACTCGATGCCGACCCATCTTTCTAGCTAGTTTACACACTGATGCTATGTTCTGCTTCGTAACCTCTGACTGTTTCATCCTAACGTCGTTAGTGCCAACGTGAATAACAATATCTCTGTACTCTCTATACTTGGCAGTTTTAGACTTCGCTAGCACCCCAGATTTGCGGCTACGTCGGTGGCTCTGCTCCCCGGTAAACAGTGTACGATCGCCGGCTGATTCTTTAGTCTAATACTGCGGGTAATGGAATCGCCAGTGACTAAAGTTTTCAGTTTTTCAAGGCCACCGGAAGAAAATGCCTGCCGATCATTCCCCTGCGAAGATGGCTCGGGCCTTGACTCCGACTCCAGTGGGAAAAACCTGTTCAAAGTCTCAGTTGGATTTAGCAACGATTCAGGTTTATCTGGTCGACGGCATTTCTTCCCAGTGACCAAGAGAAAGTTCTTGCCCGGCTGCAGGAGCTGTGCCGGGGGCTAACAAAACTATAGTTTCTTCCTGGTGGCACTGATGCATTTCTACACTAGCATAATCCTTGCCTGACATTTGCGTCAGAAGCCGAGCCTCTAACTCTGCTATCTTTAACTGAAGACGATAGTTCTCCTCTGTGTTTTTGCTACAACAATTACTGTGATAAGGCATTTTAATGATACTTAGCCTCGGGTGTTCAGGGGTGAGTAGTTCGTTTAATTATGTCCAAAAAGAGTCCCGGTGTAGTAAAGTTGGGTAAGAGGTCAACAGAAAAAAATATTGTGATGGTAAAACTCTTAAAATAGAATTTTGACCAATTCGTTTATATAGAGTACATTCGAAAAAAGTTTGGCAGGTAGCCAGGTAGGTAACAGCAGGCAGCGTACAGCACGTCAACAATCCGCAATCTCAACAATCCCACAATGCTACACAATCCCACAATGCTGTTCTGCTAGTGTAGAAAAATAATTTCACTCTTTTCTATAGCTGGTTTAACAACCAACAATGAACAAAACTATAAAAAGAACAGAAGAACAATTTCGTATTCTTGTTCCAATTACTCATCATCAGTTAAGATAGTTTGCTTACGTTGAAGTATCACTCTCAAAGAACAATTCTCAGTTCATCATCTAACCAGATCTCAGTTGATATACACTTGCATCTGATTGTTTTGACTCGGAACTATAATCAAATTCACCTTTGCTTCACATAAATGATAAAATACCTTAATGCATTTCACACCATCAAAGACACTCTGTAATCCTGTCATAAATCATGACCCCCCCCCCCCCC
The DNA here is from genome assembly GCF_011004845.1 of Esox lucius. Classification (NCBI taxonomy): domain Eukaryota; kingdom Metazoa; phylum Chordata; class Actinopteri; order Esociformes; family Esocidae; genus Esox; species Esox lucius. Next base: position 24,743,771 of record NC_047590.1, read on the forward strand.
CCCCCCCCCCCCCCCTTTATGCCCTATCTCCCCAGAGCTCACCCTGGAGTAGGGAGGTTGGTTTACTGACCTAAGGATAACGAACCATATTCTTGAAGAATAGATCCATTACCAAATATAGCTGCAAGCAGCGATTAAGCGGACCAAGTAATGACAAAAGGAAACATTGAAGCCCCTTGGAATGTATATGTTACTGTAACTAAGCAATTGTCTTTACATTTCCAACTTCAATTAAAGCTGCAAGCAGCATTTAGTGGGTTTCAGCATTTAGTTAGCTTGAAAATTATGCAATATGGTATATAGGGTAAAAGACAAACTGCACGTGTACAAACATTAACCCAATGTTGATTGTTTTTTCTGTCCAATAGTGACCCCATGTCGTTTTTTACATACTGGTCTGTTTTATACAACACTTGAATATCTTCATACATAGATACCAAATGTCAAACTACAAGATTGGCCATTTGCTGCCATATGAATAGTGTTTAAGTGTTTTTCAAAATAACTAAGATGGCTGAAAATCCATGATGGCGATGTTTTGGGTCTCAGTGGCAAAACATTTCATAGTGAGGAGATACACCTATGGACTGATTTCCAAGACTAGGTCAAAAGGGATGGATGTGGTGAGCTTTCAAAAAGTCCAACTTCACAGGCTTGTGCCACCATGAGGCATGTTTGATTGGCATATCCACTGCACCAGAAGTTGTGTTTCTTGATGCTTTACTATATTAATTTGGGTACCTGTACACCATTTTAACTTACAGGAAGTTTTTTTTTTTTGCCAGAAGAACAATATTAGTGAACTGGAACAAACAATAGGATTTTGGCATACAGTTGAAACCCTGACACATTGTCAATTGATTGTGGAATAGCTTAGACTATTACAAAAAAAACATTCTCAGCATCAGTGTAATAACAGTAGAGATTTGATGAATGTCACACTCACAGAACATCTTGTATAGTGAAAAGCTTAATTTTTCTAAGCTACCTATTGAAAATGGAAATTACTATTTTAGGTTCAGTTAAAAAAATATAATAAAACTAGCCGGGCTAGATAATGTAGGTAATACATTCTGTACATTAATACATTAATAACAATCACACCATTACCATAACTGAGTAGTTATGTCAAATAATTTGTATTGTTAACTTAGCAAGTTTAAGTCTAATAAAGGAATCAATTTCCATTTTTGTTTTAATCCACTTTGAAGAGAAATCAAATGCATTAAAATAAAAAATATGTACCGTATACATTTTAGTCATTTAGCAGGTGCTGTAATCTAGAGTGACTTACAATAAGTACAGGGACATTTCCCTGGAGTAAATTAGTCTAGAGTTCCTTGCCCTAGGACAGAACGACATTTGGCTCAATTGGTAATCAAACAGAACTTTACAATTACAAATTTCACTCTAACTATAGAGCTACTTGAACACACGCACAGACACGCACCAAACACTCAGCTTTAATCCAGGCTGGCGTGGCCTCTATAAAACAAATGATATTGTTATTCAATTTGAAATACATTTTATGGAAACCTTTATTTTAGCCATGGAATTTATCTGAAATCCAACAGGACAATAAAAGTTATATACTGGGGACCAAAAGTTTGGAATAATTTACAAATGTTGCTGTTTTGAAAATACATTTGAACTCTTATTCACCAACGTGGTATTCAACTTTTCAAAGTATAGTCGGGACATCAATGATGTAAAAACATTACTATTTAAGTATTTTTGATTAAATCTACACAGGCCCCATTTCCTACAACCATTACTCCAACAGCTTATCCTTGAGTGATCATGCCAAATTGCTAATGTAGTACTAGAACAACACTTAATGATATCAAAAACAGCCAAAAGCTATTTTATAGCACCAAACAAGCAGGTTAGAATTATTTAAGGATGAGGTGTTGTAAAAACTTCCCCTTAGTGTCTTTCATAATTCACCTTGCAAGTGTCTTTCATAATTCACCTTGCAAATGTACATACTGAAAATGGAAAACACTATTGCAAAGAGTTCAAAATTATTTTAAAACTATCCAAGCAATTTTGACATTTAAGTTAGTAAAGTTTTTTTAAGTGAGGGTGAAACATTTTTGTAAAGCTCCTGAATTCTCAACTTGTACACAATTGAATATCCTGCTGAGACATGGTGCACTAAGTCATGTAGGTTGAATTACCATAACAGTGTAGAACGTTACTACAGCATGACAAAATGTTTTAATATTAAAGAATTTCGTAGATAACTGATAGACCCTCTGATAACTCTCCTTAAACGTCTTAATATCAGTCGTCACTCTCTTACATGACTTCATCTAGACTGATGCTAAAAGAGTGCTCTATAGCCTTTGTTAGCTGTCTATAGCATAGCTCTCCAGCACAGCACTAATCAACTAGCTAGCGAACTTCATATAGCTCAGTTAGTAAATTAGCTAGCTACAATAACGCATACAGCGGTACGATATTTGGTCATTATCTGTCATCAACCTTATTTGAAACAGGAACTAGCTCGATATATCAATGAGAGAGCAGGCAATGTATGCTTTACCTGCTTGTGAACAACATTGTGAGAAATAAGGTTGCTAACTAGCTCAATCAAACTCATCTTACTATGCAATATAATACTTTGCTTCAGGAAAACTCACGCGCAACCAGCTTCTGTTGCAAAGAAGTCTAGCTGCACATACCAGTACCAGAAACGATTATGAAACAAAGAGGCGAGATGTCAGAGTTTGATACCCTCTGGCTCTGAGTATTTTTTTTGTTGTCTTGGCCTGCCTGCCACTCTGAAATTACTGTCAGGTCCTGAAGCACGTCGTCCTATTTTTTTCCCCTTAAAAGTGGAAGGGGGGAAAATAATTTCTAAATGTGGAGGGGATAAGTCCCTAGTGAAATGTCTGCCTTTGTAAAATACCATTTTCAAAAATGTGGCTTTCCAATAGCTTGTTTAACAGTTTCCATTTCCAGTGTACAGGCTACATTAGATCACTTTTGACAAGAAATGTTGCAACAATTAGGCCTATTTTCTAAAATATACAACAACAATTTACCAAATAGGCGAACAAATAATGACAAACAATTTAAGCTGTCGATGGGATTGGACGTGACAAGGTCATTGATTATTAATTGACAGGAAATCACATGTCAAAAAACCTTACCTGCAAAAGTAAAGTCTTACCAAGGGAAATTAGTTAGAAAAAATATCTGCTAAAAATATATATCTATGTGTACAATAATATATGATTTGTAACCGCACTGGACACACATACTCATTTCACACCATCTTGAAGTTCAGCTAACATAACTTTAGTCAAACAAATGCTTTAGTCAAACATATTACCTGGTATACCCTAAAATATTATATTGGTTTTTTTTACAAGAAATGTGATGAATATTAAAATAAAGGTCTTCTTTACAAGGGGAAAATAAAATGATAACATTTACTTATTTTGAATAATAATTTCAATAGGGTTAGAATTTACACAGGCATTTATCATCCATAGCCTAAACCTTAAGATGGTTTGCACTGGAATCTAGCTTATGGCAGCAGCAATTTCAACTGCCAAGACCAACTTACTGTTCAAGGAGATTTACAAACACTTAACATTTGCTCTTCCTAAAATAAGAGTTCCTTCAAAATAATAGTTCAATTATATCAGAGTAGATGGTGTTTAGGTGATTTTATTTAATTCACTTATTGCGGTCAAATCATTTGAGATATCAAAATTCCAAATAAGTAAATTGAAGGTACTGGTCCCAGGGTCCATCTCAGCGAACGGTGTGCAAATCCGTTCAGGGGTTTCCAAGGAGATGTCGTTAACAATTTTTTCACAAAAGTTAAAATGGAGGCCATATTGTTTGAGATATACATTTTTCTTATATAACTTTTAAAGAAAATGGTCCAGTGGTCCTTTACACCGATTGTCAACCAACTCTGTTCAGTGGTTTCAGAGGAGATGTTGTTTAAGTGTGTTTTTATTAACGGCATAATCGTGAAAAACATCGGTGATGTTTATAGCGCCCCCAAGAGGTATTTCTGTATGGGACTTTTTCTGTCCATTCCTGACAGACACATTTACGAGTATGTTTCGTAGTTGTTTGATGTTCCATTTGGGATTAATGAACTTCTAAATTCATAGACCTGCCCAGCTCAATTTCATTCGCCGATTTCAGCCATACTAGAGATATCAACTTTCCAAAGATAATAGTTCACAGGTCCTTCACACCAAACGGCATGCAAATCCGTTCTGCGGTCTCGGGGGAGATATCGTTAACGAGTTTTTCACCAAATTCTAAATGGGAAAAAATTTAAGTGGCGAATTTGAAAGACACCAGAGACAATTGGTCAGCATGAGAAGGGGCATGTATGGAACTTGGCTGCATGACTCTACGACATTCGGTTCATGAGATATGCATGCTCAAACATTCAACATTTGACTATGTGGTACAACGCTACCATGGGGTGTATAGGTATAGTAATGGCCTCCTCTCATGGCAACAAGTATGCAAAGTTTCATGCAAATTGAGCCACATATAGCCGAGTAACGGGCCTCTGAAAATAATAAAAAAATAAATAATAATAATAAAACCAACAAAAACAATAGGGTACACACTGGTGTTTGTGTGAGTGAGCAGTGTACTCCAGGGGGTATGTACCTCTCTTTACAATTTAGATGTAAAACTTCTCAACTTGTTTTCTAGAATAGGACTTGATGCAGAATTACTTTCTCAGTTTCAATTAAACACAGCAAAACTTAGTAAACATATAATAACAAAATGTGCTCCCTGCACCTTTCATCCCACTTATTCCATAATGCAATAGATTAATATGATTACTTCTAATCAAATATCTAACTGAACACGTTCTCATATGCACTATTCATCCCAGCAAATTAGTTATTTCTTAGCTAAACCAAATCAAAATGGTAAGATGTATTCTACATAGATTTTACATCAAACATCAAACAAACAGTTTCCAAAAACCCACATTTAGACAAAAACTGTGAAGAGATGCCAATTTTAACAGATGCCAATTTTCTGTTGTAACTATAGAAACAGAAAAACACAATTCTTCATTTAATTCTTTAACCTTTTCACGCCTGAGTTTCAAATATTCCTTACCGACCCCCCAGCGTGAGTTTTTTTGCGCGTGACTTCAGTACTCTCTCCAGCATTTGAACTCACGCCAGCATTTGAACAGTCACCTTGCTAGGTAAGGAATACTACATACATTGCATTGCAAGCTTCTCTCGTTGACTCGAATTCTAAGAGCTGATTTATAACTGTAGCTAGCTAGAAAACGTCAGCTAACCCCTAGCAAATGTCAGCTACCCGCTAGCTAAAAAATAAACTATATAAAATGTATACAACGGGTAACGTAACTTCTAGAAAGTTTTTGGAATGGTTTTGATCGGTAATAGTCGCTAATATAATTAGTTTTTGTGTATTAGTGTTGGCTGTCTGTTGGCACATAAGTAACACTTCTTGTCCTGATTTGAATGCTTTCTACCTGGGGGGTATTGCACAAAAGTAGAATAAAGAAATCCAGGATAACTGAAAAAGCGCAGCTTGACTTAGCGTGATCCGCTCATCGCGGCTTAATCGGTTGCACGTTTGCCGAGCCAGGATGAGAAGGCACGTTTGCCGAGCCAGGTGTAGATAGTCGGGATAAGTGCACGTTCACGGCTTTCTTAAATAGACCACGTAGTCGATCACTGATTTACTGATGCGTGAAGGAGATGGAGAAGACTCGTGCGGCATATTTTTCACCCGGTGTGCAGCAACTAATTATGGAAAGTTATGAGGAGGTAAATCATATAATATGCACAAAAGGAAATACGGCGACTGTTATTACACAGAGAGAAAAAGCCTGGCAGACAATAACGGACCGACTGAATGCGTAAGGATTTTAAAATATCGACTTTCTAGCAAAGTTGTACACTTTGTTTTAATTGCTTTTAATATGCTTGTTTTATGTGCTGCAGCTCCAGACTTCACCCCAGCTGAGGAAATGGCCCTTGATTTGAACCAAGGAAGGCCTGTGATGGAAGGATCTGTATGTAACAGTGTCCAGACACAGTACAGTATGACTGCCAGCCTGGCAACATAGTAAGTATGGGGTAATGGAAATTTGAATTATGCACAATTCCTGCTGTGCTAATCAATGGGTGGTTTACAGAATTCACAAACTGTAAAATGTCTGTATACACGACATCTGAACAAGCAAATAGAGCTGGCAGATGTACAGATTGCTGTAAGTAAAAGGACTCTCCAGGATCTGGACTTTGGTATAGAAATCAAGAATAGAACACTGAGGAAACTGGATCTGGATCTAGAAAAAGTGACTTCAATCCACACTGTAAGCACACTGTAAAACAATGTATTAATCATGTTTTTCTTTCTCTCTCCCAAGCTCCAAACTGACAAGGGACAGCACTAAAATAAAAAGCTTAAGAAGCATTGTGGTGTTCCCTGTGTGATGAATGTACAATACACTATGCAAAGTTATTGGTTCAGTGAGGTGAGACGAAAATTGAGGTTATGAAACCAAAGAAAGCTACTATAATATTGAATAAAACATTAGGCCTAATTAAGGAGTAACACAAACAATCTTTTATTAGAGAAGGACAAGACAATGCAATCACTAATCTGAAATGTATTGTCTCTGACCAGCCTGCCATTAATGTCATTTGGGAATATAGCTGCATTGTCCCACTCAATCTCCGGTGCCACTGCTGGACCACCTCAGGTGGTGGAGACACTGAAATCGTGACTTGAGAAGGCCAAATGCAATCTCAATTCGGGCATTTTTCTTGCATGGGCAAGATTGTATCCTTGCTGTGCTGCTGTCTGAGGGTCTGCAAGGGGAGTGAGAAGGTATGTCTCACAGGCATAACCCTTGTCTCCCAGAAGAATGCCAGAGAATTCACCTGAAAATACAAAAAATGCTCACCACCCACAGGAGGGACCATAAGGGGTCGGTGCGTAGAGGATCGGGCGGCAGTCGAAGGCAGGGGCCTAGGCAACCCGATCCCTGGACACGGAAACTAGCTCTAGGGACGTGGAACGTCACCTCGCTGGCGGGGAAGGAGCCTGAGATAGTGCGTGAGGTTGAGAAGTTCCGACTGGAGGTAGTCGGAATCACCTCTACGCACGGCTTGGGCTCTGGAACCACACTCCTTGAGAGAGGATGGACTCTTCACCACTCTGGAGTTGCCCATGGTGAGAGGCGGCGGGCTGGTGTGGGTTTGCTTATAGCTCCCCAGCTCTGCCGCCATGTGTTGGAGTTTACCCCGGTGAACGAGAGGGTCGTTTCCCTGCGCCTTCGGGTCGGGGATAGGTCTCTCACTGTTGTTTGTGCCTATGGGCCGAACGGCAGTGCAGAGTACCCGACCTTCTTGGAGTCTCTGGGAGGGGTGCTGGAAAGTGCTCCAACTGGGGACTCTATCGTTCTACTGGGGGACTTCAACGCCCACGTGGGCAACGACAGTGACACCTGGAGGGGTGTGATTGGGAGGAACGGCCCCCCTGATCTGAACCCGAGTGGTGTTCAGTTATTGGACTTCTGTGCTAGTCACAGTTTGTCCATAACGAACACCATGTTCAAGCATAAGGGTGTCCATCAGTGCACATGGCACCAGGACACCCTAGGCCGCAGGTCGATGATCGACTTTGTTGTCGTTTCATCTGACCTGCGGCCGTATGTCTTGGACACTCGGGTGAAGAGAGGGGCGGAGCTGTCAACTGATCACCACCTGGTGGTGAGCTGGATCCGATGGCGGGGGAGGAAGCTGGACAGACTCGGCAGGCCCAAGCGTACTGTAAGGGTCTGCTGGGAACGTCTGGCCGAGTCTCCTGTCAGAGAGATCTTTAACTCCCACCTCCGACAGAGCTTCGACTGGATCCCGAGGGAGGCTGGAGATATTGAGTCCGAGTGGACCATGTTCTCCACCGCCATTGTCGAAGCGGCCGTTCGGAGCTGTGGACGTAAGGTCTCCGGTGCCTGTCGAGGCGGCAATCCCCGAACCCGGTGGTGGACACCGGAAGTAAGGGATGCCGTCAAGCTGAAGAAGGAGTCCTATCAGGCCTGGTTGGCTTGTGGGACTCCTGAGGCAGCTGACGGGTACCGACAGGCCAAGCGGACTGCAGCCCGGGTGGTTGTGGAGGCAAAAACTCGGGCCTGGGAGGAGTTCGGTGAGGCCATGGAGAAGGACTATCGGCTGGCCTCGAAGAGATTCTGGCAAACCGTCCGGCGCCTCAGGAGAGGGAAACAGTGCCCTACCAACGCTGTTTACAGTAGAGGTGGCCAGCTGTTGACCTCAACTGGGGATGTTGTCGGGCGGTGGAAGGAGTACTTCGAGGATCTCCTCAATCCCGCCGTCACATCTTCCATTGAGGAAGCAGAGGATGAGGGCTCAGAGGTGGACTCGTCCATCACCCGGGCTGAAGTCACTGAGGTGGTCAAGAAACTCCTCGGTGGCAAGGCACCGGGGGTGGATGAGATCCGCCCTGAGTACCTCAAGTCTCTGGATGTTGTGGGGCTGTCTTGGTTGACACGCCTGTGCAACATCGCGTGGCGGTCGGGGACAGTGCCTTTGGGATGGCAGACCGGGGTGGTGGTCCCTCTTTTTAAGAAGGGGGACCGGAGGGTGTGTTCCAACTACAGGGGGATCACACTTCTCAGCCTCCCCGGGAAAGTCTATGCCAGGGTTCTGGAGAGGAGAATACGGCCGATAGTAGAACCTCGGATTCAGGAGGAACAGTGTGGTTTTCGTCCGGGCCGTGGAACACTGGACCAGCTCTATACCCTCTACGGGGTGTTGGAGGGTTCATGGGAGTTTGCCCAACCAATCCACATGTGTTTTGTGGATTTGGAGAAGGCATTCGACTGTGTCCCTCGCGGCATCCTGTGGAGAGTGCTTCGGGAATATGGGGTCCTGGGTCCTTTGCTAAGGGCTGTCAGGTCCCTGTACGACCGAAGCAGGAGCTTGGTCCGCATTGCCGGCAGTAAGTCAGACTTGTTCCCAGTGCATGTTGGACTCCGGCAGGGCTGCCCTTTGTCACCGGTTCTGTTCATAATTTTTATGGACAGAATTTCTAGACGCAGCCAGGGGCCGGAGGGTGTCAGGTTTGGGGACCACACGATTTCGTCTCTGCTCTTTGCGGATGATGTTGTCGTGTTGGCCTCTTCAAACCAGGACCTTCAGCATGCGCTGGGACGGTTTGCAGCCGAGTGTGAAGCGGTGGGGATGAGAATCAGTACCTCCAAATCTGAGGCCATGGTCCTCAGTCGGAAAAGGGTGGCTTGCTCACTTCAGGTTGGTGGAGAGTGCCTGCCTCAAGTGGAGGAGTTTAAGTATCTAGGGGTCTTGTTCACGAGTGAGGGAAGGATGGAACGGGAGATTGACAGACGGATCGGTGCAGCTTCTGCAGTAATGCGGTCGATGTATCGGTCTGTCGTGGTGAAGAAAGAGCTGAGCCGCAAGGCGAAGCTCTCGATTTACCGGTCAATCTACGTTCCTACTCTCACCTATGGTCATGAGCTTTGGGTCATGACCGAAAGGACAAGATCCCGGATACAGGCGGCCGAAATGAGCTTTCTCCGCAGGGTGGCTGGGCGTTCCCTTAGAGATAGGGTGAGAAGCTCGGTCACCCGGGAGGAGCTCGGAGTAGAGCCGCTGCTCCTCCACATCGAGAGGGGTCAGCTGAGGTGGCTTGGGCATCTGTTTCGGATGCCTCCGGAACGCCTTCCAGGGAAGGTGTTCCGGTCCCGTCCCACCGGGAGGAGACCCCGGGGAAGACCTAGGACACGCTGGAGGGACTATGTCTCCCGGCTGGCCTGGGAACGCCTCGGTGTCCCCCCGGAAGAGCTGGAGGAAGTGTCTGGGGAGAGGGAAGTCTGGGCATCCCTGCTTAGACTGCTGCCCCCGCGACCCGGCCCCGGATGAAGCGGAAGAAGATGATGATGATACAAAAAATTTAATCATTACAACTACAAAGTAAAACATTTGACGCAATTGTGTTTATCCGTGAAATGTGTGTGGCCTACCTTGTGATAGTCGCTGGGAAATGGTACTGGACTTAAAAACTCGGGAGTCATGGACGGACGGTTACTTGGCTGGGTTTAATTCAGCCTGCTTTTGTGCAACCAAGTCAAAGCTAAATTAATTCAGGATAATTTGGATATCCTGGCTTAATCCCTTATCCTGGTTTTGTGCAATACCCCTCTGGTTAATATCATAGTATGGTCTTGAAACAATTACAATCAGGAAATAAAGTTATAAACACCGTTTGAGCTAAATGTGAGTAAATAATAGCGCGGTTTTACCAGCCAAATAGTTACATACCAGGCAATAGAAAAGCAGACATTTCTCAAATGCACCTTAGTTCAAAATGTCCATAACATTAATCAGAGTCACTTTAAATTATGGCAGGTGTGTAATGCCTTCTATTTAACATGAGATTTAATGTGATTGGTTAATTCTGAACACAGCCACATCCCCAGTTATAAGAGGGTGTGCACACTAATGCCACCAGGTCATTGTAAGGTTATTATTTTTCATTTTTCCCCCTCGAAGATTTCAGTTTGTTTTTCAATTGAATTGTTCACATTATAGGTCAAATTAAAAGTGGCATGATTTATCCTTGTCTCATTCTTTTACATCACAAAAACCTGGCATTTTAACAGGGGTGTGTAGACTGTATGTTTCTAAGTTTCATAACGTGATTGTACATCCTAACTGCACTGTTAAAGGATGTTGCACATCATCAAACTAAAGACTTAACATGCTTTTGTATCTCTATTCATTCAACCATGTGTTAGTAGACCCCAAAATGTAATTTCCTTTTATTGAACCACTTACGTTGCTTTTCCCAGTCAATGACCTATATATCTAACTACTTAGTATGTCAATGGTAGAATTAAGTGTTACATTTTAAACTCAGTCAATACAGACTTATTGCATACAGGATTGTGTTGGAGGTGTCTTTGAAAGGATAAAGGCTACAGAAGAGACCATAAAGTTCTGCCATCCTGTGTGGTTACCGCCATCAAACACAAATACCCATCATTAACTGGACAATATATAGTGTTAGATTCTGTCCAAGTTTGATCCATGAACAAAATAAATGCAACCAGAAGTCAAGGGAGAGCCATCTTTATTCAGCATGAGTCTATGATGTTGTCCTTCCATTTCTCATTTCTATCTCTTCCATAATTACAGGGGCAACACTTTCTTTTATGCAAGGATACATAGGAGGTGGCCAGTGGTCATAACCAACCATTACACATTCCAATACCCTCCAATAAGAAAGGTTTATCCTACAACAGACCCTTGTATGGTATGGTCCAACCTATGGTCAATGGACCTATCCATATAGCCTATGTCAGTCACATGGGCAACTCCTAGCAGGAGGAATGGACAGAATGTATGGACAGGATGTGTAGGGCCCATCAGTGACAGACAACACATCCTGTCTATGGTCCTTCTTTCAGAGTTAGTCAGCACATCTGTGTTGTGTTAAGTTTCTCATGCCCATTTCCTATCAATAGGATTTCTAGAAGTTGATGAGGCTTTGAACCTGCTATAAAAATATGTTTTAACTTTATATCCCCATCCATAACAAATGTAACTATACATATGTTGTACTGCAACTACTGCAGTACTATACAGCTCTGGAAAAAAGAGACCACTGCAAAATTATTAGTTTCTCTGGTTTTACTATTCATAGGTATGTGTTTGAGTAAAATGAACATTTTTGTTTTATTCCATAAACTACTGACAACATTACTCCCAAATTCCAAATATTGTTCAGAAAAGAATATTTGGTGGAATAACCCTGATTTTTAATCACAGCTTTCATGTGTCTTGGCATTCTCTCCATTCTCTCTGGCTTTATGCCATTCCTGGCAGATAAATTAAAGTAGCTCAGCTTTGTTTGATGGCTTATGACCATCCATGTTCCTCTTGATCAAATTCCAGAGGTTTTCAATGGGGTTCAGGTCTGGAGATGGGGCTGGTCATGACAGGGTCTTGATTTGGTGGTCCTCCATCCACACCTTGATTGACCTGGTTGTGTGGCATGGAGCATTGTTCTGCTGCAAAAAACTATTCTCAGAGTTGGGGAACATTGTCACAGCAGAAGGAAGCAGGTGTACTTTCAAGACAACCTTGTACTTGGCTTGATTCATGCGTCCTTCACCAAGAAAAATCTGCCTGATTCCAGTCTTGCTGAAGCATCCCCAGATCATCACCGAACCGCCACCAAATTTCAAAGTAGGTGTGAGACACTGTGGCTTGTACGCCTCTCCAGGTCTCAATCTAACCATTAGACGACTAGGTGTTGGGCAAAGCTGAATATTTGACTCGTCAGAGAAGATGACCTTACTCCATTCCTGTACGGTCCAATCCTTATGGTCTTTTGCAAACTTCAGCCTGGCTCTTCTTTGCTTCTCATTGATGAAGGGCTTTTTTCTAGCTTTGCACGACTTCAGCCCTGCCCCTAAGAGCCTGTTTTGAACCATCCTCGCCGTGCACTTCACCCCAGCTGCTGTTTGCCATTCTTTTTGTTGGTCACTTGATGTCATCCTACAGTTGTTGAGTGACATTCGAATGAGTTGACGGTCATCTAGGTCAGTGGATAGTCGTTTTTGCCTTCTGTCAGTCTGTAGATTTTTTGTTCCCAATGTCTGTTGCTTGACCTTGTTCTTATGAACTGCCGTCTTTGAAATTTTCAGGATGCAAGCAACCTGACACTCACTGTATCCCTCTGCCAGTAACGCCCGAATTGAACCCTTCTTTTCCTCACTCAAAGCTTTTCTTTTGTCATGCTTAATAGTAGTACTTTTGAGGTACTACTTGCACTGTTTTTGACATCCAGAAAGAATGAAGAGACCACTGCAACTTTTTCTTTCCTTTCCAAAATGGTTGAAAAGGAAGGTTTTCAGTAAGGAACAGAAGCGTTCAATTTGCAGTGGTCTCTTAATTTTAACACTTCTGTTCCTCACTCAAAACCTTCCTTTTCAACTTTTTTGGAAAGGAATGATAAAGGTGCAGTGGGCTCTTAATTTTTTCCGGAGCTGTATTCAAAGTCCTTTGAGCAGGTTCCTGTGTTTGATTGACACATAAATGTTGCAAAAGATTCAAACCCACTCTTGCTGAAGCTGAGCGAAATAGTGCAGAAAGCTTTGAACTGACAGATGAGGAATTACAAGTGTTAGGCTTGCTTTGTATAAGAGGAATTACAGGAGGCATAAGCATGAATCTTGAAGACTATTGGTCTGCTGATGTGGACAATTACATTTTCAAAGAGACAATGTCTAGACAAGAATTCTGAGATATCATGCGCAATTTTTGTTTTGATGAAAAAAGCACAACAGCTGCCTATATTGAGACTGACAAGTTTGCCATGATATCTGAGATCTTCGATATATTTGTGAAAAACAGTGTTGCTTCTTACATGCTCAGTGCAAACATAACTGTTGATGAACAGCTATTCCCTACTAAAGCATGCTGTCGAATCACACAGTACATGGCTAATAAACCAGACCGCTCGGGTCGGAACAAAATATATGCTGAATGCACTTCCCTTTCTGGGAAAAGAAAATGGCAGGCTGGCTGGGCAGCATTTATCTGACAATGTCGTAATGCGTCTGACTGAAACCTTCTTGGGAAAAGGAAGAAATGTAACCACTGATAATTTCTTCACCTCCTTGCCAATGGCAAGCAATCTTTTGGCAAACAAAACAGCAATTGTTGGTACAATGAATAAAATCAGACAAGAGATGCCAGCCTGTACACAGGCACAGTCTGAAAAATATGAAATAAAAGTTCTCAAAGCTGGGAATGCTCCAGAAGCACATAAGCAACTTTTGACGGACACTCCTTCCCCACAAACGAAAAGCAGACGTTGTTCAGTAGGTAGAGCTACAGGGAACTAAACTTATGACATGAAAGCAACTTGTTTGTGGTAAATGTGCTCTAACTGCCATTACATTTTGCATTGTATGTTGGCATTGACAATGAAACAAGTAGACCACATTTGTCTTTCATTCATGTGAAACACACATGGGATGATATTGTGGTTATGCGAATAGAGAAAAATTTCTTCTCATTGACAATGGATCGTGGTATTTGAGGGTTAGGATTGTTTACCAGTCTTACTTGAAACGTACCAAAAGTCTGCATTGAGTGTGTATGTGTCGCATGGTAATTAGTAGGAGTGTGGGAGTTACAGCCAATTGCTGGCAGGACAATCCGATTGTTTCTACAGCTCAAACACCTCTTCACATTGTCTGAAAAAAGACTGTTAGTTTGCTAACTTGAAGCATGCAATTATATTATGCAATTATTTTTCCATTATATCTGAGATGTTGATAAAGTGTTTGATTGGAATTAAAGATCATATTTCAATGCTTTTATTTATAGTTAATAATTAACTTTAAATAAATGGTCAAATTCAACAACTCTTGTGCATTTATTGTATTGTGCTTACATAAACTGCTCACGATGGACCATGGAATTTTGGGAGATGAAGTCGTATACAAGTTGATGTGTTTGTCTCACACATAAGTGACTGTGCGATATTTATGGAAGGAAACAGCATCATGTGTCTTTGTAACCCAAAACTTTTCTGAAGTTCCTATTTTTTTTATCCAGTTTATTTATTAAGTTATTGTAACAGTAAGAATGTTGAGAGAGTATATGCAATATTCAAATTAGTCGAATTAACCCCCCGTGGTATTTGGGGGTTGGGATTATTTACCGGTTTTACTTGAAATGTACCAAAAATCTGCATTCGGTGTGGACTGAGTTATTTTTGTGGCATGGTAATTAGTAGGGGGTGGGGGTTATGGACAATTGATGGCAGTACAATCCGATGGTTTGCCTAATGTGTGCCTCGATGGCCTCTGCAAATTGTCTGTAAAGAATATTAGTTTACTCATATGAAATATATCTGAAATGTTAAACCAGAAGAGGAACCAGGCAAGCCTAGTTCAGCCGGCCTGCAATTAAAATGAGTAAACATTGTTGCCCTCCCTGGATTCAAACTTGTGTCTCCCAGGTGAGAGGCACTGTCTTTAAACCACTATGCCACGGCGCTGCTCATTTGGCCACTTGCTAGACACCATTAAGCATTGTGTTTAACTGACTAAAGTTTACCTCCACCACAAATATTGTAATATTGTCTATGAACTGTATGTGGCTGTTGTAACAGCTTAGTAGCCAGTAATAGGCTTACTGGTATCTACTAACTACCTACTTGGAATAGTCATAAGAATTTAGCAATTCCTAGCGAGATTGAGCTTTACACTTCCAAAGCAATTTCATTTCATGGCACAACAATGTACGTTACTAGTAAATGTAGGGTATATTGTGTCACTTTGGTGTGCGGGACATTCCTTTGCAGGGTGAGATTTCCGGTGTGACGTATGGACTTCATGTATGACGTGTGTTAGGGCTGGACTTCTGGAATGACGTATGCATGTCCGGTGACTTTGTAATTTATGATTACATTGATGTGTCCATGTTTGATGTTTTACAACGATTGATGAGCACCCCGGACAGGTGTTATAACAATTGGGTTATGTTTGATGTTTAACAATGGGATCTTAGGGTTCCGGAATGTTATATTCCCAGGCAGTAAGTGTTATTTCAGCTGTAAGATGTTTGGTGTTTAACAGCAGTGCTATAACCCCCAGGCATTTTATGTTCCGATAAGTGCTACAACAGATGTCCTACAACCGGTGGGTGTTAACCTTTCATGTTTTATGAGATGATTGCCGTGGTCTGTGTATTTTAACCACACAGACCCCTGTGATGGTCAGTACGGTAGAGTGGGGAGAACAAGTATTTGATACACTGCCAATTTTGGAGGTTTTCCCACTTACAAAGCATGTAGAAGACTGTACTTTTTATCATAGGTACTCTTCAACTGTGGATGATGGAATCTAAAACAAAAATCCAGAAAATCACATTGTATGATTTTTAAGTAAGTAATTTGCATTTTATTGCATGACATAAGTATTTGATACATCAGAAAAGCAGAACTTAATATTTGGTACAGAAACCTTTGTTTGCAATTACAGAGATCATACGTTTCCTGTAGTTCTTGACCAGGTTTGCACACACTGCAGCAGGGATTTTTTGCACTCCTCAGGTCTCGGGGCTGTCGCTGGCCAATACAGACTTTCAGCTCCCTCCATAGATTTTCTATTGGGTTCAGGTCTGGAGACTGGCTAGGCCACTCCAGGACCTTGAGATGCTTCTTACGGAGCCATTCCTTGGTTGCCCTGGCTGTGTGTTTCGGGTTGTTGTCATGCTGGAAGACCTAGCCTCAATGCTCTTACTGAGGGAAGGAGGTTGTTGGCCAAGATTTCGCGATACATGGCCCCATCCATCCTCCCCTCAATACGATGCTGTCGTCCTGTCCCCTTTGCAGAAAAGCATCCCAAAGAATGATGTTTCCACCTCCATGCTTCACGGTTGGGATGGTGTTCTTGGGGTTGTACTCATCCTTCTTCTTCCTCCAAACAGTTTAGACTAAAAAGCTCTATTTTTGTCTCATCAGACCACATGACCTTCTCCCATTCCTCCTCTGGATCATCCAGGTGGTCACTGGCAGACAGGCCTGGACATGCGCTGGCATAAGCAGGGGGACCTTGCGTGTGCTGCAGGAATTTAATCCATGACAGCGTAGTGTGTTACTAATGGTTTTCTTTGAGACTGTGGTCCCAGCTCTCTTCAGGTCATTGACCAGGTCCTGCCGTGTAGTTCTGGGCTGATTCCTCACCTTACTCATGATCATTGATGCCCCACAAGGTGAGATCTTGCATGGAGCCCCAGACAGAGGGAGATTGACCGTCATCTTGAACAGACCAACTGTGACTATCAAGCAGTCGGAAGAATTTATGAAAAATGTCTCAAAATTACAGGACTGGCTGTGTGACGCCATGGCTGACAACGCTGAAGCCTTCTACGGAACCCCTGACCCCGACAGCTCGATTCCACCGGCATTCCCAAACAAGAAACTACCACTGGTTCGATTGGTTTGGTGATCAGCTAGGACCTCTTAATATGTCATAACTTTCAAGTGCTTGCAAGAGTGATCACAAAATGGACAAACGCCTTGCACCAAAAGTTTTAAAGATCATCAAAGCAACATTGGGTATGATTCTGGAAAATGTTGTTGCAGCTATTCACGACAATGCATACATCGGATGTGAAGTGGACCACCTGAGCCAGAGAAGACATTCTTGTCTCGATCCGCCTGATAATTTTTTAGAAACCCATTATGATGAGATCGTGTAGACAGTTTTAACACGAATGAACATGTGTTGGTCAAGGCTTTGAACGCATCAGGGTTTCATGCACCGCTGACCGATGTTCACATGGCCGCTGAGAACTTTCTGTATGAGCTCAAGTTGGAGCCCAACATCACACAGAGACTGAGTGAGAACAGGGATGAATACATGGATACATTTAATGAGGAAGCTGTATGGGTTGCAGTAGTGTCTTGGTGCGCCGAAAGCAAAGAGTCTGCTGTCTAAGGATGGGTAACTTCGTCGTCGTGTTTACAATGTATATAAACAAAGCCTATGTGGGTTTTGCGTTTAAACAATTGATGCACAAAGCTATCAAGGGCAGTACTGATGTTTGTAGACCTTTTAATAGCCGAGACCATGTTAGTATCAAGCGTTTTAATAATCTGAACATGCATTTGGAAATGGTCAGGAACAAACCTGATGCTTGGCTGCAGTGTTGAATCAACTGCTCTAAACAAGTTCATGTATAAACTTCAAAAATGTTCAAATGTTGACTACAAACACTTTAAAATTGGGCACCAGTTATGTTGTTTACGTATGTAACAGATGTGTGTGTGACAAAATTGTTGAGTAATGATGCTGTCTATGTAGAATGTAATTCAAAATTATTTACAGATTTTTTCTAATCAACAGAAATCTGAATGTTTGTGTAACTTTTCAGACTTTCTTGGATGATGTGTAATTTCGAAAACGATGTTAAACATGTATTACTTCTCATTATTGGCCGAATGCTCTTCAATGTCAGAACAGGTTATGAAAAGTATTTACTACGACCCCGCAAACCCTGGTGTTTATGTGGGTAGAGAGGGTTTGAAAAGAGCATATTTGGAGAAAACCGGGGAGATCCTCAAAAATGGCGAGGCAGATGACTGGCTATTCACCCAGGATACATACACGCTACACAGGCCTGTAGCTATGCATTTTCAAAGAAATAGAGTTATTGTTCATGATATAAATTCACAATTTCAGCTGACATGAATGCTTATAGCGTGAAAAACGATAACATAAAATGTATGTTAATATGCATAGGTTTGTGTGCTGAGAAATAAAGGCGCTATCGAGGTAAAGCGAGCATTTGAAGACTTTAAAAGAAGGTAGAACACCACGAAGTCCAAACAGACAAGGGGAAGGAGGTTTTTTATTCACATTTTGAAATGTTAAGAAGTACAACAACAAAAATTTGCTACAGAAAATCATGTCAAACGAGTATCATTGAGAGATTTAATAAAACAATTAAATCACGAATGTGGAGGTATCTCAAACCTGCCAGCACTCATCACTATGTTGAGGTTATTCAAAATTTAGTTCATGGATACAACCATAGCTACCATCGGTCAATTAAGATGAAGCCTGCTGACATTTGTGAAGAAATTGTTAGACTTGTTCTCAAGAACCTGTATGGTACAACAATAATGAGAAATGGTAATCAAAGCTACAAGTTCTGGGTTGGGTATACTGTGAGACTCTCAAAGTTATGGGGAGCGTTTACAAAAGGCTATGAAAAAGGGTACACAGATGAATATTTTACAATAATAGAATGCATTCCTCGGGTACCTCCTGTATATAGAATAAAAGATTACAATGGTGATGTGATAGTTGGGACCTTTTATGAACAGGAATTACTGAAAATAATTGTGGCAAAGGATAAAACTTTTAAAGTGGAAGCAGTTCTGGATGAGAAAGTACAGAAAGGGAAGGACATATCTCTTGTGAAATGGCTTGGTTGGTCTGAGAAATTCAACAGCTGGATACCATCGGAACAAGTGCTTGACCTAGAAACTGGATAAAATTCCAGGATTTTCAGGATCACATTATTTACATTGACTGCGATCAGCATGGGTGATGATGGTTTCTACATAACACTGCTCAGTAACTCGTTGAGACATGTCTATACAAAAAGTTCAACCTGTACTAAAACATTTGCCAAAGGTTTAGATTTAAAAGGTGATTGGGGAGTATCTTGGAAGGATGGGGTGAAAACGCATTTGAACTACATGACTCGAAACATGACAAAACTTGGAAATATGAACTCAACACCAGTTATTACAACAGCATAGGAAAACTAGTGGAAGACATCAACATTTTTATAAAACCACATGGTGTATGGGGGGGTATGATTCATTTAAAAATAGAACGTTTCTAAAAGGCGAGCCCCATTTTTGTTTGAAATTTAGTGCAAAATTGGAACAGATATTAGGCAAAAAACCAGGCAATCGATAGTACGCCCCATGGTACGGTCCATTCCCCAGATATTCTGGCAGGGTTTAACACCATATACATCTAAACAGATATAATTGATTATCAACGAGTTGGTGACAGTCATGTCCCGCTGTTGAGAACTGTACATATTGCAAGGAAAAAGAACAAAGTAGTAAGAGTCAGTTAGACGAAATCTGTATTGAAGTAAAACCTGATCAGAATCAGCTGGTTTCATTCGTAGTGGGGAAAGTGATTGCAAAATTAAACTTCGGACCCATCTGTGACAACTGCGCCCTCTGCTGCTGCACCTCCCCCTGCAGCAGACAGGCTCCAGCGTTAGACATCACCGGCCTTCTGACACCACCGTCCATCTCATCATGCATTTCACCTGTGTCTTGTTTAGCGCACCTGGTTCTCATCATCATCATCATTCCCCCCAGTATATATGTTCCCTCTGCTCCCCTTGTCTTTGTGTGTGATTGTTTCTGTATGCCCAAAGAGCTGGGTCACGCTTCGCTCATTCTACATTGATTTACTCTAACATATTAAAAGACTGTGACCACTAGGCCGTTCTCCTGCTCCTCCTTGTTCCGCCCTCGAAGACGTGACAGAATCACACACCCCATAAAACGACAAAGGAAATGGAGCCGCAAGGAGCCACAGGCGAGGCCAGTGTTGCGGAGGCGGTAAAAGTACATTCAACAATGCTGGCCAGCCTAGGCGCCGCAATGGACAATGTATTGAAAGGGGTACAACGCCTAGAGCTGAGCCAGCAGAACCCCGCAGCACCGGCCGTCTCTCTGCCTCCCCAAGCTGCGTTGCCCAACATGGGAGCGATGCACATTCCACTACCCAGGGACTACGACGGGGCGGCGGACCGCTGCCAGGGTTTCCTGCTACAACTGGACATCGCGCTCCAGGCGATGCATCCTGCGCTGACCGAAGCCCAGAAGATCTCCTCACTCGTCTCCTGCCTGTCCAGGAAAGCCCTGGAGTGGGCCACCACCGTTTGGAACACCGAGCAGCCCACCCAGGGCAGCTACGCAGAGTTTGACCATCCGCACGAAGGGAAAGAGGCGGGTGAACGGCTGTTCCACCTACGGCAGGGGACGAGATTGGCGCAGGAGTTCACTCTGGAGTTCCGGACCCTGGCAGCGGGATCGGGGTGGAACGAGCGGGCTCTGATCGACCACTACCGGTGTAGCCTTTGCGAGGACGTCCGGAGGGAGCTGGCTTGTCGAAACGTGTTCCTCTCCTTCAACCAACTGGTAGACATGTCCATCAGTCTCGACAACCTGCTGGCTGCCCGAGGACGTCCCGGAAGAGGCCCGCCCGTTCCACCCTGCCAACCAGATGCCGCCGTCCCCATGGACCTGGGGGCGGCTGCGCTGCAGGGCAGACGTTGGGGAGGACAGGTGCGGAGTGCCTCCAAGAGGAGACGAGGCTATGCAACCGCACCACATCGCACCTCCCTCCCCGAGTCGAGAGGCGACAGGCATGGCACTTCCGCGTCACCCCAGGTAGCACATGCCCATTCACCACTTACTTCTTCCCTCTCTATGTGCACTGTCCCGGTTACGTTCCCCAGCTTTCCGTTGCTTTCCCAGTGTAAGGCGCTGGTAGATTCAGGCGCAGCTGGGAATTTCATGGATATGTCCTTTGCTCTGCGTTCACGCATACCCCTTCAGGTCCTCACTACCCCCCTACCCGTGAGAGCTTAGGACAGCCGGCCACTAGGGTCGGGTTTGGTCACACGATGCACTGCCCCCCTCCTTATGGTTACCGGCGTCCGACACAGCAAAACCCTTTCATTCCATGTAATCGACTCACCCACGTTCCCAGTCGTTTTGGGTTTCCCCTGGTTGATCCTACATGACCCCGTCATCTCCTGGTCTAGTCAGAGTCTTTCGGGGTGGTCACGGAAGTGTCAAGGTAGGTGTTTGGGTGTTTCCGTTGGCTCGACCTCGGTGGAAAGTCCAGACAGTGCTCCCGCCGTGCCAATTCCCCCCGAATACAGGAACTTAGCTGCGTTTTTGGCTAAGGCCACTGTGTTGCCGCCACACCGGCCGGGGGATTGTGCGATAGACCTCATTGATGGAGCCGCACTCCCAAATGGTCACGTGTATCCACTGTCCCGCACCGAAACGGAGGCTATGGCTGCGTACGTTAAGGAAGCGCGGGAACAGGGTTACATTAGGCCCTCCAAGTCACAGGTCTCCTCGAGTTTCTTTTTTGTGCATCGATTACCGGGCGCTGAACAAGATCACCATTCCGTTCCGAGGTGGAGAGGATGCACGGGGCCTGCTTTTTCACCAAATTAGACCTCAGGAGCGCCTATAACCTGGTGCGTATCTGGGAAGGGGATGAGTGGAAAACAGCCTTTAGTACCACGTCCGGCCACTATGAGTATTTAGTGATGCCGTACGGGTTGATGAATGCTCCGTCAGTCTTTCAGTCCTTCATCAACGATGTATTCCGGGACATGTTGTGCAAGGGCGTGGTGGTGTATATCGATGACATCTTGATATACACTGCCACCCGCGCCGAACATGTCTCGTTGGTGCGCAGGGTACTTGTTAGACTGCTGGAGCATGACCTGTACGTGAAAGCCGAGAAGTGTCTGTTTTTCCAGTCGTCTGTGTCCTTCCTGGGATATCGCTTTTCCAGCACAGGCGTGGCTATGGAGGAGCCTCACATTGACGCCGTGCGTAATTGGCCGACCCCAACCACGGTGAAGGACGTGCAACGATTCTTAACACGCTCCGTCCCTGTGCCTTCTTCTCCCAGAAGCTCAGTGCGGTGGAGCGGAACTACGACATAGGTGATTGTGAGCTGCTGGCCGTGGTTCGAGCCTTGTCGGCGTTGCGGCACTGGTTAGAGGGGGCTAAACACCCTTTCCTCGTCTGGACGGACCACCGGAACCTGGAGTACATGCAGGCAGCTAGGAGGCTGACCCCTCGCCAGGCAAGGTGGGCTATGTTCTTCACCCCGTTTGTTTTTACTCTTACTTACAGGCCGGGGAGTAAGAACGTCGGGGCCGACGCACTGTCCCGCCAGCATGACACGGAGGAGAGGCCAGTGGATGACGCTCCCGTGCTCCCAGAGTCGTGCATCGTGGCACCGGTGGTATGGGAACTGGACGTGGACATCGCTAGAGCACAGTGTGACGAGCCCTCTCCGCCCACATGCCCTGAGGGTCGTACATATGTGCCGGCGTCTGTCTGCGACCGCCTCATCTACTGGGCGCATACATCTCCCTCCTCCGGTCATCCTGGTATCGGTAAGTACTGGTGGCCCACTTTAGCCAAGGACGTGAGGGTGTACGTCTCTTCCTGCTCGGTGTGCACCCAGAGTAAGGCACCCCGGCACCTACCTGTGGGCAAGTTGCACCCCTTGCCCATTCCACAACGACCATGGTCCCACCTATCGGTTAATTTCTTAACTGATCTTCCCCCTTCCCAGGGCCATACCACCATCCTGGTCGTTGTGGATCGGTTCTCCAAGTCCTGCCACCTCTTGCCTCTGCCCGGCCTTCCTACTGCCCTACAGACCGCGGAGGCCCTATTTACACACGTCTTCCGGCACTATGGAGTGCCTGAGGACATCGTGTCTGACCGGGGTCCCCAGTTCACGTCCAGAGTATGGAAAGCAGGAACTGGCGAAGACTACGTTGATCTAAACAATACTTTGTTGTATTTACGTGTAAAAGTCATTAAACCGGATGGAATTAATATTGATGCCAGAGCATGTGTTGGGGTTATCAACTACCCGATAGCCACACTATTTTCACAAATGGATGTCTCCTTGGGTGATCGTTTAATTAGCCAGAGTAGCAACACATACCCCTACAGAGCCGTTATAGAGAGCATTCTGAATTATGGATGTGATACATTAAAGAGACAGTTTTCAGCTGGTTTGTTTTACAAGGATGCCGCAGGTCACATGGATGTTACGGACCCTGCAGGCGAGAACGATGGACTCATGAAAAGGGCTGCCTATTCAGCGGATAGTACAACATTTGAAATGATTGGTCCTGTTCATAGCGATATCTTCTTTCAAGAGAAACTCATGTTAAACGGCATTGACATAAAGCTAAGGATGGTCCGCGGTAAAGACGAGTTCTGTTTTATGGGGGCAGGGGATGTGCGTTATCGTTTGCATATATTGTCTGCGTCACTATTTGTCAAGAAAGTGTCTGTTTCACCAGCCATAAGATGTCTGAGTTATAAAGATGCCATGTGTTTTTATATTGATGATTTACGAGAAAATGATGGGCTAGTCTCAATATTTGTAGCTAAGATGTACCAGAGTGATAAGCAAATGTTTAATTGCATACAACATGCTCAATCTTGTGAATCGTTTAATTGGTGTCATGGTTGCTGAAGAAATAGAAAAGTAAATAATGTCTATGTCAGCTTTATTATTCAAAAATAAAACCATTTGTAAAACCACATCAATGTTTACATAGTATTTTTCATACAACAATTATTAAAGGTAAAACATACACTTTGACAATGAATCACAAATGATAAAAAAAGCATAAAATAAAAACGTTAAAATGGAAGCCATTTTGTGGGGTCCATGGTAGGGGGTACAAAGAAAGCTTTGGTTGGTTGATAACCAGTTGCTGGGGGAGTGGCTAAATCATCCATTGTTTCGCCAGATGTTTGTTTATACAAATTGATTTTACGCCTTACAAACTCATTTGGAATAGTTGTAAAAGGCATGTTGAGACATGCCATGGCCTCTAAAAACACCCCCCACCCCAATGGCCTTCTATCATCAGCAATTTTATTGGTTGCTGTCACACTTTTAACCAGATCCATCAGGTGGGAACCCTTGATTATCTCTCCTTTGAAAATGAATTCACCATTTGAAGTCCACAAAGTAAAATCTTTAGACCTGTGCATTCTATTATGAATATATTCAACATTCTTCCTACGCCTCGCAGGCACATTATCCAAAATGTCATCAACAAGGTTAACATTTCGGTTAACAGATTGCTTAGTCTCAGTCATGTTTACTACATCAGGCCCAGTCTCAGACCCGTGTAGACTTAAAGTCAGTGTATTTGTGTCAACCTCCCCATGTCTCACAGCAGTCTGTAAATCCATATCAGCGAATCAATGAGTCCAAATCATTTTCAACATATTGTCGTACATCGGTGCTAGTCATTTTGGATTCTCGCTGTTTTTCTAAATGATGTTGTGGCACCAGAAAGAATTCTGAGCTTGATCCATGTTGTTTACCGGTGTCTTGATGCAATTAGACTGGTTAGGAATGGAACAATGGTGTCCAAAGCTCGGGGAGGTCCAAAGCTCTACTAGAAACAGTCAGTTTCAATTGCCTGGTTTTGAATACCACTGGAATTAGAGTAACTGGGAGAGTTAGAATGGTGTTACCAGGTTTGATCCCAGTAGCATGGTTTGCCTGGGTGAAAAGACAGGGTAGCCAGGTCAATTATAGAATATTTTCCCCAGGGGACCTTCTCATTGAACAGATAAACTCATGTGAGGTCCCATGGGAAGAAGAAACAGGAGATAAAACACCATATGAGTTGGACAAAAGAATAACTAGTTCAGCACATCAAAAGAACATTAGAGACAGAGCCAAACAAAGTAATAGGGGCTAAATTGTTTTGAAAGGAAAGTACATACCTGATAGCTGGGGCATCTCAGTTAGAGGGACAAACCCATAGGATGTCTGAAGATCGAGACGAACTCCTTAACCGACCCAACCCATAAGCTGACAATTACTATCTTGTGCCTGACTAAGGGCACAGAGCTGATGTGGTGGACCTGGGACACTGGGAAAACCCAGCAATATATGGTTACAGAGGACCCAGAACAGAACCCTGACCGGGACTCAGGAAAAATGAAATCCCTGTCAAAACCACGATTCTCGTTCTTGGTACCACTGAGTAGGAAGAAAAAACAGTAGAGACCCTTGGACTCACCGTGATGTTCTCTCTGTTACAGGGAGGGCAGCATGGACGGTCCCAGGGGTGGTATGCCTGGCCCATCGAGGTGGTGGATAATGCTATTCTTGGTAGCATTAGGTATGGGTTTCCCCCTCTTGATTTTGGACGAAATGGGTCAAATTGAAATTCAGGAAGAAGATGAAACGTTGAAAATATGTACAACAACTAGCTACACCTCACCTGAAAGACTTGGGGAAGATGTCTCATGGAGGTTTCCGAGGAGGTGTGACTCGACTCGTACTAACCCTCATGATGGGTCTGATATAAGTTACTATAGAACGACTATTAATCTGACCCTGGAAAATGTCATCACTGTAATAACAGTGGGTGATAGGTTGAAAGCAAGTGTAAAAGCTTTGCTGATAAAGGCAGCTAATAGTTTTAAGGTGGCTAATAATTGTAATTATATCTCTAATGTAAGTTGCTTTTGTGGGATGGCTGGAATAGAAACCCAAATTATTCAAAAGTAATAACCCATGTAAATGTAGACATAAAGTGGGTTTCAGTTACGATGTTCCGGGTTAATGAAACATTGGAACCTGTAATAAGGCAAAAGGCTTGTATAGGAAAATATACATATTTCACTGGGCAAAATACTACGTATGGGAATATTACCGGATACGACCCATATGGATTAGAGGAAAGAGATCAGGATGGGTCAGAGCGATGGTGTGAACCTAGGAATAAAACTGAATGGGCCTTACAGGTCACTGACCGGGGAAGCTGGGGCGATATCCATTGTGGGAATGGTAGCAGAGCTAAGATCAGAAGGGCAATTCTGCAAACTAGGCCAGTCCCAGAATGGGTGAAACAACATAGCACCCACATATTTCTCCATGCCGGATATAACCAACACCCAATCTGGAAGAAGATGAAATCGACACTGTTTACTGTCAGAAAAGGGTGGGTGGCATATTCGGCTAAAAAACCCCAGGAAAGTGTTGATAAAAAGGTCAGGGAGTCGGTCCAGCGAACCGTATTTATCAATCGCCATAGAACCATTACATTTAACTTTGGTCAGGCAACAATATGTTGGCCTAATCAGACCCACCTTTAAACAGTTGAGACAAGCTTATGCTATTACGGGTCAGTATTGGGAAGAATGAAAGAGAGACGTAATAAAGGACTCGGGAGAGAGAACACTGGCAATTGAAAGGCAATTGGATCCTGATGGACACATATTTACGATGGGACCAAAATAGTAAAGCCACTTATAGGGGCTCCAATACCACATGGACAAAGACATGGTTAACTAATAAAATGAATGCCAGCAAGCCATATAATCACTCCTTGGTAATCTAACTCTTAGTCTCATGGATTTATCACTTTGAGACAGATCTCGCAGGTGGTAACTTTGGTTACATGTTATCATTAGGCGAATTGGGACAAGATAACCCAGATAAAAATAGGCCTATGTCTATACAAACTAAAAAGTTTAAAGTCTATGTTAAATCTAAACCCCTCGCTGGCCCGGTATTGGCAACAGGGTTAACTATATCAATAGTCCCATACCATTACCCTATATTGGGTTTAAACACGGATGATAGGGTTACAGTGATAAATGGCCATTGCATAACTACTTATTATGATTTAATCGGTGGTAGCAGTGTAATAGCCAGAGTAAATTTAACTATGAGGAGGACGGATGGACAGAACATTGCTCGCTGGAGAACAGTGGTCCTGACATTGAATTGTGCAAAGACTGGAGGTAAAACCATATTCTGTATGGTATACTTAAATGGGATGGAATGAACACTAGTCATCCACAAGTTAGGAAGGCCCAGGTACCCCATATAGACTGGGAGAGACTACCCAGCCTTAATGCTGAAAAATCCAACATTGTACCAAATCCTATGTAAAGGAGTAATATGGGATAGCAACATTCGCCAAGTAAGACCACCCTTGAGCGGAAAATCTATGTTTGCTGCTTCTTTGTTTATCCCTGGGATGGGTGCCGCCATTTCAGAATTTCAGTCTGGATTGACTGAGATATCTTGCCCAGGTATACAGGACAATTATGAACTCTTTATGAGGTCCATAGTGAATGGTGTAGTAAACAGGACCACTGTGCAAATTATGTCTGGGAGGTCCCTTAACCACATGGGGATACCCTATTGTGGATTTGTAAGCACGTTCAGCTTAAATGCACATGCAGGTACGGCATTTAGGACATCCCTAAGGGCAGTAGTAGTGGGTCCAAAGACACATGTAGAGAAGGGATTAAATGTGGCCGGTACATGGGTTACAGGGCAGTGGAAAGGGTTCATTGGCGTTCTAACAGTGGTGGCTCGATATGCTCTGTATGCCCTTTTAGGATTGGTGGGAGCATTGATGTTATTATTCTTACTGTACTGTACAGCCAGGGCTTGTATGACTGCATGCTGCAGTAAAGTGTGGCGGTTAAAGAAGAGGGAAAAGCCTAATACTGACAGTGGAGCCTGGCTGATGGAAACTAGAGAATTAACTCATTAACCTGGACATCCACCTAGGCAGGATTCGGCCTATGTGGATAGCAGGGTTGCACTTGCCATGAGAGATATGATAATTTACAACTGTAGAGCAGGCACTTGCTGAAGTGGGAGGGGTAGAACTGGGCAAGTGATTGAGAAAGGTTAAATCAGAGTTGAGGTTGAGATAGGCGTCAATATTCTATGAGGCGAAACAGACAGATAAGAAAGTTGGGACGTTCAAGGCCATACTGGGCGTACCCCCTACACTTAGGGGTAGGAGGCAAATATAAGAGGTAATTGAAACAGGCACTTGTCATTCTACAGACTGAGTGGGCATCCTGCAACACTTTACTGAACCCTGATACCTGGAATCAAACACTTTGAGAAGTCCATAATAAGTTAGGAATACTGACTTTTACTTGGAGCTGTTGGATCCTAAGATCTACCTTAGAATATGGCAAGCAAGTTCTCTAATATCACCCACTCACCTAATGTGACTGGGACCCCAGGCCAGGATGTATCCACTTCTTGGGTGAGTTACATTATTCCATGGTGCCAAGTCTTAGTGTTTAGTGTCATTTATATGAAGATTTTTTTTGTTAAATTGACAGGGTTTGAGCAGGGTGTATTGATTAAAGGGCTTATGCAGGTAATGTTAAAAATGACACTCAAGTTGATATTTACAGTGGATAAAGGAATGATATACACCATGGTGAGTTTAGTGTTGATCAATGATGTTCAGGCTGTCACTCAGAGTGATGCCTTAGGAGTATTTCTGTATGTCTGGAACCATATATTAGGGATATTGGGTGCATTTGTGGAGTATGAGCATGGCACGTTGTGGAGACTGACAATTACTTGTGGAATACACCCTTGTATTGGTGGAGATTGGGGCAATGATCTGGGCCTATGTGAAACTGATGACTAATGGAAATGGTTTTAATTGGGCATTGTCAGCTTTAGGTTGGTTTCTGAGCTGTTCCTAGTTGCAACCAGCGATGGCGCTCATTCTCCCACACCTGTATGGCTCTTGTATTACTTGGTCTTGGTCATTAACCCTAGACAGACCTCTTCTCTCCCTCCTGTAGGTTAGGAAACCCCGGCTAGGGGAAGCCCTGTATGAGCAGAGGCTGGATCATGCAGGGGGATTGGATACTAAGGGTTGTCGGAGTTGTCGGATGCTTTTTGTTTAAGAGCTGAATCCGGGGAGGATAGTTCGGAAGAAAGGCAAATTTATAGGACAGGTAAAGGAGTGGTTCTCACTCCAGATTTGGTGGATGGCTCTATAGTGACACTGTTTAGTACGCCTAAGGTTGTAATAGACAGTCTGGATGACTGTGCAGTACGACAGTGTGGGGTCTGCCATATTTGGGGATCCGCTGATGTAATGGCAACCGACCGGCAAGGTGTGGATTTCAACAGGAGTGCTTTTGTGTGTGCTTGGGGGGTTATGACCCTAAACAGAGCTATTTAATGGAATATTGGTGGAAGAGGAATGGAGAGAATCAAGTATCTACATTCTCCGCCGTAGTGACTGGATATCAATGCCATCAAAGTTTGTTGGATGAATGTTCAGATTTAGATGATTGGGGGCCCTTAGGGTCATTCTATAAGATCATGATGGAAAGCTACGGTTGGACCCAAACAGTATGGGGTAATGTCTGGTCAGAGCAGGAGATAAAGGAGGGGCGATGTAACGACCTCTGCCAACTTATTGAACTTGAGTGGGGCCTATCGGGGGTGGATAATAAACTATATAGATTGGATGAGGCTAGGAAGAGGGCTTTGAGCAAACTAGATCAGGTCTCAGAAGAGTCTCATCCGATTCCAACAAAATTCCGGGTTATCTGCTATGGGGCCGGCCATATCACTGAGCATTCAATCATGTCTGATTGTATCAGTCTGGCCCCAGCTGCGACCTTTAGTAACATTGTGGTCATTAACACAGGAAGTTGCTCAGTTGAACCCACGACTTGCCTCCAGAGTAATTGGGAGGCTAGAATGGAAATGTGTTCAGATCAAATTATAGCGTAGTCAGGAGAGACATGTATGAAGGAATAGAGAGTTGGAATAAGGGTTATAGACGGGACTTGTATTAAATGATCCTTTGTATGCTTCTCCCTCTCTCCACAGGCAATAATACTTTGTCATGGAGTGCCGGTGGTTCACAGTGCGCGTGGGGATTTTAAGTGGTACAGAGTAGATCATTGTAAATGTTGTAAATGTGAAACTGTATTGAATGGCCCGAAAGACTCTGTCTTCTGGAGATTTGAGGCTCCAGCAGACTGGGGGATTGAAGCTCGGTTAAAATACAGGGGTACGCCACAGTTTGTACCTCTATGTGTGGGTTGTTACTAGGAAGTGGGGACAGAAACAGTCTGTATCTTTGAACATAAGCAGGATGGGTCGGTACGTCAGAGTAGGGACATCTACTGGGCTGATTTGGCATTCCCGTTCTGCCCAGCTGACAATCCTAGGGTGCCGAGCACCGACGGCTGGATGACAACTATGGGGTTCTGGGAACCCTATAAGCGTAGGGGTGATTTGACCCTTATAGTACAAAATGATGTCAGTAGGATGACACAGTTGTCCCAGGATGGCAAATTCTGGATCTGGGCCAATTGACAGTAAATTGCTTCTGTGGCACCAGATTCAGTTGAGAGGTGTTTTACGCCACATTAACTATAACAGTAATTGGTCTAGGGATCAGTTCCGGGCTGGGCTGCACACTTGTATTGGGGAAATAGTCTATGTTGGCCTGTACATCGGGCGGTACATTGGTCCTGTTGGATTGGGTGCATACTGTCCCCATTCCGGTGAAGAAGAGAATTAGAAATCAGAAACGGGTGAGGATTGTTCGAAAACCCTCAGCTCAAGAGGAGAGTGTTGAGAAAAAGGGCAGAGTACAGGAGGTGAGCCGAGGGTTTCAGGAGCAGCAGCCAAGGACAGATCATCAATCTACACCAGGACCTGAGACAGATGATGTACAACTAACCCCACTCCCCCTTGGTGTTTGTCTATGAACCTAACGACAGCTCTGTGAAGAGATGGGGAGGGCCTACATAGACCCCAAATAAGGACTGTGGGAGGGGTGGTAATGTCTGGGGTCATGTGATAATGATAAACCATAAACAATGTGGTATAATATGTACAGTGGGGAGAACAAGTATTTGATACACTGCCAATTGTGCAGGTTTTCCTACTTACAAAGCATGTAGAGGTCTGTAATTTTTATGATAGGTACACTTCAACTGTGAGAAACGGAATCTAAAAATAAAAACACATTGTATGATTTTTATATAATTCATTTGCATTTTATTGCATGACAAGTATTTGATACATCAGAAAAGCAAAACTTAATATTTGGTACAGAAACCTTTGTTTGCAATTACAGAGATCATACGTGTCCTGTAGTTCATGACCAGGTTTGCACACACTGCAGCAGGGATTTTGGCCCACTCCTCCATACAGACCTTCTCCAGATCCTTCAGGTTTCAGGGCTGTCGCTGGGCAATACGGACTTTCGGCTCCCTCCAAAGATTTTCTATTGGGTTCAGATCTGGAGACTGGCTAGGCCACTCCAGGACCTCTTCAGATGCTTCTTACGGAGCCGCTCCTTAGTTGCCCTGGCTGTGTGTTTCGGGTCGTTGTCATGCTGGAAGACCAAGCCACGACCCATCTTCAATGCTCTTACTGAGTGAAGGAGGTTGTAAGATCTCGCGATACATGGCCCCATCCATCCTCCCCTCAATACGGTGCAGTCGTCTTGTCCCCTTTGCAGAAAAGCATCCCCAAAGAATGATGTTTCCACCTCCATGCTTCACGGTTGGGATGGTGTTCTTGGGGTTGTACTCATCCTTCTTCTTCCTCCAAACACGGCGAGTGGAGTTTAGACCAAAAAGCTCTATTTTTGTCTCATCAGACCACATGACCTTCTCCCATTCCTCCTCTGGATCATCCAGATGGTCATTGGCAAACTTCAGATGGGCCCGGACATGCGCTGGCATGAGCAGGGGAACCTTGCCTATTACCTTGTAGGCCATCCCAGCCTTGTGCAGGTCTACAATTTTATCCCTGATGTCCTTACACAGCTCTCTGGTCTTAGCCATTGTGGAGAGGTTGGAGTCTGTTTGATTGAGTGTGTGGACAGGTGTCTTTTATACAGGTAACAAGTTCAAACAGGTGCAGTTCATACAGGTAATGAGTGGAGAACAGGAGGGCTTCTTAAAGAAAAACTAACAGGTCTGTGAGAGCCGGAATTCTTAGTGGTTGGTAGGTGATCAAATACTTATGTCATGCAATAAAACGCAAATTAATTATTTTAAAATCATACAATGTGAAAATTATAGACATCTACATGCTTTGTAAGTAGGAAAACCTGCAAAATGGGCAGTGTATCAAATACTTGTTCTCCCCACTGTATGTTAGGGTAAGAAGAAGTGGGTTGACCAAGGATTTGTTCCTGAGAAGGAATACGAGCCTTGAATGTCATGAATCTGGCATCCTTCTCTTTCTCCCTCTTCTGGCCACACTCGCACTTACACACAACCACACGCACCTTCACTCACCCTCAGCTGTTCCTAGTTGCAACCAGCGATGGCGCTCATTCTCCCACACCTGTTCTCTCTTCCCTCTGATTGTGTTTGCTACTTCTAGCTTCCCCTTTTCCCTGCTTCTTTGCCAGATTATTCCGTGAGTTATCTATGCAAGAGGCTCTCTCTCCTACCTATTGTTCCCTTCTTGTCTGAGTCCTGTCTGGATCTGGTCTGTACAATACTATGTGTGTGTTTGCTGAATTACTGCTGTGATGGTAATTCCATCGATCGACACTCTTAATTAAGGAAGTACAGAGATGAAATTCTCTAAGCATAAGTTAACCATTTTAATTTTATTTGCAAATAAGAGAGACGCGTCAAACGCTTACCAACATAATCGTCTGAGGAGTCTCTGACTCCATACATGCACAATCCGTATTTATTACAGCGAAAAGGGGTGTGGTAAGATGCTGTCCTATGTCAATAAAACACATTCCTTTTGTTATGTTACTACATAAGCTTCACACAAAGGACAAGCTCTCCTTCCCCCCATAGGTAACTTCTTCAATTCTAAGAGTTCTTACAGCATCTGGACAGACAATAGATGCCCCCTAGGCAAATACCAGATCCCCCACATTCCTTTTCTAATTTGAATAAGGGGCTCTCAGTCCTTTAATCGGTGAGAATACATTGGTTAGAGAAATTTCCAGAACAATCCATCCTCTTGATACCATGTAAAACCTTGGTATCAAACCTTAACTTCACTCATTAGGATGTAGATTGCAACAAAACAGTACTCTTTAACAACATGACCCAGTCAATATTATTACCCTTAATGAGTAGAGAACAGAACAAATCTGAAATGTCTGGATTCGTATTTACTCCAAGATCACACACTTTCATTATACAGAATTATAACATAGTACAGCAAAACCTTTTATGTTAAAATCATCATAAACACCTATAACTGAATACATCCTTCAATTTATCACTGTTACAAAGTCCTCTCAGGCCAATTGCTTGATATACTGAAAAGTAATCTCCGTGGTTCCATTTAGATGTACTTCCAAAGTCATCACAAATGTTCTGCTTCTCCAAACGTCAGACTGTCAGTTATGAACCATTTCTTGGCAGGCCGGTGTAACAGAACGTAAAAAGTCAGATGTATATTCCAAGGTGTTGTCCTTCTTTCTCAAATGCAGACACAGCTCTTGTTGTCTTCATTCTAGCTGCTGCATTCAGCCAGGTCCGGAGAATCTGTGTGTTCTCCTTTGTGAACGCCAAGATGACCAGTTTTAGCTAAAGGCTCTATAGCTGCAGGCCAGGCCGGAAGTGATGGTTACTAGTTCCAGAATATTCACTTTTCCCCCAGTGACTTCAATTCACTGTGCCTAACCTTTAAACAGCGAAGCCCTCCTGTAGCGTGTGTCGTCGACCCCAGGTTCCTCTCTCAGCTACCTGGACAGCAGATGAGATGTACCTGGTATAGACACAATCAGCGTGGCATGATGTCGTGCAGCTGGTCTTTCCGTGCCACCGTAAAAGGTTTCCAGAACCGGAGCTTCCCTTCCCCTCCAACCTCTCAGTTGGAGGTTGCCTTCTCCATCACACAGCAGAATCGTCAGGACTAGAATTAGTCCAGCTCAAAGGAACCCGGCATCACTGTAGACGTGCGGCACCCCAGAGTAGACTCCACTCGTAGCTGTAGGACAGGACCGTTTCTGTGTGTGTGTGTGTGTGTGTATGAGATCCATCTTATCTCAACCCACCTCACAGTTGTCCTTTAAGTCAAACTCAGTCTCTCCCTGGGCTCCAACAAGTCCTCTATTGCCAAATCGCTTTCAAGTGTCCTGTACCTGAAGTGTGAATTATCCTTGAGAAGATTAGTTGCAACTGCACAGTACACCATCACGAATATGTCCATTATATTAGCTTGTTGCATCTCGCTGATGCAGTAGAGCCAAACACTACCAAACACTCAAACCCTATATTCCCAATGTCTATATCCTTTGTCTAGATAGATTAGAACAGTTGTAATCAGTAACAATATCGTTAAAACATTAACATTTCTGGTGCTTCTGTTCTGCTAGTGTGGCAAAATAACAATTCCACTCTTTTCTATGGTTGGTTTAACAACCAACACAAAACAGAAGAACACAATTTCTCATTACTGTTTCAATTACTCATCAGTTAGGATAGTTAGCTTACATTGAAGTACCACTCTCAAATAGTAGTCCATGAACAATTCTTAGTTCACCTATATAATTTACATCTGATTGTGTTGTATCGGAACTACAATCAAATTCCCAATTGTTTCACATAAATTATCAAATACCTTATTGCAAATCAAACATTTCACACCATCTTGAAGGTCAGCTAACATAACAGTTATTTAGCCTAATTTCTCTACAAGATGAATACTCAGTGTGAATTCTCCAAGTCTCTTCTTATAATCCTAGCACATCAAAGACACTCTGTAATCCTGTCATAAATCATGACCAGGGCTCAGGGCTCTCCCTGGAGTGGGGGGTGGTCTATTAACCTAAGAATATGTCCAACCTCATAGGACAGAGTGGTGTTATCTTGAGGCCAGGCAATAGAAAGCCGACTTTACACCTCAAAGAAGCATCTGTTAACCATTAACATTCCAATGATTGCTTACTAGGACAGAAATGTGATTAGAATTAGAATACCCAATTTTGATAATGTCACCAGTAAGTCTCTCTTCCAAAGAGTTCAAACAAGTTAAAAACCCATCTCAAACAGCCCCCCCTCCACCCAACACACTGGTTTTTGTTTCAGTGAGTTGAGCGCTCCAGGTGGTCTGTACCTCTCTTTACGCAATTTAGACTATGTAAGACTTCTCAACTTGGTTTTCTAGAAATTTCTCAATATCAATAAAAACATTGCAAAATTTAGTAAACATGTAAGGAATAACAAAATGTGCTCCCTGCACGTTTTTACCCACTTATTCCATAATGCATGAGATTAAAAGGATTACTTCTAATCAAATATCAAACAAACTGAACAATCCCATCAAATTAGTTATTTTTGCTAAACCATTTCAAAATGGTAAGATGTATTCTACTCAACCATAACCATGTTAGATTTTGTATAAAACAAACTTCTCAAAAAACCCAATTAGACAAACACTGTGAAGGGATGTTGATTTTAACAGATGCCAATTTTCTGCTATAACTTTTGGAAACAGAAAAACTAAATTCTTCACGTAACTCTTTAAATACCTATTTAATTCGC
Source organism: Esox lucius (assembly GCF_011004845.1). NCBI lineage: Eukaryota > Metazoa > Chordata > Actinopteri > Esociformes > Esocidae > Esox > Esox lucius. The sequence continues at coordinate 24,779,516 of NC_047590.1, forward strand.
TTTGAACTCTAAGTTCAACTATTTTTCATCATAGGTAATCATTTCATACAATCCCCCACCTGCTTTCACGACAGAGTCAACGGAAAACGACTCCAAGCTTGAAAGCAGAACCATTACAGAACCGACATGAAAAGAAAATCGATAGTTGGGAGGAATCCAACATTCATCCAATAAAAAGTCGCAAACTGAAAATCTAAGAAAACAAATGCGAAAATGAGAAAAACACCCACAAATAAAAATAAAAAAAGCAATCGTACCACATGGTCGCTCATGTGAAGGAAGCAAATTGAAACAACAAAAAGTCGCAAACTGAAAATCTAAGAAAACAAATGCGAAAATGAGAAAAACACCCACAAATAAAAATAAAAAAAGCAATCGTACCACATGGTCGCTCATGTGAAGGAAGCAAATTGAAACAACTCCAAAATTAGCATTTCCACAGGCAACGGCCAAACCAAGGTGAAACAAAATAACCATCATGACTCAATTTACCGCTTGAAGTCTAGGGCAGGGGTATTCAACAAAATTTTAAAAAGGTCCAGTTAGAGAATTTTTTTTGAAGCAAAGGTCCGGAAGATCTTATGTCTAACAATTTAGTGTTATATATATTAAAGTAGCCTTGTAGTTGTATCAACATCTGAATGTAATGAATAACTGACTGTCAAATCAAATTAATTCAGTACAATTCAAAGACTTGTTGACAATATTTAATGTCACGTAACATAGAACTGAACATATATGTATGACTGTAGATATGTATAATGTTCTCTCATTAACTAAATAAAACTAGGGCTGCATTTCAAAATAAGAGAAAATAAATACAATTTGAAAATTGTGCATTTTCAAAAAAAGGGCTTAACTTCAGAAAAATAATATAAAGTTATATAATATAAAGTTAGAATTTCCCCTTTTCTGTTTCACATCGTGACTCAACAGTCTCAACCAAATTTACAAATAATAAATCTCAAAAGACTAACTGCCTGCCTTCTGACTGCTTAGCTCTGCCAAAAAAGATGCTAATTCCCTCCTGATGGACCAAAAGCGCTCTAGCACCCTGCCTTTGCTGAGCCATCTCAAATTGTTGTGCAGCAAAAGATCATCAGCATTGGCATCAACTTCTCGGAGGAATTCCCTAAGCATGCGATGCTGGTAGGAAGAGGATGCCCTGAGAAAATGTATCATTTTCATCATTGTATTCATCACCTCAGCATGCTTATCTGACAGGGAGGCACAGAGGACCGATTGATGAATGATGCAATGGTAAGATAAAAGCTCAGGATTGTCCCCTTTCAGTCTTGCTACAGTTCCTTTTTCTTTCCCTATCATAGAAGGGGCTCCATCTGTGGTTATTGAAACCACCTATTTGGCTCTATTCCTCTTTTTGTTGACATCTCCTTAATGGCCAGGTAGATATCCTCTCCTCGTGTACTGGTCTGAAGGGGAGTGACCTAACATGTCCTCACAGAATGTTTTCTGGTCTGTGTTGAAAAACCTGGCATACACTAACAGCTGAGCATTGTCACATATGTCAGTGGATTCATCCACAGCTAAGCCTACACATGGTGCCTTATGCATGGCTTCATCTAGCTGGGTTAGCACATCCTGTGTTAACATTTCACTTTTCTTTGTGGCAGATGATGCTGACATCGGAATTTGCTTTATTTTATCACAAAGCTCATTTTTTTGTTTTCCCTCAAGTAGTGTTTCAGCTACTGCACTCATGCATTCTTTGACAACCCCCCCATCTGTAAATGGCTTTTTGTGTTGACCCAAAATCCAAGAAAGTCTGAGGGAACACTCAAGAGCGCGTTATTGGGCAGTGAATGTGTGGCTCAGGATCCTGGTGGACTGGTCATATTGGGCTCTGAGACTACTTATTTTCTGTGATCTCAATTCAGATTTGAGTGTGTATGTTTGTTCAAAACCTTTATGTTTTGTCTCATAATGGCGTTACACATCGGCACTTTTAATAAGTGCCACGGTTTCTGCACATATGCGGAGAGTGACATTTGTTCCTTATTTTTCTCTAACTCTCACTCGTCTGTTTTGCTCCCTTTCTCCGTCTCACTCGTCTGTATCTCTCCCTTTCTCCGTCTCACTCGTCAGTTTTGCTCCCTTTCTCAGTCTCACTTGTCAGTTTTGCTCCCTTTCTCCGTCTCACTTGTCAGTTTTGCTCCCTTTTTCGTTCTCACTCGTCTTTTCCTCAACTTACTCCGGCACACTCGTCTGTATCTCTCCCTTTCTCTGTCTCATTCATCTGTTTTCGCTCCCTTTGTTTTCTACATGTATCATTTTCTTTTAAATCCGACTTTCTTTTCCTGTGTAACTTGCCTCTCTCACATCTAAACTGTAGAGTCCCAATGTTTACCGCCCGGAATGCAAAGACTTCATTGGCTGAGTGGTATCACGTGGGATGGCTTACCTCACATGCAATTGGTCTGTGCGTTTCCTCATCCACTAAACCACTACCGTATAGACTACAAAAGCTGCGCATATTAAAATAGAAGCGCCCCGTCAGGTTTCAATTCATAATCTTTTGTTTTGGTCCGGGTCCGTATGGGACAGCACTAACTCGCAGTCCGCCAGTTAGTGACCTGTGGTCTAGGGAAACATCTCAACTTTAGATGTAGGTCTATGTTATACTAAATAGCGCCGGACAGCCAAAATCGCTAGGTCCATGTATATGTCATTCAAAGACATCAAGATTGTCCAAGCAATCAACAATGTTGGATGACTTAAGGTCTCCACTCTCACAACAATTTGTCTCAAAATCATAAATGTCCACATTAAGGCTGTGGAGAGGAAAATGCACATAGCTTCCACCAAATGTTTAATTATCCCAAAACTAAACATACTCATGTAGGGGAAATTACCACAGGTGAGGACAGGCAGAAAACTCGAACATCCAGGGGGTGAGCCACCCTTTCTGGAGCCAATGAAAGTCTCCACACAAAAACGTGACATGGTCTTCAGACTGCCTGGAGTAAAAGACGTCATGCCTACAACCAAGCTGATAACCTACAGTAACAAAAAAAAAATTGCTTATCCTATCAACACAGCAACAGTAGGGGGAAAACAGATGAAGTCACTAAAATCAAGGAACAATCAGTGAGTGAACCCCATGATACCCCAGGCTAGACCTCTAAATACAGCCACATCAATCAACCCCATTCGTCAGTTTACCAGGCTAGAATTTAAAACGCCAGCAACGAGCATCAGGCATAGGCCCAAAAACACAAGTATTAACCCAGGTACCATTGGAAATACAAACAAACCCAATTGAACATTTTAAATAGGACATCGAATGTTACAGATTTATTTAGTCAGGAAAGAAACGGGCAGTGGCCATTTTACCCTATTAAGCAGGCAATGATTATAATGGCTCCAGTCTTCATGGAACACTTAAAATTAAAGTTATCTTAAAATTAAAGACATTGGCCAAACTACCCCATACAAGGAGAGAGAAAACACTATTTTAACCCCTCATTACGAAACCACGAGACCATATATAACCAAAATAGAGAAGCACCATTATACCAATTTCCAATCTATCTCTCTAATGAAATTTAGGACCTTATGGTTGTATACATTCCTAAGTTAGCAGGCTAACACTTCCACGTGTGCCAGCCACCAGCACAACACCAGAAGGCAAAGTTAAATTTCGCAATTGCAGCACAAAGGCAAAAGCCGAAAGAGTAGGCCTCCCCAAAGAACCACAACAACGACGCAATGAATGCGTTCACCCAAATGTACACCAAACAAGACAAAACATTGCGATTACTTCCAAGTTAACACCAACCTCGGTACCCAAGATCAAATTTCTATCAAGGAATATACAATGCAGCCAATCGGATCCCTCGTGCACAGGGAATAGCAAAATGGACAAATGCATTTACGAGGTCAACCATAACCAGATATGGACAAAGGCCCCTGACTTGGGCCACAACCACATACAGAACAAACACGATAGGCGCGCGCATATACAACTTCATCAGTATAACAACTAATTTTAACCAATATTGGCAATTTACAGGAGCAATCCCTACTCCCTCCTGCAGTCTCTGATATTTAAAGGAAGAGGTCCAACCTCAACTGCATATTTAAGTCCAACCTAAATTACAGATTTTCTAGCAGTCTAACTGCTTAATATCCTGCACGAAATCGCCCCGCAATAGGTTAGCTACATGGGTATGGTCGTCAGGACATGGAACAAAACGATATTTTTCTAACTACATGCGCCATAATTAAAATACCCTAAAAAATTACTTCTAGTGACCATACTTCCTCAAATCCATCTGTCAACTTCCACAAAACCATCAAATCTGACATACAAAATCCAATCACAGTTTACTAAAGCATATGAAAGCCGTATTAAGGAACAATCTCACCGGTCGATGCTCCCTCTGGTCCGTCTCCTGTCTGACCGTCCGCACCCCTCCCCCAGGCGGTTCAGCGTTCCTGCATGTTCCCGTCGGATCGCTCACTGGAAGGTCAAAGAGAAGCCGAAACTGTCTCTATTCTTGCGGGAACAATACGTCTAAACAGCCGTCGTCTTGATGCGCACTGATATCTTCCCAAATACAACGACCAGTCGAAGGGCAAGTGGTAGCTCCATCAATACAAACGTAGCGGTTAGCAAAGTCTCTTCCTCAGTCCCGGGCCTGTAGCCTTCTTTGGTCTCAGTCGCTGCAAACACCGGAGAATACGGATGTGTACAACTGATGTAACTCCCCACTTTCGGAACTTTTCTTGACTCGAACCATGAAAAGGTCCATAGAGCTTGGCCTCCAATGGGGTTGGCTACATCAATTGTAGGGAAATGTCCTCCAAAGATGCCGTGTCGCCGAGCGGGCCTCCAAGGGGGCCTAGCAAAACTCCAAGGGGTGGGGTGGCGGGTGGTCAGAGGAGAACGAGCCATCTAACCTGATAAAAAAAATAATACAACACAGATCAATAGACCCCACACAAACTGTCCCAAAGCTTCCATCAGTCACCATGTCCTACATACCGTAGCCTACGCCTTCCAAACAACTCCATATTACGCCTTCAGCAACTTTATAGTATACCTCCCGAAACATCCATTAAACAACTCAGCCAAAATCCACCAACCAGCCCTGCAGGCCGCTCATCCGTCACCGAACGAAAACGCCAGTCACCGTACTGAGGAATCCCAAAAACCATTGAAACTGGGTGCCCTCGCGCTCACCCCTTACGCGGAGGGGGAATCCAGAGACCTAGTCTTTGGCCGTGCACGGATAACCAGCCAAGATTTAAGTAGGAGACCCCAGGATCAGTAACCGAGGACGAGCCCCCAAATTGTTTTGGTAATTCCATCGATCGACACTCTTAAATAAGGAAGTACAGAGATGAAATTCTCTAAGCATAAGTTAACCATTTTAATATTATTTGCAAATAAGAGAGACGCATCAAACGCTTACCAACATAATCGTCCGAGGAGTCTCTGACTCCATACATGCACAATCTGTATTTATTACAGCGAAAAGGGGTGTGGTAAGATGCTGTCCTATGTCAATAAAACACATTCCCTTTGTTATGTTACTACCTAAGCTTCACACAAAGGACAAGCTCTCTAGGCAAATACCAGATCCCCCACATTCCTTTTCTAATTTGAATAAGGGGTTTTCAGCCCTTTAATCAGTGAGAATACATTGGTTAGAGAAATTTCCACAATACTGCTTACTCTACACTCTGCCTAGTTTGCCTGCTGCTGACGACCTGCCTGAGTATTCTCTCCGCCAGCTGTATACCATATCCTCTCTGTGAGATCCGACACTTGACGCCGCCAGACCTGGTCTTTCTGATGTGCTCTTCCTCTGTTACTAGAAGATATTTGTGGTTTGTCTAACGCCCGTATTGACGGCAGTTTCTGTTAATAATTTCAAGAAGAGGATTTCTGTTCATCTGGACTGTTACTCTTTCATTATTAAAGACATTGCATTATTGCATTTCGCTTTTGGGTCCTTTCTCACCTTCTATAACATTGAATCCCCGCCATAAGAAGATCTGACCTCTGACCCTTTCTGAGCAGGGAACGCACAGAAGATCAGCATTAGTTAGATAAGATTTTATAAAGAGGGTTTGTGAGTTATAGCAGGGAAATACCCACACCTTGGAGAAAACCAGAAAATAGTTTAAACAGACCATAAGGGGACCTAAAGGCTATATAACGCCAGCGCAAGTACGATAGGGGCGACTATCAGTACCTCAGGCTCGGTGAATGAACCGGTTCTAAACAAGCACGACTATAAACATAAAAAGTTCCTCCGTCTGAGGATTGTTCAATAGGACCGTTCCAGACTTAAGGACTCGTGTCATAAGCCAGGGTGGAAGTTAACTGACCTTGCAGTGGGTCAAGTTACGCCTTACGCTACATTCCAGTGCCTGGTAAACTGAGTTTGGTGTAATCCCTCCAAAGACGTAAAATCTAAATAAAAATATTCTAGGGCAAGTGTGAAATAGCCAAAGACGCTTGGCGCCGTCACCCAATTAAAACTGAGGTCTGATAAATAACAGGAGGTAAGTTGATCGGGTGATCCCAGAGGTAAAGGCTGCGAAAAGGTATATTTCCGCGCCTTAGGTTAAGCGTTATTTCACAGAGTGATAGAATGAGGTCGGTGGAAGCCGATTCTAAAATAACTTTTCGTTGACTTGCCGGTGCCTTAAATAACATCTTCGAATGCGTTTAGACATGAGCAAACTATCTTATGTACACGACAGGCCAATCCCTTGAAAATAACCCTGTTCTCAGACGGTAGTCTTCTGGAGTAGTAGCTTTAAAGTCAGTAAGTAAATAACCAAAAGGCGGATGGGTTGCGTCTTTAAAACTCTCCATGAAGAATCGAAGAATCTGTCTGCCTAAAATAGTAATCTGCTGATTGTCACAGGGGTTTTTAAACAAGATGAGGTAGTTTGTGTTCAAGTTAATATTTCTACTAGATTTGCCTTTAACAAACATGTTTTGGACAAGGGAAATTGCACTCAGGTTATGGTGGTGTAAATATTGTGTGAAAACTCTCTCCATCTCCAAACTCTGATACACTTCTCATTAAATCGTCAATAATTAAAAGGTTGTTTTTCTGAATTGGTAGCAGATTGTCATAACACAGCAATGTTTGTAGACCTTCTATAAAAGTAATCTCCCTCACCTTCAACATTTCATCATACCAATCAATCAATCAATCAAAATGTATTTATAAAGCGCTTTTTACAACAGCAGTTGTCACAAAGTGCTTTACAGAGACACCCGGCCTTAAACCCCAAGGAGCAAACAACAGTAGTGTTGAATTTCAGTGGCTAGGAAAAACTCCCTAAGAAGGTCGAATTTTAGGAAGAAACCTAGAGAGGACCCAGGCTCAAAGGGGTGACCAGTCCTCTTCTGGCTGTGCCGGGTGAGATATTAAGAGTCCAATTGGAATAATAAATACATTTCTCTGGGCTAAATCCAGAGTATATTGGATTTTAGACTAGGTCAGAAGTATGACCTGGTGGACAAGGACAGGAACAGCAACGGTCCCCCCAAACCAGGTAATCCGCAGGTGTGGACCAGGACCTCATCTCCTTCTAAAATTTAAAATTGGAGGAAACTGAGAAAAGTTAGTAGTACATCCCTCATGTCCCCCAGCACAATAATATAGCAGCGTAACACCATGGAAACTGAGACGGGGGGGTCCGGTGACACTGTGGCCCTACCCGGGGGAGGCCCCGGACAGGGCCCAACAGGCAGGAAATCAATCCAACCACATTGCCAGGCATCAACCAAAGGGACACCCACCAACCGCAACCCCCCTGAATGAGGGCCGAGTATTGCTAGCAGCGTACAGCCCAACTGCACAAGTGCGCAATAGAGAGTCAACAACAAGCCAGTGACTCTTCCCCCGAAGGGCATTGGAGGGAGGGCATCCCAGTGGCGACGAGAGCCCACCTGGCAAGACAGCAAGGGTGGACAGTATCAAGTCTACTGGTCACCTTCACGCCCCCGGGCCAGGCTACACCTAATTATAAACCGTGCTGTAGAGATGAGTTTTTAGTAGACACTTGAAAGTTTGCACTGAGTTTGCATTTCTAACCTTAATTGGCAGATCATTCCACAAGAGTGGAGCTCTATGAGAAAAGGCCCTGCTGCCAACTGTTTGTTTAGAAATTCTAGGTACAATTAAAAGGCCTGCATCTTGCGATCTAAGGTTACGTGTAGGTATGTATGGCTGGATCATTTCAGCAAGGTAAGTAGGAGCAAGTCCATGTATTGATTTATAGGTTAAGAGTAAAACCTTAAAATCAGCCCTAACCCTAACAGGCAGCCAATGTAAGGATGCCAGGACAGGAGTAATGTGTTAAAATTTTTTTGTTCTAGTTAGGATTCTAGCAGCTGTGTGCAGCACTAATTGAAGTTTATTTATTAATGTGTCTGGATAACCAGAGAGAAGAGCATTGCAGTAATCTAATCTAGAAGTAACGAAAGCATGGATTAATTTTTCTGCATCAGTTTTTGATAGAAAGTTTCTAATTTTTGCGATGTTTCGAAGATGAAAATAAGCAACTCTTGAGACATATTTTATATGTTCTTCAAAGGAGAGGTCAGGGTCAAGGGTAACGCCAAGGTTTTTTACAGTTTTTTGGGATACGACCATGCAGCCGTCGAGGTTCACAGTGAGATCTGCTAACAACGCTCTTTGTTTTTTGGGTCCTAATAGGAGCATTTCTGTTTTATTTGAGTTTAAGAGCAAGAAATTCTCTGTCATCCACTTCCTAATATCTGAAACACATGCTTCCAAAATAGCTAATTTAGGGGCTTCTCCATGCTTCATTGAAATATATAACTGTGTGTCATCAGCATAACAGTGAAAGTTAATATTGTGATTTCGGATTACATCGCCCAGAGGGAGCATGTATAGTGAGAAAAGTAATGGGCCCAGAACCGAGCCTTGAGGAACTCCAAAGCATACCTTTGACTTGTCAGAGGATATGCCATCCACACTAACAAACTGATATCTTTCAGATAAATAAGATTTAAACCAGGCTAGAACATGTCCACGTAGCCCAATATTGGTTTCCAGTCTCTCTAAGAGAAGGGAGTGATCAATAGTGTCAAAAGCAGCACTAAGATCAAGAAGCAACAGGACGGATGCGGAACCTTTGTCTGAGGCCATTAGAAGGTCATTTGTTACCTTCACGAGTGCAGTCTCAGTACTATGATGGGATCTAAAACCGGACTGGAATATTTCATAAATGTTTTTTGTCTTTAGGAAGGCATTCAGTTGTTGGGAAACACATTTTTCTAAGATTTTTGAGAGGAACGGGAGGTTCGATATTGGCCTATAATTGTTTAATATGTCGGGATCTAGATTAGATTTTTTTAGAAGTGGCTTAATTTCCGCAATTTTTAGTGAGTTTGGTACGCATCCGGAGGGAAGGGAGCAATTTATTATGTTCAGCATTGGCTGACCTAGCACAGGAAATAACTCCTTAAGTAATTTTGTAGGAATCGGGTCTAGCTGAGAGTTTGTGGGTTTAGAACTCATTACAAATTTTGTAAATGTGTCGAGCGATACGGTATCAAAGAATTCAAGTGTCCCCATTGACACCTGATCAGGGAGGTTCCGGAAATTTTTTGGACAACTGAGATTTTTAGGACCATAACTATTTAAGGATTCAGTTGTTTTCTAATGGTGACGATCTTTTCATCAAAGTAGTTAATGTATTCATTACAACTAAAGTGAAGACCCACTTCACTTGCTAAGATTTGCTTTTTTGTTAACTTTGCAACTGTATCAAAGAGAAATTTTGGATTGTTTTTGTTCGCCTCAATCAGGTTGGAGAAATAAGCTGATCGAGCAGACGTGAGTGATTTTCGGTATTGTACTGTACTGTCTATCCAGGCTAGTCTAAATACTTCCAACTTGGTGGAGCGCCACTTTCGCTCCAATTTTCTGGAGGCTTGCTTAAGTGCTCTAGTATTGTCGGTGTACCAAGGAGCAAGTTTCTTGTTGCGTATTTCACTAGTTTTTAGTGGTGCAACTATGTCTAATGTATTTCGCAGTATTGAGTTTAGATCCTCGATTTGATCGTTTACAGATTTATTTGCTCTGTCATTTATGAGCGAACTAGTAAGAATATCAAGGAATTTATTTGTAATCCGAGAATTTATAGTACGGCTTTTGAAACTCATTGTTTGGGGGGCAAGTGGATTTCTTGTTTTAACGGTAAATGTAATAAGACAGTGATCCGATAATCCAGGATTTTGGGGGTAAATTATTAGATCTACAATATCTATTTATCGTGACAGGACTAAATCTAAGGTATGATTGTGGCAATGTGTTGGACCTGAGACATGTTGGATGAAACCCATTGAGTCAATTATGGCTTGAAAGGCTTTTTGAAGAGGATCATTGGGGTTTTCCATATGGATACAGCGGTTGCAAACATGAATAAACCCAGAAGACATTCGGAATTTCTTTGAAGAAAACAATGTCAGCATTATCCAACAACATCTTCACAAAAAATGTTTTACCTAAGTTACTGGGGCCACTAAGGACACAGCTGAATCGGTTTTGAAGTTGTGGGTCAAAACCGCTATCCATCCTAGAATGTGATTTAGTAACCGTAAGGCCTTGTGCTGTAATCAGGGAGCAGTACACACTTGTTGTAAACAACTCTGAAACGCTTAGACACTACTTGGTTTTTCAATGTGAATGTTCTTTTATCTCTCGCAATTGTATCTGCATTAGCAAGGACATCATTCTCATCACCACCCTCGCCCCGTACAAAGTTATCAACCAGTCGTGTTAGTGTCTATTGAGTGTAATGCCTTTTGCTTTGAGACAGGTCAGATCTTTAACAGTTTTGTAGCCGTATGGCTTTGGCGCTCCACTAACAAATTGACTGATGCTGTCACCATCTGGCAACTCATCGGTCAAGTCACCCAAGAATGGCCCCAGTTGGGGTACCCAATCCCTGTGGCTTGTGACAAAGATCACTGAATCAGTGTCTGTTTAGAGTACACGTCTATCCAACGTCTCCAAGAGTGAATACAACTCAAGTCTAGCATAAGCGGTTGTGGATGCGGCAATAAAAATTTTGCCGTTACGTGGTTTGATTGGTGTCGGTTTTGTGTAACGCCACTGTACCCTCCCAACTGTGTCTGAGATGAAAGAGAAATAACCAACTTTTATTTCACTGGAAAAAAGGTGGTGGCTAAACTCCTCCGGATCTGTATTTAGCATTGTGTTCATAGGGTTAGACCTCTCACCCATCTTACCCCAAAGACTGTTCATTGCCAATTTAGCCAAAGATCGCATGGCACTGTTTACAACAATGTTTTCCTTGTGATATATTTAGGTCTTTAGTAATGCGGTTCCAGATCGGGGCCAACATAATTCTCATTCTCCTTGATGTTAAACTTGTAAGGAAAGTAGCCTTTTTCAAATCCTTAAAACCCATAGCACGTGGCAAGGCCGGCAGCTTCATCGGTAGGAAGCAATGACTATTAATGTATCTCTGACTGAATACGCTATCTGTAAAAATCATGAGCTTGCTACCATTAGCACTAAGTGTTGTGTCAATACCATTGTTAGCAAGGTACTGCATCAGGATGTAACCATCAAAACCTTTAGAGTTGTGTGCTATAAATGTGTAGCCATTATATTTTGGTAGCCTAAACTTTTGGAAAAAAGCAGTGACACAACCATCTCCGGCTGAAAACCACGTCTCATTATCAAAGCTTATTGTACACACAAAATTTGCAGTGTGTATACCATTCACCGGATTGTCTAAAAATCATAAAATATGAAACACTGATGATTAATTTCAACCGCCAGATCCACTTTACAATTGGGACACATGTTAGCCGTGCACTTGTGCGCTTTATAGTTGGTAATACTAACAGTGTAATGACGGCCGCAATCGGCACAGTATTTCATCTGGTCACACCGGCTAACCCAATGACCCACACTTTTGTAGTGCTTCAAGCGTTTATGCTGTCTATAACAAAAGTCAGAATAACATATCCGCTTACAGTCTGGACACTGCTTTGTGTTATGGAGTTGGGTATGACAATCTTCATGAAGACAGACCAGACACTACAGCTATGTTTACAGCCATGATCACCACGGGTGTTAAAACCTGTATAACACCACTCACAAACATATGACACACCCAGAAAACCCTTCAGATTCACGATGCCATAGAAATTGTTATCGTGTAAGTATATAAAGATGGTTCTAGGGTGGGTGTCCTCGCTGTTTTGAACCTTGGTAAAGTGACCATCCCGTGTTCGATGAAAGACAACAATTTTACACCCTGTCATTTCTTCAAACCGAACAATATGTGTGAATGCCACTGTGATGGTAATTCCATCTATAGACACTGTTAAAGGAGTATGTACAAAGACAAAATTCTCCATCAACTGCAAGATGCTATCCTATCAATATGGGCCAACATTTCTAAAGAATGCTTTCAGCACCTTGTTGAAAGGGGGTCAAACACAGTATTAGTATGGTGTTCCTAATAATCCTTTAGGTGAGTGTATAGCATCTGTTGATGTTGCCCATCAATAATTATTAAAACATTTGGTATTTCAAAACAGAGCAGATGTCATATGTCAACAACCTCCTGCATCCTACAATTTCTCAGGAAGTGAAAGCATTTCTCCACAACCTTATGACATATTCTCGCCAAATTTGGTACGCATCATTGGTATGACAAGATAAGGACATGTGCAGTGTGTGGAGCCAATTTGCCATAATGCGGGCGCTATACCAGAAAATCTAATTAAATGCTCATTACTCCTGAACATAAGCAGATAACCAGGCCTATCAGGCCAATAAGGCCTATTCTCTTATGGCATTCTTATAGCTTGGACCCTTAATTGCTGCAAGCAGCTATATTCCTTAATGGGTTTGTGGGTGAAGTCAGGAACATTTTAATGTTTTTTTGCGTGGTAGCCTTACATGATACAATATGGAACAATGCATTATTTACGAGAACACAAATGTAGCATTTGGCTGTGGGAAGAGAAAGTTAAGCTGTTACCACCTGAGTAGCAGTGAACATCCGTTAAGGAGATGAAAGAAGAGTGATGGAGCAGGAGTTGGAAGGTAATTCGGTGGACCGATGAAAACTTGGATTGAAGGTAGAGTAGATCAAAGACTCCCCCTTTCCATCTTCACCAAACAGACCAACTAAGGGGGTAAGGTTTATGTGTGTAAGTGTGTAGCACTTGTGTATGTGTTTTTTTTTCTGTCTGCCTTGTCAGCGCCCATGCAGGGGCCTTCCTCAGTGTCCATTAGTGTGATAAGGCTACCATTGAAGCGCTGCCAGCCCCACAGATAAAAGGCCCTCACAAGGACATCCTGTGAACACTCCTGGGACTAGCATTCTGTGTGAGTGTGTATGTGCGACCACAGGGCCTCTCTCATAAAACTTGTTACCCACTCTTCTTTCTCCAAATGGCTCCCAATCCTCTCAATAATGCCTTATGTTTGATATTTTGCATGCCTACAGAGAGTTGACAAGCAAAAATATCAAACATAAGGTATTATTGAGAGGATTGGGAGCCATTTGGAAAGCAGACTTTGCATGTCCTAAGAGGAGGGTGATGGGAAACATAATATCATAGCTTCACTTTGACATGTGGACAAACTGCATTCTTCCATGTGGTTACAGGTTTTGAAATATAAGGTCAATGAAAAACTATGCTACCAATTTGCAATGGATTTGTTCAAAGTGGTGGATAAGTGGAGTGGACCACACCCTTTTGCTCTGTAGGTCTTTCGATTGGTCTTTTAGTTTTGGCGCAAAGGACAGGAAAATATCTGATATTGCCACAAAAAGGTCAGCCTGGATCAGGAAGGTGACAGAGAGATTGCTGCCATCGCACATACTGTAGTCAAATCCCTTTCTTCTCAGTCCATCCACCCTCCCCCTCCTTGTCCCTTGGGATTATCAGTGGCCTCATGTTGTCCCCCCTTGAAAATACACTGGCATGTACAACCCTGTTTCCAAAAAAGTTGGGACACTGCAAAATGTAAAGAAAAGCAGAATGCTATAATGCACAAATAATTAAAAAAAAACTATATTCAATAGAAAAATAGTACCTAGACAACATATCAAATATTGAAACTGAGAAATTAACCCTAACCATTTTGAATTTGATGCCAGAAACACGTTTAAAAAAAGCTGGGATAGAGGCACCAAAAGGGTATTAGAAGATCATTCTAGAGAGGATAGGCCTGTCAGAAGTGAGGTTGGGGAGGGGTTCATCACTCTAAAAGACTGCGAGCAAATAGTGCCAGAATTCAAGAATAACGTATCACAATGTAAATTTGCGCAGAGTTTGGGGATGTCATCATCTACGTTACACAATATCATTAAAAGATTCAGAGAATCTGGAATAATCTCTCTACACAAGGGACAAGGGCAAAAACCAACATTGGATGGACATGATATATGGGCCCTCAGACAGCAATGCATTAAAAACAGACACAACTCTGTAAGGGACATCACTAAATACTTCAGAAACCCATTGTCTGTGAACACAGTACATCGCAGCATTCACAAACGCAAGTTAAAACTATAACATGTCTTTTCTTCTTTAAGAATCCATATATAAAGTACACCCAGAAACGCCAGGGCCACAGTGGAAAACTGTCATGTGGTTTTACAAATAAAAATGTTAGATTATTTTTGGGAATCATGGATGCCGTGTCCTCCAGACTAAAGAGGAGAGGGACCACTAACTGTGGACCACTGTTAGGTTCTGTTTTTGTTCTGTTTGGGGTTTGACTTTCCTTTTGGATGCAGCATGTTCTGTTAGGATATGATAGCACCAGTTTTTCATTGCAGCCTAACATTTGCCTGCTCCTTAACTGCAGAAACCAAACATATGCACAGTGAATTCGATATTATTTTTTTATTGCTGAATGTTAGGATATGATCAGGGCTTGACATTGGCACCCGCCCACCCGCCAAATGCGGGTGGAATTCGGCTGTGGCGGGTAACGCAGCATCTCTTACTAGCCACTTTGGCAGTTGGCATTCTATATATATACTCAGGGATTTTCCAGTGTTCAAAACTCAAACAAAAATTTTTCACCGCCTCTGTGTGTTAGCATGGTTAAACATGATTTTGCGCGGGAGAATAGTCATACTGTCAATGAAATCTGGCAACCTTGCATTCAGGACCACATGGGTCCTGACATCGTGGAGATGAATAATGTCAGAAATACAAGTAGATCTTAGTTTTCATTTACACCCAAGCACGTCAAAATATTTCAATAAAACGTAATGACCTCAAACTACATCCAAGACGCATACATTTTTAAAAACTTTTCAGGTGACTTCTAGTATAGCCTAAAATTACAGATTTATTTAAAGAGAGATTGCGAGACAAATGAAGATGACTGGTGAAAAGATAATCAGATTAGGGTGTGTATAAATATATGAATGTGAAGAAGACTTTGGATGAGAAATCTGTTTTTGGACTTCCGGTTATGGCGGCTTGCTGAGTAGACGCGTGTAAGACTGCTCTGCTACTCAACTCTTCAAATCCTTTCTAAAAGCTTAATTCTTCATTCAGCCCAACTGCAACATCAAGGCTCAAGAAAATACAAATGAAACAAAGGAAGACAATTTGTGGCCGGACATAACAAACCGACCTGACTAATTTCACAACTTCAACTGTCAAGGCCAAGCTCACCGCTAACAACAAGACCATAGCACTGGCTATGGTCTCGTGGCTAGCCTTAGCACTGTCCCCGCTGCTAGCTCTGGCCCCGAGAAACAGGCGGAGGGAGACACTACTACTGCCAGGGAAGAGTCCGGTTCCTCTTTGACAACAATACTGGCAGATATTAAAACACCATGAAGACTGAGGTCTCGTCCAAATTCGATGACATGTCTGCGATTGAAAATATAAGGAGAGAATTTACAGACTGCTCAGAAAGACTCACACAGGTGGAGACGAAAATCTCTATAACAGACGACGATGTGACTGCACTCCAAGAGAAGGTGAAAAACCTAGATTAATAAAAGACTTGGAAAAATAAAGACTTGGAAGAGAAAGTGCTGGAACTGGAAACTCATTCAAGATGCTCCAATGTACAGCTAGTTAATCTACCTGAGGGCGCGGAAGGTGAAGACACCTGTGGATTCCTGGAGGGCTGGATATCGGAGGCGCAGGAGCTAGCGCTGCTCTGGGGGTACACTACGGTGGAAAGAGCACACAAGCTTGGACCAAGAAGACAACATAAGACTGGCTCCACACCCAGAACCCTCATAATGACGTTTCTGAATTACAAAGACAAAGAAGTGGTGATGAGAGTGACACGGGCAAAAAGACAGGTCCTCTACAAGATTCAGCCGGTGAGGTTCTACCAAGACATTACGGCACACAAGAAGCTAAAAGAGTTTGAGGAGGTGAGGCGAGAACTCAGTTCACTAGGGCTCCGGTACAGTCCCTCCTGCCCGGCTTATTGTTACCTACAAGGAGCGCTCACACATCTTCAACAGCGCAGACGAAGCCAAACTTTTCATTAAGAAGATCGAGGGGGTTAATCATCCGGACGGAAACGTAATCTAAGCCCACTGATGGAACATTGTGCTGATATTTTGATACAGTGTAGACAGGAGTGGAGAATACAGTGAGAGTTAGTCAAGTTGTTACACTGAGTTCTGATTGCTCTCCATCCCTGGTCTATGATAAGGAACAATTCTCTGGTTTAATATGCTCTATTTAATTAAGCAAATGTGGAAACGTTTTTTGTTGCTGGGTAGCTTTAAAATCATTTTCTGTCAGAAAATGCCCCAAACTCCTTAGTCTATTATGATCCCAATTTGTATAGTAATATTCCTAAATGGAGATTTAAAACAAAATGGTTGGCAGATACTGGCTTTGCTACTTTCTTAGATGAACAGATTAAATACTATTTTGAAACAAATATGATAGAAACTTCAGGGAGTATCACATGGGAAGCGTTTAAGGCCTTTATTAGGGGACAAATAATTAACATTACTAGCTCTAAAGCCAAAGAAACCTACAAGAAGACAAAATCATTAGAAGACAAATACTACCAGTCAAGTTCCCAAGATGCCCACCAAAAAGTATTCCTGTTGAGAACGCAATATAATGAAATATCTACAACAAGAGCTTTATCAAGCTTATTAACGCTTAGACATTTTGTGATCAAGGAGAAAAGCCTGGCAGAGTGCTGGCATGGCGCATCAAACAACTTCAGAATGAAAGACTAATAACCTCATTACAAAACGATAATGACGACAATATTGTCGACCCTTTTGAAATAAATGAAAACTTGTATGAAAAGCTTTATAGCTCAGTTAGGTCAATAGGTCTCAATACATCTGAAATGAATCATTTCCTGGACAACATCCACATTCCCAAGATATCAGAAGTAATTTAGGAAGAACTAGACAAAGATATAACTTCAGTGGAACTATCCATGGCTATTGACAGTATCAAAGGAGGGAAAACCCCAGGGCCAGATGGGATACCAATTGAGGTTTATAAAATGTTCAGGCATAGACTGATGCCAGCATTATTAGAAATGTTTAAGGAATATTTTCTCAATGGAATCCTTCCAACATCTTTAAGGGGAGCACTAATTTTGTTGCCAAAACCGGGCAAACCGAATAACAAATGTGAAAACTTAAGGCCAATTATTCTTCTAAATGTTGATTTAAATTTGTTTTGTAAAATTATAGCCAGAAGACTGGAGAAAATAATTTAGAATAATATTGACAAAATCAAAATGGCTTTGTACGAGGTAGGCAAGGCTTACATAGTTTTAGGAGAATTCTAAATATATTATTTGAGGAAAGAGGAGCAGCAGACACAGCTTTACTGTCACTTGACGCTGAAAAAGCTTCCGACAGAGTGGAATGGCTCTATTTATTTGAAATCCTCACACATTTCGGCTTTGGAGAATTTTTTTATAAATAGATATAACTACTTTGCACAGAACCATATGCTGAAATCATGACTAACCGTAATATATCCAAAACTATTAAGATACGAAGAGGACGTAGAAAAGGGGATCCCCTATCCCCCCTGCTGTCCAATATGGCTGTAGAACCACTGGCAATAGCGGTAAGAACACAGCAAAATATAACAGGCATATCACTTGGACAACAAGACAATCTTCTGGCTTTATTTGCGGATGAAGTAATAATATTTATTAAAAAGATGGAAAAATCCATTCCTGAATTATTAGAACTTCTTGATGTATTTGGAAAAATCTCAGGATATACACTCACCTAAAGGATTATTAGGAACACCATACTAATATTGTGTTTGACCCCCTTTCGCCTTCAGAACTGCCTTAATTCTACGTGGCATTGATTCAACAAGGTGCTGAAAGCATTCTCTAGAAATGTTGGCCCATATTGATAGGAAAGCATCTTGTAGTTGATGGAGATTTTTGGGATGCACATCCAGGGCACGAAGCTCCCGTTCCACCACATCCCAAAGATGCTCTATTGGGTTGAGATCTGGTGACTGTGGGGGCCATTTCAGTACAGTGAACTCATTGTCATGTTCAAGAAACCAATTTGAAATGATTCAAGCTTTGTGACATGGTGCATTATCCTGCTGGAAGTAGCCATCAGAGGATAGGTACATGGTGGCCATAAAGGGATGGACATGGTCAGAAACAATGCTCAGGTAGGCCGTGGCATTTAAACGATGCCCAATTGGCACTAAGGGGCCTAAAGTGTGCCAAGAAAACATCCCCCACACCATTACACCACCACCACCAGCCTGCACAGTGGTAACAAGGCATGATGGATCCATGTTCTCATTCTGTTTACGCCAAATTCTTACTCTACCATCTGAATGTCTCAACAGAAATCGAGACTCATCAGACCAGGCAACATTCTTCCAGTCTTCAACTGTCCAATTTTGGTGAGCTTGTGCAAATCTTTTTCCTATTTGTAGTGGAGATGACATTCCACGTCCCTAGAGCTAGTTTCCGTGTCCAGAGATCGGGTTGTCTAGGCCCCTGCCTTCGACTGCCGCCCGATCCTCTTCGCACCGGCCCCTTATGGTCCCTCCTGTGGGTGGTGAGCCCACGGGAGGGCGGCCCCACGTCGCCCGTTCGGGCTGAGCCCGGCCGGGCCCCATGGGGGAAGGCCCGGCCACCAGGCGCTCGCATACGAGCCCCAACCCCGGGCCTGGCTCCAGGGTGGGGCCCCGGCTGCGCCATACCGGGCGACGTCACAGTACACATAATTTTAATCATCATTAAGGGGTTTTTGAACCGCTCTTAGTCTGACCCGTCGCCTAAGACCTGTTTGCCTTGGGAGACCCTACCAGGGGCATATAGCCCCAGACAACATAGCTCCTAGGGTCACTCGGGTACTCAAACCCCTCCACCACGTTAAGGTGGCAGTTCTTGGAGGGGCTTTGGGTCATGACCGAAAGGACAAGATCCCGGATACAGGCGGCCGAAATGAGCTTTCTCCGCAGGGTGGCCGGGCGATCCCTTAGAGATAGGGTGAGAAGCTCGGTCACCCGGGAGGAGCTCAGAGTAGAGCCGCTGCTCCTCCACATCGAGAGGGGTCAGCTGAGGTGGCTTGGGCATCTTTTTCGGATGCCTCCGGAACGCCTTCCTGGGAAGGTGTTCCGGTCCCGTCCCACCGGGAGGAGACCCCGGGGAAGACCTAGGACACGCTGGAGGGACTATGTCTCCCGGCTGGCCTGGGAACGCCTCGGTGTCCCCCCGGAAGAGCTGGAGGAAGTGTCTGGGGAGAGGGAAGTCTGGGCATCCCTGCTTAGACTGCTGCCCCCGCGACCCGGCCCCGGATAAGCGGAAGAAGATGGTATGGTATGGTAGTGGAGATGAGTGGTACCCGGTGGGGTCTTCTGCTGTTGTAGTCCATCCACCTCAAGGTTGTGCGTGTTGTGGCTACAAATGCTTTGCTGCATACCTCGGTTGTAACGAGTGGTTTTTTCAGTCGAAGTTAGTCTTCTATCAGCTTGAATCAGTCGGTCCATTCTCCTCTGACCTCTAGCATCAACAAGGCATTTTCGCCCACAGGACTGCCGCATACTGGATGTTTTTCCCTTTTCACACCATTCTTTGTAAACCCTAGAAATGGTTGTGTGTGAAAATCCCAGTAACTGAGCAGATTGTGAAATACTCAGACCGGCCCGTCTGGCACCAACAACAATGCCACGCTCAAAATTGCTTAAAACACCTTTCTTTCCCATTCTGACATTCAGTTTGGAGTTCAGGAGATTGTATTTACCAGGACCCCACCACTAAATGCATTGATGCAACTGCCATGTGATTGGTTGATTAGATAATTGCATTAATGAGAAATTGAACAGGTGTAATAATAATCCTTTAGGTGAGTGTATATTAAACAAATCAAAAGTCAATAATGTTCTTAAATCAATTGGAAAGTACAGTGGGGAGAACAAGTATTTGATACACTGACGATTTTGCCAGTTTTTCCCACTTACAAAGCATGTAGAAGTCTGTAATTTTTATCATAGGTTCTCTTCAGCTGTGAGTGATGGAATCTAAAACAAAAGTCCAGAAAATCACATTGTATGATTTTTAAGTAATTCATTTGCATTTTATTGCATGACATAAGTATTTCATACATCAGAAACAACTTAATATTTGGTACAGAAACCTTATTTTGCAATTACAGAGATCATACGTTTCCTGTAGTTCTTGACCAGGTTTGCACACACTGCAGCAGGGATTTTGGCCCACTCCCCCATACAGATCCTTCAGGTTTCAGGGCTGTCGCTGGGCAATACGGACTTTCAGCTCCCTCAAAAGATTTTCTATTGGGTTCAGGTCTGGAGACTGGCTAGGTCTATGGAGCCACTCCTTAGTTGCCCTGGCTGTGTGTTTTTGGTCGTTGTCATGCTGGAAGACCCAGCCACAACCCATCATCAATGCTCTTACTGAGAGAAGGAGGTTGTTGGCCAAGATCTCGCGATACATGGCCCCATTCATCCACCCCTTAATAAAGTGCAGTCGTCCTGTCCCCTTTGCAGAAAGGCATCCCTAAAGAATGATGTTTCCACCTCAATGCTTCACGGTTGGGATGGTGTTCTTGGGGTTGTACTCATCCTTCTTCTTCCTCCAAACACAGCGAGTGGAGTTTAGACCAAAAAGCTAAATTTTTGTCTCATCTAGTGTGTTACTAATGGTTTTCTTTGAGACTGTGGTCCCAGCTCTCTTCAGGTCATTGACCAGGTCCTGCCGTGTAGTTCTGGACTGATCCCTCACCTTCCTCATGATCATTGATGCCCCATGAGGTGAGATCTTGTCATGCAAAAAAAATCTAATTCATTATTTAAAAATCATACAATGTGATTTTCTGGATTTTTGTTTTAGATTCCGTCTCTCACAGTTGAAGTGTACCTGTGATAAAAAAAAACAGACCTCTATATTCTTTGTGAGTAGGAAAGCATACAGACCTGCAAAATCGGCAGTGTATCAAATACTTGTTCTCCCCACTGTATGTTTCAAAATCTTCCACTGTAACCAGATTTTTGTGGAATAACAGACGTCCCCGGACACGACTGTCACTCAAATGTCCCAACCCTCTCTGGTACAATTGGGCAGCTCAATCAAGAACACTTGTTATACTTCACAGAAAGAGATGCTCCTCCCTGGAAGGAAATGGAGGAACTCCAGCTAAGTATACCTGTAATCAGCAAGAACAAAAGTCCCTAAAAATAATTAAAAAAAAACAATTGTGAAAAATCTGATTGTAGTTTGGCATCAAGTGAAAAGAATATCTGAGAGAAATGCCCTCTCTCTGTGCCTTCAGCCCGATATGGGGAAATGACTCCTTCCCTCCAGGTAAAACAGACGGGGGATTTAAATCTTGGGCTACTAAGGGGATGGGAAAAATAGGAGACCTTTACAACTCTCAAGAGGTGCTGATGACATTTGGAGAAATGGTTGATAAATTTACCATACCCCCTAATAATTTTTTAAAATACCTACAGTTGAGAAATTTCGTTAGAACACACAAAAATCAAACATTATGCATCCCCGAAATGTCTACCATAGAAACATTTATGAACGTGAATTGTTTAGGGAGGGGTTTAATATCCAAAATCTACAGATGCTTAGTAGATGGAAGTACAGAAACATCTGCAGGATGGCCGGAGGCATGGAGAGAGGATCTACAGGAGGCAATCCCAATCGAAAAATTGGGAGGAGGCATACTCTAAAGCACAATCGAGAACTACTAACACTCGCCTGAAATTACTACAATACAACTGGTTAATGCGAACGTATATCACTCCAGAAAAACATAACAGATATAACAATGTGAGAAGGATTTTTCCATTGTATTTGGGAATGTACAGAAATAAAAAAGATTCTGGCAAGAAATAAAACTATGTATTCAAAATATTTTACAGATTAAAATACCCTTGTTTATGTTGTTTATATTGGGTCTATACCCAAATAATTTGAAGATTAAGAAATATCAACAAACATTTGTATACGTATAAGTGTGTTAATGGTAAAGAGAGTAGTAGCCCTCATGGAAAAACACCAGAAGTGTAAGCATGTTGTTAAAGAAAGAAGACTTTGGATCAGTGACAGCAGCAGAGCCTATTACAGATGAAGGAGGTCGAGAGAGGGAGATTAACGATATGGCGTCAAGGCAAGGATGGAGGAAAAAAAACGTGACAAGGCTATAATATATACAGCTCTGTTTCATTTTTATGCAAGTTTATATTAACAAGAATATAGCATAACATTGAAAATAGACAACAATAATATTGGCTGCTATATAGCTGATGAGTGATTTCATATTTCTTTTTAAATAACATGCTAATAGGTCTATGATAAGAATAAATATATTGCTTAAATATTTTGGTTGATATTAGGGAGGACTTCGCAGCCTGCATTAGCTGGACAACATGGCAGATTTAACCCAAGGCAGATTTAATATTTGTATTTTTCAAGTGTGTAGCCACATATTATATAAAGTATTTCGGTAGAGTGCGAGGATTGGGGTACCACCCTTGCCTAATTTTGAGCCAGGAAAACCCCTGTGTGTGTGTATACACACAATTTTTTTTAAACTGTAGTCTCATTGCAATGAGTGACATTACGACCTACGTCCCTACAACACTACCTATATACAGTGTTTGATTCTGGTCCATTTGTGTTAGGCCTATTGCCTTGCACACCAATGACCAACAGTGTGAAATTCCCATCACTAGTTTCTACCCTCGGCGCCAGTATCCTGCTATGCAACCTCCTGAAATCATGACTGAATTCAAAGTACGCAGCAGAGGTGGACGGTAGGGGAAATCCTTGGATGTCTGGATTCTGACTCCGAGGAGGAGGACCCCTACCGTCACCCACTGAACGGTGGGTGGCCACCCTAGGACCCAGCAGACTGCCCAGAGTCCTGCCTGGCCTAGTCCCTCTGCCACTCCAAACCCTGTTCTGCAGCGTTCTGTATATCATATGAACTGGACAGGCAGTTGGCTGGCCATCCGTCAAATCCAACCTGCACCGCATCCTTCAGCCATCCCAAGGCCAGCTCCACAGCTTTTAGCCACACCAAGGCCTGCTCTGCGGCCTTCAGCCGCCCCAAAGCCGCTCCGAGCCCTGCTCCATGGCCTTGACTCATGTCCCTTGACTCTTCTCGCTCTCGCCGGCTCTGTCTCCTGTTCCTTGCACCGAGGCAGAGCCTCCACCCATTCCAGTTCCCAGCCCCCATCCCGAGGTGGAGTCTCCGCCATAGTGTCCCATACAACATTCTTTTGTTGGTGCGGCCGGGAAGAGGGTCCTGAAATCGTGAGTGCAAAAGTAGAGTGCAAAAGCCAGCATCTGTGATGGTATGGGGGTGCATTAGTGCACACGGCATGGGTGACTTGCACTTCTGAAGGCGCCATAAATGCTGAACAATACATACAGGTTTTTGAGCAACATATGGTGCCATCCAGACAATGTCTTTTTCAGGGACGTCCTTGCTTAATTGAGCAGGACAATGCCAAACCACATTCTGCATGTATCACAACAGCATAGCTCTGTAGTAAAAGAGTCTTTGTGCTTGACTGGTCTGCTTGCAGTCCAGACCTGTCACCCACTGAAAACATTTAGCGCATTATGGAATGACAAATACAGCAAAGGAGACTCCAAACTGTTAAGCAGCTGCAATCCTATATTAAGCAAGAATGGGACAACATTCTACTTTCAAAACTACAGCAAATGGTTTCCTCACTTCCCAAACGCACACACAGTTTTTTGTTAAAAGAAGAGGTGATGCAACATAATGGTAAACATGCCCCTGTCCCAACTTTTTTGACATGCGTTGCTGGCATAAAAGTAAAAATTTGTTTTTCCAAAAACAATAACATTTCTCAGTTTCAACATCTCATATATTTTCTTTGCACTATTTTCAATTACAGGGATCATTGCATTTTGTTTTTATTAGCATTTTACACAGCATCCCAATTTCTTTGGAAACGGTGTTGTACATGAAGACACAAAATGACAAAAAATCACTTTCTCTTAGTCAGCAGAGAGAGCAAGGAATGGATCCTTTGATATAACTGCTGTGTGAACCACACACTGCTTTAGTGGGAATGGCGTATCTAGGCCTGGTTGACATTGAGATCTGAACCATGTTTGGGTCTGGTTCTACTAAAGAACCTCTGGCTCCGTCATCGTCAAAGCACTTAAAAAGGTTTGCAAACAATAAACAATATTCAAACAGACCAACTTTTAGAGGCATTGTTCTACTTAATGTGGAGATTATAAAGCCCACAACACAAACTCAGTAAGCATTGTTTAGGGGTGCCACCACTGTGAATTGGAATTACCATAGCATTTTTTCTTTTCTAAGAGAAATAAGGGATGCGCAATCTCACCTCATTAACTGCACTATGGGACACATAGTTAAACGAATCAAATATGCTGAAAACATGCGCAAATGGGAAAGGCGTCAAGGGTGCAATAAGAATTTAACCTTCTTTTAGCCAGTTTCAGCATTAAGCTATTACAAGCCAGATTGCGCATTTTTAAATAGGACATATATCCAACTCAATTCCATATGTCACGTCCTGGCTGTGCCCCTAGCCATCTCTGCGCTGGGCTCGGGGCATAGCCAGGACAGGAGATTAGCCACCTCTAATCCTTTTTTTGGTTTTCCCAATTGGAGGCAGGTGTTAGTTATTGCCTCCAATTGGGGACCCTATTTAAGTTCAGTTTGTAGGCCCAGAGGTGTGGTTAATTTTGGTTTTGTTTATCCTGTGTAAGGAATACCCATGTCACTGGTTGCTGCCTTTTGTTTTGTTGGAGTCCTTCTTTATTTTTCATTAAACATGGATTATCTTCACCAACTATACTCTGCGCCTGTGTCCTTCTCATCCCACAACCGTGACAGAATGAACCACCACAAAGAGACACGGCAGAAATGGACGGTAGGGGAACTCCTCGGTTGGCCTGACAGCGACACTGAGGAGGAGGAGAACCCCTACCGTCCCCTGCGGCACACCGGGCCAACACAGCGTCCACCCAGCGGCGCCCTCGCCTGTCCCGGCCTCAGCGGCGCCCTCGCCTGTCCCGGCCTCAGCGGCGCCCTCGCCTGTCCCGGCCGCTCTGCCGGCTCTCCCTGGCCCTCCGCCGGCTCTCCCTGACCCTCCGCCGGCTCTCCCTGACCCTCCGCCGGCTCTTCCTGTTCCTCCGCCGGCTTCCCGGTCTCCGGCTCCTCCGCCGGCTTCCCTCTCTTCGGCTCCTTCGCCGGCTCTCCCACAGGGTTCTGACCCTCCGCCGGCTCCCCCGGCTCCTGCTCCTCCGCCGGCTGTTGACCCTCTGCCGGCTTCCCCGGCTCCTGCTCCTCCGCCGGCTGCTGGCCCTCCGCCGGCTCCCCTGGCTCCTGCTCCTCCGCCGGCTCCTCAGCCTCAATAGCTCCACTGTGTGTTGGACCAACAATTACGGCCACTCATTTCTGTCTATTCGTTGTCCAAATATTAAGCATGTAGAATCAGGATATCATTTTTCCATGTTTTTGTTATGATACTGGCCTGGTTTATGTAACTTTTGATGAACGACGTCCATAGACGCCAAATATGAAAGTACATGAAGATGGGTTGTTTGGTGTCATAGGAGTTTCATTAAGTGTTTTACACAAGTTCTAAATGGCTAAAAAACATAAGAAATCAACTTTAAAGAAATGTATTGTGATTTGTTTTGGATATTGTATGATTCCATGTGTTATTTAATTGTTCGGGTATCTTCAGTATAATCAAACCATGTGGAAATTATAAAAAAAAAAAACACCCTTGAATAAGTAGGTTCATCCAAACTTCTAATTGGTAGTGTATATCTTCAGCACAAATATCAGATCTGGAAAAAACACATTCCTAGCACATTTTTTTAAGGCATGGTGAAAGGTGGGACTTTGGACAGTTTCACACCTTCTTATTCTTTTTCCTTGCCATACACACAACTGCAAACCTTCTCATATGTGTCTCAATAAACAAGTGTTACAGGTTCAACATGTCTCCCATTACACACACACACACACTTTTCATTGAATGTTTTTAAGACTGCAAAACAAAAGTGGGAGCACCAGCTAACCATATAGACTTTTAACTTATAATGCAATCATTGTGAATAATAACTCACATCATACTTAGACACTCACTGAGCAATTCCTGTCTTCAAGTCCAGGGCCACCAGCTAAATGCACAGACTAGTCCTTTCATTGTTGTTCAGTGTCTTCTGCCTCTCCTCATGGAGTACTGTATGTGCATTCTTGTAAATGTTTTGGCAATATGGAAAATTACTGTAACGTCAGATTTGAGTAGCCTAAAGATAGGTTTCACATAAATTGATGTAAACGTTAACAGGGGCTAAGTACCTAATTAGTTCAACATTCCCTACCTAGCTAGATTGCCACAGTTCAGTATTTGTACATGGATATTGTTTTCCTATTATTCATTTATCTATCAAAATGAAAACCAGCAAACCTATCTACAAACAGTATAGGAGTTTACCTACTGTTTGGTCCTACTGTACTGTTTAGAAAGAACATACTGCTACCAGAGTTCTTACAAATTGTACAGTAAAAATCAACCGACAAACTGGAACAAAAACAATAGGGTTTCACCAATAAACTGCTGAAATCCTAATAATAATGCACCCGAATCAAACACAATAGGTATTCACTAGTGAACTGCTGAAACCCAAATTATAGCTGCAAGCAGCATTGTGTGTTTCAGCATTCAGCTACTAT
Source organism: Esox lucius (assembly GCF_011004845.1). Lineage (NCBI taxonomy): Eukaryota > Metazoa > Chordata > Actinopteri > Esociformes > Esocidae > Esox > Esox lucius. Next base: position 24,806,783 of record NC_047590.1, read on the forward strand.
TGGCCTTATTGCACTTGTATGCTGAGATCCACATGCACCATTTTTTCATAGATTCTCCAAATGAAACATGAATGACGTTTCTTCTCCAATGGTGCCCCCAGGTGGCCACGTTGAGCCATAGATTATATATCAGTTAGATTTAACTGATTATCTGTACCGAATGCCAAATCACACAGAGTGATACAGATAAAGAGATCTGCTAAAAAATGGTCAATAGTGGCCATGTTTTATTAGTGCTGTTCTGGGGTATGCTTTGATAAATTAACTTGGTCCATACATAATAAATATACTCACGTGAAGCTCTGAAATTTGGTTCTATAAGAGTAGCTTTTGAAGCATTTTTCACATATTCAAAATGGCCAAAATGCCAAGGCGGTGCTAATTGATCCCAATGGCAAATGTCAAATAGGGTGAGTAGCACGAGCTTGCAAAGTTGTGTGTTTCAAATTCATCTCCATATGGTCAATCAGAAAATTATTGGTTTTTCATGCCATTTTCTAAGAGTGCATTACGAGGAAATGTAGTGTTAAATTCGCTATTCTGGCATTAGTTAGCCATTTCCTGAGTCTTTAGAAACAGAACGTGCACATCCCTAATTCGTACAGAAACACTACAAAGTTATATGCATACAATTTCATAGTCTGACCTCCATAAAGGTATTGGGAACATTCTCTATTAGCCCTTACTGTGCCACAATACAGAATGTACAGCATGCCTCCACTTACATAAGGACCAATTGCCCTTTCAGTGGAAACACTGCAGTACAAAGGAAGGGGGAGAAACATATACAGGTATTTCTTTTGAAGAACCCTATATTGAACCCTCTTCAAAGAGTTATTTAAACAAGATTCCATTTAGAGAACAAATCGAGGAACCCTATATGGTTTTACTAACATTCTTTTTAGTAAGAATACAATAAGCCTAGCACAGCGTTTGTAAAGACCTGTAGCCTATGTCAATTTGTATTGACCATTTCAATTTATATTGACCATTGCAAAAATAACTTATCGAACAGTTTACATTCTTGTTAGGTAGCTATCCAGGCCGAGCAGCAAATGTGAGCTTAGTTTGTTAGTTTGATGTCCATCGATGACGTTGTAATGATGGTTGGCGCAAAGTCTGTCAGCGCAATGGAAGGAGTGCCCTTTCGGAGTGTGTTATTTCCACAGAACTTTTTTTATTGCATGGAAATATCAAACGTAATCGATATTTAAAGCTATAGGCTGTATGTTAGCAGCAAACAGTGGCCTGTTCATTACCATGTGTAGCTAATTATGGGTGTATGTATTGCAGCAAACATATATTTTGTTAACTCCATTGCATGGTTTTCATTGTTTTATGTGTGTATGTGTGAGTGTGTGTGGTCAAGGAGGCTTCCAAGAGGTCTACAGCAACATTAAAGGATCTGCAGGAATTTCTGGCAAGTACTGACTGTGTGCTACATGTGACAACAATCTCCCGGATACTTCATATGAATGGACTATGGGGTAGGGTGGCAAGACGGAAGCCTTTTCTTACAAAAACAAACATCAAGTCCCCCAAAAGCACGTGGGGAAATTAGCTTTTTGGCCATAATTCCAAAATGTATGTTTGGCGCAAAAACAACACTGCACATCACCCAAGAAACACCATACCCACAGTGAAGCATAGTGGTGGCATGTCATCTGCTGGTGTTGGTCCACTGTTTTTTCTGAGGTCCAAGGTCAACGCAACTACCAGGAAGTTTTAGAGCACTTCATGCTTCCTGCTGCTGACCAACTTTATGGAGATGCAGATTTCATTTTCCAACAGAGCTTGGCACCTGCACACAGTGCCAAAACCACCAGTACCTGGTTTAAGGACCATGGTATCCCTGTTCTTAATTGGCCAGAAAACTCACCTGACCTTAACCCTATAGAAAATCTATGGGGTATTGTGAAGAGGAAGATGCGATACGCCAGACCCAACAATGCAGAAGAGCTGAAGGCCACTATCAGAGCAACCTGGGCTCTCATAACACCTGAGCAGTGCCACAGACTGATCGACTCCATGCCACGCCGCATTGCTGCAGTAATTCAGGCAAAAGGAGCCCCACCTAAGTATTGAGTGCTGTACATGTTCATACTTTTCCGTTGGCCAACATTTCTAAAAATCCTTTTTTTGTATTGGTCTTAAGTAATATTCAAATTTTCAGAGATACTGAATTTGGGATTTTCATTAGTTGTCAGTTATAATCATCACAATTAAAAGAAATAAACATTTGAAATATATCAGTCTGTGTGAAATGAATGAATATAATTTTTTGAATGGAATTACTGAAATAAATCAACTTTTTGATGATATTCTAATTTTATGACCAGTAAGCTATCCCCTCTGGAAATTATGAAATGGTAATGGATTTTACATATGCTTATTAGCGTAATTACCGTTAATTAGCGATTAGGCTGTATTTTTTTAACTGTTCGAACTACTGACACGAAATCTGCGATTGGTTAAACTTTTATGAGCTTTGTCATGTATGTAAATTTATGCTAATTACCCTCACCAACAGGGTGCTTTGCCTTTTGGCAAGCACACCTAATAATAAATATTAACCGGAACAAACACAATAGGGTTTCACCAGTGAACTGCTGGACGTGGCATGTGGCGCCCCCAGTGGGGGAATCGGGTCCAACGTCTTTATGGAAGGTATATGTGTTCTAGATTTACATTGTGCCATAATGTAATGCACACATGAAGTTGATGGATGCATTTGTTTTACACTGGTCAGCCATTTTGACTGCCATCTTGTATTTTTTTAGCTTTTAACACCAAAAATCCAAAATGGCCATCATGATAGGTTCCTGAGGCAGTTTTGACCTCCTGGGGAATGAGGCATGTAGACAAAGAATCAGCAATGAAGGTCAATTGGGGTGGAAATTTCATTGTGGAAGCATTAAGTCATGGCCAGTGGCATCCCCTGTTGAGGAATCGGGTTGGGTGTCTGTGTGGTAGGTATTGGTGGTCATTATTTTCATTATGCCTCAATATTACTCACAAATGAAGTTTATGCATCAATAATATTTACACTATTCTGCCATTTTGTTCGCTATTTTTTATTTAGTCTTTTAGTTTTATACGGCCAATAGGGAGACATGTATAAGACGTGCCACTGGAAAGGTCAATAAGAGTTACTGTAGAGTAGGAGATAATTATTATAGGTTTTATGTCATTTCCACTGTAAGGGAAAATATCATTAAGTACCTTTTCACTAATGTCACTGTTCCGCAATCTTACCACATATCTCAATAAACCTTTTTGTTGTTATTCTGTCTCTCATTGTTCAAATAAAACTACCAATAAAATTATAGACTGATAATTTCTTTGTCAGTGGGCAAACATACAAAATCCGCAGGGGATCAAATAGTTAATATGTACAGTGAGGGAAAAAATTAAGTTATTATTCCCTGACCAGACAGGAAAACTGGAACGCATTCCCACATTTCACAATGAAACAATTAATGAGGGTGAAAAATTCTACTGTGCGACACAAGGCAGATCTTGGCCAAGCTGCACTGTAGTGTCTCCATCCACATTAACCATTGGGAAAAGTGGGAATGCCTCCCAGATTTCCTGTTTGGTCAGGCAATATGCATATAATAACTAGTTAACATGCACATTCACCACACAATTGAATATGCAGATTTTCCAGGTACATGTAATGTGTATAGTAACTGCCGCATTGATTTATTTACAGATTTACCGCATATAATCAACATTTTCCCACATGGACTGTAACATGTCTATGCGTGCGAGGTATGTACCATATCATCAGACACAACCTGAGGAGAAACACATGCAGAAGCTGTTAAGTCCACAGATGTTGTGGGTGTTGACCAGGTGGATGCAGGAGTTGAGGTCTGGATGGTGACTTTATCAATTACTTCTTTCAATTTTGGCACTACTACAGGAAGCTCTGAGAATGATGATAGAGATTATTATAAGACAAGGGTGTAAAACTTTTTAGTCTATTGACTGCATTTTGAGACAAATATCAAACATCACAATAGTCTCTAGAAGAGAAAAAATATGGGTGTTTGCAGGTTTCATTAAGCTAAATATAAGACTTTTTAAGACTTTTTAATGCCACCTCCATCCATCCATCTTCTTCCGCTTATCCGGGGCCGGGTCGCGGGGCCAGCAGTCTAAGCAGAGATGCCCAGACTTCCCTCTCCCTAGACACTTCCTCTAGCTCTTCCGGGGGGACACCAAGGCGTTCCTAGGACAGCCGGGAGACATAGTCCCTCCAGCGTGTCCTAGGTCTTCCCTGGGGTCTCCTCCCGGTGGGACGGGACCGGAACACCTTCCCAGGAAGGCGTTCAGGAGGTATCCGGAACAGATGCCCAAGCCACCTCAGCTGACCCCTCTCGATGTGGAGGAGCAGCGGCTCTACTCTGAGCTCCTCCCGGGTGACCGAGCTTCTCACCCTATCTCTAAGGGATCGCCCAGCCACCCTGCGGAGAAAGCTCATTTCGGCCGCCTGTATCCGGGATCTTGTCCTTTCGGTCATGACCCAAAGCTCATGACCATAGGTGAGAGTAGGAACGTAGATTGACCGGTAAATCGAGAGCTTCGCGGCTCAGCTCTTTCCTCATCACGACAGACCGATACATCGACCGCATTACTGCAGAACCTGCACCGATCCGTCTGTCAATCTCCCGTTCCATCCTTCCCTCACTCGTGAACAAGACCCCTAGATACTTAAACTCCTCCACTTGAGGCAAGAACTCTCCACCAACCTGAAGTGGGCAAGCCACCCTTTTCCGACTGAGGACCATGGCCTTGGATTTGGAGGTACTGATTTTCATCCCAACCGCTTCACACTCGGCTGCAAACCATCCCAGTGCATGCTGAAGGTCCTGGTTTGAAGGGGCCAACACCACAACATCATCCGCAAAGAGCAGAGACGGAATCGCGTGGTCCCCAAACCTGACACCCTCCGGCCCCTGGCTGCGCCTAAAAATTCTGTCCATAAAAATTACGAACAGAACCAGCGACAAAGGGCAGCCCTGCAGGAGTCCAACATGCACTGGGAACAAGTCTGACTTACTGCCGGCAATGCGAACCAAGCTCCTGCTTCATCATACAGGGACCTGACAGCCCTTAGCAAAGGACCCAGGACCCCATATTCCCGAAGCACTCTCCACAGGATGCCACGAGGGACACAGTCGAATGCCTTCTCCAAATCCACAAAACACATGTGGATTGGTTGGGCAAACTCCCATGAACCCTCAAACACCCCGTAGAGGGTATAGAGCTGGTCCAGTGTTCTACAGCCCGGACGAAAACCACACTGTTCCTCCTGAATCTGAGGTTGTACTATCGGCCGTATTCTCCTCTCCAGTAACCTGGCATAGACCCTCTGTAGTTGGAACACACCCTCCGGTCCCCCTTCTTAAAAAGAAGGACCACCACCCCGGTCTGCCATCCCAGAGTCACTGTCCCCGATCGCCACGCGATGCTGCACAGGCGTGTCAACCAAGACAGCCCCCAACATCCAGAGACTTGAGGTACTCAGGGCGGATCTCATCGTCTTGCCACCGAGGAGTTTCTTGACTACCTCAGTGACTTCATCCTGGGTGATGGACGAGTCCACCTCTGAGCCCTCAGCCTCTGCTTCCTCAATGGAAGACGTGACGGCGGGATTGAGGAGATCCTTGAAGTAATCCTTGAAGTACAGCGCCTCAGTTGAGATCAACAGCTGCCCACCTCCACTGTAAACAGCGTTAGTAGGGCACTGTTTCCCTCTACTGAGGCGCTGGACAGTTTGCCAGAATCTCTTCGAGGCCAGCCGATAGTCCTTCTCCATGACCGAACTCCTCCCAGGCCCGAGTTTTTGCCTCCACAACCACCCGGGCTGCAGTCCGCTTGGCCTGCCGGTGCCCATCAGCTGCCTCAGGAGTCCCACAAGCCAACCAGGCCTGATAGGACTCCTTCTTCAGCTTGACGGCATCCCTTACTTCCGGTGTCCACCACCGGGTTCGGGGATTGCCGCCTCGACTGGCACCGGAGACCTTACGGCCACAACTCCAAGAGGCCGCTTCAACAATGGAGGTGGAGAACATGGTCCACTCGGACTCAATATCTCCAGCCTCCCTCTGGATCCAGTCGAAGCTCTGCCGGAGGTGGGAGTTAAAGATCTCTCTGACAGGAGACTCGGCCAGACGTTCCCAGCAGACCTTTACAGTACACTTGGGTCTGCTGAGTCTGTCCAGCTTCCTCCCCCGCCATCGGATCCAGCTCACCACCAGGTGGTGATCAGTTGACATCAGTTGACACCACCAGGTGGTGATCAGTTGACATCAGTTGACACCACCAGGTGGTGATCAGTTGATCTCAGGCTCCTTCCCCGCCAGCAAGGTGATGTTCCACGTCCCTAGAACTAGGCCACCAGGTGCTCGCATACAAGCCCCAACCCCGGGCCTGGCTCCAGGGTGGGGCCCCGGCTGCGCCATACCGGGTGACGTCACGGTCCTCAAAATGTTTTCCATCATAGTCTGACCCGTCGCCCAGGACCTGTTTGCCTTGGGAGACCCTACCAGGGGCATATAGCCCCAGACAACACAGCTCCTAGGGTCACTCGGGTACTCAAACCCCTCCACCACGTTAAGGTGGCAGTTCATGGAGGAGATGATGCCAGTTTTAATGCCACCTGACACTCAATACAAGACCGATTTTTGACAATTTAGTGCCACATTTTTGGCCTAGGCTCTCACTAATACTAGTTAAAACTCAAAGTCTGACCAGCAAGTCTCAATCTGGAAATAAAATCTCTTAGAGAAACATTAAAACGCTAAGGCACATTTTTTATGGAACCAATACTTTAAATCCTTTAAGGAGTAGTTTACCCAAAATACAACAAAGTAATCCACCATCACTAGTGCCCTGCTCTCTTGGTGGATGCTGGGGGAATGCAGGGTGATCGCGGTTTGAACATTCTGGCCTGAAGGTGGCACTAGAGGTCATGAGGTCAGGTTTCTCAGGGTTCATCGTCTAGGCAGAATGAATGTGTTTTCATTTATTGGGAATCTTTAAAATAGATATCAAGATATGATGTCTTGAAGTTAAATGTTGAATGGACAGACAGACAGAACAACCAAAGCCATTCTTTGAGTGATTTTGTCACTTTTTTATCTTGCAATTTATCAGTCCAGATTTTCAGAGTTTCAGTGTGATTTGGTAGGGGTTGGATGTTTATGCGACATTCACTGTCTGCTGTCACCCAAATACAACAGATACCATGGAATGGTATCACAGGCCAACTGTTTATGCTTGGCTCGTATTCTTTGGTACCCATTCCACTCCATTACATTAGGGTGATGGGAGACAATAATTATTTTCATTTTGGGTGTATTGTTCCTTTACAAATTTGATGTTGCTTTATATTCTCAGCCTTTTTTGTGTGATCTTATCTACACAAGGGCAAAGTATTTGTTTAACTTCATTTCATAAAACCTAAAAAAATCTAGTATCTCTTCAACATTGTTTTCTTTCAGTCTCTTGTTCTCTCTTTTAAGTTTCCTTTATTTGCAGCTGCCCCTTACTCCAGTTTCTGGGCAGTAGGTCCTCATCTGATGACTCCTCCTTTTCGGTAGTTGACTACACCAAAACAAAATTATTAAAAATGTGACTGTGTCGAACACAAGATAAAATAATCTGCATCCTCTGTGGCAGCAAAAGTCACATAAAAGGTATTACTTCAACTCAAAATGACTTACTTAAATAATTTACCTCTAAACATGCTTGCTTTGCCATCAGATTAAAATGTGCTACTGTAGGTATTTAATCTGAGGCCAATGCTGATTTTTTCAAACTCAGTTTCTATAATTTGTTTTCCCGCCAATGGTTTAGAACTTGCGTTCAGCTACCAGTGACTTTGACTAAACAATTAGAAAGTTAATAGAATATTGCAAACAGTCATTGTTTAATACAAAACAGTCATTACGTTCTTTTTCAGTAACCTAACAACACTTAATGCTAGTTATTTAATAATAGAACAGAACTCACCATCAGCGTTCAACAATTTTCAGTCTAATGTCCAAAAAATCCTTGATCTTTGTTTGTTTCAGGAGTTCATCATATTGTAGTAAAACAATGTCATATTCCACATGTTGTATTGTCCAATTTAGAGCATATAGCTTATACCTTACACACATTGAACAACAGTTAACGAAAGAACCAAGACACTAAAATGAATGATCCTACTAGTTTTCATGGTACTTGCCTTACACACGTGCGATTCACATTCGCTATAGCATCATCTACGGACACGGCAATGTTTAAACACAGTAAAGAACTGTCCCCATTAAAGTCGAGTAGTTGAGCAGGTACCGTGCAGTGGAAAATGGCCATTAGTTCGGGAAAATATTATGGTAAGCAATGACGAGAGACGGCTGTTTCTATGTGTTCACTGTACACAAAGGTCTTTTACACAAACAATAGTGCAATAGTCAAAGTCTATTTTATTTATAAACTACCAATGTTGACCTAAATTCTGTACACTAAGATTTAACAATATTAAAATAAATCAAATAATCAGTACAAGAATAAAACGGGTACAATAGCATCTCTGCTTGAAGAAAATGGCAACACAAGCAGATACAGCAGATCACAGCGCATGCCCTTTTTGTATTAAACAATGACTGTTTGCAATATTCTATTAACATTCAAATTCTTTAGTCAAAGTTCTCATTTTCAAAATCCCCTCTGTTCCTGCTGTAGCATAAAATAGGATAAAATAAACCATAGGATTTCGATCACTAGGCCTAGTCTAGGTTACTACAGCAATATAGGCCTAATCTTAAATCTGCATTGCCTTGTATTTTTAACCTAACAATATTGTCAATAGGCCTAACAGAAAAGGTTCAAGTCAAGACATCAATTTACTGTACAAAAGTCATCACTACTCAATGGAAATATAAAATTGTCATTTACATTTATGGAAAGTTATAAGTTCTTCCTATTCTGTTTTTGTTAAGTAGCCTACATTGGCTAAGCTACTTTACATTCATTTTGTGGTCAAAACCAAATTTAGTACTTTATAGGCCTAGGCCAGTGCAGACATAAAATATTTTATCCATTAAGCTAAAACTTCAATGAAATGCACAGCTAAAATATCAGAAAATAACTGGTGAACGACAAGAAGTTCAATAAAAATATTGTTTATTGCTTATTTCTCCTGTTTTAAATAGACAGAAAGGTAAACATTTATAAGCTTAAGTTGCATTTAAAGGTGCATTTAAAATGTTTTAGTTCCTGTTGAAAGCGTCCAGAAATGTAGAAAGACATAGAAAACCTCTTTGCTAAAAATCCTGTTTTCTTGGATTCTTTTTTGTCTCAACATGCACTTGGCTCACACCCTCATGAACCTGTGCCACCTTTACATACAATGTCAAACGAGGGGGATTACAATTCCAGTTCGTTACAACATTACCCGTGGTAACTTGGCTCTGCAAACCCTCAGACATCCTAGTCCCTATGCGTTCTAGACAACTTTATTTCAGTGTGCCCTTGTTGACCAGCATCTCCTCTGTCCAGATTCCGCTCTGACATTGCTGCCTGTTCACCTGCTGCCTGCTCACAGTGCCACACAGCTTCCATTGCTGTCTGCTCGCCTGCTGCCTGCTCACCTTGCCACTCAGCTTCCATTGCTGCCTGCTCACCTGTTGCCTGCTCACTTCGCCATTCAACTCTCCTCGCCGCACGCCTCCTGGAACCACTCAACCCTGAACAATTCCTCTGTTTGATTCCGGTTGTGTGAATAAACACTTCAACTGCCTCCCCGAGTCCGTGTGTCTCCCTCAGCATCTGAGTCACAAACCAGAGCCTAACAGAACGAACTGGCAAAACAATGGACTCAGCTGAGACTCCACACGGGGCAAAAGGAGATGGCGTACAGCGCGCCATCCACTCTCAGGGAGTTCTGTTGGGACAACATGACCAACTAATCCGGTCCCTACTGGATAACAACCAGCGTTTGTTGGATCAAGTGTCCCAGCTCACGTCTCAGGTAACCAACCTGGTAACCCTTGATACCCATTCTCTACCTGTTCCTCCAGTTTCCTCAGACTTGGCTACCGCTCCTGCCCTCCGGGAACCCCCTGTTACCTCGCCTGAACCCTTCACCGGGGAACTGAACAAGTGCCGTGGTTTCCTGCTCCAGTGCCGCCTGGTGTTTCAACAGAAACCCTTGTCCTTCTCCACAGAATCCTCAAAGGTACAATACGCACTAGGATTACTCAGAGGTAAAGCTCTGATATGGGCAGAGGCAGTTTGTTCCAACAAGCAGGTATCAGGTCTCACAAACTTGATGATTTATCCTCACAACTAAAAATTGTGTTTGATCACCCGGACCACGCCGGTAACGCTGCAAAAAGACTCCTGAAGCTAAGGCAGGGCACTGGTAGCGTGGCCGAATACTCTGTTGATTTCTGGACCTTGGTGGCCGATTCCAAATGGAATGAGGAGGCTCACCAAGGAGCTTTCGTTAACGGTTTGAGTGACACAGTAAAAGATGAATTAGCTGTCAGAGATGAGCCTACGGACCTTTTGTATCTCGTTTCCTTAGCCATACGGATAGACAACAGGCTACGGGAGAGGGGCGGTCGGGCTCGTGCCACAGGTGGAGATTCCCCACTCCCTCCATGTCAAACCACACCTTCAGCTGGACATCACTCACCCTCTTCGGCTTCCCCCTCCAAGGAACTAGACGAGCCCATGCAGCTGGGCCGAGCCCGACTGTCCCTAGTTGAGAGATTACACAGGATGCAGGCAGGGGAATGCCTGTACTGTGGGGACGCCACCCATTTTCTCGTCAACTGCCCAGTTCACCCAAAAGTCAATGCTCGCAGGTAAAAGTGGGCGTACTTGCGAGCCCTACACCTAAGTCAGGACACACAGCTCCCCGACTAGTTATCCCAGCTACTAATCAGTTCAGGAACCAATCACTCCAGTTAACCGCTCTCATAGACTCTGGAGCCAAGGACAGTTTCCTCGATGCCAACCTAGTCAGACAGGCGGAGATCCCTGTTAAGCTCCTGCCATCTCCCATCATCGTCACTGCCATCGATGGCCATAATTTTGTCAAAATCACTCACAAAACAGTCCCTGTTGCACTCATTCTGTCCGGTAATCATTGAGAAACCATTCAGTTTAAAGTAGTTTCCTCCTCTGCCTCCCCGCTGATCCTTGGTTTCCCCTGGCTTAGCCTTCACAACCCCCATATCGACTGGCAGAACCACAAGATCCACAGTTGGAGCACTCACTGTCATTCCGCGTGTCTCAGGTCTGCTATTCTGCCCTCTGTAGGTCCCCCCGCTCCTCCGGTTAAACCACCTGACCTCTTGTCTGTCCCCAAGGAATATCTGGACATAGCTGAAGTGTTCAGCAAATCTAAGGCCGTTTCATTACCACCACACAGACCGTACGATTGCGCAATCGAGCTACTGCCTAGAGCCCCTCTGCCGTCTAGTCGGCTCTTTAATCTGTCCCGTCCAGAAAGGGAAGCTATGGAAACCTACATAGGCGACTCTCTAGCCTCTGGCATTATCCGTCCCTCGTCCTCTTCTGTTGGTGCTGGGTTTTTTTTCATGGAAAAGAAGGACAAGACGTTACGCCCCTGCATCGACTACAGAGGACTTAATAACATCACAGTCAAGAATACGTATCCCCTGCCTCTCATCAACTCGGCATTCAAACCACTTCAGGGACCCACCGTGTTTTCTAAACTGGACCTGCGTAATGCCTACCACCTCGTCCGGATCAGACAAGGGGACGAATGGAAGACGGCGTTTAATACCCCTCTCGTCATTTTGAGTATCTCGTCATGCCATTCGGTCTTACCAATGCCCCAGCGGTTTTTCAGGCCATGGTCAATGATGTTTAGAGAGATTTCCTTCACCGTTTTGTGTTCGTCTACTTAGACGATATCTTAATCTTTTCCAAATCCCAGGACGAACATGTCTCCCACATCCGTCTGGTCCTCCAACGCCTCTTGGAGAACAAACTGTATGTGAAATCTGAGAAGTGCGAGTTTCACCGGCAATCTGTCCCATTCTTGGGTTTTATAATCGAATGGGGACAAGTGTCGCCAGACCCCGAAATAATCAAGGCAGTTACCGAGTGGCCCACGCCGACGTCGCGGAAGCAGCTGCAAAGCTCCCCTGACCAAACTCACCTCCCCCAAGTTTCAGTTTCTCTGGATGTCAGAAGCCGAGTCTGCCGTGAGTACTCTTAAGGAACTGTTTTCCACCTGATACCAGCTTACAGTTCGTTGTGGAGGTGGATGCTTCTGATTCTGGGGTGGGAGCGGTTCTCTCACAATGCTCCCCCGCAGACCAGAAGCTCCATCCGGTGGCCTTTTTTTCAAAGAAATTATCCCCTGCAGAAAAGAACTACAACGTTGGGAACCGGGAGCTACTAGCGGTCAAGTTGGCCTTGGAGGAGTGGAGACACTGGCTGGACAGAACAGAGCAGCCCTTTATAGTCTGGACAGATCACAAAAACCTGGCCTACATCCAGTCTACCAAAAGACTAAACTCCCGTCAGGTGTTGAAGTCTAACACTTCCCAGAGTTGGTTTGTTGGAAAGGAGAATAACACACCAGGAGTCAGGTCAATTACCGTACCACATATTCAGTTTATTACAAAAGCTTTTGGAGACAAGTGTCGCCGCACAATGTCTAAACATGTTATGAACTGTCATAACATAATTATTTATACTTCAAACACGCCTAAAAAGTGGGGGCGTTAAGGTAGCCAAGCAGTGTGCCATTGGTCCAATTTATGTTCTATACCTTATATGTGTACATCCAGTACAAGTGTCAAATTTGGGCTTTATGTCTTCAGCTTGAAGTTCCTCAGTATGTGTGTGCGTTGTCAATCTGTGTCCTGTTCCCTGTGTGTCTGAGACACCCAATGTACTTCCTCTTCCTAGCAAATGCCTAAATAAGATTTCCTGTTTTTCTACTTGCAACTTTCAGCAGACATTCAACATTTGGCCCTAATGCCCACAACAGTTTAACAGCTTATACAGTCAATATATCCACACAGGCCAGATGGGCGCTGTTCTTCAGCAGGTTCAATTTCATATTGTCACTGGGAGATAGAGTCCTTCGTCAGATCAGCACAAGAGTCGGAACCTGGACCGGCCGATGGACCCCCCAACCTCCTCTATGTCCCCTCAGCTGTACGGCCTCAAGTACTCAACTGGGTCCACACCTCTTGCTTCTCCTGTCACCCCGGCAGTAACCGAACACTGTCACTTCTGAAGAGGCACTTCTGGTGGCCGTCCGTTGAGGCCGACATCCGGGCGTATGTGGTGGCCTGCACTATCTGTGCCCGGAACAAGACCTCCCACCGGTCTCCCTCGGGCCTGCTGCTGCCTCTCCCAGTCCCCAGTTCTCCCTGGTCTCATGTGGCCTTGGACTTTGTCACCAGTCTTCCCCAGTCTGAAGGCAATGACACAATACTGACCATCGTGGACAGATTCTCTAAATCTGCCCATTTTGTTGCGTTACTAAAATTACCATCTGCCAGTGAGACAGCTGACCTCCTTGTCCTACATGTATTCCGTCCCCATGGAATACCTGAGGACATAGTTTCCGATAGAGGCCCACAGTTTATTTCTCGAGTGTGGAAGGAGTTCTGTTCTGCCCTGGGTGCCTCTGTTAGTCTCTCCTCAGGTTTCCATCCCCAGTCCAATGACCAGACTGAGAGAACTAATCAGGACCTGGAGGCTGCTCTTCGCTGTGTGACAGCCCAGAATCCTTCCACCTGGGCAAAACAGCTTCTGTGGGTCGAATATGCCCACAACTCCCTCACCTCCTCTGCCACCGGCCTCTCCCCATTTGAGGCCTCTTTGGGATACCAACCGCCTTTGTTTCCATCGCAGGAAAAGGATCTGGCTGTCCCGTCTGTTCAGGACAACCTTTGTCGCTGCCGCAAGGTGTGGGAGGATTCCCGTGAAGCCTTTCTCCAAACCACAGAGCGGAACAAGAAGGTGGCGGACAGGCACAGGGTGGCTGCTCCCCTGTACCAACCTGGACAGAGAGTCTGGCTCTCCTCCAGTAACATCCCCCTGCGCACTGAAACCCGTAAGCTGTCGCCCTGGTTTTTGGGTCCCTTCGAGATCGAGTCCATCATCAACCCATCAGCCGTTCGGTTGAAGCTACCCCGTTCCATGAGGGTCCATCCGACCTTCCACGTGTCCCAGCTGAAGCCGGTCATCACCAGTCCCCTGTGTCCGCCTGTGGATCCCCCTCCTCCGCCGCGCACGATCGACGATCATCCAGCTTACACAGTTCGGAGACTGCTTGACGTCCGGAAACGTGGGAGGGGGTTCCAGTACGCTTTATTCTGGACCCTCAGATGGTGAAGGACTTCCACAGGCCGGGTGGGTCGCCGGGTGGTGCCCGTTGAGGGGGGGGTACTGTTATGGGTAGGCTCTGTTTACCCTGTCCCAGCCTGTTTTCCTCTTCCCCTGTTCCTTGTGTGTGTTGTCTGTGTTTGTCCCCCCCTGCTGTGCAAGTGTCACGCTCACAGAGGATCCTGGCCAAGGGGCGTGGCCACTCTCTCCTGCTCTGTTTCCAGCCAGCTGCAGCACATTTCCATTAATCAACCAGCAGATATCAACCTGGGCTGTTTACCTCTTGAGCGCCAGTTCGTTACAACATTACCCGTGGTAACTTGGCTCTGCAAACCCTCAGACATCCTAGTCCCTATGCGTTCTAGACAACTTTATTTCAGTGTGCCCTTGTTAACCAGCATCTCCTCTGTCCAGATTCCGCTCTGACATTGCTGCCTGTTCACCTGCTGCCTGCTCACCTTGCCACTCAGCTTCCATTGCTGCCTGCTCACCTGTTGCCTGCTCACTTCGCCATTCAACTCTCCTCGCCGCTCGCCTCCTGGAACCACTCAACCCTGAACAATCCCTCTGTTTGATTCCGGTTGTGTGAATAAACACTTCAACTGCCTCCCCGAGTCCGTGTGTCTCCCTCAGCATCTGAGTCACAAACCAGAGCCTAACACCAAGTGTTCCAGGGGAAACTGGATATTGTCCGGCATCTCAACATCTGGCCCCAGGGTGCAGTTCAGCCTGCTGCAGGGTAGTTCACCTGTGCCACAAGCTGGTCTTGTTGCTGTTTAATGGTCTCCAGCAGGCTAAGGATGTGGACCTCAGCCGCTGTTGACACACATGAAATATAGCTAAAATGTAGTGTATTAAATATATCACATTTCAGTTTTTATCCTCATTACTCATAATACTGACCTTAGTTATTGACAATAGTTAATGACAAAAGTTATTGACAAAGTTTAAAGAAAATGTGATGGTTGTGGGATGTTTTTCCAAAATCTGTGGCACAGAATGACCCTGAGGATTTGTCAGTTAGTGCTCACCAGAGCAGGGAATGGTATCGGTCATTCTTCCCCCTCGCCATGTTGGTCTGAAGGCCTGGCTTGAAGAGGGATCATCTGTTCGCCTCATGTTGAGGGCTGGTGCGGGGGGTGGAGGGAGTTGAGGAGGGACTGCCGTTCCTGGCCCATAGTGAGTTGGGCGGTGTCAGAGAGTGGGAATTTTCTTTTAATTAAATGGTTGTCATCTGTTAACCATGACTAATAATACACTTTGGGGCCTTCTAATTCACTAATATTTCAGAAATCAGTCCCTACCTTGAGTAACTCTCCTAATGTTAAATGCAGGTGCAGGGAGTTGATGTGGTGAAGGGTGTTGCGGTCCAGCCCCATGGTCAGGTGCTAAGGAAGAGAAATTGCTATTAAATGGTTGTGATCTGTTAACCAATGGTATGCTGCGAGCTACAGGGCCAAACAATGGCAAACTAAAAATCTCTGGTCATGGGGAACGTGAATTTGTATGTCTCAACATTTTGGTATGAACTACCTATTTCAACCCCATGAATGGATTGCCATTGAAAAACAATGTGTTTCAATGCAATTTTATGATGATGAATGATGAATTTAATATTGCATCCTGGATGCTGAGACTTTTCAGGCAATATTGCATGAATGCAGATGTTTTTAACTGACAAAATATTTGGCTGAGATTTTGATCTTTTGAAAGTTACAATTTCATTAGAGTATGCAGAAAATCTGATATGGTAATGCAGATGCAATCTGTTGATTTGAAACAGACTGACCATTGCTGTGTTAATCTAGATGGGGCCACTTTACCTAGACAGTTTCCTCCAGGTTGAGGAGTAGTGACTCTGCTGCCTGGCACTCGGCGAGATGGTGGAGCTGGAGGAAGGGATACAAGGAGAGGAGAATATCTTTAGCACTAACAAGGTAAACCATATCTATATTATTAATATTATGATTTTGTTATTTTGATGTTAAGAGATTATTCCTTACTTTGCCAGTGTAATTGGTTTGGGCTTGAGGCTCCAACTGATACACCAGCCGAGTTGGAAGGCCGTGGTGACCTCAGAGAAGCTAAGTCACAATTTTCTGGCTCTTCTTCACTCTCATCAGAGTCCCCAAAACAATTGCTGTTACGTAACCATATCATTTTGGTTATTGCAATCCCAAAATTGCCAAATATACATATAATACATATAGTATTTTTGAATGCTACAGGAAATAACCTTCCTATTACTGTAGAAACATAACAAAAACAAGACCGAACCCACTTACATTGGCTTCCTGACTCGTTTCTCTGGCAGCTCACCCTCCTGCTCTGCCTCAGACTGTAGCTCAGAGGTGTTGCAGCCGGTCTGATATTGATTCATTAGCCTGATGGCGTCTTTGTAGTTGTCTAAAATGTAATATGTTAAAATGAACATGAGTTTCAAATTAGCTGTAGAGCTGCACAGAATATTATTATTGATGCTGATGATGATGATAATAATTGTTAGTCTCATTATTATTATTATTATTATCTTTATTTAACCAGGTTGGTCTTGTTGAGAACACAATATCTCTTACAAGAGAGACCTGGCCAAGAATAGCATCAACAGATATAAATTGAACATTTTAAACAATGCAAGGCAAAGACAATTTCATGTGCATTTTTAGAAAGAATAGAAAATAATAGAAAGAATAGGTTAAATAGTTTCCAGTGTTTTTTCTCCCTGGCAGAGCTAGTCACAGAGAGGAATGAAAAATGACAACATGAAGAAAAATAACAACTTAATCCCAGAAACTTGATGTCTTTGTAATAGTATGAAAGAGTTCATCTGAAAGTTGAGAATAGAAAAGCAATAGAAAGAATAGGTTATTCCAAGCATAAGGAGAAGCAACCATGAAATTATTTTTAAACAAGAATTTTATGAATTGGCATACCACAGGTTCTGACGACCTTTACGTCATATCTTGGCCAGTTTGGCTTATGCTTCTCCTCGTTAGCAGCTCCCCGTTTCACACATTCAGTGCTCTTAAAGCTGGGCCAGTACACCATCCCGTCATCATACCAGTCAACTGGCACAACAGCAATGTCCTCACTTGCTTGAAATTCAATTAAATGAAAAGGCATCCTTAATGTAGAAAGAAAGAAAAATGGTATTTATTCATCATCAAAAAAGGAATAACATGGACTAAAGCATGCACAAGTATAGGCCCACAATGTATACAAATAAGCAAGTAAGATGGCCTGAAAGTTAACCTGAATGGTGCCCCAAGGTGGGAAGATGTATAAGGAAGGAAAAAGTTCAGGTCATAATGGTCAAGTAGAACTTCAGCTCAACCGTAGAGTACTATTGCATTTTTTTGGCAGAATTTGTTGGGGTGTTGTTTCATAATCTCACAAAAATCATTGAATAATGCTAATAATATAGTGGACTATGTACGGTCAATGGTATTGTATGAGGGGCCGTATAAGACATTATTCATTCTGATACTCTCACATACATACATTCTCCTTTCACATACATATATTTTCACTCTCACATACATACATTCTCCTTTCACATACATATATTTTCACTCTCACATACATACATTCTCCTTTCACATACATATATTTTCACTCTCACATACATATTTTCTCCTTTCACATACATATATTTTCACTCTCACATACATACATTCTCCTTTCACATACATATATTTTCACTCTCACACATACATACATTCTCCTTTCACATACATATATTTTCACTCTCATATACATACATTCTCCTTTCACATACATATATTTTCACTCTCACATACATACATTCTCCTTTCACATACATATATTTTCACTCTCACACATACATACATTCTCCTTTCACATGCATATATTTTCACTCTCACACATACATACATTCTCCTTTCACATACATACATTTTCACTCTAACATACAAACAGTTTTTTCTCTCATAAGAATATATTTTTAACTCACACATCCATACATTTTACTCTTATATTTCTATATTTTAACTCTAACACAAATATATTTTTCTCTCATATTTCTAAATTTAACATACATATTCCTACATTTTTGATCTCATGCACATGCAGTCACAATTTTAAATAATATATGTATATAAGCAGAAAATGTATGCATGTGTAAAGAAAATATATGTATGTGAGAGAAGAATGTATGTGTGTGAGAGACAAAGTATAGTGGAAACGGAAGGAGTATAGTTGAAACGGATGGCAGAACATTTCTCGCGATGTGATTGGCTGTCAACCTCACCCCGTGATTGGCTGAGAAACTCGAGCAGAGTCTTGTTCAGGTCGCGATCAGCATGGACGGGGATGAGACGAACGCTTTGCAGCGAGCCATTGGAGTTTTAAGAACTATTTTAACATGCTCTGATACTATTTCTTCCATTGAGCACCAAAAGACATGCTCATCTGCACCTAACGTTGTTCACAGCACGGCAGAAAGTGAAATGAGACTACTTTTCAGATCAGGGGGCAACTCACCCCATATGGAAAAAAACAATATTTTTGCAATTATAGAAAATAGATTACAAAATGTATTTTGAAGCCTGTATTAAAATGCTTTTTTCAGGTCCTGTGAAAGTAAAAAGAAGAAATGTAATTACCGACGTATTGATTATATCACATTTAAGTTCGAAACACATTTTATAGATGTGCATTACCAAAATACATATAATCTTAGTCACAAATATAGACTAATGTACTAAGGTAAACTTGGTAATACCAGTACTTGCTTCTTCCCTGCTAATTTGAAATTAGAAATTGGCCGCGTAAATGTATTTGTAAAAAAAAAATTATTGCATTTTTAAAAAGCATGTCAAAATATATCATAAAGTGCTGATATGAACCAGCAACCATTTGTTCCACAGTTAGGTAAGCTAACCTCTACTCCAACCAGGAGTAGATTAGCAGGGAAGAAGCAAGTACTGGTATTACCAAGTTTACCTTAGTACATTAGTCTATATTTGTGACTAAGATTATATGTATTTTGGTAATGCACATCTATAAAATGTGTTTCGAACTTAAATGTGATATAATCAATATGTCGGTAATTACATTTCATCTTTTTACTTTCACAGGACCTGAAAAAAGCATTTTAATACGGGCTTCAAAATACATTTTGTAATCTATTTTCTATAATTGCAAAAATATTGTTTTTTTCCATATGGGGTGAGTTGCCCCCTGATCTGAAAAGTAGTCTCATTTCACTTTCTGCCGTGCTGTGAACAACGTTAGGTGCAGATGAGCATGTCATTTGGTGCTCAATGGAAGAAATAGTATCAGAGCATGTTAAAATAGTTCTTAAAACTCCAATGGCTCGCTGCAAAGCGTTCGTCTCATCCCCGTCCATGCTGATCGCGACCTGAACAAGACTCTGCTCGAGTTTCTCAGCCAATCACGGGGTGAGGTTGACAGCCAATCACATCGTGAGAAATGTTCTGCCATCCGTTTCAACTATACTCCTTCCGTTTCCACTATACTTTGTCTCTCACACACATACATTCTTCTCTCACATACATATATTTTCTTTACACATGCATACATTTTCTGCTTATATACATATATTATTTAAAATTGTGACTGCATGTGCATGAGATCAAAAATGTAGGAATATGTATGTTAAATTTAGAAATATGAGAGAAAAATATATTTGTGTTAGAGTTAAAATATAGAAATATAAGAGTAAAATGTATGGATGTGTGAGTTAAAAATATATTCTTATGAGAGAAAAAACTGTTTGTATGTTAGAGTGAAAATGTATGTATGTGAAAGGAGAATGTATGTATGTGTGAGAGTGAAAATATATGCATGTGAAAGGAGAATGTATGTATGTGTGAGAGTGAAAATATATGTATGTGAAAGGAGAATGTATGTATGTGAGAGTGAAAATATATGTATGTGAAAGGAGAATGTATGTATGTGTGAGAGTGAAAATATATGCATGTGAAAGGAGTATGTATGTATGTGTGAGAGTGAAAATATATGTATGTGAAAGGAGAATGTATGTATGTGAGAGTGAAAATATATGTATGTGAAAGGAGAATGTATGTATGTGAGAGTATCAGAATGAATAATGTCTTATACGGCCCCTCATAGTATTGAGAAAGGTGGGACATGTCAATGCATGTTAAATTCAGCATAAAATATTATTTCCCAATGGCATTTTGAGGGACAATATTTCATCTCATATTTTGAAAACATGAATTCATGGGTGTTGTGTATACATGGAAAAATACCAACTTTTGTGAAATACTTACAGCAAACTTTCATCCAGAGTAATGGAAGTCATAGTCAAAAGTCAGTAGTCAACTATATTATTATATTAGAGTTTTTAACTTGAACTGATAATTTTTTTTTTTCATTTAGTGGAAGAGGGGTATGGCCACAAAACCATCCCTGTACGGCAAGGCTACACATTTCTGTCGCAGCGCTGACACCTCAACCAACTTCAGCTCGTCAGATGTGTCATTTACAACAAATATTTTCATTCTGTCGGAGTTGAAGGGGTAGGTATAGAATGGAGACTGCCGGGAAAATTCAGTGTAAATAGTGTACACACCATTATCATTTTGGATAATGTTTTTGATGAGGCAGACTTTATCCCCCACCAGAAACATGTTGTCCCCTGTTGTTAATTTGACGGTCCACCTTTCACAACGCATTTCCCCATATTGCGCATTAACTCCCATGCCAACAACAATTGGGCCCAAAAAATGCTACTTTTTCAGTATAATGTCTGCATCAGCATCAAATTTGGTAGCTGTAACCTCTGAAAGGCGCCAAATTAGCTGAGCTAGTGGGAACTCAAGGTTTTCTAATGAGTTTTTTTATTTTCCCGAGGTGGTTCTCATATGGGAACGCTGAAAAAGAGTCCAGACAGCTATGCCTCTTCACCTTGTCTGCCAGGTGGACCAGACAGTGGACATTGTACACAATCTGGTCTGTCCCATACAGCTCACCAAAATGGTTTACAAAAGATTTTAGCATTTGTCTGGCATAGTCAGCAAGGTTGAGATGTTCAGGGCTTACCAAAATGGATATAGCAGTTGACAGGAGCATGAATTTGTGGTACATGTTCCGGTCCAGGAATCCCGCCAGCATCACAGGGCCAGTGTACAGTAAAAACTGTCAGAATTCAGTCGTCTTCCAAGCGACCGTGGTCTCCTGGCAAACTCAATTGGCACGTAGGGCCTCACTGACTGGAGTTTGCTTGACATCCTGTCTACTATTAATGCCGGCAGTCTTACTGTTAACGGACCCCGGAGCCAGGTCTGCAGCAGTTTCCTTACGATGCCCAAACACACTAGATGCATATAATCCAAGGGAAACTGCGATACCATGCCAACCTTGATGTTTTTAAATGGATGCGGACCCTCGTGGTGGTGTAGTTCATCCACCATCAGGTTGAATGAGATGTCAGTTCTCTGGGGGCGCTCTGGTCCAGGGAACGTCATACGCCGGTTCTGGTATTGCCCCGGGTGTAGGCACTTATCACACCCATGGTAAGCATTATGGGCCTTTGTTTTTTTCACAAAGGCCCGTGCAGGGGCATCACAGACTACCGTGTGAAGCTCAATTTTAAAGATCCTTCATGGGGATGGTAACCAATAAGCCAAGGATGGGCCACAGCTGTACAGTGGAACTTTTAAATAAAGGTAGACCATCTATATTAATCTGCAGCCCCAATGTCATGCCCTCTGCTAGTGTTTTGGCATATTTGCTTATAGTGGCCTTCAAGGAGGACAGGATGCCAAAGTGATGATAGTTCCCCCCAGCCTTCTCCTGAATAGCATGATGCGTTTTCGTCTTGAGAAGGGTCCTACCATCTTTTGGCAGATTGGGATGGGTTATATGGAGTATACTCAACAGTGCAGTCAGGGCAATGATGGAAATGCCAAAACTCACTGCCCAGTTGGCAATGTTATCAGAAAGTGATGTTAGGTCATCATTTTCAGAATCCGAACCTGATGTCCCATCCCTATCACAATACACATAATCAAAATCTGCCTCCAATTCCATGTCATCTTCAGTAACAACTTGCACCTCTGGCATTGCATGTGCAGCTGAAGAGGGTGGGGCAGTGTCCTCAGAAAGAACTCTGTCATCTGCCCCTATTCCTGTCATGTCCATGTCAGTCAAGTCTGTCCTAATCTGATGAAGCCTTTCTTGAACGTCTACATGTGTCCGTCGTCTTAAGGTTGATAAGGAGACAGGCACAGTCTTTCTATTCATTTTTGTTCTAAAAGAGACATTTCAGAAAGACACGTTGATCAGGTGTGTAAAAGTTATCATTTCTAATGTTGTATTTAAATAAAAACATTGTTGAATAGTGGTGTTGTCTGTTTCATTGCTACAAACTAGACTGTTTATTAGACCCCAGATGAAACAAGAAGCTAACGTTAGCTAACGCTGCGGTGACTGACCCTCTGCCTCAGACTCCCCCGCTGCATGGAGTATTCCTCCGTATTAGCTAGCTAGCTAGCTAGCTAATGTTACTGTTTTAAAACCATTTTCTAGGTTAGTGGGGGTGCATACCGCTCAAAACCAACATGAAAAACGTAGCTAGCTAGCTAGTAATGTTGACTCATTACTAGCTGCTCATTTTAAACTGTGTGTAAAATGAGCGGTGATGTTAAATCACCAGATGTACTGTGTATTTGATGAATGGTTTCAAGGTAATGGTCGGTAGCAACCATTAGCAGATAACCTCGTACTCCTCGACGTTCAAACAGGCGCCAATACCCATTAGTTGTCTGAACCGACTTAAACAGTGATGAAAATGCCGAAGCTTGATTTTCATTATAAAGAGGATGGCAGATAGACACTACACATGAGACCAAACTTGCCAAATTGCAAACGTAACAATGCACAGCTAGCTAGAAGCTAAACATGCTAAAATTGTACCTGCTAGCTATCATAGCAGACAAGTGCTTCACTGTAATATTGACCCCACTTCATTGACTGAAATACCAGTGCCAATTTATCACCTATAGGTTTGCATCGCAAACGTGAACTCAAACATATAGCTATATATAGGCATTATCAATACTTGCGAAATGATGCAATCGCGCCTAGCAGCATGCTAGCTAGCAGCCGAAATGACTGTCCCATTTTAAATCAAATTGGCTACATGATCATGAACTCTCAGCTAACAATAGCATGTTTCACAAAAGTCCTAATATCAAACAACGTCATTACAATCATTATACATGATCATTAAAAAAACAAAGGCCTATGTTTGTGAATGTCGATAAATATATCAATAAATCAATACACTTACTCAGATAGTTCAGCGCAACTGTGTCGCAGGAAAGAAAATCTCCACTGATATGAATCTTGTCTCGGCTCTTGGTGTAGCAACTGTAGTTCAACCGTTACAGTAAAGGCGTGTCCGCTTCTGCGGATCCGACACGGGTCCGCTCAAGATCTGCTGTTTGACAGTAGAGCTGATCCTCTGGGCGGCGCCAAAACGAATGTGACAGTCACGCGGGTTTAGCGACTTGGAGGCGGATCCGCTTAGGAGTCTCCTGCTGTGTGGGTGGTAGCTGAACGCCAGTTCTAAACCCTTTTTCATGTGTCCACAAGTTTGGTTGCTTACTATTTTTTGTTTGTTCGTTTATCCACAAGTTCAGATGTATTGTGCTTCTTCGCATATCAACAGTTGAACAGGTATGATAACATTGTTAACTCATCTCATCTTCATCCGCTTATCTGGCAGCTCTGACTGGGGCCTACCCCGAGGTCTCCTCCCAGCTGGACGTGCCTGGAACACCTCCCTAAGGAGACGTCCTGGGGGCAACCTTACCAGATGCCCGAACCACCTCAACTGGTTCCTTTCGACGCAAAGAAGCAGCAGCTCTACTCCGAGTTCCTCACGAATGGCTGAGCTTCTCACCCTATCCCTAAGGGAGAAGCCAGCCACCCTTCTGAGAAAACCCATTTCAGCCGCTTGTACTCGCGATCTTGTTCTTTCGGTCATGACCCAGCCTTCATGACCATAGGTGAGGGTAGGAACGAAAATTGACCGGCATATCGAAAGCTTTGCCTTCCGGC
The DNA here is from genome assembly GCF_011004845.1 of Esox lucius. Taxonomy (NCBI): domain Eukaryota; kingdom Metazoa; phylum Chordata; class Actinopteri; order Esociformes; family Esocidae; genus Esox; species Esox lucius. The sequence continues at coordinate 24,831,239 of NC_047590.1, forward strand.
TCAGCTCTCTTTTCGTCACAACGGTGCGCTAAAGCGAATGCAATACCGCCCCCACTACTCCGATTCTCCGGCCAATCTCCCGCTCCATTGTCCCCTCACTCGCGAACAAGACCCTGAGATACTTGAACTCCTTTACTTGGGGTAACGCCTCATTCCCTACCCCGAGGAGGGCCTCCATCGGTATCCTGCTGAGAACCATGGCCTCAGATTTAGAGGTGCTAATCCTCATCCCAACCGCTTCGCACTCGGCTGCGAACCAGTCCAGTGACAGTTGAAGGTCACAGACCGATGATGCCATCAGGACCACATCATCCGCAAAAAGCAGCGATGAGATCCCCAGGACACCGAACTGCAACCCCTCCCCACCCCGACTACGCCTCGATATCCTGTCCATAAAAGTTACAAACAGGATTGGTGACAAAGCGCAGCCCTGGCGGTGGCCAACCCCCACCTGGAACGAGTCCGACTTAGTACAGAGAACCTGAACACAGCTCTCACTTTGGACGTACAGGGATTGGATAGCCCTCAGAAGGGACCTCCTCACCCCATACTGCCCCAGCACCTCCCAAAGTATCTCCCGGGGGACCCGGTCATAAGCCTTCTCCAAATCCACAAAACACATGTAGACTGGATGGGCATATTCCCAGGCCCCCTCCAGGATCCTTGCAAGAGAATCTGAGGTTCGACTATCTGCCGAACCCTCCTTTCCAGTACCTTTGAGTAGACTTTCCCAGGGAGGCTGAGAAGTGTGATACCCCTGTAATTGGCACACACCCTCTTGTCCCCCTTTTTGAACAGGAACCACCACCCCGGTCCACCACTCCTTTGGCACTTTCCCCGACTCCCATGCATTGTTGAAGAGGCGTGTCATCCAAGACATCCCCTCCACACCCAAAGCTTTCAAAATTTCTGGACGGATGTCGTCAATCCCTGGAGCTTTGCCACTGTGGAGTTGTTTGACTACCTCGGTGACTTCTGCCATGGAGATTGTTAACTAACTTGTCTAAATCGTGTTTCTTAGTGTATCAACAATTTAGAATGTTATAATATATGTGCCTTGTAACTTATATTCCTTTTTATAAACTTCTGGATTTTTGTAAACTGATACGTAACGTTAGCTAAATCGTGTTACTTTGTGTAACGATATGGATACCATTACTTTTGGCAGTAACATTTAGCTAGACTATCTAAACCTGCACTTCTTACAATTACTGTAACGAACACCAGGACCAGAGTTGTGTGGGTCCAATTGCAGAAGTGCAATGGTAGATTTATTGTTTACGTCGCACAAGGGAGTAGGCAAGCACACAAACGATGAAGACAGGCAGAGAGTCGGAAACCAGAATATCAGTCCTTGAAGGCGAAGGCACAGGCAGGGATGAGCAGAGACGCGAAACCGAGAAGCAGGCAAGTAGGTCAGGAAGCCGGGTGATCAATCAGCGGAGGCTACAGTACAGGACGGGAGAGACGGTAAGGATATCCAGGGGCAGGCAGGGAGGTCGGTGTTCCGGGAAGGCAGTCCGTACAGGTAACCACACAGGTAGGGTAGGCAGGGAGAGACACGACGGGGCGGACGAACAGGTCAAGACGCAGGGTTCTGGAAACGAGGAGAGAGGACGGGACAAGAGGGCAGAGAACACAACAGGCTGGGAATCAACTAGTAATGAGCGCGCAATCGAATGCTTGGCAGGTCCACTGGGAACAATACCTCACGCTGGAGGGGAGGAAGAGCACAGGCTAAATAGAGGGGTTAACAGGGCACAGGTGTTCAATATTCAGGTGATTGGGATCTGGAGTGTTGGGTGCGTTCATACGTGCTGGGAAGTGAACTGGTGGCAGGTGCGGAGCGTGGCAGGGAGGAGTCGGACCGGGAGTGACGGGAAGACCTCACAATTACGTTACTGAGGTGTCTTGTGTCTTTGTGTATCCACATTGTTTTTAGCTAGGCGGTGTGTGTCTTATGCTGCCGTTTTTTTAAACCTCTTTTCTAAACAATGCTTTCAGGTCATGACTATTCTGTAGTTTTGTTCCCGGAGGAGGATGACTGTGTGGCAATAGTTCCACACTTGTGGCTCACACGGGGACTTTGCTACTGGCCACCACACAGCATCAGTCCTTCAGCCATGACAAGTTTGCCAGAAGACACCTGGGAGGCTGTCCCTTATAAGTTCAACAAGCATGGTAAATTTGAAAACGTAATAACAATTTGAAACTTGGAATGAAAATGTTTTGCAGGGTAAATGCTTACAAAACCTTAACTTTTCCTAGACACGTGAGAGACTGGACATGTGTATCGCCAGAGAAGTGAAAATCGTTCCAGCGCGAGCCCCTACCACCCCAAGAATGCACAACTACACCACAACACCCTGTGGATTGCAGCCCTGGAGGTATGTGAATTACATGTTGATCTTGTAAATGCTGCAATGTTTTCCTGTTCACCAACTTCCAACTTCTATGTTTATTTTTAAGATGGAGCAAGCACAGTACTCCGAGGCACCAGAGAGGTACTCCACGCCACCATGTGGAGGACTGCTACATTCTGTAGGTACAGTGGGGAGAACAAGTATTTGATACACTGCCGATTTTGCAGGTTTTCCTACTTACAAAGCCTGTAGAGGTCTGTAATTTTTATCATAGGTACACTTCAACTGTGAGAGACGGAATAAAAAATCCAGAAAATCACATTGTATGATTTTATAATAATTAATTTGCATTTTATTGCATGACAAGTATTTGATACATCAGAAAAGCAGAACTTAATATTTGATACAGAAACTTTTGTTTGCAATTAGAGAGATCAGGGGCGGCGGCAGGTCACGGGGCAGGAGCAGCGGAAGGACGTGGGGCAGGAGCGGGGGCGGCGGAAGGCTGTGGGGCAGGAGCAGGGGCGTACCTGATGGCCAGCCCGCTCGGGGAAGCTGAGAAACAGGGCCGGGAGCAGACCGGGACGAGCCCAGGGCGGCTCGTTGCCGGCTTTGGCGTTGCCATGGTTGACGCGGGCCAGGGCTCTGGAGTGGCCACTGGGGTGACCAGCGTTCTCCTTCTCTGAGTCTGAATCAGGCCATCCGAGGAGTTCCCCTACCGTCCACTTCTGCTGCCTCCTTTGGGTCTGGTTGGTAATTCTGTCACGTTTCATAAAGGGAGACAGAGGCAGGTGCAGAATTTTGAGGAGTTTCCTTTTAATAACCTCGAAGGCAACGTCAACAAAACAGAGTTCCGGGCACTACGTAATACTTAGAGGTTCAGGAGTTCAGACAACATGACACACACAGACACACAATGACCAACAGTGACGGAGAAAATGGCCCAAACTAAATAAACAGACTAACGAGGAGAACAGAAACAGGTGGGGGCTAAACACAGGTAAATTATAAATATTGTTGTGAATTCCTCTCACTACGTATAGTTACGGCTACGTTAGTTGCGTACGCCATGAGCGCCTTGTGTTTCTCCAATTACGGCAGTTGCTTGTTCAGACGTTAGAGACGATGTAAGTTGGTATTCTTTGTTTTGTTTTTGTGGCAGCGGGTAAAGCTATCCCTGAGTTGTTTCAGCCTGAAATGAGTACCGAATTTTAACGGTTTACGCTTTGATGTGAAGCTGCTATATTATCTCTGTTTGCCAGCTAGTTAATTTATGTGCTAGCTTGCTTTATTTTAGTGTGTGATACGTTGCTGGGGGTCTAAATTAATCTGTGCTGAAGAGGATGCTTATTCTTACTTCTACAGTGTGATAGGAATTGTATATGTTAGTTCAACATTTGCTACTAAGTGATTAATAACCCACTGTTATGTCAGATTATAGTAGTTATAACAGCCATTACATTAACCTTCCTTTTTTGGGTTTATTTCAGAAACTTCATTCCTTCAAACATGCAACAATGTACAGCTTGTGACTGCCTGTAATGCATTACCAAGTAAAAAGTTGAACTCTGTCTGGTGACTCGTGCTCTCTGATAGGAGCCCTGAAGCGGCCAATACACACACTATCCAGCATTACAGGGTTAAAAACCCAACATTGGTCCTATCTATTGGGTATTCAGAAGATGTCATCAGAAGAAGAATCTGCATCGCTCTCCCAACCTGAACCCAGGGGGAGACCAGCCAGGCAACAACACACCCCCAGGTATTTGGAGGATTATGTCCATGACTACAGCCATCACCAACCTGCCCTTTCCTCCTGCAATCCCGAGAGAGAGCCCGAGGAGCAGGAAGGAGCAGCAGTGAGTGGTAGCCAGGCAGATATGACCTCCAACCTGGACAGGTACACAGCTACACACAGGTCCCAGACTGCAGATCTTCTGAGTATGAATTCATTAAGAAACCTAGTTGAGTCCCTCTCCGGGAAAGATAGGCAAGAGGCGGCTGAAATCGCTCAACTTACCAGCAAATTAGCTCAGTACGAGGCATGACAGCGTCGACGCCAGGAGTTAATGGAGCGTATTACATCATACTTAAGGGAGGACGAAGTAGGTGAGGCCCCTCCATGCACGGAGAGCGCAATACGCTCACCAACCCCACCTCCCACAGTGATTCACCACTGCATGAATCCTGTCTATTCATTCGCTACCTGAGCCGACGAACCTGCCTCATAATACAGAGCCACACAGTGGAGCCAGTGGTTAGCACAAAGACAATACGTCATGTTCCAAGTGAACAGGCAAAACCATTGAATGGTCAAACAGGAAGGGACACACAGGCCTCCAGCCCTTCATTTTTTAATATTGGATTCAGACCAATCCGTCCAACCCCACAGCACCAGCAGGGCCCCCTCTTTTCACCAATCTCTGGTACGATAACTCCGCTACCTGTCAAGCAGCAGCACCCCGCCAGTCCAGGAACTGTACCATCACAGCCCACTAGACCATCCTATCTTTATACTACTCCGGATCAGTCTCCCCCACCTCCAGTGCAACAGCAGTCACCTGCTTCAGATCCTTTAGGTCTGCAATCTAACATGCCTCTGGGCTATCAGACTGTGCTAGAACTGCAGACAAGACAAGAAGCCGGCCCAGTTTCAGGACCAGTTTCAGCGGGCTATGCTCCAGCGCACATATCCGTTACCCTCATGGCCTCAAACCCTTACCTCTGCTCCACTGGTGAATGGCTCAGCCCTATCGGTCCCTCCTCAGCTGCACTCGGCCCAGACTGTAGCACCAGCTGGCTTTGGCACGCCACATCCCCCATTGTATGGTGTTCCCGAAACCCTCTATTGCAGATTTCTCATCCGACAGCGAGAGAGAGTTCGCCAATCTGAAAATGGCTTTGGATAACCTTCTCGAACCTCACCTGGGACTGACTGAGATATACAAGTATCATGTACTGCTGGAACATCTTAAACTCCCAGATGCTCAGATGATAGGTCAGTCTTGCCGCCACCACCCGTACCCGTACTCAGCCGCTATGCAGGCTCTACAGCTGCAGTATGGCCAACCACACCAGCTGGCTCAGAGTGAAATTGCTGCAATCCTCACTTCCCCTGATGTGAAAGCTAACGATGCCCGTAGCTTCCAGAGCTTCTCCCTACAGGTTCACCTCATAGTCAGCATGCTGCTTTCAGGTATTGAGGTATTGAGCTTAATTGCTGCTCACACGTGGACCATCTGCTCAGCATGCTACCGAAATATCTCCAAGATGGATTTATTGAGTCTCTACAGCTACAGGGGAAGCTTAACTCTGCAAGCCTGAACCCCTACAATCTGCAGGACTTTGCTGGATGGCTCCAATCCAAGGCCCAACAGCAGCGGCTGTCCAGTCGGTTACTTCAACGCTACCAACAAGGGAAGCCTCCAAGCAATTTCAAGGAGAATGTTCAAACCAAGACCAGGGGCTCTATCTTGCACCCTGTTTGCCCAGTAGTGGCAAGACATATATGTATATAAGGACATCTGACAAATTGGTTTGTCCGTCAAGAACCAGGAAAAAATATCGGAAGACTTGCGAAATCACCTTTACCATAATGTAAGTACATTAAAAACCTTAGTCTTCAACTTACCAGTTAAGTTGAGCTTGCTCATATTTTTTTCTTTTGCACAGTGAGATGGAGTATGTCTTGGGACAGAGAATTAGACGCCGGAGGGAGAGGGTATACCTGCCCAGACAGACCTATCGCTCCCTCAGTGAGGAGGAATGCATACGTAAGCTACGCCTGACCCGCCATGCTGTGACAGACATCTGCCATCTCCTGGCAGATGAGCTGGGGACTGATGCACCCTGTCCCTATGCCTTCCCCGTTGCAGTAATGGTTACAGCAGCATTGCATTTCTATGCATCTGGGTCGTTCCAGCACCCCCTTAGCTCCATTGGAGGCATTTCACAATCTGCCATAAGTTTGGCTATACATGCAGTTACATCAGGTCTAGTCCGACATGCTGGGGAATACATCAGAGTCCCCGTCACACCTGACAGCCAGGAAAGAGCAAAGCAGGCATTTTGTGCGAAGTATGGGTTCCCTGGTGTCCTTGGTGTTATAGACTGCACCCATGTGCAACTACGTGCCACATCAGAAAACGCACTTGTATACATCAACCGCAAGGGAACCTATTCAATCAACATACAAGTCATTTGCGATGCTTATAGTAAAATCACCCATGTCTTTGCGAATTATCCTGGCTCGAGCCACGACTAATTCATACTGGCAAACTCTGCCATTCCTGTCATCTTCGAGGGGAATCCCCCGTTGGGTGGGTGGCTGTTAGGAGACAACGTGTATCTGTTAAAGACATGGCTGATGACACAATTTTTGATGCCAGCGACAATGAGTGAAATACAGTTTAATCGAAAACACACACAAACACGCTGTGTAATTGAACGAACGTTCAGCATATTGAAAATGCGCTTCAGGTGTTTGGATAGATCAGGAGGCACATTACAGTACAGTCCACAAAAAGTCGCAGCATTCCTTGTGGCGTGTTGTGTTTTACACAACATTTCCATAAATCAAGGTTGTGTTGTTGACATAGATGAGGAAATATTAGAGGACTTAAGGAGACGTGATGGTGAACTGCATGTGCCGATGCCACTTAACCCAAATGCCCCAGCAGCAGCATGGGAGAGGAGAGCTTATTTGGCAGAAGAGCTGCTGCCTCGTCTATAGTGAGGTAACCAAAGTTATCTCGGTCTAATGTTATACTACATTGCAAAAATATAACCATACTCGAGTCGTGATTCAGAGAGAACGAGTCCAAAACATTCAAAAGTATTTATTTGTGACATTTCTTTACATTTTGTCAAAAAGAAAAATCAAGAGCAAACAGTAATTATTATTATTTATTTTTTTAAACGGAAAACGAGGTTGAAAATATTTAAACAGAAAATCTTTATTTATTTTCCCCTCCTCTGGTAGTTTTGCGACGCGCGCCATGGCGGGATTGGACACCTGAGGGTCCTGGAATGGCATTGCGCGATGTGCGCCTGGTGGAACGAGTGGATGGAGATGGAGTGGGGGAAAGAGGAAGCGGCACAACAGGAGGAGGAGGCACAACAGGAGGAGGAAGAGGCACAACAGGAGGTGGTGGTGCGCTTGAAGGGCCACGCTCCATGGCTGCAGCAATCCTCTCCAGGCTTGAGGAGAAGGATCTAAAATAGCACTCACCGTATTCACAGCCTGATTTGTTGCTCTGGGCTTGATTGCTATGTTACTGTTAAAGTCTTGACTGCTCTGACTGTTAAAGTCCCGCCCCCTCATTAGCTTAAGGTCAAGGATATACAGAAAGAAATATATACATAAATAAAAGATTATGCAAATAAATGAATACAGAAATAAAAGATTAAGAAATAAGTTAATTAACAGGGAAATAAATAAATACTGAAAACATAATAAGGAAAATAAATATTTGAGTAAAATTAATGTCATATTTTACATACATATTTATTTATGTGCATATTTACATTTATTATATATCATTACATTTTCGTATATGTTTTTATATATAAATGTATTTATTGAGACATTGACATTAATTTGTGTATTTTAGATTTTGGCAGCTCTGGTCCTCCATAAATCAGTAATGTAAAAGGGTTTGTAAAAGGGGATTGTGAATACAAATAGCAGAATGTGAATACACTTTTTCACATAGGTTATTATAATCATTTGACATTTAGTTGGAAAGGCACAATAATTCTATGGGTAGGAACATTTATTTCTGTACATTTCCTGATTCAATAGGGTTTTTCTCATGAAATAATGTTCCACAGAGTCAGATCCCATATAGGATGCACACTAGGAAAGACAGAGCACTTTCCCCAAATTGCTTAGTAAAACAAATATATAATTGGTCGATAATTGCAACCACGTATTCTGCCCTTGCCATCTCTCGGATGCTCTTGGGAGGCTACAGGAATTGTGTAGTGATGTGTTAGAAGAGACAGCAAAGATGTGAGAGTGAGGCAAAAGAAGATAGACATTTAAGTTAACCCTATTCTGGTTTTTGCCAACTCCTATTTAAGCAGCCTATTTTTTCCACCTGCAAGTTCAACCATGGCCACTCACTTCAGTCACCCCTACTCTCCCCTCCTTCCCACTGGTTTACACTCTCTCAGTCTCCTTACTCACTCCTACTGTCAACTTCTGTCCCATTTATTTTTCTCTCTTCTCCATCTATTCATGATTCCATCTCAAATGGCAACCTAATTGTGTTACTTGCTAGTAGTTCTCATAGGACGCTGGTCAAAGTTAGTGCACCATGTAGTGAATAAAGGCCCAATTGGGCCTCACCCCATGTCTTTGTCCAACAGTGGCCTCCAGCCAGGCTCTTTAAAAAACTGCAGGAAGACTCATCTGCAAATGTAAGATTGGGAACGAGACAGTTTTCTCTCTCTAGGCCGGACTCATTCTTTGGCACTCTTCAGATGAAAATGATATGCTATATAGGTGAAGTAGGAGACAGCAAATACACACACACATCCAAAAACAAATACAGGCCAACATGCTCCATCTTACATGACTCTGCTGTGATCAGAAACATTAATCATATACACAGAAATAAATATGTTTTCAGTTAAGGATATGGGCAGTCCCAGAGGAGACTGTAAGGTGACAACTGCCAGAGGAAGGCATGTGCTTGTATTTCTTTGGTATTTAGAGCGGAAAGTCTTTGCAGGGATACCGCTGCTATGGTGAAATTAAAATACAGCCCAGAGAAACCCATTTGGGCAATTAAAGGGTTTATTAAGGTTTTCTTGTGTCTGCCATTATGTTAAGGTTAATCAGTTGATTGCAAACAGACACATCCCAAAATAAATCTCTTGTTTCAGTTGAACTGTCTCCAGCTATGATAACTGTAGTTTTTAGATTGATAGAAGAAATAGCCTCCGTGAGTTTGAATTGGAGTTCTTTTGATGTTCTGCTGATGTTCACAGCACAGCTATTAATGATTGTTTCATTAAATATGTTAACAATTACTAGCAATACTCTTAAAATCAAAAGCCCAACCTTGTTTTAAACATTCCATCTCACACAGACCACTCTTGGATTTCCACTCTGAGTGACCCCTTGGACCCATTTGACCAGCTTCTCATCTCTCTGTGACATCTTTACCTCGGTGATAACAATCAGCTGTCTTATTTCTACAACATTAACTTGTATTTCAAATCCAGCCTCCAAACCCTCCCCAACCAATTGACATAACTAACTATTTAAGCTTAAAGTTATGGCTAAGTCACTGAGTTCCCTGTGAAGCAGGTGCTTTTCCACTTGGACAATGTCCTACTTTCAGAGAGCAGAGAAAGACCTATTCTCCTGATCTGCCAGCATGGGTTGAGAATCTCATGGCCCCATCATTCATGTCTTTTCTTGGTCTCCATGTTTCCCCCCTGACCTCTGGAACCTCTCTGTCCGTGGCCTGTCCTGTCCCATCCCATCCTGTACCACCCAGACTTGTTTAATCAGACCCAATCAACCATAGTTCAGTTCCTTTAACTCCTTCCTTGCCGTCTCTTATTCCCCCCCCCCCCCCCTTCTCATTCCATGATGTTCCTGTTGGTTTGTTTGCCCGCACTGTCAAAGTACATCAATCTAGCACAAATCTGGGTCACTGGAAAGAGCACTCTCTTTTTCTACTGTTTTCCCTCTCTCTATCCTCTCCTTTCCCATTGTTAATGCAGCTCATTATTGCCATATTATAATCCATGACAGACATTTTGAATATGATAGATACTACAGTACATTAACTTTATTAATTCAACAGTATGTTACCTTTATTCACATGTACAATCACATATTTTGTTTTCATCCTATATCAACATACAAGTAAAAATGTAATAGGATATACAAGATTGTGCAAGATAGTGCAAAAAGAAATAACAGGATGGAACAGGACAGATTTACTCTCATACCTACTTTACGTAGCTACTTCAACAGTTGAAATATTTGCTCTCGATGATGTAATGTACTGCGTTACTGGCAAGTGCATTCTGTTCAGTTGATAGATGGCTGTAACATACTCCAACTACCATGTACTGTATGAATGGGGCACAGTGCAGCCATTGTTCCCCTAACTGTGTGCATCAGCACCTTTGTGCAAGACCGTATGATTCCTGTTAGGGGCCTTCCCTCCTATATGCAGTGTGATGTGTGCTTTGACAAGCAGAGAAAACGCTCCTGGTCAAGATGTAAGCTAGCCCTTCCTCCACCATCTCCCTGCCTTTTTCCTCCATCACTCTGCGCTGAGTTAACACATTCTCTTCCTGTTCTTGATCCTTTATTTTGGCAGACTGTAATACGGATAGAATGATCATGATAGAAACATTTGGATGGTGTGTGATAAATGGATAACCAGTGTATTAAAATAATAAACTAAGGCTCCTCAAGGCAACTCAGAAGAAAGGAATGTGTTGAGGCTGGGTAAGCATTTGGAAGAAGTGTGGCATGATATGCTGAATGAGCTTGAAAAGATAATATCGCCTCATGCTGAGTGACCACTTTGAGGGCACAGTTCCTAATGTCATGTAACCACCACCATTTTATAACCAAACAATAAGGCATTGCCTTTTTGTGGCCCACCAGATATTGTTTGCTTGTATCTGAATTTCATTTAGATATATTCATGTGATCATGTAATAGTAATGGGATAACATATAAAGAAATAAGATAAAATGAAACTACTCATGAAACCACATGTCCTCTAAAATCATGGCATGATAAGTGGAACATATAGGTCAAATTATAGTGGATTAAGCACCTTCCATTAAACTCATGCTCAAATTGTGTATGTTTCTTGTATATTGAGTATTCCCAGAGATCCTAGTGTTATTATTAGTATTATTAGGGTTTCTCTTATGGGTGCATACACTTAGGGGTTATCTTAAAACTTAAGGATGCATACACTTTATGTGTGCCTTACATTATGGCACAATGAAAATACAGACCAGGTATAACATCCACAGACACCCGAATCGATACATCCACAGTGGGTGCCAAAAGCCACGCCTTAATGCATTTGTTCCACAATTATGCCATTTCAACCCCGACTGACCTAGAATGCTGATTGTGTAAATGCCTCATTCCCCAGGAGGCAAAAAATATGTATCAAGGACCTATCATGTCTGCCATCTTGGATATTTTGTATAGTGAAAATTACATGAAACCTAAAAATACATAAAATCAACAATAACTCTGTTTGACCAGGCCAAAGGCATATACAGTGGATATAAAAGGTCTACACACCAGGTTGCCAGGTTCTTGGGATGTAAAATAATGAGATAAATCATGTCAGGACTTTTTCCACCTTTAATGTGACCTATAACGTAAACAATTCAATTGGAAAAAAAACTGAAATTGTTGAGTGTGAAAAATAAAAAACTCCCAATAACATGCTTGCATAAGTGTGCACACCGTTAAACTAATACTTTGTTGAAGCACCTTTTGATTTTATGACAGCACTCAGTCTTTTTGGGTAGGAGTCTATTAGCATGGCACATCTTGTTGTGGCAATATTTGCCCACTCTTCTTTGCAAAAGCACTCCAAATCTGTCAGATTGCGAGGACTTCTCCTGTGCACAGCCCTCTTCAGATCATCCCTCAGATGTTCAATTGGATTCAGGTCTGGGCTCTGGCTGGGCCATTCCAAAATGTTAATCTTCTTCCATGCTTTTGTGGATTTGGATGTGTGCTTTGGGTCGTTGTCGTGCTGAAAGGTGAACTTCATCTTCAGCTTTCTTACGGACGCCTGAAGGTTTTGTGCCTGGTATTTGGAACTGCCTGGTATTTGGAACTGTTCATAATTCCCTCCACCCTGACTAAGGCCCCGGTTCCAGCTGAAGAAAAACAGCCCTAAAGCATGATGCTGCCACCACCATGCTTCACTGTGGGTATGGTGTTCTTTGGGTGATGTGCAGTTTTGTTTTTGCACCAAACATACTTTTTGGAATTATAAGTTCAACCTTGGTTTCATCAGACCATAATACATTTTCCCACCTGCTTTTGGGGGACTTGATGTTTGTTTTTGAAAACTTCAGCCGGGCTTGGATGTTTTTCTTTGTAAGAAAAGGCTTCCGTCTTGCCCCGCTACGCCATAGCCCATTCATATGAAGAATACGGGAGATTGTTATCACATGTAGCACACAATCAGTACTTGCCAGAAATTCCTGCAGTTCCTTTATTGTTGCTGTAGGACTCTTGGAAACCACCCTGACCAGTTTTCTTCTCGTCTTTTCATCAATTTTGGAGGGACGTCCAGTTCTTGGTAATGTCTCTGTGGTGACATATTTTCTCCCCTTGATGATGACTGTCATCACTGTGTTCCATGGTATATCTAATGCTTATTATTATTATTATTATTATTATTATTTTGTACCCTTCTCCTGACTGATATCTTTAAAAATGAGATCCCTCTGATGCTTTGGAAGCTCTCTGCAGACCATGGCTTTTGCTCTGAGATGCAACTAAGAAAATGTCAGGAAGATCCTACTAGAACAGCTGAACTTTATTTGTGAGAGTCACTTTAAATGATGGCAGGTGTGTAATGACTTCTATTTAACATGAGTTTGAACACCCCCAGTTATAAGAGGGTGTGCACACTTATGCAACCAGGTTACTGTAAGCTTTTTATTTTTCACTTTTCCCCCTCAAAGATTTCAGTTTGTTTTTCAATTGGATTTTTCACATTATGGATCACATTAAAAGTGGAAAAGTTTTGACCTTATTTATCTTTGTCTCATTCTTTTACATCACAAAAAAATGGGATTTTCACAGGGGTCTGTAGACTTTTTATATCCACTGTATGTGTCTAATAGATATCTTCCTATAGGGTGTTTAAAGCTGAGAGAAAAAATACAAGATGGTGGACAATATTGCTAACCACTGTAAGAAATATATGAATTTATTTACAATGGGATTATTTCTGCTGCCATATGCTTACAATGTTGTTAGGACTGCTTCCCCATGCTCACCATGTCACAAGAGAACCACGTCCCTTGGTTGATTGCAACTATATATATTCTTATTCTTGTGGCCTAAATTGCTAAATAACATAGAAAGTCCCAAGTAACTTTTTTTTATAACTTTGCCCACTTTAACTATAGCCCCTGAGTAACTGACACAAGTCCCCGATTCTTTCACAAGGGGTGCTCCAATACACAATTCAATGAAGTATTAAAAAAAATAATGGCATTTCCACACCAATTGACCTAGAATGCTGATTCTTTGTATACATGCCTCATTTCTCATGAAGAACAAAAAAGCCTCATACGTGGTCAAAGCCTCAGACATGGTAGGTCCTTCATGCAATTTTGTACCTCCTGGGGAATGAGGCATGTATACAAAGAATCAGCATTCAAGGGCAATCGTGGTGGAACTAGTGTCATTGTAAAAAAAAATAATTAGGGAAACCTCCCCTGTGGAGGAATTGGGTTGGGTGTCTGTGTGGATCATATACCTGGTTTGTATTTTTATTGTGCTATAATGTAATGCACACATGAAGTGTATGCATCCATTCATAATGCAATGGTCAGCCATTATGTCCACCATCTTTGAAATATATCTCTTAGCCTTTGCCATCTATTGATAGTTTTCATGTGTCGTCATGGCACATGGGAACGCCCACTTGGTGGGCAAGACAAAGTCTCCTTCCATTGCCCACCATTGAAAAATTGACAACTTTTACTAGTTATACTTGAAAATGCCAGATAGTTGCAGTCCCACTGGATGTGCTAACCGCATATATATTGTATTTGCAATCATATAATTGGAAATACATATCTATGTAAAGAATGAAATGGTCTGTTTTTGTCTGCACCGATGCAACCAACTCCAATGGCTGAGCTAACGTTAGTGAGGCTAGCTAAACCTCTCCCGCATAACAGCCTACCACATATACTAAACAGTATGCAGAATGCGATTTGAGAATCAGACCTTAACCTTCGCTCGCACGCTTTTAAAAAACGTTGATTTCCGAGAGAGTTGGGTTGTCTAGGTACATTTGTCACAAGATTCTGTGTACTGGCTGCACTACGCTACACTGACCACCCATAGAACCAATGTTAATTTAGGTATATTAACACTCAACTTTGCTTTGACGATGAAGAATTTCAAAGAATCAGCATTCTAGGTCAATCGGGTGGGAAATAGTGTCTGTGGAGGAATCAGGTCCAGTGTCTGTATGTTAGGTATACATTGTCTATATTTTCATTGTGCCATAATGTAATGCACACATGACAATTTATGGATGCATTTATTTTACACTGGTAAGCATTGTTGTCAATCCATCAATGTATCTCTTATTCCTTATCACCCTATAGGGAAGCATGTATGAGAAAGCTATATGCCAAATGGCAGGTCATTGTTGGTTATTGTTGATTTGAAGTTATTTTGTATATGTTTTGCCAAATTTACACTGTGCAGCAAAATCCAAGATGGTGGATTTCATGGGTTCTTGAGGCTTTTTTGTTCATCATGAGAAATGAGGCATGTACACAAAGAGGCGTGTCCTGTGGGACCCCCATGGAGCACCCCTAATAATAATAATAACAATAGAGTTTCTCCTACCAGAAAACCCCTAATAATACTAACAATAACAATAGGGTTTCTTCTACCGGAGAACCTCTAATAATAATAAATACAGTTGCAAGCAACAATGGGATGGGGATCTCCTATATGGCAAGCATAGTGAAATAGGTCAGCAGTTATAAACAGGAAAGGTCAGACATAGTCAGACACTTTGACACTGAGTATGGAGTGTAATATACAGTGGGGAGAACAAGTATTTGATACACTGCCGATTTTGCAGGTTTTCCCAAGTCATTTTTATGATAGGTACTCTTCAACTGTAAGTGACGGAATCTAAAACAAAAATCCAGAAAATCACATTGTATGATTTTTATTAATTGATTTGCATTTTATTGCACAACATAAGTATTTGATACATCAGAAAAGCAGAACTTAATATTTGGTACAGGAACCATTGTTTGCAATTACAGAGATCATACGTTTCCTGTAGTTCTTTACCAGGTTGCAAAAACTGCAGCAGGGATTTTGGCCCACTCCTCCATACAGACCTTCTCCAGATCTTTCAGGTTTCGGGACTGTCGTTGGGCAATACAGACTTTCAGCTCCCTCCAAAGATTTTCTATTGGGTTCAGATCTGGAGACTGGCTAGGCCGCTCCAGGACCTTGAGATGCTTCTTATGGAGCCACTCCTTAGTTACCCTGGCTGTGTGTTTCGGGTCGTTGTCATGCTCGAACACCCAGCCATGACCCATCTTCAATGTGTGTGACACCGACCTGTAACTTCTTCTTTAAGAGGCTCCTCTGTCCTCCACTCGTTACCTGTATTAATGGCACCTGTTTGAACTTGTTATCAGTATTAAAGACACCTGTCCACAACCTCAAACAGTCACACTCCAAACTCCACTATGGCCAAGAACAAAGAGCTGTCAAAGGACACCAGAAACAAAATTGTACACCTGCACCAGGCTGGGAAGACTGAATCTGCAATAGGTAAGTAGCTTGGTGTGAAGAAATCAACTGTGGGAGCAATTATAAGAAAATGGAAGACATACAAGACCACTAATAATCTCCCTCGATCCGGGGCTCCACGCAAGATCTCACCCCGTGGGGTCAAAATGATCACAAGAACGGCTTGCAAAAATCCCAGAACAACACGGGGGGACCTAGTGAATGACCTGCAGAGAGCTGGGACCAAAGTAACAAAGGCTACCATCAGTAACACACTACACCGCCAGGGACTCAAATCCTGCAGTACCAGATGTGTCCGCCTGCTTAAGCCAGTACATGTCCAGGCCCGTCTGAGGTTTGCTAGAGAGCATTTGGATGATCCAGAAGAGGATTGGGAGAATGTCATATGGTCAGGTGAAACCAAAATATAACTTTTTGGTAAAAACTCAACTTGTCGTGTTTGGAGGAGAAAGAATATTGAGTTGCATCCAAAGAACACCATACCTACTGTGAAGCATGGGGGTGGAAACATCATGCTTTGGGGCTGTTTTTCTGCAAAGGGACCAGGACGACTGATCTGTGTAAAGGAAAGAATGAATGGGGCCAAGTATCGTGAGCTTTTGAGTGAGAACCTCCTTACATCAGCAAGGGCATTGAAGATTAAACGTGGCTGGGTCTTTCAGCATGACAATGATCTTTGGAGGGAGTTGAAATCACGGCTCTAGAGGAGATCTGCATGGAGGAATGGGCCAAAATACCAGCAACAGTGTGTGAAAACCTTGTGAAGACTTACAGAAAACGTTTGACCTCTGTCATTGCCAACAAAGGGTATATAAAAAATATTTTGTCTCTGATAGTTGAAGTGTACCTATGATGAAAATTACCGGCCTCTCTCATCTTTTTAAGTGGGAGAACTTGCACAATTGGTGGCTGACTAAATACTTTTTTGCCACACTGTACCTTCTATTGTCAAATGTACTTACATTAACCACCTTTTTACTGATTTCACTATTGCGCTATTTTGCAACATCTCTTATTTCTTATTACCCTTTAGTGATGCACTTAGGATACTTCCATGTGCTAACAGTCAGGTCAATCGGAGAAACTGTTGTGGTCATTTTTATAGTGGTCATTAGCATCAGCATAAGGGGCTAACTTTGTGAAGTCCTAAATTAATAGATTTTTAACATATCATCTAGTTATTATCAGGTCTGTTCAGAAGTAAGGCCTAGAGCCCTGAAATGTATTGGCAAGTAAATGCCTTTAAAACTTCAGAAGAATTTTAAAGGCATTTATTAGCAGTACCATGTGACAATCAGGGGAGTAAATTAAGTATGAACACTGTCTGGGCAGTGCTGCTTGTATGACAATGCTATGTTAATGTCGTCTGGCTGTGGCTGTTGGAAGACAATGAGTGAGGCCAAGTGTGAAATACAGAAATGGGACTGCAAGGGTGGTGATAGCTGTTTCAAGGTGTCTGTCTAGGTGGCTTTTCTAAGAGAATGAACATTTTAATCTGTAAGGTTGATGGAAAGCTAAATGGTTAAAGTTAGATGTAGACTCCAGAGTTAATTTGAGGTCTTTGTTGACAGTCCTGATGGTACCATGGGTATAGTAACATAAAATAAAATGTTCTTGGTGTACTGGCAATGTGGCAATCAGTGGGGTAAAGTAAGCTTGAAAATAATGATGTCATGGAATTGTACTAGTTTACTCCAGTGAGGTTTACTTTAGGTCGTTAGAGTTAGCATAAAAGGCAAACATTGTTAAGTCATGATTCAGTATTTTTTTTACATAGCAACTAAGAATGTAGGCCATTTTTAAATTAAGTGACATTGACTTAGAATAGAGATTGTTTATTCAAAAGAGCCTTTTGAAAAGTGAAAAGGTTGAGTTGTGACAACTATCAATCAATCAAATGTATTTATAAAGCCCTTTTTACAATAGGCTGGGTTTTTACAACCCAGCCTGAAACCCCAAGGAGCAAACAACAACAGTGTTTAATTTCAGTGGCTAGGAAAAACTCCCTAATAAGGCCGAAATTTGGGAAGAAACCTAGAGAGGACCAGCTTCAGAGGGGTGACCAGTCCTCCTCTGGCTGTGCCAGGTGAATTTTAAGAGTTCAAGGTGTAATGACTAAAAAAATGCATGTGGGCTGAGTCCAGAGTGTATTAAACCTAGTCTGGGTTAGAAGCATGGCAAGATGGACAAGGACAAAACCAGGGTGGGTCAGTAAAGTGGCAGGTGAAATCGTCAGGTATTGTCTTGATCTGCAACACAACCAGGAGGGCTTTGGACAGTGACAGCAACAAGACTTTCAAGCCTGGTACTCTGGAGGTGTGGGCCAAGACCTCATGTCCTCCTAAGATTCAAACAGGGCAGGCACAATAATATAGCAGCATAAGACCTTGGTTCTGAGACAGGGGGGTCAAGTGACACTGTGGCCCTGTCTGGGGGAGGCAGGCAGGAAATCAATCCACCCACATTGCCAAGCATCAACCAAAGGGACACCCACCAACCAACACACTCAACACAGTATTGCCCTGGTAACGTACTGTGATATTGTCCATGTCCATGAAATACTCCACAATTGGTGGTGGGTTGCTTGTGGTGTGATGGCAATTTCTAAAATCCAAGTAATTCTATGAAAATGGTAGGTAAGACAGGAGAAATCAATTGCGCAATAAACGGTTTTAATGAAACTTGCAAGGAGAAAGTATACAGGTTACAAAGTAACGGTGGATAGTTTCTAAATGAAAACAGGCAATCGACAGTATTTAAAGACAGGAGAGGGGTGTGACAAATCCTGGACATTCCAGATCAATCAGGACACATTCCCTTTCTTCTATCACACAAGCCAAATGCTATCTTCCCCCACCTTATCCTTCCTGCCATAATGTTTACTGTAGTGTTTACCCAAAGGTTCACACCAAGGACAGCTCTCCTTCCCGCCATAAATACCTTCTTCAACTTTAAGAGTTCTTACAGTATCTGGACAGACAATAGATGCCCTGGTGAGTTCAAACAGATAAGGAGATAAAGAGTAACCCTTTCATCAGCTGACACCAGTCAATGATGCCCCCCTAAGCAAATGCCAGAACCCCCACATTCATCTATCTATCTAAACAGAGGGACTTAGTCCTTTAATCAGTAAAAAATACACTGTATTAAGAAATTTCCACAACAGTGGTTAGCAGTGTCTGTGGAACTGTCAGCAGCAGAGTGTTGTGGTCAAGATTCAGTGTAGTTTTCTGGTCAACTGGATGTTCTATGGTGATGGTGGCAGACCATTGTTGATGCAGTTTGGTTGTTTTGAAGAACTGCTTGCATGACACAAAGTTGTTGGTCCATGTTTGGCAATGCGTGGTTGAATGGGCAAGTGTAGTTGGAGATGGTGTTAGCTCCAGTGATTTCACCTGACAAGTAGGTGGCATCATCCTGAATTGTTGGTGCCATGTGTGTCTTCTTAGGTGGTTTAATGGCCTTGACAGTGTTTATTTGAGTTGTAGTAAGGGACATGGTATCTTTGTATGTTCTTGTGGAGATCTTGTTAAAGGTGTACCATGTAAAGGGTGGTGTGTTTGACTTTATTACAGTGAAGAATGTACAGGTGGTATTTTAAACCTCAGGCTTTTCCAGTGTTCCCTGTTGCCTCATAATCATAACCCCCTACTAGGGGGGATATAATATACCGGTATTCACAATAACAGTGATATTTAAAAAATTAAATATTGATATCATGTTAATAACAATACACATATGATAATACTGTATGCACTAGGTGAAACTGACATTATATTTTTCCCAAAACTCTAAATTCACCTGAGGTACAAAGCTGGACCTACACTGGCATTTCAATTAATGCAAAAATGTGCTGTTTTCGTGTACTATTCTGTAGACAAATTTTATTATTTTTTCCTGCCCCCATCCCTGTAATCCTTACTTCACAATAGTAACAAATGATTTTTGTGTTCAATGTATGTAGTTGTAAAGAGGTAACTGGTGATAGTGTGGAAAGCTATAGTCGTAAAAGGAATGTACACAGTTATATTGGGTGGGCATGACATGTGTTATTAAAGAAGTGTGTTGGTTCTACCAGAATAGTTAATATAGGATGCCTTCTGTCACTTTTGGATGATTTTTTGACAGTAGGTGGGATATCCGGTTTGTTGGCGTGACTTCTGATTTGGTAGGTGGGACTTCCTGTGTGACATATGCAGGGGTGGTACTTCCAGTGTGACGTATGTATTACCTATGCATGTCCGGAGGATGAAGTATGGTGGTGGGGGTGTGTGGTATATTATTTACAGTGGCTTAGATGTTTAACAATTGGGCTCTAAGGTTCTGGGAATATTAAATTCCCAAGGCATAAGAAGTTACGATATGTAGTGTGATGTTTGCTGTTCAACAAAAGGGTGCCAGTGTTCTGGAATGTTTAATCCCACAGGCAATCATTGTTAACATAAGTGGGTATGTAATACATTATCTTCCATGTTTTACAATGCATGTGTAGCAGGAGAAGCCCCAAATTAGCTATTTTGGAAGCATGCGTTTCAGATATTAGGAAGTGGATGACAGAGAACTTCTTGCTTTTAAACTAAAGAAAAACTAGTTTTAGGACTCAAGAAACAAAGAGCTTTGTTGGCAGATCTCACTGTGAACCTCGACGGCTGCATGGTTATATCCCAAAAACCTGTAAGAAACCTCGGCGTTACCCTAGACCCTGACCTCTTCTTTGATGAACATATAAAATATGTCTGAAGAGTTGCTTATTTTCATCTTCGAAACATTGTAAAACCCAGAAACTTTCTATCAAAAACTGATGCTTCTAGATTCGATTACTGCAATGCTATTCTTTACAGTTACCCTGACAATTCAATAAATAAACTTCAATTAGTGCTGCACACGGCTGCACACAGATGCCCAAGCCACCTCAGCTGACCCCTCTTGATGTGGAGGAGCTCTACTCTGAGCTCCTCCCGGGTGACCGAGCTTCTCACCCGATCTCTAAGGGATCGCCCAGCCACCCTGCAGAGAAAGCTCATTTCGGCCGCCTGTATCCGGGATCTTGTCCTTTCGGTCATGACCCAAAGCTCATGACCATAGGTGAGAGTAGGAACGTAGATTGACCGGTAAATCGAGAGCTTTGCCTTGCGGCTCAGCTCTTTCTTCACCACGACAGACAGATACATCGACCGCATTACTGCAGAAGCTGCACCGATCTGTCTGTCAATCTCCCGTTCCATCCTTCCCTCACTCGTGAACAAGACCCCTAGATACTTAAACTCCTCTACTTGAGGCAGGCACTCTCCACCAACCTGAAGTGGGCAAGCCACCCTTTTCGGACTGATTCTCATCCCCACCGCTTCACACTCGGCTGCAAACCGTCCCAGTGCATGCTGAAGGTCCTGGTTTGAAGGCGCCAACACAACAACATCATCCACAAAGAGCAGAGACGAAATTGTGTGGTCCCCAAACCTGACACCCTCCAGCCCCTGGCTGCGCCTAGAAATTCTGTCCTTAAAAATTACGAACAGAACCGGCGACAAAGGGCAGCCCTGCCGGAGTTCAACATGCACTGGGAACAAGTCTGACTTACTGCCAGCAATGCGGACCAAACTCCTGCTTCGGTCGTACAGGAACCTGACAGCCCTTAGCAAAGGACCCAGGACCCCATATTCCCCAAGCACCCTCCACAGGATGCTGCGAGGGACACAGTCAAATGCCTTCTCCAAATCCACAAAACACATGTGGACTGGTTGGGCAAACTCTCATGAACCCTCCAGCACCCTGTAGAGGGTATAGAGCTGGTCCAGTGTTCCACGGCCTGGACAAAAACCACACTGTTCCTCCTGAATCCGAGGTTCTACTATGTGTGGAACCACACTCCTTGAAAAACAACATAGGAGACCAATTTGGACTAGATTTTTGGAAGCAACTTGGTGAGTACAATAAGATAGAATACCCAAAACATACAGGGTATTATCATTAGCATATTAGGATATGTTATGCTATGTTAGGCTATGTTATGTTAGAAACGATATATGTCATATCGTTTCTGAGCATTTACTGCCAATTGGGTAAGGCATTATAGTAGATTTAAGTTCATAATGTCCTTATATGTAACCCATTGTCTGTGATTTGGCTATGACATTTTGTGGCTGTTTCTTATTCATCCCCATATTTTTCCCTGAATAACCAACAGTGATTCAGGAGGTCCCTCTGTCTCTTGACCCCCACTGTGACGCCATCATCTGACTGGCCATTTCAGTGATTTCCCAGAAGTTGATAAGTCTCTCCCTTCTTTCTCCTATTCCCTTCTACTCTTTTCCTTTCTACTCCTGCTATCTTTGTATTTAAGAAGGCATAGATACCAGATATATTAACCTTGTGGATGACATTTTTGACAATGTGCCTGTGAGGAGTAAGAAGAATGTTAAATAGAATGCTCAGGTCTAAAGATTTGACTTCATGGAATTCACCAAACGGAGAATTCATTTTCAAAGGAGAGATAAACAAGAAGTTCGCACCTGTTGGATCTGGTTAAAAGTGTGACAGCAACCAACAAAATTGCTGACGCTAGTAGGCCTTTGGGGTGGGGGGAGTTCTTAGAGGCCATGGCATGTCTCAACATTCCTTTAACAACTATCCCAAATGAGCTTGTAAGGCGTAAAATAAATTAGTACAAACAAACACCTGGCATCACACTGGATTATTTTGCCACAACCCTGGGACCTGTGATGGTGATTTCATCGATCAGAATGTTTAAAGGAGTAAGGACAGAGACAAAATTCTCTTGGCACAATGAATAGTTTATTTGCAAATAGAGAGACGCGTCAAACGCTTTACAGGATAATCATCTGAGGAGTCTCTGAAGTAGATGCATCAACAGTCTGTATTTATTGCAGTTAAAAGGGGTGTGGTAAGATGGTGCCCAGCTGTCCTATGTCAATAAAACACATTCCCTTTGTTCTGTCAATACCTAGGCTTCACACAAGGGGCAAGCGGTCCTTCCCCACATGGGTAACCTCTTGAACTCTAAAGAGCTCTTACAGCATCCGGACAGACAATAGATAGAATCTGATTAGTTGTACAGATGCGCAGATTAATGAGTAACCTTATAATCTACCGATACCAGTCAATCAATCAAATTTATTTTTAAAGCCCTTTTTACAAAAGTAGTTGTCATAAAGTGCTTTTACAGAGACACCCGGCCTTAAACCCCAAGGAGCAAACAACAGTAGTGTTGAATTTCAGTGGCTATGAAAAAACCCTAAGAAGGCCGAATTTTAAGAAGAAACCTAGAGAGGACTCAGAGGGGTGACCAGTCCTCTTCTGGCTGTGCCGGGTGAGATATTAAGAGTCCAATTGGAATAATTAATAAATGTATCTGGGCTAAATCCAGAGTCTATTTAAATTTAGACTAGGTCAGAAGTATGACCAGATGGACAAGGACAGGGACAGCAACAGGCCCCCCAAACCAGGTAATCCGCAGGTGTGGACCAGGACCTCATGTCCTCCTAAAGTTTAAAACGGTAGGAGACTGGGAAAATTCAGAAAATGCATTCCTCATATCAACAACGATTTATAATGGAGAAGGAGAACTTAGTGGGGAAGGAGAACTGACCCAATCCCCCAGCACAACAGTATAGCAGCGTAAGACCTTGGAACTGAGAAGGGGGGTCCGGCGACACTGTGGCCCTACCCGAGGGAGGCCCCTGACAGGGCCCAACAGGCAGGAAATCAATCCACCCACATTGCCAGGCATCAACCAACCACGCTGAATGAGGGCCAAGTATTGCCAGCAGAGTACAGCCCAATTGCACAAGTGCGCAACAGAGAGACAACAACAAGCCAGTGACTCTTCCCCCGAAAGGCATTGGAGGGAGGGCATCCCAGTGGCAACGAGAGCCCACCTGGCAAGACAGCAAGGGTGGACAGTATCAAGCCTTCTGGTCACCTTCACGCCCCCCGGGCCAGGCTACACCTAATCATAGACCGTGCTGTAGAGATGAGTCTTTAGTAGACACTTGAAAAAGTTTGCACTGAGTTTGCATTTCTAACCTTAATTGGCAGATAATTCCACAGTAGTGGAGCTTAATGAGAAAAGGCCCTGCCTCCGGCTGTTTGTTTAGAAATTCTGGGTACAATTAAAAGGCCTGCATCTTGCGATCGTAGGTCACGTATGTATGGCTGGATCATTTCAGCAAGGTAAGTAGGAGCAAGTCCATGTATTGATTTATAGGTTAAGAGTAAAACCTTAAAATCAGCCCTAACCCTAACAGGCAGCCAGTGTAAGGATGCTAGGACCGGAGTAATGTGTTAAAAAAAGAATTGTTCTAGTCAGGATTCTAGAAGCCGTGTGCAGCAATAATTGAAGTTTATTTATTTATTTGTCAAGGTAACTGGAGAGAAGAGCATTGCAGTAATCTAGTCTAGAAGTAACGAAAGCATGGATTAATTTTTCTGCATCAGTTTTTGATAGAATGTTTCTGATTTTGCAATGTTTCAAAGATGAAAAGAAGCAACTCTTGAAACATATTTTATATGTTCTTCAAATGTGAGGTCAGGGTCAAGGGTAAGGTTTTTTACAGTTTTTTGGGATACGACCATGCAGCCGTCGAGGTTCACAGTGAGATAACAACGCTCTTTGTTTCTTGGGTCCTAAAACAAGTATTTCTGTTTTTCTTGAATTTAAGAGCAAGAAGTTCTCTGTAGCTAATATTGAGGCTTCTCCATGCTTCATTGAAATTTATAACTGTGTGTAATCAGCATAACAGTGAAAATGTACATTGCGATTTCGGATTACATCGCCCAGGAGGAGCATATATAGTGAGAACAATAATGGGCCCAGAACCGAGCCTTGAGGAACACCAAAGCATACCTTTGACTTGTCAGAGGATATGCCATCCACACTAACAAACTGATATATTTTAGATAAATAAGATTTAAACCAGGCTAGAGCATGTCCACGTAGCCCAATATGGGTTTCCAGTCTCTCTAAGAGAAGGGAGTGATCAATAGTGTCAAAAGCAGCACTAAGATCAAGAAGCAACAGATGCGGAACCTTTGTCTGAGGCCATTAGAAGGTAATTTGTTACCTCCACAAGTGCAGTCTAAGTACTATGATGGGATCTGAAACCTGACTGGAGCATTTCATAAATGTTATTTGTCTTCAGGAAGGCATTCAGTCGTTGGGAAACAAATGTTTCTAAAATTTTTGAGAGGATCGGGAGGTTCGATATTGGCCTATAATTGTTTAATATGTTGGGACTCAGATTCTAATTTATTTAGAAGAGGCTTAATTTCCGTATTTTTCTGTGAGTTTGGTACGCATCCAGAAGAAAGGGAGTAATTTATTATGTTCAGCATTGGCTTACCTAGCACAGGAAATAGCTTAAGTAATTTTGTTGGAATCGGGTCTAGCTGACAGTTTGTGGGTTTAGAACTCATTACATATTTAGTGAATGTGTCGAGCGATACGGTATCAAAAAATTCAAGAGTCATTGACACCTGATCAGGGAGGTTCAGGACAACTGAGATTTTGAAGACCATAACTATTTAAGGAGGAGTCAGTTATTTGTTTTCCAATGGATATTGAAATCGTCAAAAATTAGAATATTATCTGCCATAACTACAAGGTTAGACAATAATTCTGGAAACTCATTGAGGAACATTGTGTATGGCCCGGGGGGCCTATAAATAGTAGTGTCACGTGCGAGGTTGTGGTAGGACACAGGCGCAGAGTTGAAAGTGTTCAAATAATCCATGTTTAATAACAGAAAGAATCAAACAAAACAAAAAGCAGCAACCAGTGACGTGGGTTATCTTCAACAGGGAAAAAAACAAAATTAACCACATCAGCATGGCCAACTCAATGAACTTAAATAGGGTCCCCAATTGGAGGCAATGACCAACACCTGCCTCCAATTGGGGAGACCAAAAGGATTAGAGGTGGCTAGATGCCACCTCCTGTCCTGGCTATGCCCCGAGCCCAGCGCAGAGATGGCTAGAGGCACAGCCAGGACGTGACAAGTAGCTATGTAAAACGATATATCGGCCTGGTTAACTTTCATGAGTAAAGCTTCAAAAGAATGAAAATCAGTGATATGTTTGAGAGTAAATGTATGTTTACTGTCATAAATATTAGTAACACCCCCTCCTTTTCGGGATGCACTTAGGATATGATAACTAGTATAGCCAGGAGGAGAGGCCTCATTTAAGGCAATGAATTCATCAGGCTTTAGCCACGTTTCACATAAACCAATAACATCTAGTATATGATCAGAGATTAATTCATTTACTGCAACTGCCTTTAGAGCAAAGGATCTAACATTTAAGAGTCCCATTTTGAGATGCGAGGTGATAGACATTTTTTTTTTTATTTGTAACCGAGGTAGAGGAAGGCTTTATCTTAATAAGGTTGTTTTTGTTAGCACTACCTTGTTTAACTTTTCTCAGCCTGGAACGAGTCACAGTGGCAATAAGTAAAGCTGTACTAACTACTTTAGCTATGCTAGCATGCTGGCTAACAGTCTGCGGCCTGACCTGCACCCTATCTCATGGTGAGGCTATAGGAATGAGACTCCAAATACCAGATCCCCCTCTCCTACATTCCTATGGCACAAAGGACAGATACCCTTATTGATCTAGGCAGAGGAACAGTTGGCCAGAGTACCTAATAATCCTCCAATGTTATACAGACATGTGTGTCACAATCAAAGTAAAGAGTTACATACCAGGCAATAGAAAGACAGACATTTCTCACCCGGTTCGAATGTTGTCATTGGATTGAATGGTCGTTATCAGTGGTTATCAGCCTCATAGATATGGGTCAGAAGGGGCCTGCTACGCCTACTGGTAGGCTCAGAAGGCTGTTATCATCCATTCACATGGTAAATCACGGATAAATACACCAGAAGACTCCAGATCCAGTCCCAGACGAATTCAGGTCGCTGCTACAGGTAAGACCATTAAAATGGGTTAAGGTTAGGGTTAAGGTAAGTCTACAGGTAAGACCATTAAAATGAGAGCCTTTAAACTGGGATGTTTTTGTCAATACTAAATTATCTAAATACTAAATTAACCATGCGAATGAATGATAACAGCCTTCTGAGCCTACCATAGGCTAGCAGGCCCCTTCTGACCCATATATATGAGGCTGATATCCACCGATAACGCCCATTAAATCCAATGATAAAATTAGAACCGCCTGCATTTCTCATATGTACCTTAGTCCAAAGTGTCCATAACACCTACTTCCAGTACCACTCCCCCTGGAACTGGTTATCAACCAACCAAAGCTTTCTTTGTATCCCCTACCACAGACCCCATAAAATGGCTTCCATTTTAATGTGTTTTTATTGACTTTTTTTTTTATCATCATTTGTGATTCATTGTCAAAGCCTTAACTATTTCTTGTATGAATAATACTATTACAGTTTCTTTATTTTTGAATAATAAAACAGGCATAATGTATACTTTTAACTGTCTTTCTTTAACAACCATGACACAAATTAAATGATTCACAAGACTGAGCATGCTGTATACAATTAAACATTTGTCTATCACGCTTTCTTTGATACATCTTAGACACAAACTTGGAGACCAACATATAATTTTTTCATAAATCATCAGTGTAAAAAGAAATACAGTGGGGAGAACAAGTATTTGATACACTGCCAATTTTGCAGGTTTTCCTACTTACAAAGCATGTAGAGGTCTGTAATTTTTATCATAGGTTCTCTTCAGCTGTGAGTGACGGAATCTAAAACAAAAGTCCAGAAAATCACATTGTATGATTTTTAAGTAATTCATTTGCATTTTATTGCATGACATAAGTATTTGATCACCTACCAACCAGTAAGAATTCCGTCTCTCACAGACGTGTTTTTTTTTTTCTCCACTCATTACCTGTATTAACTGCACCTGTTTGAACGCGTTACCTGAATAAAAGACACCTGTCCACACACTCAATCAAACACTCCAACCTCTCCACAATGGCCAAGACCAGAGAGCTCAAGCCAGCGCATGCTCAAGCCAGCGCATGTCCAGGCCAGTCTGAAGTTTTCCAGTGACCATCTGGATGATTCAGAGGAGGAATGGGAGAAGGTCATGTGGCCTGATGAGACAAAAATTTAGCTTTTTGGTCTAAACTCCACTCGCCGTGTTTGGAGGAAGAAGGATGAGTACAACCCCAAGAACACTATCCCAACCGTGAAGCATGGAGGTGGAAACATTCTTTGGGGATGCTTTTCTGCAGAGGGGACAGGATGACTGAACCGTATTGAGGGGAGGATGGATGGGGCCATGTATTGCAAGATCTTGGCCAACAACCTCCTTCCGTCCGTAAGAGCATTGAAGATGGGTCGTGGCTGGGTCTTCCAGCATGACAACGACCCAAAACACAGCCAGGGCAACTAAGGAGTGGCTCCGTAAGCCTAGCCTGTCTCCAGACCTGAACCCAATAGAAAATCTTTGGTGGGAGCTGAAAGTCTGTATTGCCCAGCGAACCTGAAGGATCTGGAGAAGGTCTGTATGGAGGAGTGTGCCAAAATACCTGCTGCAGTGTGTGCAAACCTGGTCAAGCAGCATTTGCAAACAAATGTTTCTGTACCAAATATTAAGTTCTGCTTTTCTGATGTATCAAATATTTATGTCATGCAATAAAATGCAAATTAATAACTTAAAAATCATACAATGTAATTTTCTGGATTTTTGTTTTAGACCAACACAGCCAGGACAAGTTGCACTGAAGAACTTAGACAGGAATTGTGTAAAAGATTAGGAAACTATTTGTTAGTTAGCTGTTAGATGGCGCTGCCTTCAAGATAAAACATATGGAATTTACCACGACATTTGAGGAGAAAAGGTGTGTTGGGAAGCACTCCGCCAAAGGATGATTATTTGCATTTAACACACCCACATGAACTCCGTCCACACAGGTAGGCCATGTAATTCTGCTACTTTGCATCTCTTAAAATGGTGATCATTCGTTATCATTGGCTGCTGACGTCATTTACTTTAAGCTAAGTTTGCAGGTTTATAATCACAGTTTATTTATTTATATGCGTTTTGAAACTCCATCACTGGTGTATGGAGTTAGATGTGTCTCAATATTCGTAAATATATATAGAAAATCCATTCGTATATTCATCACAACTCACAAATAAAAATAGGATTTGTAAATGTGAAAAAATATTTTGTAAATACAAATTCTGTAAATATGTAAACATGTTTCACAAATATATATACAATTTGGGAAAATGTAAAAACATTTTGTAAATAAAACACAAATCTGTAAAATATTTACAACTGTTGCTTAACATTTTAGAGTGGCCTTTTATTGTGGCCAGCCTAAAGCACACCTGTGCAAGAATCATGCTGTCTAATAAGCATCTTGTGATGTGGATGGATTATCTTGGCAAAGGAGTAGTGCTCACTAACACAGATTTAGACAGATTTGTGAACAATATTTGAGAGAAATAGGCCTTTTGTGTACATAGAGAAAGTCTTAGATCTTTGAGTTCAGCTCATGATAAATGGGGGCAAAAACAAAGGTATTGCGTTTATAATTTTGTTCAATGTAATAGCCACCTCAGTGCGAGCCCACGGCGGGTTCATGACTGGAGTCTAGCAAATAACAGCCACCCCGGCCGTTACAGAAGGACCGCCGAACAGCATGATAGGGCAATGGCCTAGCATGAGAATGGCTGGATGCTGATGAACCACACCTCATGAGCCACACCAGCCCATTTTATGCCTGTGCACTCATGCCTCATTCAGCTGGGGGTTTCACTACTCTACTCTGAACCAACTGTCACCCCTAGTATGTTATTGGCCCTATATCCACAACATACAATTGACAAATTGTCTAGAAGAATTAGCAAGTTGCTCTTGTCTTGTGACTACGCAGCCAGGTGTAACAGAACCATTAGCACGCTCCTTGACTCTAAACCCACCCGATTCCCATTGTGCCACAAATTACCCCTTTCTCTACAACCTCTAATTGCAGAGAAGATAACACAGGAACATTTATGGGACTATCGAAATGCACTGATTATGCTTACTACTACTACTATAAGCCTTAAACTTGTGCTCGGAATGATGAATCCTGGTGAAATGTTTGCTGGTATAAATTCGTCCTTGCGTTCGGTGCCTGATGATAACTGTACCTCAAAACTCACACATTTTTGTTACTTTGAACACCACAGTAAAAAAATATCAAATTTCAAGTAAATTACACCATCGGGTCCGCAGGAGTGAAATAGGCTCCCCTAATCATGTTCCACTGGATGCCAGATGCTCTACTAGATGGGAGAAGTTCTGGTGTGGGTTAATTCCTTGGTACGGGGCTGTTGAGAATGCCCATGAGATAGATAGGATAGGTTATGAATTAGAGACACTTGTCAATATCACTACCAATGGATTTATGATAATGAGGCCTGAGCTGAGGGCTTTGCATGTTATGGTACTGATACTTCTGAATGATTCTGATTCTTCTGGTTTTGATTCAGATGGTGATAATGAAGAGACAGAAAGTGTTTTCCCTAAATAGAGTAGCAGAATGCTTTCCCCCGTAGTTGTTTGTTTTATCTTGGCCTTGTTCACAGTTCTCCCACTTAACCTCACTTACATTGACCCAGACAACAGGCACATACTGTTATGCGGTGGTAAAGGGGATCAATGTGAAGGACATGAATGAAAACTGCAATGAAACCAAGTAAACGTTACTATTTTTATAATCATTGCTTGCTGAAATTACTTTTGTGACTGTAACATAAATAATAAAGTATTTGTCACCTCCCATTCCTTAGGATATGGGAAGAAATGTTTATGCATTATTAAAATATTGTTGATTGTTTTGCATCTAATCAATATTAGTTTAATGATGATTAATGGTAATTTTTTGATTGATTTTTTTGATTAATTTTTTTGGATAATAATCTGTTGCTCTTCAATCAATCAAATGTATTTATAAAGCCCTTTTTACAACAGCAGTTGTCACAAAGTGCTTTACAGAGACACCCGGCCTTAAACCCCAAGGAGCAAACAACAGTAGTGTTGAATTTCAGTGGCTAGGAAAAACTCCAAGAAGGACAAAATTTAGGAAGAAACCTAGAGAGGACCCAGGCTCAGAGGGGTGACTAGTCCTCTTCTGGCTGTGCCGAGTGAGATATTAAGAGTCCAATTGGAAAAATAAATAAAAACATTTCTCTGGGCTAAATACAGTCTATTTGATTCTAGACTAGGTCAAAAGTATGACCAGGTGGACAAGGACAGGGACAGCAACAGGCCCCCCAAACCAGGTACTCCGCAGATGTGGACCAGGACCTCATCTCCTCCTAAAATTTTAAACTGGAGGAGACTGAGAAAAGTTAGAAGTGCAATCCTCATATCCCCCAGCACAATAATATAGCAGCATAACAACTTGGAACTGAGATGGGGGGGTCCGGCGACACTGTGGCCCTACCCGGGGGAGGCCCCGGACTAGGGCCACAGTGCCAGTGACTCTTCCCCCAAAAGGCATTGGAGGGAGGGCATTCCAGTGGCAACGAGAGCTCACCTGGCAAGACAGCAAGGGTGGACAGTATCAAGCCTACTGGTCACCTTCACGCCCCCGGGCCAGGCTACACCTAATTATAAACCGTACTGTAGAGATACGTTTTTAGTAGACACTTGAAAGTTTGCACTGAGTTTGCATTTCTAACCTTAGAAGATCATTCCACAGTAGTGGAGCTCTATGAGAAAAAGCCCTGCCTCTGTTTAGAAATTCTGGGTACAATTAAAAGGCCTGCATCTTGGGATCGTAGGTTGTGTAGGTATGTATGGCTGCATCATTTCAGCAAGGTAAGTAGGAGCAAGTCCATGTATTGATTTATAGGTTAACAGTAAAACCTTAAAATCAGCCCTAACCCTAACAGGCAGCCAGTGTTAAGGTGCTAGGACCGGAGTAATGTGTTAAAAAAAAAAAATTCTAGTCAGGATTCTAGAAGCCGTGTGCAGCAATAATTGAAGTTTATTTATTTATTTGTCAGGGTAACTGGAGAGAAGAGTATTGCAGTAATCTAGTCTAGAAGTAACGAAAGCATGGATTCATTTTTCTGCATCAGTTTTTGATAGAATGTTTCTGATTTTGCAATGTTTCAAAGATGAAATGAAGCAACTCTTGAAACATATTTTATATGTTCTTCAAATGTGAGGTCAGGGTCAAGGCTAAGGCCAAGGTTTTTTACAGTTTTTTGTGATACGACCATGCAGCCGTCGAGGTTCACAGTGAGATCTGCTAACAACGCTCTTTGTTTCTTAGGTCCTAAAACGAGCATTTCTGTTTTCCTTGTGTTTAAGAGCAAGAAGTTCTCTGTCATCCACTTTCTAATATCTGAAACGCATGCTTCCAAAGTAGCTAATTTAGGGGCTTCTCCATGCTTCATTTAAATATATAACTGTGTGTCATCAGCAGAACAGTGAAAGTTTACATTGTGATTTCGGATTACATCACCCAGAGGGAGCATTCCTCTTGCTGGAATGTGTGATGTACTTTCTACTGTTTAGTTTTGCCATTGGCTGTACTGTTTAAAATTTCTTTTTGTTGAGACTTAGTCTCAAAAGGAGGGAATGTGGTAGACATTTTCTTATTCCATAGTACAATGAAATCATATTGCTTATTTTAAGGATAATCCAGTAATTTAGTAAGGCCATTGTGTTGTGTTTTGGCTCTGCTCACTTGTACAGGATGTGCCTACAACAGATACCTATAGTTTTGGCTAAACTTCTCAAAGGCTGTAAAAATCTTAACTTTCTAAGCCGAAAGTTCGCAGAGATGCTAGTGAGACATGTAGACTAATCATGCATAGGAGGGGAACACAGTGGGCTGTACTGAAACTATATAGGCCTGAGCTCAACCTTCAACTGAGAGGTCTTGAACGGACTCTGCTGAGAGTGTTGTTAACTGCTCCAGGTTTGCAAATCTTGAATAAAGCATTACTTGTGAAAATAATCTAGTCTCTGCGCCTTTCCCATTAGTGATTTCCATGACAGTTTCAACAATTGATGTTGTATTTGTACTATTTTCCATGAAACTTAGAGATAAATGATTTGTATATCATGGAAATGGTTGTGTTAACCTTCATTATCATGCTCAAACACAGTTGAAGATAAGTGTAATTAAACTGAGGGCTACAGATAACAAGCAAATCAGTTGGTACAATGATACATGTATGCTTACATGGGTTTGCACACACGCGTACACATACGCGCGCACACACACACACACACATTTGCACAGTCAGGAATTTGAACACTGTTTACTTTGTAAGTGCAGTGGTATTTTTTTCAAAAAAACACTTTCCCTTGTGTATTTTCTTTTAGCACTGGTTGAAATAAACCCATCATGTTCAAGAATGTGAAACAGAAGTTTACTTTTCACAATCCTAGAATCGCTGATAACTGGATTCATATGGGTTTTTCCAGCTCCCCTCCAACAGAACAGAATGGAAAAAATACATAAAAGATTTTCATTCAGTCATTGAAATGTATACGAAATTTAAATATGGGTCCATTAGTCTTCAAACTGTGGTCCTTGTTAAAAACAACTGGATAATTAGGACCAGACCCCATATTTCTGGGACACAATGAGGCCTAAGAAAACATAGGCCTCGAATCATTGTCATCTGCCCCAGGAAACCCACATTTCTCCTCCCCTCCAACACATGACTCCAAAGAGACAGACATTCACCAGCAATCGCATAATCTCATACAACAGCTGGCACTACTCTGTCGGACCGTCTGGTTTTACAGAGCCTCATAATAGAACTTGAATGGATCAGTATAGGGCACAAACCTTTTTTTTTTTATGTGGGGTCAGATCCGCTCTAATATACAACCCCGTTTCTAAAACAGTTGGGAATCGGGGAAAAATGTAAATAAAACAGAATGCAATAATTTAAGCCTTATATTCAATAGAAAATAGACCAAAAAAAGACAAAATGTCAAATGTTGAAACTGAGACATTTTGTTTCTTGAAAAAATATATGGCCAGTAACACATTTCAAAAAAGTTAGGACTGAGGAAACAAAAAAACATTTTTGGTCAACTGGCAACAGGTCAGTAACATGACTGAGTATTAAAAGATAATTCCAGAGAGCATAGGAAGGGGTTCACCAGCCTGTGAAAGACTGCACATGCAAATAGACAATAATGAATTACAGAATTTGTTTGTTTTAAATTGTAACAATGTTCTTGTGGTGTAGTGTTGGCAAGGAACCAGGCTTATTCGTGGGTTTTAACAAACAAACCAAACACGAACGGAAAACGATAACTAATCTACTGAATGAAAATAAAGTGTGCAACAACACGTCTTAACAACTAACATTCAAACAGTACATCAACAACACTCACCAACACACGAACAGGCATAACAGCAACAATGATCCACAATGTGGGGAGCAGAGGGGAAACATTTAAACACATACAAATGATGTCAATTGGGACCTGGTGTGAAAGATTGGAGACGTGACAGTCCGGGATGTGTTCGTGTGATATGGGAACTTGAGAATATATGGCACGGTGGCGCTGCTGTACCCCCCCAAAGGCCAGGCCACCGGACGGGCCAAGACAAACCCCAGCCCAAGGGAGGGGGGGCGGGGCAGCGCAGATCCCCCATTGGCACACACCCGCCGAGGGGGCGGAACAGCCAAGACTAACCAGGGCGGCGGAGCCGTCGGGACAGGCCGGGGAGGCAGAACCGGCGGAAGGTCAGAGGCCGGGAGAGCCGACGGAGGGTCGGCAGCCGGCGGAGGGTCAG
Source organism: Esox lucius (assembly GCF_011004845.1). NCBI lineage: Eukaryota > Metazoa > Chordata > Actinopteri > Esociformes > Esocidae > Esox > Esox lucius. Next base: position 24,865,935 of record NC_047590.1, read on the forward strand.
AGGCCGGGAGAGCCGACGGAGGGTCAGCAGCCGGCGGAGGGTCTGGAGAGGGCGCCGGGACGGCCGGGACAGGAGAGGGCTCCGGGGCGGCCGGGAGAGGAGAGGGCTCCGGGGCGGCCGGGACAGGAGAGGGCTCCGGGGCGGCCGGGACAGGAGAGGGCGCCGGGGCGGCCGGGACAGGAGAGGGCTCCGGGGCGGCCGGGACAAGAGAGGGCGCCGGGGCGGCCGGGACAGGAGAGGGCGCCGGTCATAGGCCAGGCATTGGCCGCGCCAAGCCGGCCGGGAACTTTTCCTCTGGCGGCGAGAAACGGGATGGTGGGTCCTTGAAGCCCCACCAGTACTCACTCCGCCCAACCACCAGGAAGGCCTCCGGACGCAGAGGGGGTGCCGTCACAACCTTCCTCGGGAACCCCCATAGCCCCCCCCAAAAAATTTATTGGGGAGGCCTTGGTCCTGGAGGGACTGCCTGCTGGTTCGGGTTTTGCTGGATCATTCTGTAACGATGTTGTTGTGGTGTAGTGTTGGCAAGGAAACAGGCACATGAATATATCACGTTCGTGGGTTTTAATAAACAACAAACAAACCAAACACGAATGGAAAACGATAACTAATCTACTGAATGAAAATAAAGTGCGCAACAACACATCTTAACAACTAACATTCAAACAGTACATCAACAACACACAAACAGGCATAACCGCAACAATGATCCACAACGTGGGGATCAGAGGGGAAACATTTAAACACATACAAATGATGTCAATTGGGACCTGGTGTGAAAGATTGGAGACATGTGACAGTCCGGGATGTGTTCGTGTGATATGGGAACTTGAGAATATATGGCACGGTGGCGCTGCTGCTCACCGCACCATGACATAAATGGTTAATTAATTTGAAAAATACTAGAATGTGTTTGTATTGAAGGTCTCATCATACAAAAAAAAAAGAATACATAGAACAATTATTTCTAAGAACACAGCCTTACAAATGTAGCCGACAAAATGAAATTTACACTTTTCAAAATTACACAAATTATTCTAAATTAATTAGTTTTCATTTTGATCTCATTTTGATGATGTACAAGGTAAAATAAGATACATTATTGACCAGTTTGCGACGTAGAAAGGATTTACAGTGAGGGAAAAAAGTATTTGGTCCCCTGCTGATTTTGTATGTTGTCCCACTTAAAAACAAATTAGCAGTCTATAATTTTAATGGTATGTTTATTTGAACAGTGAGATACAGAATAACAACAAAATCCAGAAAAACACATGTCAAAAATGTTATAAATTGATTTGCATTTTAATGAGTGAAATAAGTATTCGAACCCTCTGCAAAAAATGACTTAGTACTTGGTGGCATTACCCTTGTTGGCAATCACAGAGGTCAGACACTTGTTGGCCACCAGGTTTTCACACATCTCAGGAGGGCTTTTGTCCCACTCCTCTTTGCAGATCTTCTCCACATTTGGCAATTCGAACCTTCAGCTCCCTCCAACAATTTTCTATGGGATTAAGGTCTGGAGACAGGCTAGGCCACTCCAGGTCCCGAGTGTAATGAGCAGAGATAGTAAGATGTGTATGCGATTTTGTTTCTGGGATATGTTCCGGGATGTTACTTCCTGTGTGACGTATTTTAGGGGTTGTAACTTGACGTATGACTTATGTATGTCCGCGGGATGAAATATGGTATGGGGGTGTGTGTGGTATGTAATTTATGGCGGCTTTGATGTTTAACAATAAGGCTCCAGGGTTCTGGGGATGTTAAATTCACCAGCCATTCGGTGTTACAGTAAGTCAAATGTTAAACAATAGGGTGCCAGGGTTCGGGAATGTTAAAAACCCAAGGCAAAAGATGTTACCATAAATGCTAAATCAGATTGGTATGTAAAGATTTTTAACCACGCTTAACCACAATGCTTGTGTAACATAGGTTTGTGCCATTTTAACAAGTATATCATTTCTTATGTAAGATATAAACAGGGGTCGGGACTGACAATTTGGAGAGTTTATGCCCATTTATTATTTTAACATGAAATGAGTCTTAAGAACAGATCTGCCCATTGTTATGGTCCACAAAAATTGGAAATAAACCTTTGCACGGACTGTAATATATTCAGGTTGATGAACATCCTGTGTTTTACACCAGATTACTTATTCATCATAATACTACTTAATACATAAACTCACCTAAAGGATTATTAGGAACACCATACTAATACTGTGTTTGACCCCCTTTTGCCTTCAGAACTGCCTTAATTCTACATGGCATTGATTCAACAAGGTGCTGAAAGCATTCTTTAGAAATGTTGGCCCATATTGATAGGATAGCAACTTGCAGTTGTTGGAGATTTGTGGGATGCACATCCAGGGCACGAAGCTCCCGTTCCACCACATCCCAAAGATGCTCTATTGGGTTGAGATCTGGTGACTGTGGGGGCAATTTCAGTACAGTGAACTCTTTGTCATGTTCAAGAAACCAATTTGAAATGATTCGAGCTTTGTGACATGGTGCATTATCCTGCTGGACGTAGCCATCAGAGGATGGGTACATGGTGGTCATAAAGGGATGGACATGGTCAGAAACAATGCTCAGGTAGGCTGTGGCATTTAAATGATGCCCAAATGGCACTAAGGGTCCTAAAGTGTGCAAAGAAAACATCCCCCACACCATCACACCGCCACCACCAGCCTGCACAGTGGTAACAAGGCATGATGGAGCCATGTTCTCATTCTGTTTACGCCAAATTCTGACTCTACCATCTGAATGTCTCAACAGAAATCGAGACTCTTCAGACCAGGCAACATTCTTCCAGTCTTCAACTATCCAATTTTGGTGAGCTTGTGCAAATTGTAGCCTCTTTTTCCTTTTTGTAGTGGAGATGAGTGGTACCCGGTGGGATCTTCTGCCGTTGTAGCCCATCCGCCTCAAGGTTGTGCGTGTTGTGGCACAACCTTGTAACGAGTGGTTATTTCAGTCAAAGTTGCTCAGCTTGAATCAGTCGGCCCATTCTCCTCTGACCTCTAGCATAAAGGCATTTTCGCCCACGGGACTGCCACATACTGGATGTTTTTCCTTTTTCACACCTTTCTTTGTAAACCCTAGAAATGGTTGTGCGTGAAAATCCCAGTAACTGAGCAGATTGTGAAATACTCGTTATGGCACCAACAACCATGCCACGCTCAAAATTGCTTAAATCACCTTTCTTTCCCATTCTGACATTCAGTTTTGTGTTCAGGAGATTGTCAGGACCACACCCCTAAATGCATTGAAGCAACCGCCATGTGATTGGTTGATTAGATAATTGCATTAATGAGAAATTGAACAGGTGTTCCTAATAATCCTTTTGGTGAGTGTACATCGTGTGGGCGACATTGGTATTCTAAAGCACAAATTAAACCTGGGTCAGGCAGACATTATGGCTAGGTTGATTGTGTCATGGTTGGGTTAAAAATATTGCTTTGGTACATATATGTATGATCAATGATTATTTGTGAAATCAGAATGGGTATTTTAAGTGTTGTGGACATTTCTTAATACAATGTATTCTCACTGATTAAAGGACTAAGTCCCACTGTTTAGATAGGTAGATGAATGTGGGGGATCTGGCATTTGCTTAGGGGGCATCATTGACTGGTGTCGGCTGATGAAAGGGTTACTCTTTATCTCCTTATCTGTTTGAACTCACCAGGGCATCTATTGTCTGTCCAGATACTGTAAGAACTCTTAAAGTTGAAGAAGGTATTTATGGCGGGAAGGAGAGCTGTCCTTGGTGTGAACCTTTGGGTAAACACTACAGTAAACATTATGGCAGGAAGGATAAGGTGGGGGAAGATTGCATTTGACTTGTGTGATAGAACAAAGGGAATGTGTCCTGATTGATCTGGAATGTCCAGGATTTGTCACACCCCTCTCCTGTCTTTAAATACTGTTGATTGCCTGTTTTTATTTAGAGACTATCCACTGTTACTTTGTAACCTGTATACTTTCTCCTTGCAAGTTTCATTAAAACCGTTTATTGCGCAATTGATTTCTCCTGTCTTACCTACCATTTTCATACAACTATTTGGATTTTAGAAATTGCCATCACATTTTGGGGGCACGTCCGGGATCCTAATCCTGATCGGTTCGAGTCTTTTTCCACAGCAGGTTTACCGTGCACGGCCTGAGAACAATCTCTGGACTCTATTATCCTCCTAATAGGCTATCCTGTGGGGAGTTGAGAGAGAGTACCTGACTGGAGCTGAGACTCGTGCCTGATCAGTACAGGTTTCCTGCGGAAATTGAATTTGGAGGTAAGAACGCAATTCGGTTTAAAAACTTAAAGTTGGACTTTATAGTTTAAAATCTGCAGTAAAAGGTTGGACCTTTTATAATATCTCATTTGTGGGCTGACGAGCTTGACTTCGCTTCCTGGTTGGTTGAGATAAACTAGATTTACTGGGTAAATCGGAAACATGGGAAAGTGCGGCAGTAAACCATTGAACGTCCCTCATAGTTACGTTGGCCCGGCTGAGGTAATGAAGGATAAGTATGGTGTTTGGACATGTGAACAATTGTACCTCTGGGAGTTTTTGGGTTTTCCAAAGAATGGCAGCTTTAGCCAAAGACAGTTGCATGGGTTGAAAGAGAAGTTGGAGGAATACGAGCAGGGGAAAATTAAGAAAATACAGAAGGGGAGACGGAAAGTAGATTGGAAAGCTTATGGTATGTGGAAAGAAGAGACTGATAAAAGATTTAGGCAGAGTAGTGTAGGGACTATTGATCAATGTGTTCTGGCTCCTCTTACTAAGGTTGATGTGGATCTGGATTGCCCTCCGTCTGGCCGCCCTCCTTCATATTCTGCTGCCTCACCACGAAGGTCCACAGCAGATCCTGAACCACAAGCAGAAAAGTCTCCGAAAATGTCCCACTCCTGTTCGGGAGACTTATCCTGCACTCGCGGCCAACTTTTGTGCGACATCCCCAATTGCTTGGAGAACCAGGAGCGTCACATCGTCTGAGAAGCCTGAAGGCCATTTCCCGATGGTAGAAGTTGCTAATCCATCCGTGGGAGGTGACGTACATGGGCCCCCTACTATTTTCGTCTACCGGCCATGGTCGCCTGCCGACCTTAATGATTCTCCCTGGGAACAACAGTGTAAGATAAGACTGGTGGCTGGGTTGCTCCCAGATTTGCGGAAACATGTTAAAGAGCACTGCGTGGCCTTGGACGAGGGCCGCATGGAAATCGTTTGGCCGTATATCAAACACGCCGAAAGAGTCTACGAGGACCGAGAAGATAAGAAAAAAGACGACAGGGAGAAGCGCGAAAGATTAAGGATTTAAAAAAAGGCTACTTTCCTTACAAGAGGAACAGAAGCGTTCAATTTGCAGTGGTCTCTTAATTTTAACCCTTCTGTTCCTCACTCAAAACCTTCATTTTTGAATGAAGGTGCAGTGGTCTCTTAATTGTCCAAGCTTTTTTGAAGACCTTTGATGTTCCGGAGCACCCTGACCCTCGGGATGCTGTTTTCGGTGGTCGTATCAATGCAATTCATTTGAAGTTTAGGACTCAAGAAGGGGAGACAATTCAGTATAACGATGTCTGTAGTCTTCATCCATTCTGCAACAAGACAAAGACTTATCTGATTGGGCACCCAAACATAATCTGTCGAGATTTCTAACCACTAGACACCTACTTTGATATTGTTATTGCAACCGTGTGTCTGCCAAAAGGTCTTTATCACCCCGTTTTACCACACATGGTTAGTGGTAAGCTGTTCTTTCCCTTGTGTAGATTGTGTGAAAACCAGGTGACTGTTCACATACTGATTCAGAAAGAGCTTTAACTGGTACCTGGGTTTCTATTGAGCTGCTTAAGGCTGTTGAGAAAGGTTATCGCATTGTGAAAATATTTGAAGTCTGGGATTTTACCAGGACATCAGATAATCTTTTTGCAGATTACATGAGAACATTCCTGAAGCACAAGCAGGAAGCTAGCGGGTTCCCATCATCAGTGGTTGACGATGATGCTAAAGAACAGTATATCTGTGAATATCATGGAAAGGAGGGTGTGCAGCTTGGAAAGGAAAAGGAAAACGTTGTAAACAGGGCTAGGCGATCTTTGGCTAAATTGGCAATGAATAATCTTTGGGGTAAGATGGGTGAGCGGTCTAACTTTATGAACACAATGCTAATTACAGATCCGGAGGAGTTTAGCCACTACCTTTTTTCCAGTGAAATAGAAGTTGGTTATTTCTCTTTCGTCTAAGACACAGTTACGATGGTACAGTGGTGTTACATAAAACAGACACATATCAAACCACGCAATGGCAAAAAATTTATTGTTGCGTTCACAACACCTTATGCTAGACTCGAGTTGTATTCACTCTTGGAGAAGATGGATAGACATATACGCTACACAGACACTGATTTGGTGATCTTTGTTTCACGCCAGAGGGATTGGGTGCCCCCACATTTTAATGTGTTTACATTTTATTTTACTTGTTGTTTATAATCATTTGGGATTCATTATCAAAGTGTATGTTTTTGCCTTGCCTATTTGTTGTATGAAAAATGCTATGTATGTTATATCCATGTTGTTTTACAATTGCCATTATTATTAAACAATAAAACAGTTATAAGATATACTTTTAACTGTTTATTTCTTTAACAACCATGACACAAATTAAATGATTCACAAGATTGAGCATGCTGTATACAATTAAACCTTTGTCTATCACGCTTACTCTGATACATCTTAGATACAAACTTGGAGACTAACATAATTTTTTCGTAAATCATCTGTATAAAAAGACATAACATATTTTTAACTCAGACCTTTTGTCATTTGATAGAGGAAGAACACACAATGTTGTCCACTAGTGGTCATAATCTCGTAAGTTTTGACTGCATTCCTCATGCTGACCCCGATGTGTAATCTAGTTTGAATGGTTTGCTAGGACATTTCTGACTGTCCACATACATAGCCATGAACTCCAAATTATGTTTGAAATTAAATAGATTTTTTTGTATAACTTCCTGTAAAACTGTCATTGTACACCAATCCAATGACAAGGCATTTTGGTAGGGGTCCTAAAAATATTTTTTTTTTGTTACAAACACCACTCCCTGCAGGTAAACTAAAAGTCTTCATACACACCCTTTCAATCTGGTACTTTGCATTGGTTGAGAGTAGTGCTTGGGCGTGTCCAAGTTTCACAGCTGGTGATACACTCACTTTCTTGACAAAGAGCGATGCTGATACTATGTGCCGACAATAACGTACATTCCCAATCCCCATAAGGCAAAATGTTATTGCTTTGAACAGGGCCGATCATTTTGAATGTTGTACTACTCGCTAAATAGGCAGCCCTTTTCATAAGTCCTTTATTGTTTCGTGCAGGGTCCGTAACATCCATGTGGCCTGCAGTGTCCTAGAAAAATAAAGAGGCTGAAAATGGTGTCTTTAAAGTATCACTTCCATAATTCAGATTGCTCTCAATAACAGCTCTGTAGGGGTATCTGTTGCTACTCTGACTAATTAAACGATCACCCAAGGTGACATCCACTATAGGGAAGTTGATAACACTGACACTGGCTCCGGCATCAATAATATTAGCCCCATCCAGTTTATTGACTTTTACATGCAAGTACAGCAAAGTAATGTTCAGATCAATGTAATCTTCACAATTTCCTGCAATAAAGAACTCCATAGGGGCTGCGTCTGATATTGCTGATAGGGTTGGTATTTCAACGTATGTATGTTTCTGAATTGATGTCTGTGTGAAGGGGACTGTGAATAAATCCAACTCTGTTCTCAAATGCTCACCAGACATACGATGTATGAGTGCCATCTTGTTGTTTATCAGTCTTGCAGTGTTTCCTTTTGGTGTCCTCTGAGTGGTATGTTTTCCTCTGAGTGGTATGTTCTTTTAACATCGGCTCTTATTTTTGTCTCAATCCTAAGTTTTTTACTATTTGGTAAGCTCCTCATAAAGGGTCGTCTATTTCTAATACCTCGAGTCATAACCGTCAACCCAGATCTATCCTGCTGTTTTGTTTGGCGAGCCATGACGTTGCTGATGACCTTGCCTACTATATTGCTTGCTGCACTTTTCAAATGTGGTTTTGCGATTGAGAAACCATGCTTGAACAAAGGTATAGCCGTCCGGAAAAGCTCACAGAAAAGGCCCCCTATACCCACCCTGTACATTGCAATTCTACCATGATAACCTGGTAAACCATTACCGGTCTGCGTTGTATAGTATTCAGTATACCTTTGAGGATCATCATAGCGTTTCTGATGCTGCATCTTATAGTTTAAAAAATTGTTTCACAGGTCTGAGGTGAAATTTTGCAATCACCTTCCCCACTATGAACGAAACCGACTGATTCTGATCAGATTTTACTTCAATACAGATCTCATCAAACTGACACTTGCTAAGAGCTATGTAGTGTGGCTTGGCGTACGTCACTGTGACAACTTCATTTTTCCCCCTGTAATATTTAGTTCTCAACAGCGGGACATGACTGTCCCCAACTCTGTGATAATCAATTATATCTGTGTAGATGTATAGGGTGTTAAATCCTGCCAGAATATCTGCATGGAATGTGGTGTACCACGGGGCTTACCACCAATAGCCTGGTTTTAAGCTTAATATCTGTTCCAACTTTGCACTAAATTTTTAACTAAAATGGGGCTCATCTTTTAGAAACATTCTATTTAAAAATTCCTCATTCCCCACCCATACGCCATGTGGTTTCAAAAAATATATATCTCTGCCACTAGCTTTCCTATGCCAGTGTAATAACCGGTGGTGAGATCAAGTTTTGTCATGTTTCGAGTCATGTAGTTCAAATGTATTTTCACCTCATGTAAAAGTCTTCCACGTATGCAGGTATTGGAATTCTATCAAAGACACTTCTTAATCACCTTTCAAATCTTTGTGGTATAGCTCAAACTCGAATTGTTTGGATAGATATGCCTCTATTAGTTACTTGGTAGCGTTATGTCGAAACCGCTGTCACCCATCCTAGTGTTTTTATCCTGTTTGTAGGTCAAGGACTTGTTCCGATGCATTCCAACTGTTGAATTTCTCAGGCCAAACAAGCCATTTCACGAGACAAATTATTTTACCTTTCTGTACTTTATCATCAAGAATTGCTTCCACTTTGAAAGTTTTTTCCTTAACCATGATTATTTGCAGTAATGTCTGTTCATAAAAGGTTCCAACAATCACATCACTGTCATAATCTTTTATTCTATATACAGGTGGCACCCTAGGAACGCATTCCATTATTGTCAAATATTCATCTGTGTGCCCTTTTTCATAGCCTTTTCTAAACGCTCCTCTCAACTTTGAGAGTCTCACAGTATCTCAAACTCTGAACTTGTAACTTTGATTTCCATTTCTCATTGTTGTACCATACATGTTCTTGAGAACAGGGACAGACTGGGACTAAAAAATGGCCATGCACTTTGACTAGGCCCGGCCCAAAGCAATCGAATCGCGGGAACTCGACAACAACAATAACTCCTTCTTAATATTAGCTACTGCATGTGGCATTTTACAGCTAAAATGTTGAAATGTAGCTGTTTTAACTACTGTAATCATTAAAAATGTAGCAAGCTGAATATCACTTCCCAACATCATCCCTAGCAAGTAACTCTCTTTCTCCTTTCATGTTCCATACTTACTTGCCCTGTATCTGCTTGTGGAACCAGCTCATCTTTCTGTCCCTCATCATCACTGGTGGCATGTTGCTGCATAGCTGTCTGGCTCACTTCTTCACTGCTGGGTCTGCTGCTAATATTTAACTGCGAGGTGCTGCTGCTGGCTGTGCTGCTAAATATTTCAGTTAGTTTGCGACATTTAGCGGCTTCAGTCTCTATATTCCGGAATTTTTTTTCTCTCGCCTTCTCAGCCCAACCCTTTTCTTTTTGTTTTTTACCCGCGAGCGCGTTATGCATATTGTTTGTTTGTTTCTATGCTTCTATCTAACGTCTTTGCTGTTGGTTTCTTCCTCCTCTTCCACTTCTTCTTCTCCTTAATTGGCGGCCACGGCCAGTGCAGCTGGCATCCAACTTAAAGGTGCATTGCTGCGACCTACAGTACTGGAGTGTGAAACAGATTAGTGGGGGAAAAAAACAGGTGATGACTGCGTGTGTGGCGGGTGGCGGGTGGTGAGCCGGCCCGCCGGCCGTCCTGGAGTACTGGCTGTTCTGTGATTCTCCAGATCACACAGATGGCCTGTCCGCCCCTGCTTGAGAACTAGTCTAACATTTTCTTTATAAATGTCAAAACAGGTTTTCTCTTAATAGACTGATGGTAGCTCTGATTGTAACCACAAAGCAAATCTTTAATCAAATCAACATAATGATGTTTGTTGGCACCCATGAGATACCGCCACATTCGTGATATAATTGTTTTATAAAATCTCTCAATGATGCTCGCTTTGACATCATTTCCTGTAGCAAAATGATTTATGTTGTATTTCATCAACAATTCAAAATGTGAATAAAAAAACAAATTCCCCTTGTCCTTATTGACTTTTTTGGGGGTTCTTCCTTCTTTTAATGTCTTCAAATGCCAACTTTACCGCAATAGCGCTTATTTCTCAGCACACGAATCCAGGCGTATTTGCTTAACACGTTAACATAAATTTCATGTTATCGTTTTCCACACAATAAGCACTCATCTTGACCAAATCCAACTGAAATTGTGAATTTGTATCCTGAACAATAATATTTTGTTGAAAATGAATAGCTACAGGCCTGTGTAGCATGTACAGTGGGGAGAGCTTATCAAATACTTATGTCATGCAATAAAATGCAAATTGATTTTCTGGATTTTTTTTTTTATTCCGTCTCTCACAGTTAAAGTGTACCTATGATAAAAATGACAGACCTCTACATGCTTTGTAAGTAGGAAAACCTGCAAAATCGGCAGTGTATCAAATACTTGTTCTCCCCACTCTTTGTGTCCTGGGCCAATAGCCAGTCATTTGGCACACCATTTTGTAGGATCTCCAAGCACGCTCTTTTCAAACCCTCTCTACCCACGTAAGCACCAGGGTTTGACAGGTCGTAGTAAATACTTTTCATAACCCGTTCAGACATTGTAGAGCATTGGTGTCACGAGTTGCGTAGTGGTGGAGAGGAAAGGAACAAGGTGCAGGCAGAGTGGCAGTCGATGTCGTATTTTAATATATATGAACACCGAGCACTGAAACACTGAACAAAACCAAAAGTATAAACCAAAACGGAACACTCACCACGTACAGAAACCAAGAGGAGAAACATTTAAACACATACTAATGACTTGATTGGGACATGGTGTGGACGACAATTGGAGACAAATGAAGACAAATGAAGGAGTCCGAAGTGAGTTCATGTACAAACAGGAAACCGAGAAGAGTGGGAGATGACGGAGCTGTCCGTCACCTCACCGTCACAATTGGGTCAATAATGAGAGGTAATACGTGTTTAACATTGTTTTATTCAAGTCTGTGGAGTTACACAATGTCCACGAATTTCAGAAGAGAGACACGAACATTCAGGTTTCTGTTGAAACAGCCTCGTTGGTTTCGTTGCACCAAGTCTCAACTGCTTTGCATACAGTTTCAACATTATATTTATCCATGTCTTCATCCCTATTCTCACTCAGTCTCTGTGTGATGTATGGCTTCTACTTGAGTTTGTGCAGAAAGTTCTTCACATCTTATGCATGCTTTGTGGAGAGTAGCCACAATGTTTTCCAGGACAATTCCCAATGTTGCTTTGATGATCTTTAAAACCTGTGGTGCAGGTATGTGTGATGGTAATTCCATCGATCAGAACTTTCTAAGGAGTAAGTACAGAGACAAAATTATATTGGCACAATTAATAGTTTATTTGCAAATAGAGAGACGCGTCAAACACTAACAGAATAATCATCTGAGGAGTCTCTAAATTAATACAGGACAATCATCAGTACTTATAGGGGGAAAAGGGGTGTGGTAAGATGCTGCGCATCTGTCCTAACTCAACAAAACACATTCCCCTTTGTTCTATCACAATCCTAGGTTTCACCCAAAGGGTGGGCTGTCCCCCCACCTTATCCTTTCTGCTATAATACTTACTGTTGTGTTTACCTAAAGAAGCCAATAGACTCTGCACCAGCGTAGTGACAAACTTCCGCTTTTGTCTAGAAGACGGTATTGCAGTTTCCGGTTTACTTACTAATACTAATCCGCATTAGTAAACACCTAAACTCACAACAAGATGAGTGATTCTGTTGTACGGAAGAAAAAAATAAGAAACATAATGTACGTGACACATTTAAGTTTCAAGGTACAAGTGGGGCATCATTTTAATCAGGAGAATGTCCTCTTTTTAATAAAATATGGCTTGCGCCATTCAATGACTTCAAACGCTAGACTAGAAATAGTCAGAAAAGGTGCATGAGACCAGGCATCAACAATCGATGGACATCACTAATGCTTATTTTAGGCAGGTCTTGGAGACATCTACTAAAAACAGAAATTTTGGGTGACGCGGGTGATCACCTTAAGTAAACCAGAAAATGATATGCCGACATCTGGCTAAAGCGGAAGTTCATCCATACGCTTGTGCACAGAGCCTATTGCCCCTACTTCCCCCCAAGGGCCGCATTCCTAAAGAACAAATACCCTTCTGGGTTTAAGCAGATAAACATGGTCAGAGTAGCTAATAATCATCCGATATTATACAGACATGTGTGTCACAATCAAGGTAAAGAGTTACATACCACGTAATAGAAAATAAATGTCTCAAATGTACCTTAATGCAAAAATGTCCACAACAGTATGATAGATTAAGAGGTCCTAGTTGAGTGTCAAGCCAATAATAATTTCTTGGTGGGTAAGATGACTGAATCGATAGCCGGATTCATCGTCGTCATCCAAGGCATCACCCAGCCAGTCTTCAGCTTTGGACTCTTCAAACTCCAGTTGGTTCTATTCTTGAGACATTGTTTCATACAGTACAGTCTGCCGGTGTCTTGATAGTCACAGGCGGCCTGTCTGTTTTTATGCTGTGTTGAAGATTGTTGGCTTAAGGCTGGGCTTCAGGGTTGTATGTCAGTCGAACAGTGCGCAGTCGCAGTCACACTAACTTGCTGACATTTTCTGGAAATAGCTCCAATCTAACAGAGTCATACTGCTGAAGTCCTTTGATGACTTTAAACAACACATCAAACGTATTATGCGTGCCCTGTTTTGGCAGTTGATGAATTCAAGCTAAATCGGTTTCTTCGGGTGACCACTGTCGACATGGTTGCATTAGAAATTCCAGGCTTAATTACCCTGACCCCCATTTAGAGAAATTATAAAACCTCTTTCAGCAAGCTTTTATCTCTGATCTATATAATTCAGAGCTCTTATCTATTTATTCCTCTTTGGACCCACTTATATTTTTTCCTTTCTGTCAGATAAACATGCTCTGTTCAAGAACCATTGAGTAAGAATGAGTATCTAATCCTTGGTTCTCCCAAGAATTATCTAACCTTTTTCTATCAAAGCGGTCACCAAAACAGCATTCTACCATCTTCAAAATATAGCAAGAATTAAAGGCCTGGTGTCCCAAAAAGATCAAGAGAAGCTCATCCATGCTTGTATCTCTAGTAGGGTTGACTACTGTAATTGCCTCTTAACTGGACTCTCCAAAAAGACTGTAAAACAGCTGTAGCTCATTCAGAATGCTGCTGCTAGAATGTTAACCTGGACCAAGAGAATGGAGCACATCACTCTGGTTCACTCTGGTTATAGAATATATTTCAATGTGGGGCTTTTAGTGTAAATCACTGAATGGTTTAGGCCCTGAATACATTTCTGATATGTTTGAAGAATATAAACCAAGCAGGGCTCTTAGATCCAATAAATCAGGTCAGCTTAGTAGAGCCCAGAATCCAAACTAAACATGGTCAAGCGGCATTTAGCAGTTATGCTGCACACAACTGGAATAAACTACCAAAAGATCTTAGACGTGCCCCAAACATATACATTTTTAAATCCAGGTTAAAAACACTTCTCTTTTCATGTGCCTATGACTGAATGCTTAAACTTAACCGCACTATTTAGCCTTACAGCTTTTATAGCTTCCTATGTTTTTATTCTATTTTTATTTTCTATGTTTTATTATTAGGCTGTTATTATGTGATGTATTTAAAATTTCTCTCTTTGATTTATTTAGTTATAAAATTTATATTTTGCTATCTTTTACCAATCATAATACAAGTTCTGGTGCTATCAGAGTAATAACCTCTTTGTAAATATAACAATCTGGGGATGATGGATAATGCATGTTCTTATGCTGCTGTTGAGACATCGATGTAGTATATTTTCTCACAAAAGGATTGATGAGTTTTTCCGAGCGCTGGAGGGCAAGGATTGAGATACCAGGGTGGTACAGTAAACAGTTATGTTAACTGTAATTAATTGAGGATGGATATAAAATGCATGTACAGACATGGCATAAATGTCCTCCTGGAGAGAGCCAAGTAAGACATTGATGCAAAGATTATGTCACAAAGGGACTGACTGGTTCATCATAGCACTGGAATGCGAGGATTGAGATACTGGGGTGTTGAAGGTCATGCAGTCCCCCTGGAGACAGCTGAGTTAGAGAATTGTAACAATCTGACTGTTTTAATACTATTGCATTTTTTTTATGCTTTTATTATATGATGTAGGGTATTTTTTCATTGTAAAGCACACTGTATATGAATTGTGCTATATAAATAAACTTGCTTGCTTGCTAAAAAAGCAGGCCTGTGCCTTAGCTAGAAAATCAGAGCCTCAGCAGAATGACTGCTTTTTAGGCAATTAAGAAATACATGCACAATGTAAAATGTTGAACAGAAACAGGAAAATTCTGCTATTTGCCTGCCCAAGCAAATTACCTCAGACTCCCATATTCTAAGTGAAAAAAAATTATATCTGTGAAGTTTTTAATATGCACTTTATCTCTGCTGGATTTTTATTTGAATGTAAAAATGGACATTGTAATCTTGACAAATGAAATACAAGATTTCCACGACCATTCAAAAATTTAATAAGGCTATTATTGAAACATAATACAAAAGATATAGGCTACTTATGACACATTACTGTTTTTCATTGGGAGATTCAGCTTATTGTGTAGGCTAAAATGTCTAAAATGTAAATCTACAAATGTATTATGCTAAATAATTATTCACAAAACTAAATACCAAAGATATTGTTTACCAGTCACCAATTTTGTACCTCGTTTTATTCTAATAACTCCTCCCGGTTTTTTGATAACTTATAGCTTACTCAATAATTCTGAGAAGATTTTTTGGGAATCAGACATCGCATGCATCTGAATGATGAGCAACAATTATGTTTTCTTTTGTAGCCTACTGTCCTTTCAATCCGCCATAAATGTTCACATCCTTCTCTTATATTCAAATTCACTGCTGCTATTGCTTTGGTCTGTAACTGTGAGATAACCATGCCCCATTCATTTGAATATACCAAAAGGAAATGTGTCATTATGAAATAAAAGTCCCTTGAAATAAATGAATGTGGAATTATGAAATAAAAGTCCCTTGAAATAAATAAAAGTAGGCCTTTGAAATAAAAACCTATTTATGTATATATGGACTCATTTATATATTTATGTATTTATTGCCTCATTTCTTTATATCAGAATTTATTTCATAGTCATATTTATTTATTCAATATTGACTTAAATGGCATTCCATATTAATCAGCGGAAAATACAGGACTTATGCTAGACATCACTGGCTGAGATGCATAGATTCTTGGAGTATTGAATGCCTTGAGTGTGAATGGTAGCGAAAAGATGTGTTGTAAACCAGATCCACAGACTAAACACAAACAACAAAGGACTTTGTATGTAATCAGAGGAGATTCAGTCTGCTGGGAAACATTCCTACATGTACACTCACCTAAAGGATTATTAGGAACACCTGTTAAATTTCTCATTAATGCAATTATCTAATCAACCAATCACATGGCAGTTGCTTCAATGCATTTAGGGGTGTGGGCCTGGTCAAGACAATCTCCTGAACTCCAAACTGAATGTCAGAATGGGAAAGAAAGGTGATTTAAGCAATTTTGAGCGTGGCATGGTTGTTGTTGCCAGACGGGCCGGTCTGAGTATTTCACAATCTGCTCAGTTACTGGGATTTTCACGCACAACCATTTCTAGGGTTTACAAAGAATGGTGTGAAAAGGGAAAAACATCCAGTATGCGGCAGTCCTGTGGGTGAAAATGCCTTGTTGATGCTAGAGGTCAGAGGAGAATGGGCCGACTGATTCAAGCTGATAGAAGAGCAACTTTGACTGACCCCACCGGGTACCACTCATCTCCACTACAAATAGGAAAAAAAGAGGCTACAATTTGCACGAGCTCACCAAAATTGGACAGTTGAAGACTGGAAGAATGTTGCCTGGTCTGATGAGTCTCGATTTCTGTTGAGACATTTAGATGGTAGAGTCAGAATTTGGCGTAAACAGAATGAGAACATGGATCCATCATGCCTTGTTACTACTGTGCAGGCTGGTGGTGGCGGTGTAATGGTGTGGGGGATGTTTTCTTGGCACACTTTAGGCCCCTTAGTGCCAATTGGGCATTGTTTAAATGCCACGGACTACCTGAGCATTGCTTCTGACCATGTCCATCCCTTTATGACCACCATGTACCCATCCTCTGATGGCTACTTCCAGCAGGATAATGCACCATGTCACAAAGCTTGAATCATTTCAAATTGGTTTCTTGAACATGACAATGAGTTCACTGTACTGAAATGGCCCCCACAGTCACCAGATCTCAACCCAATAGAGCATCTTTGGGATGTGGTGGAACGGGAGCTTTGTGCCCTGGATGTGCATCCCACAAATCTCCATCAACTGCAAGATGCTATCCTATTAATATGGGCCAACATTTCTAAAGAATGCTTTCAGCACCTTGTTGAATCAATGCCACGTAGAAGTAAGGCAGTTCTGAAGGCGAAAGGGGGTCAAACACAGTATTAGTATGGTGTTCCTAATAATCCTTTAGGTGAGTGTATAAGGATAAGTCGAATGTTAGCTAACTTGCTACAGATAATTCCTTTTCAAAAAGTTGTCAAAGTCATTTGTATTGCTAGTTATCTAGCTATAGCTACTGATGTTACTGTTCGCTAGCTAGGTAACAACATTAACTTACCAGCTAGCTAACATTTCCTGGTTTCCAGCTTGTTCGTTGGGTAGCTAGCTTTTCTTCACAAAAGTGAGCAAGTCACTTATAAGCTACCTGATTAACCGAGCAAGTTTCATAAGCTACCTGATTAACCGGTTATTTATGTAGGTTTGTGTGATTATGCTTAGTTATTATGTTTGCATCGTCTTCACAAAAGTGAATAAGTCATTAAGTTTGATAATAAGCTACCTGATTGACCGGTCATTCATCTATGTTTGTGATTATGCTTAGCTATTAGGTTTGCCTAATCTTCACAAAAGTGAGAAAGTTACTTAGTTTGATAATAAGCTACCTGATTGACCGGTCATTCATCCAGGTGTGTGTGATTATGCCTAATCTATAACCCTATAACGGCTCAGTGGGTTTCCATCTATACTCCAACTGTCTGCACTTACATTGCTTCTACTTTTTAGTATGAATCCTGCTGCTAAGCTACTTTACCTTTCACTGTACTGTTTATACCTGATGTATCAAGTAAAAGTGAACTTTATCAAACAGTATTGTATTATATACTATTACAATGCTCTGAGTTTTTTTTTCTTTCATCAGAAATGGGGCTGTATATAATTTGAACAGTGCTGTGGGAATCCATCTCCACCCCAAATGGTCTGGTCAAAATGAATGCATCACATAGAGTGTCTATAACTTGCACTTTATAGGGTACAGCAGCAGTGGTTTAGTGACTCCACACAGAGATTATATACCCTGCTTGTGTCCAAATACCCGTACTTGAATCGTAAATAGTTACCTTTTTGGGAGGTATTTTGAAAGTAAATGTTTTACAAAAACAGTTGACATCAGTGATGAGCTTGGGTTATTGGACATTTTGTGGGGGGAAATAACAATCATCCCATCACTTTATGCACCTGACATTACATCACATATTGCTCTAATTAAAGATAAATATTGTTTTTGATTAAATCATAAATAAATCAAACAGGCCTGAGCTTTGGGCAACCACTTGCGGGGAGATGACTGTTCAGGCATATAGTAAGGGAACGTGCAACTACAACCACACCACTAATACAAACAGCCAAAACAGTCATGTTGACGTCATTTTCACAGGATTCTTTTTTTTGTGTGGAAGTGGTAGTGTTTAATAAGAAACTGTACTTCTATAGCAAAACTTTACTGATAATTATCTTGAAAAGATGTACCTGTATTTTATTTGAAATTAAGCTTTATGGGATAGAGACGGCTGGGAAAAAGCTAATAGAGCAAAACCTAAATTTGAACACATGCCGCAACAGTACCTGCTCTGGCTTAGACCAGTGGACCACCATAGGCTGTATTGTGTAATGGGGTGAGACACAGGAAATGGACACAGGGCCTGGAATAGGGTTTTATTAACCCTCTGAGTACTACGCCTAAAAATTTTGGATGACACTACTTTTATATTTGGGCTTATAAACAATATGTAATGTAAATCGATCATTGTGTATTTGGCATCAAATTATTCCAAATTACCTCAGCTAATATAAGCTTGCATGTTAATGTTCTTATAAGGTAGTGTTTTAGGGAAAAATGCACAATTAAGTAAATAATTTCATAAGCAAAATCTGATTTTTTCTATATATCATTGAATTCTGACCATAACACACCCATATGGAGTGATACTCCCAATACAAATGTTCTGTGCAAACACAATGCACATTTGTGTAAGAAAAGGCTTCACAATGAATGTGAACAGAAAAATTTAATAATTTGCCTTTTGTCCAACATGTTTTTGACATACATTTTCACTGAAATCAACCACCCCGGTATCTCAACCCAAAAACATTCCAAAAACACTTTTCAAACCCTTTTTCTTACACAAATATGCATTGTATCACAATAAAAGTGAACAGAACAATTAAATAATAATTCACCTTATGTGCATACAGGACAATATGATTATGACACCCATAATTATTTTTCTATATGATTTGAATTCAGACCACACACAGCCATGTGGAACAGTTCTCCCATTCCAAATACGCAAAGCAGACAATATCTATAATGATCACATTTGTATTACATTATTTCATGATACATAGGTTATTAGATGTTACTTACCAGACTGTTCTTGCGTTAGCATTAGCCTGTTGTTAGCATTCGTCCTTTGTTGTCTGGTAACTCAGCTATCCAGTGTTTGATAACCGTAACGGACTATGGCCACA
Source organism: Esox lucius (assembly GCF_011004845.1). NCBI lineage: Eukaryota > Metazoa > Chordata > Actinopteri > Esociformes > Esocidae > Esox > Esox lucius. The sequence continues at coordinate 24,885,324 of NC_047590.1, forward strand.
TTTAGTAAAAGTGTTTTTTACGTTTTGCCATTTTATACTAATAATAATACTTAGAAAACTGTTGAAAACACAAATCCTTTCTTTGTCTTTTCAACAAGTTAGCGTTACGCAAGGACACAATGCTAAAACGTTCGCTAATGCTAAGTTAGCATGCTAGCTAAGCTGACATACTGCTACAACCTCTTCTACAGTCAGAATGAGCAAATGAAGAAAACAAAACTTATGTCCCACCCAGCAACCTTATGATTGGATCAAATACGCAACAGATACCTTCCCCAGATTGGGTAAAATAAACTATTCTGCATGGCAACAGCCTTCCATTGGATGCTGTCACCCAACAGCCCATCCATTGGTCAGGTGCACAAGATTTTGGTTTCATTTGGACAGGATGACAACAACAAGGAAATGTGCCAAGTAAACACAAAGCGCATCTGCGTTTTCATCGGACTCTTGTTGAAACAGCAAAGAAAACAGAATCTCTCTATTACAAACCGTTTTGAAAATATGTAATACTATGTAATTGTTATGCAAATACGCCCCAGGCATGGGCGCTACAGCCTAATCCATCCTCAGGGGGTTAAAACATATATTGCTGAATTGATGAAGCTGAATATATCCGTATATATCAGTGGCTGCTGCTGGTCTTTCAAAGAGGGGAAGTTCATTTTCAGCCTACATTATAACCCTCTGATGGTCTTCATTTGTAGTGACACTCGGGGTCTTTGGGGTCTTTTGGACCCCAGACAATAACATTGAATTTTGTAACAGAACAATATATATATATATATATATATATATATATATATATGTATATTTTTTTTACAAATATAATTTTACTCTGTTTATTAATGGCTTTGCTAAAATCAGGGCGACAATATTAGCACTGTCTGCCATCGTGCGCAGTTTCACCCGCGTACGACGCTAGCCTAGCCTACTACTGTATATGAATGAATGAATTAACTATCTAAAAAATATATATTAAACTTTGTAAAACTGAAACGAGGATTGTGGTGTAGCCTATAATTGTGTGAAATGTATGATGAAAATCGGCTAGCAATTTCGCCAAACAAATATCAAGAAATATTGCAGCAGTTTGTCTTTCGAATACACTTGAAAAATCTGCGATGGGACTGAGTGCGAAATAGCTTCAGTGACTTCTTTTAGTACAGACCACTGTCAGTCAAAAGGAGATGCAGTTTGACAGATCTTTAGATCCTCCAATCATCATGCAGAAGCCCGGAGTCCGGGCCAGCCCACTCCTCATTCACCCCCAGAGACGCTGAGCGTCCATGGGCGGGACATAATCGCAGCATTTATCCAATCACCATCTACTTTCGGAGCACTGAAAAAAACAGTCAATGGACGCTCGTCTTCAACAGGGAAATGCACTGTGACGCTGCGGGATTGGATGAGAAGAAAATCGAGTCAGCCAACCTGTAGCTGATTCTGAACTAACTAGTTTTAGAGATTAACGTGTTTTAACGCATTTTTAGTCAATAAAATGTTTACACAATAGTGTGAGCTTCCCTTGCAGTCTTAAAGAAATCCCCACTGGTGTGTGGGATTTTTTTTAAGTGTGTGTGTGTGTATATATATATATATATATATAAACATTTTAGCGCAGAAAATAAATTGTACAGGCCACTTTTATGTCAGTGCTTGATTATCAAGATTGTGCTATGCAGCATTTTATAGTCCCATTTTATGGGACTCTTCGACATGCAGAAGGACCAGACATTGACTAATGCTTGTATATATTGTAAGGCTGTACTTCAGAAATGCCCACATTATCTCGCCAATGGGCCTGCTTTTGGCTGTTAAACTCCCCACTCATGGATTGCCTTGCATTGAGTAGTCTTAAACTATATTTACTGGTGCCCAAAAGGAGATATAAATGTTTCATTATCTTTTTATTGTTCACTCTGATTGTTTTGTTAAAGTATATGCATTTTAAAAACGTTATATAATTGTTATCTTTTTAATAACTTTTTTTTTTTTGTATGTTTCTATTATTGATGTATTACAGTGAAATACTGCAAAAGAGAACTAGGGCACAGCTAGATTTCACTGTATTACTTCATAAACCGGCTTTCTTCATAAACTTTCTACCAAGTTGTACTTTCAAAAATGTGTCTTCATTGTGTATGCATTTGTCTTTGTCTGTGACAAGATCATAACAGTAGGTTTCTTGAATACACATGCGCAAATCCTGACGTAAAGCAGACTTGAGCCACCAACAGAACAAAACATCCTTTGAGACAGAGTACATTCCCCACTTAAAAACCATAGTGGTTATCACAATGTTGTAAACCTTTTGGCACTTTTTGACAAAAACTTCCAAACAAAGTAAAGTCCACAGTCCAATTCTGGCAAGGACTACCCATATTAATCAATGTCCTAAAATTAACAGCAACCTGTTTTTCACATCACAAGATGACAGAGGTTAGCTAACCTTTTGAAGTGACCCTACTGTGTCTGTCTGAAGTACTTGTTTGTGTGGCTCAATCTGACGTCAATGTGTCTATAAACAGGAATCAAGTATTATAACAGTCTCTAATTAATTGTTAATTATTTATACCTCTGGTCAAAGGTCAAGTAAGGCAGTATCTATTAAATTGGGTGTAGACCTTATCCCTGACACTCTGAAGAGAGTGCTGGGCAATAATATGCAATTTTGAAATTCCAAATGTTTTATAGGTTCCAGAATTTTATATACTTTTTTCCCCCCAAATGGAAGCAATCACATCTTTCCACTTTGTGTTGGAACCCTGTTTCATTCTGCATAGTCAGATCCTAAGGGGAAAGAAAGTTGGAGCAAGCAGCAGACTGATTCACTTTTTTAGAAGGATCCCAGCTGTTGCTGCTTCATGAAAGCCAAGAGGTATTGTACGGTTGCCATGATCAATACAACACATGGGCTTATAAAAATGGAGATGCACCAACCAGAGTCCATCCGGTGTGATATGCGACAAGTTACGTTCTTGGATGTATCATAACCATTTCAGGCATTCACCGTAACTCACTGCCCGTGACAAAAGCCCTCTCAACCCAACCCAAACTGATGGCTTTGTGCCTATAGTTTCCTGGACCTGCAGAATTTTGAAACTATAAAAGAAAATGATATTGACATTGAGTGCAAAGTTCTATATGGGTTTTTAATTTTTACACGCGCATGGGACAATCGAAATACAGCCGCCTATTATGACAGCACTCCGAGTAATCAAAGAATCTTGGTATGGGCGTCTTTGTAACTCCATGCCCCCTAACTCATATTACTCACACATTAAACACAGAACAGATACCAGGTCATTCCTCAGGTCAAGTTAAGATCTCTTCAACAGATAAACAGAGAACCTTATGGTCAGTTAATTACTAATGTACCTAGGTCACAGCATACTAAATTAAACTACTGTAGAAATGAATGTAAACACATAACTACCAATGAAATACAGTGGGGAGAACAAGTATTTGATACACTGCCGATTTTCCAGGTTTTCCCACTTATAAAGCATGTAGAAGTCTGTAATTTTTATCATAGGTACTCTTCAACTGTGAGTGACGGAATCAAAAAGAAAATCCAGAAAATCACATTGTATGATTATTAAGTAATTAATTTGCATTTTATTGCATGACATAAGTATTTAATACATCAGAAAAGCAGAACTTAATATTCTTTCTTTGAGACTGTGGTCCCAGCTCTCTTCAGGTCATTGACCAGGTCCTGCCGTGTAGTTCTGGACTGATCCCTCACCTTCCTCATGATCATTGATGCCCCACGAGGTGAGATCTTGCATGGAGTCCCAGACCCGAGGGAGATTGACCGTCATCTTGAACTTCTTCCATTTTCTAATAATTGCGCCAACAGTTGTTGCCTTCTCACCAAGCTGCTTGCCTATTGTCCTGTAGCCCAGCCCAGCCTTGTGCAGGTCTACAATGTTATTCCTGATGTCCTTACACAGCTCTCTGGTCTTGGCCATTGTGGAGAGGTTGGAGTGTGTTTGATTGAGTGTGTGGACAGGTGTCTTTTATACAGGTAACGAGTTCAAACAGGTGCAGTTATAACAGGTAATGAGTGGAGAACAGGAATTCTTAGTGGTTGGTACTTATGTCATGCAATTAAATGGAAATTAATTATTTAAAAATCATAAAATGTGATCTTCTGGATTTATGTTTTAGATTCTGTCTCTCACAGTTGAAGTGTACCTATGATAAAAATTACAGACCTCTACATGCTTTATAAGTAGGAAAACCTGCTAAATTGGCGGCGTATCAAATACTTGTCCTCCCCACTTTAACATGAGTCATAAGCATATTTTAAATTCAGTATAATTACAACAGGAACAAATCATTTCTAGCTAGTCTGGGTTTCTCATTTGGTCTATAATCAGCTAAATGTGATCAGTGTCCCTTCTTTGTCTTTGAACAATTATTAGTCCATACCCACCATTTGTCTAGGTGGCTGTTACTAGAAAACTGTATATTTGAGCAATGATTATTTACATCCTGCCGTTGGACATTGGAGATAGCATTACTTGAGTACACTAGGTCTATCCAGTGATTGGGAAGCAGTGCAATGGTCAGCAGGAGAAGACAGACCATTGCTATCAACAATATACGGATGCTCTCCCTTGCCCTGCAGTAGGCACTTAGTTTCCTTCAGGTTCTACAACTATGCGTCAGTGTCTGGCATGAATCCATGTTTCACATTTTGCAACTTTTATTGCAGCTGAAGTTGTCAGGAGCCCTCGATATGGTTGTTTCCATTTTGGATCTTTCAAGCACTGCATGCGAAGATCCTTTACCACAAAGTCACCCGGCTCAATCCTGTGGTTGCCATAAGACACAAATGGAAAACTGTTTAAAGACTATTTACATGTTTTTACCCTGTTTTCCGACTGAATTGGCCAACAGCCCACTTAACATTGGTACCCAGGCAGCCCGTTAATGGTACCCAAATGGCACTAATCTTCCCTCACTGAATGCATGACGTCAATGGATGAATGCACGATACTCCCAGATGAATGGTAGTCCTGGTTGAATTTGAATGAACTTACAAATGAAATACAAGATTTCCATGACCATTCAACAATTTAATTAGGCTATTATTGAAACATAATACAAAAGATTTAGGCTACTTGACAATTCAACATATGTATCACACGTTACCATTTTTCAATAGGAGATTCAGCTTCTTGTGTAATTGTTTCTCTAATAATTGTTTTATTATTAGTATTAGTGTTACAGAAATTCACTGGTGAAAGCCTATTTTGTTTGTTCCAGTTCATTAGGGTTTCAGCAGTTCAGTGGTGAAACCTATTGTGTTAGTTCTGGATCATTATTATTAGGGTTTCAACAGTTCACTGGTGAAACCCTATTTTGTTTGTTCCGGTTCATTATTAGGTGTGCTTGCGAAAGGCAAAGCAGAACTATAGATTTCTCCCAAACTACTTATTATTATTATTATTATTGATGAAAGGAGGCCAACAGTTTGTGGCATGGATGTGAAGGGTCCCTGATGACCCTGTGCAGACACTGCTTGTGCTGGCGGTCTACGATGGCCGGGAGCTGTGTACCAGTGATGTGCTGGGCAGTTTCCACCCCCCATTGCAGGGCCTTCCAGTCAGCTACGGAGCAACCGCCAAACCACGCTGTGGCGCAGTTAGTCAGAAACATAACCTGTCATAAACATGTCATAGCAGGCCTGATTATCAAACTTGAAGAAACTATTTAGCTTTATGTGTTAGCATTAAGTACAACTGTCATATGTGGTTGGTTTTGACATTGGTTGTCATGAGACCATTATAATTATGTCATGAATATTTTCCTTGACCTCAAGTACAGTGGTACAATTTGGACTTGTCATAAAGATGTCATGACATGTTATAATACTGTCAAATGCATTCATAAGTGTCATGAATATTTTTCTTGACCTCAAGTACAGTGGTACAATTTGGACTTGTCATAATACTGCAATAAAGATGTAATTAAATCTGTCAAAATACTTTTAAATACCTTAACAAAAGCAAGTCATTTCCTTTATTATTTTTGCACAACAAATGTTTCCTAAAAAAAATAATACTTTCAACAATCCTACTTTCCAATAAGTGTACATGAACAACCATTAACAAATGCAGTAGTTACCTTGAATGAACACTGATGAACAATGATGAACAAGAATTGAACAAATGGTTAACAATAGTAACCCTTACTTTAGTAATGGTTTACAAATGCATTAAATAACAGAGTGTAGTGTCAATTGTTCCTGTTGACACAGGCTCATGTCATTTTTTGCAAGAACACAGTTTGTACAAACATTTCTTAAGGTTGATACAGGACATCCATTCATGTACAGTACTTAGGTCTTTGCATGAACAATATCCTAAGTAATTATAATCACATTGAAAACATTATTTATAAAATAGGATTGTGATAGTTTAACAAATGACCTTAATGTTAACACAAATAGAACATGTCTGACCAAGTTAGTAAAGTGCTACCCGGAACTGACAAACACATCACTGGAGCTAGCATACAGCTAACTGGAGCCAGCTAATAACCAACCGAAGCCAGCTAACAACAAGGAACTACCTAATCGCTAACCCTTACAGTGCAACGATTGCAAAGTTCCTAAAAATACAGTTACGAAATTCTATTATATTAATCCTAGGGATATTGTCAGGAGTGTTCCTTTCGAAAAAAACAATTCAGTACAGTACTGAAACAGATTGTTTTTTAAAGGAATGCACCACCGGCATTTTACATATACATGGGTCTCTATCATAGTCATAACATTACCATGCTTTTCCAACCTTACATACACTTTAACATCCAAGTTATCAAACTGTATCTAAATGTCCAGTGTACTATTGTAGTTTACCGACCTAGAAAACAGGATAAATGATGAGAAAGACATGGCTTTTTCTTGAACAGTTACGAGAACGCGCAGGTGTTTTGATCGTTAACAGTCCCAACACAACACGACCACGTCAAACTGCTCCCTATAGGCCAAACATAGCAAGTGTCCTTCAATATAAAAGTGTCCTTCAAAATTCTATATCAACCCCAAATGCGACCATACATTTTGTATGTGTCACACCTATTTGAAGACGCAAGTAGCCAGTCTACCTTATTAATAATGGTTCCCACACTGTAAACATATTAACAAATTGGATTATGGATATTATCTCTTGAATAACGTATATAACTTAGCCTATTCTTCATGCAAACCACTAGTTACATGAATGGATGTCCTACATCAACATTAACAGAATTACAGTACAAACTATTTTCCTGCAAAAAACTTTGCTATTAACTTGACTTGTTTTTTCACATCATGGAAAAGTGGTGCCACTCCAGCATTTTATGGTGCCACACCATCATTTATGGTGAATCTTCAGTGATTCAATACGCTCAATATGCTGAGTATGAGCACCAATCTCAGGATCAGCAACGTTATTTTTATGGCAGACAGAATACTGGCTAAATAGTTTCTTCAAGTTTGATAATTAGGTCCATGTTTATGACAGGTTATGTTGTCTTGGTAACAGTCATGTTGTCATAAAAAAGACACTGACAGGTTATGTTGTCTCAGTTAATGTTAAGTTGTCATAACAAAGACATTGGCAGGTTATTTTGTATCAGTTATTGTCAAGTTGTCATAACAAAGACATCCCAAACAATGTCAACCTTGCATAAAAAATGACATAATCAACCAAATGACACCTAATGACAACATTCATAAACATTCAAAATGATTCCTTCATGTGTCATGTCATGGTTATGACAATATCATGACAGTGTCATGACACTCTTATTCACACCCTGTCAAGTAAAGTGTTACCAAAGTCTAATATTCTAGACCAGACTTGGGTGTTTTAAGGTCAAAAAGAAAATATAGCTGCAAGCAGCAATTAGGGGTCCAAGCGCAAGAGAAGCCCGAGAGTAGGCCCAGCAAGTTGTTTTTACATTAGGCGGTAATGAGGGTTTTCCGAAAACAGCGCTCCCACATGGCTGAGTAGCGCCACACTGAAATGCCCTCACTTCCTGGGAAATTCTCCGACACAGGAAGTTGTTGGCAGGTGAAGTACGGGAACCTCCGCGGCACCTCATTCCGACCAAGGATACCAAGTTTGGTGACAATCGGATGAACGTTTGCAGAGAAACACCCTCACTTCCTGTGGAATTTTCAGACACAGGAAGTTGTTGGCAGATGACATACGCGGACCTCCACGGCACTATATTCCGATCGGACAAACGGTTGCTGTGAAACTCAATCACTTCCTGATAGGCGACTTTGCCACCATTTTTTATCGGCTGCAATGGGCATAACGATTTTGCAAATAAAAAAGTTTATTTTTGTTAGGATTCACCTGTAGATCATCTCTGCCAAGTTTCGTGAAGATTGGCCAAAATATGCGACCTGTGAATTTTTTTTGAGCTTTAACAGAAAGTTGAATATGGCGGAAATACAAGATATTGGAGCTTGATGTTCCAACAGGCTATTTTGTTTAGCATAATGCCAGTCACTTTGTGATTTCAGCTCCAAGGAGCTGTGATGGTAACTCCATGTATCGACACTCTTAAAGTAGTAAGAAACAGAGACAAAGTTCTCTTGGCACATTCTAACAGATTTATTAACTATTATGCAAATATGAGAGACGCGTCAACCGCTTACACAAATAATCGTCTGAGGAGTCTCTAAAGCATTGGGAAATACATTCAATACTTATAGGGAAATGGGTGGGGTTAGGAATCCACATGGTCGCACCATAAAACAACCTATGTTCCTTATCCTTCCTACCCCCTGTTGTGTATCTTCCCCTATCCTGTCCTAAAACCCATTGATCTGCATCTACCCCCGTCCTGCTAATAATAATAATACATTTTATTTTTATAGCGCTTTTCTTGGACTCAAAGTCACTTTACAATGCAGGTAGATAAAAACAGAACAAAACAAACAAAACAAGACAAGATTAGACACAGGTGGGGAGGGGGGCGTGGGGCTACGGATAGGCAGAGGTGAAGAGATGGGTCTTGAGGTGGGACTGGAAGATGGTGAGGGACTCAGAGTTGCGGATCTCTTGGGGGAGGGAGTTCCAGAGCCTGGGAGCTGCCCTGGAGAAGGCTCTGTCCCCAAAACTGCGGAGGTGGGATTTATGGATGGAGAGGAGACCAGCTGAGGTGGATCTGAGGGACCGTGAGGGTTGGTACGGGGAGAGGAGGTCAGTGAGGTATGAGGGGGCCAGATGATGGAGGGCTTTGTAGGTGAGGACCTGGATTTTGTAGGTGATCCGGTGGTGAGATAGGAAGCCAGTGGAGTTGTTTTAGGACTGGAGTGATGTGGTGCCAGGATTTGGAGCGGCTGCTGCGTTTTGGACCAGTTGGAGTCGGTTGATGTTGGTAGAGCTGATGCCGAGGAGAAGTGAGTTGCAGTAGTCCAGTCGGAAGGAGATGAAGGCGTGAATGAGTCTTTCAGCAGCGGTGGGTGTGAGAGAGGGTCTGATTTTGGCTATGTTGCGGAGCTTAATGTTTACCTCAACACCTCATACTTCCTTTCTCACAGCACAACCAACATTCCTTTTCTCATCTAAACAGTTGCTCAGTCGTTTAATCAGTTAGAATACATCAGGCTTCAGAAACTTCTCCAACAGAGCACAAAGATATTGCTATTTAAAAAGCTAAAGTTTGAAGACACACTGTAGCACTGTGGCCAATTTTGCCCAAACTTTTACTGGTTGTTGGGTGCCTATAAGACTTTATATTCATCAAGTTTCATGGTGGTCAAGCATTTCTAAAAGCTTTAATTTAAAGCTTGAATTTGATTGGCCCATGGCAATCACATGGTTTGGAATGCCGACTCCCTATTTGTTGTAGTACAAAAACCTATTGCACTCACGCAACTCACCAAGTTTGGTTGAAATATCTGTTTGCGTTTAGAAGTAATGAGCCGAACAAGTGGCTTTTTGGTATAGCGCCCCCATATGGCTGATTAGTGCCAAACACGGCAGGCCTCCTCTGGTTCTCTTTCCAATTGGACAAACGGAGTCTGAGATACAACCTCATGTATAGAATGGCGGCTTTGCAAATAAAAAAAATATATATATTTTGTTACGCTTCGCCTGTAGATCATCTCTGCCAAGTTTTGGGAAGATTGGACAACATTTGCCACCTGTGAAAAATTTAGATATGGATAAAATCTAGTTAGGGACAAATTAAAACGGCCTCTATGAAGGTTGTTCAGCACGTGGTCATGCATCATATAACACTGGTTTCATGTCTCTAGGCCAATCACAACCTTAGTTATAAGTGTTTGAAAATATCGACTTTGACCTGATGGTGGCACTAGAGGCATTGCCCTATGGACACCAACGTTTTTGTGAGTTTGGCAGAGCCTCCTATGGATGTGCCAAGTTTAAAAAAAGTTAGCCAGTAGTAGTTGGAGAAGAAAGAGAATAATAATAATAATCAAAAAACAAACAATTACACTAGGGTTCCCGCAGCTTCGCTGCTTGCACCCCTAATAATAAAAAAACTAACAATTATAATAGGGTTCCCGCAGCTTCGCTGCTTGGACCCCTAATAAAAAAACTAACAATTACAATAGGGTTCCCGCAGCTTCGCTGTTTGGACCCCTAAAAACTAAAAATTACAATAGGGTTTCCACAAGCTTCGCTGCTTGGACCCCTAATAATAATAATAATAAAAAACTAACAATTACAATAGGGTTCCCGCAGCTTCGCTTCTTGGACCCCTAATTAGACATTTAAAATAAGTGTACCACTTTTATTTTGAAGGCAAAAGCATTCTATTATTTTTATGTTACGTATGTGCGTGCATGCCTACGCATCTTCACAGTAATGTGTTGGAGAATCTGTCTACAAGAGATACTTAATCAGCTGTTACTCCTCAGAAATGTCAGCTCATGTTAAAAAATGAAAGATTCATACAGAATGTTTTTAACAAGATATGGACTTCAAAGTATTTATTTACTGAAGTCAAAGGTAAAGCTGTGCTTGTTTTGTGGAGTACAGATTGCTGTGTTGAGGGATTTAAATTTGAATCACCACTACGTGACTAAACACAAAGATAAATACAAGAACTTGACTGATGCAGAGCGGGCACAGGCATAGGCATCAAAGTAGGCTATTTTCTGATGCGGAGTTTAACACAGACTGTTTGGAGGACTCTGCAGTGCTAATATGCCCCTCTCCAGACAAACCGTAACAAGAAGGATTAAGGACATTGTGGGAAATCTGGAGCATCAGCTGAAAAACAAAGCGGACAATCTCCTTGGCTTTGGATGAGAGCTGCGATGTCCACAACAGTTACTCGTCTTTGTACGTGGGATAACAAAGGACTTTAAGATTACGGAAGAGCTGGCAGCAATGCAATCAATGAAAGGGACGACTACATGGAGTGATTTGTTCACGGAGGTAAATGCATGGACAAGCCGGGACTGAAATGGCACAAACTGGCAGGTGTTACAACGGATACGTATGCTAATCTGACGGGGTGAAATGTCTGACTTTTGAAACGGATGCAGTATAAAGTGACTGAAATTAACCCTGAACAGAAACTGGTATTTTTACATTGTATTATACATCAGGAAGTATTGGGTAAGTCAGTGCTAAACATTAACCATGTTGCTGATGTTCATTCATTCATTCAATGTAACTAAAATAGTTAATTTCATCAGGTCAAGAGCATTTGAGTGCTGCCCCTGATAGTAACCATTCAGTGTTGTCCTTGCAGGGTGAGGGGTTGACTGCTAGCCAACAGGATCAGCTGATGACTCTGCTGAGGAAATGGGCCCGGGTGTTTGCAGCAAACAACGGTGATTATGGCCACACCGATGCAGTCCCCCACTAAATTCCCACTTGGGAGGCTGCCCCAATTCGTGAACCCTATTGCCCTGTTCCCCCAAGTTTGTATCCAGAGCTAAGGGCCTTGTTGCAAGAGATGTTGGGGTGGTTACAGAGAGCTCCAGCCCATGGGCGGTCCCCGTCGTGCAGGTGAATCAATCAATCAATCATATCAATCAAATGTATTTATAAAGCCCTTTTTACATCAGCAGATCTCACAAAGTGCTTTTACAAAACACCTGGCCTTAAACCCCAAGGAGCAAACAACAGTAGTGTTGAATTTCAGTGGCTAGGAAAAACTCCCCAAAAATGTCAACATGTAGGAAGAAACCTAGAGAGAACCCAGGCTCAGAGGGGTGACCAATCCATTTCTGGCTGTGCCGGGTGAACATATTAAGATTACAATTATAATAATTAATAAATAGGTGTGGGCTGAGTCTAGAGTCTATTTAAACTTAGTCCAGATTGGAAGCATGACCTGATGAACAAGGACAGGGACAACACAGGGGAGGGGGAGGTGTCAGCACAGTGACAGCTAAAATCATCAGGCATTGTCTCGATCTGCAACACAACCAGGAGGACTCTGGACAGGGACAGCAACGGGTCCCCCAAGCCCGGTACTCCGCAGATGTTGGCCAGGACCTCATGCCCTCCTAAGTTCAAAACGGGAGGAGACTGGGAAAATTCAGAAAATGCATTCCTCCGTATCAACAATGATTTGTAGTGGAGGAGGAGAACTTTGTGGAGAAGGAGAACTGACAATACTCCCCCAGCACAATAATATAGCAGCGTAAGACCTTGGGACTGAGACTGGGGGGTCCGGTGACACTGTGGCCCTCTCTGGGGGAGGCCCCTAGACAGGGCCCAACAGGCAGGAAATCAATCTACCCACATTGCCAAGCATCAACCAAAGGGACACTCCTGACTTCCATATTGATGTGACAGGTGGGCGGGACATCCGGTTTGTAGGGTGGGACTTCCTGTATGACGTATGTTAGGGTGGGACTTCCGGTATGACGTATGTTAGGGTGGGACTTCAGGAGTGACGTATGCATGTCCGGTGACTGTGATTTATGATTACATTGATGTGTCAGTGTTTGATGTTTTACAACGTCTGATGAGCAAACCAGACTAGTGTTATAACAGGTGGGTTATGTTTGATGATTAACAAATGGGGCTTAGGGTTCCGGAATGTTAAATTCCCAGGCAGTAAATAAGTGTTGTGTCAGCGGTAAGGTGTTTGGTGTTAAACAAAAGGGGGGCCAGGGTTCCAATGCCTCGTGGTACAGATGTAAACTTCCATGTTTTGCAATGTGGTTGTAACATGGTGTTTTTCCACAAACACGGAGTTGCACGTGAGAGACATGTTTTTCTGTAAGATATAAAGAAGGGGATGGGACGGGACTTACGAGTTCGGATAGTTTTCAGCCCAACTTTGATTTTAACAAGAGATGGGCTTCAAGGATATATCTACCCAGTAGTAATGGTCCCTAAATAACCATTAATACAAACTGTAGTATATGCAGGTCAGAAAACATCCCGTGTCTCACGGTTTGTAGTCCAACACAGCATTACAGCAAACTTCGCATGAGCAATGCTATTATTTAGAAGGAGTATCCATGGCCCAGGGCCAACCACACATTTCGCAAAGGTGGATTGTGTAGCGGTTGGGTTTTAAAATATTGTTATAAATAAAAACAAGTGTATGTATGAGCAATGGTGAGTTTTGTAATACAAATGGTTAAGTCAGCATTAACTTCTAAGTTGCATTATAAGGCAAAACGTTACAAAGTTACCAGCAAGGTCGCGTATAAATTTGCATGAACAACGGGGAATCGTTGACAGGTAAGGATAGGTTATTTCAGGTAATTAAAACAATCGTAAAGGCGTCTTTTGAAATTGTACAACAGAGATCAACGCAAGATTGTTTTCTACACATTGGTAGATATGTTTAATAATAGGCAACGTTGGTTAAAAAAAAATACTATAGTATTTGTGTTAGTATGGGGTTATGTTTGTTAAATGTTGAACTGATTAATGGCGATATGGTGACAATAGCAAGCGTTTATATGTAAGCAGATGAGTTTATCGTTAATATATACAATTCTATGACGTGATGTCACTGCTGAGCCGCGAAAATTAGCGAGAACGGCTGTTCTACCAGACATGATATAGCAATATATTTGGTTGCCAAATGGCTACAAAAATCAGAACTAAATAGTTAAGTTTTATCCTGAATTTGTATCATTGCAGCATGTATAGTTCTAACACAATTTGAATCTAACGTGAAGAACGATGACATGTAACCAATGACAAAGTTAAGAGGCGTGACTTGCTGGAGGAGCCCCAGCTGCGATGTGAAGACAGTAATTAAATCCCACAGCATCCGCAAAAGACAGCTGGTGTTTCAAGCGTGGAGTATATCGTTTCTGTTGTAAGTACAAGTTATTTTAGTTGAAGTAATTTATTTGAATTGTGATGCAACTTTTTAAGAATTTGTAAATCAATTTTACAATTGCGCAATCCATTCATTTTTAGCTGTCTTTCATATTGCCTGTTTAAATCTCCGGTTTAGGTTGAGCGGATTTGAACACCGACCGTGTTTGGTAAACACATTTTTGGACCTCCAAATCTTGGTAAGTAGACTTTTGACATTATTGTTAATCAGCTTTAATTACCTGTATACGCTTGTTAATCCTATTTGTATTTAGTTCAAGTGACCGGCGTCTGCGTCAGTTGGACTGGGTGGTCAGACTGTGATCTTACACAACCTGAGCAGATACTTTGTGTAAGTTTAATTATTTACAGACATTTTTAGTCATGTTCTAAAGTGTTATTAACAATTATGACTATGTATACTGACCCTTGGTACAACATTCTATATTCCAACAGATTGAGGACAGCCGGGTGATGAGAAAAAGTACATTACCACAATGGGGTCAGTTACGGACACCCTTCCTTGTTTTCTTTCAGGCTTGAAAGCTGAAGGTAATACAGCCAACTCTTCACAACTGTGCTGTATGTAAATGTATGTTTGAGTTAGAATATTCAAATCTGAAAAGTGGATTGTTATTTACATGTTAAACCAGAGAAATGGCGAAAGATAATGCTAACGACAGTCCAGACACGGAACAGCCAACAACCTCTACAAATAATCAATCGACCATACCCCAAAATACAAATGAACCAACCGCTACTTTGTTACACAGCGATGCGCACAATAATCCTCAGATACAAGGCTTGTTAACCGAGCTTAGTAGCCCCCATTTTTCACACGATCTAGTTGAAACTCCTTCGAGCTCTCTGAGGCAAACTCAGTGCAGTGATGGCAATGTTAGAGTTATACAGCGTAATGCGTTTGACAATGTTGAATTACGACAGTTGATAAATTTACAAAATACTGGTGAAGTTGGTGATTTTGGCACATTCTACACAAGTATTATGGCAGGCTTGGATACTTTGATTGTTAGAGCCTCAGACTTTGTACAAGGGCCCGGTGATCGTCTGCAGATTGAGTTGATTGGTGAATCTCTGATAGATCCCATACATGTGACCATGAGAGCGGATGAATATAATGAACGCACGTTTGGTAATTTACTTGAAAGTGTTATGCAGAGTAATACGGAGCTTATGATTGATGAATCACTAGAACTGGTGGTACAAATTGTCAAAAACCGTGAGGGTGGTGCCCCACGACGTAAAGCTCAAACATTGTTGATAGATCAGATTATCAATAAAAAAAGAAGACATTTATATGTGGCTGTGAATAATGATTCTACGTGTTTTTCTGTTTGTTTGATGGGTATGTTGAACCCGCAGTACACATATCCCGAGGCCCTGGTTAGTGGTCGTGAGCTACATAAGGGGGCTGGTTTAGCGTTAGAGGAATGTGTGTCATTCACAGATATTGTTCGGTTTGAAGAAATGACAGGGTGTAAAATTGTTGTCTTTCACCGAACACGGGATGGTCACTGGTGCTATACCGGTTTCAACACACGTGGTGATCATGGTTGTAAACATAGCTGTAGTGTCTGTCTTCATGAAGATTGTCATACCCAACCCCGTAACACAAAGCAGTGCCCTGACTGCAAAAGGATATGTTATTCAGATTTTTGTTATAGCCAGCATAAACGTTTGAAGCACCACAAAAGTGTGGATCGTTGGGTTAGCAGGTGTGACCAGAAGAAATACTGTGTCGATTGTGGTCGCTATTACAATGTCAGTATTACCAACTATAAAGCACACCGGTGCATTGCTAACATGTGCCCCAATTGTAATGTGGATCTGGCTTTTGAAATGAATCATCAGTGTTTTATAAAACCCTCCAAGCCCGAGGACACCAGTGAGCGCTACATATTTTATGATTTTGAGACTATTGCCAATCCGGTGAATGGTGTACACACTGCAAATTTTGTGTGTGCAATAAGCTTTGATAACAAGAAGTGGTGTTCAGCCGGAGATGGTTGTGTCACTGCTTTTTTTCAAAGGTTTAGGCAACTGAAATATAATGACTACACATTTATAGCACACAACTCTAAAGGTTTCGATGGTTACATCTTGATGCAGTACCTTGCTAACAATGGTATTGGCACGACACTTATTGCTAATGGTAGCAAGCTCATGATTTTTACAGACAGCACATTCAATCAGAGATACATTGATAGTCATTGCTTTCTACCTATGAAGCTGTCAGCCTTGCCACGTGCTATGGGTTTTAAGGATTCGAAAAAAGGCTACTTTCCTTACAAATTTAACATCAAGGAGAATGAGAACTATGTTGGCCCCCATCCGGAACCGCATTACTATGGTGTGAATACCATGATGGCTAAAGAAAAAGATGAGTTTTTGCAATGGTATGCAACTGTTTCCGCAGACCCCTTTGTCATGCAGGATGAAATAAAGGCTTACTGCGTGAATGATGTGGTCATCTTGAGAGAGGGTTGTATGCGCTACAGACTCGAGTTCCTGGAGTGTGGTGGTGTTGACCCATTCCGGTCAATTACGATTGCTTCGGCTTGCATGAAAGTCTTTTGCAACAGATTCCTCACCAAGGACACCATTGCATTGGTCCCCTCAGACAACTACAACCGTTGTCAGAAGACATTCTCAAACAGCTCAATCCAGTGGCTTGAATATGTGGCCTCCGATGAGAATATATCAATACAGCACGCCCTGAACAGCGGTGAAGTGAAAATCGGTGCCTACTACGTTGATGGATATGCTGAACGCGATGGTTTTAGCACGGTCTATGAATTTCTATGTTGTTTCTGGCACGGTCACCCAAAGTGTCATTGTTCAACAAGCATCAATCCAATGACAAAGATTCAGTATGGGTTGATGCACCAGCAATGGTTGACAAAGCTAGAGGCTTTGAAAGAACAACACAACGTACATGTTCAATACATATGGGAATGTGAGTGGAACCGGCTTAAAAACACATGCGCAAATGTCAAAGCTTTCTTGAAGACCTTTGGTGCTCCAGAGCGCCTTGACCCCACCATCTGTGGTTGACGATGAGGCTAAAGACCGGTATATCCGTGAATATCATGAAAAGGAGGGTGTGCAGCTTGACAAGGAAAACATTGTTGTAAACAGTGCTAGGCGATCTTTAGCTAAATTGGCAATGAATAGTCTTTGGGGTAAGATGGGTGAGCGGACTAACCTTATGAACACAATGTTAATTACAGATCCGGAGGAGTTTAGCCACTACCTTTTTTCCAGTGAAATAGATGTTGGTTATTTCTCGTTCATCTCAGACACTGTTGCGATGGTACAGTGGCGTTACACAAAACAGACACCAATCAAACCACGTAACGGCAACATTTTTATTGCCGCGTTCACAACCGCTTATGCTAGACTCGAGTTGTATTCACTCTTGGAGAAGTTGGATAGACGTGTACTCTACACAGACACTGATTCCGTGATCTTTGTCACACGCCATGGGGATTGGGTCCCCCCACTGGGCCCGTTCTTGGGTGACTTGACCGATGAGTTACCGGATGGTGACAGCATAGCTCAATTTGTTAGTGGTGGGCCAAAGACATATGGTTACAAAACCGTTAAAGGTCTGACCTGTCTCAAAGCAAAAGGCATTACGCTCAACAGCTACAACACAACCATTGTTAATTTGGAGACGCTGACACGACTGGTTGACAACTTTGTACGGGGTGAGGGCGGTGATGATGATCATGTCCTTGCTAATGCAGACACAATTGCTAGAGATAAAAGAACATTCACGTTGAAAAACCGAGTAGTGTCTAAGCGTTTCAGAGTTGTGTACAACAAGCGTGTACTGCTCCCTGATTACAGCACAAGGCCTTATGGGTACTAAACCACAGTCTAGGATGGATAGCGGTTTTGACCCGCGACTACAACACCCATTCAGCTGTGTCATTAGTGGCCCCAGTAACTCTGGTAAAACATATTTTGTGAAGATGTTGTTGGATAATGCAGAGGTTGTATTCTCCAAAGAAATTCTAAATATCGTCTGGGTTTATTCATGTTGGCAACCGCTGTATGACGAACTGTTGAAAGTAAGGGAGATACATTTCACAGAAGGTCTACCAACATCGCTGTGTGATGACAATCTGCTACCGATTCAGAAAAACAACCTTTTAATTATTGACGATTTAATGAAAAGTGCATCAGAGAGTTTGGAGATGGAGCGAGTTTTCACACAATATTCACACCACCGTAACCTGAGTGCAATTTACCTCGTCCAAAACATGTTTGTTAAAGGCAAATCTAGTAGAACTATTAACTTGAACACAAACTACCTCATCTTGTTTAAAAACCCCCGCGACAATCAGCAGATTAGTATTTTAGGCAGACAGATATACCCCGGTCTTTCTCGATTCTTCATGGAGAGTTTTAAAGATGCAACACATCTGCCTTTTGGTTATTTACTTATTGACTTTAAAGCTACAACACCAGAAGACTACCGTCTGAGAACAGGGTTATTTTCAGGGGATTGGCCTGTCGTGTACGTTCCTAAGAAAGTTTGATCATGTCTAAACTCATTCGTAGAAATGTACCACTTTTGAAAATGATATTTAAGGCACCGGCAAGTCAACGAAAAGTTATTTTAGAATCAGCATCCACCGACCTCATTCTATCACTCTGTGAAATAGCGCTTAATCTAAGGCGCGGTAATATACCCTTAACTGAGTCGCAGCTCCGAAAAGTAAAGAGACAAAAAGCCAAAATTATATACATGTCTAGAAAGAACACTTCAGTTGCACGGAAAAGAAAAACCATCAACCAATCTGGAGGTTTTCTACTGCCGTTACTAAGCGTTGCAGTTCCATTCTTAACCAGTCTAATTGCATCGAGACAGGGTTAAACAACATGGAGCATGCTCAGAAAATGTTTCTGGTGCCACAACATCAGTTGGAAAAACTGTGAGAATCCAAAACGACTAGCACCAATGTAAGACAATCTGTTGAGTATGATTTGGACTCATCGATTCGCAATATACTGTTGAAGCCTGATATGGATTTACATGAGAAAGCTAAAAGATACTCTGCCATTTTACAAAGATTTTTGACTGTTGTGCGCCAGGGGGAGCTTGATACAAACACCCTGACTTTAAGTCTACCTGGGTCTGAGACCGGGTCTGCTGTAGGAAACGTGACTGAGAATAAGCAAACTGTTGACCGAAATGTTGACCTTGTTGATGAAATTTTGGATAATGTGCCTGTGAAGCGTAGAAAGAATGTTGAATATATTCTTAATAGAATGCACAGGTCTAAAGATTTGACTTCATGAAATTCAAATGGTGAATTTGTTTTCAAAGGAGAGATAATCAAGGGCTCGCACCTATTGGATCTTGTTAAAAGTGTGACAGCTACCAATAAAATTGCTGACGATAGAAGACCGTTGGGGTGGGGTGTGTTTTTAGAGGCCATGGCAGGTCACAACATGCCTTTTACAACTATTCCAAATGCGCATGTAAGACGTAAAATCAATTTGTATAAACAAAAGTCTGGTGACACAATGGATGATTTAGCCACACCACCAGCAATTGGTTTTCAAACAACCAAAGCTTTCTTTGAACCACATACCACGGACCCCGCAAAATGGCTTCCATTTTAATGTTTTTATTTGATTTGTGATACATTGTATGTTTGTTTTATCTTGAATAAATGTTGTATGAAAAATAATATGTAAACATTGATGTGGTTTTACAAATGTTTTATTTTTGAATAATAAAGTTGACATACACGGGATTGGCTTTTCTATTTCTTCAACAACCATGGCACAAATTAAACGTTTCACAAGATTGAGCATGTTGTATGCAATTAAACATTTGCTTATCACGCTTACTCTGGTACATCTTAGCTACAAACTTTGAGACTAGGGCATCATTTTCTTGTAAATCATCAGCATAAAAAGACATAAAATCTTTATAACTCAGACCTTTTGTCATTAGAAAGAGAAAGAACAAACAATGCTGTCCACACGTGGTTGAAACCAGGTCCTGTACTTGTTTTGAACTGTATTTCACATTCTCACAGGTTTTCAGAAAGGCCTTGATTGACTTTGGAAAATATGTAAAATCCGGGGGGTTTCCAAAACTGTCATAAAACCTTCCAATGCCTTCATCCGTTATGTAAACAGCCAGCCAGTGCTCCTCAGGTTGATTGCTTGGGTGTGTATTAACAATCATCTTTGATGCAACATCTCGGACAGGCACCCTAGGTAGTTGGTCACTTGCCAGCACACCATAGAAATGGGTCCTAGATGAAAATTGGTTCACCACACTGGTCAACTCTGCGGTATTCATTTCCACACCGTTCTCCTAATAGTAGTCAACCATGACTTGTCGCAGGTTTGACACTTCGATAATGGTGTCAAAGATTGAATAAACAACTAAATTAATTGTGTGGGGTAGTGGTTGTCTGAACCTCATCTCAAGTCGTACATTCCCTGACTTGATCAAGGATATGTGCTGACCACATTCCTCGTCTGGCGCGCAGTTGAATCCATAAAGGGCATAGCCGTGTAAGAAGTCCGACCTGTCAATAGCCAAGGCTTGGTCCTTTAGGTGTTTTCCTGAAGCTAAGGCCAATTGGTAAAATTCACGCACTGCTGACCCTGTTGTGTAATTTGGTTGGAATGGTTTGCTAGGAAATTGCTGACCATCTACATACATAGCCATAAACTCCAAATTATAATGTTTGAAATTAAATGGATTATTTGTGTAACTTCCGGTAAAACTGTCATTGTCCACCAATCCTATTACAATAAATTTTGGCAGAGGTCCTAAAAATAGGTTTTCCTGGTTACAAACACGACCCCCAGCCGGTAAACTAAATGTCTTCATACACACTCTTTCAATTGGGTACTTGGCATTGGTTGAGAGTAGCGCTTGAGCGTGTCCAAGTTTCACGGCTGGCGAAACAGACACTTTCTTGACAAATAGTGATGCTGATAGTATATGCAAACGATAACGCACATCCCCGACCCCCATAAGGCAGAACTCATCTTTACCGTGCACCATCCTAACCTTTATGTCAACGCCGTTTAACATACGTTTCTCTTGAAAGAAGATATCGCTATGAACAGGGCCGATCATTTCAAATGTTGTGCTATCCGCCGAATAGGCTGCCCTTTTCGTAAGTCCATCGTTCTCGCCTGCAGGGTCCGTAACATCCATGTGACCTGCGGCATCCTTGTAAAACAACCCAGCTGAAAACTGTCTCTTTAATGTATCACATCCATAATTGAGAATGCTCTCTATAACGGCTCTGAAGGGGTATGTGTTGCTACTCTGGCTAATTAAACGATCACCCAAGGAGACATCCACTTGTGAAAATAGGGTGGCTATCGGATAGTTGATAACCCCAGCACGTGCTCCGGCATCAATATTAGTTCCGTCCGGTTTAGTGATTTTTACACGTAGGTACAGCAAAGTATTGTTTAGATCAACGTAGTCTTCGCCATTCCCGGCAATAAAGAACTCCAGAGGGGCTGCGTCTGATATTGCTGATAGGGTCGGTATTTCAATGTATGTATTTTTCTCAATAGATGTCTGTGGGAATGGAACTGTGAATAAATCCAACTCTGTCTTCATACATTCGCCAGACATACGGTGTAGGAGTGCCATCTCTCTAAAATATATTCTTAATCAGATTTGTCGTGTTCCCTTTGAGTGTCCTCCGGGGTGTATGTCCTCTTTTAACATTGGCTCTTGTTTTTGTCTCATTTTTGCGTTTTTTACTCTTGGGTAGGCTCCGCCTACCAGGTGGTCTCTTTCTAACACCTCGAGACATAACCATTAATCCAGAACCATCCTGCTGTTTTGTTTGTCGTGACATAACACTGTTGACAACATCGCCGACTATATTCCTAGCCGCACTCTTCAGATGTGGTTTTGCTATGGAGAACCCACGCTTCAACAAAGGTATTGCCATCCGGAAAAGCCCTCGGGAAAGGCCCCCTAGACCAGCCCCATACATTGCTGAGCTACCATGATACCCTGGTAAACCGTTACCAGCCTGTGTTGTGTAGTATTCAACATACCTTTGAGGATCATCATAGAGCTTCTGCAGCTGCATCTTAAACTCTAAAATATTGTTTGACGGGTCTGAAGTGTAATTTTGCAATCACCTTCCCCACTACAAATGAAACCAGCTGGTTTTGATCAGATTTTACTTCAATACAGATCTCATCAAATTGTCTCTTACTAAGAGTGTGGCTTGTCGTACGTCACTGTGACAACTTCGTTCTTTCTCCCTGTAATATGTACAGTTCGCAACAGTGGGACATGACTGTCACCAACGCATTGATAATCAATTATATCTGTGTAGATGTATAGGGTGTTAAACCCCGCCAGAATATCTGTGGGGTATGTTCCGTACCATGTGGCGGGCCACCGCTCGCCTGGTTTTAACCCCAATATCTGTTCCAGTTTTGCGCTAAATTTCAAACTAAACTGTGGTTCGCCTTTTAGAAACACTCTATTTTTAAATTCATCGTACCCCACCGATAAACCATGTGTTTTTATATGACTGTTGAGCTCTATCACTAGTTTTAATATGCTGCTGTAATAACCGCTGTCGAGTTCATATTTCCAAGTTTTGTCGTTTTTCAAGTCATGTAGTTCAAATGCGTTTTTGCCCCGTGTAAAAGTATTCCACGTATGCGGGTATTGGAACTCTATCAAAGATACTTCCCAATCGCCTTTCAAATCTATACCTTTGGCAAATTTAGTGGTATAGCACGAACTCGTGTTGCTTGGATAGACATGTCTCGATGAGTTACTGGGCAGCGTTATGTAGAAGCCACCGTCACCCATGCTGATCGCAGTCAATGTAAATGACGTGATCCTGTAAACTCTGGAGTTTTATCCAGTTTCTAGGTCAACCACTTGTTCCGATGGTATCCAGCTGTTGAATTTCTCAGGCCAACCAAGCCACTTCACAAGACACATTTTCCTCCCTTTCTGTACTTTCTCATTCAAAACTGCTTCCACTTTAAAAGTTTTATCCTTGGCCACGATTATTTTCAGCAATTCCTGTTCATAAAAGGTCCCAACTATCACATCACCATCGTAATCTTTTATTCTATATACAGGAGGTACCCAAGGAATGCATTCTGTTATTGTAAAATATTCATCTGTGTACCCTTTTTCATAGCCTTTTGTAAATGCACCTCTCAGCTTTGAGAGTCTCACAGTATCCCCAACCTGGAACTTGTAGCTTTGATTACCATTTCTTGTTAATGTTGTGCCATACAGGTTCTTGAGAACTAATCTAACATTTTCTTCACAAACGTCAGCAGGCTTCATCTTAATAGACCGATGGTAGCTATGGTTGTACCCACGAACTAAATCTTGAATAACCTCAACATAGCGGTGAGTGTTGGCTGCTGTCAGATACCTCAACATTCGTGATTTAATTGTTTTATTAAACCTCTCAACGATACTCGCTTTGACATCATTTCCTGTAGCAAAATGTTTTATGTTGTACTTCTTCATCAACATTTCAAAATGTGAATTAAAAAACTCCTTCCCCTTGTCCGTTTGGACTTTTTGTGGTGTTCTTCCTTCTTTTAATATGTCTTCAAATGCTCGCTTTACCTCTATAGCGCTTTTATTTCTCAGCACGCGAATCCATGCGTATTTGCTTAATACATCTATGCATGTTAACATAAATTTCATGTTATCGTTTTCCACACTGTAAGCACTCATGTCAACCAAATCCAGCTGAAATTGTGAATTTATATCATGAACAATAACTCTATTTCTTTTAAAATGTATAGCTACAGGTCTGTGTAGCGTGTATGTATCCTGGGCAAGCAGCCAGTCATCGGCCTCACCATTTTTGAGGATCTCCCCGGTTTTTTCCAAGTATGCTCTTTTCAAACCCTCTCTACCCACATAAGCACCAGGGTTTGCCGGGTCATAGTAAATACTTTTCATAACCTGTTCAGACATCGTAGAGTGTTCGAGCAATAATGAGAATTAATACATGTTTAACAATGTTTTATTTGAGTTTTCGAAATTACACAACCGATATATTCAGAAAAGTTACACAAACATTCAGATATCTCATAGTCTTTCTTTATATACATGTTAACACGAGAACTGAAGCTACCCCGGCCTTATACTACAGACTCTTTGCTTTCATCAAACCATGACCCCGCTGCGTCGCAGACAACATCCTCATTAAATTTTTCCATGTACTCATCCCTGTTCTCACTCAGTCTCTGTGTGATGTTCGGCTCCAACTTGAGCTCATGCAGAAAGTTCTCAGCGGCCTTGTGAACATCAGTCATCGGTGTGTGAAAACCAGATGCGTTCAAAGCCTTGACCAACACATGTTTCAGTCGCGGTGTTAAAACTGTCGCCACAATGTCATCATAATGGGCCTCAAAAAAATACTTAGGCGGTTCGAGACATGAATGTCTTGTCTGGCTCGGGTGGTCCACTTCGCATCCGATGCATGCTTTGTGTAGAATAGCACCAACAACGTTTTCCTGAATCATACCCATTGTTGCTTTGATGATCTTTAAAATTTCTGGTGCAAGTTGTTTGTCCATTTAGTGATAACTCTTGTTAGCATTTGAAAGGTATGACAGGTTAAGAGGACCTAGTTGATCACCAACCCTGTCAATCCAATGGTAGTTTCTTGTTGGGTATGCCGGTGGAATCGAGCTGTCTGGGTCGGGGGTTCCGTAGAAGGCTTCAGCGTTGTCATCCCAGGCATCACACAGCCAGTCCTCAGCCTTGGGTTCTTCAATCACCGCTTGGTTGTAATCTTGAGACATGTTTCGTAAATTCTTCCGACTGCTTGAATGTCACCGGCGGTCTGTCGGTTTTTATGCTGTGCTGATGAAGGTGTTGGCTTAAGGCGGGGCTTCGGGGTCTTAGGTCAGTCGATCAGTCCGCAGTCACAAACTAACGCCGATATTTTCCGGAAATAACTCCAATCTGACAGAGTCATACTCTTTCAGCCCCTCGACAACTTTAAACAGTACATCTACTGTATTATGTGGGCCTTGTTTTGGCCCCAAATAAAACACTTTTCGAAAGGTGGCCCATAAACTGGCATTAAAAACCATTTGATCAGTCACACCAGCCTTAAACACTTGGCCTTCGGGTAATTCATAAAATGCAACCTCCGGTTGCTCTGGGTTGAAGATGTATCCCCCGATCCGACCATCGTCCAATTTCCACTCCTGTGCCACCATATCCAGGTGTAATTGATGGATTCGGGTTAAACTCTGCATCGGTTTCTTCGGGGCTGGCATGTTGATTGCACCTCTGCGGTCCATTTGCAATTTCTTACCAAATCGCTGAGCTAGCTTTCACCGGTGTTTCACCCAAAACATTGATAGCAGCACAATCCTCCATGTTTTGTAATGTGTAGGTAAGTTCGCTCAGGCAAGACTGAATGACCAACCCCGATGTCGGCGTGGTTTAAATATACATACCACGCCAGTCAACCCATAAAACATGAAAGGTTAACAAACTCCGTTTGTATGCCATCTGTTGCAACACTTGTCAGTAGATAAAACACCCGGGTTTTATATTTGTCGAACACCATTTGCTGTACACCAAACACCTTACCGCTGACACAACACTTATTTACTGCCTGGGAATTTAACATTCCGGAACCCTAAACCCCATTTGTTAATCATCAAACATAACCCACCTGTTATAACACTAGTCTGGTTTGCTCATCAGGCGTTGTAAAACAACAAACACTGACACATCAATGTAATCATAAATCACAAAGTCACCGGACATGCATACGTCACTCCTGAAGTCCCACCCTAACATACGTCATACCGGAAGTCCCACCCTAACATACGTCATACCGGAAGTCCCACCCTAACATACGTCATACAGGAAGTCCCACCCTAACATACGTCATAAAGGAAGTCCCACCCTAACATACGTCATACAGGAAGTCCCACCCTAACATACGTCATACCGGAAGTCCCACCCTACAAACCGGATGTCCCACCCACCTGTCACATCAATATGGAAGTCCCGCCCCCCGGGGCCATAAATCACCATTCTGACACAATATACCCTACACTAACTACTGAGGGCAGAGTTTTCGCCAGCAGAGTACAGCCCAATTGCACAAGTGCGTAACAGAGAGACAACAACAAGCCAGTTACTCCACCCCTGAGAGGCATTGGAGGGAGGGCATCCCAATGGTGATGAGAGCCCATCTGGCAAGACGGCAAGGGTGGACAGTATCAAGCCTTTCTGGTCACCTTCACGCCCCTGGGCCAGGCTACACCTAATCATAGACCGTGCTGTAGAGATGAGTCTTTAGTAGACACTTGAAAGTTTGCACTGAGTTTGCATTTTTAACCTTAATTGGCAAATGATTCCACAATAGTGGAGTTTAATGAGAAAAGACCCTGCCTCCGGCTGTCTGTTTAGAGATTCTAGGTACAATTAAAAGGCCTGCATCTTGCGATTGTAGGTTACGTGTACGTATGCATGGCTAGATCATTTCAGCGAAGTAAGTAGGAGCAAGTCCATGTATTGATTTATAGCTTCACAATAAAACCTTAAAATCAGCCCTAACCCTAACAGGCAGCCAGTGTAAAGAGGCTAGTACAGGAGTAATGTGTTCAAATTTTTTTGTTCTAGTTAGGATTCTAGAAGCAGTGTGCAGCACTAATTGAAGTTTATTTATTGATTTGTCAGGGTAACCGGAAAGTGGAGCATTGCAGTAATCTAGTCTAGATGTAACAAAAGCATGGATTAATTTTTCTGCATCATTTTTTGATGAAAGGTTTCAGATTTTTGCAATATTTCGAAGATGAAAATAAGCAACTCTTGAGACATATTTTATATGTTCAACAAAGGAGAGGTCAGGGTCAAGGTTAACGCCGAGGTTTCTTACAGTTTTTTGGGATGCAGCTGTCGAGGTTCACAGTGAGATCTGCTAACAAAGCACTTTGTTTCTTGGGTCCTAAAACGAGTATTTCTGTTTTTCTTGAGTTTAAAAGCAAGACATTTTCTGTCATCCACATCCTAATATCTATAACGCATGCTTCCAAAGTAGCTACATTTCAATGCTTCGTTGATATATAACTGTGTGTCATCAGAATAACAGTGAAAGTTGACATTGTGATTCCGGATTACATCACCCAGAGGCAGCATATATAGTGAGAACAATAATGGGCCCAGAACCAAGCCTTGAGGAACACCAAAACATACCTTTGACTTGTCAGAGGATTTACCATCCACTCAAACAAACTAATATCTTTCAGATAAATAAGATTTAAAACAGTCTAGAACATGTCCAAGTAGCCCAATATGGGTATATGGCTATTTTTAGTGAGTTTGGTAAAGGGAGCAATTTATTATGTACAAAATTGGCAGACCTAGCACAGGAAATAACTTAAGTAATTTTGTTAGAATCGGGTATAGCTTACAATTTGTAGGTTTAGAGCTTGTTACAAATTTAGTGAATGTGTTGAGCGATTCGGTATCAAAAAATTCAAGTGTCTCCATTGACACCTGGTCAGGGAGGTTCAGGAAATTTTTAGGACAACTGAGATTTTGCAGACCATGACTGTTTAAGGAGGAGTCAGTTATTTGTTTTCTAATGGTGATGATCTTTCCATCAAAGTAGTTCATGTATTCATTACAACTAAAGTGAAGACCCACTTCACTTTTTGAGCTCTGCTTTTTTGTTAACTTTGCAACTGTAAATCAAAGAGATATGTTGATTGTTCTTGTTCACCTCAATCAGGTTGGAGAAATAAGCTGATCAAGCAGACGTGAGTAATTTTTGGTATTGTAGTATACTGTCTATCCAGGTTAGTCTGAATACTTCCAACTTGGCGGAGCGCCACTTTCGCTCCAATTTTTTTGGAGGCTTGCTTGAATGCGCTAGTATTGTTAGTATACCAGGGAGCAAGTTTCTTTTTGCGTATTTCTTTTGTTTTTAGTGGTGCAACCGTATCTAAAGTATTTCGCATTGTTGAGTTTAGATCGATTTTATCGTTTGCAGATGTATTTACACTGTCGTTGATGAGCGAACTTGTAAGAATATCAAGGAATCTATTTGTAGTCCGAGAATTTATAGTACACTGAAGAAAGAAGTTATTGACACTATTCTGTACTGGGACCTGCGATTTCAATATTATTGTTGTGTGGTATATTAATATCTGTTCAGTATCGCCAGGGAGGGACATAATCAGCTGAAAAGAGGGGGCTATGGGGGGAATTAATGCATGGAGGGAAGGGTAAATTACAGTGAATATACTAATGAAGAATAGCATGTAGCTTCCTTTGCCAGTGTTTGAATTGAATCCATTGCTGTGCCTTTGATGGACTTGACAAGAATGTATAATAAGATGTTTGCTGTGAGGTTGCTGTGAATATTTGTGTGTCTATGCTGGTCAATGTGGTTTGGCAATTTTAAAAGATTTACATTTATTTTAGAATAAAATATACACACATATATGAAAAGTCAGGGTCCTATAGTTACATGAGTTTCATTTCAACAAAGTTATTGCATTGCAAAATAACGGTCAAAATGACAGCCTTGGTAGTTTGTGTACAAAAATCACAATAATTCCATTATGTCATGGTGTTTCTGCAAGAAAGCATTGACCCATTATCTGTGGCACATGTGCTTTACTTCATCTGGGATTAAAATAAGCAAAATAATGAAACATACAGCATACAGCATTTGTTCTTTTGTTTATATCAAGCCAGACAAGACAGTCTCAAAAGCAAATCTTGGCCCATTGGTTTAGACTGTAGATACGGAATATAAAACAAAAATCCAGAAAATCACATTATATGATTTTTAAATAATTAATTTGCATTTTATTGCATGACATAAGTATTTGATCACCTACTAACCACTAAGAATTCCGGCTCTCACAGACCTGTTAGTTTTTCTTTAAGAAGCCCTCCTGTTCTCCACTAATTACCTGTATTAACTGCACCTTTTTGAACTCGTTACCTGTATAAAAGACACCTGTCCACACATTCAATCAAACAGACTCCAACCTCTCCACAATGGCCAAGACCAGAGAGCTGTGTAAGGACATCAGGGATAAAATTGGTAAGGTTGGGATGGGCTACAGGACAATAGGCAAGCAGCTTTGTGAGAAGCTGGGACCACAGTCTCAAAGAAAACCATTAGTAACACACTTCACCGTCATGGATTAAAATTCTGCAGAGCACGCAAGGTCCCGCTGCTGAAGCCAGCGCATGTCCAGGCCCGTCTGAAGTTTGCCAATGACCATCTGGATGACCCAGAGGAGGAATGGGAGAAGGTCATGTGGTCTGATGAGACAAAAATAGAGCTTTTTGGTCTAAACTCCACTCACCGTGTTTGGAGGAAGAAGAAGGATGTGTACAACCCCAAGAAGATCATCCCAACCTTGAAGCATGGAGGTGGAAACATCATTCTTTAAAGATGCTTTTCTGCAAAGGGGACAGGACGACTGTGAGCTAAATTACCTAAGCAGAGTTCATAACTAACCAAAGACTTTGATTGATCATTTACACTCTTCCTTTTTATTTTATTGAACACTGGTTAGTTTTGAACTCCCTTTACCTGGTTACTTATATCTTAATTAGATACTTCCCTAAACACAGCTGAACCCAGTTGAGTACTTTTACTTTGTACACCTCTACTTCTATGTGACTGTTGTGATCTTTCATTTCAGTTGCCAATATGCATTGTTGACCTGGGGGATGCTGTTGCTTGGGTAAATGCCAACACGGGGCTCTTCTGAGACCAGGTACAAGTCCTCACCCTTGAATGATGAGGAAATACAGGGTGCTCTACAGATGTTCAGAGAGGCCTCAACTCTAGAGGAACAACAAGAAGCTCTCTCCCCATTCATGTTTTTGTTTAATAATTTTGAAGACAAACATTCATGGATGACATAGACAAAAGAGGACTTAGTGATCATTTTGAGTTTCTCTGTTAATTATTTTTGTTGATGAGGATACCTATTAGCTGTCTTTAAACCATTAGCTAATGCTGGTTTCTACACAACAAAAATTACAAGATTCAGAAAACACAATATAGTTTGATGAGATAAAGAGACAAGAAACATCAGTTGTTTAGCAAGAATAAACTGGACAGTGTTTTGGAAGTGTTTGCCTGGCCATACAACATAATAGGATGAAACCAAAGCCTACAGAATCTGGGCAAAGCTGAATACACAGAACATAAAGAAACTGTTTAGTTTTATCAGTGTTGGAATGTAATGTTTTCAATATTTGATCGGGTGATTTAAATGTTTAATTGTCTAACTGGCACAGAACCCCGGCAAAGTTTAGCTGACATGAAGTGGTTGCTCACAGATCCACCACACAATGTACCTTACACAGCAGGTTCACATTTGTGTGATATGTTGAATCTATGGAAAATGCATAAATGTTAATCCTGTATAAACTTAAAGGGAGGCCTGTTTCACTTTGTAAATTGTAGAGCTCAGATCAACTATATTGTAATTGCAATAAGCAGCATTCTCAACCAACAACCTCCTAATGATGTCCCTCTACTGTATCACATATAACCAAGCAATGGCTACTCAAAGAAAAACTTACCATGGCATGCATAGTGAGTATGACTGTGCATGTGTATGTATGCATCTGTCTGTATTATAACTGCACTCAGCAGATTTTAAACCACCAGTGTCTCATTCTTGACTGAAAAAATTTGAGGAACTTCAGTCTTCAAATGAATATATTTCAGTTGTATGTTATACATTTTTTTTATCCTGAAACAAAATAAAATTAAATGGTATTTTCCAATACCATTTAATTTTACATAATTGGTACAAGCACAATCAACCTTGAGTGCTTTTTCAACATGTAGTCAAAGCAAATCCACTTTTGTTTTCTATATCAATGCTTGAACTGATTGAACCTAGTGTTATATTTTGTCAAAAGATATTGGTCCAATCCCAATATTCCCCCTAAATCCTGAACCCTCACAGACTAAACTGACGTCACCTGGTAAGTGATTGAGTGCAAGAGGCTGCAAGGGCTCAAAATGCTATAAATATTAATGGGACAGCACTTTGCGATGTTCTCATGTTACCTTGACGACATTTCCTCTGATTTCATGTGTTTTATGTGCCATCTTAAATCCTTGTTAATGTAGGCATAGTGTAGTTGTGTAGTATGTGATAGCAATTTCGAAAGTCAAAACGATTTACGAATTTGGGGTAAGACAGAGGAAAACTCAAATGCACAATAATGTCACGGCTTCGGGGTTTGGATGGACAAGGAGGAGCAGGAGAAGGCGTGGTGGAAGGATCTTTTAATGGTATCCTTACGAATAAATACAATATGTGTATATATAGTTGACGAAGCGTCGTACAGCTCTTTTGGTCAGTGGAGACAATCACACACAAAGACAGGGGGAGCAGAGGGAACATATATACCGGGGGGAAACAGCGATGATGAGGAACAGGTGCACTAAACGGGACACAGGTGAAATGTATGATGAGACGGTGGTGTCAGAAGGCCGGTGACGTCGACCGCTGGGGCCCGCCCGCTGCAGGGGGAGGTGAACCAGCAGAGGTCGCAGTTGTCACAAATAAACAGTTTATTCTTGCAAGGAGAGAGTACACAGGTTACAAAGCAACAATGAATAACCTCTAAATTAGTACAGGATAATCATCAGTATATAAGGAGGGAAAAAGGGGTGTGGTAAGATGCTACCCATCTGTCCTATGTCAATAAAACATATGCCCTTTGTTCTATCACATGTCCTGGGCTTGACACAAGGGACATGTTGTCCTCCCTCATCGGGGTATCCTTCTCAACCCTTGAGTGGGACTTAAAGCATCTGGACAACCTACAGACAGGTAGATGATTAACCCTATAATCTACTGTGACCAATCAAGAATGCCCCCTACGACAAATACCAGATCCTCTCTCCCACACTCCTCTATTTATCTAAACAATGGGACTCAGTCCTTTACTCAGTAAGAATGCATCAGGTTACAGAAATTTCCCTAACAAGTTTAACGTTTTCATCTCTGCTCTTTGCAGATGATGTTGTCGTGTTGGCCCCTTCTAACCAGGACCTTCAGCATGCACTGGGACGGTTTGCAGCCGAGTGTGAAGCCAAATCCTAGGCCATGGTCCTCAGTCCGAAAAGGGTGGCTTGCCCACTTCAGGTTGGTGGAGAGTGCCTGCCTCAAGTGGAGGAGTTTAAGTATCTAGGGGTCTTGTTCACGAGTGAGGGAAGGATGGAACGGGAGATTGACAGACGGATCGGTGCAGCTTCTGCAGTAATGCAGTCGATGTATCGGTCTGTCGTGGTGAAGAAAGAGCTGAGCCGCAAGGCGAAGCTCTCGATTTACCAGTCAATCTACGTTCCTACTCTCACCTATGGTCATGAGCTTTGGGTCATGACCAAAAGGACAAGATCCCGGATACAGGCACCCAAAATGAGCTTTCTCCGCAGGGTGGCTGGGCGATCCCTTAGAGATAGGGTGAGAAGCTCGGTCACCCGGGAGGAGCTCAGAGTAGAGCCGCTGCTCCTCCACATCGAGAGGGGTCAGCTGAGGTGGCTTGGGCATCTGTTTCGGATGCCTCCGGAACGCCTTCCTGGGAAGGTGTTCCGGTCCCATCCCACCGGGAGGAGACCCTGGGGAAGACCTAGGACACGCTGGAGGGACTATGTCTCCCGGCTGGCCTGGGAACGCCTCGGTGTCCCCCGGAAGAGCTAGAGAAAGTGTCTGGGGAGAGGGAAGTCTGGGCATCCCTGCTTAGACTGCTGCCCCCGCGACCCGGCCCCGGATAAGCAGAAGAAGATGGATGGATGGAAGTTTAACGTTCTTCTTTCTTCTCTTATAAGGTGGGTTTTATAGGATTTTCTCTCGCTTCCGGGGTTCTCCTGGTAACCCCTGTGTTTCACGTCACAACACTATGAACTATGGGCAATTCTCTCAGGCAAAGTCCGCAGAAATGCGGACTTCCGAAAAGGGTGCATAAAGTGCTCAAAATGTCTGTGTGAGAGCCCTCGCGCACTTGACGATTTGACAGTGGGACAGTCCTAAGCCCTCACAGACTTAGCGAGAATGCGCTTCAAAGTCCGTGAGTCTGTGAGTGTGGACATTGGGATTGGGCCATTGAATGAAATCACATGGACTCTGAGATAACATTGTAACATTAGTTAACTCTTCTTTCTCCATTAGCACACTCAATGTAATGACATCATACCCATACATGACACCCAGCGTCCAACCGTGTATCAAACCAGGCTGTCCCCAAATCAATCAATCAAATTTATTTATAAAGCCCTTTTTACAACAGCAGTTGTCACAAAGTGCCTTACAGAGACACCTGGCCCTAAACCCCAAGGAGCAAACAACAATAGTGTTGAATTTCAGTGGCTAGGAAAAACTCCCTAAGGTCGAATTTTAGGAAGAAACCTAGAGAGGACCCAGGCTCAGAGGGGTGACCAGTCCTCTTCTGGCTGTGCCGGGTGAGATATTAAGAGTCCAATTGGAATAATAAATACATTTCTCTGGGCAAAATCCAGAGTCTATTTGATTTTAGACTAGGTCAGAAATATGACCAGGTGGACAAGTACAGGGACAGCAACGGGCCCCCCAAACCAGGTAATCTGCAGGTGTGGACCAGGACCTCATCTCCTAAAATGTAAAACTGGAGGAGACTGAGAAAAGTTAGTAGTG
Organism: Esox lucius; assembly: GCF_011004845.1. Taxonomy (NCBI): domain Eukaryota; kingdom Metazoa; phylum Chordata; class Actinopteri; order Esociformes; family Esocidae; genus Esox; species Esox lucius. The sequence continues at coordinate 24,919,349 of NC_047590.1, forward strand.
CATTCCTCATATCCCCCGCACAATAATATAGCAGCGTAAAACCTTGGAACTGAGACGGGGGGGTCCGGTGACACTGTGGCCCTACCCGGGGAGGCAGTTTTGATTGGCGGAGAATGTAGCTAGCTACCTGTCTCTTTTGTTGACACTGAACTCCCTCACTTCCAGGGGGGAAGCATGTGCAAAGAAATGTGGTCATTGTTGTCTTTATCACCTCATCGTGGTTTGAATAGGGTGAATCTGCCTGTTAAGAAATTATATTTCCCTTCTCTCTGGTGAGATATGGAAACATTTTGGAGAAAAGCAATGCACCAAAAGGTATGCCCCAAAACCAAAAGTTTTTATATAATTAAAGTTAAATTAAGCATACATGAATAAATATCTGTATTCCTTCAATATAATAACAAACATTTGCTTTCCATTACATCTCACTTAAATAAATAATTCCATATTATGGACTATATCTTCTTGACCACTTGCCTAAATGGCACCAGCTTCAATATATACTCTCTACGTTTTTAAACACAAATCTTAACAGGATTCTATCTCAAACAGAATGGCCGCCATGAGACATTGAGCTTCCTAGAATGTTTTTTTCCAGTCCATCCGTACCACCTTTTTGCTGAAGTGAATCATACATTTTACTGCTTAGCTAGATTCATGTCCCTCAGAAAGTGTACAGTATATCATTACTCAAAGTCAAGGAAATCCAGAGATATCAACCGTTATAAACATTTGCGTTTTATAGCGCCCCCATTTGGTCGAGATGAAAGTGGCTGCATATCTTGATTCTTGAGATTGTTTTGAACATGTGTACCAATGCATATTTTGCAATAAGCGTATCCGTGTTATATGCATTTATGTACCAGGCTACGCCCACGCTAATGTTTATTGTTCAAGGGCGGCCATGTTTCTCAATGAACTGGTCGGGCTTGACTTGTGTTGACAGAGCTTGGTTCATAGATACCAAATATCTTGAAGATGGGTCATTTGGTATGATAGGAGTAGCGTTTTAAGTTATTTTCAAAAAATCCAAAATGGAAACCATATGTCCAATTGGCAAAACATTTCCTTGTGAGGAGATTGGCCTATGTACCAACTTTCAAGACTATGTCACATAGGGTGGGCGTTGTGAGTTTCCAAAGTTTGACACATTGGAGGCAATTTACAGTGCCACCAAGAGGCCAATTTGCAAGGCATAGCATCCGAAGTTGTGGCCATTGGGCTTGTACTGCCATGTAAATTGTGGACCTAGTGCAACCTTTAATCTCATAGGAATTTACAAAATGGCAGAATAATAATAATAATGATGAACACCATGAAACAGAATAGGGCTTCAGCGCCTTTGCTTGCTGAAGCCCTAATAATAATGAACGCCAAGAAACACAATAGGGCTTCAGCGCCTTTGCTTGCTGAAGCCCTAATAATGAACTGGTACAAAAACACTGTTTAAAAAACCAGTGAACTGCTGAAACACTAATAATAACCAACGTTTAAAAAAAAATAATAATGAACCGGAACAAACACAATAGGGTTTCACCAAATTGTATCCCACATAAGATTGGTCATTCAAAGAAGACCAAGGCGCTCATTGTGGATTACAGGAAATAAAAAGATTGCACTGAGGTGGAGTGTGTGCCCAATTTCAAATTCCTGGATGTCCACATCTCCGAGAAACTCTCCTGGACTCTCAACACCTCAACCCTGTTGAAATAGGTGCAGCAGCACCTGCACTTTTTGAGGAGGCTGAAGAAGGCCCATCTGTCTCTCAAGATCCTTGTGAACATTTACCGCTGCACAATCGAGAGTGTTCTTACTAACTGTGGCACAATGGGGTTTGGCAGATGCTCCATGGCCGACCGGAAGGCCCTGCAACGGGTGGTGAAAAACATTGGTGCCCAGCTCCCAGCCATTGTGGACCTCCCTTCACAAGTGGTGTCTGCATAGGGTGCCCGGCATCATCACCAGTGACACTTCACAACCATGCCACAAACTGTGTGCACCTCCACAGGCAGGTGTTACAGGAAAATTTTATTGCATGACATAAGTATTTGATACATCAGAAAAGCAGAACTTAATATTTAGTACAGAAACCTTTGTTTCATGATAAATAGGTTATTTGATGTTACTTACCAGTCCTATATTTGGCCTTTGTTATTGTAATCCGTTAGCATGTTGTTAACATTCCTCCTTTGTGTACTGGTAACTCAGCAATCCAGCGTGTGAAAACGGAAAAGGACTATGGCTACATCAGATAAAAGTGTTTTACGTTTTGACATTTTATACTAATAATAATAATACTTACAAAGCTGTTGAAAATCCTATAACAAAAAAAATACTAAAAACTATATTTTCTCTGTCTTTGCTGTCTGTTATAGTAATTGTTGTTAGCATGGTATTAGCATTCCTTCTCTGTTCTGGACACTCACCTATCGAGGTTGTGCCAACCGAAATAGTCATGCCTACATAGTTTTTTTTCCATCCATCCATCAATCCATCCATCATCTTCTGCTTATCCGGGGCCGGGTCGCGGGGGCAGCAGTCTAAGCAGGAATGCCCAGACTTCCCTCTCCCCAGACACTTCCTCCAGCTCTTCCGGGGGGACACCGAGGCGTTCCCAGGCCAGCCGGGAGACATAGTCCCTCCAGCGTGTCCTAGGTCTTCCCCAGGGTCTCCTCCCGGTGGGACGAGACCGGAACACCTTCCCAGGAAGGCGTTCCGGAGGCATCTGAAACAGATGCCCAAGCCACCTCAGCTGACCCCTCTCGATGTGGAGGAGCAGCGGCTCTACTCTGAGCTCCTCCCGGGTGACCGAGCTTCTCACCCTATCTCTAAGGGATCGCCCAGCCACCCTGCGGAGAAAGCTCATTTTGGCCGCCTGTATCCGGGATCTTGTCCTTTTGGCCATGACCCAAAGCTCATGACCATAGGTGAGAGTAGGAACGTAGATTGACCGGTAAATCGAGAGCTTCGCCTTGCGGCTCAGCTCTTTCTTCACCACGACAGACCGATACATCGACCGCATTTCTGCAGAAGCTGCACCGTCTGTCAATCTCCCATTCCATCCTTCCCTCACTCGTCAACAAAACCCTTAGATACTTAAACTCCTCCACTTGAGGCAGGCACTCTCCACCAACCTGAAGTGGGCAAGCCACCCTTTTCCGACTGAGGACCATGGCCTCGGATTTGGAGGTACTGATTTTCATCCCCACCGCTTCACACTCGGCTGCAAACCGTCCCAGTGCATGCTGAAGGTCCTGGTTTGAAGGCGCCAACACAACAACATCATCCACAAAGAGCAGAGACGAAATTGTGTGGTCCCCAAACCTGACACCCTCCAGCCCCTGGCTGCACCTAGAAATTCTGACCATAAAAATTACGAACAGAACCAGTGACATAGAGCAGCCCTGCCGGAGTCCAACATGCACTGGGAACAAGTCTGACTTACTGCCGGCAATGCGGACCAAGCTCCTGCTTCGGTCATACAGGGACCTGACAGCCCTTAGCAAAGCACACAGGACCCCATATTCCCCAAGCACCCTCCACAGGATGTCACGAGGGACACAGTCGAATGCCTTCTCCAAATCCACAAAACACATGTGGATTGGTTGGGCAAACTCCCATGAACCCTCCAACACCCCGTAGAGGGTATAGAGCTGGTCCAGTGTTCCACGGCCTGGACGAAAACCACACTGTTCCTCCTGAATCCGAGGTTCTACTATCGGCCGTATTCTCCTCTCCAGAACCCTGGCATAGACTTTCCCGGGGAGGCTGAGAAGTGTGATCCCCCTACAGTTGGAACACACCCTCCGGTCCCCCTTCTTAAAAAGAGGGACCACCACCCCGGTCTGCCATCCCAGTTTTTTTTCAATTTGCTAAAATACCTAACAGCTACCTTCCCCTGATTGGGTAAATTTTAATATTCTGCATAGCAACAACCTTCCATTGTTTTAAATTAGAAAATCAGCAAACATTTAATTATAGGGCATTATAGGGTTAGGTTGAATTGGATTATGACGACAACCAGGAAATGTGCCACGTAGTTGAATCTCAGGAAAACAGCAAAGAAAACTAAATCTCTCTATCACAAACCATTTTGAAAATATGTAATACTATGTAATTGTTATGCAAATATGCCTAGTGCGTGGGCGGATGTGCCTAATCCGTCCGCAGAAGGGAATTCATTTGTTACATAAATTAATTGACTATTTGAAATTAATCAAAAACGGGTCAAAATCAAGTTCCTACATCTGTGATCCAACACTAACCATACCCACCCCTTAGGCCTAATTGCACTACTCTCTTTGTACTACTGGACTGTATCATTGCTTGGCAAAGTCTCATAAGGACGTTTCCAGTTGTTACATTAACATGTCAACTTCAGGAACTACATTGCTGCTATTTCTACAATTCAGTTGTACATGCTAACTTGCACCTTCAATTTGCCTTCATTGCACCTTTAGAATTGCCATTTGTAATTGAATTTGTCTTTTGTACCTTTATACATCCCACCTATAACATAAATTGTTCTTAATTGTTTCACTTGTACATTTTCTACAATCCTCTTTTTAAACTTCTGGATAGATTCCAACTGCATTTCGTTGCACAGTACTTGTAATTGTTCAACGACAAAGTTAAATCTAATCTTGATGATACAGAAGTAGCGTTCAAAGCATTTTTCACGAATTCTGAATTGCATGACTGAGCTATTGGAAAGTGGAAATATGTTCCTTGGGATGATTGGGACCCATACACCTTTTTTCTACATTTTATCTCAAACGGGGTGAGCAACCATTTATCTCTAATGGTTGTCAACATACGTACCAAGTAGAATTATTATACCATTTTGCATGTAGAGGTTTTGTACATATATATGCAAAACCACACCCACCCACAAGTTCATTGGTCAACAGTGGCCATGTTTTTTAACATACTGGCCTGGTTTATATACCTTTTGAAGACCATCGTCAATAGATGCCAAAATATGAAGGTATGTGAAGATTAGTAATTTGGTGCCATAGAAGTTGCTTTTTAACTGTCCTGAGTCCCCTGAGAGTTACTTCGATGAAGCAGGGCCTTAATCACAAATTGAATACCACAAAATTGGGGAGAAAAATTTGTAGCTGAGTGGGCTAACGCAGTCTCAAAGGAAACCCAGGTTTGAACTCAGTTTGTCAGAATGGCCTGACTTGCCAACAAATCTGGTCCTGTCATAAACAGGGCAGTCTCTTTTCTGCTGACCTCGTACACTTGGTAAGCAATTCTGTTAAGCTCTTCAATCTCACTCCTCTCATGTGCACATTGGCATCCTGGTGTTTATGTAGACCCCAACAACATCAATCCAGATGACTGACAAAGGTACTTGGTGTGTTAGGGCCTGTGATTGGGAGGAGATGGTTAATGTGGCTTTCCTTGCATGTTACAATCCTCAGGAATCATTGCAAGCCCACATCAGCAATGCACAGTACGATCAGTGGGAGGCACACAGGGCTGGTAGTCTCATAATAGTTGGAAACAGGACAGGCAGAGACCCAGCTTCAAGAGTCTTGGTGCGCCCTCTACACCCACCCTCTGATTTATTTTCAATGTGACTAACCTCCCCTAACTCTACTTACAAAAGTACAAGCGCACACAAACACACACACACATATACACACACAGATAGATGTTGAAAAAGTAACTGACTTCCTCTCTCAGTCCATTTCTTAATCACTGTTGTATGGTTACAATTGCGCTCACAAGCTGTCACACACCAACACAAATACACTAGTGGCTTTCATAGCATTTTGTCAGTGACACCATCGATTGAACGCGAAACCAGCATGGCCCTGACATGGGTACTGGATAAGCTGAACTGGAAAGAAACTACACTTGACAGATGACGATGACAGGAAAGGGTTTAGATGTGGGTGTGTGCATGTGTTTGTGTGTGTTTGCATATACATGCATGCACAATATGTGTGTTTGTGGGAGGGGTGTGCTCATTAGGGAGAGCTTGGACGCCCTGCTGAGTCAGGAGGCCCTGCGCACCTCTATTTTCCTTCCTCCGGGAAACCCCACCCGCACACACTTCTCTCCCTAATGAGCCCAGCAGACCTGAGTGATGGTAAGCTGGAATAGCAACCTCTTAGAGTGTTCTGTGGTGCGGCTTACTCTGCCTTCCTCACACACCTGACACACATTTTTACATACATGCCTACATATACCCGTGCACTCACTCTGTGGTCCTACTGTGGTCACTTCATCTATGGGATCCCGCCAAAACTATCCTAAGGGAACTGAGTCCTTCAGGGTCATTTATCCATGGTTGAATGGTGTTGAAGAAACAGATCTTTCATAAATTTGCCTTTACATGCCATGCAAGTTTTAACGACACTGTTCAGCGAGTTTGCACTGTCTGCTTTAAAATGGACCTTGCTGTGCAGACTGATAAAACTAAACAGGCAGGAGAGGGTTTCTGTCCAAACCGGCTGCTGTTGCGTCCGGCCAACTGACCCAATTTCCCATTCAGATGTGTTTTAGCGCATGTTTTCAGGGCTTTGCTAAGCAGGCTTCTTGCAACAATGTGTCAGTGTTTTGCAGTTCTCCACTAAAGTATTGAGTTTCAAGGTTTATTTGTCAAATGCACCGAACAACACAGCATCATACATAACATATACAGACCCGGCACCACGAGGGGGCAAAGGGAGGCTTAGCCCCCTCAGTTGTATTTTCTGCCCCCCCAGTTTAAGTTTTAAAAACCCTATCGAAAAATTGCCAAAAACCTGATTAGCCGCCTCGCATTTTTTAACAGCCCCCTCATTTACTTCCTGGCACCAGGCCTGAACATACATAACACTGTATACATAACTGACATAAAATCAATGGTTAATTTGAGCCAGATCCATGCCGGAACAAGATCTGGCACCTTTCCGATTTTCCTTGGTTTGTTCTGGCACCTACTTTTTACAGATCTGGTCTGCTGCGCATGACTTTCCATTTTCCATCACTGTGTTCACTTTGCACTGTAAACATTCTACTAAAAGTGATTAGAGTTCATGAAGGTGACTATTCCTGACGCTTCTTGTAGCTTCAGCACTGTCTGACAAGATTGTTAAAGTTTTAGATTTTTGTTTTCTGCTATTTGCGCTACCGATGTGCTGTAACCTATTTGTGTCGATTTGCCAACCGGATCCATGATTTTGCAATCCCCAATGTATTCTGGGACCTACTGATTTACAAAGTAAGCCCTGCATAACATACATTACTGACATAACATGCATAACATTGTACATTAGCAGCAGTTTAACGAAAATAGTACTGTAAACTAGCAGTAATCTGGATAGTATTATTGAACATTTAGATATGGCAAGTATGGCAGTGTCCAGGGATCGTGTTGTCGAGGCCCCCGCCTTTGACTGCTGCCCGATCCTCTACGCACTGACCCCTTATGGTCCCTCCTGCCGGTGGTGAGCCCACGGGAAGGCGGCCCCACGTCGCTCCTTCGGGCTGAGCCTGGCCAGACCCCGTGGGGAAAGGCCTGGCCACCAGGCGCTCGCATACGAGCCCCAACTCCAGGCCTGGCTCCAGGGTGGGGTCCCGGCTGCGCCATACCGGGCGACGTCATGGTCCTCAAAATGTTTGGAGGGTGTCAGGTTTGGGGACCACACGATTTCGTCTCTGCTCTTTGCGGATGATGTTGTGGTGTTGGCCCCTTCAAGCCAGGACCTTCAGCATGCACTGGGACGGTTTGCAGCCGAATGTGAAGCGGTGGGGATGAAAATCAGTACCTCCAAATCCAAGGCCATGGTCCTCAGTCCGAAAAGGGTGGCTTGCCCACTTCAGGTTGGTGGAGAGTGCCTGCCTCAAGTGGAGGAGTTTAAGTATCTAAGGGTCTTGTTGACGAGTGAGGGAAGGATGGAACGGGAGATTGACAGACGGATCGGTGCAGCTTCTGCAGAAATGCGGTCGATGTATCGGTCTGTCGTGGTGAAGAAAGAGCTGAGCCGCAAGGCGAAGCTCTCGATTTACCGGTCAATCTACATTCCTACTCTCACCTATGGTCATGAGCTTTGGGTCATGGCCAAAAGGACAAGATCCCGGATACAGGCGGCCGAAATGAGCTTCCTCTGCAGGGTGGCTGGGCGATCCCTTAGAGATAGGGTGAGAAGCTCGGTCACCTGGGAGGAGCTCAGAGTAGAGCCGCTGCTCCTCAACATCGAGAGGGGTCAGCTGAGGTGGCTTGGGCATCTGTTTCGGATGCCTCCGGAACGCCTTCCTGGGAAGGTGTTCCAGGTCCGTCCCACTGGGCGGAGACCCCGGGGAAGACCTAGAACACGCTGGAGGGACTATGTCTCCTGGCTGGCCTGGGAACGCCTCGGTGTCCCCCCGGAAGAGCTGGAGGAAGTGTCTAGGGAGAGGGAAGTCTGGGCATCTCTGCTTAGACTGCTGCCCCCGCGACCCAGCTCAGGATAAGCGGAAGAAGATGGATGGAAGTATAGCAGTAATATACATAACAGTGTAAACTACTAGCAATTCGTAGACAGGGTTGGGTAGGTTACTTTTTAAATGTAATCCGTTCCAATTACATTTAGTTACCTGTCCACATTTGTAATCAGTAATGTAACTTTTTTTTTATTAACGTAACGTAATCTGATTACTTAGATTACTTTCATATTAAGAGGCACTAGAAAACAAATAGGACCTTGAAACTTGAAAAAGATAAAACACCTGGCCTATCTCCTATCATTGTTCTGAGAAAGATGCATCAATAGTAGATAGCGTAACTAAATCACATTTTATATGGGTAGGCTAATATTATCGTAGATATACTGTTTTCACCAGTCATCCAACCACACCAAAACCGGAGAAAATTAAACTAGCGCTTGGTCTCTAATCAGGTTATGCACGCCCACCTTTGCGCGAATGACGATCACACCCACAACTGAGTTGTGCAATTGTTATTTTGGTTTGAATAACGATGTTTTTAAAACATTAAACATGCAACTGAAGTAATCCGAAAGTAATCTGACATTATTTCAAAAGTATCTGTAATCCGATTACAATATTTTAGTTAGTAACGTAACATATTACAGTGACTGATTTTTTGTAATGCGTTACATGTAACACCGTTACACCCCAACTCTGTTTATAGAGTTATTGAATATTATAGATACATATGAGTGTAATAAGCTTATGAATGGTGGCATAGCACACTACAACTACGTAGTGAGGATTTAAGGAGAAAGATTTATACACAGCAAAAATATACTCCTCAGAGTTGATTTTCAGGAGTTAAGCTACATTTTTTAACAAAGAGTTGAATTGACACTGTACAAGTTTTGTTTTAACACTATAGGAATCAATTGAGTAAGATAGGTGTTGGGAGATTCAACTCCTCAAGAGTTGTGAAACCATGCCCCCTTTATGCATCTAACACATTCAAGTTAACTGATTTGCAGTGATTTCAAGTTGCGGACAAATGCCAAACACCAAATCTTCCAAATAAATATGTCACATTAAAATTAATAAAAACAATCATAATACATAAGTTGGCTAATCTTTTTTTGTTTCACATGTGTCTTAAATCCAGCCCAAAACAATATTTTATATGTAATATATTTCAATATGGGTTAAATGTCTACAACTCCACTGTGGTGTTGTCTTCTTCCCAATCTCAAAGGTTATACTTGCTCATACTTCCCTCTCACCCTCACACCCTTTCCCAGTCATGGTCATTCTGGCAATAAAATATAGACCCTGTCAAACTGACTACATCTGAAAAACTTTTCAAGGCCATTTCTATACCCTATGGGTGTTGCAAAACAATGTTTTTCCGGTGACAAAACAAAAGCGGGAAAACATAAAAAATCCTCAAGGATGTCCAGGGTGTGTCTGATTGTATCTGGTAATGTCCTAAAAGAGGGACTCAGATACCGTCATCATGATCCGTCACTGAGGCAATTAATTACCATCTTCATTCATTTGATTATGACAATTTCAAGCTCCTGAAAAGGCAAATTCAAACCAACAATAAATGGCAGATTTCCTTCCTTATATCTCTGGGTTGGAAGAAAACTATTAGTGAAAATGTTCTTACTCATACTACCATGGGAAATGGGACCGTGGGAAATGTCAGTATAAATAAACTAACTCTCAACGTGTTAGGTTATAACCATCAGCAGGAAGATTGAGTTTAAGTCTCAGAACTGACATCACCTTCAATACCACAGACTTCACGGAAACTACGCAACTGTAGTGGCATCAAAGAGCCATGATGGCATCCTGTAGGCAAGCAACAGCTGCAACATTGTGCGCTTCCAAAGGATTCAGCTTCTGTTGGGCAACCCTGCTCTCCAGCTAATCGATGCTGTCATTGTGGATGTCAGCTATTCTGAAGCAAGTGATGGTATAATACAAAAGCAGCAATCAGAATTTCAAACTTTCCGGGAGGACTCCTGCACAATAGCCCTTTAATATCTTATCAGCTTGGTTTAAACCCCTTGTTTCCTGACAAGCAAACAAGCAAAGATCAATCAAAAACACCTTCTTACACAAAAACCTTGATGTCCTGCAAGTAAACTGTTTATGGAACCTCTTCAAATAACAGACTTTAAACAAAACTTTTGGGACGGACTATGTAGACATTAACGGTATGATAGATTTGTTGATATATAATATATAATCACTAGTTCAAAATAGTTGCCATCAGCAACAATATTATGTAGTAGTTCAGTCTATTTTTTACACAACAACAACCTGTTTTCCTGATGAACTTTAGGCCTTGATACAGGCAAGAGACTGGAACTGCAGCAATTCTGCGAGATAGTAAACATTGTTTCCATTTGGGCCTTATCTGTTAAATAAGGAAACAATATACATATGAAAGTATACCTTGATTAGGGTCTACAGAGATAAACATTTCAATTGAGCCTATAATAACACAAAAAGATATGTCCTTGTATTTGACCTGTGATTATAAGAACATAGTTGCAGGTTTGTATACTAACAGGGTGCCATGAACAACTAAAACTGCCCTAAGCTAAGTTTAAATGAAGGCAGCTCAATTTAACAGTACCCAGAAGACACCAGTTTCCACATCAACCATAAAGGGGTAACTCTGGGGTGCTGGCCTTCTAGGCAGAGTTGCAAACAATAAGCCATATCTCAAAAGAAAACATAAACAGGACAGAGGAAGAACTCTGCCTTAGTGTTGATGTTGAGACTGGTGTTTTGTGGGAAACAAAATAAAATATGTCACAACAGAGACATTACCAAGAACTGGACGTCCCTCAAAAATTGATGAAAAGACGAGAAGAAAACTGGTCAGGGAGGCTTCCATGAGGCATTCAGCAACATTTAAGGAACTGCAGGAATTTCTGGCAAGTACTGGCTATGTGCTACATGTGACAACAATCTACCATATTCTTCATATGAATGGGCTATGGGGTAGGGTGGCAAGACGGAAGCCTTTTCTTACAAAGAAAAACATCCAAGCCCGTCTGAAGTTTGCAAAAACAAACATCAAGTCCCCCAAAAGCACGTGGGAAAATGTGTTATGGTCTGATGAAACCAAGGTTCAACATTTTGGCAATAATTCCAAAAGGTATGTTTGGTGCAAAAACAACACGGCACATCACCGAAAGAACACCATACCCACAGTGGTGGTGGCAGCATCATGCTTTGGGGATCTTTTTCTTCAGCTGGAACTGGGGCCTTAGTCAAGGTGGAGGGAATTATGAACAATTCCAAATACCAGGCAATTTTGGCACAAATCCTTCAGGCGTCCTTTAGAAAGCTGGAGAAAGTTCACCTTTCAGCACGACAATGACCCAAAGTACACATCCAAATCCACAAAAGCATGGCCACCAGAAGAAGATTAATGTTTTAGAATGGCCCAGCCAGAGCCCAGACCTGAATCCAATTGAACATCTGTGGGGTGATCTGAAGAGGGCTGTGCACAGGAGGTGTGGGGCAACATTGCCACGTCAAGATGTGCCATGGTAATAGACTCCTACCCAAAAAGAATGAGTGCTGTAATAAAATCAAAAGGTGCTTCAACATAGTATTAGTTTAAGGGTGTGCACACTTATGCAAACAAATTATTTTGTGTTTTTTATTTTTCCCCCTCAAATATTTCCGTTTTTTTTTCAATTGAATTGTCCACGTTATAGGTCACTTTAAAGGTGGAAAAAGTTCTGACATGATTCATCTTTGTCTCATTCTTCTACATCACACGAACCTGGCATTTTAACAGGGGTGTGTAGACTTTTTATATCCACTGTATATTTGTTAAAGGGCAAAATTGTTCTACAGTTTCTACTTAAAATGTCAAAGGGACACAAAAATAATATTTTTGCAAAGGGACCCTCAAGCTGGTGTCACCCATTAGTGTTTTATGGACCACAGTGTAAGTATGGACCACACAAACAGCGCAAAATTCAACCTGGTGAAGTAGCATTCATTGGTAAAAACGACAGAGACGAAAGAGGAATAGTAAAAGAGAAATGTCTTTCCCTCTTCAATTTTTTCCAATGAGCAGAACAGCTGTTCAGGAGCTTCATTTTCTCCTTTCTCATTCTTTCCATTCTCTCTGACTCTCCATTCTTGTTTTATGACTGTATCAAAAGCCAATCCCCTAGTGTAGAATGTATAGGACAAGGGTGACGTGTTTGAACTAGTCATCATCGACTGTGACCTCAATATCTTAGTTACCGCTTAACAGCCCCCGTTTATTGGACATCCCCCTGGGGGCGAACATCCTTCCTCTTATGATCTGTTTCCAGCCTAACTTCCAGTCTCATCTATGCACTGTTAAACTGCCATCTGCCACCAGGGGCTCCACCCATCACAAAAGCTTCCCCTATTTGTTCAAAAGAAACGAGTTGTAGTGGGAGGTGTGTCAGGAAAAGGATAAGGATGGGAGGAATTAGATTGTTGTCTTATTGTTGGAACCAGGAAATGTTTCCTTCCTGCCATTTTATTGCCTAGTTACCGGTAACTCACTTTCATCTGTCCAGGGTAGATATCTTGGACAGGTCTGTTGCAGAGGCTTTACATGGCTCTAGGCAAGCCAGGGTCCAAAGCTTTACTGGATTGCCCAGGAAATGCTCACTGCCTTGAACTTCTGGCCTATTAAGGTGCTAGAATTAGGCCCTGTCATATGCATGCCAGTGTGTCCTCTAGATCAGTATTTTCTAACATTTCTCTTGGGACCCACTGAAGCACGTGCAGATACCCAGGTGCTCTTTTGGATTCTTTTAGCGTTTTATAAGCTACAGTTCTTGTTGTTGTTGTGAACACATTTTGGCTGTAAGGCTGCATAAACTGTCAAGTTCACCACCCCTCGCCCACATGTCAGCAGCAGCCTGTTGGTCTGCCCTATATGGAGCTCAAGTGTGCCATTGTGCCTATTTCCAAAGGGGGAAAGACAGAGCAAGAGGGTTATATGATGTAGGTCATACTGTTTCTTACTTTGTCTCTAGTCAAATAACTAATCAAATAAAATGTATGTATATATACAGGTGTAAATGGTACAGTGAAATATATACTGTATTTGCAAGCCCTCCATTAACAGTGCAGCATATGAAACAAGTGGCCATCAGAGGATGGGTACATGGTGGTCATAAAGGGATGGACATGGTCAGAAACAATGCTCAGGTAGGCCGTGGCATTTAAACGATGCCCAATTGGCACTAAGGGGCCTAAAGTGTGCCAAGAAAACATCCCCCACACCATTACACCACCACCACCAGCCTGCACAGTGGTAACAGGGCATGATGGATCCATGTTCTCATTCTGTTTACGCCAAATTCTGACTCTACCATCTGAATGTCTCAACAGAAATCGAGACTCATCAGACCAGGCAACATTCTTCCAGTCTTCAACTGTCCAATTTTGGTGAGCTCGTGCAAATTGTAGCCTCTTTTTCCTTTTTGTAGTGGAGATGAGTGGTACCCGGTGGGGTCTTCTGCTGTTGTAGCCCATCCGCCTCAAGGTTGTGCGTGTTGTGGCTTCACAAATGCTTTGCTGCATACCTCGGTTGTAACGAGTGGTTATTTCAGTCAAAGTTGCTCTTCTATCAGCTTGAATCAGTCGACCCATTCTCCTCTGACCTCTAGCCTCAACAAGGCATTTTCGCCCACAGGACTGCCGCATACTGGATGTTTTTCCCTTTTCACACCATTCTTTGTAAACCCTAGAAATGGTTGTGCGTGAAAATCCCAGTAACTGAGCAGATTGTGAAATATTCAGTTCGGCCCGTCTGGCACCAACAACCATGCCACGATCAATATTGCTTAAATCACCTTTCTTTCCCATTCTGACATTCAGTTTGGAGTTCAGCAGATTGTCTTGACCAGGACCACACCCCTAAATGCATTGAAGCAACTGCCATGTGATTGGTTGATTAGATAATTGCATTAATGAGAAATTGAACAGGTGTTCCTAATAATCCTTTAGGTGAGTGTATGTGTCAATGAAAATTTTATTAATAAGAAAGTGAAAGTATCAACAAAAGTGTATTCATTATTTACAATTACATATAATTAAAGCTGCAAGCAGCATTGTTAATTCTCACTACATAGTTGTAGTGTGCTATGCCACCATTTATAGTTTTATTGCACTCTTATGGACCTAATATTTCAAAAACTCTATAAATTACTGCTAGGTCACACTGTTATGTATATTACTTTCATACTTGCCATATCTAAATGTTCAATAATACTACCCAGATTGCTGTCCTATCAAAATACTACCCAGATTTTACAATACTCTTTTTTTAAATTGCTGCTAGTGTACAGTGTTATGTATATTGTTGCTTTATTTTATTATTATTTTCAGTCTAGATATATTTTTGCTTATATACTTTTCTTCTTAACACTAATTACGCAGTTTGTCAGGTGCCATGTCATAAGAATTTCATTGTACAGGATGTGTTTTTTCGGTGCATTTGACAAATACACTTTTAAGCTTGAAACATTGAGCGTCTTTCAGCATTCAGCTACTATTGGCCTTATTGTACCACTATTGAGCTGAAAACCATAAGCACAATTTATTCATAGATTCTCCAACTGAAGCAAGAAAATGTATTCTCCAATCATGCCCCCATGTGGCCAAACTGAAATATAGTTCTTACATTAGTTCTGTGATTAGATAGATTTATAAACCTGATTGTGTGCCAAATGTAAATTACACTGATAAAGAAATAACACCATCTAGCTGTTTTGGCGCCACCTTGTGGTCAAACTGAATTTACTTGCATTTGTTACATTGTCACAGTGTTGTGCACAGGTACATCAAAGGCTTTATCATATGATCACATGTGTCTGATTTATATGAATAAGTGTAAAACCACACACAGTTGAAGACTGACTGCTAAATAGTACCCATGTTTTTATTTGTAGTGTTCTGGGGTATGCAAGCAAGTTTATTTATAGAGCACAATTCATACATAGAAGCAATTCAATGTGCTTTACAGTGAAACAGAAAATACAAAATGCAATGGAATTAAAACAGTCAGATTGTTACAATTCTATAGCTCTTGAACTTGACACCCTGGTATCTCTCTAGCTCAGCTGTTTCCAGGGGGACTGCATGAACTTCAACAACCCGGTATCTCAATCCTCGCATTCCAATGCTAGGATGAACCCATCAGTCCGTATATGAGATAATCAATGCATCAATGGCTTACTTGGCTCTCTCCAGGGGGACATTCATGCCATGTCTTTACATGCATTTTATATTCATCCTCAATGAATGACAGTTACTATTACTGTTTACTGTACCACCCCGGTATCTCAATCCTCATGCTCCAGCGGTTGGATAAACTTGTCAGTCCTTTTGTGAGAAAATACCCTGCATCGAAACAGCAGCACAAGAATTTGCTTTATCTGTCATCCACAGATCGTTACATTTACACAGAGGTTATTCTTCTGTTAGCACCAGAACTTGCATTGCTATTGGTAAAAGATAGCAGAATATGCATTTAATAAAAAAATCAAGAGAAATATAAAATACAGCATAATAATAAAACATAAAATAAGAAAATAGAAATAGAATAAAACAAAATAAAACATGATAAGAAGCTAAAAAAGCTGTAAACTAAACAGTGCAGTTAAGTTTAAGTGAGTTTAAGAGCTCTGTCATTGGCACGTGAAAAGAGAAGTGTTTTTAACCTGGATTTAAAAATGTGTACGTTTGGTGCACATCTAAGATCTTCTGGTAGGTTATTCCAGTTGTGTACATCATAACTGCTAAACGCAGCTTCTCCATGTTTAGTTTGTACTCTGGGCTCTTCTAGCTGTCCTGTTTTCATGGATCAAAGAGCCCTGCTCGGTTTATATTCTTCAAGCATATCAGAAATGTATTCGGGTCCTAAACCATTCAGAGATTTATAAACTAAAAGCACCACTTTAAAAAATATTCTATAGCTGACTGGAAGCCAATGCAAAGACTTCAGAACTGGAGTGATGTGCTCTGTTCTCTTAGTCCTGGTTAACATTCTAGCAGCTGCATTCTGAATGAGCTGCAGCTGTTTTACAGTCTTTTAGGGGAGTCCAGTTAAGAGGCCATTACAGTAGTCAACCCTACTAGAGAGAAAAGCATGGATGAGCTTCTCTTGGTATTTTTGGGACACTAGGACTTTGATTCTGGCTATATTTTTTAGATGATAGAATGCTGTTTTGGTGACTGATTTGATATTACTGTTAAATGTGAGGTCTGAGTCTATCCCCAGCCAACACACCCATGTGGGGCCCAAACGGGCTGCAAATGGGCTGATATCCGGGGCCCACCTGGGCTACCCAACTGGGACCCAGCTAATTTTGGCCGCAGTTTCCATGGAGGCCCCACATGTGTTAGCCCAGATGGGTTGATGATGGGCTCCATATCGGGCCCATATGGGTAGCCTAGGTAGTCCCCATTTAGGGACTACAGGAGTCTGCCCACATGGGTTGATGATGGGACCCAGATAGGTCTTATCTAGGTTTCTTATGGGCCACAACGGGGGTATATATGGGCTACCATATTTGTCTTTTTGGGTTACCTTATTTTACAGTAAACCCCTAAATACAAACATTATATGTAAGCAATGAACAGAAACCATTACTTCAAGCTTTACTTTATTAACAGAATATTTATTAACATATGTGTATTAACAGACAAGTATCAAAAGTGAAGGCTTTTGACACACTTTATATTTCACAAACAAAACAAAAGTGCAGTTTTACAGTCCTCTGTCAGAAAACTCTATATTTCACATACAAAAACAAAAGTGCAGAATCTCAGTCCTCTGTTGTCGCTCTCCCAACGGCCCTTTGAAAAGGGGCTACTTTTGCAATTCCTTTTCACAGTTCAAACAGATGTGTCAGGTTAGACTTTTGGTGCTCCAAATCAAGTTTATGTAGATAAGGGGTTTTCAAACCTGTCCCGGAAAACCCCCTGCACTGCA
Source organism: Esox lucius (assembly GCF_011004845.1). Taxonomy (NCBI): domain Eukaryota; kingdom Metazoa; phylum Chordata; class Actinopteri; order Esociformes; family Esocidae; genus Esox; species Esox lucius. Next base: position 24,936,774 of record NC_047590.1, read on the forward strand.
CATATTGGAGGCACAAAATTTACATTTTGACCAACTTTTACCACTTTTCACGAGTTCACACTTACATACAATTAGAGGGGTTAAGGTTTAATGCATATTTGCCATGCTTTTCGGAGGGAGGACTCCAAGCTCTGAATTCAGCCCGAACCCAGAGTACTCCCCCCCGCATGTAAGTGGTTAGGACTAGAAGTGTGGAGAATAGGTGGTGGGGGGAAGCTGCAAACTGTCAATGGATCGAGGTAAGACTGCTGAGTCTATATGGGCCATTCTACAGAATTGGTGCAAAGTCAAAGTTGGAAACATCTTGAATATTTTTTTTTCTCCACCATTTTTTCATATATGCAAATTGTATAATATCCAAGGTATGCTTTTCTAGTAATTGTGCAGTTAATTCTCATTTTGTATTTTCAGATAATGCTGGAATATTTTCCTTCTCCCCAAATTTGTCACTACCGAAACACAATATTAAATAATTTATCAAGAAGGCTTATAATGACCTATTACGATTTTGTTTACATCTACCTTATAAATATATATTTTTTCAGGATAAATAAATGAAGATTATAATTTGTATAATATTTTTAGTGTAATTCATGAGAATTGTTGTATTTTGAACCCAATCTTTCTTTGTAGAAGGCATAACGTTTATCGTACTGATTTCAAAGTTAAGGATTCATTAGTTTGAATATGCATTGAACCAAACACTATCATAACATCTTAGTTGATAATTCAATATACTTTATTTTTGACAAAACATCCCATGTTACGGTAGTGACTGCATGTTTTGGTAGTGACCACAATACTTAATTTGCCATGGCTGAATCAGACTGTCCACATTTTATGTTAATGTAAATAAATAACTATGATGCACATATGCAGTCAGTACATATAGCAGACACACATCTGACAGTAAATGTCTTATAAGAACACCTAGAGCTATTCTATACTTTGGGTCTTGAGGTGCAAGTGCGAAGAGATATGGCTCATAGATTTTTCTTCCTAAAAAAAACCTTTCAGAACCACTTAGTTTTATTTTCACATTTTCAAAATTTTTTGTTTATGAGTCATTCAGATAAATCTCCAGAACCACTGAACTGTGTGTGTGTGTGTGATTTTGGTTGGGTGACAGTTGTAGGTTAGCCTACAAAAGTTTAAAGTTTGACAAAAGCACAATGTTGTGTTTTACACAAATATAAGTAGGCTAAACACTTTGCAGTTTTAATGATAATGACTTTTACCCATCTTGCTCTCCACCACGTGCCCTCGCTGTACGGTTTCCTCCCCTGTCCCTGGCACCAATTAGCCACTTTGACACTGCCTTTTCAGCATCTCTTCTAGTAATCTGGTTTGTAAGGGCATTTTCTTTCAAGCTTCCCGTAAAATAGATAAAGAGTGAGATAAATTCCTCATTTGAGCCCTTGCAACAAAGCAGAAATCTCCACCATGTAATTTTTCAGGTAATACAATAATGGTATCGGATATAATATTCTGTCAAACACGCCATTTTTGGTGCAAAGGTTTATTAAACAAACAAACAAGGGACTGGTTCTGTACCTGTACCTGAAAACTACAGATAATTTAATTTAAATGTGTAACTTTTGTTCTATTGTATTTACCTTTGCTTGTAACTAGTGTATTTGTAGTACCTCACTTGTATTTAATAATGATTTAACTTTATATATTATAAACCATGAGTTGTGTGTGATTGCTACACCACTAATTAACAGTTACTTATCACTGAATTGGCAGTATACCTGGTCCATATTGTCATAATTAAGGGTATTCTCTATCCAGGTATGGACAATTAATTACCATCTACCATACCATACCATCTTCTTCCGCTTATCCGGGGCCGGGTCGCGGGGGCAGCAGTCTAAGCAGGGATGCCCAGACTTCCCTCTCCCCAGACACTTCCTCCAGCTCTTCCGGGGGGACACCGAGGCGTTCCCAGGCCAGCCGGGAGACATAGTCCCTCCAGCGTGTCCTAGGTCTTCCCCGGGGTCTCCTCCCGGTGGGACGGGACCGGAACACCTTCCCAGGAAGGCGTTCCGGAGGCATCCGAAAAAGATGCCCAAGCCACCTCAGCTGACCCCTCTCGATGTGGAGGAGCAGCGGCTCTACTCTGAGCTCCTCCCGGGTGACCGAGCTTCTCACCCTTTCTCTAAGGGACCGCCCGGCCACCCTGCGGAGAAAGCTCATTTCGGCCGCCTGTATCCGGGATCTTGTCCTTCCGGTCATGACCCAAAGCTCATGACCATAGGTGAGAGTAGGAACGTAGATTGACCGGTAAATCGAGAGCTTCGCCTTGCGGCTCAGCTCTTTCTTCACCACGACAGACCGATACATCGACTGCATTACTGCAGAAGCTGCACCGATCCGTCTGTCAATCTCCCGTTCCATCCATCCCTCACTCGTGAACAAGACCCCTAGATACTTAAACTCCTCCACTTGAGGCAGGCACTCTCCACCAACCTGAAGTGGGCAAGCCACCCTTTTCCGACTGAGGACCATGGTACTGATTTTCATCCCCACCGCTTCACACTCGGCTGCAAACCGTCCCAGCGCATGCTGAAGGTCCTGGTTAGAAGGGGCCAACACGACAACATCATCTGCAAAGAGCAGAGACGAAATTGTGTGGTCCCCAAACCTGACACCCTCCGGCCCCTGGCTGCGCCTAGAAATTCTGTCCATAAAAATTACGAACAGAACCGGTGACAAAGGGCAGCCCTGCCGGAGTCCAACATGCACTGGGAACAAGTCTGACTGCATTTGATTTATGAAGAACTCAACTCTACAAAATAACTTTTGTTTGCACATTAATATGTTAAACAGCGAGTAAACATACCATATACAACCTCAAACAGTTTGAGCCCCGAAACTCTCGCTTTCCATGGCGGCCAACAAAATTGTACTCTCTTGATAGGGAGTGGTCTAAAAGGAAGGCCATCATTCTTCTGGTGGCTTCATCCAATGTTCTTCCTCCAATTTCTGCCACCACGCCAACCTAAAGAAAAATAGATTATCATAATGGGAATTAATTCTGATTATCATCAGAAGTAGTAATCTACTATTTGTATAGTGTATCGAGTCCCTAAATACAACTCTATTTTTCATAATTCCCAGGGAACACTCCCATAATACATGCAGTTGCTTCTCTAACAGATGTTTTATACTTGTACTTAAGTTATTAGCAAAAAAGCTACAGTACTGTGCAAACGTCTAACGCCACCATTATTTTTGTTTTAGAAATGATATAATGACCATATGCTAATTGTGGGAAGTATTTAGTGTGACCTCCCCTTACACTTGAGCAATTGATGGGATCATGAATGTGGAAAAGTACAGACAGGTTTTAATTTATAATGCCATTCCTTCTGGAAAGTGCCATATTGGGAATGTTTTAATTTTTTTTTAGCATGATAATGATTCCAAGTACACTGCTAATACAGTGAAATCATATTTGAAGAGAAAAACAGCTTTCCTGAATATATAGAGGCAGTATGGGGTCACCTAGACAGAATTTCTTTTTAATACGGCCTAAATCTAAAGATGAACTCTGGGAAGTGCAGAAAGCAGCCGAGGTAAAATATGCCAGACAATTACTTCAAAAAACTTAAGGGCAGTCCCCCCAAAAGAGGTGTGAGATGTGCTCAGTGCAAAGAGAGATTATACAAAATACTGACTTTTGCCTGAAGAAGCCTTTTTGTTATTATTTTGTGTACAAATTTCCTGTACTTTCTGTACATATTTCCTGTACTTTCTGCATCTTAATAAAGAAACCGAAAAATAAATGTGGGTGGTAATTAATACTTTGCTAAAACAACTAAGCTTGTGGTGGCCTAAGACTTTTGTATAGTATTGTATGTGCAAAAACATTAACGATCAGCCCAGTAAATCTGCTAAATGGTCATATTAGAACATACCACTTGTTTGTGGAAGGTGGGGTCTGCCAATTTCTGCTCCATTGCAGCAACCTCCAAGAGCGTCCTCAGGGGGAAAACAATATCTTCTGGAAGTGCTGTAACTGAAAACAGTAGTCATCACTAACTAAGCATTATCTATCAATGACTTCATTATGTGTGTGGACCCTCAAATAAAATGCTGACTAGTTCCTTTGAAACACTGATGAACAATATGGTGGCATAACTGTAAACAAAGAATCATAATCATGCGTAATAAATCATATTTCATGATGATGTAATGATCTTAGTTAATGTTTTAATTAAGGTGTTGTTCATCCATGAAGTTGTAAATGAAAAACGTTGAACTCGTGTTAGGCTAGTTCCTGATGATTAATGGAATATTAATGCATAATGCATGCATGAATTTATACATGAATTCATGATAATTCATGTACCCTGACCGTTAAGTGTTATAATAATATTTTTAGTAAAACTTTAGAATACTCTTCCATCATCAATTAATAACTACACAGGAACAAATAAGTAACACACTATTAACATTCTACTAATATTAACTAACAAGGAACTCTGATTAATGAAATAGTAATAGCACTCAGTTGAATGTGGTAGTTCTATAACTAATCAATAACTGCTATGTTTTTCATACCTCCCAGAAAACTACTAAGAGAACTACTATATGAGTTCATAATGCATAAATTAGGAAGGAATTGGAACAGTATTCTAAAGTGTAACGTTAATTCGGTATATGTTGTGCCATTTGTTAATTGAATTAGCACTAACTTTAAATAAAAAAAGGAAAAAATAGCACAGGCCGTGGAGATGGTGTTAAAGCTTCTTGAATCTCGAATGTTCTGTGATGAAATAGACATTTGTTAAAGATTTATAAAAAAAATTACATTTGAGAAGGGGATTTTTTCATTAAATGCGCACACTTTTAAAATAACAGCTAGCTACTGAAATGGTCGCTGTATGGCTTTGTTCTGTGATCACAAAATAATCGGGAGCAGACACGATTAAACAGGCTTGTCTTGTAATTGCATTCGAAAAATTAATAAGGAAATGCTTTCATTTTGGCTGTTTGATGCGCACATCGATCTTATACAAATTCAAAAATGGCGCCAGAAATAAGGGAAAATATGGCGCGATTTGGGGGAATTCGAAATTCTAAACTGACAAGAAGCTTTTGGTCAACATCGTGTTTTGAAAACAATGTATTTTAATTAACATTTATATTGTGAAATGTAACTTTCTTACCTTGACTTAGCCTTGACTACGAAGACAGCGAGAATCTTCCAAATCTCCTCCCGAAAATTACAGCAGAGTGTGAGTGAGACTGAGAGAGTGAATGGTGTCGCGGCCTCGCGAGCGCGAAAAGGGCGAGGGGGATGGGAAGTGTTGAATGAAATCTCGCGAGATCTATCATGCAAAGCTTTTAGTTTTTTTTGTGTCACCGTTGTACATTGTCTGTACCTTTAGGTGTCTTTTTGTAACTGTTTAAATTATATTGTGAGTAAAAGTGTGCATACTTTTGACTGCACCACTGTGACAGTATCTGCAGGGTCTTGATCCTTTTAATTGGCCGAAAATTTGTTAAAAATGCAATTGTGTTGGCATTTGTATAGATAAAAGCAATTTCAAAGGTGCATATGTGTGTACTATCTGTAAAAAAAAAAATTGTGTTTGACTGTTTGCAATTCCTCTGTAAACTGAATTAGTCCCCAAGTGTAGCCCATTTTCAACCCATGCACTCATTTCCCATTAGTGAACCACCTAGGCCCCACAAAGGGAGCCCAACTGGGTTTGCCCATGTTGGACTTACTCAGTTGACCCAAGTGGGCCCCAGATAAGAAGCCCATTTTGAGCCCATGCCCACTCTGTACCCCTGTCGCCCATTTGTAACCCATATGGGCCCCACATAAACGTGTTGGCTGGGTCAGAACACCAATATTACACACTTGATCCCTGGTTTTAAGGGCCAGAGAATCCAGCTCTTTACTAATACTTATTCTTTTATTTTTGTTGCCAAACAATAATCTATTTATGTGCTCTATACAGTGAAACAGAGAGTCTATTGAGCTGTTGTCATAGGGTTCGAGAGCCATATATACTTGAATATCATTGGCATAGCTGTGGTAGTTAATGTTGTTGTTCTGTATAATTTGGCCTAGAAGTAGCATATAGAGATTGAACAGAAGCGGTCCGAGAACTGATCTCTGTGGAACTCCGCATGTCAGAGCCACCCTATTAGATTCATGATTACCAATGGTGACAAAGTAACTCCGGCCATCTAGATAAGATCTGAACCAATCAAGGACTGTCCCAGAGAGTCCTACCCAATTTTCCAGCCTATCTATAAGTGTTCTATGATCTACAGTGTAAAATGTTGCACTGAGATCCAATAGAACTAGAACTGTTATTTTATCTGAATCAATATTCAGCCCTATATGGTTTAAAACTTTAATCAGGGCCATTTCAGTACTGTAGTGAGGTCGGAAGCCTGACTGAAATTTGTCTAAGAGACCGCTTGAGGTCACACAATTGCTGAGTTGATTGAAGACAACCTTCTCAATGATCTTGCCTATAAAAGGGAGATTTGATACAGGTCGATAGTTGTTCATTATAGATGCATCCAGAGTTCTCTTTTTTAATAGGGGCTTAATGGCAGCTGTTTTTAGAGACGTTGGGAAAATGCCTGATTACAGAGAGCTATTAACTATTTGCTGCAGGTCCATTGTTATAAAGTTAAAAAATTGTAAAAAAGACTACATGTAGAAGCTTTAAGATGTCGAACTGTTTCTTCTAGGGATTTTTGATCAATTGTATAAAATTGCGACATAATAACCAAGTTATGTTGTGGTGGTCGTAGTGACGGTACAGAGTCCTTGTTAGACTGTGTAGTTCTGATGGTCCGTCTAATACTTTTTTCACAAAAGAAACTTAATTACAAATTAATTACATTTCACAGTGGACATGAGTTCTGATGCTATCTGCTTTATTGGGTTTGTAAGCTTGTCAACAATGAAAAATAAAGTGTGGGTATTATTGATATTTCGGTTGATCATTCCCGATAAATGTTGCTGTTGCTGTGTTGAAGCTACCAAGGCTTTGTTTAAAGATGTCATAATGAATTTGAAGTTTAGTTTTCCTCCACTTATGTTCCGCTTTCCTACATTCTCTTTTCAGGGCGCTTACCATCATGTTGGTTCTCCATGGTGTTTTCTGTTTGCTCATAGTTTTCTTTACCTTTATTGGTGCAACACGATCCATGACATTCAATATTTTGGTATTAAAATTATCCATCAACTGACCATCAACTGACTCAGCACATATTGTTGGAGAGATACCTATGGCTTCCATAAACTGAGCATTGGAACTCTCATAAATGTACCCTTTCTTAACAGAAACAGAGTTTACTGGAACATTTGGGGTGATAAGTGATTCAAAAGATACACAGAAATGATCAGACAGGGCTATGTCTTTTACCCTGACAGAGCAAATATCGAGACCTTTTGGAACAACCAGATCTAGAATGTGTCCTTGAGTGTGTGTACGCTCTTTCACATGTTGATAAGATCAAAAGTGTCAAGTAGTGCAAAACGTTATTTGGCATTATTGTCCGTAATATTATTTATGTGGATGTTAAAGTCCCCTGTATAATAAACAAGTTATAATCAACTGATATAACAGAGTAGTTCAGCAAAATCATCAAAACAATTTGCAGAATATCGTTGAGGTTTGTACATTTTGGGGGTACATTTTGGGGGTACCCTTCAATGTAAAACAGAAGTATTCAAAATAAATAAAATTACCTAGTGTATTTTCTTTGCACTGGAATGTATCTTTGAATAGGGCAGCCACTCCTCCTTTCCTTATTCACATATTCACATAGCCAAATTTATCAGGTGCTCACTCGTTAAATTAATACTAATTACAGTTAGCAGGCACAAACTGAACCTGTGATTGTACAAATGACATGAATAAACATGAATAGGGTAATTAGCCTCTGGGGGCCAGTTACCCCTTGTGGGGGGGGGGGGGGGGGGCAGTTACCCCCAACACACTCATCCAACATATTACTAATTTATTTAAAAAGTATTCAACATTTTCTCTCTAAACAAGTGGCTTTACCACTTGTACATTAAAATAACTGTATAGATCTAACCTAATTGAAACATTTCTGGAAATCTTTACATTTCAACTTACATCAAAATCGTTTTATGGAAATATGTCCAAAAGTTGTGATGACACAGAGAACATTTTAGTTAAGCAAGACCAGTGGCAGCCAGGGAAAGTGTTGGGCAAAATATTTGGTCACACCTTGTGGGATTTTTGTGAATTACATGGGGCCTATATAAGCTACACCAGGGCTGTCGCAATTATTACGTAATTGCTAGATGTAAATAATTTTTATAGACAACTATCTTTTTACACAATATTTTGATTACAAAATTATGTTTCCAATCGGAATAAGGGATTTTGAAGCCAATGAAATAGCCTACCATGCAAATTATGTACATTTTCATAGGATGTTAGAGCGTTTGACAGCTCTATGGAAAGATATAGGCGCAGATCTTTTACTGAAACTCGTTTCCTTCTAAATTTCAGTAGGCTATGTTTAAATCTAGTTTAGAATTGTTTGACAATATTATTACAAACGCGTTTCAGACGCTTATTTGTCGATAAGTGATGTCGTGCGGGATGTTGAGCAAGGACTGACGGGTGATGAGGATGGAGGGCACGATCCGGAAAGACAGGAAAGTTGCCTGGACGTAAACATCCAGCTCATCCAGCTCTAGCTGTTTCAAGAGATATTGTAACCAAATCTCTTGAAACATTGAACTTTGTCACTATACCGAATAAACATCAGTTGACAGATAAACCGTTTGTCAAGTCTCTTTTTATTTAATTCTTCCCCACTTCTCATGTAAAAAAGAATTCATAATAGGCTAATAGTAATTTCTAAATATCCCGTTTCAAATATGAGCCTCACAAAAATATGTTTTTTATTTATTTCGATTTATTAAATTGCAATTAAAAATCTCACCAAAACATTAACAGTAGTGTAAGTAATAGAAATAAATAGTAAATAATTATAAACAGTAATGTAAATACAATTGCACTTTGAATATAACATATTTTCAATAACATTTTTATAACTAAAATATCGAATGTTTACTACATTGGTCAAAAAATTTAAGTATCAAGACCACTTTGAACAGCAAATCGCAGATATTGATGTTGCAAATGCTAGTTTGCTTGATACAATATGCACTGTCGATCATCCTCAGATGAAAATGTTTGCTCAATTTAATATATGAACAGTTTTTGCTATGCTTTCCTTCAATACATTTCATAGTTGACAATGTTGAAGAACAGTCCACTTCTGTTACCAGTTTCTGTAGAATTTATACAGTTGTTATTCCTGCTAGTATCCTAATAATAACAATGAAAAAAAATGATGTGTCCTTTACAGCCTTGTCGATTACATTACTTATTTAAAATAAACACAGAAAAAAACAATTTGCTTGGCTTTCATTTTTATTTACTATACAAAACATACAGCATCTGTAGGCAAACTTCTAGAAGACATGCCAAAACCTAAAGCCTTGTTCACACCAGACATAGCATAAAATTACTGTACGGTAACTTAACGCAAACATCGCAATCAATCTACGCAAAAAACGCAATCAATCTTCCGCATCTTCATAACCAGTATCACAAAGATAGTTACGAGTGATAACCAGTATCGCTCGTTTTGCCAGTGCCTAGCCACCCTTGTTTATATGATTCTTAATTTGTTATAGCTAGCTCACCATGCTGGCAACAGTAGCTCTTGTTTTTCACGTTAACTCTTGCTAGCCATGTTGTGTGGTAGAGAGCTAGAGAAAGCATGAGTGCATAAGATAATGGATTTTTCCCCCACTATTAGATGAGTGTAGGAAGAAATGGAGAAACATCAAGGACAGATACATAAAAGAGAAAAGATCAGAGAAGGAGAAAAAGAGGAGTGGAGTTGCAGGCAGCAGCCACCGTCCTTGGCGTTTCTTGCCAATTTTGTCATTCCTAGACCCTTTCATTATGTCATGGCCCACAAGTGAAAACATGACTACCAGGGACAGCCATCTGTATGAAGTGGATAGGACAGGGGTGGAGAAAGGAAGACAAGAAAGAGAAAGGTAGAAGAGGGGGGTACAAGAGAGATGAGGGGAGGAGAGTGGAAGATGAGAGTAGATTAGAGAACATTGAGCTGGAAAATGTTACTGTCCACGAGGAGCCAGTGTCTGATGAAGACTCATCTTCAGCCACAAGCACTTCACAAGCTACCAGCAACCCCATACACAGAGGCATCTGACAGGACAAGCCACCCAAACATGATGCCATTTCAGCAGTGCCTCCTGACTGCCATTGAGGTAGAAGCCACCATTCCATCAAGACCCGATGATGAGGATGAGCTTTTTGCTAAAACCATCGTGCCCTCACTAAAAAGACTACTAACACAGAAGGCTTATGCAAAAATGCAAATTCTCCAGCTGCTTTATGATGCAGAATTTTATTGTAAGTTCTATACATTGACACACACAATATCAGAAATACAGCTCTGGGAAAAAATTAAGAGACCATGGCACATTTATTTGTGAGGAAGAGAGCGAGAAAAGCGGTCTCAAAAATTCTTTGCAGTGCTGTATTTTTTAATACTACAACTACAGAATATTATTCTCTGTCTGTACATGTTTTGTAGTGCAATGTAATTTCATAATTGTTTGTCATTGCAAAGATTAAATGAAAATATGATGTCCCAGGATTTCCTTCTGCATGGTGCAACTGTTCCAGCCCTGCATCACACACACACACACACACACATACACAGACATTGAACCACATCACACAAACTCACTCAATAAAGTGCTTTTTTATTGTTGAAATTACATTGCTATTCAGTTAATAATAGTTATAATTAATTTAGTACAAATAAATGGTTATTTAGTATGCCCCAAATAATTTGTGTGGTACTGTGGAGGAGGACGGTCACCACTTTGTGTTGCCATGGGACTGCACAAGTTGGAGGAAAGAAGTAGGTCGTCAGGGTCTCCCTCACTTTATTTGCCTCCCTGGTGGCGTTGTTGGATCCAGCATGAGTTCTCGCAAGCTTTCACTTGGAACACTAATCTCTGTCTGTGTCGACAGGTGGCATGTTCTTAGGAAGTTGTGGAAGATGCATGTAGCCTTCACACAGACCTTAACAGTCTCTGGCTTTAGTGCAAGCACCCGTCGGTACATCCGCCACTGGGCAGAGAGGGACCCAAACGCGCACTCCACCATCAACCTGGCCCGAATAAGCTGGTAATTGAAGATTCTCTGAGGACTCCCTGGGGTCCTGCATAGGGCCTCATGAGGTTGGGCTAGAGGGAAGGCTTCGTCTCCCACAAAGACAAAAGGGACAGGTCCCAAATGATCAGCACCTGGGAGTGTGACTGGGATCCCCAGAGTTCCATCCCAGAAGGCTTGGGCCAAATGCAGTCCCTAAGAGTCCCTCCATCACTTCCCCTGCCATAAGCCCCAACATCAATGACCCTGAAACAATAGTTTGCATCAACAACCGCCAAGATGACAATAGAATAGGTCCCTTTATAATTGAAAAATTGGGACCCAGAACACGGTGGAGCCTGGCAGCGAATGTTACACTTCTCCTGGAATTCTTCTGCAATTGTTCATTCACATCGTCAATTGCCCAGAGTGTAAACCTTTTGTTACCATCTATTTTAAATGAACTGGTAGACAGTTGTTGTGGAAACATTTATCTTTTGGCCAAAAAGGATGCAACAACTCAAAAGGATGCAATAACTCAGGAGTCTGTGGATTCAAATTAGACTTTTAATGAGCAATCATAAAACCCGAGTTGACCTGCAGGAACAACTGTCTTGCCAACTCAGGACACACACATTTATATAGTTTTATCTTGCATAACTTTTTTGGCCATCCCCTTATGCTAATTCCTGGGTGGATCTTTCTCCCCATCCGCCACCATTGTTTTTTGCAACGTTCCAAGATCCGTTCCTTGTTAAATATTGGTGGCACATACTTTAGAAACTTGTATAAAAATAATAGAGCCATTACGGCCCTTTATATTCATTGTTACTTGATTACTGTACTTATTACCCATACATCATTATACTGTTACCATATTGGTTATTATAACATTGATTATTGATGATTATACTGTTTCAGATGATTATACTGATACATTATAAAGAGTGAGAGTTCAGAAATACTCCTATGACAAACCTCTTAGATTCTCCTATGACAAACCTCTTATATTTTATACAGGTCATGTAGAATTACCAAGTTGTCATGAAGTGCTTATACATACACCCAATATGCTATATTGAGAAAGCAATGCAGATGTAGAATCTCAACTAACTGAAGACAAATGGCGAGCCGTTCAGCTGGACTAATGGGCGCGCGGTAGTTGGTCTCCATCCGTGCGATGCTAGCTCTGATCTTGCTGAGCAACAGGTCAAACAGGCCCCGATCCAGCCGAAAGTTGGTCTGGAACTCCACCCCAAACAATCGTAGTTCCATGACCAGCTGATGGTACTCTCCATGCGGCGTTGAGCCCTGTAGCAGTAGGTGGGCCCAGAATGATCTGGGGTGCCGCTGGACACAGCTGATGTCCTCTAACAAGACGATGAGCAGAAGCTTTCTCAATTTAGGTTTCATTGTAGTAGATTAAATGAAAATGTCATGCAGGCTATACATACATTGTCCCTCAAATATTTAATAACCAATCGGATCTATGAAATGTCCCACTCAAATATTTAGCATATCAAACTTTGATCTGTGGTTGTCTACAACAAATAATGAGCTGTCAAATATATTTTTGCAATCCCATAAACTTCTTCTTCATCTTCATCCGCTTATCCGGTATCGGGTCGCAGGGGCAGCAGCTCCAGCAGGGGACCCCAAACTTCCCTTTCCCAAGCCACATTTGCTAGCTTTTTTCAATGATTCCTTTGTTATTTCATTTTTCCTTTGTTGCCATGGTTAACAGCCACACACCTGTAAACAATAAAACAAATATTTTGGAACAACCTTTGTTGCACTTTCAAAATTATTTTAAAACAATATAATGTACTAAATATTTTTAATGTACTAAAAAATCATTTGATTGTATACATTTTAAAATAACTGTATACTACTTTTTGTCCAAAAGTACAACACTTTAAGTATACTGCTTTTTACTTAAGGTTGCCTGCTGAGTGTAAACTGTTTAAATTAGAATGAGAACAAAAGACAAGTGTTAAGAACTAATTTGCATGTGCAAAGGTTGAGGAGTTTTCAGAATTGTCATGAGCTGACTTCTTACAACTGGTTAAAATCATTTTATTTAGCAACTTCTCTGTACTGGCCTTTTACCTGTCACCATTACAAAGATCTATACTTTTATGGACACACTCTGAAATAGCCTTTTTCATGCAGTGTCAGTGCTTAAACTCTGACCACAGATGACCCCCTTAGTATCCCTTGCTCATACCAAAAAAAGTCTCAAACATACATTTACCCTGTCTTTGTATGTGCATGATCCTGCACAGGTATTATTTTTCCCTCAGTTGTGTTATATGTGCATGTAACCCCTCCCCTCTTTCTCTCCCCCTCCCCCAGGTGCGACTCACACACAAGTAATTGTTGGGGCAGAGCAGGACAGTGGTTGAATGCTGGATTGCCACTTCCCACTCTACCCTCGCCGGCGGTTGATGTTGGTGCCCTGGCTGGCACACAAGGATTCAGAGAGGGGCGGTGCCTGCGGCCACAATGAATATGCAGCAGGCAGTCCCCGAGGGAGAGGAGGGGCCGGATGCTTGGCACCACCAATTTATTTTCGGGGTCGGACCCAATGCTCTTTACATGACCAACCCACTGGATGTAGGTAAGTACCTTGTGTGCGTATGTGTGTGTATGTTTGGTTTGAGAGAGAGATAATATATACCTTTTTATATAGAGTATAGCATGTATATGACATTCTGCATTCTGGGTCACAGTAAACAAGGAGGAGTTGCATCAGTGACTCTGCAGTGAATCTGTGTTGCTGATTCATCGTGAGGATGTACTGCAGAGATTGACAGCTGACGCCTCTCTGTCTAGATAATCATGTCGATCCATGATGGAAAGCCCTGGATGAGGAGGGTGAGAGACATTTCACCACTTTTTGTCACAGTTTTTTTCACATTTTCTGTGCCTATGCTTTAGAACACATACAAACAATTTACTTCTGCCTTAGCAAGATGTCAATCCAGTGTGTGTGTGTGTGTATATTTGTTTGTGTGAACATTTGTCCTTTACTTACTTAGGTCAAGTGAAGCTGGTGATCTGTGAGGAAGACTGTGATGATGATCTGCCTAGGATGAGCCACGTTGTGATCCCCGCAGCGTATAGTTCTGGGGTGACGTTCTTCACCATCAGAGACTCAGACTCAGGGCAGGAGCTTCTCCATGCTCCTGAACTCCCTTTGCTTTGAATGACTGGACAGTAGAACAAATGTTGCAGGTTTTAGACAATGCATCACTGAACCTCCCTCTTCAGTGTCATGCATTCAGTGTAATAAAACATTCGCACAGTTGCAGATAGAAATACCATGAATATACCATGAATAAAACTTTCCACAGCGTTGGACCCAGCTAAATCTGTATTTGTCTAGGAAGATGTGTTGGTTTTCGCCAATGAATGTGATCTAAGTTGTGTTGGGTTGAAACCAGGCTTACTGCAGAAGGTCAGTCAAGCCTAATATAATACTCTGTCTGGTGTGCAAATACATGTTAGTTATTTTGAAGATGCTCTTCAAACCAGCAACCTCATTCTTACTCAATACTCTAAACACTAGAACCACCCTTAATGCCAGATGAGCCCAATCAATGTGTTGTTGTGCTTGGGAAAGTGTTGCTGTGCCCATCTAGCTATAATGATTAGGTGTATAGCTGGGATCAACATTTGCTCACAAATTTGGGCTATCAGGAGGCTTGATCAGTGTATAAGAAACCACCCAAATATTACATTAATTATAATAGGAATTATTACTAACATTTATAAGTGTAAATGTTAGTGAACATTGGTCATGTTCACCAACATTTATTTGACAACCTCTTTCAATAAATTACACATTTCATAACATTTGTCTACCCTTGATAAAAATATATAATTGGTGAAAACACTACAACTCCCAGAAGTCTCTATGGTGTAGAACAATCTACAGGAAGTTAAACCTCTTCCACAAAACAAACTGCACTTGAAACTTCACATTGAAAATGTGTTTAAGGCACAACATCTGTTCACATTCCTTTAATATAACTTATATATGTCTATAATTTAACTCGAGTTCATAGCCAAACAAACGGTGTATATGGTTCGGTCCACGTGGTTGGTTTGAGGAATCGATCCAGTCTCTGTCTTGCAGCGTGCAAACTCAGGCAGTCTTCTCTAGCTGTGGACCAGGAAAGCACACCTGGACGTGGGCTCCGACAGTGACACGGCTAACTAAGCCACTATCTAAAAACGATTCAAATTGGTGAGTTTCACTATTATATACTGTTTATCCAAGTACTTTAGGGAACCTCGAGGAAAGCGCTGAGGGATTTTCGTTTGGTCATTGTGGTGCTTACAACTTGGAATCAATGGGGGTTAGCTAACTAAGCATGTTTCTTTCGTGATTTCTATGAGAATGCAAATATACAGTGTAGTCCGGCCAATTTACGAGTTATCAAAAAGGTTCCGCTAACTAGTTGGCTACAACAATCTCTGGACCAATTTTTTAATTATTGATTAGCTACAGTTCGTTTCGTCGTTACTTACAATACGGCTATCAATCTGGGTGACAAAGTTGTCCGTTGTACCGAGTGTACATAGTGAATCAATTGTTCAGTTAAAATGAACACTGAGTTGTGGAAAACAATATTTATACTTGGTACATATTCCTCTTCCAACGTTTCTCTCAGTCACGGGTCATAATAGAATTAAGTTCTATTATGACCCGTGAGTCACATGAGCGAGTGATTCCAATCAAAGGAGCGAGTTGCTAGACTAATTGGGAACCACTGGTATCTTAGAACTCACATTATTTATCGCCTTGCATATCAGATACGGGTTTAAACTCTGACTCTTTTTTTGTTTGTCTTTAGAGCTGCATCGGTTGCAGACGCATCACAGACCGCTCTACTAACTTTACCTACTTTGTTAACTCTACTCTTTCTAAGTTAAATAATTAACGTCGAGGCTATAGACATTTTAATACCCTGCCTATTTCCGTTCTCATAAAAAAATACAAGTTGATTCATCATATAGCCCACAATGTATTTTAATGCAAATTCTGCATTACTTTTAATGGGTCGCTACGCAGAATGGCCTCTTGGACAATGACAATGTTTTTATGGGTGCTGGGGTCTACTTACGTGACATGCGTAAAACTGGGCAATTTGAGTGCTAGGCCCCACCAAAAGGTCACCAATCATTCAGAGCTGACTGATGAGAAGGCCCTGGGTTAGGTCCTAATTTGCTGACCATAGGTCAATTTTCACATGCAATTAAATTGCTTTCTTTATGGATTTTAAATTAAAGTAAATTGAACATTTGGCACCCAGGTTAGTGCTTGTGGACTAACCTGTGTTGGATTCAGAGGGATGTGATGAACTGAATGTTGAATATAGCTTTTCACATTTAGAATTTGTCATTTAGCTGACACTTTTATCCAGAGCGACGTATATATTGGTGAGTGTATACATTTTTATAGGAAAGCTGAGTATGACAAGTTGCTAATAAGTCTATTTTACATAGTAGAACTCAACTCAATTCAACTGATCTCTCGCACTACTCAATTATTTAATTTTTCTATCACAATGTTTGTTATGCACAAATATAAATGGTTTCCCCAATTTTGCATTTTTGTTGTTACAGAACATACATTTTTTCACGTAAGATGATTATTTTTTGTATTAAATCATGTTAGTGGGGTGAGAGCAATAACCAGATAATGCTGCACTAGTGCCAGCTCAACCCTGGTCTCCCTGATGGTTAAGCGCATACAGTAGACAGTCCAACAAATGCATGATATTTGCTGTTATTCCTCTTTGATGTTTTAAGGTACTGTTGAATTAAATAACTAACAAATAAGGAACCTAAAGATGGCTCTAGACAGTGTTTGAAATTGATGTCATCCCGAGGCCAATAGAAATATGTCTGGGACAGTTCAACACAGACTTTGGGATGATTGCGGGACGATAGGACAGAAAATTGCGGGTCGATAGGCGAGAGCATTCTGACTAACTGTGCCACAGTGTGGTTTGGAGGTTGCTGCGTTGACGACCAGAAGGCCCTGCAACGAGTGGTGACTCCCAGCACATCATGGGTACCCAGCTCCCAGACATTGTAGACCTCCAGTGTAAGCGGTGTCTGTGCAGGGTGCGTGGCATCACCAGGGACACACACATCCATGCCACAAACTATTTGCCCTCTTTGTATCAAGCAGGCGGTACAGGTCTCTCTGTTCTCACACCAGCAGGCTCAGGAAGTTTCTTTCCTTCTGCTGTAACCCTGCTAAACTCTGTGACATCCCATCACTAACTATGCCCACCCTTTGTACTGCTGGACTTTGTCTGATAAGGTTTTTCTGTTATCTACAGGTACGTGTCATTGCTGCTATTCCTGTATTTAATTTGCACATGCTGACTTGCACCTTAAACTTCCCCACATTGCACATTTAGAACTGCTACTGTATATGCATTTTCAATTGTTACAGACACACGTCTACCCCGACAACCTCATTGCTGCTATTCCTGCGTTTCAGTTGCACATGCTAGCCTACTCCTTCAATTTGCCTCAATTGCAAATTCAGAATGCCATTAAGAATTGTCACAACTATTTATCTCACTTGTACATGCATTATACTTAATACCTGTACATTTTCAGGAAGTTTTCCACTGTACATTTAGAATTTCCGTATGTAATGCATTAATTGCACACCTAATACATTCCACATATACTTAATACTTGTACATTTTTCTGCGCTCCTCTATTTGCACTTCTGGTTAGACGCACACTGCATTTCCTTGTACTGTACTTAAACTTTGTCATTGAACAGTACAAGTTCCATACGAACATGTTTAAACACAAGGCAGATTAAATCATCACGTTTAGCTTAATAGTTAATAAACTATGAATAATTTAATTCATTATTCAGGCTCTGCAATAAGTTCATCTGGTAGATGGCACTGCGTTGAACTATAACATTTACTTTTCACATGCTTTTAACTGTCAGATCCCGTTGGTGATTTGGATAAGAAGGTCAGGGATACAGTATGGCTACGTTTCGGATCCGATAAATATCTAAGATGAGGCTAACATATTGGTTTTCTACAATTATTTTTGAAATTATAGTTATTCAGTGGATTGTGAAATCAGCTCTGTGATTCTCTTGTGCAAAAGTGATTCACTGATTGAAAGAATCTTCTAGAGCAGTGATTCAGTACACACAGTTTACTGAAAAGAACAAATCGTTCATGATTCGCACATCACTAGCATGAAGCATAAAGTATTGTCAATCTCATCTTAATCCGCTTATGCGTATCGGGTCGCGGAGGCAGCAGCTCCAGCAGGGGAACCCAAACTTCCCTTTCCAGAGCCACATTTGCCAGCTCTGACTAGGGGATCCTGAGGCATTTCCAGGCCAGTGTCGAAATATAATCTCTCCACCTGGTCCTGGGCTTACCCCGAGGTCTCCTCCCAGCTGGACGTGCCTGGAACACCTCCCTAAGGAGATGTCCTGGGGGAATCCTTACCAGATGCCCGAACCACCTCAACTGGCTCCTTTTGACGCAAAGGAGCAGCGGCTCTACTCCGAGTTCCTCACGGATGGCTGAGGTTCTCACCTTATTCCTAAGGGAGAAGCCAGCCACCCTTCTGAGAACCCATTTCAGCCGCTTGTACTTGCGATCTTGTTCTTTCGGTCATGACCCAACCTTCATGACCATAGGTGAGGGTAGGAACGAAAATTGACCGGTATATCGAGAGCTTTGCCTTCCGGCTCAGCTCTCTTTTCGTCACAACGGTGCGGTAAGGCAAATGCAATACCGCCCCCGCTGCTCCGATTCTCCGGCCAATCTCCCACTCCATTGTCCCCTCACTAACGAACAAGACCTCGAGATACTTGAACTCCTTTACTTGGGGTAATGCCTCATTCCCTACCCGGAGGAGGCACTCCATCGGTATCCTGCTGAGAACCATGGCCTCAGAGTTAGAGGTGCTAATCCTCATCCCAACCGCTTTGCACTCTGCTGTGAACCAGTCCAGAGAGTCACTTGCCGATGATGCCATCAGAACCACATCATCCGCAAAAAGCAGCGATGAGATCGCCAGGACACCGAACTGGAACCCCTCCCCACCCCGGCTACACCTCGATATCCTGTCCATAAAAGTTAAACAGGATTGGTGACAAAGCGCAGCCCTGGCGGAGGCCAACCCCCACCTGGAACGAGTCTGACTTACTACCGAGAACCCAAACACAGCTCTCACTTTGGACGTACGGGGATTGGATAGCCCTCAAAAGGGACCTCCTCACCCCATACTCCCGCAGCATCTCCCACAGTATCTCCCGGGGGACCCGGTCATACGCCTTCTCCAGATCCACAAAACACATGTAGACAGGATGGGTATATTCCCAGGCCCCCTCCAGGATCCTTGCAAGAGTAAAGAGCTGGCCGGTTGTTCAGGACGGAATGTGCGGTATTGTCAATCCTTGATTAATATTAACCTGTCAACCGGCTTATAGCCTAATGTACTGTACAGTACAATCCAACAGGCAACTTGATCTTAGTTTTGCTAAGCACCTTTCAGTTGAAGCTGCTACTAATAATTGCTTGGAAAAACGAATTTTGCTACTATAGGAACCCACCTGGTCTCATGGAGCCAAATTGAGGTCAAGTGTATTGACTGGAAGAAAATAAAAATGTAACTGAAATATTTCATAGTATGAAAAAACTAAATTCAATCAAGCTAAATGTTTCCAGTTGTCTTCATTACTGCATCTCTGCTATAATTAAGATGTTTTTATAAAGAAACACTAATAGCTTCACAGATATAAATACTATTTGTTTAAACAATTGAATTATCTTAAGAAATATTATAATACAAAGCACAGCTATTTGCTTAGACCTTGGTTTTGAAATATAGTATGAAGAACATGTCTTATGGCAATTTGTGAATTGACTTTAAAACTGGCAGTAGGCTATACTGTATACTCTGCAAATTTGTCAGACTACCTTTCAGTTCCACTTCCTGTTTTTTTCTTTCTACTAAGCTGAATAAAGCTTGAGAGTGAGAGTTCAGTTGTTGGAGAAACCAAATTATTATATTAGTATGACTGGCTTTTCACTGTTGATTTGGGCAAACTATAAAACCAAAAAGGATACTGTATATTTTGCATTAACACCTCAACTATATTTTCCAAAAAACATTTAAACATATAACCAATACAGGATTTACACTAGTCTAGAACCGCCAGGCCTTTCAGACCCCCAGTATCCATGTGGTTTAACTTCGTTAGCATTCACTTGTCTAAAAAAGAATGAATTACCGGATTTGTTTTAAATGTCAAATACATTTGAGAAATACAATGTGTTTGTATTTCAGGTTTTATGATAGGAATACGAAGAAAAAAAACTTCAAAGAACACACTAGCATTTTCATTCGTTTATTAGGCTATAAAAACAAATTAAATAAAAAAAAACATGTAAAATCTTCAGAATGAATCCAATAGTGTTGTTTTGGTTTTAGCTTATTTTGATGTTCACAGGCAGTGCTAAGGGAGTGTTATCTTGATTCATCGAGGTGCTGACACGAATGGCTTTAATGAGCACTAATGCGAGCTCCGCAGCTTTCTTAAAACTCAATGCTACGACTCTTGCTACTTCTATAGGAGATAACAGAAAGAGTTTTCACAATCCCAAACATCTAGGCCTAATACTCAAGGACTCAAACAAATCAGCACCATTGACAGAAAACGTGGTTAAACGACTTAACCAGTTTAAAAGAGCCCGCACTCCAGTTGACCCCTATATAATCTATTCCATTACGAGAATTGTGAATGAATGTTTTCTCATCTCATCTGATAGTCATAAATGACTGCCTTTTGTTTTTTGCTACTGTATTCACACAACACTTGAATGATTAAACAACATAATAGTATAAAGAGTACAGACTGTACATAAAGTAGACATTTTCAACAACAACAAATAACTGAATTACATGAAGTCTAGGCTTATAGACGGTATTGGTAAAATTATTTATTAAATATGAGAGCAAAATATATAGCATTTCTGATAGCTACACATGGATTCAGGAGGAACAGTGTGGTTTTCGTCCAGGCCGTGGAACACTGGACCAGCTCTATACCCTGTACAGGGTGATGGAGGGTTCATGGGAGTTTGCCCAACCAATCCACATGTGTTTTGTGGATTTGGAGAAGGCATTCGACTGTGTCCCTCGCGGCATCTTGTGGAGGGTGCTTGGGGAATATGGGGTCCTGGGTCCTTTGCTAAGGGCGGTCAGGTCCCTGTACGACCGAAGCAGGAGCTTGGTCCGCATTGCCGGCAGTAAGTCAGACTTGTTTCCTGTGCATGTTGGACTCCGGCAGGGCTGCCCTTTGTCACCGGTTCTGTTTGTAATTTTTATGGTCAGAATTTCTAGGTGCAGCCAGGGGCCGGAGGGTGTCAGGTTTGGGGACCACACAATTTCGTCTCTGCTCTTTGTGGATGATGTTGTCGTGTTGGCCCCTTCAAGCCAGGACCTTCAGCATGCACTTGGACGGTTTGCAGCGGAGTGTGAAGCGGTGGGGATGAAAATCAGTACCTCCAAATCTGAGGCCATGGTCCTCAGTCGGAAAAGGATGGCTTGCCCACTTCAGGTTGGTGGAGAGTACCTGCCTCAAGTGGATGAGTTTAAGTATCTAGGGGTCCTGTTCACGAGTGAGGGAAGGATGGAACGGGAGATTGACAGACGGATCGGTGCAGCTTCTGCAGAAATGCGGTCAATGTATCGGTCTGTCGTGGTGAAGAAAGAGCTGAGCCGTAAGGCGAAGCTCTCGATTTACCGGTCAATCTACGTTCCTACTCTCACCTATGGTCATGAGCTTTGGGTCATGACCGAAAGGACAAGATCCCGGATACAGGCGGCCGAAATGAGCTTTCTCCGCAGGGTGGCTGGGTGATCCCTTAGAGAGAGGGTGAGAAGCTTTGTCACCCGGGAGGAGCTCAGAGTAGAGCCGCTGCTCCTCCACATCGAGAGGGGTCAGCTGAGGTGGCTTGGGCATCTATTTCGGATGCCTCCGGAACGCCTTCCTGGGAAGGTGTTCCGGTCCCGTCCCACCGGGAGGAGACCCCGGGGAAGACCTAGGACACGCTGGAGGGACTATGTCTCCCGGCTGGCCTGGGAACGCCTCGGTGTCCCCCCGGAAGAGCTGGTGGAAGTGTCTGGGGAGAGGGAAGTCTGGGCATCCCTGCTTAGACTGCTGCCCCCGCGACCCGGCCCCGGATAAGCAGAAGATGATGGATGGATTTGCATTTTAATGAATTAAATATTTAATCCCCATGAAGCGAGCATGCTTGTTTGAGTTGCTCATGAGTGATATATTTTCCGTCTTTGTTCGTCATGTCTTTAAGCAACAAAATACTGTTCTTGTAAATGTATTTCAAATCAAATTGGCTTATTATTAATTAATATATTTGAGTTTAGCCATATCATTTGGTGTAAGATTTGTTCATACTGTTCAGGGGATGGTATTGAAATTGTAACCATCTTTGTATAGATTCCTTCATAAAGGTTGATGTTTCAAATGTACCATTGTCTATCAGTTTAAAATGGCACACTTTAATTTTCAGCCTGGCAAAGAGCCCTTGAGAGCCCTCAAAGGAGTATTCCCCATTCATTCATTGATGTCATTCGACGAAGGGTGACCAGTGCCTGGGTACAGATTAACGCCTGTTGGTTTGATTTTGACAGATTAAGTAGGATTTGGGTGTAAAAAAAGAAACGGGTAAATAGTCTCTAAAGGTATTCAGTTTGAGTTTTAAGAAGTTTGTCTATTTGTATAGACCCAGAGACATTGCTAGGCCAATTTAATATTAATTTGCCCGCCTAAATAAATCAATATGAGTCAACATTTTGTGATTTATTTTTTCAGCAACCGTTCCATTGCATTTTAACCTTCTCACAAATTGTATAGAATCGTGTTAATTTGGCTGCATGTTCGGTTGAGTTTGATATTTTGAACATAACTCCCTCATCTTAAGGGGGCTCTTTTCAGTAAATAGTAGCTAACGTCTCCCTACTATCGGCTTACCCCATTATCAGCTGTTTCTAGTGGTCAGATATGTAAATCCTTTCAAGTTTAAAATGTAAATGCACTGGAAAACTGTACGTTTTGCTAATCAATAGCTTTCACTTCCCCTTTTTCTAGAAATGTATAGATGTTAAAAAAAAATCTTTCCCCCAGATATTGAAAATGTCGTATGGAAATTCTTTTAGACAAGTTGCAGTTTGTGAAATTAGACTTGCGTGACAGTTCAGACATCATGTGGGCCGATTGACTGTGTGATCAGTCTTTGTTTTTTCGGGGGGGTTTTCTTACCGGAAGCCAAGAAAGCTAGCTACAACTTCCTAGTAGACTCGGTACAAGATGTTTTTCAAAATTGCTGTTGGATATGCTGATAATAGGGGGTTCTACAAGATTAGTTACCCAAGATGTTTTTGCTTCACTCTAACTGACAAATATACAAATCTGACTACTGTATTTTCCATTGGTTTTTAATTATGGTAGAAGCACATGCAACTTAAAAACATCTTAAAGTTGACAAAAAATACTACCCAGGCAGGCGCAAATCACTCTTAATGGGCGATGCCCCCAGATAAAGAATCGTGCTCTTTGCGGTTGAATGCAAATTCATTTAACTATGAGAATGAAGTGTAATGTAATTCATCAAAGGTATCACAGTAATTAATTATTAGTGAAACAAAGACGATATCCTTGGCTGTTTTGTAACTCTTTGATATTAGGTTAGCTTTATTCAAATCTTTTTACCTGTATGGAACTAGTAATCAAAAATTCTGATGGATTTATCTATCAAGAATTTAAATAAGGTGGATTTTCATTTTATTTAAATAATTTTGGCAGGGGGAAAAAACATTTAATAGGCTACTTTATAAAAATTCTGACATCTTAATTACCATTCAGTAATGTCAGATTGCTTGACAGTTGGGAGTTTTATCTATGCCGCATGGCACTCTAACGTGCCACAGTATACTGCAGTATATCATGGCATGCCCCATCGCGGACCGTCAACATGGTGCTGTAATTAGATGAGTGACATCTGTATCTACAAGAATGGGAACTCTTTTTTGAACTGAAAGTAACCCAAAAATATCCAAACAAATGTACATGTACAATGTATTTTGCTAATTTATTTTTAATATTATTTTAACAAATATTTGTAAATGAACCTTGCTTTAATCCAGTCTAATCAGTCATATTCTCCGCAATTCGGTTCATAAACACAGTACCAAATTGGAAAAAAGTTTGATAGAAAATAGTCAAATTTTTTATTTATGTTGCACCATTTTTCTTAAAATGCTCTCCGCAATTACTAAATCTTAGTCAACCGACCACTTACTGTCGACTTGTCAACTGAATGGGATCAGCCCTACTGCATAGCAAAGAAGCATGTTTGTTCCACCGTATATATTTCTATTAGAGTATTCCATGATGTGTTGTGATGTAATTATTTGTCCATTTTATGTGAGGGTTACTTCAATCTGCCAGTCTTTCAGTTGCCATGGCCGAACGTGTTCTGGTGATTGGCAATGGTGGGCGTGAACATGCCCTAGCTTGGAAACTGGCACAATCGCCACACATCCAGAAGGTCTTAGTGGCACCGGGGAATGCAGGCACCGACAACTGTGGAAAGATCTACAACTCTGGTGAGAAGAGGGTAACATTACCCTTTGTTACTTTTATTTGTTAAGGGTTTGTATGGTCTAGCCAATTTTAAACCCATAGTAAAATTATATCTAGACCATATTTATGTAATTTTGTGTCTTATAGGAATTAGTAGGATTTCTGTTTTCGCAAGCAAAAGTAATGCTGCCTTGTTTACAACATGATTGAGTTTAGCAGTTCTTAGAAGGACTCTCCTGCTTCGCCCATTTTGACTAGTCAAGGGCTAGCTTAAGAACGTCCTTGCATGTACCCACTTGCATCTGACGTGTGTGTGTGTGTGTGTGTGTGTGGTTTTCTTTCCCCCCTTCAACACTGCGCAGAGGTGTCTGTGAGTAACCACTCTATTCTGGCTCAGTTCTGTAAGGAACATAGTGTGGGACTGGTGGTTGTTGGACCCGAGCTTCCTCTGGCAGCAGGTGAGTGGCACCCATACTTATATATTACCCCAATCCAAATTCATTGCCTTCTGAAAAGGAATTTCCCGTCCCTGCATAACGTATACAGTGCTTTTGGAAGGTATTTAGACCCCTTCACCCTTTCCATTTTTTTCTCTGTATTTTGTTCTTCCTTCCCTCAATCCTGACCAGTTTTCCACTCCATGCCACGGAAACGTTTCCCCATAGCAAGATGCTCCCACTACCATGCTTCATGTTAGGGATAGTGTTAGCCTGGGGATGAGGCACAAAGCAGTGCCTTGTTTTCACTGGGTGTAGTGACTGGAATTCAGTTCAATTTGCGTCTCATTAGACAACACTTATTTTCCTAATACTCTGCCCTTCATGCAGCATATCCTATACCTTTTACTCAGGATCATCTCTTCTGTCTAGCTGCTCTACCATAAATGCCTGATTGATGAAGTGCTGCGGGGAGATTGGTTGTCCGTCAGGTTCCTCAAACTCTACAGAGAAACTCTCTATCAAACAAAAGGCCACTGGGTTCTTGACCTCCTCTCTGACCAAGCCCTGTCTTGCCCAGTTATTTAGTTTAGCCAGATGGCCTGCTCTTGTTGGTTGCTAACTTCTTCCATGTCACAATGATTTAGTCCACTGTGCTCCTGGTAGCTTTCAATGCTGTAGCAATAATCTTCCCAAGGAAACCAGATTTATACAGCTTAAATAAATAATAAAAATGAATTATATTTCTATAGGGCTTTTCATGGACCCAAAGATGTTTACAAAATGAACATGGAATAGGAACAAACAGTAAAATACAATGAGAAAACAAAGGAAATTAAGAGAATGTGATTGAGTGTAATGTAACTAGCTTAATTTCCTGTCTTTTACTGAAGCTTATAGCAGATATACATTGATGAGACAAAACATTATGACCATCTGCTTAATTATGCTGTTGATCCTATACAATGCGCCAGAACTGCGCCAACCGTCTGAGGCATGGACTCTATAAGAACCTGGAAGGTGTCATGTCATATCTAGCCCCAAGACATTAGCAGCAGATCCTTCAAGTCCTGTAAGTTACTAGGTGGAGCCGCCATGGATTGGACTTTTTGGTCCAGCACATCCCACAAATGCTCAATCGGATTGAGATTTTGGGAATTTGGAGGCCAGGGAAATGCCTTGAACTCTTCATTTTCCTCAAACCATTCCTGAACAATGTGTGCAGTGTGGCCATGATGGGGTGTACTTGTTCTCCAATGGACCTTATTCACCGCGCCTCCATCTTGAAATCCAAAACGAGGCTGGGGGGTACACTCTAACCGAAAGTTCATTGACCGAGCGCAGCAGCGGGCGTCTATCATCATGAAAGATTTGATGTCCACAAAGGTCTTCCCAACATAACAGTGGACTATGTCGAAAAATGGGCCAATAAGGACTGCATGATTCCCCGGGCTGTTTTGCTTAAAGGATACAGCAACTGGATCGACGGATATGTGCACGACGTGGACGTGGATGCACGGACGATCACAGCTTTTTTTCTGAAATCAGCATTAGTTAACGTTACTGTTGAAGTTAGCTTGTTAGCTAGATAAAACAACAGGACGTGACAACATTACAAGCTGATGCAAAGCATTGTTAAGATATATTAACCACACCAGCCTGACTTATTTTGTGTTAACAATAAATTATTTTGCCGACAGTCAAGAGGAGCGAGACAGTCAGTGTGAGAGCTAAGTCTTTTCGCTCAATGCAAAAAAACGAGGCACCTTACAACATTCAGGTATCATGACTGTGGATAAACTGCTCAGTTTGCGGAGTGGTGCCACTGCTAGAACAAATAAGCTTGCTGTTTATCCACTGTTTATACGTAGTTGTGTGCTTAACATGGTCTAGATTAGCAATGGTTATTATCATAAACAGGCACAGATCACGTCTTGTTTATATTTTGCTATAAGACACGCTACCCACGGCAGGACGTTAGCTGACCAGGCTAGTAAAAAGAGCAACTACTTCCCCCGAATCAGCCCTTTGCTTGTTATAACTTAAAAAGGACCGGTTCGTGGCTAATCAAGTCATGTCTATTTAGCCAGAAGGTTTAGCTAGCTATCTCTATGACAGTTAACATAAATATGGCTAACGTTAGCATCGTAAACTAATGTTAATATCTTACCTTGAAATGGCGACCGGGATCTCTTCTTATATTATGAATCCATTCACGGCAAAGTACAGGATCTTTTGGGAAACGATGGAATGTTTGACTTGTATAGGATTTCTTTCTCTTTGAAGATGTACATTTGGGAACACAACAATGTGGCGGCATTGTAGGTAACATTATGACAGATGGGCAGGCCAACGTTACTTCCGTACCCCACAGCCTCGTTTTGGTTTAAAGGAAGTGACGTGGGTGAATAAGGCGAATAATGTTTAGGTAGGTCGAATTGACATCCGCATGAAAGCAGCAGAACGTTGCTCAGAGCATCACACTCCCTCCACTGGCTTGTCTTCCCACATTGCATCCTGTTGCCATCACTCCCCCATGTAAACGGCGCACGTACATGGCTGTCCAAATTATGTATAAGAAAACGGGATTCATTGGACCAGACAACCTTATTCCACTGCTCCAAGGTTCAGTTCCGACACTCATGCCCATTGTAGGCTCTTTTGATTAGTACAGGGGTCTCCATCGGCACTCTGACCAGGCAGGCTGCAATGCGCTGTGTGTTGTGACACATTCTTCTGTAACCATTATTAACATTTTCTGTGACTTTTGCCACAGTAGACCTTCTATCTGTTTGGATCAGATGGAATAGCTTTCGTTGCCCTTGCGCATGGATGAGTTGCCGGTTTGTGGTTTGTCCCTTGGACATCTGGTGGTAGGGACTCACCACTCCTGACCGGGATCACCCAACAAGCCTCATCGCTCCAGAGATGCTCTGACCCAATCATCTGGCCATAACAATTTGGCCCTTGTCAAAGTTGCTCTGTTCTTTACACCTGCCCATTTCTCCTGAATGCAACACGTTGACTATGAGAACTGATTGTTCACTTACCATTTCATCTACCTAGACTTTTACATGTGACCTTCTTGGGAGATGACCACCGTTTTTCGCTTTACCTGTGAGTGGTCATAATGTTTTGGCTCATCAGTGTATAAAGTACCAGTCAAGAGCCTGGACACAACCACCCATTCTAGTGAATGTGTAAGTCTGTCCATTCGTCCGACTGGCACCTTCATACAACTAGTTATGGCCAATGAAACTTCATTAGCATTATTTAAGAAGCAGGATATTATGCTCATCTTTTAATAAATAATTTCATACATTTCTTTTGACAGTGACGACTTAACACAAGTATATTTAACAGAAACACATACACAGCATAGATTGCCAATATTTAAGTACATTACATTTAAGTATATTTACGTTTTAATTTTTCTCGGTTGCTCTCTCGTTTTTGCTCGCTCAATTCAATTTTAATGGCTTTATTGGCTTGCAGTGTGTTACTACATACAGTACAGGCCAAAAGTTTGGACACGTTTTGACATGTTATAAGACATGTTTTCAGTTATTTCACACTTTTTGTTAAGTACATAATTCCACATGTTCATTCATAGTTTTGATGCCTTCAGTGAGAATCTACAATGTAAATAGTCATGAAAATAAAGGAAACTCATTGAATGAGAAGGTGTGTACAAACTTTTGGCCTGTACTGTACATTGCCAAAGCAAACATCAATATATATTACAATTGTAAATGTGAACTACAATCACAGTTACTTGTAAGTAGGGGAAAGGATACAGCTATTACTGTAGTTTCATTATCCTGATATATTGTTAAGTTGGTTATCTTTTCGGGTGTGGCAGGAAGCTACATATTTTACCGCTATTATAGCACAACTGGGTTTTTCTTCTAGAATAACCTGCATTTTCTCAGTTTCTGTTGTCCTTTCAAAGTATTCAATTTTGTTTTGGGGAAAATATTTATTGTATATCTGCATAGTTTTTGCAGTGTAGGAGAAAATGTTTCACTGTCTCTACCTCTCTCTCTCTGGGCAGAGGGAGCACAACCTGCCTCTCTGGGTAGATTTGTCTGTGATGACCTGTTTGTTGTCAGTTTGTGCTCACTGCGTCTGTACATAGTCAGTGGTGTGTTTCCAATAGGTGATATAATTTTCCTTTTGTTTTGTAATAATTTGATTGGGCCAGATGTTCTGAATGCTGTCCTGGTGATTTTATTGGGTTGGTATTGGTTTGTGAACTTAGTTTCAGAATCAACTGGCCAAGGGGGCTCTTCTCTATGGTTTCCTCCTCGCTTTGGAGGGCTTTGTAGTGGTAGGAGTGGAGGTGACTTGTTTTTAAATTCTGAAATTTGGTGGCTGTTTTTTAGATATTAATCAGAAGAGTGAATTGATCTAGTTCTGCTCTGCCTGCATTGTTTGGAGTTTTTCTCTGGACTCCAGATGCTCTAGGAGTTCTGCATGTAGTCTTTTAATTGGGTGTTTGTCCCATTAGTCAAATTCTTGTTTTGAAAGCGGGCCCTCACACTTCACTGCCTTATAGTGCAAATGGTTCAATTATAGATTTGAATATTTTGAGGCAGATCCTAATTGGTGTTTAATTTGATATATATATATTTTAATGGTGTAAAAATCTCTCCTTGCCTTATCTGTTTATTTACGGCCAGGTTGAAATTCCCAGTGGAGCTTTTTTTTAGTCCCAAATGTGTACGTGTGTGTATTTTCTATGTGAATGGAGCCTAATAAAGTAATTGTTTTCTTGGCAACTGGATCTTTTCTGAAATAACTAACTTTGTCTTTTTTAGACTGCAACAGTTCTGACAGACCTGGGCACTGACAGTCAATCTAAATGATGCTTTAGGCCCTCTTTTGTTGGTGACAGTAGAACCAGATAATTTGTGTACAGGAGGCATTTTATTTCTGTGTAATTTAGTGAGTCCTGGGGCTGTTTATTGCATTTGAATCAATTCATTAATATTGATGTTTAATAGGCTTGAGCTTAAGTTGTTTCATTGTTTTCACGTCCTTGAAAATAATTCTGTGTTTATCTCCAATTTTCCCTGCGCCTTTTGTTGTTTGTGTACATTGGTTTGATAATGTTTTTACCCCCACCTCACTCAATTAGTTTTAGTAAAATTCCTTCATTCCAAATTGAGTCAAATGCTTTTTCAAAATATATGAAGCACGAGAATATATTTTTGTTTTGATTTATGTGTTTATCAATGACGGTGTGAAGGGTATAAAT
Organism: Esox lucius; assembly: GCF_011004845.1. Taxonomy (NCBI): domain Eukaryota; kingdom Metazoa; phylum Chordata; class Actinopteri; order Esociformes; family Esocidae; genus Esox; species Esox lucius. The sequence continues at coordinate 24,967,380 of NC_047590.1, forward strand.
ATGGTCTGAGGTTTGGTGATTTGGTTAGGAATCCAATCTGATTATTGCTCAGGACATTGTGTTCACTAAGGTAATGGATTAATCTGCTGTTTATGATGGCATAGTATAGTTTGCCCAGGTTGCTGTTGACACACATGCCTCGGTAATTATGATTACATTTGTCTCGGTTCCTGATGTCTGCAAAATAGCCTAGACTCAGGACTTTAAAAGGTTTGGGTATGGCTGTGTTTTGATTTATAATCTGTGTATTTGATAATTTTGTTTGATATCCTGTCTGTTCAATTTGTGTTATTGAGTAAATCTGGTTTTCTTTGATTGCAGATTCAAGTTTTGTTTTGTTTTGAATTCGTTATGTTTCTATGTAGTTCTTCAATGTGGTTCTGTTTGCGCGTGTGCATCTCTTTCATTAATTCCCTCCCTCAGGTATGGTTGATGACCTGCAGGCGGCAGATGTTCCATGTTTTGGCCCGTCAGCAAAGGCTGCCCAGCTGGAGGCCAGTAAGAGTTTCTCCAAGGCTTTCATGGATCGCCACGGCATCCCAACTGCCCGCTGGGGCTCTTTCACTGACCCAGAGGAGGCCTGCAACTACATCCGCACGTCAGTTGGGGGGGGGGGGGGTGAATTAGGTCTCTCACTGTTAAGAGTATGTCAATTGTTTGTTTTCTAGTGGAAACAATTAGCCTCCCCTTGTTTGGCTTTGTCTTACTAGTCTTCTGAATTATGTGAATTTGATTGGACCTGACCCTCACCCATACACTTGAATAGACATCCCATCTCTGTGTGAGCGTTGAAAGTGTTGTTAAGGCCATTTCCATTTAAAGTTTTCCATTGACTCTTTGTATAAGTTGGTGGTTGAACACTACGGACGTCCCAGTTAAATGGTCCGGTTAATCCCTCCTAAACGCTAAATCCATTAAAGTCTCACCCAGTTTACTACATTAAAATGTTGTATGCCCCTTAAATGTTGTTGTCCATGCTTAATACTCCATCTTCTTGCTCCCACCTTGGTTCTGTGGCTGTTTGTCCTTTAACCTCTGTCCCCTGTGATATTCACCCCAGGGCCACCTTTCCTGCTCTTGTGGTGAAGGCCAGTGGCTTGGCAGCAGGAAAGGGTGTCATTGTGGCCAAGGACCAAAACGAGGCGTGCCAGGCTGTTGTCAACATCATGAAGGTAGAGTTATGTTATTTAACTCAAGGGGCTATCCTTTCAATACATCCCAAAAAATCTAAAGTAAACAGTGTAAAGAGTGATAAATCCCACTAGTTTCATGGATGTACATAGTATTATTAAAGCTGACAGTCTTTCATCTTTTAATAATTATTTCATTTGAAATCCACTTTTCTTGAGAACAGAGCAAAAACATCAAAACCTGTTCACAATCCATATACTTGTGGACTAAACTGTTTAAATAATTTAAAATAAAATTGCAGCCTTCATAATATATATATATTTTTTGTCTCAAATCTATTTAACCAATTTATAAATGTTTCTCTTTTCTTCTTGGACATTTCTTTAACATTATTGGACCTCATAGAAGACCAGATCCACTCTCCCACATTTACGACATTATCAGCACCTCTGCCATTCCTCTTCCTGTCTTAACAGGACTCAGTACTTTTCCATTTAGCCCAGTACTAGAATTAGTAATTATTTATTCCCCTATACATTTGTAGAATTCATTAATACCAACATTTCTATTACACAACACCTGAAGAACAATTCTAATACTGGTTTGGATTTTATTGATTCCTCCATCCTGTCAAGGTTGCTGAGCCGTGATGAGAGTTCTGTAGTCATGCAAAGATGTATCCACTTACTATTTCTTTTCCCTTTAACACGTTTATCTGCTGGTTACTTAGGCAATTCTGACGGGATTCCAATACAATTCCGAGTGTACTGTTACCTGTAATGTAATCTCTTAGTTGACTCTTACCTTGATTTGGACTAGCACAATTACTTGGACTGCCTTGAACTGTTGTCGTGTTTTCTGTAGCCATTTTCATGGCTTGGCGAGTTGAATAGTTATTGCTGGAATGCATTCTCAATGCTATACTGAAAGGTTAGATGTTGATAAATAAAATTACCAACAGGAAAATGCATTAACTTTAATGAAGTGAAATTTTTTCTGAGTTTAAAAATGAAGTGAAGTTGTAGTGATTTTCAATCAATGGTTGCTGTAGTTTGAGAGTACGCAGGTGCACTTTGGCTGCCACTTCTCTACCGGGACATTTTGAAGTCTGTTTTCTGTTTGTTTTCTGTTTCATACTGGAATTCCTACTAGGACCCTGCTCTTACTTGCCTTCCCTATTGTACTGGATTACTTGCGGCTGGCTCACAACCCACTATTGGCTCTTTCATCCACACATTGTTGTTTTGTTTTCATTTTCGTGTCTGTGACTCTGCTGATTTGTCTGCGTCCCATTTGGTTGTCCTACCGGAGGTATTTTCTCCTGTGTTCCCCGGAGGGATCTTTAGCTTGCCTGTATGCTGACTACGTACCGACCAAATGTACTGGCAGGCCATGCCTCCCAAGGGAGTTACTTTTGCTTTGCCGGATGGATTTGTTTTGTTGCTAGCTGGCTAGGCTACCTTAGCTCAGCCAGCCTAGCTACCTACCACCAGTATCTGCTTTGAACCTGCGTTTGTACGTTGCTTGCTTTTCGGGACTCATCACTCTGTGGACAGCATCATGGCGACTGTCAACCTCTCGATGCTGCAAGAACTGCAGTGTGTTAGGTGCTAACTTGAGTAACCTCAAGCGACTATTCCTGTCTCCACTTTCTTGGGCCGCCTGCTGCACATCATGACGTTCAGGGATACTAAGAACATCATGCCCACCAACTTCCTAAGTCTCACTATTGATACTGGAGGCTGCTCCCCTTCCGAGCTGGTGACCTCCTACAACAAAGCCCTATCAGCAACATTGGACACCTTGGCTCCCCCTAAGACTCGCACTGTCATTTCCCCTCACTCTACTCCCTCTTATACACCCGAGCTTTGCTCCATGAAGGCCTGTGGTCACCAGCTAGAAAGGCTTTCTAACAGGACTGGCCTAACTGTTCATGTACAGCTCTCTTCAACATCTTACCACCTACAGATCCGTCCCTACTTTTCACTCCTGATTTTCGAAGGAAAAGGAAACCCCAAAGCCCTCTTTTCCACCATAATCAACTTTTGCTCTGGACTTAATTACAAATTTAGTCTCTGGTTCTAGACCGTCCACCTGTCCCCTGGACCTCTTACCAAACCCTTGGTCAAGACCGGCCTGCCTGTCCTCTGCCTCCTCATGGTGGACATTATTAACACATCCTTTCAAGTGGTTAAGTCCCTGCTGAACTCAAAATCGCCATTGTTTCACCAATCCTCAAGAAGCACTACCTGTCAAACAAGGGGTCCCTTAGGGCTCGGCACTGGGCCCGTTACTGTTCATTATCTGTCTCCTCTACCTGGGTCAGATAATCCGGAACCATGGCCTATACTTCCGCACCTATGCGGATGACACACAAATTGACTTTCACACCAAACCCTCTGCTGCCCTCCCTCCCCGCTCTCTCACCTCCTGCCTCTCTGAAATTCAAGACTGGGTGACCAACCTTCTCAAACTCAACAGCAATAAAACAGGAATCATGTTCGTGGCACCTAAGGCCCTCCTTCACAAGACCCCTAATCCTGTCCTCACCATTGACGGTAGCTCTTTTGGCCCCTCTCTAAAGGTCAGGAAACTTGGGGTCTTACTTGACCAAACTTTCTTTTGAAGCCCATATGCACTCAGTCACCAAGTCTTCCATCTTAAAACCATCTTCCGCCTCCGCCCCATTCTCCAAAATCCCTGCCGAAACCCTCATTCATGCATTTGTCACCTCCCGCCTCGACTACAGTAATGGGGTCCTGGTTGGTGTCTCCAAGAAGGCCCTGAACTGGCTTCAATATGCACAAAACTCTGCCGCCAGGATCCTCACCTGCAGTCCAACTAATTTCAAACCATCTCAGTTGGGTCGTCTGATGCCAGTGGGGAACCGTAAGGGCCCTCTATGCCCTCAGAGAGGGCCTAAAGATAGATACATCTATATATCATTTTTCTATTCATTGATTTAACCTTTTCTCTTAATTGTAATTATCTTTCTATTGAATTTCTTGAGGATATGTTGGAACAAGTGTTAATATGCAAGAGAAAAAAGTATCCAATCAGAATATTTCTTGGTAGAAATGATCTTGCTGTGCTTAACTCTCATTGGCTAGGCCCTCAGGCTTTGAATAGAAGGAACAATTAAATGTCACTGACATTAATTAGAGCAGCATTTTGGAAAGACCGTACAATCAACCAATCACACATTGTCTTGTAATCGGTGGGACAATTATATGATGCTTCAAGGCCCTCTAGAGGGCCTAAGTATATGTCAGTAATTCAGAGCCAAAGATTTTTGTATACATTTTTTCCACCAACAATTGACCATTATGGGCAAATAAAGAATATGTTTGACTAAGGTTTGGATATTGTGTGCCCTGTATGCAACATTAATGGCCTCTTCCAGTCACATACCTGTTTGTGATGAACTGCACTACCTGTGGTTGTGATTAAATATGGTAACAGACGTTTTATATTCGTGCTGCAATTTTCTGGCCTGTGTTAGAAAATGATCAACCTCTGTAACACGAGTGCTATGTGCAAATGAAGTTAACTCTAATGAACTCATCCTCTGCAACAGAGGTTAGTCTAGTTCTTCCTATCCTGTGGCAGTCCTCATCATAGTGCTTGATGATTTTTTGCGACCACACTTGAAGAAACTTGTTCAGGATTGACTGACCTTAATGTCTTAAAGTAATGATGGACTGTTGTTTCACTTTGCTGTTCCAAGATGTTCTTGCCATAATATGGATTACTATAGTACAGACAATGGTCTTCTTTACAACAAACCTTCGGTGTCACAATTGATCTGCTTGAACCCATTAAGAAGGAAATAAATTCCCAAACTTTTAACAAGGCACACCTGTTTATTGAAATGCATTCCAGTTCACTACCCCTTGAAGCTTTTTGAGGAAATGCAAAGTGTGCATAGCTATCACTATGGCAAAGATCACTGTTTTGACGAATGGGCAAAATGTAATGTATTTTGATCTCTTTAACACTTTTGGTTATTAGATTATTCCATACAGGTTGTTTCATACTTTAGATTACTACTATTATTTTGCAATGTGGAAAATAGTATAACTTAAGAAATACCCAATGAGGTGGTGTCCAAACTTCAAAAGGAAATGTACGTAAACATATAAAACAAAGCATATAGCTGGAAATTAGCAAGGCGTTGTATTAACTTTTCAATCTGACCATTTTATATAAAAACCGCTGCTGTCAAACGATTAAAATAACTGCGATTAATCAACAAAAACCTCTGTAGTTAATTGTGATTTGCCACAATTTTTAGAATGTTCTAATTTGTATAAATAGCAAGCAAGTTTATTTATACAGCCCAATTCATACATAGAAGCAATTCAATGTGCTTCTAAGAAATAGAGAAATATAAAAATACAATAGAATAAAAACAAATACTAGAATAACAACAAAAAACAAAGTGATGATAAAACCTCAAATAAGAAAATAGAAATAGAATGAAAACAAAAAAACATAACCAGTAAATTCTATAGTAGATTACATGAGGAAGCTATAAATGCTGTAAGGCTGTAAGTATGGTTATGTTTAACTGATCAGTCAGGCGCATGGAAAAGAGAAGGATTTTTAACCTGGATTTAAAGATGTAAGATCTTCTGGTAGTTCATTCCAGTTGTGTGCCGCATAACTGCTAAACGCAGCTTTGCCATGTTTAGTTTGGTCTCTTGGGCTCTACTAGCTGACCTGAGTTCATGGATCTAAGAGCCCTGCTCGGTTTATATTCTTCAAACATATCAGAAATGTATTTGGGGTTTAAACCATGCAGTAATTTATCGCCTAAAAGCACCACTTAAATCTATTCTATACCTGACTGGAAAGCCAGTGCAAAGATTTAAGAACCGGAGTGATGTGCTCTGTTCTCTTGGTCCTGGTTAACATTCTAGCAGCAGCATTCTGAATGAGCTGCGTCTGTTTTACAGTCTTTTTCGGGAGTCCAGTTAAGAGGCCATTACAGTAGTCAACCGTACTAGAGAGAAAAGCATGGATGACCTGCTCTTGGTCTTTTGGAACCCCAAGCCCTTGATTTTGGCTATATTTTTAAGATGATAGTATGCTGTTTTGGTGACCACTTTGATGTGACTGCTGTACGCTGCTTGCTACACTATTGCATTGTGAGATTGTTGACGTGCTGTACACGGTTTGCTGTTACCTACCTGGCCACCTATTTGAATGTTCTTTATATAAACTAGTGGTTAAATTCTATTTTAGGAGTTTACCAACATACTATTTTGATCTATTGACTTTTTACCCAACTTTTCTACACCGGGACTCTATTTTGAGATAATAAACGGAGCTAGTCGCCCCTGAACATCCGAAGCTAAGTACCTTTATGCCTCATCATTGTAGTTGTTGTAATTTCCACACGGAGGAGAGCTATGGTCTTCAGGTTAAGACAGCAGAGTTAATGGCTTGGCTTCAGACACAGATGTCAGGTAAGGATAATGTTAGTGTAGAAATGGAAAAAACTGTCCGTGCAATCCAAAATGTTTCTTTGATACTGTTGCAAAGTTAACAAAAATGCAATGATCGACAAGTGAAGTGGGTCTTTACTTCAGCAGTCATGAATACATTTACTTCTTTGATGAAAAGATCGATACCATTAGAAAACAAATAACTGACTGCTCCTTAAATAGGTATATTCCCCAAAATCTCAGTTGTCCTGGGAGTGTCCTGAACCTCCCTGACCTGGTGTCAATGGGGACACTTGAATTTTTTATCCTGTATTGTTCGACACGTTCACTTGATTAGTAATTAGTTCTAAACCCACAAATTGTAAACTAGACACGATTCCAACAAAACTACTTAAGGAGATAGTTCCGGTGCTAGTTCATGTTGAACATAATAAATTGCTCCCTATCCTCCAGAGGTGTACCAAACTCACTGAATAATCTGGATCCAACAACTTATTAAACAATTATACTCCAATGTCAAATGTCCCGTTCTTCTCAAAAATCGTAATGTTTTTTTCCCCCAACAACTGAATGCCTTCCTGAATACAAATAACATTTATGAAATGCTCCAGTCCGGTTTCAGACCCCATCATAGCACAGAGACCGCACTCGTGAATGTAACAAATTACCTTCTAATGGCCTCAGAGAAAGTTTCCGCAATCATTCTGTTGCTTCTTGATCTTAGTGCTGCCTTTTACACTATTGATCACTCCCTTCTCTTAGAGAGACTGGAAACCCACATTTGGTTACGTAGACATGTTCTAGCCTGGTTTAAATCTTATTTATCTGAAAGATCATCAGGTCATGCTTCTGAACTGGACCAGGTTTAAATGGATTCTAGACTCAGCCCACACCTATTTATTAATTATTATATTTGTAATCTGAATATGTTTACCTGGCACAGCCAGAAGAGCACTGGTCACCCCTCTGAGCTTGGGTCCTCTAGGTTTCTCCTAAATTTTGGCATTCTTAGGAAGTTTTTCTTAGCCCCTGAAATTCAACACTACAGTTGTTTACTCCTTGGGGTTTAAGGCCAGGTTTTTTGTAAAGGTGTTTTGTATCTGCTGATGTAAAAAGGGCTTTATAAATACATTTGATTGATTGAAGGTATCAGTTTGAATGTGTGAATGGCATATCCTCTAACAAATCAAAGGTAGGTTTTAGTGTTCCTCAAGGCGTGGTTTTGGGCCCATTATTGTTCTCACTATATATGCTGCCTCTGGGTGATGTCATCCAGAATCACAATGTCAATTGTCACTGTTATGCTGATGACACACAACTGTATATTTTGATGATGCATGGGAAGTCCCAAAGATGTGCTACTTTGGAAGCATGCATTTCAGATATTAGGAAGTGGATGACCGAACTTCTTGCTTTTAAACTCAAGAAAAACTCACTGTGAACCTCGATGGTTCTATGGTCATATCCCAAAATATATTTAAGTAATCTTGTCATTACCCTCAACCCTGACCTCTCCTTTGATTAACATAAAATAGATCTCGAGTTGCTTTTAATTGTACCTAGAATAAAAATATAAATAAAACAGCCGGAGGCAGGGCTTTCTCTCGTTGAGCTCCACTACTGTGGAATGATCTGCCAACTAAGGTTCGATGTGCATAGTCGGTGCAAACTTTCAAGTGTCTACTAAAGACTAGTCTCTTTAGCAAGGTCTATGATTAAGTGCAGTCTGGCCCAGGGGTGTGAAGGTGACCTGAAAGGCCTGATACTGTCCATCCTTGCTGTATTGTGAGGTGGGCTCTCATCGCCACAGGGATGTGCTCCGTCCAATGCCATTCAGGGGCGGAGTCACTGGCTTGTTGTCTCTGTTGTGCCCATTGTGCAATTGGGTTGAACTCAGCTGGCAGTGCTCGGACCTCATTTCAGGGTGGTTGCGTTTGCTGGGTGTCCCTTTGGTTGATGCTTGGCAATGTGGGTGGATTGATTTCCTGCCTGTTGGGCCCTGTCTGGGGCTTCCCCTGGATAGGGCCACAGTGTCCCTGGACCCCCTTCTCAGCCCCAAGGTCTTATGTTGCTATATTTAGTGTGCTGGGGGAGTAGGGTCAATTCTCCTTCTCCACTGTAAATCCTTGTAGTTCTAAGGAATGCACTTTCTACATTTTCCCCGTCTCCTGCCCTGTTTAAACTTAGGAGGACGACGTCTTGGCTCACACCTCCAGAAAGTACCAGGCTTGAAAAACTTGTTACTGTCCCTGTCCAGAGTCCTTCTGGTTGTGTTGCAGATTAAGTTGATACCTGACGATTTCAGCTTCCACTCTTTCAGCTATTAGCTCTTTACTAATAGTAGTTCTCATATTTTTGTTGCCAAACAATCTGTTTTATCTTGCTTTTGTCATACGATTTGAGAGCCATATATATTTGAGGATCATCTGCATAGCTATGGTAGTTAATGTGGTTGTTCTGTAGAATCTGGCCCACAGGTAGCATATCAAGATCAAACAGAAATAAATACTTTCCTGTTTAAAAAGCAGTGCATTATGTTAAAGCCATATTGTTCTATTGTAAACTATGCACAGTGCATGATTTGATATTCAAGAAGCATAGGAGCTGTCTTTCCAAGTTGGTCCAATTAAACGGTATGTCATGGCCCATTCATTGCACTCCTTAATCTGTAGCCCATGTAAATTGAAATGGAAAGTTGCTTGTCTCTGATCAAATAGTTCTACCATCTCCTACCATTGTGTTCTTGATCAAGGCACCAAGTACAATGAAGGCTATTTTAGGATTCTCTATAAAACTCATACAGTCATGTGAAGAAGTACACCTCTTTGGATTTTATGATTTTACGTATCAGAACAATTATCTGTTCCTTAGCAGGTCAAAATATTTGGTAAATACAACCTAAGTACACCTTATGATTCAATTCAGTATCTTGTAGAACCACCTTTGGCAGCAATAACTTGAAGTAATCGTTTACTGTATGACTGTCAATCTGACATTGTTGTGGAGGAATTTTGGGAAACTCTTCTTTACAACATTGCTTCAGTTCATTGAGGTTTGCGGGCATTTGTTTATGCACCGCTCTCTTAAGGTCCTGCCACAGTTCAGGTATGGACTTTGGCAGGGTCATTGCAACACTTTGATTATTTTCTTTTTCAGTCATTGTGTTGTAGATTGTGATGGCAATTTCTAAAGTGCAAAACAGTTCTATGAAAATGGTAGGTAAGACAGGAGAAATCAATTGCACAATAAACGGTTTAATATACTTGCAAGGAGAGAGTACGCAGGTTACAAAGTAACAGTGAATAGTCTCTAAATAAAAACAGGCAATCGACAGTATTTAAAGACATGAGAGGGGTGTGACAAATCCTGCACATTCCAGCTCAATCAGGACACATTCCCTTTGTTCCATTATAACCTAAACATCACACAATGGACAGCTCTCCTTCCTGCCATAAATACCTTCTTCAACTCTAAGGGTTCCAACCGAACCCAAACAGACAATAGATGCCCTGATGAGTTATACAGATAAGGAGATAAAGAGTAACCATTTCATCAGCTGATACCAGTCAATGATACCCCCTTGGCAAATACCAGATCCCCCACATTCCTCTACCTATCTAAACAATGGGACTCAGTCCTTTAATCAGTGAGAACACATTGTATTGGGATCCTTCTCCTGTTGCATAACTCAATATCGGCTAAGCTTTAGCTGTCGGACAGGTGGCTTCAAATTTGACTCTAGAATACTTTGATATACAGAGTTCATGTTCGACTCAATGATTGCAAGGTTCCCAGGTCCTGTGGCTGCAAACCAAGCCCAAATCATCACCACTCCACCATCGTGCTTGGATGTTGGTATGAGGTGTTTGTGCTGATATCCTGTGTTTTGTTTTTTGCACAGCAACGTGGTGCTGTGCATTATAGCCAAACATCTACACTTTGGTCTCTTCTGTCCAAAGGACATTGGCATTCATTCATGAAACAGGCGTACGATAACATTTGATCTTAAATTGTATGTACGATAATTTCACAGGCAGAGCTGGTATTCATCTATATTATCTTTGTCGTATACTTATGATCAAACTCATGTCTGGTCGGAGACCGTGTAAACCAACATCGAAATACAAGATTTGCAATAAGACCACCATTATTACGTAAATCAACAATCGTAACAGCCTCAGTAACAACCACAATTATTATTATAATTATAGGTAATATAAGATGATGAGGAATTTTTATCTTTCTGTTGTTCATGCATTTGTAAGGTTTGAAATGCCTTTGTGTTTGCAATGCTCAAGACAAACTTGCTTTGCCTTGCTTTTCACTCAGTCTGTATTGACATACTTGGAGATCATAAATGGTTGTTTATAATTTCAGTGACTGGCATCTTGATTAGCTAACAGGTCTTAAATTGTGTGAAGTGAGAAGATAAACCAGTGGTTCTGGGTCGAGCAGTTCCCCTAATGATGGCAAAGCTTGCTGTTTTTGATTGACAAATGGTTATTTAGCTGTTTCAGGCTATAATTTATGTTGAAATCTGTCAATTCATAGGCTGCTGATCACATATGTAATTAAGGATAGACACAGGGCGTTATCGCATCCACAGCTTTATCCAGTTTATCAATCTGCAGTGACATCTATGCTCATTTCAACCAGGTGTGACAGTTTCATAAATCACACTTAAAGATGATTGTAAGTCTCTCCCAATGTTCAAATGTGAGATTGTCAGAGAATTGTTCATGAATGAGGCCCATTATTTGTTATTAGTTCAGATGCGTCTTTGAGAACCTAAGCCGTGCTGCAATATTCTTTGCAGAGAGAAGAGGCTTTCTCCTGGCAACTCTTTCAAACAAACCATGCTTGTTGAGTCTCTTTCTAATTATACTTTCAAGCACTTTAACGTGCCAACTGAGACCTGTAGAGTCTGAGATGTAACTCTTGTTGTTTGCTATTTCTCTGAGAATTTGCCTGGGACGTCTACTCCTGAATCTTGAATGTTTTCCACTTTTGAATCTTTTTCACTGTAAATTGTTTGGAAATGGCCTTATGACCATTCCCAGAATGATAGGCTGCAACAATTGCTTTTCTGAGATCATTGCTGATGTCTTTCCTCTTTGGCATTGTGTTAACACATGCTTGAATGCTCCAGACCAGCAAACTGCTAAAACTTTTATGGTGGTGGTCACACTTGCTAATGATCAGTTAATCAAGGGCATTTAATTAGCATCGCCTGTCTGCACCTGTCTGCTACTTAGCATCCTGTGGAAGCGGTAAGTGTGTACTTAGTTTTTCACACATGGCTTCTCCATTTTGGCTTTGTTTGTTAAATATTTCGTGACATGGTGTAATATGTCATGTGTTGTTCATCTGAGGTTGTATTTACCAAATTTTTTGACCTGCTGAGGAACAGATGATTGTTTATTTCCTGTTGTGTAAAACCATAGGATTCATAGAGGGTGTATGTTTGCACACAACTGGTATCAGCCCCCCTATCTGGAAAAGCTGCAGACACTGAATCAAACATGTGCTTTTTGTGGTTTTGGCCTTTTGATTTTTGGGCTAAAATGTGGTTCGAAACAGGGTTCATGTGAGGACCTGGAAACTTTAAATGTTTTCCCAATTCAACCAAATGCAATAAGGTAGGTTACATAAATAGCCAAAGGCATAAGGGAGTCAAGGTCATTGATGTTTATTAACAAACATTTAACAGGACCTATTTGTAATTTATGCACTGCCGGGAAGTTATCGATTCCGCTATTATATTTTATTGGAAATGAGACTGGTGACGGCATTGTTTTGGTTAGGCTAGCAACAACATAAAATAAGCAAGATGCTAAAAGCAAGATTAGCAGATGGATTTTCACCCACATAGCGTCTCAAGACCAGTTTCAGAAAAGGGTAAGAGGGGAGGCACGGCTGTTATTCTCATAGATATTCCAATTTCCAACAAATTGGAACTGCGCAGACTGTGTTCTAACGTACAAGTAGGTAACGTGCTGTTAGGCAGAATTCACTAACAAGTGGCGAATTAGCATGATTCACAACAGGAATGCATAAGCTAATCTTTGTTGTATATCGAAAAAACGTAATGTGAAGTGCTCCGGACAACCAACGCAAGTCAAGTGTCAATAAAGTTACCTATACACAGTTGCTAATCAGTAAGTAACAGATCTCGCCCATGTCAAGCACTGGATGGATGATTCTGAGGCTGAAACAGGAATGTTATTAATGGTATGTTAACACGTTAACTATCACCGACAATTAAAACATTTACTGTCTTACATATGAGTTGAAATTGTTGTTGATAGATACACAGATACAGCTATGTGAAAAAATAAATACACCCACCCTGGAAAATTCTTCTCTATCTACAGTATCTCGCGAAAGTGAACACCCCTCACATTTTTGTAAATATTTGATTATATCTTTACATGTGACAACACTGGAGAAATGACACTTTGCTACAATGTAAAGTAGAGTGTACAACTTGTATAACAGTGTAAATTTGCTGTCCCCTCAAAATACCACAACACACCATTATTGTCTAAACCGCTGGCAACAAAAGTGAGTCTCAGAGCTCCTGTTTCGACAGAATATCCCAGTCCAACCTGCATTTCATTGCCAGCAGAGTGGGTTCTTAGTAGGATTCCCTCAGTATAACCATTTTCATGAATGTCCCTAAACCTTGGAATGATGCTTTTCTAGGGAGTTTTTGAGGAAGTGTCACCTCCTGTCAGAACTTGGCATACCCATTTTCCATTGCAAAGATGCAGCTGTGTTTGTGTGTGTTGCAGGACAAAACGTTTGGCTCTGCTGGGGAGACAGTGGTGGTGGAGGAACTCCTGGAGGGAGAGGAGGTGTCTGTGAGTGTCTGTTCATTTTTCATTTCTTTCTATTCCTGTCAAAATGTGTGTTCATGCCGCGGGGAAACAGTTATCTGCATCTGGTGGTTTAATTCTATTAAATGTGCCATTTCCCCTTATAAGCATTTTCTAACTCAATCAAATGTATTTATAAAGCCCTTTTTACAACAGCAGTTGTCACAAAGTGCTTTACAGAGACACCCGGCTTTAAACCCCAAGGAGCAAACAACAGTAGTGTTGAATTTCAGTGGCTAGGAAAAACTCCCTAAGGTCGAATTTTAGGAAGAAACCTAGGGAGGACCCAGGCTCAGAGGGGTGACCAGTCCTCTTCTGGCTATGCCGGGTGAGATATTAAGAGTCCAATTGGAATAATAACTACTTGTTTCCTGTCCATTTCCCTGTGTAGTGTTTGTGTTTCAGTGATGGCTCCAGTGTGTCCCCCATGCCCCCGGTTCAAGACCACAAACGCCTGCAGGATGGGGACCTTGGACCCAACACAGGTGGCATGGGGGCTTACTGCCCCACCCCTCAGGTAAGCATGCGCTCCCTCTTCCTAGTTCATGCATGGTTTATGCCAATTCTTTGTCCATTAAAATAACATCAAATTGATCAGAAATACTGTGTAGACATTAATGTTTTAAATGACTATTGTAGCTGGATAAGGTTAATTTTCAATGGAATACCTACATAGGCGTACAGTGGCCCATTACCAGCAACCGTCGCTCCTGTGTTTCGATGGCACGTTGTGTTTTCTAATCCAAGTTTATCATTTGAAAAGGCTAATTGGTCATTAGAAAACCCTTTTGCAATTGTTAGCACAGCTGTACATGCTTGAAATGGACAGAAGCAAATAACTTTTCTTCTGAAGCTTGTCAGTCTATTCTTGTTCTGAGAAATGAAGGCTATTCCATGCGAGAAATTGCCAAGATACTGAAGATCTCGTACACTGCTGTGTACTACTCCCTTCACATAATAAACTGCCTCTAACCAGAATGGAAAGAACAGTGGGAGTCCCCGGTGTACAACTGAGCCAGACGACAAATGCGTGTCTAGTTTGAGAACCAGACACCTCACAGGTCCTCTACCGGCAGCTTCATTAAATAGTACCGGCAAAAAAGACCAGTCTCAGTCCAACAGTGAAGAGGCGACTCTAGGATGCTAGCTTTCTAGGCAGAGTTGCAGAGTAAAAGACAGTAAAAACAAAAGGTTGGGCGAAAAAAACAAAAAACACTGGACAGAGGAAGAACTCTGCCAAGAGGGCCAGCATCCCGGAGCTGCCTCTCTTTACTGCTGATGTTGAGACTGGTGTTTTGTGGGTACTCTTTAATGAAGCTCCCAGTTGAGGAACTGTGACGCATCTGTTTCTCAAATTAGACAGTTATGTATTTGTCCTTTTGCTCAGTTGCGCACCGGGGCCTCCCACTGTCTATTCTGGTTAGAGCCAGTTTGAGCTGTGAAGGGAGAATTGCACATCGTTGTATGAGATGTTCAGTTCTTTGGCAGTGACTCTCATGGAATAGCCTTCATTTTGCAGAACAAGAACATCTGTGTAGATTCACTATAGTTACAAAGGAACTGCTGTATTTGTAATCCATTTTAACCAGTTGGAACCACTTCTACACTTTTGGTGTGGGTATGTGGAAATAGGGCTGTAATTTGAAGCAGAGTCTGTTCCCTGTGATGGCAATTCCATCGATCGACACTCTTAAAGGAGGAAATACAGAGACGAAATTCTCTTGGCACAATTTAACAGGTTTATTAATTATTTGCAAATAAGAGAGACGCGTCAAACGCTTACAAACATAATTGTCCGAGGAGTCTGACTTAACACATGAACAGTCCGTATTTATTACAGTTAAAAGGGGTGTGGTAAGATGCTGCCCATCTGTCTCGTGTCATATAGGTTTTGCACAAAGGGCAAACTATCCTCCCCCACATGGGTGACCTCTTCAACTCTAGGAGAAGACTCACAGCATCTGGACAAACAACAGATGGACACTGATGGGTTATACAGATTTACTATTAACGAGTAACCCTATAATCTGCTGATATCAGTCAATAATGACCCTAAACACCTGATCCCACTCTACTACATTCCTTTTCTTATCCAAACATGGGTACTCAGTACTTTAAGTAGTAACTCATTCATACATGTATAGGACAAAGTATACATCAGTTCAAGAATTTCCACAACATCCCACATAGATATAGTGTTGTTGCAATTTGCAATTATTTTTCAGTAGGAAACCTCCCTAAAGGCACCCCATAAAGAGAGGGGAAACTAATACCAAATGTTCTCTCAGCTCCAACATGCCAGTAGCAAGTGCTAGCGAGACGGAGATACGGCCGTCTTTCAAATTCTTTTTATGGGAACATTTTGGATTCAGCCTTCAATACATTAATTTTGGTGTTCTTTAGATCGTAGTTTTGTCAAATTTTTATCATTTGAATAATAATTTAGTCTAGTTATTGTCAAAAAGACAAAAACAGTGAGCCATTTTTGTCAACAAAATGCTCTTAGGTTTTAGTCACATTTTAGTCAAATCAAAAATATTGCCTCATTAACCTATAGTAAACATCACTGACTGCCATGTACACAAACATACCAACCCGCTTCCAAAAAATGTTGGGACACTGTACAAATTGTGAGTAAAAAAGGAATGGAATAATTTACAAATCTCAAACTTATATTTAATTCACAATAGAATATAGATAACATATCGAATGTTGAAAGTGAGACATTCTGTAATGTCATGCCAAATACTGGCTCATTTTGGATTTCATGAGAGCTACACATTCCAAAATGATTCTAGTCTCAAATTGGTGGAAGAACGCATTAATCTGCAGCAGATAAAGGTTATTTTAACAACTCAAAAACACGAACGTATTAATGTATTTGACCCATGAAATCAGTTCCAAGTGTTGACTGGAAATCAGACAGAAAAAAATTATCCTCTGTGAATATAACTCCCACAACATATTGTAGCAAGCTAGCATAATTATTTTTGTAGTGGGGCTAAACACTTTGAGTATTGGGTATATACTGCTTAATTCCATACTTATCTGTGTCAATAGTTTATGGGAGCTGTACATAATATCAAGTAAGACTGATGGAACATAACAATGTTTACAGTATTTATATAGCCTACTATTATTTAACGCAACATTGTGCATTGTATGGATACGTGTCAAATTTCCAAGATGTAATTAGCCAGTACAAAATGCATACTGCACGTGCATTATCATTTGAGCAGTTTAATTGTCATGGATGGAAATATCAGTTGGAAATATAAGAGGCGGAACAGAAGATTCAAAAACTTTCAATACTGTAGATGACAAGTTGGGGTATACCCACTTCTGCAGTCAGCGCATCACTAATTCTACCTGTGAGTAGGCTGTTAGGAGTGGGTATTGGCAAGTACCTTCTGATATTATATATTTCACGTTACACGTTGTTAGAAATTGGCGGTTTCGTATAGTGGTCAAATAATGTAGAACCTGTATCAAATCGAGGGAGAAGCTCGCTCAAGTTTATTGGAAAATTGCAGCACAGATGTCATTCAGTGAACGTTCCATTATCTTCTCACTGCAAAGTTGGTTACCAGCTAGCCTATACATTAAGGGCGTTTCTAACTAAGACCATGTCTTTAGAATGCCATATGACCATCGTAAACATTCCTACAGAGAGATAATCTAAACAGAGAGGTTTCTGTTGTTCTCGTTATCTAGGCACATGCACTTCCAATGAAATGTACATTCATATTGTAATTGTTAATGCTCAGATTCCACAACGTTACGATTCAATACATCATGATTCATCATGATTTCACAATGCTTACTAATTTGCTATAGAAAACCTCAAATATTATTAGGCTATATACTTGAAAGTGCAGTCTTTAGCTAATCGCTATTAATGACCCCTAATAAAAAAGAAACACTCAATTTGAAATGTCTTGACCCAAATATAATTCTAGAATGCTGCTGTAGATTACTGAGAATTCTCAAAATGACTAATATTTTGTCACACATTTCAAACATACATAGCCCAAAAACCAACAACGAATTACAATTACAAATGAACTTGTTTTACAGAGCACATACTCTTCTTTAATTTGACAACACATTAATTAAACTTATAATTATTATCCCATTAACAATAAGTAGAAAGAACGATGAACATCTGTTTGCATAAAATGAACAAGATTGAGG
Organism: Esox lucius; assembly: GCF_011004845.1. Taxonomy (NCBI): domain Eukaryota; kingdom Metazoa; phylum Chordata; class Actinopteri; order Esociformes; family Esocidae; genus Esox; species Esox lucius. The sequence continues at coordinate 24,985,033 of NC_047590.1, forward strand.
CCACAATTAAATTAGGTCTGTACAGCTAATTTAATCATGGTAACACTACTTGAAGTGTAGTGACATAACATGGTCATAACTCTGTCATAACCATGTCATGTGTCATGTCAGCTGACATAACATGTCCTCCTGTCAAAACAAGTCACGACACTCTAATGACACATATATTTTGAAATATTATGCCATATTGCATTAATTTATGTCTGTCAAAGTATAACTCACCATTCTGTTATGCATGAAGTGATGTCAGATATTTACCTTCACCAATTCTTCCTCATGACTAGTGTTAGAAATCGTCCGTTTCGTATAGTGGTTGTAATAATTTGCATACCCGTTTGTCAAGGGAGAGAGAAATTATATTATTTATTGCAGCATTAGAGTCTTGTTCATGAGGTTACGGACCTGGTCTTCCTTACACAACCTCAATCTATCTCAGTCTCGTGTATAAACTTTGTTGTTATTCATGCCTGCAGAATTTGCCAGCAAGATGGCCCCCACCTATCCATTCTCTATGGTTACTCAGAATTTTGTAAGAATGTGAACAGTATTTCCTTGGCTTCCCAAGATGAATGTTATTCATTGACGTTAGGGTGCGACCGGTAGTCTAACGATTAGAGCATCTGGTTAATAACCTAAAGGTTGTTGCATTGAAATCAAGAGTCAGCACAGTTGAAAGTTTCTGTTCCTAAGCAAGGAAGTTAACCACAATTCCTCCCCAGGTTTTTGCTGCAAGTGAGAATTTGTTCTCTGTAAACAGCCGGTAAAATAAAATAAAAAGTTAACGTTTGAAAGAAAATGCTATTTTTTTCAGGCTTTTTAGCAAAACTGCGCTGCTTGCTTGTGGTTTCAATTAGTCTAGGATTCACCCTGTGTTATTGAACGTGTGTTCTCTGTTTGGCCAGGTGTCTCATGAGCTGCTTCAGCAGATCAGAGAAACTGTTCTCCAGAAGACTGTGGATGGCATGAGAGAAGAGGGTGCCCCCTATGTGGGTGAGTCAGGAACTGCATGCACACAGTGTAGTTCAGAGAATAATTGTTTGGTTCTATTTTCACCATTTCTCTCCTTATAAACCTTTCACACCTTTTCTCTTTTTTTGTATTTCTATTGTGTTCTCTTCTCTCTCCCAATTCCCCCCCATTCTTTCTCTCACTCCTTTATCTCCCTGATTTGTCGTCATTCTTTCGGTCTCTTTCTCAGGTGTGCTTTATGCTGGTCTGATGTTGACCAAGCAGGGGCCCAAAGTCCTGGAGTTCAATTGTCGCTTTGGTGACCCTGAGTGTCAGGTGTGTATGTCTGTCTGGGTGGTGAGGACATTATTGCCTGACTGCTCTGTCTTCATCAAAGTGATGAAGTGTATCCCAAAAACTGTTTTTCACTTCACTAACACATTAAAATTCCTGAATGGGATTCCCTGGAAATCTATAGGTTTGTCTTCCTACTGAATGTGACCCCGTCATTTCAGGTGCTCATGCCCTTGCTGAAGAGTGACCTATATGAGGTGCTGCAGAACACCCTGCAGCGAAATTTGGCTTCCTGTGCCCCCTCATGGTGCCAGGAAAGCTCTGCAGTTACTGTGGTTATGGCCAGCCCTGGATACCCTGGTTCCTATAAGAAAGGTGTTGAGATCATGGGTAGGTAATGTTATGCCTTTTCTCCTAGGCTTGATGCCCATGATTTGGGCTGACTGTGATACTTTTTCACAATATTTGGATTCCAGAATCATATATTTACATTGAAGTAAGGGTATGTTACACCAATATTTTAAATGTTGCAGCAAATAGAATGTGTATTAGGTGCGTCTCCAACACTTGAATTTCTCTTCTATGGATGCAGCAAAATCAAGTGTCTCTTTGCATTAACTGTCTTGAACCTATTTTGTTGTTATATAGACCTACACAATACTTAAAAGTTATTTAAATACTTCCTGTTGTGTTGAGCGAGGTGAAACATTACAACGCGCATGCAAACGCGCCGGGTCAGTAAATAGTCAAGTCAGTACTAATAAAACTAGCAAGTCACTCAAAATAAATTAATTGAAAAGAATCATTGAATTATAAACTCAACATCCTCTAGTTTTTTCGTAATCTGACACACACCCAAACACTACTCCTGTTTCGTAGTCCTAGTTATCTTGACACCTCTTACGAATGTTGCCAATTCCAGGCCAGTCGTGAGAACTACAGTCTTTAATTACTCAACACTCCAAAGCTGGTTTATGTCACGACTTTTCACGAAGAGGAACCGCAAAGGAACTATCAACAGTCAAAGACCGTTAGAATCCTGACTGGCAACAGCTCCAGCATGGGACATTCTTCTACTCTTCCCTACCTTTTAAGGAGTGAGGTATTAACATATCAATGGAGGACAGCTTGTGACTAGCAATGATTCCAGACCTTGACTTTTAACGTGTGTCCACCAATCAAATGTATTTATAAAACCCTTTTTACAACAGCAGTTGTCACAAAGTGCTTTTACAGAAACACCCGGCCTTAAACCCCAAGGTGCTAACAACAGTAGTGTTGAATTTAGGAAGAAACCTAGAGAGGACCTAATCCATGCTTTTGTTCCATCTAGACTAGATTACTGCAATGCTCTACTTTCCCGTTACCCTGACAAATCAATGTATAAACTTCAATTAGTGCTGCACACGGCTGCTTGAATCCTAACTAGAACAAAAAAAATCTGAACACATTACTCCTGTACTAGCCTCTTTAAACTGGCTGCCTGTTAGGGTTAGGGCTGATTTTAAGGATTTATTGTTAACCTATAAATCCTACTTACCTCGCTGAAATGATCCATACATACCTACAGTGGGGAGAACTAGTATTTGATACACTGCTGATTTTGCATGTCTGTCATCTTTATCATAGGTACACTTCAACTGTGAGAGATGGAATCTAAAACAAAAATCCAGAAAATCACATTGTATGTTTTTTAAATAATAAATTTGCATTTTATTGCATTACATTAGTATTTGATCACCTACCAGCCAATAAGAATTCTGGCTCTCACAGACCTGTTTTCTTTAAGATGCCCTCCTGTTCTCCACTCATTTCCTGTATTAACTGCACGTGTTTGAACTTGTTACCTGTATAAGACACCTGTCCACACACTCAATCAAACAGACTCCAACCTCTCCACAATGGCCTAAACCAGAGAGCTGTGTAAGGACATCAGGGATAAAATTGTAGACCTGCACAAGGCTGGGATGGGCTACAGGACAATAGGCAAGCAGCTTGGTGAGAAGGCAACAACTGTTGGCGCAGTTATTAGTAAATGGAAGAAGTTCAAGATAACGGTCAATCTCCCTCGGTCTGGGGCCCCATGCAAGATCTCACCTCGTGGGGCAGCAATGATCATGAGGAAGGTGAGGAATCAGCACAGAACTACACTGCAGGACTTGGTCAATGACCTGAAGATAGCTGGGACCACAGTCTCAAAGAAAAACATTAGTCGCACACTACTCCGTCATGGATTAAAATCCTGCAGCGCACTTAAGGTCCCCCTGCTCAAGCCAGCGCATGTCCAGTTTGAAGTTTGCCAATCACCATCTGGATGATCCAGAGGAGGAATGGGAGAAGGTCATGTGGTCTGATGAGACGGCAATTGAGCCTTTTGGTCTAAACTCCACTCGCCGTGTTTGGAGGAACAACCTCAAGAACACCATCCCAACCGTGAAGCATGGAGGTGGAAACATCATTCTTTGGGGATGCTTTTCTGCAAAGGGGGCAGGACTACTGCACCGTATTGAGGGGAGGATGGATGGGGCCATGTATCGTGAGATTGGCCAACAATCTCCTTCCTTCAGTAGGAGCATTGAAGATGGGTCGTGGCTGGGTCTTCCAGCATGAAAACGACCCGAAACACAACAACTAAGGAGTGGCTCTGTAAGAAGCATCTCAAGGTCCTAGAGTGGCCTAGCCAGTCTCCAGACCTGAACCCAATAGAAAGTCTTTGAAGGGAGCTGAAAGTCTGTACTGCCCAGCGACAGCCCCAAAACCTGAAGGATCTGGAGACGGTCTGTATGGAGGAGTGAGCCAATATCCCTGCTTCAAACCTGGTCAAGAACTACAGGAAACGTATGATCTCTAATTTCAAACAAAGGTTTCTGTACCAAATATTAAGTTCTGCTTTTCTGATGTATCAAATAAAATAAAATCTGGATTTTTGTTTTAGATTCCGTCACTCACAGTTGAAGAGTACCTATTATAAAAATTACAGACTTCTACATGCTTTGTAAGTGGGAAACACTGCCGATTTTGCAGGTTATCAAATACTTGTTCTCCCCACTGTATGTCTATCTCTTGGAGTGTTCTTCACTTGGCTCGATTTGCAGAGCTGACCAGTGTGTTCTTTTTTTCTCAGAATGTACCAATCTAATGTTCCTTCTCTGATCTATTTTTGTTTTTTCCTGTTTCACTTGCATTGAGAGCTCCTTTGACCAAATAGTGGGTTCACGGCGACAGCTTCCTAATGTGAATACCTGGACTCAACTCTAGACCTTTTACCTTCTTAATTGATGAAGAAATAACAAAGGACTCGCACATATCTATTCATGAAACAGCTTTTGAGTCTGTTGTCCAATTACCTTTGGTCCCTTGAAAAAGAGGGGACTACATATTAAAGACCTGTAATTCCTAAACCCTTCCTCCAACTTGGATGTGAATCCCCTCAAATTAAAGCTGAGCGACTGCACTTTAAGTCCATATTCATAATTTAACTATCCCTGAATATATTTTGATAAACAGCCAAAATAACAAAACTTGTCATTGTCCAATTATTTCCAGCCTAACTCTATATCATGATGAAGTCTATGATTTCATGAAGCAGAAAGTATAAACTGATCAGTGGTGGACAGCTAGCTAGGATGCTCTGTAGCGCTTGATTCAAGCAGCATTTCACTACCATTGCCCTTCTTTTGCTGCCAAATACCATTGCAGCTGCAATTTTTGTGTTGCATTGTGCTGTTTTTGACTTATAGCCTATAAACTAGTGGTAATCAATGAACACAATTAAATCGTTAATAAAAAAATAAAAATTGTATGACAATGAATTGTCAACTGAAATGTCATGATTGTGACAGCCCTATTCCCCCCCTGAATCTCCACTTAATATCCGTTGGACAAATTCGGATGTCTAATTTGACCAGATCTTCTGTCAAGTCATTATCGCTATTGTATTTAAGTACTTAATTTAAGTAGGGGGAGATTAGAGACACATCTGTTCTATGATCCAGAGTTGTTTTACGTTTTCTATTCTTCTGAATCTCTGTCTTTATTTTCCTTTTCTCCCCTTTTCTTTCATACAATGACGTTCTCATTCAAATTTCGTCTTTCAGGTCTGTCTCAAGTCGAAGAGAGGGGGGTGCAGGTGTTCCATGCCGGCACGGTGCTGAAAGAAGGGGCTGTGTTGTCTAGTGGAGGGCGTGTCCTCACTATCACTGCGGTGAGGCCGTCGTTAGAGACTGCCCTCCATGCAGCCAATCATGGTGTGGCGGCTGTGGGATTCCCAGGTGCCGTGTACCGACGTGATATTGGCCACCGAGCCATCGCCCATCTCACCCAGCACAGGTGTGAGGGGGACAGGGTGGGCACATGTCAAACCTAAAGTAACTGCCACATTCTAAACCTGTTGTTTTATAATTTCCCAATTTAAAGGGGTGTGTATTTTGTTTGTCATGTTGAGATTATCTAGTGACTTTTAATTTAGTCTTGTATTCCTTATCAATGAAAAGTATATATTCATCAGATTTTTGTTTCCATATTTGAAGGATTAGATTTTGGGTCCCCCCAATTTGAAAAATGTACAATGCACTGAAAAACTGAAAATAGCTTTTTTGAATTGTGATTTGAGTGACATTTGTCTCACCATAACCTCTGACCCTTTCTGTGTGTCTATCTCCCTGTAGAGGTCTGACTTATAAGGACAGCGGAGTGGACATCACTGCGGGCAACCGATTGGTGGAAATGATCAAGCCGTTGGCCAAGGCCACGTCTCGCTCTGGTAGTCAACCCCTTTTCGTTATCTTATCACAACTACAATTGGATACATTTGAGACTAGAGAGCAGTTGCATCGTTAGGCCTGGGTGTCTGGGGCTATAACCTCGGATCTTTTATGAATAGCCCCAGATCTCAAATTGACCAAAAACTATAATAAAAAAATAGCCCCATATTCATATATAATTCTAATTACGCATTATGACAATGTAGACGTGTAGGCTGCTAGCGTGTACATCGATATTTTCCGCGTGTACATTCAAAACCCTGTACTTTCTGTCCCAGACGAGACGGGTGGTGGGCTAAGCCCCGAATGTATTGTGATCCTAGCAACGTCTCTCCTCGAGTGATCCAGATCAGTACCAAGACAATGCATTTAATGAGAGGCTAGGTGATAAGTTTCCTGACTGGTTCAAAAAGGTGGAATTGCCTGGTCAAGATCTGTGTAAGATCTTGTGAATTCATTGTTTTGCAAGTGTTGCTGAGCCAATTCCACCTTTTTGAACCAGTCAGGAAACTTATCACCTAGCCTCTCATTAAATGCATTGTCTTGGCACTGGAATAGATTAACTGAACGGAATGGGTTAGGGTACTCAAGGTGAGATTTGGGAAACACTGGTGTGCACAGTATGGCAAAGAAACATCCCCTCAACCAATTGTTAGGCTGTGTGAAAAGATCTGATATGATGAGGGGGTAAATGCCATTTAACTACATGCCTTGCTCTAAAGCCTTTTGGCCTTTCAAAGTATCTATTGTTTTACCTGATCCCACCTATCACAAAACGTCAGGAATTTAAATGACTTTCCTCCCCTCGTTAAGTGAACCAGAGGAAAGAAATTAGGTTGTTTGTCTTGTTGTCCTTATTTTAGTGTTTGATAATGAAAATGTGATTAATTGTGGTTCCTAGGACTTTAGCAAATACCTAACATAACAGGCCAGTGCTACAGTTTTCTCTGAGCAGAAGTCGGAACAGTTTCCTCCATGTCATCAGTACACATTGCTGTAGGAAGCATACATTTGGTTGTTTCCTGTTAAACTGTAGACGGACAGAAACATTGGTTGACCGATATAATTATGAACTGATTAGATATAGTTGATAAATGAAAGAAATTAATCAGATACACATTTCACCCAAGATAATTGCTCATCGACTAATGAGAGGTATTGCTCATCGACTAATGAGAGGTATAGTTCACAAAATTGCAAAAAATGCATATTGGTGTACCCTGTAACCAACATGCAATTTTGTAGTATTAATAAATCAATAAAATTCCAACGTGTTACTGTTATTCCTCTGCTATCCACTAGGGTGTAACTCTGAGCTGGGGGGATTCGCTGGGCTTTTTGACCTGAAGAGTGCAGGCTTTATCGACCCCATCCTTGTTTCTGGGACAGATGGAGTGGGGACCAAGCTCAAGGTAGGCATGACTTTTCACAATAGAAACTGTCTGACACATTGCAACACTCCTAATACAAGAATAAGGCACAAATCATTATTTTGTCAGTATTTTGGCCCTGTGCATGTACATCAGGAAATGCATATCTCCTTGTGAAATTTGATTTGCAGATTGATAAAGTAGAATAGGTTTTGTGCCTTTTTGTCTTTACACATTAATAACGATGTGATGGAAACTATATTTTTAATTAGCGCTTTTTAAACAAAATTTAGGTAAGGCTTAGTGGACCTTCTTTTGGAGCATGCAGTGAGTAATAAACCTTTTTTCTGTGTTAATGCAATGTCTGACTTGGTAGACTGCATCTGTTACTATGGGTTTGCTGATGTCATCATACAGGTATCTGTAATCGTATCCGTTTATTTGTAATTTTAGCAGAAAAAATTTAATGAGATGTTCTCCACCAGTTAAATAAAACAAGTAGTCAGGAACACTTCGGGTACTGGCAAGAGATTTTTCAAGTAACTTATTTAAGGATCCGGGCGGAAAATAAATCTTACAGGTACTGACATGTGGGTACAAGAACTTCCATGTGCATTTTATGTGCCTTATTAGCTAAGGATAGGCCTATTTGATGTGTCGATCCTTTATAATAAATTTTTAATTATAACAGCTCCCTGTTATTTTGTGCGCATCATGCATTGTGCAGATTATGCAGATCGGCAATGTTAGTATGGCCCATGCAAATTATATCCTATTTGTTTTCTCATTTTCAGGAAAGCGTTAACAATTAGCCTAAAATATAAACAAAATTATAATTAGTTAAATGTATCATAATGTATATCCTATTCCTATTTTCTACAATTTGCTGTTTGCTAACAGTTTTTTTCTGCATGCATCTCTCGTAGCCTTATGACTTCTAGGATAAATTTAATTGGTTTGTTTGAGTTCAGCATTGTTTCAACAGCTTGTATTCCGCGGTAATGGAATGGACATGTATTTGCATATAGCGGGAAGTAGAGATGTGATTGGAATCTTTTTTTTGTAAGCTACTAAGTGTAGTGGTTAGACTGTTGTAAAGGAATTGTTGGAAAACTAGTTTATTCTTTGTATCGTTCTCCATCTCAATGAATAGCCTAAAACACTGTTGACTGTGTGTGAGGTGATAATAATATAGAAGCTCTGAAACTCTTAAGGGACGTTCATTTTAATTAGCCTACTATCAGACACCCCACACACACCTTTTAGCCTACACATTTACACAGGCCAGTTAGGCCTAATTCCTGCTCAATCTCCTATTCAACAAATAAATTCAAACGCACTCATTAGTGGGTGAGCGAGATACGTTTATAATACACACTTTCTTCTTGGCTCCACATTTTAAAATAGGAATGTCTTTAAAAAAATCTGAAACTGGCCCAGCTATAATATAAAAATGCAGGTGCAACATCAATGGCCACTGCCATACAGGTTAAAACAGTTAAACGGACTTAATGCAGCCTTTTTGTCTTTCGGACACATTTTGGTCTGGTATCCTAATTATCCATAATAAGTTAAGATCTGATTATTTCTTATCCCAGGCATATTTCAGATTGGATATTGCTGACTCTAGATATCAGTCGGATTGGGTATTGATTTTACAACAAATCAGACCGAGGTTTTGGGTATGCGATAAAATGTCACGGATACAGTTCGACCGGGATATATATTTTGTGATCCCACGAATATCTCGACCTTGGGACCCTTTCTTGGCAGACAGTGAAGCACATTCAAGTGGTTCTAAGACGTTTATTCTTGTGCATCCTCCAGGAAGAGACCAATAATAGGCTGATGGAAATAATGGGTATTTTCGTTATTTAAGATTGCATTCTTGCAATGGAGAGTTTGGAAAGTATTTTTTATCTATAAAATACAATTAGTGAGAGATGCGCTCCACCAATTTTATAAAGCAAGTCGTCAGGAACACGTCGGTGACTGGCAAGAGATTTTTCAACTCACTCCTCACGGATCAGATGTGAATATTTGCAGTTTAACAAATTTTTTCTGCATGCATTGTAGCTGCATGTCTTCTAGGATATCATTGGTTTGTTTGAGCTCAACATTGTTTCAACTGCCTTTTTTCCATGGTAATGAAATGGACAGGTAATTGCATATAGCGGGAAGTGGAAACTTGATCGCAATTTGTTTTTGTAGACTACTAAGTGTAGTGGTTAGACTAGCACTGTTGAAAAGGACAAAATTATTCATTCATTAATTATGTACCCGAGAAAACTTTTAAACTCTTGATTTATATTGTAAGCATGTAAATTGATTTTAAACTCTTGATATTGTGAATAAATTCTCCTCAACCTTTTCTATAAGTGTCTGGTGCATACTTTTGGAATAACCATAATAACGAGAATTAGAAGCATGGAGCAGTTAATGAAAAAAATATATATTTTAATCCCTTTCTTTTGGAGGAAAGGAGCTATTACTCAAGAAACAGGAAGTAGTATAAGTGACGGATCTGTAACTGATTGGCTGTCCAGCCAGGATGCTTATACTCTCCATAAGCCAGTGAGAAAAACCTTACCACTCAAAGCAGATTTTTTTTTTTTTGCTGATAAAAAATTATGGAAATCGCTACATGTTAATGATAATAGAAATTTTCTCAAAAGTAGCTTTTGTGAGAGTGTTAAAAAATAAGAGCGGGGCTGAAGTGACTAGGGCTTTTGCATCTATTTTGAAAGAGTGGAATTCCCAAGAAATTCTGGAAAGGAGTTCTTTAATAGTACATTTAAAAAAGTTATGAACAAGCACAATATTATCCATTTTGCTTGTTTTAAAAGCTTTCGTTGTTGAACGTTATAACAGGACTTTGAAGGAAAGGATGTGGCGATATTTTACAGCTCATAACACAGGCTGTTTTGTCGACGTGATTCAAGACCTGGTAAATAGTTCTAACAGAGCATACGTATGACATCGTTACAAGTAAAATCCGAGAAACACACTTGAAAAATCTTTACGGTTGGTTTCCCCTTCGTAAAAAGAAAGCCATTGCTTTTAAATTAAAAAAGGCGATATTGTGCGTGTCTCAAAGTTGCAAGGTGTTTTTGATAAGAAATATGAACAAGGTTACTCTGACAAATTATTTTCAGTGACGGAATGCGTACCGTGTATACCGCCTGTTTATAAGCTAAGCGATTATGATGGAGAGTCTATCAAGGGGTACCTTTTATGAACAAGAGCTTCAAAAAGTGAAGATTCAGTGGGTATAGAAAAGAATCACCACTCTTTAAAATCACATGTTGTTGCTTTGCAGCCTTAAATGAAAATGGACACACAAAAAATGTTTTATTCAGCTGTATTTACAACTTATAACATCCAAGTGAAAGATATAATACCAACAATTTTTTTTATTACAAATTAAAAAACAGAATCACTGAGTTGGAAAAATAATCACCTCCCCTCCTAAAATTTATAAACTCAACCAGGTGTAGTTAATCACCCTCTCAATAGCACACAAAGCCAATTGACTTTCAACTGTGATCAGCTGTGGTCATTTTGATTAGCTCAGCCTGAAACAAGCTTTTCCTGAAGCATTTCAGTCCTTGGTAGCGCAACTGAAGAAAACAATCAACTATGGGTGGCAAGGCATTGTTGAATGATCTCCGGGATAAAGTTGTGGACAGGCACAAGTCAGGAGATGGATAAAAAAAAAAATATATATATATAGGCTTTAATAGTGCCTAGAAGCACAGTGAAGTCTATTATTAAGAAGGTATTTGGTACAACACAGACCCTCCCTGGGTCAGGACATCGCTCCAAACTGGATGAAAGAGCCAGGAGGAAACTGGTCAGAGAGGCTACCAAGAGGCCTACAGCAACTCTGAAGCAGTTGCAGGAATTCATGACAAAGAGTGGTCATTGTGTGCATGTGACAACAATATCACAAATTCTCCACAAATGTGGCTTGTATGGGAGGGTTGCAAGGAAAAAGCCACTCAAGAAAGGCCACATGCAGTCATGATTGAGCTTTGCCAAAACGCACCTTGAAGATTCTAAGGCCACGTGGAAAAAGGTGTTATGGTCAGATGAGACTAAAATTGAATTATTTGGCCTCAATGCCAAACGATATCTCTGGCAAAAATCCAATACAGCTCACCATCCAAATAACACCATTTCTACAGTAAACCATGGAGGTGGTAATATCATGTTACGGGATTGTTTCTCTGCAGCAGGGACTGGAGCACTTGTAAGGATAGAAGGAAATATGGATGGGGCAAAATACTGTCAGATTCTCGTGGAAAATCTGCTGTTCTCTGCCAGAAAGTTGTCAATGGGAAGAAGATTTACCTTCCAACATGACAATGACCCAAAGCACACAGCAAAACTGACCACACAGTGGTTGAAGGAGAAAAAGGTGCATGTCCTTGCATGGCCTAGTCAGAGCCCGGATTTAAACCCCATTGAAAACTGTGGAATGACTTGAAGACAGCAGTCCACAAATGGTCACCATCAAATTTAACTGAACTTGAGCAGTTCTGCAAAGAAGAGTGGTCAAATATTGCAACGTCTAGATATGCAAAGTTAGTAGAGACATATCCCAACAGACTAAAGGCTGTAATTAAAGCAAAAGGTGGTTCAACAAAATACTGACACAAGGGGGTGATCCTTTTTCCAACTCAGTGATTATTTAAAAAAAATTCTGACATGTTGGTGTTATCTTTCTCTTGGATGTTATAAGTTGCACTGAGTAAATACAGATGAATGAAACAAACTGTGTCTGTCTTCATTTCAGGCTGCAAAATATATTGTGGGTGAAGTTTTACTAACGTTATGAGTAGACGTACAGCAGCAGATCCTGAACAACAAAGAGGATCCGGTGGACTCATGATGTTGGTTTGCAGAACTAAAGAGACCCCCTGATATGCAGATACCTCCCCCTAAAAAGCTAAGGTCAGCGGATAAATAAAATCAGTAAGGCAGAAGCGGCGCAAAGGCAGGAGGTCTGCCAAAGTAATAGGTAAAAGTATTACAAAAAATGACTTTTTCATAGAATGTCAGCTGAAGCAATAAAAACAGAGCTCGACCTTTTTTCGGCCCCCATGACAAAATTTTCTATAGAGTGCAAATTATGTTTAGATCATTACATTACAGAGAACAGCCCTATAGAATTATTTGTCCCTGGTCACAGTGAGCAATACTTGGACCTGAATAACACGTCAGCATCAAAGTGACCAAGAAAGTTGGCGGTAATATTCCAGCTGATGCCAAGGTGGCTCTCATTAATTATCCTCTGGCTACCTTCTTTTCACAAGTGGATGTGACATTAGGAGATCGGCTCATCAGTCAAAGCAGCTCTACCTACCCCTACAGGGCAATAATGCAATGTTTACTAAATTACCCTGTAGACACACTAAATAAGCAATTTGCAGCCAGCTTGTTTAACAAAGTGGTCCGTCGACCACACGGTCCTTCCGCTGGATGCAAATATAGGGCTGATAGTTCAATCTGGTTACACTAGAAATTCCCAAAGGGTGGACCTTTTGGGAGCAATACATCAAGATTTTCTTTCAAGAGCGTTTACTCCTAAATACCGTTGATTTTAAGAATCAAGTTATGAAGAGCAAAAGATTAACGGACATCAAATTCCTGCTAAGGCCTTCCGACCGAATTTCAACAATGGTCTATGCATTAGAGAATTTTATAATCTATACCTGACTACGGGGAGACATTTAAAAGATCTGGCTTTGCCCGTTGAGAGAAAAGATTACGCATCTGTCTATACCCTGTTCGCTTTCAACTTATCCCCGGATGATGACAACACAGGAAACTTGTCACTGGTCTCCACAGGCAGCCTGCGACTGGAAATGTGCTTCCGGGAACCCTTAGACCATATGGGTACTATGATCTGTACGCTTGCTCCGATTCCATCTTGGAAGTAAACTCCCAAAGACAAGTCTTGGTGGATTATTATTAATTAAAATAAAGATGAACACCCAAGAGATTGAGTTTTATGCAACGAATGGTCGGAGTTAAATATCTAAAGTGTTTAAATGTACTCCCTTTAAAACTGTGTGCATGTTCAAGACAAATGTTTAAAGAAGGCCATAAATGCTAAGTTTTTTTCAAATGTATATTTATTGAAATAAAAATCTCATTACATTACAATTATCGACTGTGTATTTATTTCCGAAAATGTTAACCAGTCTTCGGTAGTCTTTTGGAGGGAACCGATTTAATATTTTCTATCTGCTGATTAATTTTCATAATTAGCCACAACTGCCAGAGGTATATTGAGATCAGCCATGGTCTTAAGAAAATGGGTCCATCCTAGAGGTCTTCTTTCTTTGGATATCTTGTGTGAGGATAAATTTTTGATCGAGTCTATCATATTTGAGCCTCTTAAAATTTTACCAATACTGATTAATTCACCCTTGTCATTCCAGCCAGCTCTTCCTTTTGACCCCTTTATTTTATTCATAATGTATACCAAAACATTTCGGCTATGTGCTGGGGTATGCTCAAGCATGTCACTCATAACATCATCCTCATCTATGGTGTGATCCTATAAGATCCCTGGAACAAGAGGTTCTGTAGACTCTGTTTCCGGTAGGGAGAGGGTCAAGTGTCCAGAGTTATTTTCATCTTGTTTCAACAAAGACAAATACCTTTGTATGAGTTGAGTATTTTTTTGCCTTGTCATAAGGGTTCATTCCTTTCATGTTCAATACATCCTTCATATCCGTATCCAGATCCCTTTCAGCCATTTGTCTAATAGTTTCAAGACTATGTTGCTTAAGTTTATCCAGCTGATGTTGAGGCACTTGTGATGGCAATTTCTAAAGTCCAAACGATTTACGGAAATGGTAGGTAAGACCGAGGAAAACTCAAATGCACAATAAACAGTTTATTCTTGCAAGGAGAGAATACACAGGTTACAAAGTAACAATGAATAATCTCTAAAGTAACACAGGACAAGCATCATCATTTAAAGGAGGAATAAAGGGTGTGGTATGATGTGTGTCAATATAACATATTCACATGGTTAACCTCTTCAACCTTTTAGGAGCCACAATGTCTGGACACCCAAGGATAGACCCTAAAAGTGTTATACAGATTTACTAATTTACGAGTATCTAATCCACTGGTGCCGGTCTAGGATGCCCCCTTAGACATAAACCAGATCCCACTTTAACTACATTCCTTTACTTATCTAAACATGGGGACTCAATGTTTAGATAAGTCCTTCAATCAGTTTAAGAAATTTCCCTTACAGCACTAAGTACATTTTGTTAGACATTAAGCTCCCACTCCTGGGGGTGATTAGGTTAATGAGGAAAGGGAGGGCTACATTTATTAGGGGTAGGAGGAAATAGCCCGTTTGCTGTATGGCACGTCTCTTTTTTTTTTTTTTTAAATACTGGTCCTTTTATCTGCAAATAGCTTGATTACTGCCTTTTGCCTCTCTAGTTTTTTTTCCATTGTTCCTGGCTGAGTGGGATGCGCCCTTTGAAAACATTCAAAGCAATCTCGCAGAGGGTCAAAATAAGATCTGACGAACAATGGACCAAGGCAGACTTGCGTTCTTTAGGGCTGGCTACGACTAGAGCTCTCAAGAAGGGCAAATTTATTTTTAAACGTGCAGACGTTTACTTTTTCTTTGGAACATAAACTGTTGGCCACTCCCACGTAGACAAACCTGTTCTGGGTCTTAAATGTTCTTTAAGGTCTACCAGTAAATAGGCAAATGCTTCTTTTGTTGCGTCTTCGTAACTTTCTGTGAAAAATGCTAGTCTCCTTGCATACATTTGCTCGGCCAAAGTGTTAATCTGCAGTTTGTCTCTAGCATTTTTAAACAAAACCATTTAATTGGAGTTCAGGCTAATGGTACCACTATTTTTTCCCTGGTGAGACACATTTTGTACCAAATAGAGCACAGATGAGTTTCGATGATGAGTACATTGTGTAAAAGCTCTGGCAATTTCAGGATGTTCACTAAAACAGCATATCATCCAAAACTAAAAGATTATTTCTGTTAGGAGGAAAGAGTTGATCATCGTTCAATGATTCAGGCATCACTTCAAAATGATTCAGGGATTACTTGAATGTTTTATTTTCTTCAACATTTCATCAAACACCGGTTGATAGCAACTGTAACACCACACTATATTGTCAAAGTTCTGAGTTAATACATGTTCAGAATTTTCAAAAAAATAATAATTACAAAACAAGTTTTTCCACTGCTGGAAGGTCCAATGACCAGAGCTGAGAAAGGTAAATGCAATCTTGAATCAAAACCTTCTACAAAGTCCATCTTATCTAATCAGAAGACAAAAGGTAATACGGTACCGTCTGCTAAAAGCACTCTCTTGTCATACACCACACTGAACTTTGTGCAGATGGAAACCTTTTTTATCCCTGACAATTATTTTATAGGAGGTAGTTTTGTCTTTTATGAAACCCTCGACCAAATGTGTGAGTCCCGGGTTACCTTTGGGGCGTTTTCATAGTTTTGTGTGATGCCTTTGACCTTCAAGACTATTGTCTTTAGTCCTAAACCCATAACTCTCTGGGCCACACGATGACCATTCTGTGATATGATCCCCATCTTCAAGCATAAACATAAACTACACAATCTGTGTCGTGGTATAGAACTCTCCTCTGTAGCTGTTGCATAAGATTGTACAATTCTAGACGGCCGTAAGCTGCAATGATTACATTGACATTTCCGGGACATCTCAGGTAATTCTTTTTATGCCGCCACTGTACCAGAGCAACCTCCTGATTCAAAGCTCTTTTCACCAAAGCTCTCTTTGGTTAAACCACACATTTCCTGTGGCAAAAAGCAGGATGTACATCTGTGAAAGAAACATCTGTTGTACTCAAAAGCTGTCTTGACACCGTTGATGAACTTTTTTTCACCTCCCTTCACGGCAGGCTGAATTAAGATGTTTTTTTGTCTGTCGGGTACTCCAACCATTGGATGGAACCACTAGAATGATTTGTACTGCCTCCTATAGTTATCAGGTGAAAGAACGGCTGTAGATTCCTCTAGCATAAAATTAGTATGATCGGGTTTCATACAAGCCGATGCAATAGTTATACATCTCAAGGGATTAACGCCTGCGTCATTGAATACTTCCTCTCTGAACTTGAGACAACCTTCACGCAAGATAGCCACATTGTCACAATACATTTCCATCTCTATGAAAATCAAAGGTCTCATGACGGACTGTCTCATACCATGTCATAAACTTCTCTCTCTCTTTGACTGTTATTTGACCTGCTCAATACATTTCAGGACCCGGGTAAGGGCCGATGTAATTGAAATTCTCAGAGCTGAGAAAATGTGGAAACCAACCTTTAACAGCTGTTTCAAAACCGAGAGCATCGGAAATTTGAGAGTTTCATGGAAAAGAAGCTAAGACTGTTAATATATTGTTTATCAAATGCATGATCTATAAAACACAACACCTTGCTTCCTTGTGTTATAAGAGTGGGAGTTGCGCCTTGCACTATCAAGGGGTTTAAAAGAAGGTAGGAGTCATAACCTCTTGAATTATGGGCTATGAAAGTGCACTTTCTATATTAGTTTTTCCAAAAGTGTTTTAAAAAGAGCATGACACAATCCTGTCCCTTAGCCGTTGACTTTTTACCCTCAAAGGTCATGCTAGACACAAATACAGGTATGTGTAAATCTGTTGTTATTCTGTCGGGTTTCAAAGTCATAATTCTCTTCATTCAAAGATCGAATATAACATTTGTGGACCTTATCAAACATTTGTTACACCGTCATCCAAAAGCCCTTTACATATTGGACAATGTTTTCTGCTACATTTGTGTGGTTCAGGGTTATTAAGTTTTAGATTATAATTGACATGACATAAGGGAAATCTATGTCACACCAGCTGGCAAAATTACCTGCCACAGGATGCTATAAGGCAGGGGTGTCAAACCGGTTCAATCAGGTACAAGGTGAGAGCGAAAACCTGCAGACACTCGGCCCTCCGTGGAACCGGTTTGACACCTGTGCTATAAGGCCAACTTGTTTTTCATAACAGTAAGCTGAACGACATGTACGGTTGCAGTCATAACACTTTATTAGCTGCAGGGGCTGATATGGGCAGTTCACGTCAATGCTTACAGCACAATTATACCGACAGGAGTGCCCTCCTAATCGCATAGAACCGTTATGACATGACCTACAGATGTACGCTACACCCAAGAATGTTCTTAATACCATAATAATGATTGTCTTCATCATCATTTTCTTCCACTTATCCGGGGCTGGGTCGCGGGGGCAGCAGTCTAAGCAGAGATGCCCAGACTTCCCTCTCCCTAGACACTTCCTCCAGCTCTTCTGGGGGGACACCGAGGCGTTCCCAGGCCAGCCGGGAGACATAGTCCCTCCAGCGTGTCCTAGGTCTTCCCCGGACGGGCCCGGAACACCTTCCCGGGAAGGCGTTCCGGAGGCATCCGAAACAGATGCCCAAGCCACCTCAGCTGACCCCTCTCGATGTGGAGGAGCAGTGGCTCTACTCTGAGCTCCTCCCGGTTGACCAAGCTTCTCACCCTATCTCTAAGGGATCGCCCAGCCACCCTGCGGAGAAAGCTCATTTCGGCCGCCTGTATCCGGGATCATGTCCTTTCGGTCATGACCCAAAGCTCATGACCATAGGTGAGAGTAGGAACGTAGATTGACCGGTAAAACGAGAGCTTCGCCTTGCGGCTCAGCTTTCTTCACCACGACAGACCGATACATCGACCGCATTACTGCAGAAGCTGCACCGATCCGTCTGTCAGTCTTCCGTTCCATCCTTCCCTCACTCGTGAATAAGACCCCTAGATACTTAAACTCCTCCACTTGAGGCAGGCACTCTCCACCAACCTGAAGTGGGCAAGCCACCCTTTTCCGACTGAGGACCATGGCCTCGGATTTGGAGGTACTGATTCTCATCCCCACCGCTTCACACTCTGCTGCAAACCGTCCTAGTGCATGCTGAAGGTCCTGGCTTGAAGGGGCCAACATGACAACATCATCCGCAAAGAGCAGAGATGAAATCATGTGGTCCCCAAACCTGACACCCTCCAGCCCCTGGCTGCGCCTAGAAATTCTGTCCATAAAAATTACGTAGTTGGAACACACCCTCCGGTCCCCCTTCTTAAAAAGAGGGACCACCACCCCGGTCTGCCATCCCAGAGGCACTGTCCCCGACCACCACTCGATGCTGCAGAGGCGTGTCAACCAAGAAAGCCCCACAACATCCAGAGACTTGAAGTACTCAGGGCGGATCTCATCCACCCCCGGTGCCTTGCCACCGAGGAGTTGCTTGACTACCTCAGTGACTTTAGCCCAGGTGATGGACGAGTCCACCTCTGAGCCCTCATCCTCTGCTTCCTCAATGGAAGACACGACAGCGGGATTGAGGAGATCCTCGAAGTACTCCTTCCACCGCCCGACGACATCCCCAGTTGAGGTCAACAGCTGCCCACCTCCACTGTAAACAGCGTTGGTAGGGAACTGTTTCCCTCTCCTGAGGCGCCGGACGGTTTGCCAGAATCTCTTCGAGGCCAGCTGATAGTCCTTCTCCATGGCCTTACCGAACTCCTCCCAAGCCCGAGTTTTTGCCTCCACAACCACCCGGGCTGCAGTCCGCTTGGCCTGGCGGTACCTGGACTAGATACCACCATCCTGAACAATTTCCGCCCGATATCCAACCTCCCCTTCCTTGCCAAAACCCTGGAAAGGACGGTTGCCTCTCAACTCCAACAACACCTGCTTCACAATGACCTGTTTGAACCCCTCCAGTCAGGTTTCCGCCCACTCCACAGCACAGAGACTGCACTACTCAAAGTTGTCAATGACCTCCTCATCTCTGCTGATGCTGGTTCCCTCAACATCCTGATTCTCCTGGATCTGAGTGCCGCATTTGACACCGTGAGCCACCAGATCCTCCTCACCAGGCTCAGGGGTCTGGGTGTTGAGGGAACCGCACTCTCCTGGCTGCAAACCTACCTCACAAATCGAACCCATTACATCTCCCTCAGTCACCAAAAATCTGAAATATCTACAGTCACGCAGGGGGTCCCCCAGGGCTCTGTTCTGGGTCCCTTACTCTTCATTATTTACATCCTCCCCCTTGGTCAGATCCTCCGCCACTTCAACCTTAATTTCCATTGCTACGCTGATGACACACAGATTTATCTCAGCACCAAATCTCTCACCAACCCACCTCTGGCCCATATTGAATCATGTCTCTCTGAAATAAAAATATGGATGCATCACAACTTCCTCAAACTCAACAGTGAAAAAACAGAACTTCTCATTGGCACCAAATCCACCCTTAGTAAAACTGGCACATTCTCTCTCACCATTGACAACACTGTAGTTTCTCCTTCCCCCTGTGCTCGCAACCTTGGGGGCATCCTTGACTCCACCCTATGTTTCGAGCAACACATTAAACAGACTGTCAAATCATCTTTCTTTCATCTTCGTAACATTGCAAAACTCAAATCCTCCCTCCCCCCACCTGCAGCTGAAACTCTGATTCATGCATTCATCTCCTCCCGTCTTGACTATTGTAACTCCCTCTTGTCCGGCATCAACTCCTCATACCTCCATAAGCTCCAAATGGTTAAAAACTCTGCTGCGAGGCTTCTTACTCATTCAAAGTCCTGGCAGCACATCACCCCCATCCTCTGTGAGCTTCACTGGCTCCCTGTCAAACAGCGTATTGAATACAAAATACTCCTCCTGACTTACAAAGCCCTCCACAAACTTGCTCCCCCCTACCTCTCGGACCTTCTTCAACACTTTTTCAACCTTCACGCTCACTCCGCTCTTGTACAGCAGGCCACCTCATCATCCCCAGATCCAAGCTACGGAGCTTTGGTGACAGGGCATTCTCCAGGGTTGCTCCCCGGCTCTGGAACTCACTGCCACAATCCATCCTTGACTCTGACTCTCTTAACACCTTCCGCCTCCGCCTTAAGCCATTTCTGTTTAAACAAGCCTTCCCATAGCCCCTTTGTTGTTGTATATTTTATTTCTCAGTGTTCTTTGTTTTGCTTGTTTTTGTAAAGCGTCTTTGGGTCATTGAAAAGCGCTATATAAATCCCATGTATTATTATTATTATTATTATTACCCGTCAGCTGCCTCAGGAGTCCCACAAGCCAACCAGGCCCGATAGGACTCCTCCTTCAGCTTGACAGCATCCCTTACGTCCGGTGTCCACCACCGGGTTCAGGGATTGCCGCCTCGACAGGCACCGGAGACCTTACGGCCACAGCTCCGAGCGGCCGCTTTGACAATGGAGGTGGAGAACATGGTCCACTCGGACTCAATATCTCCAGCCTCCCTCGGGATACAGTCGAAGCTCTGCCGGAGGTGGGAGTTAAAGATCTCTCTGACAGGAGACTCGGTCAGACGTTCCCAGCAGACCCTTACAGTATGCTTGGGTCTGCCGAGTCTGTCCAGCTTCCTCCCCCGCCCTCGAATCCAACTCACCACCAGGTGGTGATCAGTTGACAGCTCCGCCCCTCTCTTCACCCAAGTGTCCAAGACATACGGCCGCAGGTCAGATGAAACGACAACAAAGTCGATCATCGACCTACGGCCTAGGGTGTCCTGGAGCCACGTGCACTGATGGACACCCTTATGCTTGAACATGGTGTTCGTTATGGACAAACTGTGACTAGCACAGAAGTCCAATAACTGAACACTACTCGGGTTCAGATCAGGGGAGCCGTTCCTCCCAATCACAGCCCTCCAGGTGTCACTGTCATTGCCCACGTGGGCGTTGAAGTCCCCCAGTAGAACGATAGTCCCCAGTCGGAGCACTTTCCAGCACCCCTCCCAGAGACCCCAAGAAGGTTGGGTACTCTGCACTGCCGTTCGGCCCGTAGGTACAAACAGTAAGAGACCTATCCCCGTAGGCGCAGGGAAACGACCCTCTCGTTCACCGGGGTAAACTCCAACACATGGCGGCAGAGCTGGGGAGCTATAAGCAAACCCACACCAGCCTGCCGCCTCTCACCATGGGCAACTCCAGAGTGGTGAAGAGTCCATCCTCTCTCAAGGAGTGTGGTTCCAGAGCCCAAGCCGTGCGTAGAGGTGATCCCGACTATCTCTAGTCGGAACCTCTCAACCTCACGCACAATCTCAGGCTCCTTCCCCGCCAGCGAGGTGACGTTCCACGTCCCTAGAACTAGTTTCCATGTCCAGGGATCGGGTTGCCGAGGCCCCCGCCTTCGACTGCTGCCCAATCCTCTACGCACCGACCCCTTATGGTCCCACCTGCAGGTGGTGAGCCCGCAGGAAAAAAGCTAAAAGTCCTCTGCATGAATCACTACTACCCTGTAGCACTCACACCAATCATCATAAAGTGCTTTGAGCGGCTAGTTAAAACACACACCACAGACTCCATGCCTGTAACACTTGTCCCGCTACAGTTTGCCTACAGACAAAACAGATCCACAGAGGATGCCATCACTCTGACCCTCCACTCTGCACTTTCTCATCTGGACAAAAGGAACACATATGAGAGAATGCTGTTCATTGACTATAGCTCAGCCATCAACACCATTGTGCCCCACAAGCTGGCGGTTAAGCTCAGGGATCTGGGTCTCAACCCCACTATGTCCAGATGGATCCTGAACTTCCTGAAAGGCAGACCCCAGGTGGTGTGGATGGGCAATGCCACCTCCTCCTCACTGACTCTCAGTACTGGTTCCCCCCAGGGCTGTATGTTGTGCCCGCTCCTATACTCTCTCTTCACCCACGACTGCCTGGCAACTCATGTTTCCAACACCATTGTTAAGTTTGCTGACGACACCACCATCATAGGCCTGATCTCTGACAATGACAAGTGAGCCTATAGAGACGAAGTAAGGTCATTGACTTCATGGTGTCAGGATAACAACCTCCAGCTCAATATCAGCAAAACAAAGGAGATGATTGTTGATCACAGGAAGCAGCGGCGGGAAGACCACGCCCCCATACACATCAATGGGTCTGCAGTAGAGCGAGTCCACAACATCAGGTTCCTCTGAGTCAATATCAGTGGTGACTTGACCTGGTCTCATCACTCTAACGTCGTGGTGAAGGAGGCCAGGAAACGGCTCTTGTTCCTACGCCGATTAAGGAGATTCCAGGATACTCACCAACTTCTACAGATGCACTATCAAGAGTATCCTGACCGGCTGTGTCACCACCTGGTATGGCAGCTGCACCGCCCTCGACTGCAAAGCACTTCAGTGGGTGATTGTAACAGCAGAGAGCATCACAAGGTCTGACCTGCCATCCCTGCAAGATCTCTACACAGAGAGGTGTAGGAGGAGGAGAAAACGGGTCATAACAGATCCCTGCCACCCATGCCACGGACTGTTTACAAAGCTGCCATCAGGCAGAAGGTACAGGAGTATTCTGTCCAAAACAAACTTTCCACAGGCTGTAAGGCTGCTCAACTCGGGAACCCCTCTTCCTTTCCATCCATAGTCCATGCACACCTGTCACTTTTACATTGCACCATGGTTGTATAGTTATTATTCTTGTGTGTTTGTGTATAGTGTTATTACTGATTGATTGTGTTTTCTTATTTTTTTTTATTATAATTATTTTAACTTTTAACTGCACTGTCGGGAGTAGGAAAACCAAGCAACTTGTTATCGCAAATTACAAACCTTTTGAACTTCAACTTAACCAACGATAACAATAAAAAATGTAACTGAAACACTAATAACTACAACAAATAATATCTTGTCTTCTAAACAGGATGGTAGCACAAATGTTCTGGGGTTATGTGCTGGATGATTTGCAAGTGAAGATGTAAAGGCATTTTCTGCTTTATTCCACAGGAATGTGGTGAAATACACATAATTTGCAGTAGGTCTATTTGAACGCATGCTGCAGCAGTGTATGTGCACCTGAGGAGGCAGCTTCGACCGCTGGACCACCTTATGCTACACTC
This sequence comes from Esox lucius, assembly GCF_011004845.1. Lineage (NCBI taxonomy): Eukaryota > Metazoa > Chordata > Actinopteri > Esociformes > Esocidae > Esox > Esox lucius. The sequence continues at coordinate 25,008,380 of NC_047590.1, forward strand.
CTTGGTTATCATTGTCCTTTTGAAAAATTAGGCCAGAGAAAACTGAGATGATTCGGGAGTTGAGCAAATGTAATTGATGGAAGTCCACATTCTACAACTTGACCTGTGCCCTCTCTAGATTGCCCAGGCATGCCAGCAGCACAACACTCTGGGACAGGACCTGGTGGCCATGTGTGTCAATGACGTGCTGGCCCATGGGGCAGAGCCTCTCTTTTTCCTTGACTACTTCTCCTGTGGAAGGTTGGATGTGGGTGTGGCCTCTGCTGTGATCGGTGGTGTGGCCGAGGCCTGTCGGTTGGCGGGCTGCGCTCTCCTAGGTGAGGAAGGGAAGAAAGGTGTGGATGGGTGGGTGTGAGGCTGTGAAAAAAGATGCTGGCTGTACATTGGGGTGGTAGCGAAAGCAGCATTGGAGGCTTTTAGCCACTACACATCTGTTCTTGTTCATGAGCCACACATACTTTTTTGTGTTCTACATTTATGTGTATGTGAAAACATATGTGTGCTTGATCAAATATTTGTGTGTACAATCATATTGTTTTAACAGCAGGGGGGTGCATTCTGTTGTTCCTTCATCTAGGTGGTGAAACGGCGGAGATGCCAGGCGTGTATGGTCCCGGCGAGTACGATCTGGCTGGTTTCTGCGTGGGGGCGGTGGAGAGAGGCGCTCTTCTCCCGAGGCTGGAGGACATCTGCGAGGGGGACCTGCTCATAGGGGTGGCATCCTCTGGGGTACACAGCAACGGATTCAGCTTGGTCCGGAAGGTCTTAGAGAGGGCTGGGGTCACCTACAGCTCCCCTGCTCTGTTTGGGAAAACAGGACAGACTGTTGGTAAGTCTGTAATATATAAAACCCATTGTGTAAGAATTTTGGAAATGGCAAAATACAGCTTGTAACCAGGTTTTCTAATCCTTTTTAATTTAGCTGATGACCAAAAATGTCTTCTAACATTGTAGAGTACAAGCCTTTTTAATATAGTATCTTGCCAAGTCTTTCAAATATCCAAACATTGTTTGTCAGTTAAACTGTCACCAAATGTTAGTGATCAACTCATTTGTAAAAACAGTGCATGAATTAACATGTCATCCCCGGAAAAAGTGTCACTGTAAATGACACATCTGTATGGTAAAGCAACACCTTGGCTCAGTCAAATCAAGACCACTGGTTTCCAAGATCTATGGGGGCACAATTCGTACTTGACAATGAATGATTATAGGGCCACTTGACCCTTAGAATGATAGGTATACTGTCTTTTGGAGGTCCAATATATCTTAAAGTCCATACTCCTCCTCTCCCCTGTCGATTAAAAGGCGAGGTTCTACTGACACCCACTAAGATCTACAGCCGCCTGCTTCTGCCAATCCTACGCAGCGGAGCCATCAAGGCCTATGCCCACATCACTGGGGGTGGCCTACTGGAGAACATTCCAAGAGTGCTGCCACAGGAACTCGCCGTTGACATGGGTGACACACACACACACAACATTCATGAATGATGTGAAATGCCTGATGCTGTTTTGAAATGCCCTTATTTGAGGTATAGTTGGTGGTAACGTAACTATGTGCATCCTGCTTTGTATCTTGCATCTTTCACAAAGATGCATCCCGATGGACCATACCCCCTGTGTTCTCATGGCTGCAGAAGGAGGGAGGCCTGTGCGAGGAGGAGATGGGGCGCACCTTCAACTGCGGCCTGGGGGCCGTACTGGTAGTTGCCTTTCCGGATGCCCAGAGGGTCCTGAGGCAGATCCAAGCCCATGAGGAGGCCTGGGTAGTGGGCTCACTGGCCTACAAGCAGCCAGGTGTGAGACAAGTAAAAGCATTGAGTACTGTACTTCAGGAATTCCTTTTTTTGTTCACATGAAATAGTGTGTGTGTGTGTGTGTGTGTGTGTGTGTGTGTGTGTGTGTGTGTGTGTGTGTGTGTGTGTGTGTGTGTGTGTGTGTGTGTGTGTGTGTGTGTGTGTGTGTGTGTGTGTAGGGGCCGAGCCAGTGGTGATCAGGAACTTGCAGCACAGCCTATGTGTAGGTACCTCTTCCTCTTTAGTAGACTTTGGGCCCCTGCAGAATGGAGCATCTTACACCAGCAGCAACATCCCCCGCAAAAGGACCAAGGTTGGGGTCCTCATTTCAGGCACAGGTAAGAGCGTTATTTAAAGAACAACTCCAGACACCTAAACACCTCAAAAAAGTTTTGCTGATCAGGTTTCCCACATGTAAGACTGTGAAAGCAATGAGTGCCTAGCTTAATATGAATGCATAGATCATCTAAAGTTCTGTTATAAGCTGTGAATTATGACATTACCAGCATGTTCCTGAGACATCAGAATGTCAAAAGGCTTGTTTAGTGCACCTCCAGTGTGAGGGGTTGGTAGGCTAAAGGAAATTTGTTTCACTAATGTCAGAAATGTTCTGCAATTCTGAATTAGTTAACCATGATTGTGGCTGAGCCGTAGCGGAGCAGAATTGGAGACATATTTGTTTTTGATCTTTCAGGCCAGAATAGAATAATTTCACCAGCTTTTTATATTTTATCAGCCAAAAGCAGCTATAGGCAGCCAAACAATTCTGTTTAGAACATTAACCTACATTATGCGTATTCTAGTACTCCATACCTAATAGCACTTCTTTAGAATATTCTGTATAGCAGCATGTACTGCATTAACTGTGTGTTTGTGTGCTAGGTACCAACCTGCAGGCTCTGATGGAGCAGGCCAAGAAAGCATCCAGCTCGGCTGAGATCGTAGTGGTCATTTCCAACCGGCCGGGTGTGTTTGGCCTTAAGAGGGCCTCTCTGGCTGGCATCCAGACACGCGTGGTGGACCACAAGCTGTACGGCAGCAGGGCAGAGTTTGACGGAACCATTGACCGCGTGCTAGACGAGTTTGGTGTGGAAGTGGTCTGTCTCGCTGGCTTCATGCGGATCCTCACGGGTCCCTTTGTCAGGAAGTGGAACGGTAAGATCCCACAGCTGTGTACACATTGCTGTCGTGGACCACTATGTCCTAGCAGGATAGTAAAACAAGGAAAATGCAAGGAAAGGGGATATTGTTACTAAGACGAAATACAATTTAGGCTGAAAGTAACAATTGGGGGTTTGGATTTGGGTTAGTGGTTATGTTTAGGGTTTTACGTTTAAAGTTTGGAATTGTAAAATGTCTGTCAATATTAGGTATGAATGTATTTTATCTTACATAAAAACAATTATGCAAAAACAAATATTTTCTCTCTCCAGAAGTTACAAAGTAAAGAATGCTGTTTTGAGTAATGTAAATCCTCAGTTATGTACCTAATTTATTTAATTTAATAAAGCTGTGTAATAACTATTAAAATGTAAAATGTTAATTGTATACTTGCTTGTGTGAAAGTTTTGTGCATCTTGTTTTCTAGGAAAACTGCTCAACATTCATCCATCCCTACTGCCCTCCTTCAAGGGGGTGAATGCTCAGAAGCAGGCTCTACTGGCAGGGGCACGTGTTACTGGCTGCACCGTTCACTTTGTGGCTGTAAGTACTGCATTTAAGAGATCCTGTCTTGGCTCCCTAATAGGGGTGGGACGATATGAGAATTTCCTGCCACGATTGTCCTTGCCAAAATTATCCTGATTTACGATTTTATCCCAATTAATAACAATCCCAATAACAACTCTGGTTTCTACATCAAAATGGCTGATCGAATATTCTTCCACTACATAAATATTGTTCTAATAATATATATATATCAAAGAAGGTTTTTAATAATTAATACTATAATAACAAGTTAATCTCTAAATGTATATGGTTGCCATCTTCTTTGACAATACATTGCAGAGGATGTTTAGTGGCATTTAGAATTTCCGTTTGTACTGCATTTGCCTTCATTGCACATCTGTATGTCACATCTGCCCTCTTCTATACACACTTCTTGTTAGATGTTAACTGCATTTCTTTGTACTGTACTTGTGTTTGTTCAATGACAAAGCTGAATCTAATCTAAAAAAAAGCAAGAGATTTTTCAAGTCACTTATCTGAGGATTAGGGGTGAAAATAGATTTATTACTGGTACTGACCTGTGGGTGCATGCACTTCCGTGTGCATTTTATGTGCCTCATTAGCTAAGGATAGGCCTATTTGATGTGTCGATTCTTTATAATAAATGTATAATTCATTATAACAGATCCCCGTTATGTTGTGTGCATTATGTATTGTGCAGATTATACAGATCGACGATATTATTATGGCAAATTATATTCTATTTGTCTTCTCTTGTCATTTTCAGTAGGAAAGCGTTAACAATTAGCCTACAATATAAACAAAATGATAATTAGAAATAGTTACAATGGGGAGAACAAGTATTTGATACACTGCCAATAATGCAGGTTTTACTTACAAAGCATGTAGTGGTCTGTAATTTCTATCGTAGGTACACTTCCACTGTGAGAGACGGAATCTAAAACAAAATCCAGAAAATCACATTGTATGATTTTTAAATAAGGAATTTGCATTTTATTGCATGATATAAGTATTTGATCACCTACCAACCAGTAAGAATTCCAGCTCTCACAGACCTGTTAGTTTTTCCTTTAAGAAGCCCTCCTGTTCTCCACTCATTACCTGTATTAACTGCACTCGTTACCTGTATAAAAGACACCTGTCCACACACTCAATAAAACAGACTCCAACCTCTCCACAATGGCCAAGACCAGAGAGCTGTGTAAAGGACATCAGGGATAAAATTGTAGACCTGCACAAGGCTGGGATGGGCTACAGGACAATATCTCACCTCGTGGGGCATCAATGATCATGAGGAAGTTGAGGGATCAGCCCAGAACTACATGGCAGGACCTGGTCAATGATCTTCCTATGATAAAAATTGCTTTGTAAGTGGGAAAACCTGCAAAATAGGCAGTGTATCAAATACTTGTTCTCCCCACTGTAGGTACTCTTCAACTGTGAGTGACGGAATCTTAAACAAAAATCCAGAAAATCACATTGATTTTAAGTAATTAATTAGCATTTTATTGCATGACATAAGTATTTGATACATCAAAAAAGCAGAACTTAATATTTGGTACAGAAACCTTTGTTTGCAATTATAGAGATCATACGTTTCTTGTAGATCTTGACCAGGTTTGCACACACTGCAGCAGGGATTCCACTCCTCCATACAAACCTTCTCCAGATCCTTCAGGTTTCAGGGCTGTCGCTGGGCAATACAGACTTTCAGCTCCCTCCAAAGATTTTCTATTGGTTTCAAGCCTGGAGACTGGCTAGGCCACTCCAGGACCTTGAGATGCTTCTTATGGAGCCACTCCTTAGTTGCCCTGGCTGTGTGTTTCAGGTCGTTGTCATGCTGGAAGAACTACCCACGACCCATCTTCAATGCTCTTACTGAGGGAAGGAGGTTGTTGGCCAAGATCTCGCGATACATGGCCCCATCCATCCTCCCCTCAATACGGTGCAGTCGTCCTGTCCCCTTTGCAGAAAACCATTCCCCAAAGAATGAGTTCAACATTGTTTCAACGGCTTATTTTCCACTGTAACGGAATGGACAGGTAGCGGGAAATTGTAGACTACTTTTTTGTAGACTACTAAAAAGTATAATGGTTAGACTAGTTACGTTGTAAAGGAATTGGAAAACAAGTTTATTCTTTATCATTACAATACAATCCCAACTCATAACGACATGTAAGAATTTTATTTTGATTTTTATTGTAATCAACTATTTTCTTATTTTTAAACTAGCAGAGACATTCGGCTCCATTGACCATACATTGAAGAGGATGCTTAGTGGCGTAGTACAATGTGAGATGTGCGCTCCACTTAAAACAAGCAGTCAGGAAAACTTCAGCAACTTGCAGAACTTTTTCAAGTCACTCATGAGGATTATCGCGATTTACGATTTTCCAGATTATGAAGTTTCTCCACAATTTCATATTGGTATTTTCCACCGCAATTAGTACTAAAATCATCTATCGTCCCATCCCTACTCCCTAATGTGCATTATAACTGAGATCAGACCTTAAACGCAAACACACTTTATCATGAGTCCCTGTTCCACAGCAAAAAAGTGTGGGATTTTTCAATTGAAATAAAAAAAAACTTGCTTGCTACACTAGTGCCTCAGGTTAAAGGCAATGAGTTTTCTAGCACAGGATCTGAACATTTTGTTCTCTTTAACTTTTATCCACAGGAAGAGGTTGATGCTGGAGCCATCATTGTGCAGGAGGCGGTTCCAGTCCTGATGAATGACACTGAAGAGAGCCTATCGGATCGTATCCGGGAGGCGGAGCACCGGGCCTTTCCAGCCGCCCTGGAACTGGTGGCCGGGGGGGTCGTGAAATTGGGGGACGACGGGCAGATTATCTGGAACACCAACCCACAGGGCTAAACACTATCCAGCACAGTACCAATACCTTGGCATCCAATTCCCAATATACCTTACACCCCATACTCAAAACACCCTAGCCCCGACCTCAAACATGGTTTAACAGATCTACAGAATAAATGGACTGCTGCGCACTAACAAATAGCCTTTTGCTGAAAACAGGAGATATTTCGCTAAAACCACTAGGCTTACTATGGCATTCTTTGTACACAATTTACTCTCATTTGTACCCAGATACATTCACCCTTGTGTCACTGTAGAAATTACAGAAAACAAACATTCCTGTTGTCCATGTGGTAGGAGTATATTATAATGAGAAAATGTTAGTAGTGTTTTATTTTGTTAGACGTTTGCATGAAAGGTCAGTTTGCAATGCTAAATGGGCAAGTCTTTGTTGTAGTACAATTATCCTGAAATTGTTCACTTTAACTTTATTGATGACACAAACTGTGAAATTACTTCCTTCTGTTACTATAAACCTCCACTGTGGATCAAGTATTTCTTTGTTTTTTATCAGCAAACCAGTGTGGGCTTAATCAGTACAAAATTAAAGTAATTCTGATCATGTTCCTTGCAGAATTAATGTTTTGTGATATAACTAACACCTGAGTTACTTTTTAACTGTTTGAAAGTGCATGTATACCTTGAAGTCCAGCATGTCCAATCATATCTATGAGTGATTACTTTCAAAGTGTGCCCTGGATTTTTCCAAGGCTGCACCTTTTCAAAGCACAATGGATCAATGCAATGCATTTACAAATGATGGACAAAAGACAAGAAACCAAGGTAATTGAAAAAAGTACAACATTAAAAAGCTCTTACACTTAATAGGGAGCTCTTACACTTGTGGTGGAAATTACTATAAATGTAGAAGTCTAAATGCCCAAATTGAACCTTTATTCACTCTGCATACCTAGAGGAAGCAACCAGCACAAACTTTCTTCCATGGTTTAATAGGATCCAGTGGGTGGGGAGCCACCCCCCTTCCCAGGGCACTAAATGTCCATTGCCAATTATCTTTTAAAGACAGAGGGGCTACATGATTCCATCTTAAAAGAACAGATAAAAGGCCTTCTCAGGCCTAACCAATCCCCCTTTAGCAGATTTACAAAGCCCAGTTGACCCAGTTACTCAGTTGAATCAAGAGGCCTATTTGTACATGCTCAGACTTACTCCTCCACAGTGGTTTTTGGAACAGGTTATGATCCATGAAGTCCATAGTGATGGTAACTTCTCATGGTTACCAAAGCTGCGGTCCCCATCATTATCTATTAAAATTCCAATCTGTATTAGTTCAGTGGACTAGAAACGTAGAACAGGTTCCAGATTCAAATGTTATTGGTGCCCTGAAAACAAGTATACCTTTATTTGGAAATGTTGCACTCAACTTTGAGTGTTCCTCACTAAGCCAAGGAAAATGCAATCCATGGTTCAGTTTCCTTAAGACAACCATTAAACTTTAACCAATGCTAGCTAAAATTTGGAAGTAATGAGGGCATGTGAGCATGTAATAAAACACTCATTTGGTTCTATCAATATATTATTAAAGGCATTTTATGCTTTATTGGAAAGGAAAGTTAACTAAAGAGGGTTTTGCTGAAAGCAGTAGGTCAGATTTGAACCCATGATGCAGCCATCCATAATAACCGAATAACAAGCACCGGAAATGGCTTATTTAGCTATTAAAAAATAATGTTCTATTTAGCTAACTAGTTAAGTGTAGTCTAGAAAAATCAATCTCAATGGAGATCACAGTTGACCATGAGTCCTGAACTAGGCTTAATGTCTGTGAAACCGACATAGTTACCCTTCCTATCCACAGTTTGCACCCACTGTTGTGTAGCAATGTGGAAACCAATAGCTCAGCCAACTAAGATAAAAAAAAATTCTAAGAATCTTTGGGGCACATTCACATCATACTGGACATGTTGATTTAGCAGGCTGTTATACAAGGCGACCTACAGTAGTGAGTGCAAACAATTTAATTCTGGTACGTGTCGTCGATACTAACTGGATTCTCTCCAAATATAAAGCGTTGACACACCATAACATGGTCACTTGTTGGACCAATGGTCAAATGAAACCACAGTGGCTTTCACTCAATATACAGTTCTGCCCTTGGTGGTAACGTTCCTTGTTCTTGCTGAAATCTGCTGCATTGTGCTGTCCTGTGATCCTATTGTAGTCATGGAACAGGGAGGGTGCAGGTTATATTTTGTGGAAGCGCAGCACGGACAGGCTCTCAGGTCCAGTTTGTCTGGAGAGACAGGGTGTCCCTTGCAGGCCAGACTTGCCAAGCAAAGTGGCAATCTCCTCTGGTGGAAGAAATGACGTTACAGCATGGTACTGTTCATTAGGTATTCAATGGGAGGTCGGATGGGGCGGTCACCTGGGTTGTTCTCTGCTACGGTGACCAGATAAAACAGCCCCTGATCGGACAGTAGCTTTGGAAGCAGGGGGAAGAACCTGTCCATCACCTCTCGGCCCCGTCTCCCTCCAGCCCAGGCTGCCTCGATTCCACGGCTACCCACCTGTCAGAAACATGTTACAAGGTGCAATTGCACATAGAGAACAAATACAACAATCACAACAGCAGTGGACGAGAGGAACACAAATTAATTGTACAATTGTCCATTGCTTTTGTTGATAAACCGTATTATTATTGCTGCCTAAAGAAAATTGCTTTGACAATAGTGACAAACATTTTATAATTTATGCAAATTACCTATGTTTGTCAGTTCAGATCACAATATTTTGGTTTTCTAATCTTAACCAAACATAAGCGTTACAAAACCTAAACCCTAACCTTAACCATTATTTTGGGAGTTGGGGCTACTACGCGCATTTGACAGTCCATTTTATTAAGAGTGTAGAACGTACTGTGAGCAAGCAAAGGGTGATTTTGGCATGTATTACATGCAGTTCAACATTTAGTTTTGCATGGTATACATACGCCATATGAACAACAAAACTGCAAAAAGAAAAATAGCCATAAAACAATAGGACATCACTTACTGGAGCATATTTGACCAAATTAACAAAATTCTAAGCAATCATCCGATACCTACTTCCCTAGCTACTATATTTCCTTACCTCTTCTGGTGGTGTGACAACGTAAGGTGGGTTGAATAAAAGAACGTCCACTTTTCCCAACAACCTCGGCAAAAGAGAGTCCACCTAAAACACATGTGAATTTGGGTATATTGTATATACTGTTCATGTCTAACAAGGGTTTAGTGTCTCACCAAGTCAGTGATGACAGGCTGCAGTTGAACTCCATTGCAGCAAGATGTCACTTGTGTACACTGGGCTGCAGCAGGATTCACATCGGTACAGCTGGGGAGGACATGCACACACGTCAGATATACAAGCTCTCATCGCCACTGGGATGCCCTCCCAGCAATGCCATTCAGGGGTGGTGTCACTGGCCTGTTGTTGTCTCTATGTTGCGCACATCGTGCAATTGGTCTGAACTCTGCTGGCAATACTCTGCCCTCATTCAGGGTTGGTGGGTGTCTCTTTGGTTGATGCTTGGCAATGTGGGTTTATTGATTTCCTGCCTGTTGGGCCCTGTCTTGGGCCTCCCCCAGATAGGGCCACAGTGTCACTAACCTGTCACTGCCCCAAGGTCTTACGCTGTTATATTCTTGTGCCGGGGGAGTTCTCCTTCCCCACTGTAAATCCTTGTAGTTCTAAGGAATGCATTTTCAAAATTTTCCATCTCCTACCCTATTTTAAACTTAGGAGGACATGAGGTATTGGCCCACACCTCCGGAGTTCCAGGCTTGAAAGACTTGTTGCTGTCCCTGTCCAAAGTCCTCCTAGTTGTGTTTACAGATCAAGACAATACCTGATGATTTCAGCTGCCACTCTGCTGACCCCCACCTGGGTTGTCCCTGTCCCATCTGGTCATGCTTCCGACCTGGACTAGGTTTAAATAGACTCTGGACTCATGCATTTATTAATTATTACAACTTGTACTCAGTCTGTTCACGCGGCACAGCCAGAAGAGGACTGGTCACCCCTCTGAGCCTGGTTCCTTTCTAGGTTTCTTCCTACATTTCAGCCTTCTTAGGGAGTTTTTCCTAGCCACTGAAATGCAACACTGTTGTTGTTTGCTACTTGGGGTTTAAGGCTGGGTGTTTTGTAAAAGCACTTTGTGACAACTGCTGATGTAAAAAGGGCTTTATAAATACATTTGATTGATTGACAAGCCCACTTTTACAAAACTAAGCCCCATATACAAAAGTAGCCCAATACGAAGTGTGCACACATTTTCGTACAATCGTGAGGACTTTTTGAAGACAAAAATTGATTCCATTTTTTTTTACCATAACCCCAAAACTCTAATCCTAAATCTTACCTTAACCCCCAGTCAGAAATAGGTTTTTTGCCCCCGCGACCCGGCCCCGGATAAGCGGAAGAAGATGGATGGATGGAGAAATAGGTTTTCAAACAAATGAAAACCAGACAAATGTCTTCACTTCATCAGATTTTCCATGGACTACTGTACCTGTAAGGACTTCAGGTGCTCATGAGTACAATATGCATATTTACATACACACACCTACTTACAGGTATAGAGCTGTAGGTCCGATCACTGAAGCCAGAAAGGCGGATACCACCCCAGAGCCACTGCCCACCTCTAAACACACAGAGGGACTGCACAAGGTCAATGGTCAGTATCTGTATTGTTGTAATTAAGAGTAAAACATATTTTAGCAGACACTCATCCAGAGAAACTTACAGTAGTGTGTTCATATATCTTCACACTTTGTCGCAACACTGTTACTACAGCGTGAAGTAATAAAATACGACCCGGTTATTGTCAAGAGCAGCTCACCTAATTTTCTTCAGTCTGTCAACATCCTGCTCCAGGGTGTCGATCAATAGAAAGGAGTCCTCGGATGGCTCGTACACATCGGTGAAGGGCCCGTGGCCGGCGTGAGAGTACAATGGGGTAGGATAAGACATCGGAGACCACTGGCGCGCACAAACACACACACACACAGACGGTCAGAATAATGACATGCGCCACATCAATACGTCTTCCTGTCACTGATTTGGCCCAATGTAGATAGATGGACACAGAACTACACTGACCAAAACGATTGCATGATTTTACTGAGTTTCAGTTCACATACAAATTAGTCTTAATTAGGGGTGGGACGAAATGAGAACTTCATGCCATGATTATCCTGGCCAAAATTATCCCGATTTATAATTTTATCCCGATTAATAACTATCCTAATAACTCTGGTTTCTAGCGCAAAACGTCTGATCGAATATTCTTCCATTACATATATATTGTTCTTGTGCACTTAAAAAGCCATTACAATAGAATAATATCAAAGAAAATGTTTAATAATGAGTACTATAATAACAAATGACAATCTTTAAATGTATATGGTTGCCAGCTTCATTGATAATACATTACAAAGGATGTTTAGTGGCATATGAAATTTCCATTTGTACTGCTTTTGCCTTCATTGCCCATCTATACATTGCACATCTGTAACATATATTATACTTAATAAAGCACATTTTCTGCCCTCCATTCACACTTCTTGTTCACACTTCCAGTTAAATAAAACAAGTAGTCAGAAACACTTCGGTGACTGGTAAGAATTCAAGTCACTTATCTGAGGATTAGGGGTGAAATTAGATATAATTTCTTACCGCTACTGACCTGTGGGTACATGCAATTCCGTGTGCATTTTATGTGCCTTATTAGCTAAGGATAGGCCTATTTGATGTGTTGATTCTTTAAAATAATTCATTTTAAATTCATTATAACAGCTCCCTGTTATGTTGTGTGCATCATTAACAATTAGCCTACAATATAAACTAAATATTTAGAAAATGTGAATAATGTATATCCTATTCGTTTTTTCTGCATGCATTGTAGCTGTATGTCTTCTAGGATATCATTGGTTTGTTTGAGCTCTGCTTATTTTCCGTGGTAATGTAATGGACAGGTATTTGCATATAGCGGGAAGCTGAGACAAGAAGTTTATTTAGTAGACTACTAAAATATGTAGCGGTTAGACTAGTACTGTTGTAAAGGAATTGGAAAACTAGTTTATTCTTTACATCATTACAATACAATTCCAACTCATAATGACATGTAAGAATTTAATTTCTATTTCTATTGTAATCAACAATATTCTTCTATTTAAGCGAGTAGAGCCATCCGGCTCCATTGACAATAAATTGAAGAGGATGTTTAGTGGCATAGTACAACGTGAGATGGGCGCTCCACTTACAAAATAAATTAAAGCTGCAAGCAGCATTTATCGGGGTTCAAGCTGTTAAGGCCTTTAAGCACCCAAACATCAAAAGACATTACGTTTTATTTAGCAAGCATTTAACCACTGAAATAATAAATGGAAAAGTCCATTCACAGCCAATACAGGCATTGTAGCATTGGAAATGTACGTTTTTCAAAGCTTTTTGACAGTTATAGTTGCACCTATTGTCTGATCTCCACAAAACTCTGCATGCTTCTTCACTATGTTATGACACATATGCTCATCTATTTTTGTGAAGTTTGGGGTTTTTCTATGGGATTTATTGGCTTTTGAGTGTATTTTGTCCTGCCACTTGAATAAATTATCCTGTTACAGCCAGGCAATTGGAAAAAAATCGACTTTTTCTTGATAATTATTGATCTAGAGAGTCCAGAGAATCATCGTAGACCGAATTGGTTCCGAAAGGCCGAAAGTCCAGGTACTAGTTCGCGAAAGTAGGTTTTTAACATATTCGCGAATATTAAATGAACAGTTTGATTGACAGTAGTGGTTCTTGAGGCAAAGTTTTTCAGCATGAGGAGATCTATCAAGTGATATGCATTTTTTGACAAAATTTGTAACAACACGTGATTAGAGAGCCTTAAAACTCGTTAGCGCCAACTAGTGGCCGATTTCTTTCAAAATTCTTACAGACCTCTAGGACCTTGTGCCAAACATGCCCACCAAGTTTCGTTCTGATCAGAGTATGTCAACCTGGTTTAATAGGTGCTCAAATCTCATTGGCCAATGGCGGCCATGTTTTTTGAGATACGCCAATATCCTCTTAGGCATACATGGCCCCTTGGGCAAAGACACTGCATACCAAATTTCAAGTAATTTGGACAAACGGTCAGGTGTCTATACGTTTTTCGTATTATAGTGCCACCATGTGGCCAATCGACGCAGTTTTTTTACTGTGACCTCAGACTGACTTCTAACACATGTATACCAAGGTTGGTGAAGTTTACTTAACTACTTCTTGAGTTATAGCCTTTTTAGTAAAATAGGCTCCTCCCACAACTTTAATTTTGCGCCCCCTAGCGACCATGAATCGAAATTTAAACTTTTTTTTGATAATTATTGATTTTCAGACTCCATAGAACATTTCTACACTGGTTTGGTTCCGATCGGGCGAAAATCCAGGGACTAGTTCGCAAAAGTAGGTTTTTGACAAAATTCAAAATGGCGGAAAATCTATCATGGCGGAAATGAAATCGGAGATATACGTTTTGTTCGTCTTGAGCCAAGTATTACAGGGATATAAGACACTACGACATACGGTCTAGGAGATTTTCCCGATATATGATTAGACCAATTATTATTTCTCCACGATTTCATAATCATATTTTCCATCAGGTTTAGTACTAAAATCATCTATCGTTCCACCCCTAGTCGTAATGTGGGGATGCCAAGAACCAAGGGTGATAGCTCGCAATGACCAGCAAAGGCAACTTTTTCAATAAATGATTTTAACCAATCTTCGCCATGATACAGCAACATTACAAGACCCGAGCATATCGGAAAAACAAAACATACTGTATGAAAATAAACAAAAGGAGCCTCAAACAGGTCCTAAGTGGTAAACAGTTACAATCATGCTGTGAGTAGCCAACATTGTTACTTGGTGAAGGGTAGTCTCACGAGGCCACACCTCCAATCTCTATGGCCTCCTTGGATTTCTGGAAACTTGCCTATTAAAAAATGTAGGCTAAGTTTTTTAGCAGCAATATTTCTATTGGATGTTAGTTTTCAAATAAACCTCCACTTACAGGCTGAAGGTAGGCTTAGCGTGGCTTCACTATTTCTTTGAAATGGATACAACACATTCCTACCTAGATTGTAACATATCAGAAACAAAGCAAAGATTGAGGAAAAACTTCATTCTGTTTTGGAAAAACTGTCGTCTTTTCATAAGATTGAGTCAATAATGCCAATACATCTTCTTTGCTTAAATGCTGTTCTGAAAAAAATATATGTTTTCATGTGCCTTCTGAAGTCTATGGTAAAAGTTTAATTCATTAAGCATGGCCGACAGTCTGCGATTTATTGAAATTGAAAATGTACAGGTCAATGATACTAGTGGTTCCTCCTCTGATTTCAATAATCGAGGATCAGGTTCATGTTCTGAATGCAAAAGTAATCGCAGCTACAGGTCAAAACGAGGAGGAAGACGAGAACATTTGTTTGGCGAAAATCTTTTGGTACATCTGGGGGTTCACACTGCGCACGGATAGGACGAATGAACATGAAGCTCCAAAGCATCGTTCAGTTTTCCGAGCTCTACTGTTTCAATGCAGTGTACCAGAAGCTTGTATAACACCGCGTGACCAATGACGTTCAAAGCTTTGGACATCACAAAATCACCTTTGAGTTCCAACCTGGCCCAACAGGTGTCGTTTATGGAATGGCTGTTTTGAAACTGTGTGCAGAAAATGTTAATGAAGGGTTGTAGGTAGGAGTTTAAGACACACATGCAAATGGAAATTAGAGAGAAGGATTTGAAATAGCAAGTCAGTCAAGAGCGAGTAATTTGATAGTAGTCATAGAACAATAATTTGAGAGTCATTAAGTATTGGTTAGCTATTATTTGAGAGTCTAAAAACTGAGACTAGACGAAACAGTCTTATTTAACTACCATAGTTAGAAAGTAGGATTTTGTAAAGAGGTTCTCATAGTTTTTTGTGAAGATGTGCTTTCAGATCAAAAGACTTCTGAAAGCGCATCATCCCAATATATACGCACAGGCAAAGACATCAATGTGGTGCCTGGAGACGTGGGTATACCCTAATATGTTAAATATCAAAACGTTTTTGAATCTTCTCCTAATGTTAACATATGTGGGCATAAAATACATGTGTTCGTGTAGTATGTGCACACAATGAGAATGTGGTGTACCGCCACTTCGTCACAGTCAGTCCTCACTTATGGAATACAGTGGGGAGAACAAGTATTTGATACACTGCCGATTTTGCAGGTTTTCCTACTTACAAAGCATGTAGAGGTCTGTCATTTTTATCATAGGTACACTTCAACTCTGAGAGAAGGAATCTAAAACAAAAATCCAGAAAATCACATGGAATAATATTTCAATAATTAATTAGCATTTTATTGCATGACATAAGTATTTGATCACCTACCAACCAGTAAGAATTCCGGCTCTCACAGACCTGTTAATTTTTCTTTAAGAAGCCTTCCTGTTCTCCACTCATTACCTGTATTAACTGTATAAAAGACACCTGTCCACACACTCAATCAAACACACTCCAACCTCTCCACAATGGCCAAGACCAGAGAGCTGTGTAAGGACATCAGGGATAAAAGTGTAAACCTGCACAAGGCTGGGATGGGCTACAGGACAATAGGCAAGCAGCTTGGTGAGAAGGCAACAACTGTTGGCGCAATTATTAGAAAATGGAAGAAGTTTAAGATGACGTCAATCTCCCTCGGTATGGGACTCCATACATGATCTCACCTCGTATCAATGATCATGAGGAAGGTGAGGGATCAGCCCAGAACTACATGGCAGGACCTGATCAATGACCTGAAGAGAGCTGGGACCACAGTCTCAAAGAAAATCATTAGTAAAGCACTACGGCGTCATGGATTAAAATCCTGCAGCGCACGCAAGGGCCCTCTGCTCAAGCCAGCGCATGTCCAGGCCCGTCTGAAGTTTGCCAATGACCATCTGGATGATCCAGAGGAGGAAGGGGAGAAGGTCATGTGGTCTGATGAGACAAAAATAGCTTTTTGGTCTAAACTCCACTTGCCGTGTTTGGAGGAACCACAAGAACACCATCCCAACTGTGAAGCATGGAGGTGGAAACATCTTTCTTTGGGGATGCTTTTCTGCAAAGGGGATAGGACAACTGCACTGTATTGAGGGATAGGATGGATGGGGCCATGTATCGCGAGATCTTGGCCAAAAACCTCCTTTCCTCAGTAAGAGCATTGAAGATGGGTCGTGGCTGGGTCTTCCACTACGACAACGACCACAGCCAGGACAACTAAGGAGTGGCTCCGTAAGAAGCATCTCAAGGTCCTGGAGTGGCCTAGCCAGTCTCTAGACTTGAACCCAATAGAAAATCTTTGGAGGGAGCATATTGCCCAGTGACAGCCCCGAAACCTGAAGGATCTGGAGAAGGTCTGTATGGAGGAGTGGGCCAAAATCCCTGCTGCCGTATGTGCAAACCTGGTCAAGAACTACAGGAAACGTATGATCTCTGTAATTGCAAACAAAGGTTTCTGTACCAAATATTAAGTTCTGCTTTTCTGATGTAACAAATACTTATTTCATGCAATAAAATTCAAATTAATTACTTAAAAATCATACAATGTGATTTTCTGGATTTTTGTTTTAGATACCGTCACTCACAGTTGAAGAGTACCTATGATAAAAATACTTCTACAATTCTACAGACACGAGCCTAAGCAAGCTGTTGACCGAAATGTTAACCTTGTTGATGAAATTTTGGATAATGTGCCTGCGAGGCATAGGAAGAATGTTGAATATAATTCTTAATAGAATGCACAGGTCTAAAGATTTGACTTCATGGATTCAAATTGTGAATTCATTTTCAAAGCAAGGGTTCGCACCAGTTGGATCCGGTTAAAAGTGTGACAGCAACCAATAAGATTGCTGAGACTAGAAGGCCATTGGGGTGGGGGGTGTTTTTAGAGGCCATGACATGTTTCAACAAACCTTTTAAAACTATTCCAAATGAGCTTGTAAGGCGTAAAATCAATTTGTATAAACAAACGTCTGGAAACACAATAGATGATTTAGCCACTCCCCCAGCAACTGGTTATCAATCAACCAAAGCTTTCTTTGTACCCCCTACCACCGACCCCACAAAATGGCTTCCATGTTTTTATTTTATGCTTTTTTTATCTTTTGTGATTCATTGTCAAAGTGTATGTTTTATCTTGAATATTTTTGTATGAAAAATACTATGTAAACATGGATGTGGTTTTACAATTGTTTTTATTTTTGAATAATAAAGTTGACATACACACGATTTACTTTTCTATTAATTTCAACAACCATGACACAAATTAAACGATTCACAAAACTGAGCATGTGGTATACAATTAAACATTTGTTTATCACACTTACTCTGGTACATCTTCGATACAAACTGTGAGACTAGCACATACCTTTTTCATAAATCATCAATATAAAAGGACACAGCATCTTTATAACACAGACCACTTGTCACACACAATGTTGTCCACATGTGGTTTAAATCATGTCATGGACTTGTTCTGAACTGTATTCCACATTCTCACAGGTTTGCCGAAAGGCAATGATTGACTTGGTAAAATACATAAAATCTGGGGTTTTTCCAAAACTGTCAGAAAACCTTACAATGCCATAGTCTGTTATGTAAATAGCCAGCCAGTGCTCCCCGGGGTGATTGCTCGGGTGTGTATTAACAATCATCACTGATGCAACATCTCGGACTGGTCCACTAGGTAGTTGGTCACATGCCAGCACAACATAGAAATTGGTCCTAGATGAAAATTGGTTCACCACCCCGGTCAACTCTGCGGTATTCATTTCCACACCGTTTTCCTAATAGTAGTCAACCATGACCTGTCGCCGATTTAACACTTCGATAATGGAGTCAAACATTTTATAAACAACCAAATTAATTGTGTGGGGCAGTGTACATCTCAAGTCGTACATTCCGTGACTTGATCAAGGATTGGTGCTGACCGCATTCCTCATCCAGCGCGCAGTGGAATGCATAGAGGGCATAGCCGTGTAAGAAGTCAGACCTGTCAATAGCCAAGGCCTGGTCCTTTGTGCTTTCCTGAAGCTAAGGCCAATTGGTAAAATTCACGCACTGCTGACACCGTTGTGTGATTTGGTTGGAATGGTTTGCTAGGAAACTGCTGACCATCTACATACATAGTCATAAACTCCAAAGTATAATGTTTGAAATTAAATAGATTTTTTGTGTTACTTCCTATCAAACTGTCATTGTCCACCAATCCAACAACAAAACATTTTGGTAGAGGTCCTAAAAGTAGGTTTTCTTGGTTGCAAACTCGCCCCCCGCTGGTGTGGAATCTGTGAATTAACAATTACAATATGAATGTACGTTTCATTGGGAGTGAATGTGCCTAGATAATGAGAACAACAGAAACCTCTCTGTTTAGATTATATCTCTGTAGGTTGTGCTCTGATAACCACAGGAATGTGGTAACATTGGGGTAACTGTCTTGGAAACCTGATCTTTGCTAAGCCAACGTTTATATTAGCTTGTAACCAATATTACAATGAGAAGAGATTGAGTGAGATGAGATTGTGTAAAGAAGACCAGGTCCTTAACCTCATGAACAAGACTATCTAATGCTGCAATAAATAATTGAATTACTCTCTCCTTTGACAACCGGGTATTCGATAATTATTTCAACCACTATACAAAACGGCCGATTTCTACCACATGTAAACTAAATGTCTTCATACACACTTGTTTGTTACTTTGCAGTGGTTTTGAGTAGTGCTTGAGCATGTCCAAGTTTCACGGCTGGTGAAACAGACACTTTCTTGACAAATAGTGACGCAGATAATATATTCAAACGATAATCCACATCCCCTGCCCCCGTAAGACAGAACTCGTCTTTACCACAGACAATCCTTACCTTTATGTCAATGCTGTTTAACATGAGTTTCTCTTGAAAGAAGATATCACTATGAACGGGACCGATAATGTCAAATTTTGTACTATCCGCTGAATAGGCAGCCCTTTTCATGAGTCCATCATTCTAGCCTGCAGGGTCAATAACATCCATGTGACCTGCTGCGTCCTTTTAAAACAAACCTGCTGAAAACTGTGTCTTTAATGTATCACATCCATAGTTCAGAATGCTCTCTATAACGGCTCTGTAGGGGTATGTGTTGCTACTCATTAAACGATCACCCAAGGAGACAAGCACTAGTGAAAATAGGGTGGCTATCGGGTAGTTGATAACCCCAACACATGCTCCGGCATCAATATTAATTCCGTCCGGTTAAGTGACTTTTACACGTAGGTACAACTAAGTATTGTTTAGATCAATGTAGTCTTAGCTATTTCCTGCAATAAGGAACTCCAGAGGGTCTGCATCTGATATTGCTGATAGGGTTGTTATTTCAATGTACTGGTGCTGGTCATACAATTAGAATATCATCACAAAGTGGTTTTCGTCCAGGCCGTGGAACACTGGACCAGCTCTATACCCTCTACAGGGTGATGGAGGGTTCATGGGAGTTTGCCCAACCAATCCACATGTGTTTTGTGGATTTGGAGAAGGCTTTCGACTGTGTCCCTCGCGGCATCCTGTGGAGGGTGCTTCGGGAATATGGGGTCCTGGGTCCCTTGCTAAGGGCTGTCAGGTCCCTGTACGACCGAAGCAGGAGCTTGGTCCGCATTGCCGGCAGTAAGTCAGACTTGTTCCCTGTGCATGTTGGACTCCGGCAGGGCTGCCCTTTGTCACCGGTTCTGTTCGTAATTTTTATGGACAGAATTTCTAGGCGCAGCCAGGGGCCGGAGGGTGTCAGGTTTGGGGACCACACGATTTCGTCTCTGCTCTTTGCGGATGATGTTGTCGTGTTGGCCCCTTCAAGCCAGGACCTTCAGCATGCACTTGGACGGTTTGCAGCCGAGTGTGAAGCGGTGGGGATGAAAATCAGTACCTCCAAATCCGAGGCCATGGTCCTCAGTCGGAAAAGGGTGGCTTGCCCACTTCAGGTTGGTGGAGAGTACCTGCCTCAAGTGGAGGAGTTTAAGTATCTAGGGGTCCTGTTCACGAGTGAGGGAAGGAAGGAACGGGAGATTGACAGACGGATCGGTGCAGCTTCTGCAGTAATGCGGTTGATGTATCGGTCTGTCGTGGTGAAGAAAGAGCTGAGCCGCAAGGCGAAGCTCTCGATTTACCGGTCAATCTACGTTCCTACTCTCACCTATGGTCATGAGCTTTGGGTCATGACCGAAAGGACAAGATCCCGGATACAGGCGGCCGAAATGAGCTTTCTCCGCAGGGTGGCTGGGCGATCCCTTAGAGATAGGGTGAGAAGCTCGGTCACCCGGGAGGAGCTCAGAGTAGAGCCGCTGCTCCTCCACATCGAGAGGGGTCAGCTGAGGTGGCTTGGGCATCTGTTTCGGATGCCTCCGGAACGCCTTCCTGGGAAGGTGTTCTGGTCCCGTCCCACCGGGAGGAGACCCCGGGGAAGACCTAGGACACGCTGGAGGGACTATGTCTCCCGGCTGGCCTGGGAACGCCTCGGTGTCCCCCCGGAAGAGCTGGAGGAAGTGTCTGGGGAGAGGGAAGTCTGGGCATCTCTGCTTAGACTGCTGCCCCCGCGACCCGGCCCCGGATGAAGCGGAAGAAGATGTATGTATGTATGTATGTATGTCACGTTTAGGCAAGAAAAAACTTCCGCATAGGATACACCTGTGTATCCTCTAGGGGTGGAACGGTACACAGAAGTCACGGTTCGGTTTGTACCTCGGTTTAGACTTCATGGTTCGGTACGATTTCGGTACAATGGAAGGAAAAGCAAAACAAAAATGCAGAAGGTATTTTTATCAATTTCTTAAGCCTTGTACTAAAAAAAAAGTTTTATTAATAAGGGCATAGAACCAGTTTATTTTTAGTCCACTGACAATAGTTTTATATAATTAGTTTATTAATTAAATTAATAAAAAAGACAAAAAGACCTTGCAATATGTTTGGTAATATTACCTTAATGAATTAAAAATAATTTGCTATATTTCAGATCAATATATTTGTTTTCCTTAATTCTAATTAACTCTAACTTTATTTTCATCTGAATTATAGGTTAATTGATTTCTGTATAAAATATTACTAACATTAAAAACACATTTGATTTTCTTTTTTAGTCAATGTATGTGTAGCTTAAAAATAAACAGATTAGTGCTCCGAGGACAATAAATTAAAACCAATGCAATTAAAACCCACAGACTGTTTTGAAATGGGGTTGGATATATGTTTTGCAAATTAAAACAGTGTGTGTGTGGTTGGGTGACAGTTGTAGTTTGCCGTTTTAATGATGTCCTGTATGAAGAAAATGACGGAAAATGTTTCCACTGTTAGAACAGCTGGAGGAAGTGTCTGGGGAGAGGGAAGTCTGGGCATCCCTGCTTAGACTGCTGCCCCCGCGACCCGGCCCCGGATAAGCGGAAGAAGATGGTATGGTATGGTATGGTATCACAAAGTTTATTTAATTCAGTAATTCCATTCAAAAGGTGAAACTTGTATAATTTATACATTCATTCCACACAGACTGATATATTTCAAGTGTTTATTTCTTTTAATTTTGATGATTATAACTGACAACTAATGAAAACCCCAAATTCAGTATCTCAGAAAATTTTAATATTGTGAAAAGGTTCAATATTGAAGACACCTCTAATCAGCGAATTAACCCAAAACACCTGCAAAAGCCTTTAAATGGTCTCTCAGTCTAGTTCTGTAGGCAACACAATCATGGGGAAGACTGCTGACTTGACAGCTGTCCAAAAGACGACCATTGACACCTTACACAAGGAGGGCAAGACACAAAAGGTCATTGCTAAAGAGGCTGGCTGTTTACAGAGCTCTGTGTCCAAGCACATTAATAATAATAATAATAATAATAATACATGGGATTTATATAGCGCTTTTCAATGACCCAAAGACGCGAAGGGAAGGAAAAGATGTGGTAGAAAAAAAGTGTACAAGCAATAGGGATAACCGCACCCTGGAGAGGATTGTGAAACAAAACCCATTCAAAAATGTGGGGGAGATTCACAAAGAGTGGACTGCAGCTGGAGTCAGTGCTTCAACACATACAGACGTATGCAAGACATGGGTTTCAGCTGTCGCATTCCTTGTGTCAAGCCACTCTTGAACAAGACACAGCGTCAAAAGTGTCTCGTCTAGGCTAAAGACAAAAAGGACTGTACTGCTGCTGAGTTATGTTCTCTGATGAAAGTAAATTTTGCATTTCTTTTGGAAATCAAGGTCCCAGAGAGGAGAATCCACGTTGCTTGAAGTCCAGTGTAAAATTTCCACAGTCAGTGATGGTTTGGGGTGCCATGTCATCTGCTGGTGTTGGTCCACTGTGTTTTCTGAGGTCCAAGGTCAACGCAGCCGTCTACCAGGAAGTTTTAGAGCACTTCATGCTTCCTGCTGCTGACCAACTTTATGGAGATGCAGATTTCATTTTCCAACAGGACTTGGCACCTGCACACAGTGCCAAAGCTACCAGTACCTGGTTTAAGGACCATTGTATCCCTGTTCTTAATTGGCCAGCAAACTCGCCTTACCTTAACCCTATAGAAAATCTGTGGGGTATTGTGAAGAGGAAGATGCGATACGCCAGACCCAACAATGCAGAAGAGCTGAAGGCCACTATCAGAGCAACCTGGGCTCTCATAACACCTGAGCAGTGCCACAGACTGATCGACTCCATGCCACGCCGCATTGCTGCAGTAATTCAGGCAAAAGGAGCCCCGACTAAGTATTGAGTGCTGTACGTGCTCATACTTTTCATGTTCATACTTTTCAGTTGGCCAACATTTCTAATGTATTGGTCTTAAGTAGGGGAGTAACGAATCATTTTAACAACGATTCGATTCGTATCACGATTGTCGATATGATTCAAGGCCGATATTGGTTCATTTAGAACGATACGATCCGAAACGATTCAGTGACTTGAAATCGATTCAGTAACTCTTTAGGCAAAAATTCAACCAGTGTGACTGAAATAAATACCTGGATACTGGACAGTGCAGGTGAAGTTTCCTAGATTCCTGTTGTTTCTTGTAAGGGAATCAGGTATCAATTAATTATGGATATGAACAAACAAGTAAACAACAATTAATGGCAAATGCACATTTTATTTGAATTAAGTGCAAATAAAATGTGTTGTGTGAAATCCCATGGCGCCTTAGTAGGTGGTTGGAGAGATTTGTCGTGATTTGTACTTTACTTGATTTTTACATATCCTACAAACAGCGAGCGACTTATTTAGAACATGCCCGTCTTTGCAAAAGCCAAAATGTTTCCACACACTGGACCGCAATGGTGGCTTGATAATTTCTCGCTTGTCGGCTTCTCCTCTGCCATCTGCCATGCTATGTTTTGTTGTCTTTGCGCTGCTGCTGGCGCGGGGGACGTCACGGACAGGCAGACTGAATCGAGTAACGTTTATCGTCTTTATCATTAAAAGTGCTAAGAAAAAACATTCATATAAAGTCTGGCCTACTTAAATCCAATGGGTTATTTCCTAGTATCGATACAATCAATTGATTACATTTTAAAACGATGTTAGATCGATATATGTCGTCCGGAAGGCCAACTTGCTGAGCACAGATCGATGTAGTTGGATCATAGGAATATAAATTGATACATCGATGTAGTAGATGGATCGTTACACCCCTAGTCTTAAGTAATATTCATATTTTCGGAGATACTGAATTTGGGAATTTCATTAGTTGTCAGTTATAATCATCACAATTAAAAGAAATAAACATTTGAAATACACTCACCTAAAGGATTATAAGGAACACCTGTTAAATTTCTCATTAATGCAATTATCTAATCAACCAATCACATGGCAGTTGCTTCAATGCATTTAGGGGTGTGGTCCTGGTCAAGACAATCTCCTGAACTCCAAACTGAATGTCAGAATGGGAAAGAAAGGTGATTTAAGCAATTTTGAGCGTGGCATGGTTGTTGGTACCAGACGGGCCGGTCTGCGTATTTCACAATCTGCTCAGTTACTGGGATTTTCACGCACAACCATTTCTAGGGTTTACAAAGACCCCTTAATGATGAAGAACATTTTGTGTTCTGTGACGTCGCCCGGCATGGCGCAGCCAGGGCCCCACCCTGGAGCCAGGCCCGGGGTTGGGGCTCGTTCGCGAGTGCCTGGTGGCCGGGCCTTTACCCATGGGGCCCGGCCGGGCCCAGCCCAAATGAGCGACATGGGGCTGCCCTCCCGTGGGATCACCACCCACAGTAGGGACCATAAGGGGCTGGTGCGGAGAGGATCAGGCGGCAGTCGAAGGCGGGGGCCTAGACAACCCGATCCCTGGACACGGAAACTAGCTCTAGGGACATGGAACGTCACCTCGCTGGCGGGGAGGGGCCTGAGATCGTGCGTGAGGTTAAGAGGTTCCGACTAGTCGGGATCACCTCTACGCACGGCTTGGGCTTTAGAACCACACTGGAGTTGCCCATGGTGAGAGGCGTCGGGCTGGTGTGGGTTTGCTTATAGCTCCCCAGCTCTGCCGCCATGTGTTGGAGTTTACCCCGGTGAACGAGAGGGTCGTTTCCCTGCGCCTACGGGTCGGAGATAGGTCTCTCACTGTTGTTTGTGCCTACGGGCCGGACGGCAGTGCAGAGTACCCGACCTTCTTGGAGTCTCTGGGAGGGGTGCTGGAAAGTGCTCCGACTGGGGACTCTATCGTTCTACTGGGGGACTTCAACGCCCATGTGGGCAATGACAGTGACACCTGGAGGGCCGTGATTGGGAGGAACGGCCCCCCTGATCTGAACCCAAGCGGTGTTCAGTTATTGGACTTCTGTGCTAGTCACAGTTTGTCCATAACGAACACCATGTTCAAGCATAAGGGTGTCCATCAGTGCACGTGGCTCCAGGACACCCTAGGCCGCAGATCGATGATCAACTTTGTTGTTGTTTCATCTAACCTGCAGCCGTACGTCTTGGACACTCGGGTGAAGAGAGGGGCGGAGCTGTCAACTGATCACCACCTGGTTGTGAGTTGGATCCGATGGCGGGGGAGGAAGCTGGACAGACTCGGCAGGCCCAAGCGTACTGTAAGGGTCTGCTGGGAACGTCTGGCCGAGTGTCCTGTCAGAGAGATCTTTAACTCCCACCTCGGGCAGAGCTTCGACTGGATCCCGAGGGAGGCTGGAGATATTGAGTCAGAGTGGACCATGTTCTCCACCGCCATTGTCGAAGTGGCCGCTCGGAGCTGTGGCCGTAAGGTGTCGAGGCGGCAATCCCCGAACCCGGTGGTGGACACCGGAAGTAAGGGATGCTGTCAAGCTGAAGAAGGGGTCCTATCAGGCCTGGTTGGCTTGTGGGACTCCTGAGGCTTGGCTGTCTTGGCTGACACGCCTGTGCAACATCACGTGGCAGTCGGGGACATTGCCTCTGGGATGGCAGACCGGGGTGGTGGTCCCTCTTTTTAAGAAGGGGGACCGGAGGGTGTGTTCCAACTATAGGGGGATCACACTACTCAGCCTCCCCAGGAAAGTCTATGCCAGGGTTCTGGAGAGGAGAATACGGCCGATAGTAGAACCTTGGATTCAGGAGGAACAGTGTGGTTTTTGTCCAGGCCGTGGAACACTGGACCAGCTCTATACCCTCTACAGGGTGATGGAGGGTTCATGGGAGTTTGCCCAACCAATCCACATGTGTTTTGTGGATTTGAAGAAGGCTTTCAACTGTGTCCCTCGTGACATCCTGTGGAGGGTGCTTCAGGAATTTGGGGTCCTGGATCCTTTGCTAAGGGCTGTCAGGTCCCTGTACGACCGAAGCAGGAGCTTGGTCCGCATTGCCGGCAGTAAGTCAGACTTGTTCCCTGTGCATGTTGGACTCCGGCAGGGCTGCCCTTTGTCGCCGGTTCTGTTCGTAATCTTTAAGGACAGAATTTCTAGGCACAGCCAGGGGCCGGAGGGTGTCAGGTTTGGAGACCACACAATTTGGTCTCTGCTCTTTGCAGATGATGTTGTCGTGTTGGCCCCTTCAAGTCAGGACCTTCAGCATGCACTTGGACGGTTTGCAGCCGAGTGTGAAGCGGTGGGGATGAAAATCAGTACCTCCAAATCCGAGGCCATGGTCCTCAGTCCGAAAAGGGTGGCTTGTCCACTTCAGGTTGGTGGAGAGTACCTGCCTCAAGTGGAGGAGTTTAAGTATCTAGGGGTCTTGTTCACGAGTGAGGGAAGGATGGAACGGGAGACTGACAGACGGATCGGTGCAGCTTCTGCAGTAATGCAGTCAATGTATCGTCTGTCGTGGTGAAGAAAGAGCTGAGCCGCAAGGCGAAGCTCTCGATTTACCGGTCAATCTACGTTCCTACTCTCACCTATGGTCATGAGCTTTGGGTCATGACCAAAAGGACAGGGTGAGAAGCTCGGTCACCCGGGAGGAGCTCAGAGTAGAGCCGCTGCTCCTCCACATTGAGAGGGGTCAGCTGAGGTGGCTTGGGCATCTGTTTCGGATGCCTCCGGAACGCCTTCCTGGGAAGGTGTTCTGGTCCCGTCCCACCGGGAGGAGACCCCGGGGAAGACCTAGGACACGCTGGAGGGACTATGTCTCCCGGCTGGCCTGGGAACGCCTCGGTGTCCCCCCGGAAGAGCTGGAGGAAGTGTCTGGGGAGAGGGAAGTCTGGGCATTCCTGCTTAGACTGCTGCCCCCGCGACCCGGCCCCGGATAAGCGGAAGATGATGGATGGATGGACAAAGAATGGTGTGAAAAGGGAAAAACATCCAGTATGCGGCAGTCCTGTGGGCGAAAATGCCTTGTTGATGCTAGAGGTCAGAGGAGAATGGGCCGACTGATTCAAGCTGATAGAAGAGCAACTTTGACTGAAATAACCACTCGTTACAACCGAGGTATGCAGCAAAGCATTTGTGAAACCACAACACGCACAACCTTGAGGCGGATGGGCTACAACAGCAGAAGACCCCACCGGGTACCACTCATCTCCACAAATAGGAAAAAGAGGCTACAATTGGCACGAGCTCACCAAAATTGGACAGTTGAAGACTGAAATAATGTTGCCTGGTCTGATGAGTCTCGATTTCTGTTGAGACATTCAGATGGTAAAGTCAGAATTTGGCATAAACAGAAATAGAACATGGATCCATCATGCCTTGTTACCACTGCAGGCAGGGTGGTGGTGGAATGGTGTGGGGGATGTTTTCTTGGCACACTTTAGGCCCCTTAGTGCCAATTGGGCATTGTTTAAATGCCACGGCCTACCTTAGCATTGTTTCTGACCATGTCCATCCCTTTATAACCACCATGTACCCATCCTCTGATGGCTACTTCCAGCAGAATAATGCACCATGTCACAAAGCTCGAATCATTTCAAATTGGTTTCTTGAACATGACAATGTACTGAAATGGCCCCCACAGTCACCAGATCTCAACCCAATAGAGCACCTTGTTGAATCAATGCCACGTAGAATTAAGGCAGTTCTGAAGGCGAAAGGGGGTCAAACACAGTATTATTATGGTGTTCCTAATAATCCTTTAGGTGAGTGTATATCAGTCTGTGTAATGAATGAATATAATATACAAGTTTCACTTTTTTAATGGAATTACTGAAATAAATCAACTTTTTGATGATATTCAAATTTTATGACCAGCACCTGTATGTATTCTTCTCAATAGATGTCTGTGTGAAAGGAACTGTGAATAAATCTGTTTTCATACATTCACCAGACGGTGTAGGAGTGCCATCTTCTTAAAATATATTCTTAATTAACTTTGCGGAGTTCCATTTGAGTGTCATACTTTTAACAGTGGCTCTTGTTTTTGTGTCATTCTTGCACTGTTTACTCTTTGGTAGGCTCCTCGTACCAGGTGGTCTCTTTCTAAAACCTCGAGTCATCCGTCCTGCTGTTTTGTTTGTAGTGACATAACACTGCTGACAACTTCGCCAACTATATTCCTCACTGCATTTTTCAGATGTGGTTTTGCTATTGAGAACCCACGTTTCAGCAAAGGTATTGCCATCCGGAAAAGCCCTCGAAACCATCATACCCTGGTAAACAATTACCGGCCTGTGTTGTGTAGTTTTCAACGTACCTTTGAGGATCATTGTGGAGTTTGAGGCTGCATCTTATAGTCTAAAAGATTGTTTGACGGGTCTGTAGTGTGTAGATGTAGTGATTGTATAAGTTAGTGAACTGTTATAAGCTGTTGTAACCAATGTAGATGTATTGATTATATAAGTTAGTGAACTGTTATAAGCTGTTGTAACCAATGAAACAAAATATTAAATGTCTGTAATATGAGCCGAAACTGAAGGAGCAAGTAGGAGAATAGGAAACCCTGGTTAAGCAGTTGCCGGGGAGAGAAAGATTTAGTATGTCTGTTTTGTGAGAAACAGGACACAGGTTAGAGACACACACACACATAGTCTGACAGGCCAGACAGATACCAGGAGGAGACAAGAAGATACTTGCAGTTATCCTATAAGGAATAAAACTGGGATTGGGCCAATGGCACACACTTTGTAAGTTAACGCCTCTATCTTTTGGGCGTAGTAGAAGTATAAAAATGATGTTTTGAATGTTGATCCTTAGACATTGTGCGGCGACACGTGTCTCCAGAAGCTTCTGTAATAAATGGACGTATAACTACGGTAATTGCCCTGACTCCCTGTGTTTTATTCTCCTTTCCAACAAACCAACTC
Organism: Esox lucius; assembly: GCF_011004845.1. NCBI lineage: Eukaryota > Metazoa > Chordata > Actinopteri > Esociformes > Esocidae > Esox > Esox lucius. The sequence goes on from NC_047590.1 coordinate 25,037,480, forward strand.
GGGGAAGTGTTATACTTCAACAAGTGTAATTTTGCAATCACCTTCCCCACTATGAATGAAACCAGCTGATTCTGATCAGATTTTATTTCAATACAGATCTCATCAAACTAACTCTTACTAAGGGTCTTACTAAGGGTTACGCTTGTCATACGTCACTGTGACAACTTCATTATTTTTCCCTGCAATATGTACAGTTCTCAACAGTAAGACATGACTGTCACCAACTCGTTGATAATCAATTATATCTGTGTAGATGTATATGGTGTAAACCCTGCCAGAATATCTGTGGGGAATGGCCCGTACCATGGGGTGTACCAACCGATCGCCTGGTTTTAAGCCTAATAACTGTTCGAGTTTTGCACAAAATTTCAAACTAAAATGGGGCTCTCCTTTTAGAAACATTTTATTTTTTAATTAATCGTACCCCGCCCATACACCATGTGGTTTTATATAAATGTTGATGTCTGCCGTTGTAATAACCGGTGTTAAGTTTATATTTCCAAGTTGTTGTGTTTCGAGTCATGTAGTTCAAATATGTTGTTTTCTCCCCATGTAAAAGTCTTCTATGTATGCGGGTATTGGAATTCTATCAAAGATGCTTCCCAATCACCTTTCAAATCTATACCTTTGGCAAATTGTGTATTTTTGTATAACTCCAAATGGAATTGTTCGGATAGACATGTCTCGACGAGTTACTAGGCAGAACGCCGTCACCCACGCTGATTGCAGTCTGTGTATCCTGCAAATCCTGGAGTTTTATCCAGTTTCTATGTCAAGGACTTGTCCGATGGTATCCAGCTGTTGAATATCTCATGCCAACCAAGCCATTTCACAAGACCCATTTTCTTCCCCTTCTGTACTTTCTCATCCAGAACTGCTTCCACCTTAAAACTTTTATTCTTAGCCACTATTATTTTCAGTAATTCCTGTTCAGAAAAGGTCCCAACTATCACATCACCATTGTAATATTTTAGTCTATATACAGGAGTTACCTGCGGAATGCATTCTGTTATTTTAAAATATTCATCTGTGTAACATTTTTCATAGCCTTTTGTAAACGCTCCTCTCAACTTTGAGAGCCTCACAGTATCCTCAAACCGAAACTTGTAACTTTGATTACCATTTCTCATTATTGTTGTACCATACATGTTCTTGAAAAGTAGTCTAACATTTTCTTCACAAACTTCAGCAGCCTTCATCTTAATAGACCGATGGTAGCTATGGTTGTAACCATGAACAAAATCCTGAATAAAATCAACATAGCGATGAGTGTTGGCAGCTGTGAGATACCGCCACATTCATGATTTAATGGTTTTATTAAATCTCTCAACAATACTCGCTTTGACATAATTACCTGTTGTACTTCTTGTGAATTAAAAAAACTCCTTCCCCTTGTCTGTTTGAACTTTTTGTGGTGTTCTTCCTTCTTTTAATATCAATAGCGCTTTTATTTCTCAGCACACTAATTCATGCGTATTTGCTTAATACATCTATGCATGTTAACATACATTTAATGTTATTTTCCACACTAAGCACTCATGTCAACCAAATCCAGCTGAAATTGTGAATTTATATCATGAACAATAACTATTTCTTTGAACATGTATAGCTACAGGCCTGTGTAGCGTGTATGTATCCTTGGCGAGTAGCCAGTCTTTTGCCTTGCCATTTTTGAGGACCTCCCGGTATTCTCAAAGCACAGTCTTTTCAAACCCTCTCCACCCACATAAGCACTAGGGTTTGCCAGGTCGTAGTAAATACTTTTCATAACATGTTCAAACTTCGTACAGCATTTGGGCAATAATGAGAAGTAATACATGTTTAACATTGTTTTATTTGAGTTTTCCAAATTACCCGTCATCCAAGAAATTCAGAAAGGTTACACAAACATTCAGATTTCTGCTGAATAGAAATTCTGTAAACAATTAAGAATTACATTCTACATCCACAAACATTTTACCACACAATCATCTGTTATATACGTAAACAAACATAACAGGTTCCGAATTTTAAAGTCTTTGTTATAAGCATTTGAAAATGTTAGTGGTTTATACATTAAGTTGTTTAGAGCCTTTGATTCAACACATTTTGACAACAATTGCATCCAATCATCAGATGTGTTTATTCTGTCCCTCTGTGTTCTATAGTATGGTAATAATTCGTTGGTGCACTTCTTTATTTTCCCACTAGAGGTCAGTATCTCCGTCAGTGTTTCTTTGGGGTTCCTCTTCTATTATATATTGCGTGCGCTACACGGAGCTCTGTGGTGATGTGCAGAGGCAGCAGGCTAAAAGTTTATTACACGCAGTGTAAGAAAATGTCCAGAGGTGCTGACATGCTTCACTTCTCTCATACCTCTTATATCTTTGGGAAGCTTGACATGCCATAATCTGTAAGTAATTAATAGCTAATCTTGTTTTCTAAACGTTTTGTTACCTTTCTGTTACTTAAGAGGTTATTTTAACTCTTACAAGCAAAAGGTTGCTAGTGATCTTAGCCAAGCTAATGTTGCTAGCTTCTGTTTAGTATGTGGTCGATACTAACACTGCTTTTCACACTATACAGGTCGTTAGGTTGTACATTCAGGTTGTCAAAAGTAAAACAATTAGCTTTGTTTTACGTGTAGCTTTCACCAAGGGTTGCTGAATTCATGTTCTACTAAATATAACTAAAGAGTAAAGTCCTGTTATACTTTTACAGTAACAGCAATAAATGTTGGGATTACAGATATGTTGAACAGTATTTTGATCTTCCTGTGAATCTGTGTGCTGAAACTGCAATTAACTGTAGCATATTCTGCAACCACATGGTAGCAAGCTGACACAAACTTAATTATTTAAAATGTAATCTTGTGATCCTTATATCTTGAATTTTGATCTTTTCCAGCATTTGAATTCACAGCAATGTGTCTTGGTTTGTTAAATGTATTTTTAACACATTTGTTTGTATGTTCACAGTTTTACAAATCAATCAAAAAAGAGAGGTCTTCAGTAATGGCACTAAGAAGAAAACTGTGTTCTGTCATTCCTGGAATCATCTTCTCATATTGTATGTTTAGCTCGCTGCATAGGCTGAGTAGCCATACACTCAACCGAGGGCAGAAGAGTGTTCCTGACCATTTCCATATGCAGTTGTTGCGGTTATTGTGGAGAATAACCACAACAACGTTTTCCAGAATCATAACCATAATCATAATTTTGCTTTGATGATCTTTAAAACTTTTGGTGCAAGGCTTTTGGTGTCCAATTTGTGATAACTCTTGTTAGCATTTGAAAGGTATGACAGATTCAGAGGTCCTAGCTAATCACCAAACCAGTCAAGCCAATGGTAGTTTCTTGTTGGGTATGCTGGGGAGATCGAGCTGTCGGGGTCCGGGGGTCCGTAGAAGGCTTCAGCATTTCATCCCAGCAGTCACACAGCCAATCCTCAGCCTTGGGTTCTTCAAATCTCGGCTTGGTTGTAATCTTGAGACATGTTTTGTGAATTCTTCCGACTGATTGATAGTCACAGGAGGTCTGTCTGTTTTTATGCTGTGTTGAGGACTGTGTTAGCTTAAGGCGGAGATTCAGGGTCTTACGTCAGTTGAACAGTCTGCAGTTGCAGTCACTATCTAACCCGCTGACATTTTCCGGAAATAGTTCCAATCTAACAGAGTCATACTGCTTCATTCCCTCGACAACTTTAAACAGTACATCTACCGTATTATGTGTGCCCTGTTTTGGCCCCAAATAAAACACTTTTCGAAAGGTGTTCCATAAACTGGCATTAAAAACCATTTGATCAGTCACACCGGCCTTAAACTCTTGGCCTTTGGGTAATTAAAAAAATGCAACCTCTGGTATCTCTGGGTTGAAAATGTATCCACATGAAATGTTAACACCCACCGGTTGTAGGACATCTGTTGTAGCACTTATCAGAACATAAAATGCTGGGGGTTATAACATCGCTGAACCCTGGCGCCCTTTTGTTGAAAACCAAACATCTTGCCTCTGTTATAACACTTATTGCCTGGGAATTTATCATTCCAGAACTAAGACCCCATTGTTAAACATCAAACATATCGCACCTGTTATAACACACATCCGGGGTGCACATTGTAAAACATCAAACATGGACACAGCAGTCTAATCATAAATTACAAAGTCACCGGACATGCATACAACATTCCAGAAGTTCTGCACTAACACATGTCATACAGGAAGTCCATACGTCACACCGGAAGTCCCACCCAGCAAACCGGATGTCCCGCCCACCTGTCAAATCAATATGGAAGCCCCGCCCACCAAAGTGACACAATAAATTACCAAAGTGACACAATGTACCCTACATTTACTACTAGTATAAGCTATGAGAAAACGTTTTTGATAGTACAGTAGTTTTTGGACACGTATTTGAATTGAACTGCTCGAGCTCTGTATTTCACCACCTAAGTAATACAATCCTATAGTAAAACTAAATTACACAAATTCCAAAATAATCCAACGGGTGGCAGTCTAAATTCCCAGTTAACAGATGATATATTGCATACAAGGCAAAATATGTTAAATTTCCCTCTAATGGATTCTTTTGAAAAAAAAATCTGATTAGCTAGAATAAGTTCTAGAATGCATATTGATTTCTAATATCGGGACAGTAGAATGGACATTCATTTCTGATACATGATTGATTTTGTGACTGACTGTCTGACTACTAAGGATGCACAATGATATCGTCACGACATCGGTATCGGCAGATAAAAGCTTAAAATGACCTTCTTCGATATTAATATTCCTGCCGATGAGCCTTGCCGATAGGGTGGCGTGTTTACTATGCGCACGTGACAATCGTGAACGTAGCATAAGTGCCAGCATCTTAGACTGTTGGCTGAGTGGAATTATTTAGAGATCTGTAAAACAGATAACAAACTTGCTATTTGCAGTATTTGTGATGCGAGGAGGCGTAAAACAACACTTCAACACTACAAATATGATTACACATCTTAAGAGCAGTCATCCTGAGCAGCTCCAAGACTTTTTGAAAAGTAAGAAGGAAAAAACGCCAGCAAAAACCCATCAGCAGCCTCTACTTCAGTCCTTTGACAAAGCTAGAAAATACAGCAGCGACCACCCAAAGGTAAAAGAGCTTAACGACAAAATCATTGAATTTATTGCTCTTGATAACCAGCCATTCAGCGTGGTAGAAGACGTTGGCTTCAGCAGGCTAATGACGTACCTAGAGTTGCGGTATGCTATGCCTAGCATGCGCTACTTTTCTGATGTGGCCTTACCTGAACTCCAGAGTGTTGTCGCCAGTCACATTGAAAGGCTCCTCGCCAGCGCTAGTCACATTAGCTTTACCACGGACATTTGGACATCAAGCTTGTGTCCTGTTAGCATGTTGAGCCTCACTGCCCAGTGGATAGACAAAGACTTCACCCTTAAAAAAAGCTGTCCTACAATCACAGGAATGCTCCGGTTCTCACACAGCAGCTGCAATTGCACCCGCATTTGATAATATGTTTGGGAAATGAAAAATAGAAAGAGAACCAGTACATGTCGTGCTACGTGAAAATGCCCAAAACATGGCTAAAGTCATGGTGGAGTTTGGTGTGGCAAGTCTACCGTGCATGGCACACACGCTGCAACTAGCGGTGCATGAAGGTGCCGTGTCAGATGGTGTGGCCGTGGGAAGGAGAATAGTTGGACATTTCAAGCACTCCCAGCTGGCATACAGTCGGCTGTAGGATGTACAGAATGAGCTCGGAACGTCGGTAAAACGACTTCAACAAGACGTCGCTACCAGATGGAATTCGACATTTTACAGTGGTGCAAAAAAGTATTTAGTCAGCCATCAATTGTGCAACTTCTCCCACTTAAAAAGATGAGGCCTGTAATTTTCATCATATGTACACTTCAACTATGAGAGACAAAATGAGAAAAATATATCCAGAAAATCACATTGTAGGATTTTTTATGAATTCTTTGGTAAATTCTTCGGTAAAATAAGTATTTGGTCATCTACAAACAAGCAAGATTTCTGGCTCTCACAGACCTGTAACTTCTTCTTTTAGAGGCTCCTCTGTCCTCCACTCGTTACCTGTATTAATGGCACCTGTTTGAACTCGTTATCAGTACAAAAGACACCTGTCCACAACCTCAAACAGTCACACTCCAAACTCCACTATGGCCAAGACCAAAGAGCTGTCAAAGGATACCAGAAACAAAATTGTAGACCTGCACCAGGCTGGGAAGACTGAATCTGCAATAGGTGAGCAGCTTGGTGTGAAGAAATCAACTGAGGGAGCAATTATAAGAAAATGGAAGACATATAAGACCACTGATAATCTCCCTCGATCCAGGGCTCCATGCAAGATCTCACCCTGTGGGGTCAAAATGATCACAATGATCACAATACTTTTTTACCCCACTGTATATGATGTGAAGCTTGGTCGAGCAGAAGAGGGCACTAGGTGCTCATGCTGCTGATTTTGAGCTTCCTGCAACTTTGACAGCAAATCAGTGAGGAATTCTAGAAAATATGATGCCCGCTACAAAGACCGGTACTTTGACGTGGAAAAAAAGAGGAGTGCTCGCGACCTGTTGCTAAAAATTTTGGATGACATGAGCGACAGTGCAGCTTCCAGCACAGAGGATCCCCCAAAGAAGAGAACCAAAACAGGATCACTGCTGAATATGTATGGAGAAATTCTGGAGGAGAATGTCATGTTTCTCCAGAATTTCGGGGGCGCGTCACAGGTAAGCATCTAAACATGCCCAAATGTAGTATTATTATTTCACTTTAGACCAAAAGCATCCTAATTAATAATTCTAATTTCTCGATTATTATTATGCAATGTCATAACATAAATAACAGTCTATCATAAGTCAGCCTGTGTATTAATAATACACGTGCAACTAATAAATCATTATTTCTGGAGAAGAAAAACAGTGCTCTGTTAATGCCTAAACAGCAATCTGTTAGTGATATTTCGGTATTGTGTTACTTAATAAGTCATCTCATACCTGGCCGAACCCACAATTCCCAGGAACGACAGTCCTTTGGAGTACTGGAAACGCAACCAGGCCCGTTTCCCTGCCCTCGCACCTGCTGCACGCAAATACCTGTGTGCCCTGCACAAGCGTTGACAGTGAACAGCTGTTTAGTGTAATAAGGTAAAGAGTACAGGAGAGAGACTTGAATTTCTCTTCAGTAAAATTAAAGTGTATATACATCAGGGGAAAAATGTGTATATATCGGTATCGGCCTCGACCAAAATGAGTCTGAAAATATCGAATATCGGCCAAAATCCAATATCGTGTATTCCTACTGACTGCCCCTTGTTAAATAGCGTAATGGTTAGAGAAGTGGACTTGTGAACTGTAGGTCCTGAGTTCGTATCTCCTTGCAGGCTAAAAGCAAGGTACACATTGGCCCTCATTTATCATACTTGCATAGAAACGGGCGTATATGTTGGCGTAAGATTTTGCTTACACTCCTCTCACCGCCTGATTTATGAAGATGTGCGTACCTTTAAAATCCAGGTGTACGCAATACCTGCCCTTGATAAATGCTGCGGCTGAAAACAATCGCCATTAGAATAACACGCCCCTATATATTCAAGTCTCCGCTTCCCCCACGCCCTCATTTTACGCCATGGACACACGGAAGACGGCAAAAAAGAGAAACTTCTCTGACGTGGAGATTGAGACGATCACCAGGGAGGTAGAAAGAAATAAAATTGTTTCATTTGGCAGTTTAAAAAGCGGAATAAAAGATGTGATGTGGAGTACCATTCATTCACATTAATAATTGCATGACAATTTGTAATATTCGTCTTATTATTTCATGATATTTATTAATGACGTTTGTTATTTAGAAGAAGAATGTCGTTATTATTATTATTTCTATTATTATTTAAAAGAAGAAGAATGTCATTTTTATTATTTTGTCAGTCTGAATTATATTTTGGTAATTTAAAGCCTTTTATTACTGAACCCAGTCCATGCGCAACTGCCAGGCCTAACCCTGAAACATCATGTAAAGCGCACAGGCTCGCATTTGAAGGAATACATATAAGTCAAATGCTTTGGTAAAGTCACACAAATGAAACCTTGAAGTCCATGTTGCACAAAAATAAACACTGAAGTTTGTAATTATGTTGTTGTTTTTTTTACATTGGGTCATAATATATATCTTTTAGTTTGTCAGTGCATTAAGATTTTTTTTTCTGCGCATTTCCGCACTAACTCAAAACGTGCGTACACCACCTCCTGAGCTGGCGTAGGATTTGGGAGTGCCGTACGCCAACGTCCATATTGATAAATCTCAAAGTCACCGTGGTTTTGGGTGTACGCCAGGTGTACGCTGGAAATTTGGTGTACGCACTTTTGATAAATGAGGGCCATTGTGAATTATTCCGTATTGACGTAAACTTTGCTGTCTAACACCGAAACCTGAAATTGTATACAGTTATATTGCGACTGTTTCTGCCATGGAAAAGTTCATCTTCAGTCTCGCTAGCAATTGCTCAATTCTTATGATTATTCCTAAGAAGTTAGTAGACACCAGTAAGCCTATTACTGGCTAATAAGCTGTTCAAACGGCAGGTGGCAAAAGCTAACAGCTCATAGACGCTATTTCTGGTGGAGATACTTAAACTTAATAAGAAACGTTAGTCCGTTTAACACAATGCTCAATAGCGTTTAGCAACTGGTGAAATGCATAATGCCGTGGCGTTATGGTTAAAGACAGCGCCTCCCACATGGAAGGCTCAAGTTCAAATCTATTGTGAACAACAACATTTATTTATTTTCACGCTTCTCTCATCGTTTCACAAGTTAATTATCATCACCTTTCTTGATAGTTATTGTATCAATGTCATTCACGAATGAAAGAAAAAAGTATGTTGTTATGCCATGAAAGAAAAAAAAATTCTTATGCCATGAAATGAAATAGCTTTGACAGGCTCGCTAGCAATTGCTCAATTCCTATGACTATTCCAGTAAATTAGTAGATACTGGTAAAGCCAGTTAGTAGATACTGGCTAATAAGCTGTTAAAACGGCCAGTGGCAAAATATGATTTTTTTCAAGATAGAAGCTATTCTGACACACGTTTTGAATGTAGAGTTCTCTGGAGTAGTGGTTAGCGACACAGCCTTTCACGTGGGCAACCTGGGTTTGAATCTCCAGAAGGCAATACTTTCTATTGGGTTCCGGCTGAACTAGGCTTGCCTTGTTTATTGTTATTAGTTGTATCAGCTAAAAAGTTCAATAAAACGTATAAACATGAAAGTAGTCAACATTTTAATAACACAAAGGAAATCTCACAGATTTTTTAAAAGGTTCCTTGCAATTATTTTTCAAATACAGTTCAAGATTTATAGGTACATAAGTAATTAATAATTAGGAAAAATAATTTTCTTGTGTGTTTGGTAATTATTTAACCTTTATTTTAGTTAAAATTGTAATGTCACACCAGAGGAAATTTTTAAGGCACTGGTTATGGAAACCGGTTATTAAACAGAATATAAACTTCAAATTGAAAGTAGCCTCAAATTACTTAGTTTATTGCAATTATATATTTTTTTCCCTTGGAATTTTAATACATACACTGTGTGCACAATTATTAAGCAAGTGAGTATTCTGATCGTATTATTATTTCTGTGCACATTTTCCAACTCCAAACCATATAAACTTGAATGCTCATTGGATTTAATAATTTTCAGGTAATACGTATTTTTGTAATGAGGGAGGGTGTGGCAAAAGTGAATAACACCTTATATCAAGGTGTGCATAATTATTAAGCAGCTTCATGACCTCAGGTATAATGGGCCTACAAAAGAGATTAAAACTGACACTGAAAAGTCAATTTGTAAAATGCCTTTCTGACGGATGCAATACTATTGAAATAGCTAAACTATTGAGGCGTGAACACCGGACTCTCAAACTTTTTGTTGCGAATAGTCAACTGGCGTGCAAAAAATGCATTGAAAAGAAAATATGCAAATTAACTGCAAAAGACTTAAGAATAATTAAACATGAAACTACAAGAAACCCATTATCCTCCAGTGCCACCATATTCCAGAACTGCAACCTACCTGTCCAGAAGTACAAGGTGTCAAGTGCTCAGAAACATGGCCAATGTCAAGAAGGCTGAAAAAAGACCACCACTGAATAAGATTCACACATTGAAGCGTATAGACTGGGCAAAGAAATACCTGAAGACAGATTTTCATAGGTTTTAGGGACAGATGAAATGAGAGTGACTCTTGATGGACCAGATGGATGTGGCTGTGGCCATCACTAATGGACACAAGACACCACTTTGAGTCAGGCGCCAGCAAGGTGGAGGAGTGGTACTGGTATGGGCTGCTATCATTAGTGATGAGGTAGTTGGACCTTTTCGGGTTGAAGATGGACTGGAACTCAACTCCCATACCTACTGCCAGTTTCTGGAAGATACTTTTTTCAAGCAGTGGTACAGGAAGAAGTCCTCTGCATTCAATAAGGCCATGTTTTTCATGCAGGACAATGCTCCATCACATGCATTCAAGTACTCCACTGCTTGGCTAGCAAGCTCAAAGCCTCAAAGATGCCCAAATAATAACCTAGCCCCCTTACTTACCTGACTTAAATCCAATTGAGAACTTGTGGACCCTTCTCAAACGTGAGATTTACAGTCAGGGAAGACAATACACCTCTTTGAACAGCATTTGGGAGGCTGTGGTTTCTGCTTCAGCGAAAGTTGATCATGAACAGATCAAGAAACTGACATACTGCATGGATGGAAGGTTCATGGCAGTTATTGAAAAGAAGGGTGGCTATATCGATCACTGAATATTTTAAGGCCAAAAATGTTATTTAATTTTTTTTTGTGTGTTACTTATTTGTTGTACTTAGAAATTATTTTTGTAATTTAATTACCTAATAATTCTACACAATAATAATTGTGTAGAATAATTGTGCACACTTGTATTCCCCTAAGAAAGATCAAAACTAATTTTCTCTTTGTTAAACATTCAGGTTAGATGTTCAATTATATTTTGGATTGACTGAGAGCATCGTGTTTGTTCAACAATAAAATAAATCTTGAGGAAAACGATTTGCCTAACAATTTAGTTAGTGCAATATGACAACTACCCATATAAAGCTAAATTCACCGCAGTTACAAAACGTCTCGATTGTCTCCGTTTTTCGCAAAGCCTCGTTCTGCCTATTACTACATCACAATGCAGGGAGCGTGCAAGACCAATACAAATGACTTCACAAGTTCGAGCAGCACGAGAGAAAGTACCCTTCAGTCGATTCTAATGAAAGGGTTGTAAAAGCTATTCAATCCGTAAAAAATGAACGGACCTATCTAACTACACTGCTGAAATAGATTTGTACTCTAGTTATTTCTTGGGGTACAGTATTTCAGCTTGTCCAATCTTGCCTAAGTTTCGTGTTCTGGTACAAGCAACAAACCAGCAGCGTACACCGAAAATACAAATGTCCAGGACGGCATGAATACACCTAGATGTACAATGTTTTAAAATGTTATTCTGGTGTATATTAGGGTTAACACTGGTTTGTTGCTTACAACAATAAGACAAAAGCTAAAATACTGTACCCCAATTAACTACAGTAGAGGAATACACAGGTATTCCTTTCAAAGACGCAGCAAAAATATTTAGCCAATACATTCAAATGCTAGATTTACCGACAATTAATAAATGTTGGACCGGATGTCTAATTTTATAATATATTAAAGTTGCATTTACCTGAGACGTTTGGTGGTTAATGTTGAAGTTGATCAGATCAACGATCTGCGTCTTGTGAGCAACATTAAAGAAACACTTCCGGGTCACGAAAATCTGGAATTTTTCAAAATAAAAGAGACCAACGAATTACTTAAAAACTGAGATAAATTGAGTTTATTAATTGTTTGAGAACATGTACCTCTCAAAACATTGACAACAATTCAAATATGATCATATTTCAGATTAATTTCGATAAAAAGTGGGTGTTAGTGGGTGTTAAAACACGTTCCAAGGGTAAAATTCAGACAATGCCAATGACAGAATATGGAATACATATTGCCTCATAACTAATAAACTATTGAATATTCCACAGAGAAAGCAGTGTAGGAAATGTCCAGGAGAATGTGTAGAGTAAGACAAACCTGTCAAATCATAGGGAACAGTGTGCTACATCTAGCAACACAATATTTCCACACCCTCTTTTTCCACAATGCAACTTAATGGATATCAAATACATATTGACTCATACAGAAAAAAATATTCTATACGCCGCAGTGAATGTATTGTAGGAAATGTTCAGGAGACTCTATAGAGTAATTATATGCAAAGAAATCAAGGGGCACTCTGTATTTGCAATTGTTGCTGGTGTTTTACTCCGCCCACCCCATTGGCCACAATGCAACTCAATGGATATGAAATACATATTGGCCTATAAAAAAAAAAACGATTCTACACGCCGCGGTGGATGTATTGTAGGAAATGTTCAGGAGACTCTATAGAATGATTATATGCAAAGAAATCAAGGGGCACTCTGTATTTGCAATTGTTGCTGGTGTTTTACTCCGCCCACCCCATTGGCCACAATGCAACTCAATGGATATGAAATACATATTGGCCTATAAAAAAAACTATTCTATACGCCACGGTGAATGTATTGTAGGAAATGTCAAGGAAGGTGGATAGGAAGGTGGATAGAATGTGGACTGTCTGCAAAGGGAGTTGGTCCTACTAACCTGGTTATATATTACAGGCCTATCAAATGAGAGATTTGTGAACGAGATGCTACCTGGCAACTGAAAGGATGATTTGGATAACTATAGCACAAGTTCATTTTATAGTCGCTGGGCAACACAGACTTTCAACTCCCTGCAAAGATTTTCTATGGGGTTGAGATCTGGTGACTGGCTAGGCCACTCCAGGACCTTGAAATGCTTCTAACGAAACCACTCCTTCGTTGCCCGGGCGGTGTGTTTGGGATCATTGTCATGCTGAAAGACCCAGCCATGTTTCATCTTCAATGCCCTTACTGATGGAAGGAGGTTTTCACTCAAAATCTCACGATACATGACCCCATTCTTTCCTTTGCACGGATCAGTCGTCCTGGTCCCTTTGCAGAAAAACAGCCCCAAAGCATGATGTTTCCACCCCCATGCTTCACAGTAGGTATGGTGTTCTTTGGATGCAACTCAGCATTCTTTCTCCTCCAAACATGACGAGTTGAGTTTTTACCAAAAAGTTATATTTTGGTTTCATCTGACCAAATGACTTTCTCCCAATCCTCTTCTGGATCACTCACATGCTCTCTAGCAAACCTCAGACGGGCCTGGACATGTACTGGCTTAAGCAGGGGGACACATCTGGCACTGCAGGATTTGAGTCCCTGGCGGCGTAATGTGTTACTGATGGTAGCCTTTGTTACTTTGGTCCCAGCTCTCTGCAGGTCATTCACTAGGTCCCCCCATGTGGTTCTGGGATTTTTTCTCACCGTTCTTGTGATCATTTTGACCCCACGGGGTGAGATCTTGCGTGGAGCCCCGGATCGAGGGAGGTTATCAGTGGTCTTGTATGTCTTCCATTTTCTTATTATTTCTCCCACAGTTGATTTCTTCACACCAAGCTGCTTACCTATTGCAGATTCAGTCTTCCCAGCCTGGTGCAGGTCTACAATTTTGTTTCTGGTGTCCTTTGACAGCTCTTTGGTCTTGGCCATAGTGGAGTTTGGAGTGTGACTGTTTGAGGTTGTGGACAGGTGTCTTTTATACTGATAACGAGTTCAAACAGGTGCCATTAATACAGGTAACGAGTGGAAGACAGAGGAGCCTCTAAAAGAAGAAGTTACAGGTCTGTGAGAGCCAGAAATCTTGCTTGTTTATTGAAGACCAAAAACTTATTTTACAGAGGAATTTACCAACACATTCATTAAAAATCCTACAATGTGATTTTCTGGATTTCTTTCATAGTTGAAGTATACCTTTGATGAAAATTACAGGCCTCTCATCTTTTTAAGTGGGAAAACTTGCACAATTGGTGGCTGTCTAAATACTTTTTTGCCCCACTCTAATTACATGTTGGTGTTTTCAGTAGTAAAAACATTTGGTACTGTTCTGATGGAGCTAAAAACTGGAACAAAAACTTCTTACAGAGAATGCAAACATACCCTTTCTTTTCAGTATCACATTCACACATTAAACATTAATTTTATAATTGCAAATACACAGTGCCCCTTGATTTCTTTGCATATTATCAATCTATAGAGTCTCCTGAACATTTCCTACAATACATTCACTGCGGCGTATAGAACAGTTTTTATTTTATTGGCCAGTATGTATTTCATATCCATTGAGTTACATTGTGGCCAATGGTATGAGCGCAGTAAAATGCCAGTAACAATTGTAAATACACAGTGCCCCTTGATTTATTTGCATATAATCAATCTATATAGTCTCCTGAACATTTCCTACAATACATTCACTGCGGCGTAAAGAATAGTTTTTTTTTTATAGGCCAATATGTATTTCATGTGCATTGAGTTGCATTGTGGCCAATGGGATGAGCGCAGTAAAATGCCAGCAACAATTGCAAATACATAGTGCCCCTTGATTTCTTTGCATATAATCACTCTATATAGTCTCCTGAACATTTCCTACAATACATCCACTGCGGCGTATAGAATAGTTTTTTTCTGTACAGGGCAATATTTATTTAATATCCTTTGAGTTACATTGTGGCCAATAGGATCTAGGATGGGTGGAGTAAAATGCCAGCAACAATTGCAAATACACAGTGCCCCTTGATTTCTTTGCATATAATTATTCTACCCACTCTCCTAAACATTTCCTAGAGTACATTTTTACAATATACACTAAGCAAAGTGTCAAAATTGATACATTTAATATTATTAAAATTGCGTTTTACCGCAGACTTCTATTTTGAAGGCAAAATCCGAAAATCAGAAGTCTTATTGTTGCTACAGAATCTCTAATGTTGCCAGCATTACGCTAATCCTGACTTATACCATCAGCGTCTTGTGAGCAACATTAAAGAAACACATCCGTGTCACGAAAATTAGGAACATTTCAAAATAAAAGAGGCGAACGTATTACTTCAAAACGGACATAAATATTATTTTTTTATTATTGTTTAAGAAAATGTACCCCTCAAAACATTGAGAGCAATTAATATTTGGTAATATTTAAGAGTAATTTGACTAAAAATGTGGGTATTAAAACACGTTCTAAGGTCAAAATTCTGACAATGCCTATGAGTGAATACGGAATACGTATTGCCTCATAGCTCAAAAACTATTGAATGTGCCACAGAGAAAGCAATGCAGGAAGTAAGACAAATGTCTAATCACAGGGAATGGCATGCTACATCTAGCAACACAATATTTTCCACATTCTTTTTAGCCTCATATAGAAAAAAACTATTCTATACACCGCAGTGAATGTATTGTAATAAACATTCAGGAGACTGTATAGAGTGACTATATGCTGGAAAATCAAGGGGCTGTATGGAATTGCAATTGTTGCTGGCATTTTACTCTACCCATACCATTGGCCACAATGTAGCTCAATGGATATGAAATACATATTGACTTAAACAGAAAAAAATTATATTCTATACACCGTATAGAATATAATGTATTGTAGGATGTATTAGAATGCCGATTATCTATAAGTTCTAAAAAACACAAAATCACCTTTCATTGAGTGTTTTATTCAAATGTGGGGAAAAGTCATTGGTTGTAGTGTCCCATGCACAGATCAAAACTTTTAACTTAAGAATGGGCGGTTGGAACAGCAAGAAAGATTTTGAATAGTGTGTCCACTTTTCAGAAACTTTCTCCCTGTAATACCAATTTGGTCTGACCTTATGACAGAAGATTTACAGAGGTTTTCAGAATCATGTGAAAACCAAGACAAAATAAGAAAAGAACAGCTATTAGAGGGAAACATGCAAAAAGACAAAGGTTATCTTCTTTGATGATATAAAACATAGAATTGACAAATGTATAAGCAAATTGTATACTCTGCATAAAGCTGGCCAGAGAGACGTAAAAAAAATAATACTTTGAAATCCCAAAAGGCAACATTTATTGCTGCAACCCGAGGAAAGCTGGCAGAAAAAAAAAAGCACCAGCATCTTCATAGGTCTTTTCAAGTTCCCTCACCTATAAATTTGTTCATTCTTAATGACAAGAAAGGGATGACCAATGATCAGAATGCAAAGGAGTAAAATTTGGCCAAAAAGTCAAATTCTCAGCAGGGTTTTATGAATTAACCAAAATCACCAACCAATTGAAGGTTGGATTCAAACTTGCACCAAAAATGAAAGTAACAATTGAAATCACAGACTGTTCCAACTTGCGTGAATTTCATCACGGCAACTCATAATTTGACTCAGTTGTGTGTATGGCCCCCACATGCCTGTATGCACTCCTGACAGCGTCTGTGCATGCTCCTGATGAGACAGCAGATGGTGTCCTGGGGGAATCTCCTCCCAGACCTGGATCAGGGTATCAGTGAGCTCCTGGACAGTCTGTGGTGCTATTTGGCGGCGACGGATGCTCCGATTCTTAACGTCCCAGAGGTTCTCAATTGGATTCAGGTCTGGGGAACATGAGGGTAAGCCAATGGCATCAATGCCTTCATCATCCAGGAACTGCCTACCCACTCTGGTCACAAGAGGCCGGGGCATTGTCCTGCACCAGGAGGAACCCAGGACCCACTGCACCAATGTAGGATCTGACAATGGGTCTGAGGATTTCATTCCAGTACCTAACTGCAGTCAGGGTACCATTGGCTAGCACATGGAGGTCTGTGCGAACCCTCCAAGGATAGGCCTCCCAAGACCATCCCTGACCCACCACCAAACCGGTCATGCTGGATGGTGTTGCAGGCAACATAATGTTCACGGCAGCATCTCCAGACTCTTTCACGTCTGTCACGTGGACAATGTGACCAAGTTAACAATGGTTGTGTTGTAGCTGTTGAGTGTAATGCCTTTTGCTTTGAGACACATCAGACCTTTAACGGTATTGTACGCTCTTTCAAAGCGTACACTCTTTCACATGTTGAGTGAGATCAAAAGTGTCAATTAGTGCAAAAAGTTATTTGGCATTATTGTCTGTACTATTATATATGTGGATGTTAAAATCCCCTGTAATAATAAACAAGTTATAAGCAACTGATATAACAGAGAGTAGTTCAGCAAAATTATCAATAAAATTTGCAGAATATCGTGTAGGTCTGTAAATAGTTAAAAACAAAATTTAGGGGGTACCCTTCAATGTAAAACAGAAGGATTCAAAATAAATACAATTACCTAGTGTATTTTCTTTGCACTGGAATGTATCTTTGAATAGGGCAGCCACTCCTCCTCCTTTCCTACCATTTCGACACGTATTCATATAGCCAAATGTTTCGGGTGCTGTCTCGTTAAGAATTACAGCACTAGAATCTTCTGTTGGCTATGTTTCCGTGAGAAATATAAAATCTAGGTTGTAGGATATTGCAATGTCATTTACCAAGAATGATTTGTTGGCGAGAGATCTGATATTAAGTAAAGCCAGCTTAATAGATATGATTTACTGTATGATTTACTTTTCTATTTCTTCAACAACCTTGACAGAAATTAAACGATTCACAAGATTGAGCATGCTGTATGGAATTAAACATTTGCTTATCACGCTTACTCTGGTACATCTTAGATACAAACTTTGAGACTAGCACATAATTTTTTCATAAATCGTCAATATAAAAAGACATAACTTCTTTGTAACTCAGACCTCTTGTAATTAGATAAAGAACACACAATGTTGTCCACACGGGGTTGAAATCATGTCCTGGACTTGTTTAGAACTGTAATCCACATTCTCCCATGTTTGCAGAAAGGCATTGTTTGAAATATGTAAAATCTGGAGGGTTTCCAAAACTGTCATAAAACCTTGCAACGCCATCGTCTGTGATGTAAATAGCCAGCCAGTGCTCCCCAGGGTGATTGCTCAGGTGTGTTTTATCAATCATCATTGACGCAACATCTCAGACTTGTCCACTAGGGAGTTGGTTACATGCCAGCACACCATAGAAATGAGTCCTAGATGAAAATTGGTTCACCACACCAGTCAATTCTGCGGTATTTATTTCCACACTGTTTTTCTAATAGTAGTCAACCATGACTTGTTGCCGGTTTGACACTTCAAGTAATGAAGTCAAAAATATAATAAACAACCAAATTATTTGTGTGGGGCAGTGGTTGTCTGAACCTCATCTCAAGTCGTACATTCCCTGACTTGATCAAGGATAAGTGCTATCCGCATTCCTCCAGTTGAATGCATAAAGGGCATAGCTGTGTAAGAAGTCAGACCTGTCAATAGCCAAGGTCCTTTAGATGTTTTCCTGAAGCTAAGGACAATTGGTAAAATTCACTCACTGCTGACCCCGTTGTGTAATTTGGTTGGAATGGTTTGCTAGGAAATTGCTGACCGTCTACATACATAGCCATTGTAACGACTGTCGTTGGTGTCGTGTTGGTTAGGAACCAGGCGCAGGCAGTACTCTCGTTCGTGGGTTTTATTAAAACAACAAACAAACCAAACACGAACGGAAAAACAATACTAATGACTGAATGAAATAAAAGTGCGTCTTAACAATTAACATTCAAACAGTACATTCAACAACACTCACCGATTAAATGAACAAACAGCAACAATGACAGCGACAATGATCCACAATGTGGGAAGCAGAGGGGAAACATATATACACATACAAACGATACAAATTGGGACCTGGTGTGGAAGATTGGAAACATGTGACAGTCCGGGATGTGTTTGTGAGGTATGGGAACTGAGAAACTATGGCACTGCTGCTCACCGTACCATGACAGTACCCCCCCCCCCAAAGGCCCGGCCACCGGACTGGGCAAGACGAACCCCAGCCCAAGGGAGGGGGGGCAGGGCAGCGCAGAACCCCCATCGGCACACATCCGCCGAGGGGGCGGAACAGCCGAGACTAACCAGGGCGGCGGAGCCGTCGGGACAGGCCGGGGAGGCAGAACCGGCTGAAGATCAGGAGCCGGCGGAGGGTCAGGAGCCGGGAGAGCCGACGGAGGGTCGGTAGCCGGCGGAGGGTCGGTAGCCGGAAGAGCCGACGGAGGAGGGTCGGTAGCCGGAAGAGCCGACGGAGGAGGGTCGGTAGCCGGAAGAGCCGACGGAGGAGGGTCGGTAGCCGGAAGAGCCGACGGTGGGTCGGTAGCCGGAAGAGCCGACGGTGGGTCGGTAGCCGGAAGAGCCGACGGTGGGTCGGTAGCCGGAAGAGCCGAAGGAGGGGCCGGAACAGGAGAGGGCGCCGGGGCGGCCGGGACAGGAGAGGGCGCCGGGGCGGCCGGGACAGGAGAGGGCGGTGGCGGCCAAACCCCGGCAAGCTCAGACGGTGTGGGCCACTCCTCCTCGGCCTCAGGCGGCAGAGGCCACTCCTCCTCGGCCTCAGGCGGCAGAGGCCACTCCTCCTCGGCCTCAGGCGGCAGAGGCCACTCCTCCTCGGCCTCAGGCGGCAGAGGCCACTCCTCCTCGGCCTCAGGCGGCAGAGGCCACTCCTCCTCGGCCTCAGGCGGCACGGGATGCCGCTCCTGGCACGTAGGAGGCGCTGGCTGCTGCTCCAATGCAGCAGGGGGAGCTGACTGCCGCTGCTGACAGGTAGGAGGCGCTGGCTGCTGCTCCAAGGCAGCAGGGGGTGATCGGCGCCGTGGCGCAGGGACAGGGGCGGCGGACGGCCGCGGAGCAGGAATCGGTGTGTGCCTAATGGCCAGCCTACAGCCTGGCCAGCCTGCACGGGGTCGAGGAGACACCGGACATAGAGGGGGCACCGTCGGGACTTCCCTCGGGCACCGACTCAGCACCCCCCCTAAAAATTTCCTGGGGGGGACCTCGGACCGAGCGTTGGGCGCCTCGCCCTTTTCTTCCTCCGGCCTCTCCTGCGTCCTGTCCTTCCTGCCTCCTGCAAGTCCTGCAGGAGGCCCTTCACCAGCTCCCCCTGTTCTTTGGTGAGGGGCTTGACCACTCTGCACTGGTCCATGCCCCACAGCGGCACCCCAAACCCATCTTGGGGCAACCCCCAGCCTTGCGCCTCAAGGGGATCCTCCTCCACTCTCTTGTAGACAGCTTCATCATCATCCGAGGAGAGGGAGTCAGACCCCCAATCGCCCCTCCAGGTATACACCCTCTCTGGAGGGACTGCCTGCTGGTTCCAGTTGCGGTGGATCATTCTGTAACGACTGTCGTTGGTGTCGTGTTGGTTAGGAACCAGGCGCAGGCAGTACTCTCGTTCGTGGGTTTTATTAAAACAACAAACAAACCAAACACGAACGGAAAAACAATACTAATGACTGAATGAAATAAAAGTGCGTCTTAACAATTAACATTCAAACAGTACATTCAACAACACTCACCAATTAAATGAACAGACAGCGACAATGATCCACAATGTGGGAAGCAGAGGGGAAACATATATACACATACAAACGATACAAATTGGGACCTGGTGTGGAAGATTGGAAACATGTGACAGTCCGGGATGTGTTTGTGAGGTATGGGAACTGAGAAACTATGGCACGGTGGCGCTGCTGCTCACCGCACCATGACAGCCATAAACTCCAAATTATAAAGTATGTAATTAAATAGATTTTTTGTGTAACTTCCTGTGTAACTTCATTTTCACCAATCCAATGACAATACATTTTGGCAGAGGTCCTAAAAATAGGTATTCTTGGTTGCAAACGCGACCCCCCTAAAAGTCTTCAAACACATTATTTCAATTGGGTACTTGGCCGTGGTTGTGAGTAACGCTTGAGCGTGTCCAAGTTTCACGGCTGGTGAAACAGTCATGTTCTTGACAAAGAGTGATGCAGATAATATATGCAAACGATAACGCACATCCCCTGCCCCCATAAGACAGAACTTGTCTTTACCGTGTACCATCCTAACCTTTATGTCAACGCCATTTAACATGAAAATTGTGTCTTTAATGTATCACATCCATAATTCAGAATGCTCTCTATAACAGCTCTGTAGGGGTATGTGTTGCTACTCTTGATAATTAGATGATTACCCAAGGAGACATCCACTTGTGAAAAAGGGTGGCTATCGGGTAGTTGATAACCCCAACATGTGCTTCGGCATCAATATTAGTTCCGTCCGGTTTAGTGACTTTTACATGTAGGTACAACAAAGTATTGTTTATGTCAACATAGACTTTGCCATTTCCTGCAATAAAGAACTCCAGAGGGGCTGTGTCAGATATTGCTGATAGGGTCGGTATTTCAATGTATGAATTTTTCTCAATAGAACTGTAAATACATCCAACTCTGTTTTCATATGTTAACAAGACATACGGTTTAGGAGTCCTAAAATATGTTCTTTATCAACCTTGCAGTGTTCCCTTTGAGTGTCCTACAAGCTGTATGACTTCATACTGTGGCTCTTGTTTTGTCTCATTCCTGCATTTTTTACTGTTATTAGGCACCTCTTACCAGGTGGTCTCTTTCTAACACCTCGGGTCATAACCATCAATCCAGATCCATCCTGCTGTTTTGTTTGGAGTGCTATAACATTGCTGACAACTTCGCCAACTATATTCCTCGCTGCATTTTTCAAATGTGGTTTCGCTATTGAGAACCCACGCTTCAACAAAGGTATTGCCATCCGGAAAAGCCCTTGGAAAAGGCCCCTTAGACCAGCCCCATACATTGCAGTGCTACCATGGTACCCTGGTAAACCGTTACTGGCCTGTGTTGTGTAGTATTCAACATACCTTTGAGGAACATCGTAGAGTTTCTGAGGCTGCATCTTGTAGTCTAAAAGATTGTTTGATGGGTCTTTCCCACTACGAATTAAACCAGTTGATTCTGATCAGATTTTACCTCTATACAGATCATGTGGTAGTCGCGTGACAACTTTCTTATTTTTCCCTGCAAAATGTTCAGTTCTCAACAGCGGGACATGACTGTCACCAACTCGTTGATAATCAATTATATCTGTGTAGATGTATAGGGTGTTAAACCCTGCCAGAATATCTGTGGGGAATGGACCATACTATGGGGCGTACCACCGATCGCCTGGTTTTAAGCCTAATATCTGTTCCAATTTTGCACTAAATTTCAAACTAAAATGGGGCTCGCCTTTTAGAAACATTCTATTTTAAATTAATCATACCCCGCCCATACACTGTGTAGTTATTATTCATGATATAAATTCACAATTTCAGCTGGATTTGGTTTACCTGAGTGCTTATAGTGTGGAAAACAGTAACATGAAATTTATGCTAACATGGATTAAGCAAATACGCATGGATTCATGTGCTGAGAAATAAATCGGTAAAGCAAGCATTTGAAGACATTAAAAGAAGGAAAAACACCACAAAAAGTCCAAATGGACAAGGGGAAGGAGTTTTTTTATTCACATTTAGAAATTTTAATGAAGAAGTACAACATAAAACATTTTGCTACAGGAAATGATGTCAAAGCAAGTATTGTTGAGAGATAAAATAATTAAATCACGAATGTGAAGGTATCTCACAGCTGCAAACATTTATCACTATGTTGAGGTTATTCAAGATTTATTTAATGGATACAACCATAGCTACCATCGGTCTATTAAGATTAAGCCTGCTGACGTTTGTGAAGAAAATGTTAGACTATTTCTCAAGAACCTGTATGGTATAACAATGATGAGAAATGGTAATCAAAGTTACAAGTTCCGTGTTGGGGATACAGTGAGGCTCTCAAAGTTGAGAGGGGCATTTACCAAAGGCTATGAAAAAGGGTAATCAGATGAATATTCATCATCCTACGGTTGTTGTGTGACATTCAAATGAGTTGACGTCATCTCGGTCAGTGGACAATAGTTTTTGCCCTCGGCCAGTATGTGGCTTTGCTGTCCCCAGCATCTGTTGCTTGACCTTCTTATGAACTGCTGCTCTGGATCGTAACATTACACCACTGCAAGGGGATCTCTCCAACGTTCACCACGGGTTTCTGACTGGTGAAGCGGAAACAGGTATATCCCCCTCCCCCTTTATGGGGAGTGAACGGCCCCGTCCTGGTGTCGTTAGCTATCGGAGGAAACACCCTTGCCAGGGTGATGCAGTTCACAGGGGAAGCGCTATGTGTAAGAGCTAACATGCACTGATATCCCCAAGGGTCCTCTGAATACAAAGGAGCCGGCTCAGTGTATAGTTGAGGTCGGGCGGCGGCACATGCCACACAGTCCCCTAAATCTTGTTCTTTGGCATTTTGCAACATCCAATCAAGCCAGATATTACTCTCGTGATACCCCGTGGCTTTCTCGATCACCTCTAACGGTTTCAATTTGGTATAGTCAACCCCTACCACTTCCCCAGGTTGCACCTTACCTGCTGAGGTGTCCACAGTCCCCGTGACTGCCACAACTGGAGAGCTAGTGGTCGGCACCCTAATGTTAATCTTAATAAACGCTTTGGTGTCTGTTCCTGCATGCTCCACTCCGAGAACCAAATATGTTTTGTCCGCACCTCTGTATAGAGAGGTGTCCCAACCTCCGACAGACAAGGTAAGTGGATTCTGGGAGGAGCTGAAATCTCGTTGGAACTTAAACAAGCTCCACATAGTGGCATTTGGTCCCCGCGGGAGTCCGGGCTGCCACTGTCCCGTATACGCTCGGACCTCGTCCCATCCCGGGCACCACCTCTCACCCGGCAGACGTCCCATCAGGCCACACATCATATCTACAAATGGAGTGTGACACACATACAGGTTGTAATCCCTCCACGAGCCATTATATCTCCTGCAAGCTATGACCGAGCATAAGTCAAACGTGAAAGCAGTATGTGACCCTTTGATATAATCCAATTCAATACCCCCTCCCTGCTTCAGGCAGGCGTCCTCTTTTTGTGTCACCTGCCTTCTCGCTGTGGAGATGGAGACTCGACGCCAGCCAGGGAAACCTGTAGCAACATACAACACACATATCATTATTCCCCCAATTCCCATATACCATTTCATTCTACTATCATTTCCCCAGACCTTTCTCTGTAACCCTGTCATCTTGGTACGAGTGGTAGCCACTCGGTGTCCTATACCCCCTTTTGTTACAGTATTCTTCAGTTCTTTCCCCTAAGAGTCTATTCCCCTGACGCCGTCCTCTGTCTCCTTCACTCGCTCGTGGTCCCGCCGTGTCCTGGGATCCGCTCATGGCACCGGTCCGGCTGGTGTTGGTCCTTCTTCTGTCCACGCTGGGGAAAGCTCCTCCTTCCCGGTTTGGATGAGGTCCGTTAACGACCTTCCTGGCTCCTGCGCTGGTGTACACTGGCTCCAATGGTACCACGTCTCTCCTTTGTCCCTCAGGCGGACCGCATGACTCGTTCTTTCCACCACCTGATGAGGACCCGTCCACCTTGGCTTCGACCACTTTCGCTTGAACACCCACTCCACCTGGGGCAGGTTCTGGTCCAGCGGATGCAGGTCCCTCCGTTCTCCGACTCTATTGGTGAATTCTGAAACGAGAGCTCGCAATTCAACAAAATACACTTTATGGTCTTTGGGCCACTTTTCCCCTTCCGGGACCGCAGGCCCCGCGGCTGGTCCTGGAAACTGTCTCCCCATCAGCAGCTCGTATGGGGTGAACCCAGTGGTCTGATTTAACGAGCATCGAATCGTCCTGAGTGCCAGTGGCAGTGCATCTACCCAGTTCAATTTAGTCTGTGCACATATCTTAGCCAACTTGTTTTTTAAGTTTTGGTTCATCCTTTCTACCTTTCCCTGGGACTGTGGAAGGTACACAGTGCCAAAAGCATGTTTTAGGCCCAATAAGCTCTCTAAGTCCCATTGTCTGACCTAATTTTCTCTGGGAAGCCGTGTCTGGGAATGTACTGGTTCATTAAACACTTGATCACTGTCTGACTGTCCTCCCTTCTTGCCGGCCAGGCTTCTGGCCACCCTGTGAACGTCCACACACACTAACATGTAGCGGCACCCCCGTACAGTTTCCCCCATGTCCGTGTAGTCTATCACTATCTCTTGTCCAGGTCTCGTCGTCATGGGGAACGCCCCCATCTCAGGTTTGATCGTCGGTTTTGGATTGTGGTGAGTGCAGATGGTGCATGTCCTAGTGTAGTTATGTACCATGTCTACCATAAACGGGTGCCACCAATGGCACAAGTTCCTCAACATCTGTGCTGGCCCTACATGGCCCAACCCATAGGCTTCAGCAAATTTTATCTCCCAGCATGGCTGGTGGAAGTATTACTCTACCGTCTGGCCCTCTCCAGAGCCCGCTCGTCTCTGTTGCTCCTCTCTGTTGCCAAATTGTTTTCTCTTGTGGGGAAGCCCCCTTTTGATGTCTCACTAGCTCGTCTCTCTCAAGGCCTTCTCCCCACCCCACGTCCTCTTCTGCTCTTACCACCATCACTCACGGAGTGTACCCTGCTGCCTGTTTTGCTGCTGTGTCTGCCGCTTGATTTCCCTGAGCTACTACACTATTTGAATTATCGTGTCCTTTGCATTTTATGATGGCTACCTTTTCGGGCAGGTCTAGGGCCTCGGCTAGTTCTCTCATCTCTGCCTCGTGTTTAATCGGTTTGTCTCCTGCTGTTCTAAACCCCGCTTTTAACCACTGTCCTAGCTCCACATGCGCTGCGCCTACTGCATATGCCGAATCTGTGTAAATGTTTACTCTCCTTCCCTGGGCCTGCCTGAGGGCCTCTATCACTGCTCTCACTTCTGCTCTCTGGGCTGATTGCATCCCCTGGAGCCTCTCTGCTTTCAGTGTGACTAAACCCTCTGGTGTTAGTTTCACTACCGCAAACGCCGCCCTCAGCCCGTCTTGTTCGTGTCTGAAACAGCACCCATCAGTGAAGAAGTCCTCTGCCCCTGGGAGGGGTTCTGCCTCCAGATCGGTTCGTGTCTTACTCACCCGCACTACCTGTTGCGCGCACTCATGTGGTAGCCCCGTCCCCATTCGGTCTGCCATATTTATCCCTTCATGTGTGAAAGTAAAATTTGGAGCCCCGAGAATTTTGCTTAGGTGTTGTTGCCTGAGGGAAGTCATAGTGAACATCTGTGAATTTACATACGCCACTACACTGTGTGTTGTGAGTATCTGAAGGTGATGCCCCATCACTGTGTGCGCATTTTTGAATGAGTCTCGCTACCCCCGCTGCATGGTGTGTGCAGGTGGGGTGCCTTTTTTCGGTTTTGTCAAATCCTACGCTTATGTACATAAGGATGTGCCTATCTCCCCATTTTTTCTGAAACAGGACCCCGTTCATGACTTGTCCTGTTTCAGAAACATCTAGAAAAAAGGGTTTTGTGTAGTCAGGTATGGCCAGATCAGCTGCGGTGGCTAGTTGTTGTTTCAGCAAAATGAAGGCCTGGTCGGCTGGGCAAGTCTAATTGAGAGTGGCTTTAAGTTTACGCATTCCCTGCTCTTTAACTAGCGCTCTAAGTGGCTCTGTGAGCCCTGAATAGTTAGGGATGTAATTGCGGCTGTACCCCGTGAGCCCCAGGAATGATAGCATTTCCTGAACAGTAGTGGGTTTAGGATGGTAGAGGATGGTTGTGCGGTGAGCTGGGGAAAGCCCCGCTCCTTTCTGCGAGATTACTCTGCCCAGAAAGGAGACCTGCGTCCTTACCAGCTGTAGCTTTTCTTTTGACACCTTGAACCCTTTCTCATCCAGTCTGGTGAGGACCGTCATCGTAGCTTGGATGCAGGCGGCCACCGTCGGGGCTGCCAGCAGCAGGTCGTGTACGTACTGGACCAAAGTTACCCCTGTCGGCAGGCAGCATCCCTGCAGCGCTTCTCTCAGTACCTGGTTGAATATGCCAGGGGAAAGCGCGAACCCCTGTGGTAGTCTCGTGTATCGCCATTGCCGACCCCTATGTGTGAAAGAAAAAATATCACGAAGTTCCTCTGCTAGTGGGAGACAGAAAAAGCGTTAGCCAGGTCAATGCAGGTGAACCATTTTTGATCAAATTAGTGAGTGCTACATACGGGTTAGGTACCGGTATAGTGGGTGTGAGTAAAATGTTGTTAATAGCTCTGAGATCATGGGCCATACGGTACTTCCCCGTCCCTTTCTTTTCTACCGGGAGGATAGGCGTGTTCCACGCGGAACCTGACTCCTCCAACACCCCTGTGGGCCACAAACCATGCAATGTCACATCCAACCCTTCCTCTGCCTCTGGTTTGTGTGGGTATTGGGGCAGCCATATGGGCTCTCCCGGTCTGATTTTTATCAATCGGTGAGCCCCACGTCCGTGGGGCCCTTGGACCACAGTGAGTCAGGTAACTCATTAAGTCTGGCTGTGGCTACAGGGTGATCCATCTTTTCCCTACCATGATCCCGAGTTATCTCCCTTCGCTCTAAATATACCCAATCCGTCCCTTGTGCCTCTAAACGATATGTCTTACAGCTGGGTGAGTACCATACGTTTGGCGCCTGAGTGAGTGTCCAATCAGTGCATTCGACCGCCCTTTTAACCATGGGCCCCAGGTCTTTTGCTTGATGTTTAGCATGCAGAGCCAGTGACACATGTGGGACGGACTCCTCCGCCATCATGTACCACTGATCCTGCTCCTCTGTCAACTGTACATCTCCCGCTACCCCTTCAGGGCCTACATATATGAATTTAGACCCGACCTGCCACGTGTCCCCACACACTACATCCCCAAACCCCTCTCTATACACCTCATCGCCCTGCCGATCATAAAATAGGGTTACATGTGGGGGGTCTGGCGGAGGAAAGTACGGCTCGAGGAGGGAGATCCACGGCCTCCACTTGAAGTACTGGGTTAAAATACCCTGTTTGTCCGGCTTTTCCGGTATCAATAGTCCCCAGTATATCTCCGCTATTTCACCCTTCACTGGTTGGTACTGCCCTTTGCGTGTGGTTTCAGGTCTGCACACCGCCGATGTCCCATCTGGTAATGTGACAGTTAGTCCATCTGGAGAACATAAGATATTAGCCCCCAGTTTTATCAACAAGTCTCTCCCCAATAAGTTCACTGGTGTGTTTGTCGACACCACATACGGATGGCTGAGGGCCTGTTTACCCAGTATTGTTTTAAGAGGAAATGTCACAGGCAAAGTCTGTCCCACTCCTTCAAACCCCACAACTTCCACTGTCTTGGAGGATAGTAGTCCTGTGACGGGAGGGGCGGTGATGGTGGAAAAAGTGGCATCTGTGTCAACCAGAAAGGGGAAATCCTTCCCGTCGACATTCAGGGACAGCATGGGGTCTACCCTTCCCCCGCTGTCCCCTCCCCTCCCCTCCCTGTAGACCGTCACGCCTGGTCCCACCCTCCCTCATAAGAGAGTGGGTATTGTCCAGGTGCACTAGGTGGTGGGACGGCGTGTGGGTTGGGAACTGGAGCTGCCCCCTGGTTTGGGTATCCTCTGCCCCTTGCAGTGTTCTGTGGGCAGTCTCTGGACCAGTGGTTCGGGTCACCACACGTAAAGCAGGCTCCGTATGGGACTTGGGCTCCTGGAGCCCCTCTGCCTCTACCCCGCCCCCTCCCCCTACCATAACCTCCCCTCGGAGTCCCTGGTCGATAGGGCGCGGTGAATGCCCCCCGGCCACTGTGAGGTTGGGGTGCCCATGTGGGAACAGGGTATAAATCGGGTGTGTCAGGTTCTCCTGAGCCTAGGGCTGCCATCTGTCTGTGTTTCTTTTTCCCTTCATTCAACCTCACTTTGGCTTACCCAGCTGTAAGCGCAACAGGTTCTCTTTCAGTTCCTGTATCTGTTTGTCTCTCTGTCTCCTCATCTTTAGCCCTCTGTAAATGATGCACTATGTGTCTTTCCCATACGTGTGATTCACTACCCGGCAAGTCAGGATTTGCCATCATTGCCTCTTTTATTTTCTCTGGAAGTCCCTCTAAGACTGCCCTTCTAAACCACTCCTGCTGCAGACCCCCCTTCCCCGGGTGGTGCCCTGTGTGTTTGGCCCATGTTTCTTTACATACTTCTAGATACTGTCTAGGGTGTTGTTCTTTTTCCCAAGGTAACTTGGGCATAGGGGCCCCAGCGGGCAAGGGAAATCGTTCCCTCAGGGCCGTGGCTATGCGCCCGACCACCTGACTGAAAGGGGTGTTGTCAGGGCTCCGCCTAGTGGCGGCCCCTTTTTCTATCTCAGTCATAGCCTGGGCGGACACGGCTCGGGCGGCTACTGCCCTCCAGTCCCCCAGTGCCAACATTTGACCAGGTGTGAGTTTATCAAATTGTGACAACCATAGTCCACCTCCCTCTCCCATCGTTGGTAATTTATCTACCAGTGCCTGTACGTCTCCCAGCCCCAATGGTTTATATCGCGGTTCGCCGCCTCTCACTCTAAAGAGAGGCAGCTGAAACCCAGCACAACCAGCTTCCCCTGCTTGTGACCGCGTATACATTTTATTTTGAGTCTTTTGAATTGATTCTACTGCGTCATGGTGTAGTTTATGTTCTGGTGGGGGCGTACGCGGCAGAGGGTATACGTCTACGTCTCCCTTACTCCCGTCTCCACTACTGTCTGCGTCGGGGTCTTCGTCTGAGTCCGTCCATCTCCCTACTGCATTGCCCGTGAGTACCACCTGTCCTCTATGTGAATTCCCTTTGTTCTGCCTAGTTCTGGTCCTTCTCACTGTGTCACTATCGTCCGACCCCGACTTTGAGTCCTCACCTAACCTGCCTTTAGTACGGCCTGACCTTTTCTTTCTGGCCCCTGTAATCTCATCCTGTTTATTCTCTCCTAGTTGTCTCCCTTTCTCGCTCCTCTCCTCGTATCTTCCATACTCTCTCCCTGCCCTTGCCTTGAACGGTTTCACCTCCCCCTCAGCATCTGTCTCGCTCTCGGACTCCGCCTTCCTACTCAACTTTCTCTTATCTTGTTTTCCTGTGAATTGAGTTATGGGCCTGCTGTTCTGTGTGTCTAAAGACACACAGAACTTCTCTAAACGTAACACTGGATATAATGGTGCACGCTCTGTACCAAGTACCAAGTCATCTTCATATGCTGGGGGTTCTATCTCTGCTCCCTTTTTCTCATCCTTAATTTTCTGTCCTTTTTTCTCTTTGTTCAAATGGTCTATGCCCTGACACCACACTGCTAATTTACACCATTCTTTTCTGTGCTTTTCCCATTCCTTCTCCTTTTCTCTATATCTCCCTCTCTTGACCAAATTTGCTGTTTCCTTCTTGTTTCTAACTCTATCTCGATTTTTGGAACAATCCTTCTCCTTATTCCACAAAATAACATGTAATGGTCTCCTTTCCTCCATCCTTAATCCTGCCTCACTCACCACTTGTCGCAATTTCTCTTCTATCCCTTCTTTTTCTTTCTGAATTGGGTCCATCCTGCCTACAACCGTTACATTTGCCACCTGTATCCCCAATTGTTTCCACTTTCCCGTGCCTGGACCCCACCCATCGTCATCAACTTCTCTCTCAAACTCCCCGTCCATTTCAAACTGACTTATGTTACTGTGAGTCCCAGACTCAGAATGATTAACAAATTAACGGGTCCCTGACCCAACACTTTTCGGGACTTGAACCCAGTTCTCTTATAAAAATTCAGGGAGTTCCGAACTCCCTGGGCCTCTAACCCAGCTGAAGCTTTACACACAATAAGTATTTAGAGGTGTCCCTAAGTCCTCGGGCCTCTAACCCGACTGGTTGCCAAGACTCTTACTCGCAACTCTCCACCGTCCCCGTCGGGAAGTGGCGTAGGGTAGTCAACCCCAGAACGATTAACGGGCCTCTAACCGGACTTACAGTGAGACTCTAACTCACAGACCGTTCCTCTGACCCCCTGATTTTAAACCAGTCCCACTACGTTTTTCACAGGTCCATAATTTAGTTCACAGCCAATATGCAGATTTAGATATAATAGGCTCTGCTTACCTTTATCATGAGCCGGCTCGGAACCTGTGAATCTCGCGTAGGTTGTCTGGACCAGATCGAATTCCTTCTCCTTTTTCCAATCCCGGACCGAGCCCCCAAAATTGTTGAAGTCTAACACTTCCCCGAGTTGGTTTGTTGGAAAGGAGAATAAAACACCAGGAGTCAATTATCATACCGCATATTCTGTTTATTACAAAAGCTTTTGGAGACAAGGGTCGCCGCACAATGTCTAAGGATCAACAGTCAAAACATCATTTTTATACTTCTACTACGCCCAAAAAGATAGAGGCGTTAACTTACAAAGCAAGTGTGTCCTTCGCTCTTTTCCATTGGTGAAAACTGAAGCCGCCAGTGTCCCGATACGGCGCTGACATCTTGGACTTGCGTCTGCGCAGATAGCGATCTTGGGTCCAGTTCTGCGCAGTAGTTATGCGCAGTAGCGAGCAGGAAGTAAAGCCGCGAAATCAACCGCCCCACCCCTGTGCCCCGCCCTCACTCTTCCTCGCAGAATGCGCATACCGTAATCAATCGAAGTCCAAGTACAGTACAACCTTTGCTTGTTAAACCTAGACGATATGTTATAGCCTAACTTACATCATGTTTGTCCTTAATTTAGAATAGGCCTAATGCAAAAATAATTGGTAACTTCTAGCTAACGATCACCTGCTAGCTATTAACATGGCTATTAACGAGGCTTGTTGTCTTTTAGCTAACGTTAGCTAGCCCATTACATTTATTTACTAATTAAATAGCTTATAAATTTAACTTACGGAAAAAAATTCAAAGATCGATTGGAAATGCCAGTTCGGTTAGCACAATGTACTGCAGAACAACCCATTATGTCCGTGTGAAATTATATCAATTATAGAAATTTAGAGATTAAATGTAAAGCTCCAATCTCCTCAGTCCTCCGAAGATCGCGAAAAAAGCCTGATGTTGCTTCAGTGGCTCCTCGGCTCAGATAGCTGTCAATCACAGCTGTGAATCACGATGTCACACCACCGTTTTTAGAGTATTAAATAACTAACTAAAAACCAACTTATTTTAAAAACAAACTCTTGAATTTACATTAGCGTGATACAAACTACAGTAAATGACAGAAACCAGCTTCGAAAAAAAGATATTTGAAGGGTAATTTAATTGTTTAGTTGGTCTCGCGTCCCATTGAATAACATGGGGTTTATGACCTATACTGGGACCACTCACCAGGGGGCGATTGAGACATTTTGGCTTCACTTTTCAGGGCTTGTGCGGCACGCTTGTGTCCAACACGCTACATCATATCGAGCAGGAGATTGTGGCACAAAGCTAGCCCCAACGATTTATCCGGACTCGGACATTGCCAAGAGGATGGCCTGTGGTCGGACGAAGGCAGAAGCCATTGTCACGGATGCGCTTGCCCCTGCCTCCGTCAAAGATTTCTTGAAAGGCCTCAGAAGACCACTGAATGAGCAACGAGAGGCAACAACCAAAGGTAAAGTTAAAATTATGTTCATGGATGTAACATTGTTGTGTGTTAGCTAGCTAATGTTAGCTAATCGTCTTCTTCTACTGGTATGTTAAAAATCAACTTTTCCTTCAGTCCACTGAAATTGCATCAGTAGCTAACGTTAGCTAACATAATGCTGCTCATCCGTGCCTTCGTGAAACCAGGCTCTGTGTATCCTTACATGATTGTGAGCAACATTTCACTATTCGTTATCTCCCAAACTAAACAAACAAAAGCAACTATAATTTTTGAAAAGGTATAAATATTTCTGTAGACAATATTTATATAAAATCAATAATGATCAAAACAGTAAAGCAGTATCTTGTATTTTTTATAATAATCTGTTTTCAGAGAATCTTTTTTAAGTTCATCCCATCTGTGTGTGTCTTTGAATCTTTACTTAGAAAAAAATACACATTGGTTGGCCTATTCATGAGCATACATCAGCAATTACACATGTTTAGGGGAATATGGCATTATTAATATAATGTAAGGTGGTATGTGCTAGAAATGGGTAAACCACTATCAGTGAGTCTGCCCATGGGGTGGGGGCAGCGCCGCGGCAGGCAGTGTCCCTTGGGTTTATTAGCAGGTGGTCACCCTAAGCTGTATATACACTCACCTAAAGGATTATTAGGAACACCTGTTCAATTTCTCATTAATGCAATTATCTAATCAACCAATCACATGGCAGTTGCTTCAATGCATTTAGGGGTGTGGTCCTGGTCAAGACAATCTCCTGAACTCCAAACTGAATGTCAGAATGGGAAAGAAAGGTGATTTAAGCAATTTTGAGCGTGGCATGGTTGTTGGTGCCAGACGGACCGGTCTGAGTATTTCACAATCTGCTCAGGTACTGGGATTTTCACGCACAACCATTTCTAGGGTTTACAAAGAATGGTGTGAAAAGGCAAAAACATCCAGTATGCGGCAGTCCTGTGGGCGAAAATGCCTTATTGATGCTAGAGGTCAGAGGAGAATGGGCCGACTGATTCAAGCTGATAGAAGAGCAACTTTGACTGAAATAACCACTCGTTACAACCGAGGTTTGCAGCAAAGCATTTGTGAAGCCACAACACGCACAACCTTGAGGCGGATGGGCTACAACAGCAGAAGACCCCACCGGGTACCACTCATCTCCACTACAAATAGGAAAAAGAGGCTACAATTTGCACGAGCTCACCAAAATTGGAGAGTTGAAGACTGAAATAATGTTGCCTGGTCTGATGAGTCTCGATTTCTGTTGAGACATTCAGATGGTAGAGTCAGAATTTGGCATAAACAGAATGAGAACATGAATCCATCATGCCTTGTTACCACTGTGCAGGCTGGTGGTGGTGGTGTAATGGTGTGGGGGATGTTTTCTTGGCACACTTTAGGCCCCTTAGTGCCAATTGGGCATCGTTTAAATGCCACGGCCTACCTGAGCATTGTTTCTGACCATGTCCATCCCTTTATAACCACCATGTACCCATCCTCTGATGGCTACTTCCAGCAGGATAATGCACCATGTCACAAAGCTCGAATCATTTCAAATTGGTTTCTTGAACATGACAATGAGTTCACTGTACTGAAATGGCCCCCACAGTCACCAGATCTCAACCCAATAGAGCAACTTTGGGATGTGGTGGAACGGGAGCTTCGTGCCCTGGATGTGCATCCCACAAATCTCCATCAACTGCAAGATGCTATCCAATCAATATGGGCCAACATTTCTAAAGAATGCTTTCAGCACCTTGTTGAACCAATGCCACGTAGAATTAAGGCAGTTCTGAAGGCGAAAGGGGGTCAAACACAGTATTAGTATGGTGTTCCTAATAATTCACTAGGTGAGTGTATATGCTTCATAGCTTGCTACACCTAAATGACAGCACAGCCCTCGCCAGGCATAATATCTATTAAAACAACCAGAAGCCACTGAAGGAATAACACCAGTGTACTTTGTCTTGTGTTATCTGTGAGCCTCTTGTTTTGTCTGTTCTCTGTGTCTTTTTTTGTCTATACTCTGTGTTTTATTAATCCATGAATCTAAATTGTATTTCTAAACATGTATATGCAAGGCCCAGCTGTAAAAGAGACCTTGGTCTCAGTCTGTGTTCCTTGTTGAAATCAAGGTTTATTGATAATAATCCATTTAGCCTATTATGACAATTTGAAATATATTTTTAAAAATATATGTTGTGATAATGTGAAAGTTAATTCAATGACCTTCCTCAAGAATATGCTAATAGTCCCATAGATTGTCTGTAAATGTCAAATTTTGGTTTAAGCAGGATTTAATAACAAAATCTTGAGCAGGCGAGAAAACAAAACATGGTCTTTGCCTGTGCGTATATATTGGGATGTGTTTTCAGAAGTCTTTTGATTACATCTGAAAGTGCATTTTGAAATAATACCACTGAGAACCTCTCTTTCAAAAATCTTCTTTTCCAACTATGGTAGTTAAATAAGACCATTGTCACAAGATAATTTCATCTAGTCTCGTTTTTGTCAATCAAAAGTAAAAGTATTTTCGTTTTTTTCTGCTTCTACTAAGTCAGTTATCATCTCGTCGACTGGCACTGAAAAATTTGTATTTAAAAATATTTGTTATCACTATTTTTGTTGACGAAATGAACCCACTCATACACACATTCTCCATTGCTCTCTAATAAACAATCCTATTACCCTTTCCAAGAACCTAGCTAAGCAACACTCTTAATAATTAATCTTGTCTACTTCTCAAATTACCTACGCTTTTGTATGACCCTCAAATAATAGTTAACAACACTAAATTATTATCTTGAATGATTCTGAAACTACTGTTCCACTACTACTATCAAATAAATAGCTCTATGACTGTCTTGACTACCTTGCTCTTTCAAATCCTTCTCCTTTCATTCGCATGCAACTCTCAAACTCCTACTGCCAACCCTCGAAGTGACCGGATTTCATTAACCTTTTATGCAAGCAGTTTCAAACCTCCTGGGCCTGGTTGGAACTCAAAGGTGATTTTGTAACATTCGAAGCTTGAAACCATGTCATTGGTCACATGGTGTTGTACTTTGATACGAGCTCCTGGGACACTGCATCTAAACAGTAGAGCTCGGAAAACTGAACGGTGCTTCAGAGCTTCGTGTTCATTTGTCGTATCCCTAATGTATGCCACCACAATGGATTTGAAATTAAACAACCGAGAGGCAATTGAAGTGCAGACTGTGATGGCAATTCACCGATTATAACTCTTACTAAGGAAGTTAAGACAGATCGAAATGCTCTTAAACACAAATAACAGTTTATTATATTTGCAAATATAAACAGAAAGACACTAACTCAAGATCAGTGAGAGTCTGTCTGAAGAACCGTTCAGAAAACCTCCTGAAAGTGTCACAACATCTCACAAAATAACTGACATTTCATCAATACATGTTAATCTGGTCTAAACCAGTTTGTTTCATTCCCCTTATCAGTTTTGCTTGCCACCCAAGGTTTCACTCAAATGCAGTTGTCAACCCATGTCTTGTCCCCCTCTTAATTATGACACCATTAACATATCTTGCATTCTTCCTACTTGGCAAAATACAGGTTTGGTACCTTTCTAATTAGCCCAATACTAAACCAGCAATTCTCTACTCCCTTACACATGCATGTAGAGGTCACTAATACATTAGTTCAACAAATTTCTATAACAAGACTTTGAGCTTTAATTCAAGGGGTTGAACAAACATATTGAATGAAACATCTAAGAATTAGCCTGTTTCACTTGCATTGAGAGCTTTTTTGACCGCATGTTTTGGGTTCAAAGCAACAGCTTCCAAATGTGAATGCCACACCAGGAATCAACTCCAGATTTTGTACCTGCTTAATTGATGAAGAAATAATGAAGGAATACCCCACACCTGTCCATGAAACAACTTTTGAGTGATTTGTCCAATTAATTTGGGTCCCTTGAAAAAGAGGGGGCTACATATTAAAGAGCTGTAATTCCTAAACCCTTCCATCAATTTGGATGTGAATACTCTCAAATTAAATCTGAGGGACTGCACTTTAAGCCCATATCTATTATGTAACTGTAACTTGAATATATTTTGGTAAACAGACAAAATAACAAAACCTGTGTCCAATTATTTACGGACTTGACTGCAGGTCTTAATTAGGAACATTCATATCCTGGTGAACACAGGTAAGTCATTTTACATCCCTGGTAACAAGGTTACGAGATACATCTGATGAAAATGCTGCAGAGAACGAAGGGATCAGGGAAAGACTGTACGAAGTATAAAGTTAACACGAATGAGCGGGAAGGATTTATTATAGCATCACAATGTTACAAGACACACTAGCCTTGTATGTGATTTTCGTAAAAAGATAGTAGGGCAAGCAAATATTTTTTGAATAAAGTTTATGTACAAACAAAAAGTGGTGAGTTGAGTGTGTTGTTTACTTTTCATGTTTTTCAAACAGACACACAACTAACATGTTGAATCTGAGAGACCATGTGCTGATCAAAGGGAGAGGAATTTGACCAGTTGACAGGATGGATCAGTTGTGTCTGTCTCTTTCCTCAGGCGCTGGTCCACACTGCTTGCCCTTTTCATCTGGTACACCACCTTAGCCGCTTCGTCTGACAGGACCTGTGGGGACACAGGCCCCACACAGGGTCAGGGTGTGTTTTTTTTGCCTTTGTGTTTGTGTGTGGACTAGACTTACGTTCACATGAGTCTGCTTGGGGCCCTGCAGGTCTTCAGGGTTGCTCTCACCCTGTAGATGGACAAAGTGACAAAAAGTTGTGTCAGTGGAGGTTTTTCAATCCGGAGGCAAAGTATTTTCCTTCCGTCTATCTCTTTCTCTCCCTTTCTCTTTAATAAACTATCACTCTGTGAAAAAGCAAGAATGAGGGGAGAGAGAGACAGACAGATACTGTAGATAGTTACACTGACTTGATGAATAATCGATTTAGCAAAACATTATATATATATATATATGGATTGATTACATGGGAATCTGTTGTGAGGTCATCACAGATGGTTGTCATGGATTTTATCCAATTTCCATAGATACTGTCCTCCTCTGAATTGGGCCTCCGCTCACTGGAGATAGGATGTTATAGGGTAAACGCATGCACGCACATAAACTTACATCCCCTCATCCTCTCACATACACACATACTTGATATCCTTCAGTAGATCTTGCTGTGCTCGAAGCAATCTCTGGGCTTCGTGGACTCTCCCCTCCATAGTTAGCCTGGCACACAGCTGAGCGCAGTGGACCCCTAAAACGGACATGTTCAGACTGCCTGCCCAGACCCAGCTGGAAAGAGAGAAAAAGGGAGAGAAAATATCATCCAGTTCATGAGAAACATTCACTTCAACTGTCCAGTTGTAGATTTAAAAAAAGTAATTGGCATCACTGAGTGGTCTGATTCTGCTGTCGGTTTATAGTGGGCCCTATTTTGCACTACTGTACAGTGTGGAATAATGCTATTCTGTTATACGACAGAAACATTATTGTGTTGGCCCAAAAAGGTTGCAAGTTGGAATCCCTGAGCCGAGAAGACTATACACTAATTGCTCCAGTAAGCCACTCTAGTTATGTCCACTAGATGACAAAAATCCTTGAAAATATCTCTTTACCTGCTTGTGGTAACCCGTCTCTGTTCAGTGATAATTCGAGTCACTCTCTGTTGATCTCTAGTGGTGAAAGACAGCTGTAGCTGGAATGGCAGTCTTTCTCGTCTCATTAAACCTGTAAGACACAGTGACGCAATGTTTTGAGCATTTACTGTATACAATACCGTTCAAAGTTTTGGGGGAACTTAGAAATGTTCTTGTTGTCCATGAAAACATACATGAAATGGAAATTTCATGGAAATATTGCAAAATTAATAGGAAATATAGTCAGTGACAAGGCTATAAATAATGATTTTTAATTGAAATAATAATTGTCTATATACGTAAAATAATCCTCCATTTGCAGCAATTACAGCCTTGCAGACCTTTGGCATTCTAATTGTCAATCTGTTGAGGTAATGTGGAGGGATGTTGGATTGGCTTGATGGGCACTTCTTATGTATCATTCGTTCAAGCTCCTCCCAAAAGAGAAAGCGTCAAGCACTCCTCCAGCATCATTTCATTTGTGTATGAGATCTTTATTTTCTTGGCATTTTCTCACATGGAATAGCTCTTTCAGAAGAAAGATCGTTGTTTCTGGCCTTTTTGAGCTTGTAATATTCCAGATGCTCAACTAGCCTAAAGGGCAGTTTTATGGCTTCTTTGATCAGCACCACTGTTTTCATCAGCTGTGCTAACACAATTGTAAAAGAGTTTTCTAATGATCAATTAGCCTTTTAAAATGGATTTGCAAACAAATGTGAATTGGAACACAGGACTGATGATTGCAGATAATGGGCCTCTGTATGCCTATGTACAGGTGCTGGTCATAAAATGTGAATATCATCAATAAATTGATTTATTTCAGTAATTCCATTCAAGGATGGCGACAGCTGAAGCCCATGTCTTGCATACGTCTGTGCGTGGTGGTTCTTGAAGCACTGACTACAGCTGCAGTCCACTCTTTGTGAATCTCCCCCACATTTTTGAATGGGTTTTGTTTCACAATCCTCTCCAGGGTGCACTTATCCCTATTGCTTGTACACTTTTTTTCTACCACATCTTTTCCTTCCCTTCGCCTCTCTATTAATGTGCTTGGACACAGAGCTCTGTAAACAGCCAGCCTCTTTAGCAATGACCTTTTGTGTCTTGCCCTCCTTGTGCAATGTGTCAATGGTCGTCTTTTGGACAGCTGTCAAGTCAGCAGACTGGGAGACCATTTTAACTCAAAACGCCTTTGCAGGTGTTTTGAGTTAATTAGCTGATTAGAGTGTGGCACCAGGTGTCTTCAATATTGAACCTTTTCACAATATTCTAATTTTCAGAGATACAGATTTTGGGGTTAGTTGTCAGTTATAATCATCACAAGAAATAAACACTTGAAATATTATACAAGTTTCACTTTTTGAATGGAATTACTGAAATAAATCAACTTTTGATGATTTTCTAATTATATGACCAGCACCTGTAGAACAGCTGAACTTTGTGATTAATCAGAGTCACTTGAAATGATGGCAGGTGTGTAATGACTTCTATTTAACATGAGTTTGAATGTGATTGGTTAATTCTGAACACAGCCACATCCCCAGTTATAAGAGGGTGTGCACACTTTTGCAACCAGGTTATTGTAAAGTTTTTATTTTTCATTTTTCCCCCTTGAAGATTTCAGTTTGTTTTTCAATGGAATTGTTCACATTATAGGTCACATTAAAAGTGGAAAGAATTCTGACATGATTTATCTTCGTCTCATTCTTTTACATCACAAAAACATGGCATTTTCACAGGGGTATGTATAGTTTTTATATCCACAGTGAGATATTATGTCAATTGGCAACATGATTGGGTATAAAAAGAGCCTCTCAGAGTGGCAGTGCCTCTCAGAAGTCAAGATGGGCAAAGGATCACCAATTCCCCCAATGCTGCAGCGAAAAATAGTGGAGCAATATCAGAAAGGAGTTTCTCAGAGAAAAATTGCAAAGAGTTTGAAGTTATCATCATCTATAGTGCATAATATCATCCAAAGATTCAGAGAATATGGAACAATATCTGTGCGTAAGGGTCAAGGCCGGAAAACCATACTGGATGCCCGTGATCTTCGGGCCCTCAGACGGCACTGCATGACATACAGGAATTATACTGTAATGGAAATCACAACATGGGCCCTAGGAATACTTCCAGAAAACATTGTCGGTGAACACAATCCACCGTGCCATTCGCCGTTGCCGGCTAAAACTCTATAGGTCAAAAAAGAAGCCGTATCTAAACAGGATCCAGAAGCGCAGGCGTTTTCTCTGGGCCAAGGACCATTTAAAATGGACTGTGGCAAAGTGGAAAAGTGTTCTGTGGTCAGACGAATCAAAATTTGAAGTTCATTTTGGAAAACTGGGACGCCATGTCATCTGGACTAAAGAGGACACGGACAATCCAAGTTGTTATCAGCGCTCAGTTCAGAAGCCTGCATCTCTGATGGTATGGGGTTGCATGAGTGCGTGTGGCATGGGCAGCCTACACATCTGGAAAGGCACCATCAATGCTGACAGTTATATCAAAGTTCTAAAACAACATATGCTCCCATCCAGACGTCATCTCTTTCAGGGAAGACCTTGCATTTTCCAACATGACAATGCCAGACCACATACTGCATCAATTACAATGTCATGGCTGCATAGAAGAAGGATCCGGGTACTGAAATGGCCAGCCTGCAGTCCAGATGTTTCACCCATAGAAAACATTTGGCGCATCATAAAGAGGAAGGTGCTTTTGCTCGAACTGCATTGTGGGATTGTTGATGTGCTGTACTCTGCTTGCTGTTACCTACCTGGCTACCTGCCAAACTTTTTTGAATTTACTCTATATAAACTAATTGGTCAAAATTCTATTTTAGAGTTTTACCAACGCAATATTTATCTGTTGACCTCTTACCCAACTTTTCTACACCGGGACTCTTTTTGGACATAATTAACATAAATACTCACCCTGAACACCCGAGGCTAAGTATCATTACAATGCCTTATCACTGTAATTGTTGTAGCAACAACACGGAGGAGAATGTTCGTCTTAAGTTAAAGATAGCAGAGTTAGAGGCTCGGATTATGGTAGTGGATTATGCTAGTGTAGAAATAGAAAAATCTGCGTCAGTGCCACCAGGTAGAAACGATAGTTTTGTTAGCCCCCCGGCACAGCTCCTGCAGCCGCCCAATAACTTTCTCTTGGTCACTGGGAAGAAATGCCGTCGACCATTTAAACCTGAATCGTTGCTAAAACCAACTGAGACTTTGAACAGGTTTTCCCCACTGGAGTCGGAGTCAAGGCCCGAGCCGTCTTCGGAGGGGAATGATCGGCAGGCACGTTCTACTGGTGGCCTTGAAAAACTAAAAACCTTAGTCATCAGCGATTCCATTACACGCAGTATTAGACTAAAGAATCAGCCGGCGATCGTACATTGTTTACCGGGGGGCAGAGCCACCGACGTAGCCGCAAATCTGGGGTTGGTGCTAGCGAAGTCTAAAACTGCCAAGTATAGAGAGTACAGAGATATTGTTATTCACGTTGGCACCAACGATGTTAGGATGAAACAGTCAGAGGTTACGAAGCAGAACATAGCATCAGCGTGTAAATTAGCTAGAAAGATGTGTCGGCATCGAGTAATTGTCTCTGGCCCCCTCCCAGCTAGGGGTGGTGACGAGCTCTACAGCAGACTTGCGCAACTCAATCGCTGGCTGAAAACTGAGTTCTGCCCGTCGCAGGAGGTAGAGTTTGTAGATAACTGGCCTTCTTTTTGGGACTCTCCCAGAAATAGAGCCAGGCCTGATCTGCTGAGGAGCGACGGACTCCATCCTAGCTGGAGTGGTGCTCTTCTTTTATCTAGGAACATTGATAAGTTGTCTCACTCCTATAGCCTTAACATGAGATAGGGTGCAGGTCAGGCTGCAGGCTGTTAGCCAGCCTGCTAGCATAGTGGAGTCTGTCAATAGCATAGCCAGAGTAGTTAGTACAGCTTTACCTATTGCCACTGTGACTCGTTCCAGGCTGAGAAAACTTAAACAAGGTAGTGCTAACAAAAACAACCTTATTAAATAAAGCCTTCCTCCACCTCGGTCAAAAATATAAATAATTGTATCACTTCGCATCTCTAAATGGGACTCCTAAATATTAGATCTCTTGCTCCAAAGGCAGTTGCAGTAAATGAATTAATCTCTGATCATAAACTAGATGCTATTGGTTTATGTGAAACGTGGCTAAAGCCTAATGAATTCACTGCCTTAAATGAGGCCTCTCCTCCTGGCTATACTAGTGATCGTATCCCTCGTGCGTCCCGAAAAGGAGGGGGTGTAGCTAATATTTATGACAGTAAATATAAACTTACTCTCAAACATATCACAGAGTTTCATTCTTTCGAAGTTTTACTCATGAAAACCAGGCCGATAAATCCTTTTACATAGCTACTATTTATAGGCCCCCCGGGCCATACACATTGTTCCTCAATGAGTTTCCAGAATTCTTGTCTAACCTTGTAGTCATGGCAGATAGTATTCACATTTTTGGCGATTTCAATATTCATATGGAAAACTCCAATGATCCTCTTCAAAAAGCCTTTGAAGCCATAATTGACTCAATGGGTTTCATCCAACATGTCTCAGGTCCAACACATTGCCACAATCATACCTTAGATTTAGTCCTGTCACAAGAAATAGATATTGTAGATCTAATAATTTACCCCCAAAATCCTGGATTATCGGATCACTGTCTTATTACATTTACCGTTAAAACAAGAAATCCACTTGCCCCCCAAACAATGAGTTTCAAAAGCCGTACTATAAATTCTCGGACTACAAATAAATTCCTTGATATTCTTACAAGTTCGCTCATTAACGACAGAGTAAATAAATCTGTAAACGATCAAATCGAGGATCTAAACTCAATACTGCGAAATACATTAGACATAGTTGCACCACTAAAAACTAATGAAATACGCAACAAGAAACTTGCTCCCTGGTACACCGACAATACTAGAGCACTTAAGCAAGCCTCCAGAAAATTGGAGCGAAAGTGGCGCTCCACCAAGTTGGAAGTATTTAGACTAGCCTGGATAGACAGTACAGTACTATACCGAAAATCACTCACATCTGCTCAATCAGCTTATTTCTCCAACCTGATTGAGGCGAACAAAAACAATCCAAAATTTCTCTTTGATACAGTTGCAAAGTTAACAAAAAAGCAAAGCTTAGCAAGTGAAGTGGGTCTTCACTTTAGTTGTAATGAATACATGAACTACTTTGATGAAAAGATTGTCACCATTAGAAAACAAATAACTGACTCCTTAAATAGTTATGGTCCTCAAAATCTCAGTTGTCCAAAACATTTCCTGAACCTCCCTGACCAGGTGTCAATGGGGACACTTGAATTTTTTGATACCGTATCACTCGACACATTTACAAAATTTGTAATGAGTTCTAAACCCACAAACTCTCAGCTAGACCCGATTCCTACAAAATTACTTAAGGAGTTATTTCCTGTGCTAGGTCAGCCAATGCTGAACATAATAAATTGCTCCCTTTCCTCCGGATGCATACCAAACTCACTAAATATTGCGGAAAATAAGCCTCTTCTAAAAAAATCTAATCTAGATCCCGACATATTAAACAATTATAGGCCAATATCGAACCTCCCG
Source organism: Esox lucius (assembly GCF_011004845.1). Lineage (NCBI taxonomy): Eukaryota > Metazoa > Chordata > Actinopteri > Esociformes > Esocidae > Esox > Esox lucius. The sequence goes on from NC_047590.1 coordinate 25,081,139, forward strand.
TTCTTCTCAAAAATCTTAGAAAAATGTGTTTCCCAACAACTAAATGCCTTCCTAAAGACAAAAAACATTTATGAAATATTCCAGTCCGGTTTTAGATCCCATCATAGTACTGAGACTGCACTCGTGAAGGTAACAAATGACCTTCTAATGGCCTCAGACAAAGGTTCCGCATCCGTCCTGTTGCTTCTTGATCTTAGTGCTGCTTTTGACACTATTGATCACTCCCTTCTCTTAGAGCGACTGGAAACCAATATTGGGCTATGTGGACATGTTCTAGCCTGGTTTAAATCTTATTTATCTGAAAGATATCAGTTCGTTAGTGTGGATGGCATATCCTCTGACAAGTCAAAGGTATGCTTTGGAGTTCCTCAAGGCTCGGTTCTGGGCCCATTATTGTTCTCACTATACATGCTCCCTCTGGGCGATGTAATCCGAAATCACAATATTAACTTTCACTGTTATGCTGATGACACACAGTTATATATTTCAATGAAGCATGGAGAAGCCCCTAAATTAGCTATTTTGGAAGCATGCGTTTCAGATATTAGGAAGTGGATGACAGATAATTTCTTGCTCTTAAACTCAAATAAAACAGAAATGCTCCTTTTAGGACCCAAAAAACAAAGAGCGTTGTTAGCAGATCTCACTGTGAACCTCGACGGCTGCATGGTCGTATCCCAAAAAACTGTAAAAAACCTTGGCATTACCCTTGACCCTGACCTTTCCTTTGAAGAACATATAAAATATGTCTCAAGAGTTGCTTATTTTCATCTTCGAAACATCGCAAAAATTAGAAACTTTCTATCAAAAACTGATGCAGAAAAATTATGGTTATCCAGACAAATTAATAAATAAACTTCAATTAGTGCTGCACATGGCTGCTAGAATCCTAACTAGAACAAAAAAATTTGAACACATTACCCCTGTCCTGGCGTCCTTACATTGGCTGCCTGTTAGGGTTAGGGCTGATTTTAAGGTTTTACTGTTAACCTATAAATCAATACATGGACTTGCTCCTACTTACCTTGCTGAAATGATCCAGCCATACATACCTACACATAACCTTAGATCGCAAGATGCAGGCCTTTTAATTGTACCTAGAATTTCTAAACAAACAGTTGGCGGCAGGGCCTTTTCTCATAGAGCTCCACTCCTGTGGAATGATCTGCCAATTAAGGTTAAAAATGCAAACTCAGTGCAAACTTTCAAGTGTCTACTAAAAACTCATCTCTACAGCACGGTTTATAATTAGGTGTAGCCTGGCCCGGGGGCGTGAAGGTGACCAGTAGGCTTGATACTGTCCACCCTTGCTGTCTTGCCAGGTGGGCTCTCGTCGCCACTGGGATGCCCTCCCTCCAATGCCTTTCGGGGGAAGAGTCACTGGCTTGTTGTTGACTCTCTGTTGCGCACTTGTGCAATTGGGCTGTACGCCGCTAGCAATACTCGGTTGGTGGGTGTCCCTTTGGTTGATGCCTGGCAATGTGGTTGGATTGATTTCCTGCCTGTTGGGCCCTGTCTGGGGCCTCCCCCGGGTAGGGCCACAGTGTCACCGGACCCCCCCATCTCAGTTCCAAGGTGTTACGCTGCTATATTATTGTGCTGGGGGATATGAGGGATGTACTACTAACTTTTCTCAGTTTCCTCCAGTTTTACATTTTAGAAGGAGATGAGGTCCTGGTCCACACCTGCGGATTACCTGGTTTGGGGGGCCCGTTGCTGTCCCTGTCCTTGTCCACCTGGTCATACTTCTGACCTAGTCTAAAATCAAATAGACTCTGGATTTAGCCCATGGAAATGTATTTATTATTCCAATTGGACTCTTAATATCTCACCCGGCACAGCCAGAAGAGGACTGGTCACCCCTCTGAGCCTGGGTCCTCTCTAGGTTTCTTCCTAAAATTCGACCTTCTTAGGGAGTTTTTCCTAGCCACTGAAATTCAACACTACTGTTGTTTGCTCCTTGAGGTTTAAGGCCGGGTGTCTCTGTAAAGCACTTTGTGACAACTGCTGTTGTAAAAAGGGCTTTATAAATAAATTTGATTGATTGATATGCTGGACGTTCTTAGAAAAGGTAGCTAATCTTTAATCACAAGCCAAACATTTAAAAGATCATATGTTTCCTACGTTATCCTCAATGCTCTTTAACAATGATAAAATCAAATAACTCTTTGCTATCAATTCTAAAATCAGACATATCTAAAACACTCCCCTATATAGTCATTAGCATTACTTTATCTTGGCAAACACAAAGGACAGGAACTCTCCCACTTATTCAATGTCAAATTATCAAATTGATGGGGCGTTGCCACCAGTTATTGTCAGACATGCAACAAGGACAATCATTTCTACAATGTTTTGGTGAAGTTTGATCCATAACCCTCACAGTACAATAAAGGACATTAGCCTATTCTGCCCTTTATGTGGAACAGGGGAAATCCAAACACTACAGATAAATGTCCACAATATCATGCATTTAGTTACATTACAGTTTTCTCAGAGTTTCACACCTCTCCAGGTGAACTCAGGAGGGTAGGGATGATGGCCCACACCTGGTGTTCCAGATCTTTAGAAAAGCTAATGTTATGTAAGACCCTTGATTAAATTCACAAAGGGTGTGTTGGAGACTTGGTGGGGCCAGATGCGCCTCTTTGTTGAATACACTTCCATTCTTCCTCAACAGCATTATAGTCCATACTTCCATTTTTCCTCAACAGCGGTATAGTTCTAACATGAAGAACAATGACGTGTAATCAATGACAAAGAAACATAACCTTTTTGAGGCATAATGGTTGTGTTGTCGTTATTAAATCCATGGCTGCCATAGAAGACATCTGTAGTTTCCAGCACGGAGTAGGCTGTTTACACAGTAAGTGCAAGTTATTTTATTTGAAAGAATTGTTTTGAACTGTGTTGCAAATATAAATGGTAACAAACAATACATTTGAACTTTTTAAGAATGTATAAATCAATTACATAATGAACATGATGGAGCAATCCAAACTTGTCTGTCTTTCATAATGTCTGTTTTATATCTCTGGTTTAGCCTTGTTTGGAAAAAAACTTTATGGCCCTTCAGACCTTCAGACTCTTTTAGCATTATTAATCATCTTTTTAAAAAACCTGTATATGTTAGGTCCTCTATTAACCCTCACTGTTTTATTTCAGACCAAGTAACCAACATCAGTGTCAGCTGGACACTGGTGTCAGCTGGACACTGCGTGGTTGTGGTTTTATGCAATATCCTGAACAGATGCATTTTGTGTAAGTCTAAACATTCACATACATTTTAAGCATTGTACTAAAATGTTATTAACATTACAACAATCTGCATACGAATAAATCTTTGTACTCCATCTATCAACCAACAGATCCTGAGATGTTGGAGACTACAACAACACCATAATGGCTTCAGTTATGGAACCACCCCCCACATTGTGGCTGAGTTTTTTGTTTAATTGTTGCCCCATTACACAATGCTTGAAAGCTGAAGGTACTACATCTTTACAGTCAACTCATCAAAACTGTGATGTATGTAAATGTTTGTTTGAGTTTGAATATTAATTTAACCTGTGAGTGGATCGTTGTTTACATGTTAAGCTAGAGAAATGGCGAGAGATAGTCCTAACAACAGGCCAGACACTGAACAACTATCAACCTCTACACTTATCCAACAGACCGAAGCTAACTCAAGTGTACACTGATAACCCTATAGACATTACACACAATACAGCGAAAAGACCCCGCATGTCATCACTAGGGTCACCCCATCAAGAGTAATGCAGAGCTTTTGGTTGACTAAAGCTAGTGGTGAAAATTGTCAACAGGGTTCCCACTGGTCATGGTATTTCTGGAATATCATAGGATTTTAAAAAGTATATTCCAGACATGGATTAGAATTTTTTTGTCCAAGTCATGGAATATCAGGTAATTTTGTAGCATGTTTAAATTCAAGTTGTCATTTATCAAAATGTATTTTCCTTGCATTATTCTTCTTTATTGGGTTATTTCACCCATTCCCTCTAATGCGTATTGTTATGGTTAGACTACTTAATTTTTCAGTGTCCATTTATCCCCTTCCCGCTCGTCAACTGGCAATCACTTCAGTCAAGATATGCAGTCTCCTTTGGCTACATAATGATGACTTCATAGACTGGGTGTTAAAAGTAGATGACAGCGAATTTAAATGTAAAGTTTGTAAAACTACTATCGATCTATCAAATATGGGAGAGTGAGCACTTCACAGCCACGCAAACAGTAAGAAGCATGCTACCTGCATGAAGCTGAAAGGAGCATCATCTTAATGATGATCATGATTGTGCATTACACCGATCAGACATAACATTATGACCACCTGCCTAATATGGTAGGTCCCCCTTTTGCCATCAAAACAGCCCTGATCCATCGGGGCATGGACTCCACTAGACCTCTGGAGGTGTGCTGTGGTATCTGGCACCAAGACGTTTAGCAGAAGATCCTTTAAGTTGCGAGGTGGGTCCTCCATGGATCGGACTTGTTTGTCCAGCACATCCCACAGATGCTCGATTAGACTGAGATCTGGGGAATTTGGAGGCCAAGTCAACACCTTGAACACCTTGTGTTCCTCAAACCATTCCTGAAACATTTTTGCTTTGTGGCAGGCTGTTATCCTGCTGAAAGAGGCCAATGCCATCAGGGAATACCATTGCCATGAAAGGGTGCACATGGTCTACAACAATGGTACATATCAAAGTAACATCCACATGAATGGTAGGACCCAAGTTGGACGCTGGCTTGCCTTCTTCCCATAGTGCATCCTGGTGCCATGTGTTCTCCAGGTAAGTTGTCCAGGCCGTCCATGTGATGTAAAAGAAAATGTGATTCATTAGACCACGCCACCTTCTTTCATTGCTCCGTGGTCCAGTCCTGATGCCCATGCCTATTCTAGGCACATACGTAACAAAATGCAATCCACTGTGTGTTTTGACACCTATCAGTACCAGCATCAACAATTTTCAGCAATTTGAGCTACAGTAGCTCATCTATTGGATTGGACCACACAGGCCAGCCTTCACTCCCCATATGCACCAATGACCCTGTCGCCGGTTCCCCGCTTTTCGTTCTTTGGATCGCTTTTTATAGGTACTGACCACTGCAGACCGGGAACACCACACAAGGGCTGCAGTTTTGGAGATGCTCTGACCCTGTCGTCTAGGCATCACAATTTGGTCCTTGTCAAAGTGGCTCAGATCCTTACACTTAACAATTTTTCCTGCTTCTAACACATCAACTTTGATGACAGAATGTCAACCTGCTGCCTAATATATCCCACACACTGACAGGTGCCATGATAATGTAGACTTCACCTGTCAGTGAAGTCTACACACCACAAAGATAAATTGGTTTAGTATTGACAATTGGTTGACAGTGCTGGGGGATGGGTAATGTATTGATGCTCAGGTGCCAAATTAACACAATGGATAAGAAAAGGTTTAAGCCATCAAGTGCCCAGTTTAGGAAAAAAGGAGAATACGCAAAGATAAAGCTATGTCATCTCTCTATGAGTATTATATAATGCGGTTATGAAATCGGCTAGTATAACACTAATGATTTTAGCATATGTTGCTTGCTACGGTATTACAGATATTCAGTTTTCTGTCCAACTATCTTACAAAATATTGTACATATTTTCACACAGTTTCTTCATGATAATCTGTGTAGCCTGCCGCAAAATGATTACAACCAAATTAGCACATTATTGAATTGGTGTCACCTTAACTTTCATTAAGGTGACATCATAAAGTTTTTCTGTGATTGTATTGACTATGTCCTGAGCTCAGTAAGGGGAATGTCCAATGCTGTAGGCTTACATTGAAGACATCAGCACTATTCTGATATTTTGTATCTTTTGTGATATATTGACTCTTAGGGTGTCTTATGCCTAGAATTAGCCAAAGACGTTGTATGGTTCATTTTGTTCCTTTTCTGAAAGTAAATTGTGCATAATGACATGTATATTTAATTGCGCAACAAATTTATTTATTATGGTGTCAGACTCGTATTCTGTATTTCAATGTGAATTCAGGGGCACTTCTGTAAGTTTTTTGAACACCCTCTGGCACTGGCCAGGATAAGGAACCATCTAGGCTTTGTGCAATTTAGTTTTGTGTATTTCTTTTGTTAGCAATAGGGTACATTTTTTATTTATATAGTACAAATTGTTTCTATTTGTCTTTTTTTTACTTCTTTTTGATATTTATCAGACTTATTTTTGTATATATTTTTATATTTATACAGGGGGGCACTGCTCTAGATACTCAAATAGTCTAAAGAAGGCCAATTTTACAGCTTTTTTAATCAGTTTTCAGGTTTTTCTGATGATCAATTAAACTTGATACATTTGGATTAGCAAACACAACATGACATCGAAACACAAGACTGATTGATGATAATGGGCCTAATGGGCCTCTGTATGCCTATGTAGATATTCCATAAAAGAATCAGCTGTTTGCAGCCGTTTTACAATACAAACAATGTATTTCTTATCAATTTTATGTTATTTTAATGGACAAAAATTTGCTTTTCTATTTAAAACAAGGAGAATTCTAAGTGACAGAATCATTTTGAATGATGGTGCACATTTTAATAGTATCAGTCAAAAGTTTGGACACATTTACCCATTCACTTGAATGAGTGAGTGTGTCCAAACATCTCTTTGACTTGGGTATATATAAGCATGTGTGTATGTGTTTAACTCACTCTCCACATTTTCAGGTTTGCAGGCAAACTGAAAGGTGATCTGTATGGCCTCTGTTACATTCCCTATCTCCCTAACTAGACAGTGGTTAGTCTCATCCTCATAAGGAAAATACCTAAGGAAGGAAGAAAAAGAGGAGGGGGGAGTAAGAGAGCAAAAAGGTGATAAGACAAACAAGTGGATAAATTCTTTACAAGTTTGACAAATGCCTTTGAACCTGACTTGAGTTGGTCAACAATGCTACTTCACGAAAGGTGAACATGACAATTTGCCTCTAAAGCAGTCATACTCACATGCCATCAGCTGCTATAAGCATTGCTTTGACGCCTGTTGCTAGGATGTTGTCGGCAAGAGCTGATTGGATCTCTGTTGCTACGGTACCGATGTTCACTATATTCACCTGAATAGGTGACCAGACATGATGAAAAATAGGCGATTGACAAGATAAGAGGGGAGCCAGTGGAGGAGCAAGATGAGATGGAGGAGAAAGAAGAGATTGAGGTGGAGAGAAAGGTGATGGAGGAGATAAAAAATTGAGCAGTGAAAAAAGAAGGTTGTGAGGAGAGGAAAGATTGAGGAAGTGTGGTCAGAAAAAACAGGTACAAAAAAATCTAATAAAAAAACCTTAGGAAAATAAACCTTCTAAACACAACCCTGTTTCCAGAAAAGTTGGGTTACTGCGTAAAATTCAAATTGAATCAGAATGCAGAGATTTGCAAATAATGTATCCCAATATTTAATGGAAAATATCAAATGACAAAATACCAAATGTTGAAACTGAGAAATATTATTGTTTTTGGAAAAATACATGGCCATTTTGAATTTGATGCCAGCAACATGTTTCAAAAAAGTTGGGATAGGGGCACTGTGTACCATCACCTCCTCTTTTAACCATAGCCTATAGTGGGGAGAACAAGTATTTGATAGACTACCGATTTTGCAGGTTTTCCTACTTACAAAGCATGTCTGTAATTTTATCATAGGTACACTTCAACTGTGAGAGACGGAATATAAAACAAAAATCCAGAAAATCACATTTGTATGATTTATAAATAATGAATTTTCATTTTATTGCATAAGTAGTCCGGCTCTCACAGACCTGTTAGTTTTTCTTTAAGAAGCCCTCCTGTATTCCTCTCATTACCTGTATTAACTACACCTGTTTGAACTCGTTACCTGTATAAAAGACACCTGTCCATACACTCAATCAAACAGACTCCAACCTCTCCACAATAGCCAAGACCAGAGAGCTGTGTAAGGACATCCGGGATAAAATGTTAGACCTGCACAAGGCTGGGATTGGCACAGGACAATAGACAAGCAGCTTGGTGAGAAGGCAACAATTATTAGAAAATCGAAGAAGTTCAAGATGATGGTCAATCTCCCTCAGTCTGGGGCTCCATGCATTGATCTCACTTCGTGGGGCATCAATGATCATGAGGGATCAGCCCAGAACTACACGGCAGGACCTGGTCAATGACCTGAAGAGAGCTGGGACCACAGTCTCAAAGAAAACCATAAGTAACACACTACGCCGTCATGGATTAAAATCCTGCAGCGCACGCAAGGTCTCCCTGCTCAAGCCAGCGCATGTCCAGGCCCATCTGAAGTGTGCCAATGACCATTTGGATGATGCAGAGGAGGAATGGGAGAAGGTCATGTGGTCTGATGAGACAAAAATAGAACTTGGTCTAAATTCTTTGGGGATGCTTTTCTGCAAAGGGGATAGGACAACTGCACCGTATTGAGGGGAGGATGGATGAGGCCATGTATCGCAAGATTTTAGCCAACAACCTCCTTCCCTCAGTAAGAGCATTGAAGCATTGAAGAGCATGGGTCGTGGCTGGGTCTTCCAGCATGACAACGACCCGAAACACACAGCCAGGGCAACTAAGGAGTGGCTCCGTAAGAAGCATCTCAAGGTCCTGGAGTGGCCTAGCCAGTCTCCAGACCTGAACCCAATAAAAAATCTTTGGAGGGAGCTGAAAGTCTGTATTGCCCAGCGACAACCCTGAAACATGAAGGATCTGGAGAAGGTCTGTATGGAGGAGTGGGCCAAAATCCATGCTGCAGTGTGTGCAAACCTGGTCAAGAACTACAGGAAACGTATGATCTCTGAAATTGCAAACAAAGGTTTCTGTACCAAATTTTAAGTTCTGCTTTTCTGATGTATCAAATACTTATGTCTTGCAAATAAAATGCAAATTAATTACTTACAATGTGATTTTCTGGAGTTTTTTGTAGAGAACCTATGATAAAAATTACGGACTTCTACATGCTTTGTAAATGGGAAAACCTGCAAAATCGGCAGTGTATCAAATACTTGTTCTCCCCACTGTAAGTGTGCTGAGGAAACCAATTGCTGTAGTTTTGAAAGTGAAATGTTTTGCCATTCTTGTTTGATAAAGGATTTCAACTGCTCAACACTTTGGGGTCGTTTTTTTCATTTCATAATGCGCTAAATGTTTTCAGTGGGAGACAGGCGTGGACTGCAGGCGGGCCTGTTCAGCACCCGGACTCTTACTATGGACCCATGCTTTTGTAATGCGTTCAGAATGTTGTTTGGGAATTTCTTGCTGAAGTAAGCAGGGCCTTCCCTGAAAAATACATTGTCAGGATGGCATCATATGTTGCTCCAAAACCTGTATATATTCTTCAGCATTAATGGTGCCTTCCTAGATCTGCAAATCACCAATGCCATGTGCAAACATGCACTCCCATACCATCATGGATGCATTGCTTTTGAACTGTGCACTGATAACAAGCTGGATGGTCCCTCTCCTCGTTAACATCTATGATTCCCAAAAATAATGTTCATTAATCAGAACAGTTTTCCACTTCACCTCAGTGTTTTTTAGAAGTGTTTCTGAGTCCATGCAATGATTTCCAATACAGAATTGTCTGCTTTTAATGCAGTCGCATGAGGGCCTGAAGATCACAACCAACCAGCCTTGTCTCTTGCGTACAGACATTTCTCCAGATTCTCTGAATCTTTTCATTACATTTTGTACCATAGGTGATGAGATCCCTAAACTCTTTTTACGTTGAGAAACGCAATTTTACATTGAGATTAGTTATTCTAAAATGGTTGCAATATTTGACTACTCAGTCTTTCACGGAGTGGTGAACCCCTCCCCATCTTTAATTCTGAAAGACTCATCCTCTCTGGCATGTTCTTTTTATTCCCAATCATGTTACTGACCTGTTGCCAATTAATCTAATCAGTTGTGAGATGTTCCACCAGGTTTTTTTTAAGCATTTTATAATTTTCCAATTTGCATTCTGTATTTCTTTACATTTTACACAGCATCCCCGGGCTTTTGGGAACAGGGTTGTATGTAGACTGCAATAAAATGATCAGACCTATGAAGGCAATGTTCTTTGAACACAGACAAAAATGCACATCAACAGCCAAGTTAAAACAAAACAAAGAATTCTCACACTCCTTGAATGTCAATTCAACTCATAATATCCTAGTCAACCAGTCAATGAGTCAAAATGATTCCGGAGTTCTTTTCTAACAGTATAATTTACACAGAATTTGTGCATCACCCTTCCACCGGTTTGGTCTGCCAATAGTCCCACTTCTGCCAACCGGCACTCTGTTCCCTCAAAGGTCATCACGGACACAATCACTCTGCAGAAACAGAGAATACATTGCAGATTAGTCAGTAATACTGAAAGGTGTTTGTAATATTTTGAGTGTGTCGATTATATGCCTCCTCATTAAAAACTGATTCATGATCATAATTTACAACCTAAACCTTTGACCTTTAGTATAACCTATTTCCGTTTAAGGAAGGTTAATATACAGTTGTGTTCAAAAGTTTCCACCCTTGGAGAATTGTTAATATATGTACCATTTGTAAAGAAAACATGAGTGAGCAGGTAAAACACATCTTCTATTTCTTATGGGATTCACACTCAACTGTAAGTCATAACAGAATGGCACAATCATAAAAAAAAAACATGGCTACAAAGAAAAAAATCAACTGACCCCTATTCTAAAGTCTGCATACCCTTAGTTCTTAATACTGTGTATTGCCCCCTTTAGCATCATAGTTGTCTAAGGGGCCCTAAATTCTTGTAGGGGGTTTAGCTGCCTATTCATCTTGGCAAAATGCCCCCACGTCATGCAAAGATGAGATCTCCCCAGAGTGGCTCGATGATATTCAGAGTGGCATGCTGCATTCATCTTGCCATCAATTCTTACAAGATTCCCTGTGCCTTTAGAGTTCACACACTCCCAGAACATCAGTGAGCCACCACCATGCTTCACAATGGGGATGGTATTCTGTTCACTATAGGCCTTGTTGACCCCTCTCCAAACATAGTGCTTATGGTTTTGACCATAAAGCTCTATTTTGGTCTCGCCACTCCAAATTACAGTTTGCCAGAAGGTGTGAGGCGAGTAATTTTTCTGCCAGTTTTGGCTGAAAATGTTCTTGGTCTACCTGACCTTGCTATGAAGGTCTTTTCTGATTCCCATGGCTCAGTATCTAGCCTGCTCAGTGCATCCACGTGAGAGCTAACAAACTCATTAACTAATTATACACTGTTAAGTTATCTGACATGCGCAGGCTTAACTTGACGTGAAAGTATAAGCGAAGCGTCTTTTCTATATAGTTATTTATTTATTCCATACATGTACACGGCTCTGTTCATCCGTCCTCATCATTGCATCCAAAAGAAACTCAACTGGCATACATTGCATACACTTAGGTATATGAGAACGTAATACCTCAAATATAGCAACCAACACTATTACCGTAATGTATTGATAAGAGCGTTATCCAAAAATGATATTTAACATACACAATCACTAATTGCAAATTAAAAAGCCACAGGTGTGGGAAATTCACCTTTAATTGCCATTTCCACCTTTGTGTGTTACCTTGTGTGTCTGCAACAAGGCCAAACATTCAATGGTATGCAAACTTTTGATCAGGGCCATTTGGGCGATTTCTGCTATCATTATGATTTAAAAAGGAGCCAAACAACCATGTCATAATAAATGGCTTCATATGATCACTATCCTTAATTTGTAATTTTTCATATTTTAAAAATCACTGAAAAAATGTCACTATTTCTCCCAAAGTATGCAAACTTATTAGCACAACTGTAGTTTGAGCATACCATGGGAACCTTTTCTAGTGAGTACAATGGCTATGTTTTTCACTGTGTCTTGGTCACCAGTTAACCCTTTCCACTGTTTTAAGTGCTCCACTGACCTACTCTTCTCATCTGCCTGTACCCTTGCTCATATGCAAGATAGATATGAACAATATCTTTATTCATATCTAAATTTACTATAAACTGAACCAAGTTTTCTGGCTCTAACCTTTGTAGGATGTAGGGTGGTGGAGTGGGTTGGATTGGTTAGGGGGCAGGTGTGGGTGGGTCAGGAGAGGCTGTGTGATCGGTTAGGATGGAGGAGTGGGTGAGTGAATTCATGTTTAAATTAATGTTTGCTTACATTATAAACAAAACATGCAGGTACATAGAGTTTGGGAGACCAGCGAATTAAGCAAAATAATGTCATATTTTTCCAAAGACTGGTCAAGCAGTCTTGATTCCTGGATTTCACTCATGCAGTAGTTTTGACTCCTGGTATGAGAATTATTTACATTTTGGGGCCAAGAACCCTATTGTTTTTGTTTCATTATTAGGGGGCCAACTACCGAAGGTGTAGTAAAGCTATGTTTCATATCAATTGAGGAACAAGTTAAGCTAAGTCAAAACTTAATAGACAAACTCCTGTCTAACTAGTTAACTACTGCAGTTCAATATATGTGCATTTTCCATCAATCATGATAGCCACCATTAGATGTATGGTGTCTATAGTCCTCAAGGTGGTGCTGTAGCAGTCAGTTGAAAAAAATTTCTCTCATTAATTGAATGTTGTGGAATCACGTATCCAAGTTGTGTCACAAATTGAGGAGGTTGCAGGACACAGGCGCAGAGGTGGTGGAACAAATGGGTATTTATTTCCAAAAAAGGCTTGACGCAACATGACAACCACAACATGAAACAATGACTGACCAAACACACAAGGTCAGGAGGAACTTAAAGACAAATTAAAGAAAACTGAAAGACACTGGTGAAAGCGATAAGGACAAGGAAAGGCTACGTTTAAGAACAAAAGAAAAAAATGCAAACAGAACAGGCTACATTCAAGAAAAAAGAGCTGGTGGAGGGGAATCAGGAGGAGGCGGTGGCCCTGCCGGCGGGGGAGGAGACGACCCCAGCTCAGAAGCAGGAAGTGTGGCAGGAGTCAGTGGAGCTGGAGGAGTCAGGGGCTCCAGGAGAGGTGCGGGAGGAAGTGGTGGCCCCTCCTCCGGAGCAGGAAGAGACGGTGGCCCCGCCGGAGGAGCAGGATGAAGAGGTGGCAGCCTTGCCACAGTAGCAGGAAGAGGAGATGGCAGCCCCGCCTCAGAACCTGGTTTTCTGCCCCACATCTCCGGGGGCGGTAGCAGGAACCCCTCCTCCAACCACTCCAGTTGTGGTGGCGGCAGTGGCCCCTCGGGGCCCCCTCTGGCTCAGGCTCCCTTGGAGGGCCCCATAGAAGGCCCCATAGCCCCCCACAAGGTATGATTTGGGGTGGACTCTGGGTGGCAGACGGCGACAGAGCAGGGACTGGGGCGGCAGCACACCGCGGAGCAGGGCTGGGAGAGGTGGCAGGCTACGGAGCAGGGCTCAGAGCGCCGGAATGCTGAGCAGGGCTGGGAGAGGCTGAAGGCCATGGAGCAGGGCTTGTGGTGGCTGAAGGCCACGGATCAGGGCTTGGGGCGGCTGAAGGACGCGGAGCAGGCCTTGGGGAGGCTGAAGGATGCGGAGCGGTCTGAACTTCCAACTCCAGACTGCAAATTCTCCTGGGTTTTGAGCCCCTGCTTGCCCAGATGTCTGCCCTTCATCCCTCTCTCCTTTGCCTCTCGTTCCTATGGTTGTGTCAATAGAAATATATAAAATACCTCCAAACATCTTTAAAAAAAATTGACACAGGACAGACAGTTAAAGAATCAAGATTTTAATAACCTGGTATCTATTTCTGCTTGCACAAAAACTTCTATTGACTTATTTGGTTGTGTCCTCCAGTGTGCATCTTGCCAAGCAGTTTTGCTTCATCACACTGCCGGCTCAAACATCATACAGGCACTTTAAAAGCATGCATTCTTTGCTCAACAAATTCACTTTGGGGTGCGTTTGACCCACTCCAAGGAGTCTCTAGTACACAATGTAAGACCTTATTATTACTGATTCATGTGTATGCTTGTTATGGCAGTTTCTTTAATTAAAAAATATAAGGCTAAATTGATGTAGACTGGATGTATAGGTTGTAGAATTCTTGTACCCTTAATGCCACAACAACTGATGCCTGTCCATCTGATTTTCTTCCCTCAATCTTTGAACTCACAACACCCCTACCAAGACAGACTTCACCCTCACCCTCCTCTTCTTTCCTCCTCTTGCTGGGCTCTTACTTCCACATAGGCCCTGCATTCTACTCCAGCTGGCCAACCAGCCACCAGCTGCACATGTGCTCCCTTTTCATCCGCTGCTTCTCTAGAGAACATTTCATACCACCCAACACCATAGCTGCCGCTCCAACAACAATCTGTTGCATGTTCCTCACTCCTGTAAGTTTTCCTTATCACATGGCTCCTTCATCCAAGCCTGTCTGCATGTTTGATTCATGATTTTCTTTGAGATGTAGAGGTAAAATGTGGCCTTTTAAATGTGTCTTTTTCAGACTTCCAGTAATAGGCTACATGCCAAGAATAATTGATATTCAGAAGAAATGTAAGTTCCCCTGCAGAGGCATGGACTCTACAAGACCCCTGAAGGTGTCCTGTAGTATCTGGCACCAAGACATTAGCAGCAGATCCTTCAGGTCAAGTTGTGAGGTGGAGTCACCATGCATCAGACTTGTTTGGCCAGCACATCCGGGAAATTTGGAGGCCAGGGAAATACCTTGACATTTAGATTAAATGCAACTTTATTGCCACTGAACAAGTATAAGTACAGCACAACGAAGTGCAGTTAGCATCTAACCAGAAGTACAAATAAGAGTGCAAAACATTTACAAGTGAAACAAAAACAATGTACACCGATCAGCCATAACATTATGAAACAATGACTGACCGGATTATCAGTGTTATTCACTTTGTGAAGTGAATAACACTGATTATTTGGTTATCATGGCACCTGTCAGTGGGTCAGATATATTAGGCAGCAAGTGAACATTCTGACCTCAAAGTTGAAGTTCCTGTTAGAAGCAGGAAAAATGGGGAAGCATAAGGATCTGAGCAACTTTGACTAGGGCCAAATTGTGATGGCTAGACGACTGTGTCAGAGTATCTCCAAAACTACAACCCTTGTGGGGTGTTCCCGGTCTGTAGTGGTCAGTACCTATCAAAAGCGGTCCAAGGAAGGAAAAGTGGTGACCCGGTCCCTATTCCTCCCCTGGCTTTTGCTCTGTAGCCGTCCACCACCCAGAGCCCATCTCATATTATTTTTCAGGGGGGCTCTGGGGCTTTCTAGGGAGTCCTCCGGCTCCCCTGGCGTCTCTAGTACATGCTGTCCCGGCGCTGCTTCTTGCTCCGAGGCAGTGCCTCTTCTTGTCCCGGCGTCATGTCCTGTTCTGGGGGCGGAGCCTCCGCCTGCATTGACGCCTGCTCTGGGGACCCATAGTTAGGACCTGGCAGGGAATAGATGCCTCTAGGCATCTCTGTGTTTTGTGTCATGTCAGGGGCAGCTGGCCTGCGTTGCTTCTGTTTGGGGACCAGATTTAAGTTGTTTTTTCCTTAGGGCACTTTTAGTTTGCGTGCTGTTCTCTCTTGTTTTTTTGCTGCAATAAATCTGCCTTTTGATGCACGACCCTGTCTGCATTTACTTCCGCCACTCACCAAACCGTGACAGATACATTTTGGATATCATCATCTCCTCAACCCTTAATTGTGATACACTAAATACAATTCAAACGAGAAAGGGGAAACGTAGGAAAATATCAACATGAGCATTTTTGTATGGCATGATCAAGCAATATTTACCCCCCCATAAATGTAAATGGGTGACAAAGTTGTAAATCATTATTTTATCATTTTTAAAGGGGAGGAATATACTCTAACCCCTGAGGACATACTAACCCGCTGTTAGCCGCCTCATTGGCCAGTTGTCTATAAAAGTATGGAGACTGGACAGAGGACAAAGGGGCGGTACTCTCCTCCATTTCACCCAATCCGATATTAGCTCGCCCGTCTGTACAAAGGATTACCTAGAGGTCGACCAATGACAAACAGAGCATTTAGGTCAACCAATCACAGAAAGCACACAAGTTAGATACTATTGATGTGTTCTCGGGACAGCTGGGGACAAGGTTTCTGATAGGCTGTCAAAATGTCAACAATGTGCTTGATTGGCAGTCAGATAGGAAAATAAGTGAAGCAACAAACACAATTCAGATGTTAAACTGACCTTTGATCCCACGTATCGAGACGCCATGGCTACGGACACCAAGGCTGCAGGACCCAATGCTGTAGCTCCGTGCTCCCTCAACCTGCAAAGTGGATGAAGCAACAGAAAAATAGTGAGACAAAGGAGAGAGAATGTCAATACATACTTGTTCACTCATTTGCTCACTCACTCTTTGACTCTCTGTGTGAGGGATTGGTAGCTCTCAGCGATGCAGTGTGGTGTGTTGTATTGCTGTCCCTGTTGTCTCAGGTAGTCATAGTCTACTAGAGCCCAGTCACTCAGAGTGACTGGTATACCTGAGCCATCACCATAAACTACGACCTAGAAGAGAGAGAGATGGGGAGAGATGGACAGTTATGGACAGGCCTCTCATCACATTATATACAACAAGGGAGGGAGAATAGGGAGTATAGGGTGTGAAAATTGTACAGCTGTGGTATTTATATAGAGTGTGAATTCTGTTTAGAAGATGTGTAACGTTAGATTTTTGGTACGGCGTGTGGATTTTGTAAGAGGTAACATTAACGTTAAAGGAATTTCCATGGGGTGTGAATTTGGTAGGCCTCTAGGGTGTTAAATGTGTATATTTTGTAAAGGTGTGAACCATATTTAATATAATAAAGTTCTGTGTAACATTATTAACGAAGGAATTATTTTAACTATCCCTTTCAGATACTTTTTTCAAAACATTAAAGCAATTCTACAAAATAGCGATCAGATGGCTAAAACTTCATCTGCATTTTGAGTTCTATCTATTTATGCTCTTGGCAAAGGTCATCATGTAGGTCTTCTTTAGTCTTTTGGCCATTTAGTTTTTTTTCTTTTGACAATGCCTTGCCACCCATAGTTGATTGTTTTCTTCAGTTGCTCTACCAAAGACTGAAATGCTTAAGGAAAAGCTTGTTTCTTGCTGAGCTAATCAAAATTACCACACCTGATCACAGTTGAAAGTCAATTGGCGTTGTGTGCTATTGAGAAGGTGATTAACTACACCTGGTTGGGTTTACAAGTAACTTTTTAGGGGGGTGATTCTTTTCTATAAATGGCCATAAAATAGCCTACATTTAAAAAAACTATAAAACACAAACTATGATCGAACAAATGTTTTTTATTTAAATTAGTCAGCAGAATGAACCATTCACAATATTTGCGAACTGAGCATATACAGTGCGTGCACAATTATTAAGCAAGTGAATATTCTGGTTGTGTTACTATTTCTTTGTACATTTTCAAGTTACAGGTACAGGAAGAAGTCCTCAGCATTCAAGAAGGTCATGTTCTTTATGCAGGACAATGCTCCATCACATGCATCTAAGTACTCCACTGCTTGGCTAGCAAGCAAGAGCCTCAAAGATGCCTAAATAATGACCTGGCCCCCTTCCTTACCTGACTTATTGATCCTATTGAGAACTTGTGGACATTTGCATTCAGGGAAGACTTCTTTGAACCGCATTTCGGAGGCTGTGGTTGCTGCTTCAGCAAAAGTTGATCATGAACAGATCAAGAAACTGACCGAGTGCATGGATGGAAGACTCATGGCAGTTATTGAAGGGTGGCTATATTGGTCACTGAATATTTTTGAAAGGCCAGAAATGTTGTTTAATTTTCATTTTGTGTTTCATATTTGTTGCACTTGTTGCACATAATTTTAACAAACAAGTGAGTTGGATCATTTTTTAATTTTTATTTAGTTGCCTAATAATTCTGCACACTAATTGTGGCCTAATATTCGCCTGAGAAAGATCAAAAAATATTTTTCCTTTCTTAAACATTCAGGTTTGAGATTCAATTATATTTTGGATTAACTACTGCAGTATATATGAAGGTTCTAAGTACCCCAGATCTGGGGTAGTTACATCCAAGAGGTTTCAAGATTGTGTACATATGATGTTGATTTCTAAAGCACAATAAGACCCAGTTGAGGTGGGTGAAAACAGAGCATAGGCTATTTAATTTAACTTTGCAACAATATCTCTTGAAACCTTGAATTTTATTGGTATACCAAAAAAACTAACATTTTTATTTCATTCTTTCCCACTTTTGTCACAATAATCAATAATAGGCTAACAGTAATATTTAAATATCCCAATTAAAATATGAGTCTCAAAGGTTTTTGATTTATTTTGATTTTTTAAATAGAAATTCAAAATCTCACCAAAACATTAACGGTAGTTTAATAAATAGCTACAAATGAATAGAAAATAATTATAACCAAAGTAATGTAAATACAATTGCACTTTGCCTTATTAACATTTTTAAATATTAATACTAAACTCCACTCAAACAATGACTGCATTATAAGTTATACAAATAAATAGAAATTAAAATAAGTACATGTAATTGTGCTTGGCCTTATTTATTAGATTTATAAATAAAAATGCAAAACCTCATCAAAACAATAACAATATCAATAACAAAAATGTTGAATGTTTACGACATTGGCCAAAAAATAAACATATAAAAACCGCTGTCTAAGAATTGAACAGCGAATAGCAGATGTCGATTTTGCAAATGCAGCCTTGTGTAGGCTACACAGTTTGCTTGATACAATATGCATAGTCGAGGCCGTCATCTTGCGGAAATCATCCTCAGATGAAAATGTTTGCTCTATTTAAAATATGAAAAGTTTCTGGATGCTATCATTCAAAACATTTCATAGATGCCAATCAATCAAATCAATCAAATTTATTTATAAAGCCCTTTTTACAACAGCAGTTGTCACAAAGTGCTTTACAGAGACACCTGGCCTTAAACCCCAAGGTTTAACAAGGTTTAACACACAGTAGTGTTGAATTTCAGTGACTAGGAAAAACTCCCTAAGAAGGCCGAATTTTAGGAAGAAACCTAGAGAGGACCCAGGCTCAGAGGGGTGACCAGTCCTCTTCTGGTTGTGCCGGGTGAGATAAGAGTCCAATTGGAATAATTCATAACTGTAACTGGGCTAAATCCAGAGTCTATTTAAATTTAGACTAGGTCAGAAGTATGACCAGATGGACAAGGACAGGGACAGCAACGGGCCCCCCAAACCAGGTAATCCGCAGGTGTGGACCAGCACCTCATCTCCTCCTAAAATGTAAAACTGGAGGAGACTGAGAAAAGTTAGTAGTACATTCCTCATATCCCTCAGCACAATAATATAGCAGCGTAACACCTTGGACCTGAGACGGGGGGGTCCGGTGACACTGTGGCCCTACCCGGGGGAGGCCCCGGACAGGGCCCAACAGGCAGGAAATCAATCCACCCACATCGCCCAGAGGGAGCATATATAGTGAGAACAATAATGGGCCCAGAACCGAGCCTTGAGGAACTCCAAAGCATACCTTTGACTTGTCAGAGGATATGCCATCCACACTAATGAACTGATATCTTTCAGATAAATAAGATTTTAACCAGGCTAGAACATGTCCACGTAGCCCAATATGGGTTTCCAGGCTCTCTAAGAGAAGGGAGTGATCAATAGTGTCAAAAGCAGCACTAAGATCAAGAAGCAACAGGACGGGATGCAGAACCTTTGTCTGAGGCCATTAGAAGGTCATTTGTTACCTTCACGAGTGCAGTCTCAGTACTATGATGGGATCTGAAACCGGACTGGAGTATTTCATAAATGTTTTTTGTCTTTAGGAAGGCATTCAGTTGTTGGAAAACACATTTTTCTAAGATTTTTGAGAGGAACGGGAGGTTCGATATTGACCTATAATTGTTTAATATGTCAGGATCCAGATTAGATTTTTTTAGAAGAGGCTTAATTTCCGCAATTTTTAGTGAGTTTGGTACGCATCCGGAGGAAAGGGAGCAATTTATTATGTTCAGCATTGGCTGACCTAGCACAGGAAATAGCTCCTTAAGTAATTTTGTTGAAATCGGGTCTAGCTGAGAGTTTGTGGGTTTGGAACTCATTACAAATTTTGTAAATGTGTTGAGCGATACGGTATAAAAAAATTCAAGTGTCCCCATTGACACCTGGTCAGGTAGGTTCAGGAGATTTTTTGGACAACTGAGATTTTGAGGACCATAACTATTTAAGGAGTCAGTTATTTGTTTTCTAATGGTGACAATCTTTTCATCAAAGTAGTTCATGTATTCATTACAACTAAAGTGAAGACCCACTTCACTTGCTAAGCTTTCCTTTTTTTTTTACTTTGCAACTGTATCAAAGAGAAATTTTGGATTGTTTTTGTTCGCCTCAATCAGGTTGGAGAAATAAGCTGATTGAGCAGATGTGAGTGATTTTCGGTATTGTAGTGTACTGTCTATCCAGGCTAGTCTAAATACTTGCAACTTGGTGGAGCGCCACTTTCGCTCCAATTTTCTGGAGGCTTGCTTAAGTGCTCTAGTATTGTCTGTGTACCAGGGAGCAAGTTTCTTGTTGCGTATTTTCTTTTGTTTTTAGTGGTGCAACTGTGTCTAATGTATTTCGCAGTATTGAGTTTAGATCCTCGATTTGATCGTTTACAGATTTATTTACTCTGTCGTTAATGTGCAAACTTGTAAGAATATCAAGGAATTTATTTAGTATGGCTTTTGAAACTCATTGTTTGGGGGGCAAGTGGATTTCTTGTTTTAACGGTAAATGTAATAAGACAGTGATCCGATAATCCAGGATTTTGGGGGTAAATTATTAGATCTACAATATCTATTTCTTGTGACATGACTAAATCTAAGGTATGATTGTGGCAGTGTGTTGGACCTGAGACATGTTGGATGAAAACCATTGAGTCAATTATGGCTTCAAAGGCTTTTTGAAGAGGATCATTGGACTTTTCCATATGAATATTGAAATCGCCAAAAATTTGAATACTATCTGCCATGACTACAAGGTTAGACAAGAATTCTGGAAACTCATTGAGGAACAATGTGTATGGCCCACGGGGCCTATAAATAGTAGCTATGTAAAACGATTTATCGGCCTGGTTAACTTTCATGAGTAAAACTTCGAAAGAATGAAACTCAGTGATATGTTTGAGAGTAAATTTATATATACTGTGTTGTGGAAATTTCTTATACAATGTATTCTGACTGTATAAAGGAGTGAGTCCCACTGTTAAGATAGGTACAGGAATGTGTGGGACCTGGTATTTGCATATTGTCTGTCCAGATGGAGATCAATGGGTTTTAGGACAGGATAGGAGAAGATACAACAGGGGGCAGTAAGGTCAGTTGGCCCCTTTGGGTAAACACAACAGTAAACATTATTGCAGGAAGGATAAGGTGGGGGAAGATAGCATTTGACGTTTGTGATAGAACAAAGGGAAAGGTGTTTGATTGACATGAAACAGATGGCAGCATCTTACCACACCCCTTTTTCCTATGTAATAAATACTGTCGAAATGATGTTTTTATTTAGAAACTATCCACCGTTACTTTGTAACCTGTATACTTTCTCCTTGCAAGTTTCATTAAAACCGTTTATTGCGCAATTGATTTCTCCTGTCTTACCTACCATTTTCATAGAACTATTTGGAATTTAGAAATTGCCATCACAATTTGGGGGCACGTCCGGGATCCTAATCCTGATCGGTTTGAGTCCCTTTCCTAACAGGTTAACCGTGCACGGCCAGAGAAAGCTCTGGAATTCTAGTATCGTCCAGAAAAGGCTTATCCTTTGACGGGCTGAGAAAGAGTGCCTGACGGGAGCTGTGACTCGTGCTTGATCAGTACAGGTTTCCTGCGGAAATTGAATTTGGAGGCAAGAACGCAATACGGTCTAAAAACTTAAAGTTGGAATTTATAGTTTAAAATCTGCAGTAAAAGGTTGGACCTTTTTAAAATCTCATTTGTGGGCTGACGAGCTTGACTTCGCTTTCTGGTTGGTTGAGTATAAAGTAGATTTACTGGGTAAATCTGAAACATGGGGACGTGCGACAGTGAATCTTTGCCGGTCTCTCGTGTTTACGCTGGACCGGCAAGAATTATCACTGACGTATATAGTGTTTGGACATGTGAACAATGTTTCTTTGAGTGTTATTAGGTTTTCCGGCGACTGGCGTTTTCATTCGGTGATGGATGCGCGGCCTGTCGGGCTGATTGGAGGTAGATGGACGTGGTGACGTATGAAAAGTTGTTTGGAAAGCGTAGGCTACGGTGAGTAGACAGTGTGGAGTATATTGATCTGTGTTGTAGTTTTTTTGCTCAGGTTAGATGGCTCGTTCTCCTCTGATTGCCCGTCACCCCACCCCGCGGAGTTCAGTTGGACCGATAGGTGGGTCTCCTTGGAGGCCCGATCGGGACACTGCATCGTTGGAGTCATAAGCTCTGTGGACCTTTTCGTTGTGAACGTGGAAATGCTGTGGGCCGCTGGAGGCCATTTTCTGCTCCGCTTTGGAAGTGTTGAGCATGTCTACGAGTTTCAAGAAAAGTTCCAAAAGTGGGGAGTTGTACACACCAGGTGTACACACCCGTAATCTCTTTGGCCTTGCCGCGAGTGATTCAACGGGAACACGCAGGAACGCTGAACCGCCTGAGGGAGGGGTGCGGACGGTCAGACAGGGGACCAGAGGGAGCATCAACCGGTGAGATTGTTCCTTAATACAGTTTTCATATGCTTTAGTAAACAATGTGGTTGATGATTTGATGGTTTTGTAGAAATTGATAGATGGATTTGAGTAAGTATGGTGACTAGAAGTTTTTTTGAGTATTGCAGTCAGGGCGGCTGTAGTTCGAAACATGTCGTTTTTGTTCCATGTCCTGACACCAATTCCCGTGCAGCAGTTGGACTGCGTGATGGAGTATAGCGTGCTCCTGTATGTTTGGATGTTGAAGTGTGGTGTTTTGGTTAATAGCGACTGTAGTTAGGCCTGACAACCATTCCTATGCTGCTAACCTATTGCGTTGCGATTAGTGCTGGATTATAAGCGGTTGGACTGCTTGAACATCTGCAATTTAGGTTGGACTTAAATATGCAATTGAGATTGGATCTCATACTTTCAGTGCCTGTAGAAGGCTCCTGTAAAATTGCCGCAATTGTTGGTCAGCTTATGGTTTGGATCAGTATGCTACAGAAGTTGTATATGCACGCGCCACTTGTGTTTGTTATGGCCCGAGTCACGGGCATTTGTCATTGTCTGGTTGTGGTCGGTCTAGTAAATGCATTTGTCCATTTTGGTATTCCCTGTGCACGAGGGATCCGATTGGCTGCATTGTATATTCCTTGATAGAATATTGGATCTCGTTTACCGAGGTTGGTGTTAACTTGGAAGTATTTGTAATCGCAATGTTTCTTCTTGTTTGGTGTGCGTTTGGGCGAACGCTTACATTGCGTTGTTAACATGGTTATTATGTAAGGCCTACTCTTTTGGCCTTTGCCTTTGTGTTGAAATTGAATTTGCCTGATGGCTTGCACACGTGGGAGTGTTAGCCTGCTAACTTAGGAGTTTAAGAAAATAATGGCATAAATATAATTAGAGGGATAGCTTAGAAATTGGTATAATGATGATTCTGTGATTTGGTAAAATATGGTCTCGTGGTTTCGTAATGAGGGGTTAAAATAGTGTTTTCTCTCTCCTTGTATGGAGTGGGATGCAGACGATAGCAAAAGTTTTTAGTATTAAGATAACATGCTGTTTTCCATGAAGACTGGATTCAGCCAATATAGTCATAGCCTGCAAAAGAGTGTAAAATGACTACGGTCTGTTAGCCAAAGCCAGTTTATTCCCCGTTTAAATTAACCTAAAATTAGACGTCCTATTTTAAGTGCTAAATTGAGTTTGGTTAAATAAAGGTGTTTTCCAACGATAACTGGGATAATACTTGTGTTTTTAAAACCAGCGCCTGCTACTTGTTCATGGAAATTAAATTCTGGAATGGTACGTTTGTGAACAAATAGGGTATTGATGTAAAGGTGTTTAAGGCTACATTGAGTTTCCTTTGGATTTCTCATTGTACCTTGATTATAGTGACGTCATAAATCTGTTTTCTGCCTGGATTGCCATTCTTAAGAGTTTCTTAATTTCCACCATAATGTTGACTTGTTGTATAGATAATGATAAGTAAATTTTTACACACTGCGAAAATATTAGATAGGTTGGACACTAAATCTAAAATCTTCAGTTAACGAACGATGTAGGCTAAATTGAGAGGATGGTCTGGGGACCATAAACGAACATTTGGCCTTGCTAATGGCTCACCATATATGTGTGGAGCTCAGAGCTTCAGGAAGGGTGGGCACGTCCACTGGGATGGCTTCCGCCACCCTTAACATTATATCAAGGTAGCATATTACTAAGGGTTAAATTCGAGTGTTCAGCCTGTTCTCACACGTGGTAATTTTACCAACACATGTTCAGTTTTGGGATGATAAAACATTATGTGAAAGCTGAATAAGTTTTCCTTTTGGTTGCTTTAATGTTTACATTTATGATTTCGAATCAAATTGTAGTAAGGGTGGAGACCTTGAGTCATCCAACATTGTTAATTGCTAGAACAAATTCGATGTCTTTGCATGAGATATGCATGGAAGTAGCGATTTTGGCTGACCGCCACTATTTTGAATGACGTAGACTTACATCTAAAATTGAGAAAATTCACTAGAGTTTAGGAGGTAAATTGAGTCATGATGTTTGTTGGTCTCAAATTAGTTTGGCCATTGCCTGTGTAGATGCACATTTTGATGTGCTAATTTGGGAGTTCCTTCACACGAGCGACCGTGTGTGTGGTACAGTTTTTATTTCCTTTGTTTTTCTTATTTTCGGTTGGTTTGGTTGGATATTCAGTTTGCGACGTTTACTGGATGTATGTTAGATTCCTCCCAACTATCAATTTTCTTTTTGATTTCGGTCCTGTAATGGTTCTGCTTTCAAGCTTGAAGTCATTTTCTGTCTTGAAAGCAAGGGGGGGATTGTATGAAATGATTATCTATAGTGGAAAAGAGTTGAACTTAGAGTTCAAATGAAAAAGAGTTGAATTAGAGTTCAAAGTAAATTAAATAGGTACTTAAAGAAGTTACGTGAATAATCTAGTTTGTCAAATTGGGTTTTTGAAATGTATGTTTTATGTGAAATCTAACATGGTTATGGTTGAGTGGAATACATCTTGCCATTTTGAAATGGTTTAGCTAAGCAATAACTAATTTGATGGGTGTGTTACCGTTCAGTTAGTTTAATATTTGATTAGAAGTAATCATATTAATCTCATGCATTATGGAACAAGTGGGTAAAAAACGTGCAGGGAGCACATTTTGTTATTCCTTACATGTTTACAAAATGTTGCCATGGTTTAATTGATATTGAGAAAATAATTCTGCATCAAGTTATATTTCTGGTAAAGTTGAGAAGTCTTACATAGTCTAAATTGCATAAAGAGAGGTACAGACCCACTGGAGCACTCCACTCACTGACACAAAAACCAGTTTGAGATGGATTTTAACTTGTTTGGACTCCTTAGAAGAGAAACAGACATTATCAAAATTGGGTATTCTAATTCTAATTTAAGTTCTGTCCTAGTAAGCAATCATGGGAATGTTAATGGTTAACAGAGGTTTCTTTGAGGTGAATGAAGAGAAAAAAGGTTGTTTTACTATTGTGAATGCCTGGGGTGTTTCAAGATAACAACAGTGTCCCTTAGTGATAAGGTGACAATCCTTCAAGACCAGGGTCTGTTATCCTAGGTTAGTAAACCACCCCCCACTCCAGGGAGAGCCCTGAGGTGATAAAGGAGTAAAAAGGGGGGGGTCATGATTTATGACAGGATTTCAGAGTGTGTTTGATGTGCTAGGATAATAAGAAGAGACTTGGAAAATTCACACTAAGTTTCATCTTGTAGAGAAATTAGGCTAAATAACAGTTATGTTAGCTGACCTTCAAGATGGTGTGAAATGTTTGATTTGAAATAAGGTATTTGGTCCTTTATGTGAAACAATGGGTGAATTTGATTGTAGTTCCGATACAACACAATCAGATGTAAATTATATAGGTGAACTGAGAATTGTTCATGAACTACTATTAGAGAATGGTACTTCAATGTAAGTAAACTATCTTAACTGATGAGTTTTTGGAACAGTAATGAGAAATGTGAAATTGTGTTCTTCTGTTCTTTGTGTTGGTTGTTACACCAACTATAGAAAAGAGTGGAATTGTTATTTTGCTACACTAGCAGAACAGAAGCACCAGAGATGTTAATGTTTTAACAATACTGTTATTGATTTCAACTGTTCTAATCTATTTGGAGAGAAGAAGTAGAGAGATATTGGAAATATAGGGTTTGAGTGTTTGATAGTGTGTGGTTCTAATGTATCAGCGGGATGCAACAAGCTAACGTGATGGACATATGTGATGATGTACTGTGCAGTTGGAACTAATCTTCTCAAGGATAATTCACACATTCAGATACAGGACACTTGAAAGCGATTCAACAATAGAGGACTTGCTGGAGCCCAGAGAGAGACTGAGCTTGGCTTAAAAGGACAACTGTGGGGTGGCTGAGGTGAGATGGATCTCACAGACACACAGACAGACTGTCCTACAGCTGAGAGAGGAGTCGACTCTGGCTCGCTGCACGTCTAGGTGCTGCACGTCTACATGATGCTGAGTTCCTGTGAGCTGGACTGATTCGAGTCCTGATGATTCTGCAATGTGATGGAGAAGGCACCCTCTGACCGAGAGGATGGAGGCGTAGGAAAGAGCTACTGCACAACATCATGCTACGCTGATTGGGTCCATACCAGGTACATCTCATCTGCTGTCCAGGTAGCTGAGAGAGGAACCTGGGGTCGACGACACGCTACAGGAGGATTGCAGTGTTTGAAGGTTAGACACAGTGAATTGAAGTCACTGAGGGAAAAGTGAATTTTCTGGTGCTAGTAACCAGTCACTTTCTACTTGGCCTTTAGCTCTAGAACCTTTAGCTAAAACTGGTCATCTTGGAGTTCACAAGGGAGAACACAGATTCTCCTGGCCTGGCTGATAAAGCAGCTAGAATGGAGACAACAAGAGCTGTGTCTGCATTTGAGCCGTGAAGGACAACACCTTGGAATATACATCTGACTTTTTCGTTCTGTTACATCGACCTGTCAAAGAAATGGTTCATAACTGACTGTCTGACGTTTGAAGGAGCAGAACAGTTGTGATGACTTTCGAAGGACATCCAAATGGAACCATGGAGAGGACTTTTCAGTGAATTGAGCAATTGGCATGAGAGAACTTTGTAACAGTGATGAATTGAAGGATGCATTCAGTGATAGGTGTTTATGATGATTATGACATAAAAGTTTTGCTGTACTATGTTATGATTCTGTATGATGACAATGTGTGATCTTGGTGTTTATACGGAAGGTACTGATCTAGAAGAATGCAAAGGAGGATCCAGACATTTCAGATTTGTTCAGTTCTCTAATCATTAAGGATAATAATATTGACTGGGTCATGTTGTTAAAGAGTACTGTTTTGTTGCAGTCTTTAGTCTAATACTGCGTGTAATGGAATCGCTGATGACTAAGGTTTTTAGTTTTTCAAGGCCACCGGTAGAACGTGCCTGCCGATCATTCCCCTCCGAAGACGGCTCGGGCCTTGACTCCGACTCCAGTGGGGAAAACCTGTTCAAAGTCTCAGTTGGATTTAGCAACGATTCAGGTTTAACTGGTCGACGGCATTTCTTCCCTGTGACCAAGAGAAAGTTATTGGGCGGCTGCAGGAGCTGTGCCAGGGGGTTAACAAAACTATCGTTTCTACCTGGTGGCACTGACGCAGATTTTTCTATTTCTACACTAGCATAATCCTTGCCTGACATTTGTGTCAGAAGCCGAGCCTCTAACTCTGCTATCTTTAACTGAAGACGAACGTTCTCCTCCGTGTTGTTGCTACAACAATTACAGTGATAAGGCATTGTAATGATACTTAGCCTCGGGTGTTCAGGGGTGAGTAGTTCCGTTAATTGTGTTGGGTAAGAGGTCAACAGATTAATATTGCGTTGGTAAAACTCTTAAAATAGAATTTTGACCAATGAGTTCATATAGAGTAAATTCGAAAAAGTTTGGCAGGTAGCCAGGTAGGTAACAGCAGGCAGAGTACAGCACGTCAACAATCGCACAATGCAGTTCGTCTCAGACACGAAACCAACTTATTTCACAAGTTTAGCTTATGCCCCAATTCAATGCTGAAGAACAGTCCACTACTGTTAACAGTTTCTGTATAATTTGTATAGTTGTTGTTCCAAGTAGCCTATCGCATTACTAACAATACAATTAATTGTGTCCTTTACAGCCTTGGAAACTTATGAATTTGAAATAACTGTAACTCCCAGTAAATGGAAAGTTTAAGACATTGCCGCTGCTTTGGCTGCTAATACAAGATAGCCTACTGTATGTTGGATGCATATTTTCAAAACATAGGCCTACAGTGTACATTTTGAAGTAGCCTACATTTAAATGTCAACTGCGGTAACACTCGGCACGCCCATTAGTTGAGTAATTAGAAAAAAACAACAGACACTTATATTGTAGTTAGGAAGACGACTACGACAAGCAGCGACGTCTAGCCGTATAGAACCCTATGAAATTGCCATTGTGATAGTGTGCTTTGTGCGCAGTCTTGGAGTGACTGATTCATGGCTCCAAACGAACCACATATTGATGAATTGAAAGCATTAAAAGATGGAAGCTGAAAATGGAATGGTTATCAAAGGTGTCATAACAGAATCTTTCAATGATTTACTATCTATTGATAAGGCACTCTGTTTTTCCAATAGCCTACATTAACTCGTTTTTTCATGGGGTTTATTGTATTTTAATATAGCCTATAAAAGACAGAATATGTGACAAATCTTATGACTTTTAAGAATATGAAATGCTGACTTCCTAAGTGTGCCAATAGATTGCTGGCCATCCTGATGGTACCCTCCGCCGTTAATACAACATCACTCACAGTTGATCTTCCTCAACATTCCAATCAATGTCACTTATCACCTGTCCGTCCTGCTAAATATCCACACGAGGGCTCCCCCTAGCAAGGAAGTCCCGGTGACCGTACTGGACATTGCCCCTACTGCCGTCCGTCCTGCTAAACATCCATTTGAGTGCTTGTTTATTTTTTTAACTGGCCCGGGTTGTCTGCTTCGCCTTTACATTTCAGAGTTGTGTGCTGGAGCTGCTGCGGGAGTGTGTGGCTTTTGAATCTGGCACCAGGCTTAGTCACATATCCAAACACTCACTAGCCTAATGTCTTACTTTAGTGTAAGAGCTAGCAGAGGTTCACTGTTTTCTTGAAAACAGATCATATAGGTCACACAATATTAGGCTATTTAATATGCTATTAATATATGTATTTATTCATTTGGCATATGTCCCACCAGACATTTTGGTCGTTAATATTTTCATCTGCTGGACAACACCTGATACCGGCGAAAAGCCAGAATTTGCCGACTGACGTACCCTGCAGTGAACAGAAACATATTTAGAATTTTCTTTTAAATTGACAAGCTTTGAACGTAAAGTGGCAAATCAAAAGTAAACTAAATCTGGATAACATGGTCACAGAACCTGTTTGAAAAACAGGTATAAGAATAGAATTATCCCCCTGCAGTATAAAAGATGACATAACTGTGCAATGTTCTGTTAGATTTAAGTGTATACACTTAACAACTCAACTGCAACACATGTAAAACAATCTACATAACCCCTCCATCCCAAATAAATAGTATAAATAATTGAGATTGCGAAAATGACATTGTTTTTTTCCGAAAACTAGATACCTTAATCATGTCACCTATGCTTTAACGATGCTTAAACGCCTAGTGATTGGCAACATGGGGATGTGCCAAGGATCTACTGTAAAACAGCATTCACCGTCTTCACAGTCAGATTCTATCTGCTGCGATGGGCTTGATTGCTACGTCTGACTGTTAGTCCCGCCCTTTCATTAGCTTAAGGACAAGGAAATACTGAAATAAAAGAATATGGAAATAAATAAAAACAGAAATAAAAGAATACGGAAATAAATAAATACAGAAATAAATATATACAGAAACGTAAGATAATGGAAATGAATTAAAAAATATATATACAGAAATGAATGATCAAGGATCTGGGAATATGCCCATCCAGTCTACATGTGTTTTGTGGATCTGGAGAAGGCGCATGACCGGGTCCCCCGGGAGATACTGTGGGAGGTGCTGCGGGAGTATAGGGTGAGGAGGTCCCTTCTGAGGGCTATCCAATCCCTGTACGTCCAAAGTTAGAGGTGTGTTCGGGTTCTCGGTAGTAAGTCGGACTCGTTCCAGTTGGGGGTTGGCCTCCGCCAGGGCTGCGCTTTGTCACCAATCCTGTTTGTAACTTTTATGGACAGGATATCAAGGCGTAGTCTAGGTGGGGAGGGGTTGCAGTTCGGTGGGCTGGGAATCTCATCACTGTTTTTTGCGGATGATGTGGTCCTGATGGCATCATCGGCCAGTGACTCTCTGGACCGGTTTGCAGCCGAGTGCGAATCGGTTGGCCATGGTTCTCAGCAGGATACCAATGGAGGGCCTCCTCCGGGTAGGGAATGAGGCGTTACCCCAAGTAAAGGAGTTCAAGTATCTCAAGGTCTTGTTCGTAAGTGAGGGGACAATGGAGTGGAAGATTGGCTGGAGAATCAGAGCAGCGGGGGCCGTATTGCATTTGCCTTACTGCACCGTTGTGACGAAAAGAGTGCTGAGCCGGAAGGCAAGATTCTTGATATACCGGTCAATTTTTGTTCCTACCCTCACCTATGGTCATGAAGGCTGGGTCATGACCGAAAGAACAAGATCGCGAGTACAAGCGGCTGAAATGAGTTCTCAGAAGGGTTGCTGGCTTCTCCCTTAGGGATAGGGTGAGAAGCTCAGCCATCTGTGAGGAACACGGAGTAGAGCCGCTGCTCCTTTGCATCGAAAAGAGCCAGTTGAGGTGGTTCGGGCATCTGGTAAGGATGCCCCCAGGACGTCTCCCTAGGGAGGTGTTCCAGGCACATCCAGCTGGGAGGAGACCTCGGGGTAGGCCCAGGACTAGGTGGAGAGATTATATTTCAACACTGGCCTGGGAATGCCTCGGGATCCCCCAGTAAGAGCTGGCTAATGTGGCTCGGGAAATGGAAGTTTGGGGTCCCCTGCTGGAGCTGCTGTCCCCGCGACCCCCGGATAAGCAGATGAAGATGAGATGACATTTATTACTATATTTATATCTATAAATATATTTATTGATACATGTATTTATTTATTCATTCATTTATTTCTATTTGGTCCTCCATTTGACCTAATCCTACCTCAGGGACACCTGTGCCTAAACTTAACCTCATTGGTATCTGTGCCTAAGCCTAACAGTTGAGACAGGTTAGTTTTACCCTACTGATGATGTGTTGTTGCAATAGTAATCCTGCTCAGTACGAGAGGAACCGCAGGTTCAGACATTTGGTGTATGTGCTTGGCTGAGGAGCCAATTGGGCGAAGCTACCATCTGTGGGATTATGACTGAACGCCTCTAAGTCAGAATCCCCCCTAGATGAAATTTTACCGTAGCGCCGTGGGACTTCAATTGGCCTGGGATAGCCTGTCCCCCCGGGGGCAGGTGAGTAGAGCCGTTCGGTACTTGGTTGGTGTGCGGCTGGATAAGTGCAGCCACCTCTCCAGAATCGCACCAAAAGTTTGTGGATAACCTGGTGCTAAACCAACAGGCAGGAAATCAATCCACCCACATTGCCAAGCATCAACCAAAGGGCCACCCACCAACCGCAACCACCCTGAATGAGGGCCGAGTATTGCTAGCAGCGTACAGCCCAATTGCACAAGTGCGCAACAGAGAGTCAACAACAAGCCAGTGAGTCTTCCCCCGAAAGGCATTGGAGGGAGGGCATCCCAGTGGCAACGAGAGCCCACCTGGCAAGACAGCAAGGGTGGACAGTATCAAGCCTACTGGTCACCTTCACGCCCCCGGGCCAGGCTACACCTAATTATAAACCGTGCTGTAGAGATGAGTTTTTAGTAAACACTTGAAAGCCTCAGTTGTACCAACATTAAGTATAATGTCGTCGGAACAACACCAACATGGCGATATCAGATTGGTCATCAATATTTGCTCCTTTTCTCACTCACCATGATACCTGCTCACCCTGGCCTGTTGGCATCCTCATATCCTCTCTCTCGCGCCCTCTCTGTATCTTTACTCTGAACGCACCGGAAATAAATACTATCAGTAAACAAGTGGTGTTTCTTGCCATGATGTTCAAGAAAGTATTACTAACCATTTCTGATCTGAATGGCAATGATTATTAAATCAATAAACATTGACTCACTTCTTGTGCTACTGTATACTTAGTCTATCATCTGAATGGTATTCATTTTCTCACTGCTCTCAGCTTACTTTTATTTTCTGAGGCTGCCCAAAAATCTGATGACTGTCACTGCCACCCTTCTTCTTGCTCATGATGACACTCACTGTGAATGAAAGCAAATACAGCTATACACTATACTATACGAATATAAAATAAATGAAAATGAGTACTGTCAACTGTCATTATGTGCATAAATTACACATGAAGCGCAACATAAATGATTGACACTTAACTCAGATTTCACGTGAGCTTTCTGACGTATGTAACAACATCATCAACGTAAGACTTTAACGTTAGTTGAATACACACATGAGCACTATTGTTGGTCGCTGGGTGAATGTGTGGCTAATTAGCTTTCCAGGTAACTTAACTACAATAGTTAACGTTAGTAATTGATTGATTCGTTTTCACAAAATACTTTTGTTCACACTCCATGCAATTACTGACACTTTTTAGCAAACTATTATTCATTTCCAAAATTACAGTTCCATCAAAAAATGCCTACGTAACACTCATATTACATTCTAGTTTTCCACTTTTTTAAAACATTTAAAACTAGTAGGCTAATGAAATAGAGAGACCATACAATGTTTGACATTGATTGTAGCTACCAACAACAGTCGACCAACTGGGGAACGGTAACAGCACCTGGACAAACCACAAGCAGAACTGCAGTAAATCGTAAAACAAGAACCGGTAGTAATAATAACGGCAATTTGTTAAGTTTAGTTATGATTGTTTACATTTGCTAATGATTATTTATGGACCGCGGTTCATGGTTGCCTGTCATAGCATAGCTCATTTTTATTTGGAGTTCATCATTTATATATCAATATATTTGGCTGGTATATTTTTAGTATATTTGAATATTGGAGGGGGATGTGTGTCCCCCAATATATATCATAATTACGGCCTTGGAACACAATGTTAATTACAGATCCGGAAGAATTTAGCCACTACCTTTTTTTCAGTGAAATAGAATTTCTCTTTCATCTCAGACACAGTTGCTATGGTACAGTGGCGTTACACAAAACCGACACCAATTATTGCCACTTTCACAACAATTTATGCTAGACTCGAGTTGTATTCACTTTTGGAGAAGTTGGATAGACGTGTGGTATACACAGACACTGATTCAGTGATCTTTGTCACAGCCGGGGCGTGAAGGTGACCAGTAGGCTTGATACTGTCCACCCTTGCTGTCTTGCCAGGTGGGCTCTCATCGCCACTGGGATGCCCTCCCTCCATTGCCTTTCGGGGATGAGTCACTGGCTTGTTGTTGTCTCTCTGTTGCACACTTGTGCAATTGGGCTGTACTCTGCTGGCAATACTCGGCCCTCATTCAGGGTGGTTGCGGTTGGTGGGTTTCCCTTTGGTTGATGCCTGGCAATGTGGGTGGATTGATTTCCTGCCTGTTGGGCCCTGTCCGGTGTCTCCCCCGGGTAGGGCCACAGTGTCGCCAGACCCCCCCGTCTCAGTCCCAAGGTCTTACGCTGTTATACTATTGTGCTGGGGGATTGGGTCAGTTCTCCTACCTCACTAATTCTCCTTCTCCACTATAAATCGTTGTTGATATGAGGAATGCATTTTCTGAATTTTCCCAGTTTCCTCCCGTTTTAAACTTTGGGAGGACATGAGGTCCTGGACCACATCTGCGGAGTACCTGATTTGGGGGGCCCGCTGCTGTCCCTGTCCTTCTGACCTAGTGTTGGGGAAGTTTCTGAAGCCTGATGCATTCTTACTGATTAAAGGACTTGAGTCCCATTGTTTAGATAGGTAAAGGAATGTGGGGGATCTGGTATTTGCATAGGGGGCATCTATTGTCTGTCCAGATACTGTAAGAACTCTTAGAATTGAAGAAGTAAACATTATGGCAGGAAGGATAAGGTGGGGGAAAGATAGCATTTGACTTGTGTGATAGAACAAAGGGAATGTGTTTGATTGACATGAGACAGATGGCAGCATCTTACCACACCCCTTTTTCCTATGTGATATATACGGTTGAATGAGCTAAATGGAATTAGAGGCTCCTCAGACGATTATGTTTGTGTAAGCGGTTGACGCGTCTATCATAATAGTCTCTGTGCATAATAATTTATAAAATAATGTACAAAGAGAACTTTGTCTCTGTGTCCCTTACTCCGAGTGTCGATACATGGAATTACCATCACAATTTGGGGGCTCGTCCTCGGTTACTGATCCTGTGGTCTCCTACTTTTTGGGATTCCTCAGTACAGGTACCCGGACTTAAATATCGAACTCGGGAGGTAAGGACACTTTCTTTTTGCGTTAGGGCGCTTGTATACTTGGGGTTAGGGCTCCTTTTTGCATTAGGGCGCGAGTATACTTGTGGTTAGGGCTCCTTTTTGCGTTAGGGCGCGTGTATACTTGGGGTTAGGGCTCCTTTTTGCGTTAGGGCGCGTGTATACTTGGGGTTAGGGCTCCTTTTTGCGTTAGGGCGCGAGTATACTTGGGGTTAGGGCTCCTTTTTGCGTTAGGGCGCAAGTGTATGTGTTAGGGCATATTTAAATTCTGCAGACAAGGTTAGGGCCTTGAACATCTCACTTACGGGCCGACGGGTCTATCGACGTTGTTAGGGCACGTTGATTGAGATGACAGCGTTAGGGCGCTGGTATTTGTGTTAGGGCACATTAGGTTTGGATGGTTATGGGATTTGTTAATGGAATAGAGTTTGTTTCCCTGAGTTTGTTTTTTTTGCTGCTTTTGATGTTGGGTAAGCGTTGTGGTGAGTTTTCGGCGACGGTGTTTCTGTTTATGGTGTTTAGACATGTGAACAATTGTTCTTTGAGTGTTATTAGGTTTTTCACGTCTGGCGTTTTCGTTCGGTGATGGATGCGTGGCCTGTCGGGCTGCTTGGGGGTGGATGGACGTGGTAACGTATGGGAGTTGCAGGTGGAAGGCGTAAGCTACGGTGTGTAGACGGTGTGGAGTGATGGAAAGCTTTGGGAAAGTTTGTGTGGAGTATATTGATCTGTGTTGTAGTTTTTTTTTTTGCTCAGGTTCGATGGCTCGTTCTCCTCTGATCGCCCGTCACCCCACCCCGCGGAGTTCAGCCGGACCGATACATGGTCCCATCCTTCCCGGCGACTGCATCGTTGGAGTCGTACAGTCGACGTGGCCAAGTTCTATGGACTTTTTTCGTTGTTTGAGTCAAGAAAAGTTCCATGAGTGGGGAGTTGTACACACCAGGTGTACACATCCGTGATCTCCGGTGTTTGCGGCTGAGACCAAAGAAGACTACAGACCCAGGGTTGAGGAAGAAACTTTGCTAACTGCTACGTTTAAAGTTATGAAGCTACCACTGGATATTCGACTGGACATTGGATTTGGGAAGATGCCTGTGCGAATCAAGACAACGGCTCTACAGACGTATTGTTCCCTCGAGAATTGAGACAGTTTCGGTTTCTCTTTGGCCTCGCCATGAGCGATCCAACGGGAACACGCAGGAACGCTGAACCGCCTGAGGGAGGGGTGCGGACGGTCAGACAGGGGACCAGGGGGAGCATCAACCGGTGAGATTGTTCCTTAATACAGTTTTCATATGCTTTAGTAAACAATGTGGTTGGTTTTTGTAAGTCAGATTTGATGGTTTTGTGGAAGTTGATAGATGGATTTGAGAAAGTATGGTGACTAGAAGTTTGTTTTGGAGTATTGCAGTCAGGGCGACTGTAGTTAGAAATATGTCGTTTTTGTTCCGTGTCCTGACACCCATTCCCGTGCAGCAAACCTATTACGGTGCGATGGGTGCTGGATTATAAGCAGTTGGACTGCGTGATGGAGTATAGCGTGCTCCTGTATATAATGGTTTTGGATGTTGAAGTGTGGTGTTTTGGTTAATAGCGACTGTAGTTAGGCCTGACAACCATTCCTATGCAGCTAACCTATTGCGTTGCGATTAGTGCTGGATTATAAGCGGTTGGACTGCTTGAAAATCTGCAATTTAGGTTGGACTTAAATATGCAATTGAGATTGGATCTCATACTTTCAGTGCCTGTAAGGGAGTAGGGATTGCTCCTGTAAATTGCCGCAATTGTTGGCCAGCTTATGTTTGGATCAGTAGTTATGCTACAGAAGTTGTATATGCGCCACTTGTGTTTGTTCTGTATGTGATTTTGGCC
This sequence comes from Esox lucius, assembly GCF_011004845.1. Taxonomy (NCBI): domain Eukaryota; kingdom Metazoa; phylum Chordata; class Actinopteri; order Esociformes; family Esocidae; genus Esox; species Esox lucius. Next base: position 25,117,753 of record NC_047590.1, read on the forward strand.
CGAGTCCCGGGCATTTGTCATTATCTGTTTGTGGTCATCATCTAGTAAATGCATTTGTCCATTTTGGAAATCCCTGTGCACGGGGGTTCCGATTGGCTGCATTGTATGTTCCTTGGTGGGATATGTGTATTTGTTCAAGGTTGTTGTTACCTTGGAAGTTTTGAAATCGCAAGGTTTTGCTTTGTTTGGTGTCCACTGGGGTGTATGCGAAAGTAATGTCTTAAATTTAATAAATGGGATAGATTGGTAATTGGTATAATGCTGCTTCTCTAATTTGGTACACTATGGGAACGACAGTAGTCTCAAGATGGGGTCTCTGGAATCATGGACGATACTATAAACTGAGGTGTGCTTTCATAATCATTGATTTTCTTAAATGTTTATTTCCTAAAATGTATCGTGCCTAACCATTAAATGAAGCTGGAACTTATCAAGGAAACCTGATCACCTTCCTCGGTGACAGCCAAGCTTATTTAATTGAATATTACATGTAGTTTGAGAAGCACTTGAATGTTATATAGCATGTTTTAATAGGCATTCGAAATAGCCTGGTTTGTTCTGTCATGCTTGACCATGTTTTAATAGGTATTCAGGAAATAACCTGTTTTGTTGTGCTTTGTCATGTGTACGTTTGTAATTTTGAGTCAAACGTATTTATTGCGTTGATGATAATGTTTAAAACCGTAAGGCCTCAAGGGGGGTCTGACCACGATGTAGGTAGGCCTTAAGGAAGGTGGTAGCCGACTGTTGTGTGCTGAGCTGTTCGCTAGCACGAGTGGGTAGTCTGAAACCTAGTGATGACTTAGAATTTGGTACAGTGAGTTTCTAATCTGGTAAAATAGTTTCATGGTTGTCTTACGAAAGGTTATCGTATTGTGTTTTCGCTCTCCTTATATATTGTATAAGTGGTAGAATGAAGTATCCACCTGGTGATAGACTTGAACCATAAGGAGACACGCTGTGTTTCATGAGGGCCGCATTTGAATCCAATAGTCATGGCCTATGAAGAGGGTTACACAGCCAAAGCAAGTTTACTCCCCACAAAATTAGATAACCTATTTTTTTTAAATGCTAAATTGAGTTTGGTTAAATAATATAGTTTCTCTTATATGTATTTACCAACGATAACTGGGATAATACTTGTGTTTTTTACAACCAACGCATGATACTTGTTCATGGAATTTAAATTCTGGAATGGTACATTTGTGAATAAATAGGGTATTGATGTAACAGTGTTTAAGGCCTACATTGAGTTTTCCTTTGGATTACTTATTGTACCTTGATTATAGTGACGTGATGAATCTGTTTTCTGCCTGGATCACCATTCTTTAGAGTTTCTTAATTTCCACCATAATGTTGAGTTGTTGTATAGATAATGATAAGCACATTTTTACAAACTGCGAAAATATTAGATAGGTTGGACACTAAATCTAAAATCTTCAGTTAACGAACGATGTCGGCTAAATTTATAGGATAGTCTGAGGACCATAAATGAACATTTGGCCTTTTTAATGGCCTACCATGAATGGGTGGAGCTCAGAGTAGCAACCTTTCCCATTATATCAAGGTAGCATATTACTATGGGTTGAATTTGAGTGTTCAGCCTGTTCTCACCCGTGGTAATTTTACCAGCACAAGCATGTTCAGTTTTGGGATGATAAAACATTATGTGAAAGCTGAATTAGTTTTCCTTTTGGTTGCTTTAATGTTTACATTTATGATTTTGGATCAAATTGTAGTAAGGGTGGAGACCTTGAGTCATCCAACATTGTTAATAGCTAGTACAAATTAGATTTCTTTGCATGAGATATGCGTGAAAGTAGCAATTTTGGCTGACCGCCACTGTTTTGAATGACATGGACTTACATCTAAAATTGAGAAAATTCCCTAGACTTTAGGAGGTAAATTGAGTCATGATGTTTGTTGGTCTCAAATTAGTTTGGCCATTGCCTGTGGAAATGCTAATTTTGATATGCTAATTTGGGAGATGTTTCGATATGTTTCCTTCACACGAGCGACCGTGTGTGTGGTACAGTTTTTTATTTCCTTTGAGGATGTTTTTCTTATTTTCGGTTGTTTTGGTTGGATATTCAGTTTGCGACGTGTACTGGATGTATGTTAGATTCCTCCTAACTATCGATTTTCTTTTTCATTTCGGTTCTGTAATGGTTCTGCTTTCAAGCTTGGAGTCATTTGTCGTTGACTCTGTCTTGAAAGCAGGGGGGATTGTATGAAATGATTATATATAGTGGAAAAGAGTTAAACTTAGAGTTCAAAGCAAATTAAATAGGTACTTAAAGAAGTTACGCGAATAATTTGGTTTGTCAAATTGGGTTTTTGAAAAGTATGTTTTATGCGAAATCTAACATGGTTTTGGTTGAGTGGAATACATCTTATCATTTTGAAATGGTTTAGCTAAGCAATAACTAATTTGATGGGTGTGTTACTGTTCAGTTAGTTTAATATTTGATTAGAAGTAATCATATTAATCTTATGCATTATGGAATAAGTGGGTAAAAACGTGCAGGGAGCACATGTTGTTATTTCTTATATGTTTACTAAATATTGCCATGTTTTAATTGATATTGAGAAGATAATTCTGCATCAAGTTATATTTCTGGAAACCAAGTTGAGAATTCTTACATAGTCTAAAATTGCATAAAGAGAGGTACAGACCCACTGTAGCACTCCACTCACTGACACAAGAAACCAGATTGAGATGGATTTTAACTTGTTTGGACTCTTTAGAAGAGAAACAGACATTATCAAAATTGGGTATTCTAATTTAATTTCTGTCCTAAGCAATCATTGGAAAGTTAATGGTTAACAGAGGTTTCTTTGAGGTGAATGATGAGAAGAAAAAAAAGTTTGTTTCACTATTGTCTGGCCTGGGTTGGTTCTCAAGATAACAACAGTGTCCCTCATTGATAAGGTGAACATTCTTCAAGACCAGGGTCTGTTATCCTTAGGTTAATAGACCACCCCCCACTCCAGGGAGAGCCCTGTGGTGATATAAGGAGTAAAAAGGGGGGGTCATGATTTATGACAGGATTTCAGAGTGTCTTTGATGTGCTAGGATAATAAGAAGAGACTTGGAGACATTCACACTAAGTTTCATCTTGTAGAGAAATTAGGCTAAATAACAGTTATGTTAGCTGACCTTCAAGATGGTGTGAAATGTTTGATTTGAAATAAGGTATTTGATCCTTTATGTGAAACAATGGTGAATTTGATTGTAGTTCCGATACAACACAATCAGATGTAAATTATATAGGTGAACTGAGAATTGTTCATGAACTGCTCTTAGAGAGTGGTACTTCAATGTAAGCAAACTATCTTAACTGATGAGTTTTTGGAACAGTAATGAGATATGTGAAATTGTGTTCTTCTGTTATTTTGCTACACTAGCAGAACAGAAGCACCAGAGATGTTAATGTTTTAACGATACTGTTATTGATTTCAAATGTTCTACTCTATTTGGACAAAAGAAGTAGAGAGACATTGGAAATATAGGGTTTGAGCGTTTGATAGTGTGTGGTTCTAATGTATCAGCGAGATGCAACAAGCTAACGTAATGGACTGATGTGATGATGTACTGTGCAGTTGTAAATAATCTTCTTAAGGATAATTCACACATTCAGATACAGGACACTTGAAAGCGATTCGACAAGAGAGGAGTTGTTGGAGCCCAGAGAGAGACTGAGCTTGGCTTAAAAGGACAACTGTGAGGTGGCTGAGGTGAGATGGATCTCACAGACACACAGACAGACTGTGAGAGGAGTCGACTCTGGAGCACTGCACGTCTAGGTGCCGCACGTCTACAGGATGCTGAGTTCCTGTGAGCTGGACTGATTCGAGTCCTGATGATTCTGCAATGTGATGGAGAAGGCACCCTCCGACCGAGAGGATGGAGGTGTAGGAAAGAGCTACTGCACAACATCATGCTACGCTGATTGGGTCCATACCAGGTACATCTCATCTGCTGTCCAGGTAGCTGAGAGAGGAACCTGGGGTCGACGACACGCTACAGGAGGATTGCAGTGTTTAAAGGGTTAGACACAGTGAATTGAAATCACAGAGGAAAAGTGAATTTTCGGTTGCTCGTAACCAGTCACTTTCTACATGGCCTTTAGCTCTAGAGCCTTTAGCTAAAACTGGTCATCTTGGAGTTCACAAGGGAGAACACAGATTTTCCTGGCCTGGCTGATAAAACAGCTAGAATGAAGACAGCAAGAGCTGTGTCTGCATTTGAGCTGTGAAGGACAACACCTTGGAATATATATATCTTACTTTTTGGTTCTGTTACACCGACATGCCAAAGAAATGGTTCTTGTCTGACGTTTGGAGGAGCAGAACATTTGTGATGACTTTGGAAGTACATCCAAATGGAACCATGGAGAGGACTTTTCAGTGAATCGAGTAATTGGCATGAGAGAACTTTGTAACAGTGACTAATTGAAGGATGCATTCAGTGATAGGTGTTTATGATGATTTTAACATAAAAAAAAGTTTTTGCTGTACTATGTTATGGTTCTGTATGATGGATTTTGTACGGAAGGTAATGATCTAGAAGAATGTAAAGGAGGATCCAGACATTTCAGATTTGTTCCGTTCTCTAATCATCAAGGGTACTGATATTGACTGGGTCATGTTGTTGAAGAGTACTGTTTTGTTGCAGTCTACATCCTACTGAGTGATCTGTTTAAGGTTTGATACCAAGGGTTGACATGGTATCAAGAGGATGGATTGTTGGGGAAGTTTCTGAAGCCTGATGCATTCTTACTGATTAAACCCCAAGGAGCAAACAACAGTAGTGTTGAATTTCAGTGGCTAGGAAACACTCCCTAAGAAGGTCGAATTTTAGGAAGAAACCTAGAGAGGACCCAGGCTCAGAGGGGTGACCAGTCCTCTTCTGGCTGTGTCCCGGGTGATATATTAAGAGTCCAATTGGAATAATAAATACATTTCTCTGGGCTAAATCCAGAGTCTATTTGATTTTAGACTAGGTCAGAAGTATGACCAGGTGGACAAGGACAGGGACAGCAACGGGCCCCCCAAACCAGGTAATCCGCAGGTGTGGACCAGGACCTCATCTCCTCCTAAAATTTAAAACTGGAGGAGACTGATGAAGTTAGTAGTACATCCCTCAAATCCCCCAGCACAATAATATAGCAGCGTAACACCTTGGAACTGAGACGGGGGGATCCGGTGACACTGTGGCCCTACCCGGGGGAGGCCCCGGACAGGGCCCAACAGGCAGGAAATCAAACCACCCACATTGCCAGGCATCAACCAAAGGGCCACCCACCAACCGCAACCCCCCTGAATGAGGGCCGAGTATTGCTAGCAGCGTACAGCCCAATTGCACAAGTGCGCAACAGAGAGTCAACAACAAGCCAGTGAGTCTTCCCCCGAAAGGCATTGGAGGGAGGGCATCCCAGTGGCGACGAGAGCCCACCTGGCAAGACAGCAAGGGTGGACAGTATCAAGTCTACTGGTCACCTTCACGCCCCCGGGCCAGGCTACACCTAATTATAAACCGTGCTGTAGAGATGAGTTTTTAGTAGACACTTGAAAGTTTGCACTGAGTTTGCATTTCTAACCTTAATTGGCAGATCATTCCACAGGAGTGGAGCTCTATGAGAAAAGGCCCTGCCGCCAACTGTTTGTTTAGAAATTCTAGGTACAATTAAAAGGCCTGCATCTTGCGATCTAAGGTTACGTGTAGGTATGTATGGCTGGATCATTTCAGCAAGGTAAGTAGGAGCAAGTCCATGTATTGATTTATAGGTTAAGAGTAAAACCTTAAAACTGTGGAATCTGAGCATTAACAATTACAATATGAATGTACATTTCATTGGAAGTGCATGTGCCTAGATAATGAGAACAACAGAAACCTCTTTGTTTAGCTCTCTGCAGGAATGTTTACGATGGTCATATGGCATGGGGGTTGACTTCTAAAGACATGGTCTTAGTTAGAAACGCCCTTAATGTATAGGCTAGCTGGTAACCAACATTACAGTGAGAAGGTAATGGAACGTTCACCGAATGACATCTGTGCTGCAATTTTCCAATAAACGTGAGTGAACTTCTCCCTCGATTTGATACGGGTTCTACATTATTTGACCACTATACGAAACCGGCGATTTCTAACAAAACCTTAAAAAAAGGTAAGCACAAGGCCTTACGGGTACTAAATCACATTCAAGGATGGATAGTGGGGTTGACCCACGACTTCAACACCCATTCAGCTGCGTCATTAATGGGTCTAGTAACTTGGGTAAAAATTATTTTGTGAAGATGTTGTTTGATAATGCTGATGTTGTTTTCTCCAAATAAATTCAGAATATCATCTGAGTTTATTCATTTTGGCAACCACTGTATGACGAAATGTTGAAGGTGAGGGAGATTACTTTTACAGGTCTACCTGCTATAAAAAAATAGATGTCATGCTGTTCACAGACGATTAATTTCAGACCAAATTCTTCTATGTATTCTGTTTTTATTTTTTTCGTATGATGAGACCTTCAATACAAACACATTCTTGTATTTTTCAAATTCATTTACTGTTTAAAACAAACAAATTCTGTAATTCATAATTTTTAGACTTATAACTATATAGTTTTGATGATGACCTAGGAGATGAACTGATGCTCTGGCTGGATGGTGATGCTGTGGAGGAGAATGTCCATGCTAATAGGGACTATTCGTATGCTAATGAGACCAAACGGCGTTCGTCTCAGGCAGTTACTTTGGTGGTCTCTGGTGGTCAAAAATGCCTGGCGGTTTTAGTGTTAATGAAAAGTCCACCAGAGAGTTGGTAGATGGAGAGAGTTTTCACACAATATTCACACCACCGTAACCTGAGTGCAATTTACCTTGTCCAAAACAGGTTTGTCTGCAAATCTAGTAGAACTATTAACTTGAACACAAATTATCTCATCTTGTTTAAAAACCCACGCGAAAATCAGCAGATTAGTATTTAGGAAGACAAACATACCCCAGCCTTTCTTAGTTCTTCATGGAAAGTTTTAAAGATGCAATGCACCCACCCTTTAGTTATTTACATATAGACTTTAAGGCTACAACACCAAAAGACAACCATCTGGGAACAGTTTGATCATGTCTAAATGCACTTTTGAAGATGCTGTTTAAGGCACCGGCGAGTCAATTTTAGAAACCGCTTCAACAGACCTCATTCTATCACTTTGTGAAATTGCTCTTAATCTAAGGCACTGTAATATAGCCTTGACAGAATTGCAACTGCATAAAGTGAAGAGAGAAAAATTCAACATGTCAGGAAACAACACTTCAGTCACAAATAAAAGAAAAACCATCAACCAATATGTTTTTCTATTATCGTTATTAAGCATTGCAGTTCCATTCCTAACCAGTGTAATTGCAACAAGACACGGTTAAACAACAAGGATCATGGTAATAACATTTTTCTGGTGCCACAACATCATTTCGAAAAACAGCGAGAATCCAAAACAACTAGCACCAACGTACAGCAATCTTTTGAAAATGACTCATCGATTTGCAATATACTGTTGAAGCCTGATATGGATTTACATGAGAAGGCTAAAAGATACTCTGCCATTTTACAAATATTTTTGACTGTTGTTAGACATGGGGAGTTTGACACAAATACACTGACTTTAAGTCTACCCGGGTCTGAGACTGGAGCTGATGTAGTGAACATGACTGAGTCTAATCAAACTGCCAATCGAAATGTTAACTTTGTTGGTTACATTTTGGATAATGTGCCTGCAAGGAGTAGTAAGAATTGTTGAATATATTCTTAATAGATTTGACTTCAGGGACTTCAAATGGTGAATTCATTTTCAAAGGAGAGATATACACTCACCTAAAGGATTATTAGGAACACCATACTAATACTGTGTTTGACCCCATTTCACCTTCAGAACTGCCTTAATTCTGCGTGGCATTGATTAAACAAGCTGCTGAAAGCATTCTTTAGAAATGTTAGCCCATATTGATAGGATAGCATCTTGCAGTTGATGGAGATTTGTGGGATGCACATCCAGGGCATGAAGCTCCCGTTCCACCACATCCCAAAGATGCTCTATTGGGTTGAGATCTGGTGACTGTGGGGGCCATTTCAGTACAGTGAACTCATTGTCATGTTCAAGAAACCAATTTGAAATGATTCGAGCTTTGTGACATGGTGCATTATCCTGCTGGAAGTAGTCATCAGAGGATGGGTACATGGTGGTTATAAAGGGATGGACATGGTCAGAAACAATGCTCAGGTAGGCCGTGGCATTTAAACGATGCCCAATTGGCACTAAGGGGCCTAAAGTGTGCCAAGAAAACATCCCCCACACCATTACACCACCACCACCAGCCTGCACAGTGGTAACAAGGCATGATGGATTCATGTTCTCATTCTGTTTACGCCAAATTCTGATTCTGACCAGGCAACATTCTTCCAGTCTTCAACTGTCCAATTTTGGTGAGCTTGTGCAAATTGTAGCCTCTTTTTCCTATTTGTAGTGGAGATGAGTGGTACCCGGTGGGGTCTTCTGCTGTTGTAGCCCATCCGCCTCAAGGTTGTGCGTGTTGTGGCTTCACAAATGCTTTGCTGCATACCTTGGTTGTAACGAGTGGTTATTTCAGTCAAAGTTGATCTTCTATCAGCTTGAATCAGTCGGCCCATTCTCTTCTGACCTCTAGCATCAACAAGGCATTTTCCATGAAGAACCAAGGCAAAATCCCAGTAACTGAGCAGACTGTCAGGAGATTGTCTTGACCAGGACCACACCCCTAAATGCATTGAAGCAACTGCCATGTGATTGGTTGATTAGATAATTGCATTAATGAGAATTGAACAGGTGTTCCTAATAATCCTTTAGGTGAGTGTATGTTGACTACAATGAGATGATAAGAACGATTTACATTTACAATTTTCTGTCAACCACACGGTGGTGCTATTGAGTCTTCCACATTTGCAAGCTCATGACACTCACCCCATTTGAGATAAAATCTTGAAAATGTTCCCAAGGAACATATTTCCAATTGGCACCCATTAGTTCAGCTGTAATGGTTTTTATGCACATCAGACAATACTCCTATAGCAACAGTTGTGTGAGTGCTAGGGCAAAAACAAAAATATGCACTCCTTTGTGTCCCGAGGACCAGGATTAAGAAACACTGGTTTAGATGAATGATGTTTATATTTGGTCACATAGGGATACTAGTGAAAACAATGCGTGCCTTATTGTTTGCAACTATGGATGAGTTGGATATGTGTCTTGCTTTTTTCTCTCCCTGCCCCCTTCTCCTACCTCATCATTGAAGGTAACCATGGCGACTCTGCGGTGAGGTGAGGTCTGCAGCAGAGAGGACAACGCCCTCTGGAGGGCATCCTGAATGCTCTGTCAACAGCAACAAAATACTTTGTCAACAACATGAAGATGAAACAAATATTATATTCCAACTTTTTCAGCTCCATGCCTGGCCCAGTATTGAGGAAATTAAAATAGGGTATGCAAACAGGTTTTGTACCTCAACTTTTCTAACACCAAATTACCATAATCACTAGGATTTCTTTGTAAGTCTGCATAAAAAATACAATAGTAAAACAATAAAACTGCCTGGCACCTCATCGCCCAAAGGTGAATGTTCTTGACCAAATGACCATTGTTAATTACTAGACTTTAATCCAAACCATTCAGTAGTTAGGCTCTGCAGAATAATAAAAGAGCTTATTATTTCTATATTTATGGTGGAGTCACAGACAGAATTTAGATAATACATGAATACATTTACATAGTTAGTTAAAATAATAAATGAAGGTGAGGAGAATCAGCTTTTTATGTTTAATGTCTGTGTGCATGTTATTTTATTATTAAACTTATATTTCAACAAGGAATACAGACACAGACTAAGGTCTCTTTTACAGCTAAGCCCAGCTTATACATGTTGACACACACAGTTTAGGTACAATTATTAATAAACAAATGTAAAGAAATGTAAATATTTTTCACAGAAGTGAACAAATGACTAGTCAGACAGGTGGCATCCTCAAAAGGTCTCTTGTCAGACTAAGATCTCTGCATTCTGTTTAAAAAAAAAAAGTATTTTAATCTAACAGACGATTCTGGTATGCATGTCTTTACTTTTGTTATAAACTTTATTTGAAAAGGGAAAACAAACTGAGACCTGGAACTCTTTTACGGCTGTGCTCTGTGTAAACATGTTAACATACAGTTTAAGCAAACAAACAAAATACTCAAGAGAACATTTCAAAACATAGACATACAATGCAGTAGAAACATAGACATACAATGAAATAGAAACAATCACAGACAACCCCATAATGATCCTCCATTACATTTTTGAAATGGGCAAGGGACACCAGTGTCTAACTAAAATTGTATCTGCAGTTTTGTTTGATTATGCCCACTTATACTATTTTAGTATAACTAGTTTCTTTTAAAGAGAAAGAAACTATAGAAATATAAATGAAGGATGTACTGATTGTGTTAGTGCGATTAATTAGTTAAAAGTACTTCACAACCATTACAGCTGTAAATAATTTGGAATAATATTCTACCAACTATGCACAACTGTTATAGCACCTTAAGAGTTAGGGTGTCTTTTTACTTTCTTCTTTACCTTCTAATTTCTTTGTATTTTTTTGTAACAAATCTAGGTACATTTGTTTGAAAATCTTTGATGGATAGAATATTTAAACTTTCTTTTAGGTTTGTTAAAGTGGATTGAAGTCAGAATTGAGACTGGAACGTTTGTAAATCCATTCCTATCTGTCTGTCATAATATGTGTGGAATTGTACTAGAGCAGGGTTTCTTAATCCTGGTCCACGGGACCCATAGGGATGCATGTTTTAAACTACACTGTCCTAGAGAAACAAATGGACAAAAGTCTGAATACTCAAACTGAACCATTATTATTACAGCAATTGCAGGAAACAGTGGTTGGTCTCATTCCATCACACAGTCCGGACCCTGACTATATAGGAGTTATTCCCAGGGGTTCACCCCCCTTTCCAGAGCCCTTGGGCTTTATTTTTGTACCCCCCGTATCCAGAAATGTTGGGACGCTGCGTAAAATGTAAATTGAAACAGACTGCGATGATCATCATCATCATCATCTTCTTCCGCTTATCCGGGGCCGGGTCGCAGGGGCAGCAGTCTAAGCAGGGATGCCCAGACTTCCCTCTCCCCAGACAATTCCTCCAGCTCTTCCGGGGGGACACCGAGGCGTTCCCAGGCCAGTCGGGAGACATAGTCCCTCCAGCGTGTCCTAGGTCTTCCCCGGGGTCTCCTCCCGGTGGGACGGGACCGGAACACCTTCCCAGGAAGGCGTTCCGGAGGCATCTGAAACAGATGCCCAAGCCACCTCAGCTGACCCCTCTCGATGTGGAGGGGCAGCGGCTCTACTCTGAGTTCCTCCCGGGTGACCGAGCTTCTCACCCTATCTCTAAGGGATCGCACAGCCACCCTGCGGAGAAAGCTCATTTCGGCCGCCTGTATCCGGGATCTTGTCCTTTCGGTCATGACCCAAAGCTCATGACCATAGGTGAGAGTAGGAACGTAGATTGACCGGTAAATCGAGAGCTTCGCCTTGCGGCTCAGCTCTTTCTTCACCACGACAGACCGATACATCAACCGCATTACTGCAGAAGCTGCACCGATCCGTCTGTCAATCTCCCGTTCCTTCCTTCCCTCACTCGTGAACAGGACCCCTAGATACTTAAACTCCTCCACTTGAGGCAGGCACTCTCCACCAACCTGAAGTGGGCAAGCCACCCTTTTCCGACTGAGGACCATGGCCTCGGATTTGGAGGTACTGATTTTCATCCCCACCGCTTCACACTCGGCTGCAAACCGTCCAAGTGCATGCTGAAGGTCCTGGCTTGAAGGGGCCAACACGACAACATCATCCACAAAGAGCAGAGACGAAATCGTGTGGTCCCCAAACCTGACACCCTCCGGCCCCTGGCTGCGCCTAGAAATTCTGTCCATAAAAATTACGAACAGAACCGGTGACAAAGGGCAGCCCTGCCGGAGTCCAACATGCACAGGGAACAAGTCTGACTTACTGCCGGCAATGCGGACCAAGCTCCTGCTTCGGTCATACAGGGACCTGACAGCCCTTAGCAAGGGACCCAGGACCCCATATTCCCCAAGCACCCTCCACAGGATGCCACGAGCGACACAGTCGAATGCCTTCTCCAAATCCACAAAACACATGTGGATTGGTTGGGCAAACTCCCATGAACCCTCCATCACCCTGTAGAGGGTATAGAGCTGGTCCAGTGTTCCACGGCCTGGACGAAAACCACACTGTTCCTCCTGAATCCGAGGTTCTACTATCGGCCGTATTCTCCTCTCCAGAACCCTGGCATAGACTTTCCCGGGGAGGCTGAGAAGTGTGATCCCCCTATAGTTGGAACACACCCTCCGGTCCCCCTTCTTAAAAAGAGGGACCACCACCCCGGTCTGCCATCCCAGAGGCACTGTCCCCGACTGCCACGCGATGTTGCACAGGCGTGTCAGCCAAGACAGCCCCACAACATCCAGAGACTTGAGGTACTCAGGGCGGATCTCATCCACCCCCGGTGCCTTGCCACCAAGGAGTTTCTTAACCACCTCTGTGACTTCAGCCCGGGTGATGGACGAGTCCACCTCTGAGCCCTCCTCCTCTGCTTCCTCAATGGAAGACGTGACGGCGGGATTGAGGAGATCCTCGAAGTACTCCTTCCACCGCCCGACGACATCCCCAGTTGAAGTCAACAGCTGCCCAACTCTACTGTAAACAGCGTTGGTAGGGCACTGTTTCCCTCTCCTGAGGCGCCGGATGGTTTGCCAGAATCTCTTCGAGGCCAGCCGATAGTCCTTCTCCATGGCCTCACCGAACTCCTCCCAGGCCCGAGTTTTTGCCTCCACAACCACCCGGGCTGCAGTCCGCTTGGCCTGTCGGTACCCGTCAGCTGCCTCAGGAGTCCCACAAGCCAACCAGGCCTGATAGGACTCCTTCTTCAGCTTGACGGCATCCCTTACTTCCGGTGTCCACCACCGGGTTCGGGGATTGCCGCCTCGACAAGCACCGGAGACCTTACGGCCACAGCTCCGAGCGGCCGCTTCGACAATGGCGGTGGAGAACATGGTCCACTCGGACTCAATATCTCCAGCCTCCCTCAGGATCCAGTCGAAGCTCTGCCGGAGGTGGGAGTTAAAGATCTCTCTGACAGGAGACTCTGCCAGACGTTCCCAGCAGACCCTTACAGTACGTTGTGCCTGCCGAGTCTGACCAGCTTCCTCCCCCGCCATCGGATCCAACTCACAACCAGGTGGTGATCAGTTGACAGCTCCGCCCCTCTCTTCACCCGAGTGTCCAAGACATACGGCCGCAGGTCAGATGAAACGTCGATCATCGACCTGCGGCCTAGGGTGTCCTGGAGCCACGTGCACTGATGGACACCCTTATGCTTGAACATGGTGTTCGTTATGGACACACCGTGACTAGCACAGAAGTCCAAGAACTGAACACCGCTCGGGTTCAGATCAGGGGGGCCATTCCTCCCAATCACGCCCCTCCAGGTGTCACTGCCATTGCCCACGTGGGCGTTGAAGTCCCCCAGTAGAACGATAGAGTCCCCAGTCGGAGCACTTTCCAGCACCCCTCCCAGAGACTCCAAGAAGGTCGGGTACTCTGCACTGCGGTTCGGCCCGTAGGCACAAACAACAGTGAGAGACCTATCCCCAACCCGTAGGCGCAGGGAAACGACCCTCTCGTTCACCGGGGTAAACTCCAACACATGGCGGCAGAGCTGGGGAGCTATAAGCAAACCCACACCAGCCCGCCGCCTCTCACCATGGGCAACTCCAGAGTGGTGAAGAGTCCATCTTCTCTCAAGGAGTGTGGTTCCGGAGCCCAAGCCATGCGTAGAGGTGATCCCGACTACCTCTAGTCGGAACCTCTCAACCTCACGCACAATCTCAGGCTCCTTCCCTGCCAGCGAGGTGACGTTCCACGTCCCTAGAGCTAGTTTCCTTGTCCAGGGATCGGGTTGTCTAGGCCCCCGCCTTCGATTGCCGCCGATCCTCTCTGCACCGGCCCTTATGGTCCCTACTGTGGGTGGTGAGCCCATGGGAGGGCGGCCCCATGTCGCTCGTTCGGGCTGGGCCCGGCCGGGCCCCATGGGGAAAGGCCCGGCCACCAGGCGCTCGCGAACGAGCCCCAACCCCGGGCCTGGCTCCAGGGTGGGGCCCCGGCTGCGCCATGCCGGGCGACGTCACAGGACACAAAATCTTTTCCATCATTAAGGGGTTTTTGAAAAACCCCAGACTGCAATGATGTCTGAATAAATTAAACCCTATATTCAATAGAAAATTGTTCAAAGACAACATATCAAATGTTGAAACAGACATTTTATTTTTCCTTGAAAAATATATGACTTCTGTGAATTTGATGCCAGCAACACATTTCCAAAAACCTGGGACAGAGACTGAAAAAGTTGTGTAATTCTAAAAAACTAAACCTGGTGGACTATCACACAAATAATTAGTTCAATTGGCAACAGGTCAGTAACATGCTTGGGTATTAAAAGATAATTCTAGTGAGGATGAGTCTGTCAGAAGTGAGGATAGGGATTGGTTCACCACTGTGTGAAAGACTGCGTGGGAAAATAGTACAACAATGTAAGAATAACATAACTCTGTGAAGAATTACTAAGTGTTTGGGGATCACATCATCTAAGGTGCATAATATCATTATAAAAGTCAGAGAATCCAGAGAAATCTCTGTATGCAAGGGACAAGGCAGAAAACCAATATGGGAAAGCCACTGGATGGGCTCAGGAACACTTCTGAAAACCAATGTCTGTGAACACAGTACGTCGCTGCATCCACAAATGCAAGTTAAAACTCTACCATACAAAGATACAAACGTTAACAAGATACGAACGTCCATCGCCTTCTTTGGGCCCAAGCATTTAAGATGGACTGAGGTGAGATGGAAAACTATCCTGAGGTCTGACAAATCAAAATTTGAATCATAGTTGCCCTATCTGCTGTGACTAAAGAGGAGAGGGATCATCTGGCTTCTCATCAGCGCACAGTTCAAAAGACAGCATCCGTGATGGCATTAGTGCACATGTCATGGGTGACTTGCACATCTGTGAAGGCACCGTTGAACAATATATAAACATGCTGAACAAATATATTCAGGTTTAGGAGCAACTTATGCTGCCATCCAGACAATGTATTTTTCAGGGAAGGCCTTGCTTATTTCAGCAAGACAATGCCAAACCACATTCTGCATGTATAACAATGGCTCCATAGTAAGAGTCTGGGTGCTAAACTGGCCTGACTGCAGTCCAGACCTGTCAACCATTGAAAATATTTGGCACATTATGAAAAGAAAAATACGGCAAAGGAGAACTGTCGAGCAGCTGAAATTCTATATCAAGCCAGAAGGGGAATACATTTCAACTGGTCTTCCAACCGGTCACCTCAGTCCCCAAATGCTTACAGAGTACTGTTATAATGATATAATGCAGTTGTAAACATGCCCCTATCCTACATTTTTTGAAATGTGTTGCTTGCATCAAATTCCAAATGGGCATGTATTTTTCCAAAAATAATAGCATTTCTCAGTTTCAACATTTGATATGTTGTGCTTTTATACTATTTTCAATTAAATAAAGGGATACATTATTTGCACATTATTGCATTCTCTTTTCATTTGCATTTAACACAGTGTCCCAACTTCTTTGGAAATGGGATTATAGAACAAAGACAAATAAACAACCAATATAATTTCAGAGCCCTCAGTCCCTCTGACCTGTTAATTATTTACTTAGTTACCCCAAAACACAGCAAGATCCTTTTCATAGATTGTAAGCCATAAACAAGGCCTGTTCATTGTCATGTATCAAATTTATTTCACCACAATTTTTTCCCAGGGTCAGACAGGGATACCAGGGTTACGCAGGTTTTCCTCACTTTACATGACATCCTTGTCTGTTTATTTGGATCAAAATTTTTTTATCATTCAATAAGATGCTGTCATGTTATGGTTATGCTTGATACAAATGGATGAAATTGTATTCACTCCACATTCCAGGAATGTATATCTAAATCAAAGAAAGGAACATCTATGTTGAAGACCACTTAAACTTATCCATTCTGTCTGCACCTGGCTGTTAAGGTGCAACACAGCAAAGACATGTACCTTTTGCCATAAATTAACCACAAAAGGAACCAGGCAAGCCTAGTTCAGCCGGCCCGCAATTATAAGTGATAATGATGTCGCCCTCACTGGATTTAAACCCAGGTCTCCCACATGAGAGACTGCAAAATTAATCATTGCACCACAGTGATATACACCACAGTTGCTAGACACAGTTAAGCATTGTGTTTAACTGACTAACGGTTGTTATTAAGTTTACCTCCACCACAAATAACATCTATGAATTGTATGGCTTTTGCCACTGGCCGTTTGTTAGCCAGTGATAGGCCTACTAGTATCTACTAACTTACTAATTGGAATAGTCATAAGAATTTAGCAATTGCTAGCGAGACTGAAGATGAGCTTTTCCCTGCCAAAGCTATTTGATTTCATGGTACAAAAACATAAGTTTTTCTTTTATTCGTGAATGACATTTATAAAATATCTATCAATATAAGTGACGTTAGCAGAATATCTCGTCAAGTGAAAAGATGAGAGAATCATGGAAACCCCTACTCTATTACTGCCCAAGGGGTTTCGAAACCCCCAAAAGCATATATTACCCCCAAATGCATGCATATATGCATGCATGAAAATTCACTAGAAATAGACAATATACTGTATAACCGTAAACAGTTTTAGTTTAGGCTTACTATAACGTAGCTACTGAATGTTGTAGCCAGCTACGTTTTTGTCTATCCTGACCCAAAAACCATGAACGGATGCATACTTTGAAAATCGACCAGAAACAGTTGCAAAATAACCGTAAATTGTTTTATTTTTGGCTTCCTATAACATATAAACTGGAGGTTATAGTCAGCAATGTTTTTGTCTAGCCGGAACAAATCCTAATGCATAATTTGTTTTGACTGTGAGGAGATGAGTTTGCAAGGCTGCTTCTCTAACCACTACACTATTCAACAAGGGGTGGGTGGGCGGGCAGGCGGTCGGTCATTCACTCAGTCAGTCACTCAGTAAGAGACATTCGCTCTTCTTGGTCGGCTTCCGCTTATGCGGTCTGGCAAAAATGAATGTTTTTGCCAACAAAACCCCCCCCAAAAAACAAAAAATTTTTGTCACAATCAAACGTTTTCTTTTTATGTATTGTGTTGTTTGCGCATTGTGCACCTTTTTGTTTAGTATTCGGTATGGATTAAATCATAATTTGCTATATCTCAGCCTCCTTGGATTTTTTCATTTTTTTGGTCAGGAGTGTGAGTACTTTTCATTAACTGTTTCACTGACGCACCACACTCCCTTCTTTTACCTTAGCCTGAGGGCAAACCCTCTCTTAGCTGTACCACAAAACACTGAGTTGCTACAAAAAA
Organism: Esox lucius; assembly: GCF_011004845.1. Lineage (NCBI taxonomy): Eukaryota > Metazoa > Chordata > Actinopteri > Esociformes > Esocidae > Esox > Esox lucius. The sequence goes on from NC_047590.1 coordinate 25,135,303, forward strand.
TATCAGATAGGAACAAGCTCTGGTCACCCATCAAATAGACCAATCACAGACAAAGGGAGGTGTGAGATCAATCACAGTATGCGCCCTACTTTGCGCCGCAAAAAAAAGCTACAAAAAGTTTGTGTGTGAGACCTTCCAGAATTCCCCCTTTGCTCACAACTTCTTCCAAAATACAAAAGTTGTGCAATTCATTCACAAATGGTGGTGATACACACAACTTCATCTGAAAGTAAAAATTAAGCTATATGCTGCCACAAACGAAACCAAATTGCAGTTGATGAAATAAAGGTTGGGAGTAGAAGCCAACGTTAGAGCCTTATCTGCTAAACACCAAATATTACAGGTGGTAGGCATTCCTTAAGTGCTTGTTTGGGTAGAATTAATGAGTACTATGAGACACACAAAGAAGAGGAGGAAGAGGATGATTACAATGATGTTGTGGAGGAAGATGATCAATCAGATCTTGAGTGTACAGATTGTGTTGTTCCCAAAAAGGGACCCAGTGCTGGAGTATTAGCTCCCACTAGTCGACAGATATACCGTTCACAAGTTTGGGGTGTCTTAGAAATGGACACAAATTTTGTTTCCATTGACATAACATCAAATTGATCAGAAATACAGTGTAGACATTGTTAATGTTTGAAATGACTGTTGTCTGGAAGCAGATGTTTAATGGAATATCTACACAGGCATACAGAGGTCCATTATCAGCAACCATCAGTGTTCCAATGGCACATTGTGTTTGCTAATCCAAGTTCATCATTTTAGAAAGCTAATTCATCATTAGAAACCCCTTTTGCAATTATGTTTTCTCAGCTGAAAACTGTTGTGCTGATTATAGAAGCAGTAAAACTGGATTTATGTTTGACAAGTTGATTATCAGAAACATCAGCATTTGTGGGTTTGATTACAGGCTCAAAATGGCTAAACACAAATAACTGTCTTCTGAAACTCATCAGTATATACTACTCATCAATATTGATTGATGAGTTTAAGAAGAAAGTTCTTTATTCATGTTCTGAGAAATGAAGGATATTCCATGCAAGAAATTGCCAAGAAACTGTACAACATCCCACCTGCGCTTTTATAGAACTGCATTTGTGCAGAGTCTCGGGGAAGGACACCTGTATAGAGATAAAATTGCTTCTACCATCATTCCACAGGCCACAATCAACAACCTGATCAACTTTTTGTGAAGGAGATGTGTTGCACTGTGTGAGGGAATTGGTGGTCACACCAGATACTGACTAGATTTGGACCCTCCCGGACCCTCCCAATAAAGTGAAACTGCATATTTTAGAGTGGCATTTTATTGTGGCCAGCCTAAGGCGCACCTGTGCAATAATCATGCTGTCTAATCAGCATCTTGATATGCCACACCTGTGAGGTGGATGGATTATCTTGGCAAAGTAAAAGTGCTCACTAACACAGATTTAGACAGATTGGTGAACAACATTTGAGAGAAATAGGCCTTTTGTGTACATAGAGTAAGTCTCAGATCTTTGAGTTCAGATCATGATAAATGGGGGCAAAAACTAAACTGTTGCTTGTGGGATTTATATTCAACTGTTGGATATAACAGAATGGCACAACCATAAAACAAAGCATGGCAACAAAGAAAAAAATTAAGTGACCCTAGTTCAAAAGTCTGCATACCCTTAGTTCTTAATACTGTGTATTGCCCCCTTTCATATCAATGAGAGCGTGAAGTCTTTTGTAATAGTTGTCTATGAGGCCCCAAATTCTTGCAGGTGGTATACAGTGGGGAGAACAAGTATTTGATACACTGCCGATTTTGCAGGTTTTCCTACTTACAAAGCATGTAGAGGTCTGTAATTTTTATCATAGGTACACTTCAACTGTGAGAGACGGAATCTAAAACAAAAATCCAGATAATCACATTGTATGTATGATTTTTAAATAATGAATTTGCATTTTATTGCAAGACATAAGTATTTGATACATCAGAAAAGCAGAACTTAATATTTGGTACAGAAATCTTTGTTTGCAATTACAGAGATCATATAAGTTTCCTGTAGTTCTTGACCAGGTTTGCACACACTGCAGCAGGGATTTTGGCCCACTCCTCCATACAGACCTTCTCAGATCCTTCAGGTTTCGGGGCTGTCGCTGGGCAATATGGACTTTCAGCTCCCTCCAAAGATTTTCTATTGGGTTCAGGTCTGGAGACTGGCTAGGCCACTCCAGGACCTTCAGATGTTTCTTACATAGCCACGCCTTAGTTCCCAGTGTTGTGGAAATTCTGAAACCTGATGCATTCTTAATGATTAAAGGACTGAGTCCCCTTGTTTAGATAAATAGATGAGTGTGGGAGAGGGGATCTGGTGTTTGTCTTAGGGGGCATTCTTGATTGGTCACAGTAGAGTATAGGGTTAATCATCTACCTATCTGTAGGTTGTCTTTATGTTCCCCCAAAGGGTTGAGAAAGTTAACCAGATGGGGCAAGACAACATGTCCCTTGTGTCAAGCCCAGGACATGTGATAGAACAAAAGGCATGTGTTTTCTTGACATAGGACAGATGGGCAACAACTTACCTAACCCCTTTTTCTATGTAATATACGGATTGTGCATGTATTGAGTTAGAGACTCCTCAGACGATTATGTTTGTAAGCGGTTGACGCGTCTCTCTTATTTGCAAATAATAAATGATATTAAAATGGTGCCTAGAGAATTTTGTCTCTGTTTCTTACTCCTTTAAGAGTGTCGATCGATGGAATTACCATCACACCAGCCACGACCCATCTTCAATGCTCTTACTGATGGAAGGAAGTTGTTGGCCAAGATCTCGCAATACATGGCCCCATCCATCCTCCCCTCAATACGGTGCAGTCATCCTGTCCCCTTTGCAGAAAAGCATCCCCAAAGAATGATGTTTCCATCTCCATGCTTCATGGTTGGGATTGTGTTCTTGGGGTTGTACTCATCCTTCTTCTTCCTCCAAACACAGCGAGTGGAGTTTAGACCAAAAAGCTCTATTTTTGTCTCATCAGACCATATGACCTTCTCCCATTCCTCCTCTGGATCATCCAGATGGTCATTGGCAAACTGGCTTAAGCAGGGGGACCTTACGTGCGCTGCAAGAATTTATATTATCTGTCCCATTCGCCTGTTTAGAAAGTTTCACATTAGGTGAAAGATTATTTATTTATTATTATTTTGATTAAAGAGATGATTGTCACACTTTCTGTGTAATCACTATGGGTGAAAGGGTTCACAAAACTCACGGTTCGGTACAAAAAAGTGCATTGGTGTCACGGTATGGTACAGTTTTGAAACATAAAAAAAATGTATGCCTGTGGAATATGTCATTTTGATTTAGCTTATCCATTTAGTAAACATGGGTTGCTTGAATTTCCAGGCACATATGAAAACAATTGGACAACAAAAAAACACAGTGTCTCCCTTATAACTTAAAAAAAATTTCAACAAGAATGTATAGTCCAGCAGCATATATCAAAATTAAGTCACCAAAATAGGACCACTCGAAACACATTACTTCCAAAGAAGAAAAAAAATATAATTTGTACCTGAGCAAATTATTTTCGATGTATAACAATAAATACTGTCATTTCCCATTTATAAACCATGGCTTATACACAGATTTGGAAAACATTTTCAACCACACATGGGTGCGGCTAATACTTGAGTTGACATTTTTAAAACTGTTTCCACAGGTGATTGCTTGACGACGTAGAGGTCTCAGAAACTAATGTAGTAAATATGATACAATTGGCATTACAGGGTTTTCAATTATTCTTCAACAAATACATTGTGGTAGCGCCCTATGACAGATGTTTTCATATTAATGTACAGTGTATGAACAAGTCCTAATTATCAGTGCAAATGCCGTTTATATATTGGTGCAGTTAATATTTGTGTTTGTATATGCGCAAAGCTGTAAAATGAATGGTGCTAATGGATATAAACGGGGAATTATAGTAAATGAGTAGACATTTTACTCATACTGCGACTCAAATAGACTATCGTTAATGAACACAGACTAAATGTTGTAGATGTCTAGTTCTAGCTTACCAATGCTTGCCATGTTGCTCTTTTGCATTTAGCAAACTGCTAATTCCTTCAAAAAAAAAATTGCTGTTACCATGGTCCTTCAGCTCCGTTCTTGCTGGACTGAAATAACTAATGAACGGAGCTGCATACAGATGAAACAACTTTCTTTTTTTTGAAAGACCACTTTATTACCATGTGGATATTTTTCCCACATATGCCATTGGTTTATGCAATAATATAATTTTTCGTGGACCGTGTACCGAATGGTTCAATACATATACACGTAGCATTTCACCCCTTTCATTTACTACAATGAAATATGAACTTGTCTATGCGTTTTATGAAACGCTCCAAAAAACTCCAAACTAACTAATATTTGATCAGAATTTTATTCTGGATAATGTATCTGCATTAATGTAAAGAAATATTTTATCCACTGTCCCATCAATCTTATTTTTGGATCTTTTTGTTATTGTTGTAAATATTACTCAAATATATAGACAAGAAAATATAAATAAAAAACTAGTGCAGAAACATTATCCAGAGTAAGAATTCTGGTGTAAGGCGATGACACAGCAAAATGTGACGTCCATTTTCATCAGTAACAAAACATAAAACAGTTCCCCTTTGAGCTATGCTCAAAGATAGCAGCTCAAAGGCAGGTAGTCTAATTAAGAAGAATTCAAGAAGAATTGAATATATTGTAAAGGGGAATTTTGTAACTACTTACCTGTAACCGAGAGACATATGTTGGCGACCTCATAGCATTACCAGGAGCAACCTGTTGAGAAAGGAGAGGGGATGTGAGTATTTTTACTAGAAAGGTCAAGTTTATAGTCTGATAAAAAAGCTTAAAAACACATGTATATGCAATGATCATGTTACCAGACATTCCCAGTATGCGCATGTAACAATGTAAATAAGTTCTGTTAAATTCCTGCCTAAAATGGGTTATGTCTCCTGGCATATTCAGATAGTTACATTGTTTAATACAGCTAGTAACTAAGCTGTGGAATTCTGAATCTTCCACAGATTCAGAGAGAATGTCTGTAGCTGAGTTGAGGTAAACAGTCTTGGGATAAAGACACATTTAATGGGTTATTGTGTAATTACATAGTCAGGTATTTGAATGGTCAGTGTCAGTCACCAGGATATAACATTATTAATCATTATACAGCAAGAGTGACCAATCCTTATATCTCAAGTAATCATATACCATAATAAGAAACAATATTTGCATTTAGTTATCTAATCTAGAATCTCTTAAATCAATAAATTATTTTGGATTGTGCCTCTACATTTTCAGGCCTAGTTTATTCAACAGCCTATGCGTACAGACTTCAATACTAGGTAGATCCATTGAAGTGAACAATGAAGAACAAAAAACACCTGTAGCTTTGTACACTGATAAACACACATTCTCAAAAAATTAAACATTAAGCACATTGCAATTTGAAATCTCTTTGCAATAATGTGCATAATACATTAATGTGTCATGACTTTACTTGGAGGTGAATAATTACCATATCAGTTTTGAAATGAATCAGAATAATCGCGTTTAGAAACCGAACATGTATTTAGATGTTCGTTTGCGATCAATTTTGGTGGTCCAACACAGGATGATTTGGGTTTGAACCTTGGTTGTCTAACAAGGCAAGAAATTCTTGCAAAACGCAACAGCAACTCCAGTGATTGGTTATATGCAAGGGTAGTAATCCTAGTCAAAATGGTGAACTGCTTCCCAAGCCTGAATCACGCAGCTCAGTTGACGCTACATATCGATTTTATATTATTGAGAGCTGTGGGTGTGGCTTTGGTAGGTGTGTCATTACCTTTAGCAGGAAGTGCTGGTGCTGCCATCTTTACATCTTTTTATTGCCACTTCCTACTGGAGAATAAACACTAGGTAAAGCTACTTTGGTTGCACTGAGAGAAATTGAGTAGCGTGTTATTTATTTGAAAAATTAACTAGTAAGAGATTAATTAAATAACTAACGTGTTACATTACTAATTTCCATTAAAAAGTAGTCTGACTACTTTGTCATGCGTTACCCCCAACATTGGTTGCGACAGATTCCTCCTGTAACCATCATTAAATTTTTCAGTGACTTGTGCCACAATAGACCTTCTGTCGGTTCGGACCAGACAGGATAGCCTTCATTGCCCACGCAGATTGATAACCCTTGGGCCTTCTTTTGTTTCATTGTATTTGTATCTGAATTATTCTGTTTGTGTACAAATGAATTCATGTCTTGGTGTTCTGTCCCTTAATATATCCTGCCTTATACTACCATTCACACCTGGTGTCTGTGTCCCTTCATCTGCGGTCTATTGTCTCCCCTTAACTCCTACAAACCTAGCGTTGACATATTGACCCCTATAAGTGGGTTACAGCTGCTTGTAGCTTTAATTATTAGGGTTTCAGCAATTCACTGGTGAAACCCTATTGTGTTTGTTCCAGTTCATTATTATTAGAGATAAAATGGCTTAAAGGTCCTCAAATGACCTCAAATGTTTATGGCAGTAAAGAACCAAGGGCCGCAAATTCTGGTGCAGTGGCGTGCATTTCGGCCTCATGGTGATGCTGTTACAAGCCTCCAAAGTTTACCACACCCACCCATTGTAACATAGTCTTGAAAATTGGTACATAGGTGTAACTATTCATGATCAGGAACCCATAAAGTCCGCCATGATGGATTTTCCCCTTTTTTTGATTTTTTGAAAAACGCAAAATTAATTCTCTGGCACCAAATGTCCGATTTTCATGTACTTTGATATTTGGCATTTAGGGACCATGGTCCTCAAAAGTTATATCAGCCAGGCCAGTATGTAAAAAAACATGGCCGCCATTGACAGATGAACATGTGCAGGGGTGTGGTTATAGACATATCTCCTACAAGGAAAATTGTACAATTATTCTACTTGGTGCATATGTTCCCAATGATGATACGACAACAATGACTGCAAAGCTTTTTTTATCAACCACAAGTGGCGCTATTGAGGTTCCCCACATTTGCAAGCTCACCACGCTCACCATGTTTAAAATAAAATCTTAAAAAGAGGTATATAAGTCCATCTCCTCCAAAGGAACATATTTGCAATTGGGACCCATTAAGTCAGGTGTAATGTTTTTTCTTGCATTTTTAAATTTGTGAAAAATGCTTCAAACGCTACTTCTATTGAATCAAATTACTGAATTTAAGTGTGATTACATTTGGTACACATGGTCAGGGTTGTGAGTTTAGTTTATATGAAAGATGTTTCCATTTGGCCACATGGAAATACTAGCGAAAATGAAAAAACATACATAATAATACGTAATATTGTGTAAACCTATGGACATGAGTTGGATTTGTGGCATATTGGAAAAACTGCAATGTGGCTACTAATAGCTTAATGCTAAAACTCGCTAAATGCTGCTTGCAGCTTTAATTATTATTTGTCTGCAGTTTTATGGTGTTTTTTGCAGATTCTCGTGAGATAAAATTGTGCAAATGGGCCTATATTTGCACGGTAGTACAGACCCATGGCCCAGTACTTCTGATGCAAATCTGCCTCAAGGTGGCGGTGTCACAAGCCTCCAAAGTTGCACTTTTAGCAAGCTCACCATGCCCACACCATGTGAGTCTTGAAAATTGGAACTTAGGTCTATCTCCTAACTAGGAAGATGTTTGCCAATGGGACCCATAAAGTCCGCCATGATGGAATTTCCGCCATTTTGGATTTTTTGAAAAACATTTAAAATGCTACTCCTATGGCACCAAATGACCGATCTTCACGTAAATTTATATTTGGCATCTATGGCATTTGGCATTTGTGAAAAACCCTTAAAACACTAAAATTACCGATATTAACATGAATTAATATACCAGGTCATTAAGACAAAAAACATGGCCGCTATTGACCTATGAAGTTGTGTATAAATGTGTGGTTTTGCGCATATAGGCACAGAATTCCTACACGCTTAATCAGATTTTATTTTTACTTCACAATCTTGACGACAATGTGTGCATACACTTTTCATTTAATCACACAGTGGCACTATTGATTTTGACATATGCAACCTTACGACGCTCACCCCGCTTGAGTTAGAGCCCTGAAAAGAGGTTGTGAACTCCATCTCCTTACATATAAAATATTTTCCATTGGAACCCATTAACTCCATCATTTTGAGTATGTCAAAACGCTCAAACTTAATTCCTCTAGCCCCAAATGACCAATCTTAATTTTACTTCATATTTTGCCTTTACCTATGAAGAACTTTACATTTATATGAATGAAATCTGTTTGTGAAAGAACCTCACTGCTGTTGACCAACAAACATGTGCAGGGGCTAGTTTTGCACATTAGTACACAACTTCTACCCCCAAAATATCAAATCAATCAATCAAATTTATTTATAAAGCCCTTTTTACAACAGCAGTTGTCACAAAGTGCTTTACAGAGACACCCGGCCTTAAACCCCAAGGAGCAAACAACAGTAGTGTTGAATTTCAGTGGCTAGGAAACACTCCCTAAGAAGGTCGAATTTTAGGAAGAAACCTTGAGAGGACCCAGGCTCAGAGGGGTGACCAGTCCTCTTCTGGCTGTGCCGGGTGAGATATTAAGAGTCCAATTGGAATAATAATAATAATAAGCCCAAATTTCTCTGGGCTAAATCCAGAGTCTATTTGATTTTAGACTGGGTCAGAAGTATGACCAGGTGGACAAGGACAGGGACAGCAACGGGCCCCCCAAACCAGGTAATCCGCAGGTGTGGACCAGGACCTCATCTCCTTCAAAAATTTTAAACTGGAGGAAACTGAGAAAAGTTAGTAGTACATCCCTCATATCCCCCAGCACAATAATATAGCAGCGTAACACCTTGGAACTGAGACGGGGGGGTCCGGTGACACTGTGGCCCTACCCGGGGGAGGCCCCGGACAGGGCCCAACAGGCAGGAAATCAATCCAACCACATTGCCAGGCATCAACCAAAGGGCCACCCACCAACCGCAACCCCCCTGAATGAGGGCCGAGTATTGCTAGCGGCGTACAGCCCAATTGCACAAGTGCGCAAATAATATTATAATTCAACTTGGTTGGTTTGTTTACAATCATGAAATGACCAAATTGGACCAAGACATTTCCAATGGACCACAAGGTGGGGCTATTCAGTTGGCCACATTTGCAAGCTCACATTACTCACTGTGTGAGTAAAAGTATGAAAAAGAGAGGTAAGGTCATCTCACAAACAAAATGTTTGCCATTGGAAGCCTTAAAGTTCACCATGATGGACAGTTTGAAAAAATTATCCATGCCACATTAGGTAATACTGCGTTCATATGTGTTTCTCAGTGCAAATGGTGCAATAAGGATGTCAATTGTTTTTTTGCTGAAACCCGCTCAATTCTGCTTGCAGCTTTAACTATTATTATTAGTGTTTCAGCAGTTCACTGGTGAAACCCTATTGTGATTGCTTAAAGGTGCCCAAATTTTTATGGTAGTAAAGGGCCAAGGGCTGCAACTTCTGGTGGAGTAGCTTGCAATATATAGACACATCTCCTACAAGGATAATGGTATAATAATTCTACTTGGTACATATGTTGGCAAGGACCATACGGAAAACAATTACTTTTTATTTTTTTATCAACCACACAATGGCGTTTTAAGGTTTTTCAAATTAGGAAGGTAACAATATTCACACCGTTTGAGTTACAGCCATGAAAAGAGGTAGATAAGTCCACCTCCTCATAGGGAACATATTTGCCATTGGGACTCATTAACTTCACTTTAAGGGTTTGGTGGCCATTTTGAATTTGTGAAAAAACACTTTAGAAGCATCTAAGGAGGCGTAATGTTTTTTTGGCAATTCTGAATTCGTGAAAAAAGCTTCAAAAGCTACTTCTATAGCACCAAGGGACAGATGTTAGGTGTGATTACATTTGGGACACATGATCAGGGTTGTGTGTTTAAGTTATATAAAAGATGTGTCCATTTGGCCACATGGAGATACTAGTGAAAAGGAAACACCATACATGGAAAATTATTTACCGCAATGGGCATGAGTTTGATGTGTGTCCTATTGGGGGGAAAAATGAAATCTGGCTACTAATAGCATAAAGCTGAAACCCGCTAATGGCTGCTTGCAGCTTTAAATAATCCTTGTTTTTTTAATTATTGTTTATCTGGACTGCATATTGTTCATTTGAAATGTCATTTGTTTTGTAGGAGTAATTTTGGCCTCTTTCCACAGTCACAGTGTATAGTGGAGCAGACTGCTTGTTTAATCTTAATCTGTTTTACTTTATCTGATTTACAGTTTTTATCATTTTATTCTGATTTCATGGTTTTGTCCATTAATGTTTTATCCTGACATTTTAAGTAAGCCTTATTCACATTTTAAGTCTTACTTATTCACAACTCTTGTCTTCTGCGTAATTCAGAATATCATACTTTGCTGGGACAGGGGCAACAAAAGTCTGAAAAAGTTGTGTAATGCTAACAAAAAACCTGGTGGAACATCTCAACTAATTTGGTTAATTGGCAACCGGTCAGTAACATGTTTGGGTGTAAAAAGAGCATCCCAGATGGGATGAGTATTTCAGAAATAAAGATGGGGAGGGGTTCACCACACTGTGAAAGACTGCGCAAGAAAATAGTACAAGTTAAGAATAACGTTTCTCAACGTAAAATTGCAAATAGTTTGGGGATCTCATCATCTATGGTACAAAATATCATTAAAAGATTAAAAGAATCCAGAGAAATCTCTGTACGCAAGGGACAAGGCCGAAAAACAATATTGGATGGCAGTTATATTCGGGCCCTCGAAAACAGACACAATGCTGTAGTGGAAATCCCTGCATGGGCTCAGGAATATCTCTGAAATCCATTGTCTATGAACACAGTATGTAATGGCATCCACAAATCCAAGTTAAATCTCTATCATGCAAAGAAGAAACCATATATAAACAAGATTCGGAAATGCCACTGCCTTCTCTGGGCCTGAGTTCATTTAAGATGAACTGAGGCGAAGTGGAAAAATGTCCTGTGGTCTGACAAATAAAAAATATTTTCCAGAATAATTTACACCGCTTCCTAAGGTCTAGAGGAAAGGCATCATCCAATTTATCAGTGCACAGTTCAAAAGACAGCATCCATGATGGTATTACGTAATGTTCAGGAAAATGTTGCGGATAATTCTTATCCACTTGACTCTAATTTCTCAAATGTGCACTCACCTAGTGAATTATTAGGAACACCATACTAATACTGTGTTTGACCCCCTTTCGCCTTCAGAACTGCCTTAATTCTACGTGGCATTGATTAAACAAGCTGCTGAAAGCATTCTTTAGAAATGTTGGCCCATATTGATAGGATAGCATCTTGCAGTTGATGGAGATTTGTGGGACGCACATCCAGGGCACGAAGCTCCCGTTCCACCACATCCCAAAGATGCTCTATTGGGTTGAGATCTGGTGACTGTGGGGGCCATTTCAGTACAGTGAACTCATTGTCATGTTCAAGAAACCAATTTGGAATGATTCGAGCTTTGTGACATGGTGCATTATCCTGCTGGAAGTAGCCATCAGAGGATGGGTACATGGTGCTCATAAAGAGATGGACATGGTCAGAAACAAGGCATTTTCGCACACAGGACTGCCACATACTGGATGTTTTTCCCTTTTCACACCATTCTTTGTAAACCCTAGAAAGGGTTGTGCGTGAAAATCCCAGTAACTGAGCAGATTGTGAAATACTCAGACCGGCCCGCCTGGCACCAACAACCATGCCATGCTCAAAATTGCTTAAATCACCTTTCTTTCCCATTCTGACATTCAGTTTGGATTCAGGAGATTGTCTTGACCAGGACCACACCCCTAAATGCATTGAAGCAACTGCCATGTGATTGGTTGATTAGATAATTGCATTAATGAGAAATTGAACAGGTGTTCCTAATAATCCTTTACGTGAGTGTATATGCTCCAGGAAATCAATACTTTTATTCTAAATGGTTTATTACAAGCTTGTAGGTGATACACAAAGTACACTTATGTGCACGTTCCTTGGTATGCCAAAGAAACACATTTTGAGGGGCCCCTTATATTTTCAAAAAAAAATAAAACTGTTCAAAATCCAGGTCCACCACCTTATTTAAATGATAATGATTTTCGTTCAACTGTATGAAATGGCGTGGTAAGTGAAGTAAAAAAAACAGCCAGTTATTTTAAACCCTAAGTCATTATGTTTTACTGGGACCCCATGGGGAGGCATATTACCCCAGCACATTATCTAAAAAATGAATTTCATTAAATATAAACTAATCTGTCAACTGCAGCCATTTATTTTACTTTACAATCCGTTATCCTAAGCATATCCAGCTTCAACATACAAAAAAAATCCCAAAATGTTTTTTTGTGTCAGTAAATAGACATTGATAAAACAACAGTGTAAATTGTCCATTTTGGTATTATGCACACACTGTTACAATGTCAATATCTTTTTTTTTTAATATTTTTTATGGGCCAGGCTAATTTCTTTTCTGGACTCCTGGGCTCTAGCCTAACCTGTCCACCCTTCGGTCAGACCGGGCTAGAATTTTAAGGCACGATGATAACTCTAATTAGAAATATGTTCAGTATTTTAAATATTTAAATTTCTTTTATTGGATCAATTGTTCTGTACAGTAGGCCTATAGTATAGCTTACTTTGCATGCATATTGTTGAGCAGGAGAGTTTGTCTTTGAGACCAAATGCACTAGTTTTAATCTGTATTTTGAATGGGGAAGGTGATGTGAAAAGATATTTTACTTAGGAGGAGGTCAATCATTTAAATTTTTTCAGTGGGCTATATCCTCCCGATACCCCATGTCATGAAATAACGATCAGTTCCCTTAACACTAGGACCGCCAAATGCCTACGCCAATTGGCGTTTGAGTTTGTAATTAAAATAAAACTGCCATTTTGAAAGCTACACTGTCCTCCTTCCATGACTTTTCCTAAATAGGCGTATATTACATTGCTCCGTTGTCGGAATTCTAAACTGACGAACAGCAAATGATTTAGAGACGATTTACCTGTTTTTTTTACCGTTTTCCAAACTTAATCCGCCAACAGCCCACACCACTTAGCGTTGGTACCCAAATAGTACCCAGGCGCTAATCACCCCTCACTGAATGCATGACGTCAATGGATAGCGCGATACTCCTAGATGAGTGAAAACATAATTAAGCTATTATTGAAACATAATACAAATGATATTGGCTACTTATCACGTGTTACTGTTTTTCAGTAGGAGAATCAGCTTATTGTTTAGGTCAATTCATCAAATGTAAATCGAAAATGTAAATCTACATTATTTTAGGAGGAAAAGAGAAACTACATCGCCCACTCATCCTATCGTCTCTCTTTGAATTTTCTCTGCTTATTTTACTGAAGATTAATTTTCTACAAATGTATTAAGCTGAATAATAATTCACAGAACTAAATTCCAATGATATCTAGTTTCTATCATTTTCTAATAACTCCACTCAGTTTTTCGATAACTTATTCATGTCACCTATAAAAAAATATTATATGCTATGCACTGGTGTTGAGATCAACCTGATAGCCCCACTACAACCCCCGGGAGAGACATGCAAAGACACGCAATGCACAGTCCATTCATTTTGGACCTCGTCTTTTTCTAATAGCTCCTCTTGGTTTTTCGATACTTTATTGAAGTCACCTATAGTTATCTAGAAGACAGTTATCTAGAAGACTAGAGCTATGCTTTGGTGTTTAGATCAACACGATAGCCCCACTACAACACGAGGGAGAGACCTGCAAAGACAGGCCGTTCACAGCTTATTCATTTCGGACCTCATCTTTTTCTAATAGCTCCTCTCGGTTTTTCGATAACATTTTCATGTTACCTATAGATAGAGTGGGGAGAACAAGTATTTGATACACTGCCGATTTTGCAGGTTTTCCTACTTACAAAGCATGTAGAGGTCTGTCATTTTTTATCATAGGTGCACTTCAACAGTGAGAGACGGAATCTAAAACAAAAACCCAGAAAATCAAATTGTATGATTTTTAAATAATGAATTAGCATTTTATTGCATGACATAAGTATTTGATCACCTACCAACCAGTAAGAATTCCAGCTCTCACAGACCTGTTAGTTTAAGAATCCCTCCTATTCTCCACTCATTAACTGTACCTTTTTGAACTCGTTACCTGTATAAAAGACCCCGTCCACACACTCATTCAAACAGACTCCAACCTCTCCACAATGGCCAAGACCAGAGAGCTGTGTAAGGACATCAAGGATAAAATTGTAGATCTGCACAAGGCTGGGATGGGCTACAGGACAATAGGCAAGCAGCTTGGTGAGAAGGCAACTGTTGTCGCAATTATTAGAAAATGGAAGAAGTTCAAGATGACGGTCTATCTCCCTCGGTCTGGGGCAAGATCTCACCTCGTGGGGCATCAATGATCATGAAGAAGGTAAGGGATCAGCCCAGAACTACACGACAGGACCTGGTCAATGACCTGAAGAGAGCTGGGATCGCAGTCTCAAAGAAAACCATTAGTAACACACTACGTTGTCATGGATTAAAATCCTGCAGAGCATGCAAGGTCCCCCTGCTCAAGCCAGCGCATGTCCAGGCCCGTCTGAAGTTTGCCAATTACCATCTGGATGATCCAGAGGAGGAATGGGAGAAGGTAATGTGGTCTGATGAGACAAAAATAGAGCTTTTTGGTCTAAACTCCACTCGTCATGTTTGGAGGAAGAAGAAGGATGAGTACAACCCCAAGAACACCATCCCAACCATGAATCATGGAGGTGGAAACATCATTCTTTGGGGATGCTTTTCTGCAAAGGGGATAGGATGACTGCACCGTATTGAGGGGAGGATGGATGGGGCCATGTATTGCGAGATCTTGGCCAACAACCTCCTTCCCTCAGTAAGAGCATTGAAGATGGGTCGTGGCTGGGTCTTCCAGCATGGCAATGACCCGAAACACACAGCCAGGGCAACTAAGGAGTGGCTCCGTAAGAAGCATCTCAAGGTCCTGGAGTGGCCTAGCCAGTCTCCAGACCTGAAACCAATAGAAAATCTTTGGAGGGAGCTGAAAGTCTGTATTGCCCAGCAACAGCCCCGAAACCTGAAGGATCTGGAGAAGGTCTGTATGGAGGAGTGGGCCAAAATCCCTGCTGCAGTGTGTGCAACCTGGTCAAGAACTACAGGAAACGTATGATCTCTGTAATTGCAAACAAAGGTTTCTGTACCAAATATTAAGTTCTGCTTTTCTGATGTATCAAATACTTATGTCATGCAATAAAATGCAAATTAATTACTTAAATTATACAATGTGATTTTCTGGATTTTTGTTTTAGATTCCGTCACTCACAGTTGAAGAGTATCTATGATAAAAATTACAGACTTCTACATGCTTTGTAAGTGGGAAAACCTGCAAAATCGGCAGAGTATCAAATACTGTATACAAACCTGATTCCAAAAAATGTGGGACACTGTACAAATTGTGAGTAAAAAAGGAATGGGATAATTTACCAATCTCATAAACTTATATTTAATTCACAATAGAATATAGATAACATATTGAATGTTGAAAGTGAGACATTTTGTAATGTCATGCCAAATATTGGCTCATTTTGGATTTCATGAGAGCTACACATTCCAAAAAAGTTGGGACAGGTAGCAATAAGAGGCCGGAAAAGTTAAATGTACAGATAAGGAACAGTTGGAGGACCAATTTGCAACTTATTATGTCAACTGGCTACATGATTGGGTATAAAAAGAGCCTCTCAGAGTGGCAGTGTCTCTCAGAAGTCAAGATGAGCAAAGGATCACCAATTCCACCAATGCTGCGGCGAAACATAGTGGAGCAATATCAGAAAGGAGTTTCTCAGAGAAAAATTGCAAAGAGTTTGAAGTTATCATCATCTACATTGCATAATATCATCCAAAGATTCAGAGAATCTGGAACAATCTCTGTGCTTAAGGGTCAAGGTCGGAAAACCATACTGGATGCCCATGATCTTCGGGCCCTCAGACGGCACGGCATCACATACATCACAACAAGGGCTCAGGAATACTTCCAGAAAACATTGTCGGTGAACACAATCTACCGTGCCATTCGCCGTTGCCGGCTAAAACTCTATAGGTCAAAAAAGAAGCTGTATCTAAACAGGGCCATATCTCTGGGCCAAGAATAATTTAAAATGGACTATGGCAAATTGGAAAAGTGTTCTGTGGTCAGACGAATCAAAATTTGAAGTTTATTTTGGAAAACTGGGACGCCATGTCATCCGGATTAAAGAGGACAAGGACAACCCAAGTTGTTATCAGCGCTCAGTTCAGAAGCCTGCATCTCTGATTGTATGGGGTGGCATGAGTGCGTGTGGCATGGGCAGCCTACACATCTGGAAAGGCACCATCAATGCTGACAGTTATATCCAAGTTCTAGAACAACACATGCTCCCATCCAAAAGTCGTCTCTTTCAGGGAATACCTTGCATTTTCCAACATGACAATGCCAGACCACATACTGCATCAATTACAATGTCATGGCTGAAATAGAAGAAGGATCCAGGTACTGAAATGGCCAGCCTGCAGTCCAGATGTTTTACCCATAGAAAACATTTGGAGCATCATAAAAAGGAAGGTGCGACAAAGAAGACCTAAGACAGTTGAGCAACTAGAAGCCTATATTAGACAAGAATGGGACAACATTCCTATTCATAAACTTGAGCAACTTGTCTCCTCAGTCCCCAGACGTTTGCAGTCTGTTATAAAAAAAAGAGGGGATGCCACACAGTGGTAAACATGGCCTTGTCCCAACTTTTTTGAGATGTGTTGATGCCATGAAATTTAAAATCAACTTATTTTCCCTTTAAACTGATACATTTTCTCAGTTTAAACATTTGATATGTCATCGATGTTGTATTCTGAATAAAATATTGAAATTTGAAACTTCCACATCATTGCATTCTGATTTTATTCACAATTGTACAGTGTCCCAACTTTTTTGGAATCGGGTTTGTATATATGTTCTCATATAAATGACTGACACGTATCAGCACACATTGACTTGATACTCATTTTCTCTGTAAGTATTTACATCACTGTTTAAATTTTCTTTTTTTATTTCATTAATTGCAACTGTTTTATTTTCTCCCCAATTTTGGAAATCCAATATGTAATCAAGCAAGATATGTCTTCTGAAGCACATCGGATGCCATTCAGTTCCTTATAATGCTGGTCAGTAAGCTAGGGAATCTATACAAGAATCCATAAGCGCCGGAATTGAGGTCGTAGGCACCAGAGTACAACAGCAATGATGCGTCTTCCTGCGAGGTAGCGATTTCACAGACACCCCATTCAGGGGTTATTCTTGTATTTTTGTATTAACTACAAAAACAGTTTATATAGCATATTCTTAGTGTCAATACATTGCATCTTTGATTTGCTATCTGATTTATTTCATTCAGTTTACCCCTAATTAAGCATTTCTATTAGTTGACACCTGTTGTTTTCAAAACAGTTGATGAGTAACATTTGATTGGAAGCTTAGATTTGAAGTGATGTCAACACAGACAACCTCCATGCTATCATCAAACACGTGCACACACCTCTGAGGTGACACTCATGCTCCCAGATATGTCAACACAGAAGACAACCATGACATCCTCCAGGTTCTGGTAGTCCTGGTCAGTCTGAAGGGGGAGGTAGATCAAGTCTCTCCCGTTAGGAGTCCCGCGTACCCTGGTTCCCACCTTGGAACCAGCCTGGATGTCTAGGTTAGACAGGATGTTCTCCTTTCCACAAAACTCACACAGCCATACCTGCAAATTAGGAAAAAGTAAGGCCATGTTTACATATCTACTGGAATTTCATAGCATTGAAGTGAAATTGTGTATCTATAAGTATTGTGTGTTTGTTTGTTATAATTTGAAAAATGGGCCTCAGGCTTGAAAATACATTATAGGCCAGGTGAGGCAAAGATTGGCTACTAGTTTAATGCCAGCTGATCTGTTTATTAAACTAACAATTTCTCACCTCAGCAGCACCACCTTTATTCTGATTTTATTGATTTTATCATTTTGCTAGCATTTACACTGCATGAAAAGGCCTGTTTCAGAGTGTGTCAATACAAATGAAAATCTTTCTAATGATGACAACTAAAAAGCCAGTACAGAGAAGTTGTGATATAAAAACATTTTAACCAATCGTAAGAGGTCAGCTCTTAACATTTCGAACTTTGCACATGCAAATTAGCTCTTAACACTTTTGTCCTCATTCTAATTTCAGCAGTTACACTGTGTAAAGTTAAAAAGCAGTATACTTAGTGTTGTTTTTTTGGACACAAAGTAGTATAGAAATAGTTCAGTGAGTAAAAATGGACCCAGTTATTATAAAATGTTGTATACTTGTATATAATATAATTGAAATACAAAAATTGTATCCATTCGAACACACTGAAATATATTTAGTACATTACATGGTTTTAAAATAGTTTTTAAAGTACAACAAATGTTGTTCCAAAATAATATTATTTTGTGATTTTGTAGGCACATCTTTGAATCCCTTTCTAAGAGGAATGTTTTGACCGCCAAATGCCTATGTGACTTGGCATTTGAGTTTGTAATTAAAATAAAACTGCCATTTTGAAAGTTATGCCCTCCTCCTTCCATGACTTTTCCTAAATAGGCGTATATTACATTGTTCCGTTGTCAGAATTCTAAACTCACAAACAGAAGAACATTTACCTGTTTTTTTACCCCATTTTCCGATTTAGTCCGCCAACAGCCCGCAGAACTTAGCGTTGGTACCCAAATGGTACCCAAATGGTACCCAGGCGCTAATTACCCCTCAAAGAATACATGACGTCAATGGATGAATGCTTGATACTCCCAGATGAATGATCAGAGCCTTGGTTGAATTTATATAAACTTACAAATGAAATATAATATTTCCATGACCATTCCAAAACCTAATTAGGCTATTATCGAAACAATACAAACGATATGGCTACTTATCACACATTACTGTTTTTCAATAGGAGATTCAGCTTATTGTGCAGGGTAATTCATCAACAGCGCTTGACATTTACTTTTTTGTTCAACAGCCACTGTGGCTACAGGTTTTCCATAGTTACTAACCACTCAGCATTATCCCTAGCCACAATTTTGTTGTTAGGAATTATGTTTAATTTGATGAAAGTTGACTGTGATGTACTACATTGTAGTCTACCTTGTTCACGCTGTCGGTCACTGGCACACAAGACAATATTCCTAACAAAAATCTACCAGATTCAAACTGTATGCAGGTAGTGCTTATGGGAGCTGAAGGGTTGTAGCTCACTCACATTGCAAATAGTTTATTGTTTCTTCTATATCTTTTCAGAAGACAACAATTTACAATGTGTACACACACACACAGCTCTGGAAAAATTAAGAGGCCACTGCACCTTTTCTTTCCGTTCCAAAAAAGTTGAAAGGGAAGGGTTTGAGTGAGGAGCAGAAGTCTTCAATTTCAGGGCTCTCTTAATTTTAACCCTTCTGTTCCTCACTCAAAACTATCCCTTTCAACTTTTCGGAAAGTTGTTGAAGATTAATTTATTACCTTATTCTTATTCCATCCATTATTATGTAAATTAATTGTAATAAATGGACTGTTTTAGACTAGGCCTGAAATTGCTTTAGACTGTTCATGGTTGCCACGTATAGAAGAAGACCTAGGTCAGCATGTCCTGTTCTTAGAAGTGATTAGGGCCACATCCGAGGTGCCAGGCCTCAACCCTATCTTATCAATGACCCAGTTCAGTTGGCGCCAAGGTAAAGCTGCCTTTGTCTTCTCTGTATTTTTCCTCTTGTGGGTAGCTCAGATCAGGTGGTTGGGTAACTATGACCTAGAACTATGGTTGCCATGGCAGTATAGGGTCCTATCTTGTTTTCCTATTAGTATGACGACTTGTATGCATCTCATAGCATTAGAAATAATATTCTGCCAGCTGACAAAGAGGAATATAAAGAGCTAGAAGCCATAATATGTAATCAGAACAATTATGACACTACTCTGTTGGTCTCTGTACTTGCACTCTGTTTTGTGAAGGCAATTCACGTAATAAAACTTAAAATAATCAACTGTTATACCAGACTCTGAGAAGTTTTTACTTGTATGAATCGCAAACATTTTCCACAAAGGAAAGAAAAAGGTGCAGTGGTCTCAATGTTTTCCAGAGCTGTATACACACACAGGGGTTTTCCTGGCTGAAAATTAGGCAAAGGTGGTACCCCAACCCCTGCGCTCTAACGGACACACCTCTGTGAAATACTTTGCATAATGTCTGCCTACACACTTGAAACAGACAACTATCTTAGTGTTAAATCAGTCCTGTTGTCCATGTCCATTAGAGCAGCTAATGAACGCTACAATGTCCTTTCTAATCGGAACCAAAATATATTGGTTGCCCATGTTATTTAAAAATAAATGACATTACTAATCAGCTTTATAATTAATCGCAGTCAATATTATTGTTGTCTATTTTCGTTGTTATGCCATGTTCTTATTAATATACAGTGGGGAGAACAAGTATTTGTTACACTGTCGATTTTGCAGGTTTTCCTACTAACAAAGCATGCAGAGGTCTGTATTTTTTTATCATAGGTACACTTCAACTGGGGTAACGCGACCATCGCGAGGGATGTAAATGCTTCGTTTCGTCGCTCTGCAGAAACCCCCAATTTTTTGTATTCTTTTCATACCCAACGCTACTTTTTAAGCCCTCGGTTAGTTTTTCTGATCTGTGGAAGATTTGTGCACACCGAGATGGCAGCTAGTTAAAAAAAAATGACAAGCAAACAGCCGGCAACAGCTCGTTCAGCCGACAACGTGGAGCTAGCTGAGCTGGTTAAGCTAGCGGTTGCAGATGCCATCAAGGAGGCTATCCCGTCGCTCGTGGAGGATGTGGTGTCTCAGCTGACAAACAAGACACAGGCTCTGGTGGATGCACAAGTCGCGGTATTCCGTGGCGAAATGGTTGCCATGCAGGCTGATATTTCTAAGTGTATGGACTATATGGAGAAGGACGAGAACCTTATGGCGGAGGTGGACAGCCAGCTCTCTTCATCGGTAAGCAAACTGGCAGCAAAGTATGTCCAGCTGGAGGACTACATTTGCCGACATGGAGGACAGGTCGCGCAGAGACAAACTACGTGTGCATGGAGTCCCTGAAAACGCAGAGACATCGCGTGTTCTTGCTTTCCTGTCGGATGCCATACCACGGTGGTTTCCTAACCTGGGCTCTGTTGAGATTATGCGTGTTCCGCATAGGTGCCCCGAAAGAGGACACAAATGGCAGACCCCCAGATAGCAAAAAATATGCGCACAGCTTCTTTTAGCCGCCGGCCCTAAGCTGTCGGCTATAGGTGTGTCCTGCTGGCGGGGAACGTTTGCCGCCGAATATGTCACTCCCATTTCTTGCGAGATTTCTTGACTGCTTCATTTTCTCTGGCGGTTGCCTCGGTCTAAAGGACCGCGGTCGTCCGGCAGCAAGATGCTTTTAAATACAAGGTTACTCTCAAAATCGACCGGCCATGTTGGTTTGGACACACATTCGCTCAATCGCGAGTTACAGCCTGCAGCCTGCAGTTTGCTAGCTAGCAAAATCATTAAGTAAGTACTACCATCTACCATCGTTTAAGTAAGTACATGTTTCCTTTTAGTGTAACGCAATATTATGTTTACATTGTTTTTAGTTTATTTATTTAAAATGTGTAGTCATCTTTGTTCTTGCCTAACTAGCTAAAGTAGCCTTGTTTACGCAATGTTGTTAGTACATGTAGAATTTTAACGAGCTATAATAGGTAGCAAAAGCTTTACATCTAGAAAGACTAAGTTTAACTTTGTTTTTTCTTACAAAAATAACGATGTATATATGTTGTTTAAATTAATTTGTTTGCCTGAACAAGTATGCTTTTAGTCCAGTAGCTAGAGTGGCTAGTAAGTGTTAGCTAGCACATGCTGTTTTGCCTTTGTTACATTACACACTGTGGCTAGCAAGTTTTGTGCTGTGTTGCTACTGTACTGGATTTAAGGCAATTATGATTTCTAATTCTCTGAACTGCTGTACTTTTTATGTTTGAGGAAAATTCTGTGTTCACTTGAATCACAACACTTGGTGAATACATTTTATTTTTAACAATTTCACTGTTTTCACATTTGGCTGATAATGTTTCCCCCCCACAGCATAGCTACTGTACACTCACCATAAGGATTATTAGGAACACCTGTTCAATTTCTCATTAATGCAATTATCTAATCAACCAATCACATGGCAGTTGCTTCAGTGCATTTAGGGGTGTGGTCCTGGTCAAAACAATCTCCTGAACTCCAAACTGAATGTCAGAATGGGAAAGAAAGGTGATTTAAGCAATTTTGAGCGTGGCATGGCTGTTGGTGCCATAACGAGTATTTCACAATCTGCTCAGTTACTGGGATTTTCACACACAACCATTTCTAGGGTTTACAAAGAATGGTGTGAAAAGGGAAAAACATCCAGTATGCGGCAGTCCTGTGGGCGAAAATGCCTTGTTGATGCTAGAGGTCAGAGGAGAATGGGCCGACTGATTCAAGCTGATAGAAGAGCAACTTCGACTGAAAAAACCACTCGTTACAACCAAGGTATGCAGCAAAGCATTTGTAGCCACAACACGCACAACCTTGAGGTGGATGGACTACAACAGCAGAAGACCCCACCGGGTACCACTCATCTCCACTACAAATAGGAAAAAGATTTGCACGAGCTCACCAGAATTGGACAGTTGAAGACTGAAAAAATGTTGCCTGGTCTGATGAGTCTCGATTTCTGTTGAGACAGTCAGGTGGTAGAGTCAGAATTTGGCGTAAACAGAATGAGAACATGGATCCATCATGCCTTGTTACCACTGTGCAGGTTGGTGGTGGTGGTGTAATGGTGTGGGGGATGTTTTCTTGGCACACTTTAGGCCCCTTAGTGCCAATTGGGCATAGTTTCAATGCCACGGCCTACCTGAGCATCGTTTCTGACCATGTCCATCCCTTTATGAGCACCATGTACCCATCCTCTGATGGCAACTTCCAGCAGGATAATGCACCATATCACAAAGCTCGAATCATTTCAAATTGGTTTCTTGAACATGACAATGAGTTCACTGTACTGAAATGGCCCCCACAGTCACCAGATCTCAACCCAATAGAGCATCTTTGGAATGGGTGGAACAGGAACTTCGTGCCCTGGATGTGCATCCCACAAATCTCCATCAACTGCAAGATGCTATCCTATCAATATGGGCCAACATTTCTAAAGAATGATTTCAGCACCTTGTTGAATCAATGCCACGTAGAATTAAGGCAGTTCTGAAAGTGAAAGGGGGTCAAACACAGTATTAGTATGGTGTTCCTAATAATCCTTTATCTGAGTGTAAATTGCTGCAAACTGTGACTCCCATCAATAATTAGAAAAATGCAGCTGATGCTTTACCACAGCACTTCTCAAAGTCCGGACTCCGTTCCGGATCCGGACCCGGAGTGAATTCAATCCGGACCCGCCTCCATTTCTATTTCAACCATAGACTGTAAAAATATATGGACGTAGTGTCCGTGACATCACCCGTAGGTTTGTGAAGAGCAGTTTTGAAGCCTAAAGTGGGCGGAGCCAACCGTCACCATTTTGGCAGCGCATCAACGCACGTCACTCCCGGATAAACAGAAATGGGCAAAGAGGCGGGATGAGCTCAGCGAGGAGCCTGGATGCTGAAACCTGAAACCTAGCTCCGCGTGAACGAGTTTGCTCAGGCTAAGCTAATGCTTTATGCTACTGGCCTCCCACTAAGTGACTAACAACAGCTGACTTGAAGTAAAGCCAAAAGTTAAAGTTCATGTTTTTGCCCTTCGAACTACTATTAAGACATAGCTAAAAGTGAGACTGTGTATCGTGATGCTGTATTATTCTGCTAGTTAAAGTGAGCTTGTGTTTCATGCACAAACATGGCATATCAGGCAGCGCGGCATTGCACATCAAGTTCATAGGAGAGCTTTATTCAGTCCATTTAAAAATTAGATTTTGGCTGCCTCTCAAATCGGTCAAACCACATTTATTACCTAAGAAGTTCAAGTAAATGCGCTAGAAATCCGTGCTCATTCAGGTGTGCATTCGTTTATTGCATGGACGGAAAGCTCTGACACCTCCAGGAATTTGCATCTGACGGTACATAAGCATATCTAACGTTAGTCTGTTCAGTGAGAGCAATGGTACCGCAGAACGAGTGTGGCCTCTATCTATAGACGTTTTACACGTTTTTAAATCTGGAATCACCACACAAAAGCAACAAAATTGTCAGACATCCATGAGTGCATGTTCACAGAGGAAAACAACAGAACAACAGCCCTGGTTGTTCTCTTGATACTCGTCAACAACGGAATACAAAGGCGTGGGCGAAGGTATAATGCGTGTATTAAATTGTATGAAATAATCCAGAAAAAAAAGCAAGAACAAGGCCGATATGTCCAGTTCAGCAGCTGGAATTAGCTGAGGAAGAAATGTGACGGCTGGCTAACAGCAGACAAACAGCTAGTGAGAGCGAGTGAGAGACCAACAGCAGCGGCAATCCACCTGTCAGTCAACGGAGTGGACCACGCCCTTAATTATGCAGAAATGTAAATATTAATCAACTAAAACGATGAGTTATAAAAAAAAAACATAAAATTAATGTTAATTTGTTATACATGTTTATTAAAACCAAATTTTGTAATTACCAATAGTTCCGGACCTTTGTCATTGATGAAAATTCTGATTTGGACCTTTGAATGTAGACTTTGAGAACCCCTGCTTTACCTAATAACATCGCAAAATTTTCAACCTCTGAACATTAGTTTGGGTGGCACTGGTCTTGGATGATTTTCTTCTCAGGGAAATTAAAATTAATCCGATCCTATCCCGAATGAGAGATGAAGGATGAGTAATTGATAGAGTACGAGTGGATAGGGGTTATTTAATTAGAAGAATAAATACATCTGAATTTGGATCAAATTGAGAACTCACTGCGGGATCGTGTTTGTTCTGTATAGAGCTCAGGGATGACAAGGCGGCACTACATCTCCCACAATGCACCGCAGGCTTCTCAGTGCTCTGGACACCTGTTGCTGCGAAGAGAGGAAGAAAGTGGATTTATATCAGATTTTTAAAGGGTTGAATTTAAAATGTTTTAGAGCAATTTTAGAGGATGTTTTAAGAAAGAGAGAGAGTGTGTCTTTAAGTTTGTGTCATGTAGCTCTGTTGGTAGACCATTGTGCTTGCAACATGTGAACATTTTGTAAACTGCTCTGGATAAGAGTGTCTGCCTAATGACTTAAATGTAAATCTGTGTTGGCAAGGATTTCTGTTAAGAAAATAGGTTACATAAGTTACAAAACAATTGAAGAATGTACTATTTATCTGAATGCATTGGGTGCTCAGAATAATAAAATGTTGACTGTGGTACAGTACAGAAAATCTTAATGGTACTTGGTCAATCAAAATGAAATAAGGGCTGTGTTAGCCCTGAAACATGTAAATCAGTTCAAAACATCTCTTTTTTTTACAATGAGTTCCTTATTTTATTGAAGTGACCAGAGGCATAATGGTAAATTTTCCTTGCTAAATGATATCTCCATTCTCAAGCAGTCTTCTGATGCTAGAATTTAGTCTTAAATTGGTAAACATCTATGATGTTACCATTGTAGGTATATATATTGTCTACACTCTGCGAAATTGTGGGTAGCATAAAAGTATGCTAAACCAGTTAACTGACATTTTAGACACATATCCTCTGAGATTTTAAAATGGACTGTGAAACAGGACTGTACAGACAAAATCTTTATAAACACAGTTTATTACTAATCTTAAGATGACTATGAAGTATAAGTTAATTACTTATATTTTTACAAATGCACCTGATTTTCCTGGAGTAACTATAATAGAAATCTACTGGATTGAGTTTTTTCTTATAAGTACTCAGGTCTTTTCCTGTTGGAAGTTAATAGGGGTCAATGCTGGTTGAGCCGTTGCTCTTCATTTTATTTCAGAAACGTTTACATTTGAGCTGTTAAAGGGATAGTTTGTCCAAAAATCATATTTCGGTGACAGTCTCCTTACCCCGAGTAGGTCCTTCAGGCACATAGTCATTTTTTTAAACAATCCATTATTCAGGTCTGTGGCAGTCAGTAATTAATTAGCGTTATTAGTATCGTACATATTCATGAATGGAAACTGTATGTTACCCTATCACAAAACTCCATTGCAAGCGGAAAAAACTACTCTAAAACACTCCAAACTAAGACAAGTGGTTTTGTTTATCTCAAAGAACATGTCAGTGTTGTATTCCTCCAAGTGAAGTTTTAATTTTCGCAATATAATTCTCATTTCAAATAAATGGATACTTCCTGTGTTTACCGGTCAGTGTTTTTCACAATTATCAATCCATGTGTTCGTTTGGGAAGAGTACGTGTATACACAGTAAACAAAAGTTAGAATTCACTAGCTAGAAAGCAAGTTACCTATTTCGTATTTGATTTTCACCTTGGACAGTCAAACTTTATTTGCTTGAGAGAGAAAGGCAAATACATATATATCATGTCTGACTCTGAATACGAGCAGAAATATTTTTTTGGGGGGGATATAGCCTTGTTCTAACTATCATACACAGATCATGAATTGACACAGATATCCGGAGGCAGTGTTTACTTGCAGAGCAGGATCCACAAGCAGTTGACATCGATACTTACAAACAAAGGAAATCCAGAAGTTCAAAGTTAATTTATCAAATGCATCGAATAACACAGTGTCATTCTGCACAATTAAATTAATGTGACATGGCACACATCTACGCAGTAAGAATTAAGAAATATATAAAGCAAAAATACAGCAAAAACCTGTCCACACACACTCAATCAAACAGACTCCAACCTCTCCACAATGGCCAAGACCAGAGAGCTGTGTAAGGACATCAGGGATAAAATTGTAGACCTACACAGGGCTATAGGCAAGCAGCTTGGTGAGAAGGCAACAACTGTGGGCGCAATTATTAGAAAATGGAAGAAGTTCAAGATGACGATCTCCCTCGGTCTGGGGCTCCATGCAAGATCTCACCTCGTGGGGCATCAATGATCATGAAGAAGGTAAGGGATCAGCCTAGAACTACACGACAGGACCTGGTCAATGACCTGAAGAGAGCTGGGATCACAGTCTCAAAGAAAACCATTAGTAACACACTACGTTGTCATGTATTAAAAGCCTGCAGAGCACGCAAGGTCCCCCTGCTCAAGCCAGCGCATGTCCAGGCCCGTCTGAAGTTTGCCAATGACCATCTGGATGATCCAGAGGAGGAATGGGAGAAGGTTATGTGGTCTGATGAGACAAAAATAAAGCTTTTTGGTCTAAACTCCACTCGTCATGTTTGGAGGAAGAAGACGGATGAGTACAACCCCAAGAACACCATCCCAACCATGAAGCATGGAGATGGAAACATCATTCTTTGGGGATGCTTTTCTGCAAAGGGGATAAGGATGACTGCTCAGGTACAAATTATAAGTTTTTTTCTTCTTTGGAAGTAATGTGTTTCGAGTGGTCCTATTTTGGTGACTTAATTTTGATATATGCTGCTGGACTATACATTCTTGTTGAAGTTTTTTTTAAGTTATAAGGGAGACACTGTGTTTTTTTGTTGTCCAATTGTTTTCATATGTGCCTGGAAATTCAAGCAACCCATGTTTACTATTATAATAAATGGATAAGCTAAATCAAAATGACATATTCCACAGGCATACATTTTTTTTATGTTTCAAAACTGTACCATACCGTGACACCAATGCACTTTTTTGTACCGAACCGTGAGTTTTGTGAACCCTTTCACCCATAGTGATTACACAGAAAGTGTGACAATCATCTCTATAATCAAAATAATAATAAATAAATAATCTTTCACCTAATGTGAAACTTTCTAAACAAGCGAATGGGACAGATAATATAAATTCTTGCAGCGCACGTAAGGTCCCCCTGCTTAAGCCAGTTGGCCAATGACCATCTGGATGATCCAGAGGAGGAATGGGAGAAGGTCATATGGTCTGATGAGACAAAAATAGAGCTTTTTGGTCTAAACACCACTCGCCGTGTTTGGAGGAAGAAGGATGAGTACAACCCCAAGAACACCATCCCAACCATGAAGCATGGAGATGGAAACATCATTCTTTGGGGATGCTTTTCTGCAAAGGGGACAGGATGACTGCACTGTATTGAGGGGAGGATGGATGGGGCCATGTATTGCGAGATCTTGGCCAACAACCTCCTTCCCTCAGTAAGAGCATTGAAGATGGGTCGTGGCTGGGTCTTCCAGCATGGCAATGACCCGAAACACACAGCCTGGGCAACTAAGGAGTGGCTCCGTAAGAAGCATCTCAAGGTCCTGGAGTGGCCTAGCTAGTCTCCAGACATGAAACCAATAGAAAATCTTTGGAGGGAGCTGAAAGTCTGTATTGCCCAGCAACAGCCCCGAAACCTGAAGGATCTGGACAAGGTCTGTATGGAAAATCCCTGCTGCAGTGTGTGCAACCTGGTCAAGAACTACAGGAAACGTATGATCTCTGTAATTGCAAACAAAGGTTTCGGTACCAAATATTAAGTTCCGCTTTTCTGATGTATCAAATACTTATGTCATGCAATAAAATGCAAATTAATTACTTAAAAATCATACAATGTGATTTTCTGGATTTTTGTTTTAGATTCTGTTTTTAGACTTCTACATGCTTTAAGTGGGAAAACCAGCAAAATCGGCAGTGTATCAAATACTTGTTCTCCCCACTGTACATAAGTGTAAACTAGTAGCAATTTAAAAAAGCTAAGTGAAGCAACTTATCTTCACATAGCTTGTTGAAGTTAAAGTTCACACTCACCTCTGACATCACTGCCGAAGAACAGAAGCTGTGTATGGGGGCTATAGGAAATAGTTTGCTAGTGCCAGCCAATTCTGCCGACTGTTTTGTCAGTGTAGAGTTAAAAATAATCGATGCTACAGTGACAGATTACTGAATGTAGTTTGAAGTGTTTTAGAGTAGTTTTCCACATGCATTGCTGCTTTGCAATAGCGGTACGAAATATTTCCATTGCTAATAATGCTAATTACACTAATTACAGACTGGGACAGAGCTGAATAATGGATGGTTTGAAAAAATTACTCTATGGGCCTTCCGGAATATCTTTTGTTGAGTGAACTTTGAGAAAAATATGAATTTTAGCTGAACTATCCATTTAAAGGTCTGGTAAACTTGTTCAAATTAAAACCCAATGTTTTGCCTCCCTATTCTCTTCACTAATATCCTTTGTATGCGAAAAATGCATATATAATATGCATAATAGAATAATAATGATAACTTTAATGATAATATTTAAATAACTTTCATACAAGAAATGCAGCTCAAAGTGCTTTACAATATAGAAATTACAAGCATAGAGTGCTTCACAATAGGATTAAGAGGAGCAAGAGAGGGGGAGAGAATAATGAGGTGGGAACAAGAAGGAATGCGCAACAAAGTAAGTTGCTAAAAATGTGGCTAAAGTGAAAGATATAAATAAAAGTAAAATTATATCTAGGAACATGGACAGGAGTCTCACTCCTATAGCCTCAACATGAGATAGGGTGCAGGTCAGGCCGCAGGCTGTTAGCCAGCCTGCTAGCATAGTGGAGTCTGTCAATAGCATAGCCAGAGTAGTTAGTACAGCTTTACCTATTGCCACTGTGACTTGTTCCAGGCTGAGAAAAGTTAAACAAGGTAGTGCTAACAAAAACAAATGTATTAAGATAAATCCTCCCTCCACCTCGGTTACAAATAAAAATAAAAATGACTGTATCACCTCGCATCTCAAAATGGGACTCCTAAATGTTAGATCCCTTGCTCCAAAGGCAGTTGCAGTAAATTAATTAATCTCTGATCATAAACAAGATGTTATTGGTTTATGTGAAACGTGGCTAAAGCCTGATGAATTCATTGCTTTAAATGAGGCCTCTCCTCCTGGCTATACTAGTGATCGTATCCCTTGTGCGTCCCGAAAAGGAGGGGGTGTCGCTAATATTTATGACAGTAAATATAAACTTACTCTCAAACATATCACAGAGTTTCATTCTTTCGAAGTTTTACTCATGAAAACTAGGCCGATAAATCATTTTACATAGCTACTATTTATAGGCTCCCCGGGCCATACACATTGTTCCTCAATGAGTTTCCAGAATTCTTGTCTAACCTTGTAGTCATGGCAGATTGTATTCAAATTTTTGGCGATTTCAATATTCATATGGAAAAGTCCAATGATCCTCTTCAAAAAGCCTTTGAAGCCATAATTGACTCAATGGATTTCATCCAACATGTCTCAGGTCCAACACATTGCCACAATCATACCTTAGATTTAATCCTGTCACGAGAAATAGATATTGTAGATCTAATAATTTACCCCCAAAATCCTGGATTATCGGATCACTGTCTTATTACATTTACCGTTAAAACAAGAAGTCCACTTGCTTCACAAACAATGAGTTTCAAAAGCAGTACTATAAATTCTTGGACTACAAATAAATTCCTTGATATTCTTACAAGTTCGCTCATTAACGACAGAATAAATAAATCTGTAAACGATCAAATCGAGGATCTAAACTCAATACTGCGAAATACATTAGACACAGTTGGTGCAAGAAACTTGCTCCCAGGTACACAGACAATACTAGAGGCCTCCAGAAAATTGGAGTGAAAGTGGCGCTCCACCAAGTTGGAAGTATTCAGACTAGCCTGGATAGACAGTACACTACAATACCAAAAATCACTCACGTCTGCTCGTTCAGCTTATTTCTCCAACCTGATTGAGGTGAACAAGAACTATCAAACATTTCTCTTTGATACAGTTGCAAAAAGTTAACAAAAAAGCAAAGCTCAACAAGTGAAGTGGGTCTTCACTTTAGTTGTAATGAATACATGAACTACTTTGATGAAAAGATCATCACCATTAGAAAACAAATAACTGACTCCTCCTTAAATAGTTATGGTCTTCAAAATCTCAGTTGTCCTAAAAATGTCCTGAACCTCCCTGATCAGGTGTCAATGGGGACACTTGAATTTTTTGATACCGTATCGCTCGACACATTCACTAAATTTGTAATGAGTTCTAAACCCAAAAACTGTCAGCTAGACCCAATTCCAACAAAATTACTTAAGGAGCTATTTCCTGCTAGGTCAGCCAATGCTGAAAATAATAAATTGCTTCCTTTCCTCTGGATGTGTACCAAACTCATTAAAAATTGCGGAAATTAAGCCTCTTCTAAAGAAATTCGAATCTGGATCCCAACATATTAAACAATTATAGGCCAATATCGAACCCCCCTTTCCTCTCAAAAATTTTAGAAACATTTGTTTCCCAACAACGGAATGCCTTCCTGAAGACCAATAACATTTATGAAATGCTCCAGTCCGGTTTCAGATCCCATCATAGTACTTAGACTGCATTCATGAAGGTAACAAATGACCTTCTAATGGCCTTAGACAAAGGTTCCGCATCTGTAGCTTCTTGATCTTAGTGCTGCTTTTGACACTATTGATCACTCCCTTCTCTTAGAGAGCCTGGAAACCCATGTGGACATGTTCTAGCCTAGATCTTATTTTTCTGAAAGATATCAGTTTGTTAGTGTAGATGGCATATCCTCTGAGAAGTATGCTTTGGTGTTCCTCAAGGCTCGGTTCTGGGCCCATTTATTGTTCTCACTATATATGCTCCCTCTGGGCGATGTAATCTGAAATCACAATGTACATTTTCACTGTTATGCTGATGACACACAGTTATATGAAGCATGGAGAAACCCCAAAATTAGCTACTTTGGAAGCATGCGTTTCAGATATTAGGAAGTGGATGACCGAGAACTTCTTGCTCTTAACCTTTTCACGCGTGAGTTTCAAATTCACGCGTGAGTCAAGATGGCGCCGGTGTATGTGGCAAGCCGTCTGCTGACGCCTGTATATTATAGTACGTTCATATCCATGTGGTTGCTGTTGGTATGGGGACAAATTGCATCAACTTTGTTAGTATATGACCGGCAAACACTTTTAAATTTACGCATATCCACCGAAGCAAGATGGGATCAAACACCTGCACGTTACTCACCTCCCCCCTTCCTGACGGAGCTACCGGTGGGGATATATCGGGTACCACCATACTATGCCCCGGTAAACAGACGTCGGAAGAGACGGGGTAAGCGTGGCGGCCTGACCGTCAGGCTCAGGTTCCTTCTGCGGACAAGCAGTAAGCGGATCACTGGGATTGATCGACCTGAGGAAGATGGGGATGGCCGCTCCTACACGTCGTGTGCGGGCGGGGACGACTATTTTTGGAATATACCTGTTCTAACAAGCGTGGGAGATCGGTGGATCTCTGCTGGACAGCGCTCGCCTCACCATCGCCGTCACGGCGTTTCGGCTCATCTGCTCCGACTGCTACGCAGGACATTGCGACAGGCAGAAGATCCTGTACAGCTAAGGATGGCTCTCATTAACGCGAGGTCGGTGGTAAACAAGACTTTTATTATCAGAGACTTCTTCACTGCTCGAGCACTAGATTTCCTATTTATTACTGAAACATGGCTTCCAAGTGGAGACTTAACCCCGTTCTCGGAACTGTTGCCGCCCAAATGTAAATACCAAAATACCCCACGCTCTGTAAAGAGGGGGGGCAGGTTGGCTACAATTTTTAAAGACTGTTTTAAATGTCGGACTATAAAAAAATCGGCCTACAACAGCTTTGAAGTACAGCTGCTTGTCCTAGACTCTAGTTCTCCTATTGCTGTTGCTGTGGTCTATAGGCCCCCAAAGCCACATAAAGACTTTTTAAATGAGTTTGCTGACCTCGTAGGAGGTATTATGTCAAACTTTGAGAAAATTTTAATTATGGGGGATTTTAATATTCATATATGTTGTCCCCAAAATTCAATTGCTAAAGAATTTATTAATTTAACTGAAGATTTTGACCTAGTGCACATATAAAGGGGCACACCCTTGACCTTATTTTTTCTCATGGGACACTGCTGAGTGAAATTGAGATATGCGAACATAGTTTCTCTGATCATAACCCTATCACATTCAATATGCCGCTAGCACTTAACCCTATAAATCTACATAAAACTGTCTTGAAGACACGTAGAATCACTGACGCTACTTCTACTACTTTTGCTGAAGCTTTTGAGGAGCTCTCAAACTACCCTGAATTTGCTTCACCAGATCTGAACCCGGACGAACTATTATATCATTTTAATTCCATTTGTAGTATAATTTTAGATGAAATAGCACCGTTAAAAACAAAAATCAAAAAACATCCTCTGAACCATGGGTAAATAATACCACCCGAACCCTGAGACAGATATGCAGAAGGGCCGAGAGGAAATGGAAAAGAGACAAATTACAGATCTCTTACGAGATGCTTAAAGATTATCTTTTTAAGTATCAAAATGAGTTGAGAATGGCCAAATCAAAATACTTCTCTACTCTCATAGATAAGAACCACAACAATCCTAGAGTTCTTTTTAAGATTATTAATAATGTCACAAATCCAGTTGTGTCCATCTACCCGAGTGAGTCAGTGGCTATGTGTGAGCGGTTTTGCTAATTTTTCATAGACAAGATAGCTGAAATTAGAAATAACATGCATGTGATCACTGGCGCCCCGGTAGGCCAGTTGAATTTCACCGGCAGGCTAAATAAGTTTATACCAATTACTATGACTTATTTAAATGACACTGTAAAGCAGCTAAAACCTACAGGATCACCATTAGACACTATCCCGGCACGATTATTAAAAAAAGTGTTTAATGTAGTGGGTACAACACTTCTACATTTGGTAAATAAATGCCTTGAGTTGGGAGTCATCCCTGAGTGCTTAAAACATGCGTCAGTGCAACCCATACTAAAGAGGCTAAATTTAGACCCATTTGACCTATCAAATTTCAGACCTATTTCACATCTACCATTTGTAACAAAAATTTTAGATAAAGTAGTTCTAAGTCAGCTCCAAACTTTTTTAAACGAAAACAAAATTTTTGACATATTTCAATCCGGTTTTAAACAATTTCACTCTACTGAAACGGCGCTTGTAAAAGTGCTAAATGACATTTTTATAGCCACTGACTCTGGAAACTCAGTAGCACTGATACTCCTGGATTTAAGTGCTGCCTTTGATACGGTAGACCACAACGTTTTATTATCTCGTTTAGAACACATAGTGGGCATTAAAGGCACAGTTTTAAATTGGTTTCAGTCTTATCTTACCAATAGGAGTTTCTCAGTTAACATTAGTAACCACCGATCTTCCTCAGCAAAATTAATGTGTGGAATTCCGCAAGGTTCCACACTGGCTCCGATGTTATTTTCTCTATACATGCTTCCTCTGAGTACTATTTTTAAAAAATATGACTTGAATTATCATTGCTACGCAGACGACACACAAATATATTTTCCTCTTAATAATAATCAAACACAGATCGCTGCTTGCCTTGAGGAGGTGAAAGCATGGATGTCGCAACATTTTCTTAGTCTAAATGAGAAAAAGACTGAGGTTATGGTGTTTACATCTTCCAGTCTACATAACACAACAAATATAAATCTTGGTACACTGACACCATATGTGAAGCCATATGTAAGAAATCTGGGAGTGGTACTAGATAGTGCCCTAAAGCTTGATAGACAGATCAATCAAGTTGTGAAATCATGCTTCTACCAGCTACGAACCCTGGTAAAAATTAAATCTATACTATCTAATTCTAACTTTGAAAAAATTATACATGCTTTTATCAACACAAGGCTAGACTATTGTAATTCACTTTATCTGGGGATCAATGAATCATCCATGAACCGTCTTCAAATAGTCCAGAATGCCGCTGCAAGAGCTCTGACGGGAACGCGGAAAAGAGATCACATAACTCCTGTCCTCAAGGCACTTCACTGGCTACCAGTCTGCCATAGAATTACTTTTAAAGTTTTATTACTAGTTTTTAAATCACTACACGGGATGGCTCCATACTACCTCAAGGACTTACTGACTGTTTATCAACCACCAAGAGCTCTTAGGTCTGCAAACCAAGGCCTTCTGGTGGTCCCTAGAACAAAACTTAAGACCAGAGGAGACCGAGCTTTCTCCATTGCTGCTCCTAAACTGTGGAATAGCCTCCCTGTTGAAATCAGAGCTGCACTAACCCTTGGCATTTTTAAAGTGAGGCTAAAGACATTTTTATTTGAGCTGGCATATGCAAATAATAGTTGAGGAAATTGTCCTGGTGCTGTGTATGTATTGTTAAATTCATCATGTGTTATTTTCTTTATTGTTATCTGCAGTTGTCTCTGTACAGCACATTGGTCTACGGAAGTAGTGTTTATTTGTGCTTTATAAATAAAAAAAAATTTAAAAAAATTAAATAAAAAATAAATATTACTTACCGACCCCCCAGCGTGAGTTTTTTCGAATTCTAAGAGCTGCAAAAGTTGGTTGATTTATAACTGTAGCTAGCTAGAAAACGTCAGCTAACCGCTAGCAAACGTCAGCTGCCCGCTAGCTAACAAATCGTGACCAGTAATTCAGTGCAGTGAAAATGAATAAACTATATAAAATGCATACAACGGGTAAGGTAACTTCTAGAAAGTTTTTGCTATGGTTTTGATCGGTAGTATAATTCATTTTTGTGTATTAGTGTTGGCTGTCTGTTGGTACGTAAGTAACACTTCTTGCCCCGATTTGAATGCTTTCTACCTGGTTAATATCAGAGTATGGTCTTGAAACAATTACAATCAGGAAATAAAGTTATAAACACTGTTTGAGCTAAATGTGAGTAAATAACAGCGCGGTCTGACCAGCCATTGTTACGTTACTTGTAGCTAGGCATGCTAATGGTGCGTTCTAAATATGACGTTCTAATCACACCAGTGTGATCGTACGCTTCAGGGACCACTCTAGTTTGATCACACTGGTGTAAACTCAAGAAAAACAGAAATGCTCGTTTTAGGACCCAAGAAACAAAGAGCGTTGTTAGCAGATCTCACTGTGAACCTCGATGGCTGCATGGTCGTATCCCAAAAAACTGTAAAAAACCTTGGCGTTACCCTTGACCCTGACCTCTCCTTGGAAGAACATATAAAATATATCTCAAGAGTAGCTTATTTTCATCTTCAAAACATAGCAAAAATCTGAAGAAATTGATGCAGAAAAATGTATCCATGCTTTCGTTACTTCTAGACTAGATTACTGCAATGCCCTTCTTTCCGGCTACACTGTCAAATCAATAAATAAACTTCAATTAGTGCTCTACATGGCCGCTAGAATCCTAACTAGAACAAAAAAAATGTAACACATTACTCCTGTCCTAGCGTCCTTACACTGGCTGCCTGTTAGGGTTAGGGCTGATTTTAAGGTTTTACTGTTAACCTATAATTCAATACATGGACTTGCTGCTACTTACCTTGCTGAAATGATCCAGCCATACATACCTACACGTAACCTACAATCACAAGATGCAGGCCTTTTAATTGTACCTAGAATTTTTAACGATCAGCCGGAGGCAGGGCCTTTTCTCATAGAACCAATTAAGGTTAGAAATGCAAACTCAGTGCAAACTTTCAAGTGTCTACTAAAAACTCATTTCTACAGCATGGTTTATAATTAGGTGTAGCCTGGCCCGGGGGCGTGAAGGTGACCAGTAGGCTTGATACTGTCCACCCTTGCTGTCTTGCCAGGTGGGTTCTCGTTGCCTTTCGGGGGAAGAGTCACTGGTTTGTTGTTGTTGTCTGTCTGTTGCGCACTTGTGCAATTGGGCTGTACTCTGCTGGCAATACTAGGCCCTTATTCAGGGTGGTTGCGGTTGGTGGGTGTCCCTTTGGTTGAGGCCTGGCAATGTGGGTGGATTGATTTCCTGCCTGTTGGGCCCTGTCCGGGGCCTCCCCCGGGTGGGGCCACAGTGTCGCCGGACCCCCCCATCTCAGTTCCTAGGTCTTATGCTGCTATACTATTGTGCTGGGGGATTGGGTCAGTTCTCCTTCCCCACTAAGTTTTCCTTCTCCACTTTAAATCGTTGTTGATATGATGAATGCATTTTCGGAATTTTCCCAGTCTTCTCCTGTTTTAAACTTTAGGAGGACATGAGGTCCTGGTCCTCACCTGCGGAGTACCTGGTTTGGGGGGCCCGTTGCTGTCCCTGTCCTTGTCCATCTGGTCATACTTCTGACCTAGTCTAAATTTAAATAGACTCTGGATTTAGCCCAGTTACATTTATGAATTATTCCAATTGGACTCTTAATATCTCACCCGGCACAGCCAGAAGAGGACTGGTCACCCCTCTGAGCCTGGGTCCTCTCTAGGTTTCTTCCTAAAATTCGGCCTTCTTAGGGAGTTTTTCCTAGTCACTGAAATTCAACACTACTGTTGTTTGCACCTTGGGGTTTAAGGCCGGGTGTCTCTGTAAAAGCACTTTGTGACAACTGCTGTTGTAAAAAGGGCTTTATAAATAAAACGTATTGATTGATTGATTGAAAATGTAACATGTCAAAAAGCACAGCAGTGTATAAGCGCAAGACAAGGTACATTAATAAAGAATGTCAGACCTGCATTAAGAAAGTCACAGCTAGTTAAATGCTAAAGTGAAGAGAAGTTTTTAGCTTACTTTTAAAAATATTTAGCAAACTGGCTTCCGTGATATATCTATAGGTAGTGTGTAACACAGTTTTGGAGCATAACTGACAAAAGCTGCATCCCAGATTTTCTTTCAGCTATTGCTTGGAACCTCCAATAAACCCGCAGTATCACGGTGTACTTGAGGGCAAATATTTAACAAAGGAGTGTAGCTTGGTTCTAACCCCTAAAGGCCTCGGTACCACTGCTCAGAAAATTAAGGGATCAATTAAATCACACACTGGGTCTCGATGAACGAAAAATGTTACAACTCAAAATTTTTGCTGCACATTGTGTAATTGGTTGAGGGCAAAATGACATTTCAATGGAAACAAAAATCACCAACCGATTGAAGGCTGGATTCAAATTCTCACTGAAAATCAAAGTAAACAATTGAAAACACAGGCTGTACCAACTTGCGTGAATTTCATCAGGTAAACTCAATGTGACTCAGTAGAGTGTATTGCCCCCATGTGCCTGTATCAATCAATCAATCAATAACATTTATTTATAAATTATTTTTTGCATTTTTCACAAAGTGCAGTTGTACAAAGTCCGGGCATGCTCCTGATGAAATGGAGGTAGTGTCCTGGGGTAACTCCTCCCAGACCTGAATCAGGGCATCAGTGAGCTCCTGGACAGTCTGTGGCGCAACTTGGTGGTGTCGGATGTACCAATACATAAGGTCTCAGAGGTTCTCATTGGTTTCAGGTCTGGGGAATGTGAGGACCAGTCATCATCATCTTCCTCCGCTTATCCGGGTCGTGGGGGCAGCAGTCTAAGCAGAGATGCCCAGACTTCCCTCTCCCTAGACACTTCCTCTAGCTCTTCCGGGGGGACACTGAGGCGTTCCCAGGCCAGCCGGGAGACATAGTCCCTCCAGCGTGTCCTAGGTCTTCCCTGGGGTCTCCTCCCGGTGGGAGGCGTGTCAACCAAGACAGCCCCACAACATCCAGAGACTTGAGGTACTCAGGGCAGATCTCATCCACCCCCAGTTTCTTGACTACCTCAGTGACTTCAGCCCAGGTGATGGACGAGTCCACCTCTGAGCCCTCAGCCTCTGCTTCCTCAATGGAAGACGTGACGGCGGGATTGAGGAGATCCTTGAAGTACTCCTTTCACCGCCCGACGACATCCCCAGTTGAGGTCAACAGCTGCCCACCTCCACTGTAAACAGCGTTGGTAGGCCTGATAGGACTCCTTCTTCAGCTTGATGGCATCCCTTACTTCCGGTGTCCACCACCGGGTTCGGGGATTGCCGCCTCAACAGGCACCGGAGGCCTTACGGCCACAGCTCCGAGCGGCCGCTTCGACAATGGAGGTGGAGAACATGGTCCACTCGGACTCAATATCTCCAGCCTCCCTCGGGATCCAGTCGAAGCTATGCCGGAGGTGGGAGTTAAAGATCTCTCTGACAGAAGACTCGGCCAGACGTTCCCAGCAGACCCTTACAGTACGCTTGGGTCTGCCGAGTCTGTCCAGCTTCCTCCCCCGCCATCGGATCCAACTCACCACCAGGTGGTGATCAGTTGACAGCTCCGCCCCTATCTTTTCCCGAGTGTCCAAGACATACGGCCGCAGGTCAGATGAAATGACAACAAAGTCCTGGTGCCACGTGCACTGTTGGACACCCTTATGCTTGAACATGGTGTTCGTTATGGACAAACCGTGACTAGCACAGAAGTCCAATAACTGAACACCGCTCGGGTTCAGATCAGGGGGCCGTTCCTCCCAATCACGGCCCTCCAGGTGTCACTGTTGTTGCCCACGTGGGCGTTGAAGTCCTCCACTAGAACAATGGAGTCCCCAGTCGGAGCACTTTCCAGCACCCCTCCCAGAGACTCCAAGAAGGTCGGGTACTCTGCACTGCGGTTCGGCCCGTAGGCACAAACAACAGTGAGAGACCTATCCCCGACCCGTAGGCGCAGGGAAACGACCCTCTCGTTAACCGGGGTAAACTCCAACACTTGGCGGCAGAGCTGGGGTCTATAAGCAAACCCACACCAGCACGCCGCCTCTCACCATGGGCAACTCTAGTGTGGTGAAGAGTCCATCCTCTCTCAAGGAGTGTGGTTCCAGAGCCCAAGCCATATGTAGAGGTGATCGGAACCTCTCAACCTCACACACAATCTCAGGCTCCTTCCCCGCCAGCGAGGTGACGTTCCATGTCCCTAGAACTAGTTTCCGTGTCCAGGGATCGGGTTGTCGAGGCCCCCGCCTACGAGCCCCAACCCCCGGGCCTGGCTCCAGGGTGGGGCCCCGCCTGCGCCATACCGGGCGACGTCACGGTCCTCAAAATGGTTTCCATCATTAAAGGGTTTTTGAACCGCTCTTAGTCTGACCCGTCGCCCACGACTTGTTTGCCTTGGGAGACCCTACTAGGGGCATATAGGCCCCAGACAACATAGCTCCTAGGGTCACTCGGGTACTCAAACCCCTCCACCACGTTAAGGTGGCAGTTCATGGAGGGGCAGTCAATGGCATCAATGCCTTCATCATCCAGGAACTGCCTACACACTCTAGCCACATGAGGCCTGGCACCTCCAAACCGGTCATGTTGGATGATGTTGTAGGCAGCATAACGTTCACCACGGTGTCTCCAGACTCCTTCAGGCCAATTCTAGTGTTCTCTGGTGAATGTCAATCGAGCTGCTCCGTGCTGGGCTGTGAGCACAGGTCCCACTAAAGGACATTCGGCCCTCATGCCACCCTCATGGAGTCTGTTTCTGATAATTTGTTTCTGACATGCACACCAGTAACCCGCTGGAGCTCATTTTTTAGGGCTCTGGCAGTGGTCCTCCTGTTCCTCCTCGCACAAAGGAGCAGATACCAGTCCTGCTGATGTCTTTCTATGGCTCTGCCCAGCTTTCCTTGTGTAACAGCCCATCTCCTGGTATCTCCTCCATGCTCTTGAGAACGTTCTGGGAGACACAGTCAATATTCTTGCGATGGTACGTATGGATCTTTGAGGTGCTGGATTACCTGTGCAACCTGAATGGGCTGCAGGTACCGCCTCATACCACCATTAGGACAAGGACACTAGCAAAACGTAAAACTAGACAACAATCAGTCAGGAAGGATAAGGAGAGAGTAATTATCTGTGGTCACCACCTGCAAAACCATTTCCTTTTTGGGGGTTTTCTTGCTGTTGCTTCTCCAGTGCCTGTTTTCACTTTTATTTCCACCAAAACAGGTGACGCTGATTCAAAATTGCTTATGCTTCCTAACTGGAAAGATTGATATCCCTGAGATTAATTGACTTGGTATTATACAGTGTTGATTACATGTTCCCTTAATTTTTTTGAGCAGTGTGTATATGCAAAGAAGCCATGGCTGCCTACAACAAAGC
Source organism: Esox lucius (assembly GCF_011004845.1). Classification (NCBI taxonomy): domain Eukaryota; kingdom Metazoa; phylum Chordata; class Actinopteri; order Esociformes; family Esocidae; genus Esox; species Esox lucius. The sequence continues at coordinate 25,176,425 of NC_047590.1, forward strand.
AATGTGTCTGTAAATTATTACAGAGACTGCTAGGAACTTTAGAATTTTACTCTCCACCATTGACCAGCTACTTAACACTGCCTCCATCCCCCACAGTTCTCTGCATCAAAATGTGATAAACCTGCATTATTCTTAAATGCCAAAATAACTACAATTAGAGCCAGTATTATTGCAAATTGTGTGAAAAAGACAGGGGAAAATTAACCTGAATTACATTACATTAACCACAATTTGCAAGACTGGTACTGGATGTAACTCCACCTCATTTATTTAACCTGTACCCACAGCATTTTTAAAGTGGTATTTGACAGAGTTTCAAATCATATCCTGAACGTTACCAAAACATATTTTCAAACTGGCATCTTCCCAGACGCCTTCAAAACAGCTGTTGTTAAATCCTTACCAAAGAAATCCAACGTAGATGATAACTCACTAACCAACTCTAGGCCGAAATCTAACCTTCCGTTCTTTAATAAAATACTTGAAAATATGCTGTGCAAATAAACTTCACTACAAATAAAGATTAGATTAGATCCAACTTTATTGTTATTAAACAGTAGGAGTACAGTACATCAAAATGCAGTTAGTATCTAACCAGAAGTGCAAACTCCTTTCTTGAAGAAAATAATATTCTGGAGGAATTTCAGTCAGGCTTTAGAACATAATAGAGCACGGAAATTGCTCTTACTAAAATAATCAGCGATCTCAGATTAAACCCCGATGGAAATAAGGTCTTAATTCTTATCCTTTTAGACCTTTTAGACTGAGCAGCATTTGATAAGGCTTACCATGATATCCTAATCAATCATCTTGAAAAGGTGATTGGTCTTTCTGACCGTGTGTTACGCTGGTTCAAAACACATCAAAGGGAGAACGTTTTACGTTAGTCATGCTACACTGTCACTCAGACAGGCAGAGCACACTACTTAAGTACTGGGAATATTCCTCTAGTCCTACACTTGTTTCCAATCACTGTTTAGTTCTGTTTATAATCTGTTGTGCACCCACCACACCTCAGATTATTATTTGTCTGTCGTTACCTGTGGTGGTGCACTTTGCAGGTAAAAGAGAGACTATTGACTACTATCATCCGTTTTGTTTGGTTTTCGTTTTTGCTTCACTTTTACACACTCAGGCTTTAAATTACGCCATGTCATGGATGGGAAAAGTACTGTGCCCGAATCATATGTGCCAAAGGTAATTTAATTTGAACTTTTGATAAATGTACATTTTAATTGTCACAGTTCATTTTAGTATTTCTCAAAGTTAAGAAAATGTTCTATTTGCATTTTAATTTGATTGACTAATTATTCATAAATTATATGTTGTGTGTTATATAACCAGATGACTACTCGGAGGCCAGAACAAAAATTATGGAATACTTCAACAGTGATACAGCAAGTCTCCATTCCCTCACACTAAGTGTCATAAGTCCTGACCCTTGAAAGACTTAAATTACTTTAATCGTTTAGAAAGCATGCCTGTTCAATATTTTTTTGCTAAGTTTGGTACACAAAGCAATTTTGGTTTCTTGCTGATGTTATTTAAATTGTATGTATATTGACTGGTCTTAATTTGAGCCCTAGCTGCTGGGCTCCACGACCTTGGTAAATGCTAATCTTAGCTTCCCCACAAGTCCCACACCTCGATTTTCTGCCCTAAACCCTTCAGGTATGAAGGGAAATGTACAGATGCTGGTCATATAATTAGAATATCATCAAAAAGTAGATTTATTTCAGTAATTCCATTCAAAAAGTGAAACTTGTATAATGTATACATTCATTCCACACAGACTGATATATTTCAAATGTTTTTTCTTTTAATTGTGATGATTATAACTGACAACTAATGAAAATCCCAAATTCAGTATCTCAGAAAATGTGAATATTACTAAAGACCAATACAAAAAATAGATTTTTGGCCTTCAGCTCTTCTGCATTGTTGGGTCTGGCGTATCGCATCTTCCTCTTCACAATACCCCATAGATTTTCTATAGGGTTAAGGTCAGGCAAGTTTGCTGGCCAATTAAGAACAGGTATACCATGGTCCTTAAACCAGGTACTGGTAGCTTTGGCACTGTGTGCAGGTGCCAAGTCCTGTTGGAAAAAGAAATCTGCATCTCCATAAAGTTAGTCAGCAGCAAGAAGCATGAAGTGCTCTAAAACCTCCTGGTATACGGCTGCGTTGACCTTGGACCTCAGAAAACACAGTGGACCAACACCAGCAGATGACATGGCATCCCAAACCATCACTGACTGTGGAAACTTTACACTGGACTTCAAGCAACGTGGATTATGTGCCTCTCCTCTCTTCCTCCAGACTCTGGGACCTTGATTTCCAAAGGAAATGCTACATTTACTTTTATCAGAGAACATAACTTTGGACCACTCAGCAGCAGTCCTGTCCTTTTTGTCTTTTGCCCAGGCGAGACGCTTCTGACGCTGTGTCTTGTTCAAGAGCGGCTTGACACAAGGAATGCAACAACTGAAACCCATGTCTTGCATGCGTCTGTGCGTGGTGGTTCTTGAAGCACTGACTCCAGCTGCAGTCCACTCTTTGTGAATCTCCCCCACATTTTTGAATGGGTTTGGTTTCACAATCCTCTCCAGGGTGCGGTTATCCCTATTGCTTGTACACTTTTTCTACCACACCTTTTCCTTCCCTTCGCCTCTCTATTAATGTGCTTGGACACAGAGCTCTGTGAACAGCCAGCCTCTTTAGCAATGACCTTTTGTGTCTTGCCCTCCTTGTGCAAGGTGTCAATGGTTGTCTTTTGGACAGCTGTCAAGTCAGTAGTTTTCCCCATGATTGTGTAGCCTACAGAACTTGACTGAGAGACCATATAAAGGCCTTTGCAGGTGTTTTGACCTAATTAGCTGATTTGAGTGTGGCACCAGGTGTCTTCAATATTGAACCTTTTTACAATATTCTAATTTTCTGAGATACTGAATTTGGGGTTTTCATTTGTTCTCAGTTATAGTCATCAAAATTAAAATAAAAAACACTTGAAATATATCAGTCTGTGTGGAATGAATGTATACATTCATTCCACATACGTTTCACTTTTTGAATGGAATTACTGAAATAAATCAACTTTTCGATGATATTCTAATTATATGACCAGCACCTGTATATTTTTACACTCATCAGTCAAGAAGAATGTTTTGACCTTGATGCCATGGTTACCGCTCTCATACCTGATGTATTGTTTTTACATCAACAGACCTCTTGGAAAATACTTTGAACTAGAGTCTGCCTCTCTTATGTTCTTTGCAAAATGATTATGAAACAATTACATACATGCAAGTAAATAAATTAACTGCTGTATCTCTCTGATACTACCTAATGGAAGAAATGGTTTAGAGTTTAACAGCCCAACTTATGCACCAGGATGGCAGGACACATGAGGGTTTAATGGTAAGAGATTGATGCCTAACACAATTGTTTAGCCACACCAAAGTTGGTCATGTTTTTTTTTGCAGTTAGTCCTTTTCCACAGTTATAACTAACTCCATGTTCTGCTTTCTAGGGAATAAGGCAAACTGCTATTTATTTTCTCCCAGTTGCCAACCCCCAGGACTATTTTGACTACAGGACTTACACAAATCGGTTTCCTCATCCTCTGACAGTGGTCGGTGAGTCAGAATCTACACCCATTAAAGAACCTTTGGTCTGCTTTTATGATGTGATAGTACTTGAGTGAAATGTATTTGAGTGATATGTATCCAAGTAATATGAAGACCTACATTGCCATAAGCCACTATTTCTAGTGTATAACCTTCCCTGTAATGATGTGAAGTGCTTAGACTGAGTAGTAAGTGAAACATGTATTAAAATACCTAATATAACATAGTGAAAAACCTATATCTGGAAGTCCTTACTAGGTGGGTAAATAATATTAATTGTTGTACAAATTAAGTGAAGTCAAGAAAATTACATCTTTAATTGAAAAAACAATGTTAGTAGGAAAGGGGACTGCAGCCCTTGACATTACATGGACAAAATGGCAATGTCCATTGGCTGATGACATTATAAGAACCATGAAATTACATGACTTCTCCAAGCAATAATGAATTTTTTTTTAATTGTTACAGGAAAAGATGATTTAAGGACGCTTTTTGATGTTGTGACCATGTTATGACAGGATATAACGTTATGTCAGTTGACGACATCTTATCAAATGGTTATGACAGAGTTATGACCATGTTATGACACTACACTTCAAATGTTTACCATTATTTGTGTAGGACTTTTACCAATTAGGAAATGTTCCACTTATTGCAGGTTCTTACACTGCTGAAGACAAACAAGTCATGTTTTTGTTAATTGTTTGTGTTTTCTGGTGGTGCAGTATGGAGGTTATGCAGATTATCTACCTGACTCTGACAAAACAAGCTGTATCCTGGTGTCTTTGCTCTACAAGCATAAAGTGATGTATGAGACCAGCATCAACACCAATCTGATGGACCAACAAATAGGAAGAAGAATTTCTCATTATCGTTAACTTTATAAATTCAGGCATAATTGCTCTGAACGGAACTCCATTCATGGCCCCAACCTTTATGGTGGCAATAATGTTAATTGGTTTATGTAATTCAGCATGTAAGACTGAGTATAGATTCTCTCTTTAAGTCATTACATACTCCAGTCATCACTGAAGTTTGCTATTGCATTCCCTATATATTGCATTACAATACTGGTGGGAGAAGTCATTAACATGGCTGGCTCTTTAGAGGCTTTAGCTAATATAATGTCAGAAAGTCTGAAATTGCAGTCAGCTCTTACTGTTGCGATGCAAAATCTTACTTGCTCTTTATTACATGTTGTCAGGTCATGGAAGGAACTGTGCAATTATTAGAACTGAGTGTTAAACCTTCATATCTGATTGCTCTGAAGAACTAACTGATTTGGCTGGTAAGATCCAGGAGGAAGGTATGAAATTCCATAGATTTGCTTTACATGGTCTACTTTTAGTTAATGGGAAGGTTTTCTACTAAACATGATATTGCCAGCAGTGGTTATATTATTGGTCTTTTTTTTTTTTAATCTTAGTCCAACTTGCCAAGTGTCTTCCGCTCAAAGTAAGGTCATGCCCATACCAGCTTGCCGAGTGTAAATGTAAATATCATCATACCTTTTCTTCAGTTTACCCTGTACAAATCTCCCAGTTCACCACCACCAAAGCACCCCAAGACCATCTCATTGTCTCCACCATTCTTAAAAGATGGCATTAAGCACTTCTATAACATATTTTTATTTGGTCTTACGAATGTTTTTTATATTTGTCTGTCCATAACACTTTTTTCCAATCTCCGTCTGTTTAATGAATATTTTGTGTTCTTTTTCAAGAATGACTACCTTGAAGACCCCTGTACAAATAATAGTTCACCCAGAAATGGCTAAAAAGGTCCTATACAAACTTTCCGTAAGTGGCACACATCATGATCAAACAGTCTTATCCAAAGATCAAAGCAATAAATAATTCTTATCAACTAAATTGGAGTGGTAGAATATTCTATTATCTATATCACGTCATAATCATGTCCAGCAAAATCCTCATGTCTGTAACAATAATAAATTCACTAACTGTAAGTTGCTGTAGCATTGTCTTAAGCCACATTTTCACTGGTGCTTTACCCCGGTACCAGGGCTAAACCAGTGATTTATGCTAATTGGCTCTAGAGTTTTCTGTTTCGGCTATACATTTGGTACCAAGAACGTAAGGGAGGGGCTAAGGTTGGGAGAGAGGATTTAACTATCAACGTGATTTGGTTTTCTGTTTACGCAAAATTAAAAAACTATATTTTTATGGTAGTAAAATAAAATAAACAATAGCGCCATGCTCAGTTTTATAATACAGAGTTTGAACTTGAGTATTAAAATGAATTTCTTCCTCAAACTCCTGCGACCAGCGTCCAGCCAGTGTATTCAATATTTAGTTCAATTAGTATTTTGTCGAAATTATCTATTTGGGAGAATTCAGAGGTAATTTTGTGTTGTTATATGTTCTGCACGCTACGTCTCAGTGAGTCAATGGCATCGTGCCACCTTTGATCGTTCCAACTCTTTCCTTTCTGAGTCTTTGCTTCCCTGTAATTTTCTTGATTTTATCAGGGATCTGTTTGATAGATCAGATGAAAACCATTACGAGAAGCCTAAAGTAAACTATACACATCGCTATTCGAATAGCACAACATGCCATGTTTTCACAGCATGGAACGCGTCAACCCACAAAGCCTGCCCTAAGTCCTAAAGTCCGCGACTTGGCACCAAGTGAGAGCCGGGCTACTCAGCCAAAGCCTAGTGGTCACCTGGTTCTGGTCCGTGTTAATGGAAACAGAAAGATTTCTGGACTTTTGGGTAAAACACCCGTGTTTGGCACCAATGGAAACGAGGCATTAGTGATAAAATATGAGCAATCGGTAATCCAAAAGCCAGCAAATGACCAGATAAACTAAGTTCATATACTCACCTTTACTGATGTCAACCAGATGTCCAACACTGAGAGAGAGAACGTTAACATTTGCCTTGAGTCGAATGCTCTCATTCTGGACCTCCTGACCTGAAAATACACATACCAACCCACCCAAACACAGACACACACACATTAATTAAATTCACACGTATCACTGCAAAGACCCAGAAATTAAGCAATCAAGAATGACCACCGGACTGCTAATACCTATATCCAACCATATCCCATAACGATGGAATGATCTGTATATGTAACACTAAACCACAAGTAAAAAGGGATTGTAAAGCCAATTCAGAGCAAACCAAGTACTCACCTCGAGGAGGTAGTGGGGGGGGCAGATTGGAGAGAGGTGATGGAGGCAGAAAGCAGGGTCCAGGCTTCTCCTGAGACCCAAACCATCGTGGGGGTAGGGGTGGAGGCAATATCCCTTGCTCTGTGGGGAAAGGAAAAAGAGACATCCTCCTCACTGTCAATATGTTAAACAATGAGGAAACCATGTTGATGTACAGTCTAACAACTGCCCTGTTTCTCAACTGAGCCTAATGTTTTGTAAAAGCACTTTGTGACAACTGCTGATGTAAAAAGGGCTTTATAAATTCATTTGATTGATTGATAGAAAAACTATGGAATAACCGTGCTAACTGTTGGCATACCTGTCTGGGGGATGACGGAGATCCTGTTGTCATATGTGTGCTCTGAGACAGGGAGTTTACAGGGTGTACCTGGAATTGAGATTCCCTGTTCGCCTCTGGGATTAGAGGGGTACAAACCCAAACACGACCTCAGTTCTTCACTCTCTTGTCTCCAATTACACACTACGTGACTGCAGGCAAACTCCATCTGGGAAAGAATGAGAGAGTTGGGAGTGGAGAGTGGGAGATAGGCTGGGATAGAGAAAGAGCGATATGAGAGAGAACTTATGAGTGTGATTCATGGATGTTTGCAGATCTAAACACTATCGACAGGTGTCCATAATAGTAAAGCACCCATGACATTACCTTGTTGATCTGCAAACAACCTAAGGCTTAAGGGATCCTCTCACTTCCTGGTGTTACTGAGTTTCATGCACTCTAACTTGTCACCAATACAGGCATACGATTGAAGAAGATGTAAATACATATAAACTTCATATAAGTTCCTCTTTATATGAAATGACAAAGATTCTAGGGGAAATTTAAATGTTATTTTTGTATTGTATCAAAAACACAGATGAATGAATGTCTTGCATAAGATAATACTGAAAACAACTATGGAAAAATTATTCCCTAGACAGAAATACAACCCACTCAACTGTTAAAAAAACAAATACTTCTATATTCAACAGTCAATCTATTAGAGGATACGGATTAAAACATTTAGCAGAATTTCATCTTACTATGACAGTATTGTAGTGAACTACCGCCACCCTGGCATTCTTATTGTGTTTTGTTTATAAAAAAATTAAATATCTTCCACAATTAGATATGTTTTATGTTAGAGGTACCTGAGTTTGACGAAATGTTAACTTCAAGAGAGAAAGGACCCAGTCCTCCTTAGATGACAACTCTGAGCGATACGTGCGTTTCTGGTCTAAACAACCACGTTGTGTGTGTCTCTGTGTCTGTGTGAGAGAGACTATGTAATTGTGTGCATAGGGGAGTGAGAGCACAGTGTGCATGCGTGTTGCAGGAAGTGAACGGATCAGTGGAAACAGAAAGACATAACACTTATGAAGCAAAAGGCGAGGGAGGTAGAGCCAGGGCGATAGAAAGGCATAGCAGAAATGGAAGAGAGACAGGCAGACACAGAGGGTAAAGAGATGGTTAAGATGAGCACAAGACATTGACAGGAAGTGTCAGTTATTTCTGTAAACCTCAGCTCTTTCCCCTCTATGCCTCCATTTTGTCTCTCGCCCACTTCCATTTGTCATAATGCATTACAGGGCATAACCATTCAAGTTCATTCTTTGCTCCCTCTTCTATAAGCTTTTGTCTCTGTAAGTAGACTGACCACTAATTGGTCAAATTTGTGCTACATCTTATTATATTTATACATTTCCACAGTGTGAAAGTAATTGTTTTTTTAAAGTAACACTAATTAGGGTAAATGTTTTCTGATAGCCAATCTTATGGTGGAAACATCAGGGTTGATTTATAAAAGACCATGCGACACAACATAAGCTTTGTTTTCCTGAAACTTTTAACATGGTGGTTATCCTGTTGTTATAGCTACTGTATGCAGTGATAGTTGTTACTTAAAATAAGTTATTTATATCATATTAGTATTTAATATATACTTACTCCAATAGTAAATATGTTACTTTACTTTTATTTATTATTACTCCCTAGAAATATTGCTTTTTTTTTTACTTTACTTTGCATTAAACACACCAAAACTTCAATAGCATCCAGCTGCAGTCGTCTATCTCTGGAACAGTCCTTATTCAGAACAGTACTCAGGAATATAGTGGACGGTAAACAAACATAAACATCGATGACAAATCTTATTTGTGAAATAGCATTTACTCACTTCAATTCCATTAACTATAATTTACCCACTTATTATTGTGTTTCTAGCACTAATCAATGCCAATGCCAGGGTGAGTAATTGGGAGATTCGAGACCGTCGTTGGGCTGCTTGTTGTTGCGCCGGTGACAAGGGTTAAGAAAAGCAATTTTATCATCACTATACTTGCTGCATTGCAGAGTGGGCACTGGCTTGCCGATGTAGGGTAGTGTGGCCCACTTTCTGAGTGCCTTCCGTTTCTCACATTCTCTCTTTTTCTCATTTACACACACAGACACACACACACAAGCCCTGCTACCTGGGCAGCAAAAACTCAACTGACAATTTTTTTGTGATTATTGTAAAACTTAAAAATGTTGCACCCTTGATCAATCAAAAACACAGTTTGGCAAGTGTGATATGACTGTAACCATTAGATGTTAGATGAAAAAAAAGTTCCATTCATGTATATTTGCACATTCTTCTTAGGTGACCTTTTTGATGGTGCTTGGCCTTGATCAAGTAATAGAGTTGCTGCACTTCTCTCCCAATGCAGGCCATTTTCTAGGCCATTTTTGGGGTTGGGACTAATCAAGAGGCTCTGTCGAGGTCTCTGAGGACTATAAAAGCACAGAGCCAGGAGTCCAATGATAGAGATGGGGGGAGCCATGTGGGGTAGTGCTGTGTCACTGCTTTGCAATGTTGTTCAAGGCTAAGCTGTCATAGCAGAGTACAACATTGTAAATGTTATGAGTAGGGCTGCACGATATGAGGAAAAGCTGCGATGTGCGATAACATTATTTAATATTGCGATGACGATATGACTTGCGATAAATATTCAAATGTGAATGTTAGCTATACTGTTCCCATGTCAGTGCTTTAATAGGTTATTTGCAAACTTAAACATTGAATAGCCTATTTCCACTGAATAAAGAAACAAAATAGATCATTTTTGACATGCTTTTATTGAACAAATTGCACATAAATGAAGCATTATAACTATAAAAAAAATAACGTTCAATTTCCCCTGCTCCTTTTAGATTATTTTCTTGTAAACTCAACAAAAACATCTCTCTTTAAACAAAACAAATGTGGGGAAAATAACTGCAAAATAAAAACGAAAATTTTAAATAACTGTATGGCTCATATAACCAGCAAAAAAAGATCTCTTTAGGGCAAGTTCTTGGCCAAGAAAACCAGCATGTTAACTTTGCTAGGTTTCAAACATGTTCGTTGACATGTTACTACATTCCCTGAAGTGCTGAAGAGCCTCTCGGAGGGAGAACTAGTTGCAGGTATACAAAGATACTTCCGAGCAAGTTTGGTCAGCTTAGGGTAGGTGACCTGGTGGAGTTTCCACCAGGCCAAAGGGTCGGCTTCACTGTGAATGGTGGGGGAGAACAAGTAGCTGTTAAGTTCAGCTTCAACAGCTTGCTCCAGATGCATGAAAGATGCTGTTGGAGTGGGGCTTGGATTTGTTTTGAGCAAACTTCCCAATGATCGCTTTGTTTTTTTTTCGCTGGGTGGCTCCATGGTCTGGGCCTCTGTGTTCTCAGAATGTGTCCCCTCCTTCTGTGCAGAGTCTTTCATTTCTGACATGATCCTGCTCTTGATGTCCTCAACTTTTTCACTGCTGATGTAGGTGACCTTGAACCTGGGGTCCATGAAGGATGCGATGTCCAGAAGTTCTTGTGTTCCTGGGTCATCATACTTTGTATTCATGTAATCCAGGATTTTCACTTTAATGGACTTGGTTAAATCTGTGTCATCTTCTTCAAGGACCGATGTCTTTAAAAGATGAAGGACGGGTTTCACATATGAAACACTGACATAGATTTCCCCGGAAAGAGCATCAGTAAATTCCTGCAAAGGGGCGTAATGCCAGGTTTACAGACTCTAGTACATCCAGTTCCTGCCAGGAGGGAACCAGATGCCGTGTTTTACGGTCTGCTGATAGGACATCAGAAATGGCCCGCCGCTGCTCCAAGACCCTCTCAATCATCTTTTGTCTTGAGCCCCACCTAGTTGGACATTCTGTGATGAGTGAGTGCTCAGGGAGGTTGTGCTCCTGTTGTGCTTTTTTTAGTGCCGTCTTCTGTTTCCAGCTGTGGGAAAAATGTCCCACCAATTTTTTGCACAGCCCAGCAGCACGGTCAATGCGGCTGTCATCCTTAATAGCATTTACTGGAAAGAGGATAAGAAATAAATTGTTACAAACTACTCAAACTACCAGTAAACATTGTAGCCAATTATTTAATTATTAATAATTTAACTAAATTACATTTTATAGTAATATAATTATTTTAATAAAGTAATATTTCAAATGCTGCATAATTAACTAAAATTCTTACACAGTGATAATCCTGTTAACGTTAGATAAATGCTGACCATGCAGTGGGGAAATACAACTTACAACAAGTGCTCAGAGTTTCCTATTGTTTATAATAAAATAATACTTGCATTAGCCTAATAGTAACTTACCATTTATTACATGGCTCAGACCGTATATGAAAAACAGAGCGTTGCTATGGATACGTTTCTGTTTAGCGAAAGCAATACAATCGTTTTTAAATCAATAAACTCCTTTTTAAATCAATTATTTGTCTCGCTATACATTATCCCTTAATTATTACGTGGCTTGGTTGTACAATGCGGTCTGTTCTAAGTATAATAACCAGAGACACCGTTGCCATGAAAATGAATATTTTGTGTCAAATTATTTATTTGGAAGGTAGCCATGTAATAAACGGGATAATGTAGAGCGAGTCTGTTTGTTATGCAGCGAATACAATGCCTTCACGCTGATTAGGACTAACGTTAACTTTAGCTGCTATTATAACAACCGCCTCGCTCTATCCCTTACGTAACTTAAAGAAAATATTATCATTACACTTACCAATAGCAAGATGCAGCCTATGGCCAAAGCACTGAAGTCTGACCCAGTGGTTGAGTTCTGTTGCTTTCACAACGTTCGCCCCGTTGTCGGTAGTAATGCAAACCAGCTGCTCTTCCCGCAAATGCCAGCTGGCCAAAGCATCATTTAATCCACAGGCAATGTTTTCTGCGGTGTGCTGTCCGGGGAAATAGGATGTCTGTAGACATCGCGTTTTCAGTTCAAAGTCTTGATCCAAAAAGTGCACAGTAAGGCTGATGTAGGGCTCTGTCGTTCGACTGGACCAAAGATCTGTGGTACACGCGTAGTGTTCAACTTGACTCAGTTCCGATTCCACAGTCTCCCTGCATGCGTCATTCATTTTTGGATTGGCGATTTGCAAAAAATAGGTCCGTGATGGAATCTGGTATCTTCGGTCCAAATTAGTTACCAGGCTCACAAAACCACCTTTGGTTACTGTGTTTATCGGCATCATGTCCTTCGCCAAATAACGCGTTATTGCCGCTGTGATTTCTCTGTGGCGTTTAGATATTGTTTCATAAGGAGTCACACTCGCAAAACTTTGAGAAATTGACTGCTGTTGTAACGTGAGTGATGGCAAAGTTTTAGATTTGCTACTGTTGAGAATTTTACGTGTACCAGAATTTCTGAAGAAGGACGAGGATCCGGTCCAAATGGAAATTTAGCACAAAGATTTATTAATATGAATTGATAAGTCAAAATACATGAAATACACTGCAGTGGTCAAATATTTGCTCAACTCTCGAGCTTCCGCAAAATATTCGCGCCGAACAAAGATCGAACATTGGTTTTAATACTCCCGCCACAGGGGCGGTTACTTTTCACTCTCGTGAGTAAAACCCATCCTTATTGGTTCTTTGTTGACATGGTGACATGTTGGACGAATCCAATCCAATGAAGACGGACATGCTCTAACTCTCGGTCATAGATCAACAGGTTCTTTGCATTCAGGTGTGAAATCTTAACCAGGTTACAGTAATTTACATTCTATTGTCCTAACCTAGACTATAACATCAGGGGGCTGGAGACAGGTCTCTTTGTGCTGTATAGGGGGCAGTTTCATTTGTATGTTAATTGTGGGGTTTTAATCCTGTCTCTCTATCAGAGCCAGGTGTAAAGTCTGAGTGAGTGTGGCTGAGTGTAATTTAAGGAGTTCTAAACTTTATGGTTATTGTATTCAATCATATTTCCCTAACCTGGCTGCAGCATACAATTTAATAAAACAAAAACATAAGAATACATGGTTATTAAATCAGCATTATTTAAACTACATTTATCTCAACACTACTCAGATTTTTTTGTTTTGTTGTTTGGCTAGTTTTAAATTGTTCGTGTAGGTCTTTATGGTTGTATTGCAGGTGGTGATGGAGGTTGGTCGTGTTTCCTCTTGAAGTTGCCACAACTGTTTGGCATGTTCGGCACAGTACCTGTGTTTGTAGCACGTCATCCCTCCTAAATCCAAAATATTTCCAGATATCTAAAGTGCTGTTCTTTTTCACTATCAATTCTTCGTCAACCACCACCTCACTCTCTCCTTCCTCCGCCATTGTATAACACACTGTGCAGACTCGCAACTAAATTGACAGCTGTCGGCCACTTTCCCGGGGCTTCAGCTGATTGGCCAAATAGCATGAACGTGCCAACCACGTCTTCAGATCTAAACGTGATAGGTCAAACGTTTATTACATGGGCTTAGGGCATGTAATAAACTGTTTTCCCTTATTCATCGTGTCAGGCTGTCTGCTGCGATGTGTTCATTGCGCAAGTTCATATCGCGATGACGATGAAAATTCGATGTATCGTTCAGCCCTAGTTATGAGTTGCAAATATCGAACCCAAAAGCAGACTCAGACATATGTGGTAGATGGTACAACAGTTTTTATTGTAAAGGGGAACGGAGAATGGAATAGGTGGAAGTGGTGATGATATGGGCGGAGATGGAGAGAGAGACCAGGGCATCAGATGATGGAGGGAGACTGGTGAGGTTGGCTGGTGTTGGCTTGGCGTGGCTGGCGGAGAGTCAGCAGTTAGGTAGGTGGGCTTGGTCCGGAGGCACAGGGAAAGGCAGAATTAGACACTCAAAACATAAAAAGAAATTCATAAACCGACAGAGTTACTACCACAGGAACTGACGGAACAATCTGGCTATGAGTGGCTGAGGAACCGGGGAAGAAATACGGCAAGACTGATTACTTGTTGAAAGGCAGGTGTGAGTAGTTGCAGGTAATTGAAAGCCGTGAGGAAGGTGAAACACACTGAGTGACTGAAGTCAAGACCATGACTTTTTACAAATTAGATTAACTATATGGCCTTACACTTTTCAAAGATTTTAACCCTTGTGTCACCCTTGCATTCCGTGTCCTGCGGGTCAGATCGCGCCTTGCTGTGTACACCCCAACTCGTGTCAGGGAGACCCAAGGGGCGAGGGCACGGTGCGGCCTAACGGTGGGTCAGAGGGACCCGAGCGTGAGGGCAGTGGGCAGCTATAACGGTGGGTCAGAGAGACCCAAGGGGCCAGGGCACGGTGCGGGCTAACGCTGGGTCACAGGGACCCGACGGGAAAGGGTACGGTGCACGCTAACGGTGGGTCAGAGAGACCCCAGGGAAAGGGTAGGGTGCGGCCTAACAGTGGGTCAGAGAGACCTCAGGGAAAGGGCAGGGTGCTGTCTAACGGTGGGTCAGAGAGACCCCAGGGACAGGGCACGGTGCGGGATAACGGTGGGTCAGAGAGACCCCAGGGACAGGGCCCGGTGCGGGATAACAGTGGGTGAGAGAGACCCGAGGGCGAGGGGAACTGGTATGCTAACCGTGGGTCGGAGAGACCCCAGGGAAAGGGCACGGTGCGGGATAATGGTGGGTCGTAGAGACCCGAGGGCGAGGTGAACTGGTATGCTAACCGTGGGTCGGAGAGACCCCAGGGGAAAGGGGAGGTTGCGGGATAAATGTGGGTCAAAGAGACCCGAGGGCAAGCGGAACTGGTATGCTAACCGTGGGTCGGAGAGACCCCAGGGAAAGGGCACTGTGCGGGATAACGGTGGCTCATAGAGACCCGAGGGCGAGGGGAACTGGTATGCTAACCGTGGGTCGGATAGACTCCAGGGAAAGGGCAGGGTGCTGCCTAACCATGGGTCAGAGAGACCCCAGGGAAAGGGCATGGTGCGGGACAATGGTGGGTCGTAGAGACCCGAGGGCGAGGGGAACTGGTATGCTATCCGTGGGTCAGAGAGACCCCAGGGGAAAGGGGAGGGTGCGGGATATATGTGGGTCAGAGAGACCCGAAGTCGAGGGGAACTGGTATGCTAACCGTTGGTCGAAGAGACCCCAGGGGAAAGGTGCGGGATAAATGTGGGTCAGAGAGACCCGAGGGCGAGGGGAACTGGTATGCTAACCGTGGGTCGGAAAGACCCCAGGGAAAGGGTAGGGTGCGGGATAACGGTGGGGTCGTAGGGACCCTTGGGACAGTGGGTGGTGCAGGGACCGATATGCTAACCTTGGGTGACAGAGACCGTGTGCCCCGGGTCAGTCCGTCTCTTCTTGTGTAAATCCCCAATCGGCACATGTGGGACAGTACGCGTGCGTGCAGCGTCTTCATACGTATTTCTTACACCTGCTGCACACCGTGTGGGTTTTACAGTGTTTCTTGGGCGGGCAGCTCTGACACCTCTTCCTCTTACTGGCAGGTGCAGGGCCAGGGGCCTGGCCAGCGGCTTCAAGGCCCTCGGGGCGATCCCCGGCTCTAGCGCCCTGCGGGGCTTTCACGAGCGCCGCAGACGGGTGTGCGCGGGATACGCGCCCTTCTTTCGATGAGCGGCATCACGAGAGCTTTTCCCATCAGCTCCAGGAACACCCTTCTCTTGTTCCGCTTACGGGTCATCCAGCCGGGGTTGAGCTCCCTCCATATCACGAAGGCGTTGTACGTGGAGACGTCGATTATGTTGTGGAACACCACCAGTGGCCAGCGGGCCGCCATCCTCCTGCAGCTGTAGGTTCCGACCACCTTGTCTAGGTTGTCCACCCCTCCTTTGTTGCAGTCCAGGATGAGGGCGGGTTTCCTGTCCTGGCGCTCGCTCACGTCCGCCTCCGTGTGCAGCGTGCCCAGCAGTACCACGTTCTTGCTTTTCTTGGGCATGTAGGACACTAGAGTGGGCGCACTGCGTGAACGCGAACCTGGACGAGAACTCCTCTCGGCCCTTGGTAGCGAGCAGTGCAGCCGGGAGCTCGGGCTTGTTCTTGCGAACCGTGCCCACCATCGTGACCCCCTGGCCAGGAACCGCTGTCCGAGTTCGTAGGAGGTGAAGAAATTGTTGCAAGTAACGTTGTTCTCCCTGAGCCCCTCTGTCACATTGAGCACCACCCGCATGCCCTGGTTCTTCTCCGGACCCCTGACTGTCGGCTTCCCAGTGTACACTTGCATCTTCCACGCGTAGCTGGATTTCGCGTCGCACGCCACCCACGACTTGATCCCATATCACGCGGGCTTGCTGGGCATGTACTGGCGGAAAGGGCAACGACCTGGGGACAGGGGAGATGAGGAGAGATGATCATAATCGTGATGATTGTCATGGGGTGTCGGGCGGCCCTAGGTTATCCTACAAATGTGCCCCTACCGCTAGCGTGCGTGGGCCAGTGCCCGTGCGTTACCCACCAGTTGCTCGTCCACTGTCACATGAGGGCCCGGGTTGGAGAGGAACGGAAGCCGCCCGGACCACTTGTCCCAAACCTCTCGTATGGCCCCGAGTTTGTCCGTGGCGCGTCTCTTCGGCCGCGAATCACGGTCGTCAAATCGCAGCAGCCTCGAGTACGTGTGAAACAGTTTCAGAGGCATCGTTGCGCGGAAAATGGGCCTTCCGCTCTCTCGGTCCCACAGGCTGGCCGCGGCCTCGCCTCGGGACCTGTATACGCCCGCCAGTATCAGCAGCCCCACGTAGGCGCGCAGGTCGATCGCTTCCATCGCCTTCCAGCCTTCTCTGTATTTCCGAGAGCCCTCCAGGTTTGTCATCTCCAGGACCACGCTCTCTATCGCAGATGTGATGAACAGCTGGAACGCGGAGGCTATGTCCCGCGCGTAGGATACGGCGTGCTCCGTGGGGCCCAGGGGCATCGTGCCCGCCACGTTCGGTCGTGACAGTCTGCCCTGTTTGGGATACGCGACCGAGGACCACGTGATTGTTAAATTTTTCGACCGGAACGTATCTCTCTCTGCCTCGGGAGCATATCGCTCTTGTTCCTGGTCCTCCGGCTCGTGTTCCTGGTTGTCTTCTTCCTCTGACATTTCCTCCTGTTCCTCACCCTCCTCCTGTTCCTCGTCCACCTCCTCGTCCTCCTCTGGGACAGGCGGGAGATTTGTGAACATCTGTTGTAGAACCTTTTTCGCGGTGCACCTGGCGGCTCCGGGCATCGCTTCCAAGCCCCTCCTCTGACACGTTCTGACACGGCCTCGTCCTCCGTCTCGTGTTCCTGGTTGTTTTCTTCCTCTGACACTTCCTCCAGTTCCTCATCCTCCTCCTGTTCATCGTCCTCGTACTCCTCCTCCGGAACAGGCTGCAGATTTGCGAACATCTGTTCTAGAACCTGTTTTGCCGCGCGCCTAGCTGCTCCTGCCATTGCTTCCGAGTCCCGGACACCGAACGTCCGAGCGGGATGCACACACGCGTCGCGGGGGGACCAATGTTAGTATCTGTTTCTCGCACTCCGTACACCCTCCGCGGGGGCCCTAGGGTGGGTCGTGCGCGCTGCCAATTTGCTCCTGTCTGTGACACACGAAGAGACCCTAAGGCAGAGGGGAAACCTCTCGTGTCTGAGAGACCCTAAGGCAGAGGGGAACACCAGCGGGGACGCTTTCGTGTCAGACAGAACTGAAGGCGACCGGGTTGCGGGACCTCTGTCGTGTCAGAAGAGACCCTGGGGCGAGTTGAGCGCGTGCAGACTATGGTGGGTTGCTACGTACCCAAGGGCCCGGGCCGGTGGAAGTCCGATGGTGGGACACGAGGGTTAATTTTAGATTTTAGTCAATCATTAATGTATGAGATGTCCACACACTCTATGAAAGGCCCGAATTCAACCGGCCAATTGGCTTACGGCCACACCTCCCTCAGCACGCCCAAACTCATCTGATCTTGGTAGTTAAGCAGGGTCGGGCTTGGTTAGTACTTGGATGGGATACCGCCTGGGAATTCCAGGTGCTGTAAGCCGTTATGATTCAGTTCATTGAATCAATTTAGAATAAAAGGAGTCAATCATTCATTCAGGAGATGTCCACACACTCTATAAAAGGCCCGAATTCAACTGGACAATAGGCTTACGGCCACACCTCCCTCAGCACGCCTGATCTCGGAAGTTAAGCACTGTCTGGCCTGGTTAGTACTTGGATGGGAGACCACCTGGGAATACCAGGTGTGCTGAAAGCCTTTTTTATTCAGTTCAATTAATCAATTTAGAAAAAAAGGAGTCAATCATTCATTCAGGAGATGTCCACACTAGTGTTGTCACGATACTAGAATTTCTAACTTCGATACGATACCTTGAAAAATATCGATATTCGATACCATTTTCGATACCACAGAGAAAAAAACTGCCACAATATTAAGGGGTTATTTTTTTATTTAAAGCTAAATATAACAAGTCTAGAACATATATTTTACATTAACAAAAATGTCCTGAGGTAGTGCACTTGTTCAAAAGCCTCTCAGATTGCATTACATTCAAAAACCAATAAAGTATGCCAAGAAGTGTGCTCAGTGTTGAGCCCAACACAGCCCAAACACCAGCTCTGCATGTCCCAGGTTTCAGGGACAAATTGCAGAGTTACTGCCATGAACGTGGAAGTGGCTCTGCTTGTCCACAGATCAGTGGTGCATGAAAAAAAGGTTTTCCTTCCAAGATGGTTCATTACTATTTCTTTTGTTTCGTTATATAGGGCTGGGATTTCAGTGTGCATGAAAAAGTTGCGTGAAGGAAGGGCATACCTGTTGTTCAAATGTTCTAGAAGTTGTTTGAAGCCAGGTTTCTCAACAGTATACACAGGAACCTGATCCATGCAGATGTACACTGCTACAGCCCTGTTCAACTTCTTGGCTTCATTTGAGTTTGCTTCATACTTACTTTGCTGTTCAAATACAGCTGGTAGTGTAGGTTGTGATTGTGTTGTTTTTGTTGCAGGTCGAGTCTCATCTTCTTTCTGGTGCTACAAGAGAATGCCAAACTTTAATAAACATTTTTTTTTTTTTAGACCACACTTTTAAAATGAACTGAATGAACTAATCTAAAAACTTAGGTTAATGGTAATAGATATTTGTTAACATGAATAAGCAATGAAAAATACTTACAAAACATTTTTTAATCAAAGTTAAAAGTTGATTTAAACTAACATTCACTAATACATGTACTGATTAAAATCCAAAGTTCTATTTGTTAATATTTTTTCATTGGACCAGAGCTAACATGATCCGTTATATTTTTATTACCTAATACCTACTGTTATCAAAGATTAAAATATACTGTAACAAATGCATTGCTCATCGGTCATAAAAGCTGGTTAATACATTAATTTGATGAACAGATTTAAACGCAAACGTGCGTGCATCACACGCGAAAACTGTGCTCACTGGATCGACATGAAGTCGTCAAGTCACCTTTATTTATATAGTGCTTTTAACAATACAGATTGTGTCAAAGCTCTTAACAGTATCAAATTGGAGGATAGAGTGTCAGTAATGTATAATAATAATACCAACCTTGAGAAATTCTTTATACAGATCCGGGTGTCGGTCTCTCAAGTGCTTTGCTATATTAGTGGTGTTAGCGCCTTTTGTTAGCGCTGTTCTGTAGCATCTCTTGCATATTGGCTTGCTTGTGTCCTTCGGCTTTCCATGTTCATTTGCCTCATATGCAAAATATTTCCAGATAGCACTCCTGCTGTGTTCCTTATCAACCAAAGCCGGTCGCACGGGCGCTGCACTCGCCATCTTTCCATTCACTTCACCTTTGCTAACCAGAGCGAATGAGACGAGTGGGAGTGCGAGTGCGCGTGCGCGTGTGGTGGTTGTCAACGCGCCTTTGGAGACAAGTGAAAGTGAAAGCGCGGCTAGTATCGATACTTCGGGAAATGAGTATTGGTACCGTTCAGAAATTTCAGTATCGATATTTATCAAAATATCGATATTTTTGACAACACTAGTCCACACACTCTATAAAAGGCCCGAATTCAACTGGACCATAGACTTACGGCCACTCCTCTCTCTGCACACCTGATCTCGGATGCTAAGCAGGGTCTGGCCTGGTTAGTACTTGGATGGGAAACCGCCTGGGAATACCAGGTGTGCTGTAAGCCTTTTTGATTCAATTCATTGAATCAATTTAGAATAAAATGAGTCAATCATTCATTCAGGAGATGTCCACACATTCTATAAATGGCCCGAATTCAACTGGACAATAGGCTTATGGCCACACCTCCCTCAAGACGCCTGATCTTTGAAGCTAAACAGGGTCGGGCCTGGTTAGTACTTGGATGGGAGACCGCCTGGGAATACCAGGTGTGCTGTAAGCCATTATGATTCAGTTCATTGCATCACTTCAGAATAAAAGGAGTCAATCATTCATTCAGGAGATGGTCACACACTCTATAAAAGGCCCGAATTCAACTGGACAATAGGCTTACGGCCACACCTCCCTCAGCACGCCTGATCTCGGATGCTAAGTAGGGTCTGGCCTGGTTTGTACTTGGATGGGAGACCGCCTGGGAATACCAGGTGTGCTGTAAGATGTTTTGATTTAGTTCAATGAATCAATTTCGAATAAAAGGAGTCATTCATTCATTCAGGAGATGTCCACACACTCAATAAACGGCCCGAATTCAACTGTACAATAGGCTTATGGCCACACCTCCCTCAGCACGACTGATCTTTGAAGCTAAGCAGGGTCGGGCCTGGTTAGTACTTGGATGGGAGACCGCCTGGGAATCTCAGGTGTGCTGAAAGCCTTTTAAATTCAGTTCAATTAATCAATTTTGAATAAAAGGAGTCATTCATTCATTCAGGAGATGTCCACACACTCAATAAACGGCCCGAATTCAACTGTACAATAGGCTTATGGCCACACCTCCCTCAGCACGACTGATCTTTGAAGCTAAACAGGGTCGGGCCTGGTTAGTACTTGGATGGGAGACCGCCTGGGAATACCAGGTGTGCTGTAAGCCATTATGATTCAGTTCATTGCATCACTTCAGAATAAAAGGAGTCAATCATTCATTCAGGAGATGGTCACACACTCAATAAACGGCCCGAATTCAACGGTACAATAGGCTTATGGCCACACCTCCCTCAGCACGACTGATCTTTGAAGCTAAGCAGGGTCGGGCCTGGTTAGTACTTGGATGGGAGACCGCCTGGGAATCTCAGGTGTGCTGAAAGCCTTTTAAATTCAGTTCAATGAATCAATTTCGGATAAAAGGAGTCATTCATTCATTCAGGAGATGTCCACACACTCAATAAACGGCCCGAATTCAACTGTACAATAGGCTTATGGCCACACCTCCCTCAGCACGACTGATCTTTGAAGCTAAGCAGGGTCGGGCCTGGTTAGTACTTGGATGGGAGACCGCCTGGGAATCTCAGGTGTGCTGAAAGCCTTTTAAATTCAGTTCATTGAATCAATTCAGAAAAAAAGGAGTCAATCATTCATTCAGGAGATGTCCACACACTCTATAAAACGCCCGAATGCGACCGGCCAATAGACTTACGGCCACACCTCCCTCAGCACGCCCGATCTCGACTGATCTCGGAAGCTAAGCAGGGTCAGGCCTGCTTAGTACTTGGATGGGAGACCGCCTGTGAATACCATGTGTGCTGAAAGCCATTATGATTCAGTTCATTGAATCAATTTAGAATAAAAGGAGTCAATCATTCATTCAGGAGATGTCCACACACTCTATAAAAGGCCCGAATTCAACTGGACAATAGGCTTACGGCCACACCTCCCTCAGCACGCCTGATCTCGGAAGTTAAGCACTGTCTGGCCTGGTTAGTACTTGGATGGGAGACCGCCTGGGAATACCAGGTGTGCTGAAAGCCTTTTTGATTCAGTTCAATTAATCAATTTAGAAAAAAAGGAGTCAATCATTCATTCAGGAGATGTCCACACACTCTATAAAAGGCCCGAATTCAACTGGACCATAGACTAACGGCCACTCCTCTCTCCGCACGCCTGATCTTGGAAGCTAAGCAGGGTCTGGCCTGGTTAGTACTTGAATGGGAAACCGCCTGGGAATACCAGGTGTGCTGTAAGCCTTTTTGATTCAGTTCAATGAATCAATTTCAAATAAAAGGAGTCAATCATTAATTCAGGAGATGTCCACACACTCTATAAAAGGCCCGAATGCAACCGGCCAATAGGCTTACGGCCACACCTCCCTCAGCACGCCCGATCTCGGAAGTTTAGCAGGGTCTGGCCTGGGTAGTACTTGGATGGGAGACCGCCTGGGAATACCAGGTGTGCTGTAAGCCGTTTTGATTCAGTTCAATGAATAAAAGGAGTCAATCATTCATTCAGGAGATGTCCACACACTCTATAAAAGGCCCCAATGCAACCTGCCAATAGGCTTATGGCCACACCTCCCTCAGCACGCCTGATCTCGACTGATCTAGGAAGCTAAGCAGGGTCGGGCCTGGTTAGTACTTAGATGGGAGACCGCCTGGGAATACCAGGTGTGCTGTGAGCCTTTTTGATTCAATTCATTGAATCAATTTAGAATAAAATGAGTCAATCATTCATTCAGGAGATGTCAACACATTCTATAAATGGCCCGAATTCAACTGGACAATAGGCTTATGGCCACACCTCCCTCAAGACGCCTGATCTTTGAAGCTAAACAGGGTCGGGCCTGGTTAGTACTTGGATGGGAGACCGCCTGGGAATACCAGGTGTGCTGTAAGCCATTATGATTCAGTTCATTGCATCACTTCAGAATAAAAGGAGTCAATCATTCATTCAGGAGATGGTCACACACTCTATAAAAGGCCCGAATTCAACTGGACAATAGGCTTACGGCCACACCTTCCTCAGCACGCCTGATCTCGGATGCTAAGTAGGGTCTGGCCTGGTTTGTACTTGGATGGGAGACCGCCTGGGAATACCAGGTGTGCTGTAAGATTTTTTGATTTAGTTCAATGAATCAATTTCGAATAAAAGGAGTCATTCATTCATTCAGGAGATGTCCACACACTCAATAAACGGCCCGAATTCAACTGTACAATAGGCTTATGGCCACACCTCCCTCAGCACGACTGATCTTTGAAGCTAAGCAGGGTCGGGCCTGGTTAGTACTTGGATGGGAGACCGCCTGGGAATCTCAGGTGTGCTGAAAGCCTTTTAAATTCAGTTCAATGAATCAATTTCGAATAAAAGGAGTCATTCATTCAGGAGATGTCCACACACTCTATAAACGGCCCGATTTCATCCGTCCAATATTACGCCTCCCCTCCCTCAGACGCCCGATCTGTTCTGATCTGCAAACCATTTCATCAAAACGACACAAGCTCTATGGGAGTTACTTAACTTACGCATGCAAATGCACATGTACACTTCACAATTTCCTGGATTTGGTCGCTACATGGCTCTGGAATAGGGAACATGTATTAGGATGTATTACTTCACGAAGTGAAGAAAAGGTCCACATGATGAATCCAGTTTGATAGAATGCTCTCCTGCAACATACATGCAGTTAGGTCTCATATTGTTAATAGGTCCTCAATTTAATTCTTGATGTTCATTATTCTGGTTAGGGTTAGTGATGACTTATTCTGGTTTACGTGGAGGATCTAGAAATGTCAAGTCCATGTTTATTTACATATTTAATTATTCTTCATTATTTTTATATACATGTGTCAGTGCTTAGTTGAAATAGACACTATTCAACATTTGGTGGAGTAATTATAGGATAAATTACATTTACATCATTTGAGATTTAAGAATGTATTAAATGTTTCGATTGGGAATAAGGTTTTTAATAATTTGTGTTAAACAAAAGTGAATTTGATTGTTGTTTTCCAAGTCAACACAATCAGATTCAAGTGTTTATCAACTGAGATCTGTTTTGGAGAACTGAAAATGTTTCCTATTCTTCAATGTAAGCAAACTATCTTAACTGGTTAATTGGAACAGTAATAGGAAATTGTGTTCTTCTTTTCTTGTGTTGTTCGGTTAATTGTTAGTTGTATAAGCAACTTTTTGAAACGAGTGGAATTGTTAGTTTGCTACACTAGCAGAACAGAAGCACCAGAAATGTTCATGTTTGAACTATAATGTTACTCTTTACAATCTTGACAAAGGAAGCAATAAGGCATTGGAAATATAATTTTGGGTGTTTGGTAGGACTGGGTTCTAATGCATTAACATGATACAAAAAACTAATGTAATGGACAAATTATTTTTTGTGTACTGTGCAGTTGCAACTAATCTTTTCACGGGGAATTCACTGACAGGTACAGGATACTTGAAAGCAATTCAGCAGTAGTGGAATGGGTTGAAGCATAAAGAGACTGAGTTTGGCTTAAAGGACAATTTTGAGCTAGATTAATTATTTTCCTGACGATTCTGCCATTAGATGGAGAAGGCAACCTCCAACCGAGAGGATGGGAGCTAGGAACGTTTACTGGAGCGTGGAAGACCAACTGCATGACATCATGCCAGTTGCTGAGAGAGGAACCTGGGGACGACGACATGCTACAGGAGGGCTGGTTCCGGCGGGTGTATAAAGATTAGGCACAGTGAATTGAAGTCACTGAGGGAAAAGTGATTTTTTGCTGGAACTGGTAAAAAATTCCTTCCAACCTGACCTGAAGCTATAGAGCCTCTGGCTAAAATTGGTCATCTTTGCATTCACATAGGAGAGCACACAGATTCTCCTGACCTGGCTGATAAAGCAGGTAGAATGAACACAACTAGAGCTATGTCATGGTATTCTACATTTGAGCTATGAAGGACAACACCTTTAAATATACCAACCCTATTCCAAAAAAGTTGGGACACTGTACAAATTGTGAGTAAAAAAGGAATGGAATAATTTACAAATCTCATATACTTATATTTAATTCACAAATGATAATAGATATATCGAATGTTGAAAGGGAGACATTTTGTAATGTTATGCCAAATATTGGCTCATTTTGGATTTCTTGAGAACTACACATTCCAAAAATGTTTGCCGGAAAACCATAATGGAGGCCCGTGATCTTCTGTCATCCGGATTAAAGAGGACAAGGACAACCCAAGTTGTTATCCGCGCTCAGTTCTGACGCCTGCATCTCTGATGTTATGTGGTTGAATGAGAGTGCGTGTGGCATGGGAAGCCAAGAATGGGACAACATTCCTATTCATAAACTTGAGCAACGTCTCCTCAGTCCCCAGACGTTTGCAGTGTATTATAAAAAGAGATGTGTTGATGCCATGAAATTTAAAATCTTATTTTTCTCTAAAAGTAATACATTATCTCAGATTAACCATTTGCTATGTCATCTATGTTGTATTCTGAAGGCTATTGATATTTGAAACTTCCACATCATTGCATTCGGTTTTTATTCACAATTGTACAGTGTCCCAACTTTTTTGGAATCAGGTTTATACATCTTCCACGGGAACATCTCGGTCTTTCAATTTTGTGACCCCAGTTCGATTCCATTCTCAGACATTCCAACTTCTGTATCTCATAAATGCTTTTCAGCCTTCACACAATAAAACATCTCTGAAATACCATGATTTTCATTAATTTGCTAGAATAATTGTATTACGTGACCCTTTTATGCGGTTATTGTTTTCCAAAGAAAGGAACCTGCCATGGAGGGATTGGAGTCATTAATTTGTTATAAGTAGGATGTCTTTTTATAATTGTGATTTATGAGAAAATGATGCGATAGTCTCCAAGTTTGTAGCTAAGATGTACCAGAGTAAGCCTGATAAGCAAATGTTTTATTGCATACAACATGCTTAATCTTGTGAATAGTTTAATTTATGTCATGGCTGTTGAAGAAATAAAAAAGTAAATCATGTGTATGTTCAGCTTGATTAGTAAAAAATAAAACCATTTGTAAAACCACATCAATGTTTAAATAGTATTTTTCGTACAACAATTATTCAAGTTAAAACATACACTTTGACATTGAATCAAAAAAGCATTGGAAGCCAATGGAAGCCATTATGTGGGGTCTGTGGTAGGGGGTATAAAGAAAGTTTGTACCCCCTACTACATTGTTCTACATCTACCCCTATCCTGCTAAAGGTTAACGTTTACCTCATACTTCCTTTCTCACAACACCACCCAACATTCCTTTTCTTATCTAAACATGGGAACTCAATACTATAATCAATAAGAATACATCAGTTCGCGAAACTACCCTGACAATCTGCCCTATATAGTAAAATGTCATGTAGTCTCAACCATAGACTGTATAAATAATGGATGACGCCCTTTCGCTCTTTTCCATTGGTGAAAAATGAAGCCACCAGTGTCCTGATACGGCGCTGACATCTTGGACTTGCGTCTGCGCAGATAGCGATCTTGGGACCAGTTCTGCGCAGTAGTTATGCGCAGTAGCGAGAAGGAAGTAAAGCCGTAAAGCCGCGAAATCAACAGCCCCACCCCTGTGCCCCGCCCTCACTCTCCCTCGCAGAATGCGCATACCGTAATCAATCGCAAGTCCAAGTACAGTACAACCGTTGCTTGTTAAACCTAGACGATATGTTATAGCCTAACTTACATCATGTTTAACCTTAATTTAGAATAGGCCTAATACAAAAATAATTGGTAACTTCTAGCTAACGATCACCTGCTAGCTATTAACATGGCTATTAACGAGGCTTGTTGTCTTTTAGCTAACGTTAGCTAGCCCATTACATTTATTTACTAATTAAATAGCTTATAAATGTAACTTACGGAAAAAAATTCAAAGATCGATTGGAAATGCCAGATCGGTTAGCACAATGTACTGCAGAACAACCCATTATGTCCGTGTGAAATTATATCAATTATAGAAATTTAGAGATTAAATGTAAAGTTCCAATCTCCTCAGTCCTCCGAAGATTCAGTGGCTCCTCGGCTCAGATAGCTGTCAATCACAGCTGTGAATCACGACGTCACACCACCGTTTTTAGAGCATTAAATAACTAACTATAAACAAACTTATTTTAAAAACAAACTCTTGAATCTACATTAGCGTGATACAAACTACAGTAAATGACAGAAACCAGCTTCGGAAAAAATATATTTGAAGGGTAATTTAATTGTTTAGTTGGTCTCGCGTCCCATTGAATAACATGGGGAGGGCGGGGTTTATGACCTATACTGGGACCACTCACCAGGGGGCGATCGAGACGTTTTGGCTTCACTTTTCAGGGCTTGTGCGGCACGCTTGGTCTCAACATGCAATTCTAACCAATTTTACTATGAGATCATTTAACATCAACTCATTAAGCTTTAAACTACTTTAAACACAATTGAACAACATGATGTTTTATGATATCATCATCATCCCAGTAGTTTGGGAATGGAAACCTATCTGAGCAACTGAACGAGTTTCACTCAGCTCCGTGCCTATTACTGCAATCATGTCAGTTGTAAAATTCATGTGTTTCTTCAAACACTGTGGACAGGGCCATTATCTCTTCCTGTGAGGTGTATGTGCCATATCCTGGAATAGGTACACTGAACATTTGTTGCGTTCTAGTAAGTGTTCACTTATGGCGAATTTGGGACTGATACAAGGCTGTCATTTTCCCATGGTCGGCTCCAAGGGACCAAATACGTCATATAGCAGACCCCACCTCCGTCTCAAATGTTTAATTGCATACAACATGCTCAATCTTGTGATTAGTTTAATTTATGTCATGGTAACAGACAATGGCATTGGAAGTTTTAATGACAGTTTTGGAAACACCCTAGATTTTGCATATTTTCCCAAGTCAATCAGTGCCTTTCTGTAAACCTGTGAGAATGTGGAATACAGTTCAAAGTACAGGACATGAGTTCAACCACCTGTGGACAACATTGTGTGTTCTTTTTCTATCTAATGACAAGAGGTCTGAGTTATAAAGATGCTATGTCTTTTTATAATTATGATTTATGAGAAAATGATGCGCTAGTCTCCAAGTTTGTAGCTAAGATGTACCAGAGTAATCGTGATAAGCAAATGTTAAATTGCATACAACATCAATCTTGTGAATAGTTTAATTTATGTTATGGCTGTTGAAATAGAAAAGTAAATAATGTGTATGTTCATCTTTATTAGTAAAAAATAAATCATTTGTAAAACCACATCAAGTTTAAATAGTATTTTTCGTACAACAATTATTCAAGGTAAAACATACACTTTGACATTGAATCAAAAAAGCATTGGAATCCAATAGAAGCCATTATGGGGTCCGTGGTAGGGGGTACAAAGAAAGTTTTGGTTTATTGATAACCATTTGCTGAAGGGAGTGGCTAAATCATCCATTGTATCGCCAGACATTTGTTTATACAAATTGGTTTTATGACTTTACAAGCGTTTTTGGAATAGTTGTAAAAGACATGTTGATACATGCCAAGATCTCTAAAAACACCCCCCACCACAATGGCGTTCTATCGTCAGCAATTTCATTGGTTGCTGTCACACATTTAACCAGATCCAACAGGTGCGAACCCTTGATTATCTTTTCTTTGAAAATTAATTCACCATTTGAAGTCCATGAAGTCAAATCTTTAGACCTGTGCATTCAATTAAAAATATATTCAACATTATCCAAACATTCATCAACAAGGTTAATATTTCGGTCTACAGTTTGCTTAGTCTTAGTCATGTTTACAACATCAGCCCCAGTCTCAGACCTTGGTAGACTGAAAATCAGTGTATTTGTGTCAAGCTCCCCCTGTCTCACAACAGTCACAAATCGTGGTAAAATGTCAGAGTATTGTGATGGCAATTTCTAAAGTTAGGGTTACGAAAATGGTTGGTAAGACAGAGGAAAACTCAATTGCACAATAAAGTTTTATTCTTGAAAAGAGAGAGTACACAGTTTATCAAGTAATGGTGGATAACATTTAAACCATTTGGAAGTACATTCAATACTTTTAGAGGAATGGGTGGAGATTAGAATCTGCATGGTCATACCACATAAACAACACGTTCCTTATCCATATGTTTTGTATCTTCCTCTATCCTGTCCTAAAATCCATTGTTCTGCATCTACCCCTATCCTGCTAAAGGTTAACGTTTACCTCATACTTCCTTTCTCACAACACAACCAACATTCCTTTTCTTATCTAAACATGGGAACTCAATACTTTAATCAATAAGAATACATCAGTTCAAGAAACTACCCTGACAATCTGCCCTATATAGTAAAATGTCATGTAACTCTAATCAATTTTACTATGAGATCATTTAACATCAATTAATTAAGCTTTAAACTACTTTAAACACTCTTAAACAACATGATGTGTTATGATATCATCATCCCAGTAGTTTGGGAATGGAAACCTATCTGAGCAACTGAACAAGTTTCACTCAGCTCAGTAATAATTGCCTATTACTGCAATCATGTCAGTTGTAAAATTCATGTGTTTCTCCAACACTGTGGACAGGGCCATTATCTCTTCCTGTGAGGTGTAAGTGCCATATCCTGGAATAAGTACACTGAAAATTTGTTGCGTTCTAGTAAGTGTTCGCTAATGGCGAATTTGGAACTGATATAAGGCTGTCATTTTCCCATGGTCGGATCCAAGGGACCAAATATGCCATATAGCAGACCCCACCTGAATCTCTAGGAATGCAACTATATGTTTTCCTATCACAGACAATATAGACCTGCTCTGGCAAATCTCTTAGAGCCGTGAAGTTCGTTTGAGTTGTGGCGGAACAATCACTTCTAAAGCTGGTGCAGGCATATAAAGTGTTACATCATCTGCATTTATAGACACAGAAGCTCCTCTACAGACCAGAGGGAGATCATTCGTAAAGATTGAATAAAGCAATGGTCCTAACCCTAACGTCTAACCCTGACCTGATCAATTTTTCGGCCCCCCCACCTGTCCCCTACACCACATCCTCAGAGACACATTAGCTTGTGTTCCATTTGTTCATGGTTTTTCTTCCACTCCCTCAAGCCTTTCATATACTTTCAATATATAGAGATTTTATCACATAGGGACCAGAGGACTTGGGAAATTACAATATCCCACTGCAATAATTTCTAAAACGGCCCTAACCCTCATTATTTTGACTCTCATTTGAATATCTGGCTTGTGATTGGCTGTCCTTCAACTTCCACTATCTTTGGAACTAAAGGTCTCATTTGCACGTGCCTGATGTCATGGCATTCACAATTTTCACTGCTAAAACTCTTTTCTAAACTGTAGGTTCAGTGAAGTCCCTGTGGCTCTATAGTGCCACCACATGGACAAATGAAAACCACGGAAAGACTGCAGGAAAGGTCATACAATACTTCCTTACCAGAAGCTGGTATTCCTTACATATGCCAGGTTTCAATCCCCCAGGGTTCTATAGCATTATCCTATCAGAGCAATGACAGATGGACAAATGTTTGAAGAACTAAACATTACTAATATAACCAAGTATGTCTTGAAAATCATATCTATGTACTGAAATCAGGTGAAATTATATTTATCCATCCATCCATCCATCTTCTCCCGCTTTATCCGGGGCCGGGTCGCGGGGGCAGCAGTCTAAGCAGGGATGCCCAGACTTCCCTCTCCCCAGACACTTCCTCTAGCTCTTCCGGGGGGACACCGAGGCGTTCCCAGGCCAGCCGGGAGACATAGTCCCTCCAGCGTGTCCTAGGTCTTCCCCGGGGTCTCTTCCCGGTGGGACGGGACCGGAACACCTTCCCAGGAAGGCGTTCCGGAGGCATCCGAAAAAGATGCCCAAGCCACCTCAGCTGACCCCTCTCGATGTGGAGGAGCAGCGGCTCTACTCTGAGCTCCTCCTGGGTGACCGAGCTTCTCA
Organism: Esox lucius; assembly: GCF_011004845.1. Classification (NCBI taxonomy): domain Eukaryota; kingdom Metazoa; phylum Chordata; class Actinopteri; order Esociformes; family Esocidae; genus Esox; species Esox lucius. The sequence continues at coordinate 25,207,287 of NC_047590.1, forward strand.
CCCTATCTCTAAGGGATCGCCCGGCCACCCTGCGGAGAAAGCTCATTTCGGCCGCCTGTATCCGGGATCTTGTCCTTTCGGTCATGACCCAAAGCTCATGACCATAGGTGAGAGTAGGAACGTAGATTGACTGGTAAATCGAGAGCTTCGCCTTGCGGCTCAGCTCTTTCTTCACCACGACAGACCGATACATCGACTGCATTACTGCAGAAGCTGCACCGATCCGTCTGTCAATCTCCCGTTCCATCCTTCCCTCACTCGTGAACAAGACCCCTAGATACTTAAACTCCTCCACTTGAGGCAGGCACTCTCCACCAACCTGAAGTGGGCAAGCCACCCTTTTCCGACTGAGGACCATGGCCTCAGATTTGGAGGTACTGATTTTCATCCCCACCGCTTCACACTCGGCTGCAAACCGTCCCAGTGCATGCTGAAGGTCCTGGTTAGAAGGGGCCAACACGACAACATCATCTGCAAAGAGCAGAGACGAAATTGTGTGGTCCCCAAACCTGACACCCTCCGGCCCCTGGCTGCGCCTAGAAATTCTGTCCATAAAAATTACGAACAGAACCGGTGACAAAGGGCAGCCCTGCCGGAGTCCAACATGCACTGGGAACAAGTCTGACTTACTGCCGGCAATGCGGACCAAGCTCCTGCTTCGGTTGTACAGGGACCTGACAGCCCTTAGCAAAGGACCCAGGACCCCATATTCCCCAAGCACCCTCCACAAGATGCCGCGAGGGACACAGTCGAATGCTTTCTCCAAATCCACAAAACACATGTGGATTGGTTGGGCAAACTCCCATGAACCCTCCAACACCCCGTAGAGGGTATAGAGCTGGTCCAGTGTTCCACGGCCCGGACGAAAACCACACTGTTCCTCCTGAATCCGAGGTTCTACTATCGGCCGTATTCTCCTCTCCAGAACCCTGGCATAGACTTTCCCGGGGAGGCTGAGAAGTGTGATCCCCCTATAGTTGGAACACACCCTCCGGTCCCCCTTCTTAAAAAGAGGGACCACCACCCCGGTCTGCCATCCCAGAGGCACTGTCCCCGACCGCCACGCGATGTTGCACAGGCGTGTCAACCAAGACAGCCCCACAACATCCAGAGACTTGAGGTACTCAGGGCGGATCTCATCCACCCCCGGTGCCTTGCCACCGAGGAGTTTCTTGACCACCTCAGTGACTTCAGCCCGGGTGATGGACGAGTCCACCTCTGAGCCCTCATCCTCTGCTTCCTCAATGGAAGACGTGTCAGCGGGATTGAGGAGATCCTCGAAGTACTCCTTCCACCGCCCGACGACATCCTCAGTTGAGGTCAACAGCTGCCCACCTCTACTGTAAACAGCGTTGGTAGGGCACTGTTTCCCTCTCCTGAGGCGCCGGATGGTTTGCCAGAATCTCTTCGAGGCCAGCCGATAGTCCTTCTCCATGGCCTCACCGAACTCCTCCCAGGCCCGAGTTTTTGCCTCCACAACCACCCGGGCTGCAGCCCGCTTGGCCTGTCGGTACCCGTCAGCTGCCTCAGGAGTCCCACAAGCCAACCAGGCCTGATAGGACTCCTTCTTCAGCTTGACGGCATCCCTTACTTCCGGTGTCCACCACCGGGTTCGGGGATTGCCGCCTCGACAGGCACCGGAGACCTTACGGCCACAGCTCCGAGCGGCCGCTTCGACAATGGCGGTGGAGAACATGGTCCACTCGGACTCAATATCTCCAACCTCCCTCGGGATCCAGTCGAAACTCTGCCGGAGGTGGGAGTTAAAGATCTCTCTGACAGGAGACTCGGCCAGACGTTCCCAGCAGACCCTTACAGTACGCTTGGGCCTGCCGAGTCTGTCCAGCTTCCTCCCCCGCCATCGGATCCAACTCACCACCAGGTGGTGATCAGTTGACAGCTCCGCCCCTCTCTTCACCCGAGTGTCCAAGACATACGGCCGCAGGTCAGATGAGACGACAACAAAGTCGATCATCGACCTGCGGCCTAGGGTGTCCTGGTGCCACGTGCACTGATGGACACCCTTATGCTTGAACATGGTGTTCGTTATGGACAAACTGTGACTAGCACAGAAGTCCAATAATTGAACACCACTCGGGTTCAGATCCGGGGGGCCGTTCCTCCCAATCACGCCCCTCCAGGTGTCACTGTCGTTGCCCACGTGGGCGTTGAAGTCCCCCAGTAGAACAATAGAGTCCCCAGTCGGAGCACTTTCCAGCACCCCTCCCAGAGACTCCAAGAAGGTCGGGTACTCTGCACTGCCGTTCGGCCCGTAGGCACAAACAACAGTGAGAGACCTATCCCCGACCCGTAGGCGCAGGGAAACGACCCTCTCGTTCACCGGGGTAAACTCCAACACATGGCGGCAGAGCTGGGGAGCTATGAGCAAACCCACACCAGCCCGCCGCCTCTCACCATGGGCAACTCCAGAGTGGTGAAGAGTCCATCCTCTCTCAAGGAGTGTGGTTCCAGAGCCCAAGCCGTGTGTAGAGGTGATCCCGATTACCTCTAATCGGAACCTCTCAACCTCACGCACCAACTCAGGCTCCTTCCCCGCCAGCGAGGTGACATTCCACGTCCCTAGAGCCAGTTTCCGTGTCCAGAGATCGGGTTGTCTAGGCCCCTGCCTTCGACTGCCGCCCGATCCTCTTCGCACCGGCCCCTTATGGTCCCTCCTGTGGGTGGTGAGCCCACGGGAGGGCGGCCCCACGTCGCCCGTTCGGGCTGAGCCCGGCCGGGCCCCATGGGGGAAGGCCCGGCCACCAGGCGCTCGCATACGAGCCCCAACCCCGGGCCTGGCTCCAGGGTGGGGCCCCGGCTGCGCCATACCGGGCGACGTCACGGTACTCAAAATGTTTTTCTTCATTAAGGGGGTTTTGAAATTATATTTATACCCAATAAAAGGTTAAAACAACATTGCAGTGCATATCATCCATTTAACATTTGGGTTTTAATCCTGAGGTGTTACACCTGTGGTGAAATTCCTTTAATACATTGTATATGATTATGGGTCTGTATTTTTAATACATGCTCAGCAATTTCCTGAAATATATTCATGATTTGCTGCACATACGGTTGGCTATTGTGAGTATGTCAACTGTCCAATTGGATACATTCCTGAGAATTTTACATACTTTATGCTATGATTTTTTTTAGGCTTTCAAAGATGGTCTTAGAGTTAAGGGCTGGTTAAAATATCCTTTTATTTCATTATTGGAAAAAAATTCCCTGTCCTAGGCATGATTCATTTGCATGGGTAATTGCCAAACCCTCTAGCCCTTATGTGAATACATAAGTGATACCAAACCTGAAACCGATATTCCGTAAGAATGTGTCGCCTGTGTGTTATTTGGCATGCTGCATTGCAAAACTGTATTAAAGTATTTAAAATATATTATTTTCCACAAGCATTGTCTAATTCATAAACAATCAAACAGCATTTATTTAAAATTACAAAATATTTGAGTCTAATGACAACTCATTGTATTTAATTTCATAAACTTAGATATTGACATATTTTCTGTCAATGTTCCATGATTCAACTCATACTTTTCGGCTGACAGGTCTACCTGTTCTCTTTCTGGCATTTTCTAGCTGACAACCCTAACTGAAATGCATGCTGGGTAATCAACCAAAGTAGAACCCATGAAGCAAATACTCACGGCCAATGCTATGTCGAATCCTGTGGGTGTCATACTACCTAGCTTATTAGTTTGGTAATAAACTCATTGAAAACGTTCTTGGGGCTTGTCAACGCCCCTGTTTGTGGACAACAGTTTAACTGAGCTGGTAGGTAGCAGAGATTAATGCTACTAGATGGACTGATTCCTAAGCTCAATGTTTTGAGTTGTCATTGCACTTATTTAAAACCATTAGAAATGCTTGGAGATCAGTTGTCTGTGGCTACTATTTCCAAGAATTATAATTCTACCTCTTAAACGAAAGAACTTCACCTTGTGAAGTTGTGCTATAGATGCTAAATAGACAACCTCTGATGATTTTTGTATGGAATAATTAATGCTTTGCATTCTGGGAAGTGCTACTCATACTCGCAACCATGAATCATAATGTCAATCCTAGTCATTTCAATGGCCTTTTTGAATTATAAACACTTTGCATTATGTGTATTTTACCCGTACTCGCAACCATGATACCAAATGACAGCCTAGCTATTTTAGTGGGTTAGGAACTATACATTTAATTCCTGCATCCTCTCAAAGCAGCAAATCACCTGATAGCTCACAGTCTGTGAAAAGGGATCTTGCTCTAACTGTGTTAAGTAATTTTCAAAACACAGCACCCTTGTCAATAGCTTAAAGTTTGGGTTTTGATGCTTTTTATGGGCTGGGGAGCGTATTGATGCATTTTGAGTGACCACCATGTACCCATCCTCTGATGGCTACTTCCAACAGGATAATGCACCATGTCACAAAGCTCGAATCATTTCAAATTGGTTTCTTGAACATGACAATGAGTTCACTGTACTGAAATGGCCCCCACAGTCACCAGATCTCAACCCAATAGAGCATCTTTGGGATGTGGTGGAACGGGAGCTTCGTGCCCTGGATGTGCATCCCACAAATCTCCATCGACTGCAAGATGCTATCCTATCAATTTGGGCCAACATTTCTAAAGAATGCTTTCAGCACCTTGTTGAATCAATGCCAAGTAGAATTGAGTGTATAAGTGTGCACACCAGTAAACTAATACTTTCTTGAAGCACTTTTAGATTTTTTACAACACTCATTCTTTTTGGGCAGAAGTCTATTAGTATGGCACATCTTGACGTGGCAATATCTGCCCACTCTTCTTTACAAAAGCTCTCCAAATCTGTCAGATTGTGAGGACATCTCCTGTGCACAGCCCTCTTCAGATCAGCCCATGGATGTTCAGTTGGATTCAGGTCTGGGCTCTGGTTAGGCCATTCCAAAACGTAAATTTCCTTCTGGTGAAGCCATGCTTTTGTTGATTTTGATGTGTGCTTTGGGTCGTTGTCGTGCTGAAAAGCTTTCTAACGGACGCCTGAAGGTTTTGTGCCAAAATTGCCTGGTATTTGTAACTGTTCATAATTTCCTCCACCCTGACTAAGGCCCCGGTTCCAGCTGAAGGAAAACAGCCCCAAAGCATGATGCTGCCACCACCATGCTTCACTGTGGGTATGGTGTTCTTTGGGTGATGTGCAGTGTTGTTTTTGCACCAAACATACCTTTTGGAATTATGGCCAAAAAGTTTTTGCAAACTTCAGGCTTGGATGTTTTTCTTTGTAAGAAAAGGCTTCCGTCTTGCCACCCTACCCCATAGCCCATTCATATGAAGAATATGGGAGATTGTTGTCACGTAGCACACAGCCAGTACTAGCCAGACATTCCTGCAGTTCCTTTACTGTTGCTGTAGGCCTCTTGGAAGCCTGCCTGACCAGGTTTCTTCTTGTCTTTTCATCAATTTTGGAGGGACGTCCAGTTCTTGGCTTCACTGTGTTCCATGGTATATCTAATGCTTTGGAAATTATTTTGTACCTTTCTCCTGACATATCTTTCAACAATGACATCCCTCTGATGCTTTGGAAGCTATCTGCAAACCATGGTTTTTGCTCTGAGATGCAACCAAGAAAATGTCAGGAAAATCCTACCAGCTGAACTTCATTTGTGATTAATCAGAGTCACTTTAAATGATGGCAGGTGTGTAATGACTTCTATTTAACATGAGTTTGAATGTGATTGGTTATTTCTGAACGCAGCCACATCCCCAGTTATAAGTGGGTGTGCACACTTATGCAACCAGGTTATTGTAAGGTTTTTATTTTAAATTTTTCCCCCTCAAAGATTTCAGATGGTTTTTCAATTGAATTGTTCACATTATAGATCACATTAAAAGTGGAAAAAGTTTTGACTTGATTTATCTTCATCTCATTCTTTTACACCATAAAGACCTGGCATTTTAACAAGGGTGTGTAGACTTTTTATATCCACTGTATATTGTTTATTTTCAATAAAAAAAATATATAATCTGAAATGTAGGTAAAACTACAGGTAAATTACAAAAAAAACAAATATTTACATATCAATCACTCAGGGTTAGGGTTAGGATTAGTCGGTTAGGGTTAGGGTCTGTTAGCCAATCAGTCAGTCAGGTGGTCGGTCGGTTGGTCAATCTGTTAGCCAATCAGTCAGTCAGGTGATCAGTCGGTTGGTCAATCTGTCAGCCAATCCGTCAGTCAGTTGATCAGTCGGTTTGTCAATCTGTCAGCCAATCCGTCAGTCAGGTGGTCAGTCGGTTTGTCAATCTGTCAGCCAATCCGTCAGTCAGGTGGTCAGTCGGTTTGTCAATCTGTCAGCCAATCCGTCAGTCAGGTGTTTAGTTGGTTTGTCAATCTGTCAGCCAATCCGTCAGTTAGTTGGTCAGTCGGTTGGTCAATCTGTCAGCCAATTCGTCAGTCAGGTGGTCAGTCGGTTTGTCAATCTGTCAGTCAGTTGGTTAGTTGGTTGGTCAATCTGTTATACAGTCAATCAGTCACACACATGCGCATGGACACACGCACATACATAAACTGTTAGATGCTACATTCCAAGGTGGGCAATAACTCTGCCCATTCGTTGATGACATTGCTGTTTCCTAGTAACCGTAACCTTGCAGTGATCCCCTTTTTGTATTTTTTCCATGGAAACACAAGAGAATGAATTAATAACACAAATCTCTCCTCTGTCTCTCTCTGTCTCCCTGTCTGGCTGTCTCCAACTTCATCGTTCCATAGTTCTACTCCAAGTTCCAGTGTTAGGGTTCAACTACTCTTTCTCTCAACTCTGTCTGCTTGACGAGAAGAATACCTGTATTATTGATGACATAATTCGAGCCCTGGAGGACAGCCAATACGCATGCTTTGCCAACCTTTCTTCCCATCCTCTGCGCTATCCAATCACACGTCTTGCTGATGGGCGGATGGCGTACATTGGCCACCCGTTAGGAGGAGTGCGTATTCTGTATTTTCATTATACATTCTTTCAAAAAAATTTACACTTACATTCTAGTTATTTAGCAGACGCACTTACACAGAGGTGAAAGAACCACACAACTTTGTAATGAGTGAGTTCTAATTAATTATCAGTGCTGGAAAGAGCACCATACAAATAATAAGCATAATAAACATAAAAAGAAAAGTTTTCAAAAGACAACATAGGTGGTTAGAGTGGAACTATTTTAGGTCTATAAAAAGGTATGTTTTCAGATGTTCTCTAAAAATAGGCAGAGACTCTGCTATGCTAGCCTCCAGGGAAGCTGGTTCCACCAAATCAGATTATTTTAAGTTCTCCTTGTAATATTAGTTAATGATTTATTTTGATAACATATCTACATATACAGCTCCGGAAAATAATAAGAGACCACTGCACCTTATTCTTTCTTTTCCAAAAAAGTTGAAAAGGAAAGTTTTTAGTGAGAGCAGAAGAGTTCAATTTTCAGTGATCGCTTAATTTTAAAGGGGCCAGGAAGAAAAGGTCAGGCAGTACTAAAGGCAGGTTAGGTGAGGACACAAGGACGGGGTCGGATAATAGTGACACAGTGAGAAGGATGTAGAAAAAAGGAAATTCACATAGAGGACGGGTTTTACTCATGGTAAGGGCCAGTACTCTCCAATTGTACAAAAATGAATGGGCATGCATTGTACATTGACGCTATACGCACCCAAAAAAAAAGCTGCCTGTTTTGACGGCAGGAGGCTAGTTTTACTAACTTGGCGTACAGGCCTCCTGCCAAACTGCAGTTCATGAAAAATCTCTCGGTGGAGCGAGAGGTGGTCTCTCGCTCCACCGAACTCAAATTGGAGGAAAATCAGGTTTTCTAGAGCTGGGCAGCTGAGGTGACCGTGGTTTACATTGCCCGCGGACAGTTGTAACGCCCAATTGTACGCCCAATGGGTCCGCCCATACTATTCGGTCCTGGACCCCCGAAGTCAAAAATGTTGACATTTACTAGGCAAATGTACATGTTCTACCGCCCAATTGTACATCTTATGAGAACACCCATAGACTTCGGTCAGAGAACCCCGGAGTCAACATTTTGACATTTACTAGGCAAATGTACATGTTATACCGCCCAATTGTACAACATATCAGACCACCCATATGCTTCGGTCCGAGAACCCCGAAGTCAACATTTTGACATATTCTATGCAAATGTACATGTTATACCGCCCAATTGTACAACATATCAGACCACCCATATGCTTCGGTCCGAGAACCCCGAAGTCAACATTTTGACATTTTCTAGGCAAATGTACATGTTATACTGCCCAATTGTGCAACTTATGAGACTACACATACGCTTTGGTCCGAGACCCCCGGAGTCAACATTTTGACATTTACTGGGCCACACATGACTTCCGGTGGACGCAGGACAAGGCCACCCTGTGATGAACATATCCGAAGAACAGCTCTTTACGACACTCGGAAACCTGTTAAAGGCTGTGTTGAGTAGCCAATGTATTGTCAATGGGATGACTTGTAACACATTTCCTGTGGACGCAGGAGGCTACAGATCGTACCAGGTAGACTAGGCCCACCCCCGATGAACATATCCGAAGCACAGCTCTTTACGACACTCGGAAACCCGTTAAAGCCTGAGGTGAAATTTGAGGAGTAGGCAATGTATTGTCAATGGGAGAGAATACAAATTGTACAATTGCAGAATGAAAAACTGCACACAGCTGGCATAACTGTGTGGATGATTCATCACCCCAATCCCGCGATGAAGCACGTCGAAAATGGTGTGTCTATGAGCGACCTACGGGCCGCAATATGTCAAAAACACATAAATCACTACTACACAGGATGTGTTTCGGGCCTAGTCTACGTCCAGTGCCTGTGTATTACATTGCCGGTGGCAATGTATTACACAGCACGTGTACTGTCCAAGAAATACTCACCAAGAGTACACTGTCCACAAGCAATGTTTATGAAAGGGGAGAACATTCCTCATACCTGTTAGGGGTCCCCTCTGTGCATTACCAATGTAAATGAGTCAGGCTATCTGACTTGTGCCATTTGTAATGTAAATGAATTGGTAGGAAATACTGCCCAATTGTACATTGTAGAAAAGGCTGGAAATGCTTAATTATAATGTGTAATACAGTTGCTTCTTGATGTATACTTGGAAAATCCAACTCCCATGTCTTTAAGATGTCTCCTTCACATGTACAATTGGGCAGTATTTCCTACCCATTCATATACATTGCAAATGTACAGGAGTCAGCCTACCTGAGGCTTTTTATATGTACATTTGTCCAGTAAATGTCAAAATTTGGAATGGGGGAGTAAGAACAAATGTGTTCTATGGGGTAATCCCATTAGGTGTACAATTGGGAAGTATTCTAAGTACATTTGCCCAGTAAATTTCAAAATTTGGACTGGGGGAATATGGAGTGAAATGTATTATGGGTAATCCCATTGGGCGTACAATTGGGAAGTACAGCATGTACATTTGCCCAGTATTGTTCAAAATTTGGACTGGGGGAGTATGTTCCCATGTGTTCTATTTATAATCCAATTGGGCGTACATTTGCCATGTATTACACTGCCGCCGGCAATAGGCCGTTTCGGCCTATTTTTAGCGCGCAAAAAACGGGGGGGTACAGCAAGTACGGGAGGCTAGTTTTTTTCCAGGCCTCTCGCACGGCTCGTGACGAAGCCTTCCCTTCATGTAGGGGAAAGCAGTAGGGAGATGGACTGACTCAGACGAAGACCCCGACGCAGACAGTAGTGGAGATTGGAGCAAGGGAGATGTAGAAGTAGATGTAGACCCTCTGCCGCGTTCGCCCCCACCAGAACAAAAACTACACCATGACGCATTAGAATCGATTCAAAGGACTAAAATAAAATGTATACACGGTCACAAGCAGGGGAAGCTAGTTGTGCTGGGTTTCAGCTACCTCTCTTTAGAGTGGGAGGCGGCGAACCGCAATATAAACCATTGGGGCTGGGAGATGTACAGGCACTGGTAGATAAATTACCCCCGATGGGAGAGGGTGGTGGACTATGGTTGGCACAATTTGATAAACTCACAGCCAGTCAAATGTTGGCACTGGGGGACTGGAGGGCAGTAGCCGCCCGAGCCATGTTCGCCCAGGCTATGACTGAGATAGAAAAAGGGGCCGGCGCTAGGCGGAGCCCTGACGACACCCCTTTCAGTCAGGTGGTCGGGCGCATAGCCACGGCCCTGAGGGAACAATTTCCCTTGCCCGCTGGGGCCCCCGATGCCCAAGTTACCTTGGGAAAAAGACCAACACCCTAGACATTATCTAGAAGCATGTAAAGAAACATGGACCAAACACACAGGGCACCACCCGGGGAAGTGAGGTCTGCAGCAGGAGTGGTTTAGAAGGGCGGTCTTAGAGGGACTTCCAGAGAAAATAAAAGAGGCAATGATGGCAAATCCTGACTTGCCGGGTAGTAAATCACACGTATGGGAAAGACACATAGTGCATCATTTACAGAGGGCTAAAGATGAGGAGACAGAGAGACAAACAGATACAGGAACTGAAAGAGAACCTGTTGCGCTTACAGCTGGGTAAGCCAAAGTGAGGTTGAATGAAGGGAAAAAGAAACACAGACAGATGGCAGCCCTAGGCTCAGGAGAACCTGACACACCCGATTTATACCGTTCCCACATGGGCACCCCAACCTCACAGTGGCCGGGGGGCATTCACCGCGCCCTATCGACCAGGGACTCCGAGGGGAGGTTATGGTAGGGGGAGGGGGCGGGGTAGAGGCAGAGGGGCTCCAGGAGCCCAAGTCCCATACGGAGCCTGCTTTACGTGTGTTGACCCGAACCACTGGTCCAGAGACTGCCCACAGAACGCTGCAAGGGGCAGAGGATACCCAAACCAAGGGGCAGCTCCAGTTCCCAACCCACATGCCGTCCCACCATATAGTGCACCTGGCCAGTACCCACTCTCTTATGAGGGAGGGTGGGCCCAGGAATGACGGTCTACAGGGAGGGGACAGCGGGGGAAAGGCAGACCCTATGCTGTCCCTGAATGTCGACGGGAAGGACTTCCCCTTTCTGGTTGACACAGGTGCCACTTTTTCTACCATCACCGCCCCTCCCGCCACAGGACTACTATCCTCCAAGACAGTGGAAGTTGTGGGGTTTGAAGGGGTGGGACAGACTTTGCCAGTAACATTTCCTCTTAAAACGATATTGGGTAAACAGGTCCTCAGCCATCTGTATGTGGTGTCGGCAAACACACCAGTGAACTTATTGGGGAGAGACTTGTTGATAAAACTGGGGGCTAATATCTTGTGTTCTCCAGATGGACTAACTGTCACGTTACCAGACGGGACATCGGCGGTGTGCGGACCTGAAACCACACGCAAAGGGCAGTACCCGGTACAACCGGTGAAGGGTGAAATAGCGGAGATATACTGGGGACTATTGATACCGGAAAAGCTGGACAAACAGGGTATTTTGTCCCAGTACTTCAAGTGGAGGCCGTGGATCTCCCTCCTCGAGCCGTACTTTCCTCCACCAGACCCCCCACATGTAACCCTATTTTATGATCGGCAGGGCGATGAGGTGTATAGAGAGGGGTTTGGGGATGTAGTGTGTGGGGACACGTGGCAGGTCGGGTCTAAATTCATATATGTAGGCCCTGAAGTGGTAGCGGCAGATGTATAGTTGACTGACGAGCAGGAACAGTGGTACATGATGGCGGAGGAGTCCGTCCCGAATGTGTCACTGGCCCTGCATCCTAAACACCAAGCAAAAGACCTGGGGCCCATGGTTAAAAGGGCGGTCGAATGCACTGATTGGACACTCACTCAGGCGCCAAACGTATGGTATTCACCCAGCTGTAAGACGTATCGGTTAGCGGCACCAGGGACGGATTGGGTATATTTAGAGCGAAGGGAGATAACTCGGGATCATGGGAGGGAAAAGATGGATCACCCTGTAGCCACGGCCAGACTTAATGAGTTACCAGACTCACTGTGGTCCAAGGGCCCCACGGACGTGGGGTTCACCGATTGTCCACCGGTCACCTTTAAAATCAGACCGGGAGAGCCCATATGGCTGCCCAAATACCCACACAAACCAGAGGCAGAGGAAGGGTTAGATGTGACATTGAATGGTTTGTGGCCCACAGGGGTGTTAGAGGAGTCATGTTCCGCGTGGAACACGCCTATAGCTATTAACGACATTTTACTCACACCCACTATACCGGTACCTAACCCGTATGTAGCACTCACTAATTTGACCCCTGATCAAAAATGGTTCACCTGCATTCACCTGGCTAATGCTTTTTTCTGTCTCCCACTAGCAGAGGAATTTCGTGATATTTTTTCTTTCGACCCGACAATGGCGATACACAAGACTACCACAGGGGTTCACGCTTTCCCCTGGCATATTCAACCAGGTACTGAGAGAAGCGCTGCAGGGATGCTGTCTGCCGACAGGGGTAACTTTGGTCCAGTACGTAGACGACCTGCTGCTGGTGGCCCCAACGGTGGCCGCCTGCATTCAAGCTACAATGACGGTCCTCACCAGACTGGCTGAGAAAGGGTTCAAGGTGTCAAAAGAAAAGCTACAGCTGGTAAGAACACAGGTCTCCTTTCTGGGCAGAGTAATCTCGCAGAAGGTAGCGGGGCTTTCCCCAGCACACCGCACAACCATCCTCCACCATCCTAAACCCACTACTGTTCAGGAAATGCTATCATTCCTGGGGCTCACGGGGTACAGCCGCAATTACATCCCAAACTATTCACTTAGATCGCTAGTTAAAGAGCAGGGAATGCGTAAACTTAAAGCCACACTCAATTGGACTTGCCTGGCCAAACAGGCCTTCATTATGCTGAAACAACAACTAGCCACCGCAGCTGATCTGGCCATACCCGACTACACAAAACCCTTTTTTCTAGATGTTTCTGAAACAGGACAAGTCATGAACGGGGTCCTGTTTCAGAAAAAAGGGGGAGATAGGAACATCCTTATGTACATAAGCGTAGGATTTGACAAAACCGAAAAAAGGCACCCCACCTGCACACAGCATGCAGCGGGGGTAATGCGCACACATAGTGATGGGACATCAACTTCAGATACTCACAACACACATTGTAGTGGCGTATGTAAATTCACAGATGTTCACTATGACTTCCCTCAGGCAACAACACCTAAGCAAAATTCTCGGGGCTCCAAATTGGACTTTCACACATGAAGGGATAAATATGGCAGACCGAATGGGGACGGGGCTACCACATGAGTGCGCGCAAGAGGTAGTGAGGGAGAGTAAGACACAAACCGATCTGGAGGCAGAACCCCTCCCAGGGGCAGAGGACTTCTTCACTGATGGGTGCTGTTTCAGACACGAACAAGATGGGCTGAGGGCGGCGTTTGCGGTAGTGAAACTAACACCAGAGGGTTTAGTCACACTGAAAGCAGAGAGGCTCCAGGGGCTGCAGTCAGCTCAGAGAGCAGAAGTGAGAGCAGTCATAGAGGCACTCAGGCAGGCCAAGGGAAAGAGAGTAAACATTTACACAGATTCGACATACGCAGTAGGCGCAGCGCACGTGGAGCTAGGACAGTGGTTAAAAGCTGGGTTTAGAACAACAGGAGACAAACCGATTAAACACGAGGCGGTGATGAGAGAACTAGCCGAGGCCCTAGACCTGCCCGAAAAGGTAGCCATCATAAAATGCAAAGGACACGATAATTCAAATAATGTAGTAGCTCAGGGAAATCAAGCGGCAGACACAACAGCAAAACAGGCAGCAGGGTACACTCCGCGATTGATGGTGGTAAGAGCAGAAGAGGAAGTGGGGTGGGGAGAAGGCCCTGAGAGAGACGAGCTAGTGAGACATCAAAAGGGGGCGTCCCCACAAGAGAAAACAATTTGGCAACAGAGAGGAGCAACAGAGACGAGAGGGCTCTGGAGAGGGCCAGACGGTAGAGTAATACTTCCACCAGCCATGCGGGGAGATACATTTGCAGAAGCCCATGGGTTGGGCCATATAGGGCCAGCGCCGATGTTGAGGAACTTGTGCCATTGGTGGCACCCGTTTATGGTAGACATGGTACGTAACTACACTAGGACATGCACCATCTGCACTCACCACAATCCAAAACCGACGATTAAACCTGAGATGGGGGCGTTCCCCATGACGACGAGACCTGGACAAGAGATAGTAATAGACTACACGGACATGGGGGAAACAGTATGGGGGTGCCGTTACATGTTAGTGTGTGTGGACATGTTCACAGGGTGGCCAGAAGCCTGGCCGGCAAGAAGGGAGGACAATCAGACAGTGATCAAGTGTTTAGTGAACCAGTACATTCCCAGACATGGCTTCCCAGAGAAAATCAGGTCAGACAATGGGACTCACTTTAAGAACAGTGATTTACAGAAGGTAGAGAGCTTATTGGGCCTAAAACATGCTTTTGGCACTGTATACCATCCACAGTCCCAGGGAAAGGTAGAAAGGATGAACCAAAACTTAAAAAACAAGTTGGCTAAGATATGTGCACAGACTAAATTGAACTGGGTAGATGCACTGCCCCTGGCACTCATGACAATTCGATGCTCGTTAAATCAGACCACTGGGTTCACCCCATACGAGCTGCTGATGGGGAGACAGTTTCCAGGACCAGCCGCGGGGCTTGCGATCCCGGAAGGGGAAAAGTGGCCCAAAGATCACAGAGTGTATTTTGATGAATTGCGAGCTCTCATTTCAGAATTCTCCAATAGAGTCGGAGAACGGAGGAACCTGCACCCGCTGGAACAGAACCTGCCCCAGGCGGAGTGGGTGCTGCTGAAGGTCATCAAGCGAAAGTGGTCGGAGCCAAGGTGGACGGGTCCTCATCAGGTGGTGGAGAGAACGAGCCATGCAGTCCGCCTGAGGGACAAAGGAGAGACGTGGTACCATTGGACCCAGTGTACACCAGTGCAGGAGCCAGGGAGGTCGCTGATGGACCTCATCCAACCTGGGAAGGAGGAGCTTTCCCCAGTGTGGATGGAAGGAGGACCAGAACCAGCCGGACCGGTGCCAGGAGCGGACCCCAGGATACTGCGGGACTACGAGCCAGAGAAGGAGACAAAGGACGGCGCCAGGGGAATAGACTCTTAGGGGAAGGAACTGAAGAATACTGTAACAAAAGGGGGTATAGGACACTGAGTGGCTCCTACCACTCGTACCAAGATGACAGGGTCACAGAGTAAGGTCTGGGGAGATGAGAATAGAATGAAGTGGTACATGGACATTGGTGGAATAATGATGTGTGTTTCCCAGGTTGGCATTGGGTCTTCATTTCCCCAGCGAAGAAGTTCGCGACCCCTGTTGTGGAAATTTCTTTATACAATGTATTCTCACTGAGTAAAGGACTGAGTCCCACTGTTAAGATAGGTAGAGGAATGTGGGGGATCTGGTATTTGCATAGGGGGCATCTATTGTCTGTCCAGATGCAGATCAATGGGTTTTAGGACAAGATAGGAGAAGATACAACAGGGGGCAGTAAGGTCAGTTGGCCCCTTTGGGTAAACACTACAGTAAACATTATGGCAGGAAGGATAAGGTGGGGGAAGATAGCATTTGATTTGTGTGATAGAACAAAGGGAATGTGTTTGATTGACATGAGACAGATGGCAGCATCTTACCACACCCCTTTTTCCTATGTGATATATACAGTTGAATGAGTTATCTTGAGTTAGAGACTATCCACTGTTACCTTGTAACCTGTATACTTTCTCCTTGCAAGTAAAATTAAAACCGTTTATTGTGCAATTGATTTCTCCTGTCTTACCTACCATTTTCATAGAACTATTTGGACTTTAGAAATTGCCATCACATTTTGGGGGCACGTCCGGGATCCTAATCCTGATCGGTTCGAGTCCCTTTCCTAACAGGTCAACCGTGCACGGCCAGAGAAAGCTCTGGAATTCTAGTATCGTCCAGAAAAGGCTTATCCTTTGACGGGCTGAGAAAGAGTGCCTGACGGGAGCTGTGACTCGTGCCTGATCAGTACAGGTTTCCTGCGGAAATTGAATTTGGAGGTAAGAACGCAATACGGTTTACGGTTAAACCGCAGTTTAAAAACTTAAAGTTGGACTTTATAGTTTAAAATCTGCAGTAAAAGGTTGGACCTTTTATAATATCTCATTTGTGGGCTGACAAGCTCGACTTCGCTTTCTGGTTGGGTTAGGGTTAGGGTTAGATAAACTAGATTTACTGGGTAAATCTGGAACATGGGGAAGTGCGACAGTAAATCTTTGCCGGTCTCTCGTGTTTACGCTGGACCGGCAAAAATCATCACTGATGTTTATTGTGTTTGGACATGTGAACAATGTTTCTTTGAGTGTTATTAGGTTTTCCGGCGACTGGCGTTTTCATTCGGTGATGGATGCGCGGCCTGTCGGGCTGATTGGAGGTAGATGGACGTGGTAACGTATGTGAAGTTGTTTGGAAGGCGTAGGCTACGGTGTGTAGACAGTGTGGAGTGATGGAAGCTTTGGGAAAGTTTGTGTGGAGTATATTGATCTGTGTTGTAGTTTTTTTTGCTCAGGTTAGATAGCTCGTTCTCCTCTGATCGCCCGTCATCCCACCCCGCGGAGTTCAGCTGGACCGATCGGTGGGTCTCCTTGGAGGCCCGCTCGGGACACTGCATCGTTGGAGTCATAACGTGGCCAAGCTCTGTGAACCTTTTCGTTGTGAATGTGGAAATGCTGTGGGCCGCTGGAGGCCGTTCTCTGCTCCGCTTTGGAAGTTTTGAGCATGTCTACGCGTTTCAAGAAAAGTTCCAAAAGTGGGGAGTTATACACACCAGGTGTACACACCCGTAATCTCCGGTGTTTGCGGCTGAGACCAAAGAAGACTACAGACCCGGGGTTGAGGAAGAAACTTTGCTAACCGCTACGTTTAAAGTTATGAAGCTACCACTAGACATTCGATTGGACATTGGATTTGGGAAGATGCCTGTGTGAATCAAGACAGATAGATGGATTTGAGTAAGTATGGTGACTAGAAGTTTTTTTTTTGAGTATTGCAGTCAGGGCGGCTGTAGTTAGAAACATGTCGTTTTTGTTCCGTGTCCTGACACCAATTCCCTTGCAGCAGTTGGACTGCGTGATGGAGTATAGCGTGCTAATAGCGACTGTAGTTAGGCCTGACAACCATTCCTATGCAGTTAACCTATTGCGTTGCGATTAGTGCTGGATTATAAGCGGTTGGACTGCTTGAACATCTGCAATTTAGGTTGGACTTAAATATGCAATTGAGATTGGATCTCCTACTTTCAGTGCCTGTAAGGGAGTATTGCTCCTGTAAATTGCCGCAATTGTTGGTCAGCTTATGGTTTGGATCAGTAGTTATGCTACAGAAGTTGTATATGCACGCGCCACTTGTGTTTGTTCTGTATGTGGTTATGGCCCGAGTCACGGGCATTTGTCATTGTCTGGTTGTGGTCGGCCTAGTAAATGCACTTGTCCATTTTGGTATTCCCTGTGCACGAGGGATCCGATTGGCTGCATTGTATATTCCTTGATAGAATATTGGATCTTGTTTACCGAGGTTGGTGTTAACTTGGAAGTTTTGTAATCGCAATGTTTCGTCTTGTTTGGTGTACAGTTGGGTGAACGCATTCATTGCGTCGTTGTTGTGGTTCTTTGGGGAGGCCTACTCTTTCGGCTTTTCCCATTGTGCTGAATTTGCCTGATGGCTGGCACACGTGGGAGTGTTAGCCTGCTAACTTAGGTGTTTAAGAGAATATTGTCCGAAATATAATTAGAGGGATAGCTTAGAAATTGGTATAATAATGATTCTGTGATTTGGTAAAATGTGGTTTCGTAATGAGGGGTTAAAATAGTATTTTCTCTCTCCTTGTATGGAGTGGGATGCAGACAATAGCGAAAGTTTTTAGTATTAAGATAACATGTTTTCCATGAAGACTGGATTCAGCAAATATAGTCATAGCCTGCAAAAGAGGGTAAAATGACTACGGCCCGTTTATTCCCCAAATAGCCAAAGCCAGTTTATTCCCCGTTTAAATTAACCCGTAAAATTAGATGTCCTATTTTAAATGCTAAATTTAGTTTAGTTAAATAATATAGTTTCTCTTATTTGTATTTCCAATGAGGTTAATTCTTGTGTTTTCGGGCCTATGCCTGATGCCCGTTACTGGCTTTATAAATTCTAGCCTGGTAAACTGACACATGGGGTTGATTGATGGGTCTGCGTTTAGAGTTCTAGCCTGGGGTATCATGGGGTTCGCTCACTGATTGTTCCTTGATTTTAGTGAAGTCATATGTCTGTTTTCTGTTGACTTGTTGTGTAGATATTGATAAGCAGATGTATTTTTTAATGAAATGCGAAACTATAGGATGGGTTGGACACCACATTTGAAACTTCAGTTAACGAACGATGTAGGCTAAATTGATAGTATAGTCTGTAGACCATAAACAAACATTTGGCCTTGTTAAATGACTCACCATATATGTGTGGAGCTCAGAGCTTCAGGAAGGGTGGGCAGGTCCACTGGGATGGCTTCCGCCACCCTTAACATTATATCAAGGGTTAAATTCGAGTGTTCAGCCTGTTCTCGCCCGTGGTAATTTTACCAACACAAGTATATTCAGTTTTGGGTTAATCAGACATTAAGTGAAAGCTAAATAAGTTTTCCTCTCACTGGCTTTAATGTTTACATTTATGATTTCGAATCAAATTGTAGTAAGGGTGGAGACCTTAAGTCATCCAACATTGTTAATTGCTAGTACAAATTCGATGTCTTTGCATGAGATTTGCGTGGAAGTAGCGATTTTGGCTGACTGGCACTATTTTGAGTGACATAGACATCTAAAATTGAGTAAATTCCCTAGACTTTAGGAGGTAAATTGAGTCATGATGTTTGTTGGTCTCAACTTAGTTTGGCCATTGCCTGTGGAAATGCTAATTTTGATATGCTACTTTGGGAGTTCCTTCACACGAGCGACCGTGTGTGTGGTACAGTTTTTATTTCCTTTGAGGATGTTTTTCTTATTTTCAGTTGTTTTGGTTGGATATTCAGTTTGCGACGTTTACTGGATGTATGTTAGATTCCTCCCAACTATCGATTTTCTTTTTAATTTCAGTTCTGTGAAATTGGGTTCTTCTGTTCTTTGTGTGGGTTGTTAAGTCAACTATAGAAAAGAGTGGAATTGTTATTTTGCTACACTAGCAGAACAGAAGCACCAGAGATGTTAATGTTTTAACGATACTGTTATTGATTTCAACTGTTCTAATCTATTTGGACAAAAGAAGTAGAGAGATATTGGAAATATAGGGTTTGAGTGTATGATAGTGTGTAGTTCTAATGTATCAGCGAGATGCAACAAGCTAATGATGTACTGTGCAGTTGCAATTAATTCACACATTCAGATACAGAACACTTGAAAGCGATTCGACAAGAGAAGACTTGTCGGAGCCCAGAGAGAGACTGAGCTTGGCTTAAAAGGACAACTGTGAGGTGGCTGAGGTGAGATGGATCTCACTGACAGACTGTCCTACAGCTGAGAGATGAGTCAACTCTGGCTCGCTGCACGTCTAGGTGCCGCACGTCTACAGGATGCTGAGTTCCTGTGAGCTGGACTGACTCGAGTCCTGATGATTCTGCCATGTGATGGAGAAGGCAACCTCCAACCGAGAGGATGGAGGCGTAGGAAAGATCTACTGCACAACATCATGCTACGCCATACCAGGTACATCTCATCTGCTGTCCAGGTAGCTGAGAGAGGAACCTGGGATCGACGACACGCTACACGAGGATTGTAATGTTTAAAGGGTTAGACACAGTGAATTGAAGTCACTGAGGGAAAGTGAATTTTCTGGTGCTAGTAACCAGTCACTTTCTACATGGCCTTTAGCTCTAGAGCCTTTAGCTAAAACTGGTCAACTTGGAGTTCACAAGGGAGAACACAGATTCTCCTGGCCTAGCTGATATAGCAGCTAGAATGGAGACAACAAGAGCTTTGTCTGCATTTGAGCTATGAAGGACAACACCTTGGAATATACATCTGACTTTTTCGTTCTGTTACATCGACCTGTCAAAGAAATGGTTCATAACTGACTGTCTGACGTTTGGAGGAGCAGAACATTTGTGATGACTTTGGAAGTACATCCAAATGGAACCATGGAGAGGACTTTGTAACAGTGATAAATTGAAGGATGCATTCAGTGATAGGTGTTTATGATGATTTTAACATAAAAAAGTATGATGACAATGAGTGATCTTGGATTTTGTATGAAAGGTAATGATTTAGAAGAATGTAAAGGAGGATCCAGACATTTCAGATGTGTTCAGTTCTCTAATCATTAAGGGTAATGATATTGACTGGGTCATGTTGTTAAAGAGTACTGTTTTGTTGCAGTCTACATCCTAATGAGTGAACTGTTTGAGGTTTGATACTAAGGTTTGACATGGTATCAAGAGGATGGATTGTTGTGGAAATTTCTTTATACAATGAATTCTCACTGAGTAAAGGACTGAGTCCCACTGTTAAGATAGGTAGAGGAATGTGGGGGATCTGGGATTTGCATAGGGGGCATCAATTGTCTGTCCAGATGAAGATCAATGGGTTTTAGGACAAGATAGGAGAAGATACAACAGGGGGCAGTAAGGTCAGTTGGCCCCTTTGGGTAAACACTACAGTAAACATTATGGCAGGAAGGATAAGGTGGGGGAAGATAGCATTTGACTTGTGTGATAGAACAAAGGGAATGTGTTTGATTGACATGAGACAGATGGCAGCATCTTACCACACCCCTTTTTCCTATGTGATATATACAGTTGAATGAGTTATCTTGAGTTAGAGACTATCCACTGTTACCTTGTAACCTGTATACTTTCTCCTTGTAAGTAAAATTAAAACAGTTTATTGCACAATTGATTTCTCCTGTCTTTCCTACCATTTTCATAGAACTATTTGGCATGAAATTGCCATCACACCCCACCTGATGCATAATCGTTTTTAGACTCAGAATCATTATATATTTCTTAACAAAATAAATTAAATTATTTTGTATACATAACCATTTGAAAGGAAAACGTGGAGTTGAAATGGAAATTACTTAATTCTGGTCTAATTGAAGCATTAAATGTAAATGTTTCATCCTTAGTAATGCTAAGATCTGAAGTCTCCTATGGTGGGATCAATCTCTTTTTCTGTACTTCTGGTCATGAGCAAAACCATTCTAACAATATGTTGACCTGGGACCTAAAACTTACTGCCCAATTAGAAAACATTTCTTATCTAATCATATTCCAAACTAATAATTACTAGACGTGTGAACCTGACCAGAAATGTCGTCTCTGTACTTCCATATTTAAGTTTATTATATTACTATTACTATTACTATTACTCACCTACTTGGGTGAATGGGGGATACATCAGTCAAATTATCATATTATGATTTCGTTTCTCAAACACGACCAAGGCCATGTATAACGTGAGCTAATATAGTCTGAACAGATTTGAAAGAAAACAAATAATAATTATGAAAAGTAGACCTATTGATGAAAAGAATCTCCTTTCTGTTTTAAAGGGTCATGTTATGGCCCATTTGAATGTCTGCAGTATCATATAGAGTTACAGATTTGAATGGTGATATTTTTTTACTTGGGGATATAAACATTGACTGGTTTGCGAATCAATGTACAATACATAGTTTCATACATTGTTTCATTGATCGCTGCTTGTAATCTTTCCCAGATGATCTCTCAACCATCCATTGTCTTTACTAACAGTGCGGGACATATTTCATCACGTGTATACACCATATTTATACAAATATTTCTGAATGCTGCACTAAACCAGTATTTCTGTGTTTTAGTGACCATAATATCATAGCAGTTACCAGAAACAGTAAAAAGATTTATGGAGATTGTTGATATTCATGCCCCTATGAGGAAGTGTATTGTAAAAGGGAGAAAAGCCCCATGGCTGAATGAGAGTATAAAGAGCCTCTTGAAGGAAAAAGACAAAGCCAAATCTATATTAGTAAAGACTGGATAAGGTAACTAAACGGAATAGATCAATGAAAAAATAATATTACATGAAGAGAATGAATGCTGTAAAGCAAGATGGTAAAGAGCTCTGGAAAACCAATAGTGAAATAATGGGGAGGCGGACATCTGGAATCAGAAGGAAAGTTTATGACCAAACCATCAGATATATACCAAACCATTTTAATGATTTCTATATGAGTCAGAATGCGGACAATATCGATTCTAATTTCGTAAAGCTCATAAAAAACGATGTGATGTTAGATAAGAGTTGCATTTTCCAGTATATTAGTGTAGAGGTGCCGGAAGTAAGAAAGTTGCTGAATGCATAATGAAAGGGGTATGTATTTTTCCCACTGTATAGTAAAAAGGTAAAATTATTCCATTTTCCTAAAGATGGTAGTCTAGCACTTTCAGGGACGAACAGTAGAACTATTATTATTCTCCCAGTTCTTGGTAAAATGATGGAGAGAATAGTTCACTTACAAGTAAAGGAATACTTTTAATCTAATGGTTTGAAGATATCCAACATGCTTATAGTCATAACGATTCAACTTGTTCTGCCCTTGCAGTAACGACAGATGACTGGCTCAAGGAAATTGATGATTTAAAGTTTACTGGTGCTGTATAAACTCGATATTAGTGCAACATTTGATGTCATGGATCACATCTACTCATAGGTAAATTAAAATGCTATGGATTTAATCCAACTGCCATCAAATTTATTAAGAGTTATCGCACATTTAGGAAGCAAAGGGTTTATTACACTGGCAGCTGGTCTCAATCTAAGGCGAAGGAGAAGTCTCTCCTGGCTGCTCATAGACTGTATGTTTAAAGATTCAAAACAGACAGATCATTTTCATGACTTTTATTTAAATAATCATAATAGGTGTATAGAGCAGGGTGAAGAGGGGGTGCAGTTTCAGGCTCAGTTCCTGCCAGGGAAGGTGTTGTCCCCTGACCGTGCCCTGGGCATTCTGTAGCATCCTGCAATCAAGACAAAGACACATGTCACACACACACACACACTAAGATCTATATATTCCAATACCTTCACCGGTGAAATGGGTTATGGTTAAGGGTTTAGCTATTTACTTAGGGTTAGGGAATAGGGATGAGTTAGGGAATAAAAAAACTTAGGGTTAGGGAAAGGAAGGAAAGAGTTAGGGTTAGGGAAAAGAAGGAAGGAGTTAGGGTTAGGGATAGGAAGCAAGGAGTTAGGGTTAGGGAAAGGATGCAAGGAGTTAGGGTTAGGGAAAGGAAGCAAGGAGTTAGGGTTAGGGAAAGGAAGGAAGGAGTTAGGGATTGGGAAAGGAGGGAAGGAGTAAGGGTTAGGGAAAGGAAGCAAGGAGTTAGGGTTAGGGAAAGGAAGCAAGGAATTAGGGTTAGGGAAATGAAGCAATGAGTTAGGGTTAGGGAAAGGAGACAAGGAGTTAGGGTTAGGGAAAGGAAGGAAGGAGTTAGGGATTGGGAAAGGAGGGAAGGAGTAAGGGTTAGGGAAAGGAAGCAAGGAGTTAGGGTTAGGGAAAGGAAGCAAGGAGTTAGGGTTAGGGAAAGGAAGCAAGGAGTTAGAGTTAGGGAAAGGAAGGAGTAAGGGTTAGGGAAAGGAAGGAGTAAGGGTTAGGGAAAGGAAGCAAGGAGTTAGGGTTAGGGAAAGGAAGGAAGGAGTGAGGGTTAGAGAAAGGAAGCAAGGAGTTAGGGATTGGGAAAGGAGGGAAGGAGTTAGGGTTAAGAAAAGGAAGCAAGGAGTTAGGGTTAGGGAAAGGAAGGAAGGAGTTAGGGAAAGGAAGCAAGGAGTTAGTGTTAGGGAAAGGAAGCAAGGAGTTAGGGTTAGGGAAGCAAGGAGTTAGTGTTAGGGAAAGGAAGCAAGGAGTTAGGGTTAGGGAAAGGAAGCAAGGAGTTAGAGTTAGGGAAAGGAAGCAAGGTGTTAGGGTTAGGGAAAGGAAGGAAGGAGTTAGGGAAAGGAAGCAAGGAGTTAGTGTTAGGGAAAGGAAGCAAGGAGTTAGGGTTAGGGAAAGGAAGTAAGGAGTTAGGGTTAGGGAAAGGAGGGAAGGAGTTAGGGTTAGGAAAAGGAAGCAAGGAGTGAGGGTTAGGGAAAGGAACAAAGGAGTTAGTGTTAGGGAAAGGAAGCAAGGAGTTATGGTTAGGTAAAGGAGGGAAGGAGTTAGGGTTAGAGATAGGAAGGAGTGATGGTTGGGGAAAGGAAGCAAGGAGCTAGGGTTAGGGAAAGGAAGCAAGGAGTTAGGGTTAGGGAAAGAAAGGAAGGAAGGAGTTAGGGAAAGGGAAAGGAAGCAAGGAGTGAGGGATAGCGTTAGGGAAAGGAAGGAGATAGGCTTAAGGAAAGGAAGCAAGGAGTTAGGGTTAGGTATAAGCATGAGAACGACTTTGACCCTCTAGAGTTTGACTCTCATTTGAATATCTGGCTTTTGATTGGCTGTGCTTCAACTTGGACTATCTTAGGAACAACAGGTGCGATTAGCACGGGCCTGGTGTCATTGGATTCACAATTTTCACAGCAAACACACACAACAGGAGGGAGGATCATGCCCTGGTTCTCTATACAGGCTACAAAGTATATTTATGTATGCTGTTCTCTGCTCATGGGACAAACATTTACCACATAGGTTCAGGGGGCCTGTTTAGTGTAGTGTTTAGCCACCTAAACAGTACACTAAAGGTCAAACATGACTTTCTTACCAAAGGTTTTCTGTACATATGCCAGGGTTCAATCACACAGGAGTCTGCAGCATTGTCCTATTAGAACCAGAAGAGATGGACATCACACTATCAGGTGGCTCCAACCAGGACCAGTAATTTAAACACCTGGTGAGAAAGCACATACACACACACACACACACACACTCTATAATAATAGCAGAAAGAAAGATGGAGAGAAACTGTACAATAACTGTGTACTACACAAATAGAAACATTTACAGAATGCCACAGGCACCCTGCACTTTCCACAATTAGAACACCTGTATGTATCCTGGCTACAGGAGGCTAGGCTACTGTGCTGGCTCTCTACTCATGAGGAAAGAAAATGGGTACAGTGGTCTCTGAATTGTTTCCTCCAGAGCAGTACTCGCAGCGTTACATTACAAAAACAAGGACCACTCTGGAAGTCACAACAGGCACCAAGCACGTAGGAGAATTCTCACCTGGGTACTGGATGATAGGGTTAGCCCCGGCTCTGGTTTCTCTATGCAGGCAGGCAGGCAGGCAGGCAGGTACCCCTGTGTAGGCCATACTCTGCTCACTGGGAATCAAGTCTAGGCCTGTTCACCTCCATGCACACTGTGGCAGACAGCACTTAGAGTATGTTCCAAATAGAGCCAGGAGAGGGAGACACAGACCACGACATCCACTTCATAGAGGCTACACTGAGCAGGTCCTAGTCTGGTCATTGGGAATCTATTAGCACATTTGTCTGGGCTTGTTGACCTCCATACACAAGCACCTTGTATTTACACCATCTAGGAGAAGTCTCTCCTGGCTGCTCATAGACTGTAGGTTTATAGATTCAAAACAGACAGATCATTATCATGACATTTATTTAAATAATCATAATAGGCGCATAGAGCAGGGTGAAGAGGGGGTGCAGTTTCAGGCTCAGTTCCTGCCAGGGAAGGTGTTGTGGGGCCAGGTTGAAGGCTGAGTCCCCTGACCGGGCCATGGGCATTCTGTAGCATCCTGCAATCAAGACAAAGACACATGTCACACACACACACACACACAGATCTATATATTCCAATAGCTTCACCTGTGAAATGGGTCATGGTTAAGGGTTTAGCTATTACTTAGGGTTAGGGAATAGGGCTGGGTTAGGGAATAGGGCTAACTTAGGGTTAGGGAAAGTAAAGAAAGAGTGAGTGTTAGGGAAAGGAAGCAAGGAGTTAGGGTTAGGGAAAGGAAGTAAGCAGTTAGGGTTACGGGAAAGGAAGCAAGGAGTGAGTGTTAGGGAAAGGAAGCAAGGAGTTAGGGTTAGGGAAAGGAAGTAAGCAGTTAGGGTTACGGGAAAGGAAGCAAGGAGTGAGGGTTAGGGAAAGGAAGCAAGGAGTGAGGGTTAGGGAAAGGAAGCAAGGAGTGAGGGTTAGGGAAAGGAAGCAAGGAGTTAGGGTTAGGGAAAGGAAGCAAGGAGTTAGGGTTAGGGAAAGGAAGCAAGGAGTGAGGGTTAGGGAAAGGAAGCAAGGAGTGAGGGATAGCGTTAGGGAAAGGAAGGAGTTAGGCTTAGGGAAAGGAACCAAGGAGTTAGGGTTAGGTATAAGCATGAAAACGACTTTGACCCTCTAGAGTTTGACTCTCATTTGAATATCTGGCTTTTGATTGGCTGTGCTTCAACTTGGACTATCTTAGGAACAACAGGTGCAATTAGCACGGGCCTGGTGTCATTGGATTCACAATTTTCACAGCAAACACACACAACAGGAGGGAGGATCATGCCCTGGTTCTCTATACAGGCTACAAAGTATATTTATGTATGCTGTTCTCTGCTCATGGGACAAACATTTACCACATAGGTTCAGGGGGCCTGTTTAGTGTAGTGTTTAGCCACCTAAACAGTACACTAAAGGTCAAACATGACTTTCTTACCAAAGGTTTTCTGTACATCTGCCAGGGTTCAATCTCACAGGAGTCTGCAGCATTGTCCTATTAGAACCAGAAGAGATGGACATCATTCTATCAGGTGGCTCCATCCAGGACCAGTACTTTAAACACCTGGTGAGAAAGCACATACACACACACACACACACACTCTATAATAATAGCAGAAAGAAAGATGGAGAGAAACTGTACAATAACTGTGTACTACACAAATAGAAACATTTACAGAATGCCACAGGCACCCTGCACTTTCCACAATTAGAACACCTGTATGTATCCTGGCTACAGGAGGCTAGGCTACTGTGCTGGCTCTCTACTCATGGGGAAAGAAAAAGGGTACAATGGTCTCTGAATTGTTTCCTCCGGAGCTGTACTCGCAGCGTTACATTACAAAAACAAGGCCCACTCTGGTAGTCACAACAGGCACCAAGCACGTAGGACAATTCTCACCTGGGTACTGGATGATAGGGTTAGCCCCGGCTCTGGTTTCTCTATGCAGGCAGGTAGGCAGCCCTGTGTAGGCCATACTCTACTCACTGGGAATCAAGTCTAGGCCTGTTCACCTCCATACACACTGTGGCAGACAGCACTTAGAGTATGTTCCAAATAGAGCCAGGAGAGGGAGACACAGACCACGACATCCACTTCATAGAGGCTACACTGAGCAGGTCCTAGTCTGGTCATTGGGAATCTATTAGCACAAGTCTCTTGGCCTTTTGACCTCCATAGACAGGCAACAGGATGCGTTCTACCCACAGAATAGTACTCTCTCCAGGCTATTGTGGTCATGCAATGATGCCTTCTCTCTGGTCCTCTATTCAGGCTACACTTATGTATGCTTCTCCCTACTCATGGGGAACTTGAACCCAGGGGTCAGCACCTGCTGACCTCCATAGACAGGCAACAGGCTGCATTCTACCCACAGAATAGTACTCTCTTCAGGCTATTGTGGTCATGCAATGATGCCTTCTCTCTGGTCCTCTATTCAGGCTACATTTATGTATGCTTCTCCTTACTCATGGGGAACTTGAACCCAGGGGTCAGCACCTGCTGACCTCCATAGACAGGCAACTGGCTGCATTCTACCCACAGAATAGTACTCTCTCCAGGCTATTGTGGTCATGCAATGATGCCTTCTCTCTGGTCCTCTATTCAGGCTACACTTATGTATGCTTCTTCGCACTCATGGGGAGCTTACGGCCACGCCTCCCTGAGCTCGTCTGATCTGGGATGCTAAGCGGGGGCGGGCCCGGTTAGTACTTGGATGGGAGACCGCCTGGGAATACCAGGTGCTGTAAGCCTTTTTGATTGGGGTCAATTAATTTTGGAAATAAATCCTGTCAATCAATCTTTTGGGACAAGTCCACACACTCTATAAAAGGCCCAAATTCAAACTGTCAATAGGCTTACGGCCACACCTCCCTGAGCACGCCCGATCTCGTCTGATCTCGGAAGCTAAGCAGGGTCGGGCCCGGTTAGTACTTGGATGGGAGACCGCCTGGGAATACCAGGTGCTGTAAGCCTTTTTGATTGGGGTCAATTAATTTTGGAAATAAATCCTGTCAATCAATCTTTTGGGACATGTCCACACACTCTATAAAAGGCCCAAATTCAAACTGTCAATAGGCTTACGGCCACACCTCCCTGAGCACGCCCGATCTCGTCTGATCTCGGAAGCTAAGCAGGGTCGGGCCCGGTTAGTACTTGGATGGGAGACCGCCTGGGAATATCAGGTGCTGTAAGCCTTTTTGATTGGGGTCAATTAATTTTGGAAATAAATCCTGTCAATCAATCTTTTGGGACATGTCCACACACTCTATAAAAGGCCCAAATTCAAACTGTCAATAGGCTTACGGCCACACCTCCCTGAGCACGCCCGATCTCGTCTGATCTCGGAAGCTAAGCAGGGTCGGGCCCGGTTAGTACTTGGATGGGAGACCGCCTGGGAATACCAGGTGCTGTAAGCCTTTTTGATTGGGGTCAATTAATTTTGGAAATAAATCCTGTCAATCAATCTTTTGGGACATGTCCACACACTCTATAAAAGGCCCAAATTCAAACTGTCAATAGGCTTACGGCCACACCTCCCTGAGCACGCCCGATCTCGTCTGATCTCGGAAGCTAAGCAGGGTAGGGCCCGGTTAGTACTTGGATGGGAGACCGCCTGAAATTGATGATATTGTTGCTCTAGAAGAATGAAAACATGGAATTCATCGTTATAGAAAAGGTTTTAATGCCAATATGTGATATGTGGGCCCCACTTGACTATGCCATTAAATGTGTACATAAACTAGTATTTAAAACACTTACAAGGGATGAAGATAGTCTGACATGGTGATGCTACATAGAAGTGTATAAACCTGTATTCAATCAGTCATAGTTGAAGAATTGATGGTGAAACTGTGTTTTTCCTTGATCAAAAGAGAGTGCACTCAAATGGAATTTTATCATTTCAAATGAAAGTAAATGAATAGAATTCAACAGTCCTATCATGAGTCTTAACCCAGATTTCATACATGGAACACACAAGTGCAAACCAACAACATACATGCCAGTTAGGTCGAATATTGTGAATAGGTCCTCAACAGCAGTCAATGTACACATCCAAACGACAAGCAATTCAAGAACAAACTCAAATGAATGGAAATTCTTAAGACATTGAAATTGATCATATTGTTGCTCTAGAAGCATGAACACATGGAATTCATCGTTATAGAAAAGGTTTTAATGCCAATATGTGATATGATGGCCCCACTTGACTATGCCATTAAATGTGTACATAAACTAGTATTTAAAACACTTACAAGGGATGAAGATAGTCTGACATGGTGATGCTACATAGAAGTGTATAAACCTGTATTCAATCAGTCATAGTTGAAGAATTGATGGTGAAACTGTGTTTTTCCTTGATCAAAAGAGAGTGCACTCAAATGGAATTTTATCTTTTCAAATGAAAGTAAATGAATAGAATTCAACAGTCCATCATGAGTCTTAACCCAGATTTCATACATGGAACGCACAAGTGCAAACCAACAACATACATGCCA